>NC_138130.1:14019248-15219248 GCF_964188305.1 Podarcis bocagei
CAAAAATCTGACTTTTGGCAATTCACTCAAAAATGGTGCCAAACGCTTGAAAATGCTCCCCTGAAAGTTTTGGCAGTCGAAACAGAAGGCTTTTTATCACAGGACAAAAAATCAGCCCTCGAAAACTTAACCGGCGAAAATTTGTTTTTTGAAAAAATCCCTAAGCCCGGGGGTCACAATTTCAGCAAAAATCTGACTTTTGGCAATTCACTCAAAATTGGTGCCAAACACTTGGAAATGCTCCCCTGAAAGGTTTGGCAGTAGAAACAGAAGTCCTTTTATCACAAGACAAAAAATCATCCCTCGAAAACTTAACGGGCGGAAAAACATTTTTTTGAAAAAATCCCTAAGCCCCGGGGTCACAATTTCAGCAAAAATCTGACTTTTGGCAATTCACTCAAAAATGGTGCCAAACGCTTGCAAATGCTACCCTGAAAGGTTTGGCAGTCGAAACAGAAGTCCTTTTATCACAGGACAAAAAATCAGCCATCAAAAACTTAACTGGCGGAAAAACAATTTTTTGAAAAAATCCCTAAGGCCCGGGGTCACAATTTCAGCAAAAATCTGACTTTTGGCAATTCACTCAAAAATGGTGCCAAACGCTTGGAAATGCTCCCATGAAAGGTTTGGCAGTCGAAACAGAAGGCTTTTTATCACAGGACAAAAAATCAGCCTTCGAAAACTTAACCGGCGGAAAAACATTTTTTGAAAAAATCCCTAAGCCCCGGGGTCACAATTTCTGCAAAAATCTGACTTTTGGCAATTCACTCAAAAATGGTGCCAAACGCTTGCAAATGCTCCCCTTAAAGGTTTGGCAGTCGAAACAGAAGTCCTTTTATCACAGGACAAAAAATCATCCCTCTTAAACTTAACTGGCGGAAAAACAATTTTTGAAAAAATCCCTAAGGCCCGGGATCACAATTTCAGCAAAAATCTGACTTTTGGCAATTCACTCAAAAATGGTGCCAAACGCTTGGAAATGCTCCCATGAAAGGTTTGGCAGTCGAAACAGAAGGCTTTTTATCACAGGACAAAAAATCAGCCTTCGAAAACTTAACCGGCGGAAAAACATTTTTTTGAAAAAATCCCTAAGCCCCGGGTCACAATTTCTGCAAAAATCTGACTTTTGGCAATTCACTCAAAAATGGTGCCAAACGCTTGCAAATGCTCCCCTGAAAGGTTTGGCAGTCGAAACAGAAGTCCTTTTATCACAGGACAAAAAATCATCCCTCGAAAACTTAACCGGTGGAAATTTGTTTTTTGAAAAAATCCCTAAACCCCGGGGTCACAATTTCAGCAAAAATCTGACTTTTGGCAATTCACTCAAAAACGCTTGCAAATGCTCCCCTGAAAGGTTTGGCAGTCGAAACAGAAGTCCTTTTATCACAAGACAAAAAATCATCCCTCGAAAACTTAACGGGCGGAAAAACATTTTTTTGAAAAAATCCCTAAGCCCAGGGGTCACAATTTCAGCAAAAATCTGACTTTTGGCAATTCACTCAAAAATGGTGCCAAACGCTTGCAAATGCTCCCCTGAAAGTTTTGGCAGTCGAAACAGAAGGCTTTTTATCACAGGACAAAAAATCAGCCCTCGAAAACTTAACCGGCGAAAATTTGTTTTTTGAAAAAATCCCTAAGCCCGGGGGTCACAATTTCAGCAAAAATCTGACTTTTGGCAATTCACTCAAAAATGGTGCCAAACACTTGGAAATGCTCCCCTGAAAGGTTTGGCAGTAGAAACAGAAGTCCTTTTATCACAAGACAAAAAATCATCCCTCGAAAACTTAACGGGCGGAAAAACATTTTTTTGAAAAAATCCCTAAGTCCCGGGGTCACAATTTCAGCAAAAATCTGACTTTTGGCAATTCACTCAAAAATGGTGCCAAACGCTTGCAAATGCTACCCTGAAAGGTTTGGCAGTCGAAACAGAAGTCCTTTTATCACAGGACAAAAAATCAGCCATCAAAAACTTAACTGGCTGAAAAACAATTTTTTGAAAAAATCCCTAAGGCCCGGGATCACAATTTCAGCAAAAATCTGACTTTTGGCAATTCACTCAAAAATGGTGCCAAACGCTTGGAAATGCTCCCATGAAAGGTTTGGCAGTCGAAACAGAAGGCTTTTTATCACAGGACAAAAAATCAGCCTTCGAAAACTTAACCGGCGGAAAAACATTTTTTTGGAAAAATTCCTAAGCCCCGGGGTCACAATTTCTGCAAAAATCTGACTTTTGGCAATTCACTCAAAAATGGTGCCAAACGCTTGCAAATGCTCCCCTGAAAGGTTTGGCAGTCGAAACAGAAGTCCTTTTATCACAGGACAAAAAATCATCCCTCGAAAACTTAACCGGTGGAAATTTGTTTTTTGAAAAAATCCCTAAACCCCGGGGTCACAATTTCAGCAAAAATCTGACTTTTGGCAATTCACTCAAAAATGGTGCCAAACGCTTGCAAATGCTCCCCTGAAAGGGTTGGCAGTCAAACAGAAGTCCTTTTATCACAGGACAAAAAATCAGCCCTCGAAAACTTAACCGGCGGAAATTTGTTTTTTGAAAAAATCCCTAAGCCCCGGGGTCACAATTTCAGCAAAAATCTGACTTTTGGCAATTCACTCAAAACGCTTGCAAATGCTCCCCTGAAAGGTTTGGCAGTCGAAACAGAAGTCCTTTTATCACAAGACAAAAATCATCCCTCGAAAACTTAACGGGCGGAAAAACATTTTTTTGAAAAAATCCCTAAGCCCAGGGGTCACAATTTCTACAAAAATCTGACTTTTGGCAATTCACTCAAAAATGGTGCCAAACGTTGCAAATGCTCCCCTGAAAGTTTTGGCAGTCGAAACAGAAGGCTTTTTATCACAGGACAAAAATCAGCCCTCGAAAACTTAACCGGCGAAAATTTGTTTTTTGAAAAAATCCCTAAGCCCGGGGGTCACAATTTCAGCAAAAATCTGACTTTTGGCAATTCACTCAAAAATGGTGCCAAACACTTGGAAATGCTCCCCTGAAAGGTTTGGCAGTAGAAACAGAAGTCCTTTTATCACAAGACAAAAAATCATCCCTCGAAAACTTAACGGGCGGAAAAACATTTTTTTGAAAAAATCCCTAAGCCCCGGGGTCACAATTTCAGCAAAAATCTGACTTTTGGCAATTCACTCAAAAATGGTGCCAAACGCTTGCAAATGCTCCCTGAAAGTTTTGGCAGTCGAAACAGAAGGCTTTTTATCACAGGACAAAAAAACAGCCCTCGAAAACTTAACCGGCGAAAATTTGTTTTATGAAAAAATCCCTAAGCCCGGGGGTCACAATTTCAGCAAAAATCTGACTTTTGGCAATTCACTCAAAAATGGTGCCAAACACTTGGAAATGCTAGCTTGAAAGGTTTGGAATTCGAAACAGAAGTCCTTTTATCACAGGACAAAAAATCATCCCTCGAAAACTTAACGGGCGGAAAAACATTATTTTGAAAAAATCCCTAAGCCCCGGGGTCACAATTTCAGCAAAAATCTGACTTTTGGCAATTCACTCAAAAATGGTGCCAAACGCTTGCAAATGCTACCCTGAAAGGTTTGGCAGTCGAAACAGAAGTCCTTTTATCACAAGACAAAGAATCATCCCTCGAAAACTTAACGGGCGGAAAAACATTTTTTTGAAAAAATCCCTAAGCCCCGGGGTCACAATTTCAGCAAAAATCTGACTTTTGGCAATTCACTCAAAAATGGTGCCAAACGCTTGCAAATGCTCCCCTGAAAGTTTTGGCAGTCGAAACAGAAGGCTTTTTATTACAGGACAAAAAATCAGCCCTCGAAAACTTAACCGGCGAAAATTTGTTTTTGAAAAAATCCCTAAGCCCCGGGATCACAATTTCAGCAAAAATCTGACTTTTGGCAATTCACTCAAAAATGGTGCCAAAAGCTTGGAAATGCTAGCTTGAAAGGTTTGACACTTGAAACAGAAGTCCTTTTATCCCAGGACAAGACATCAGCCCTCAAAAACTTAACCGGCCGAAAAACATTTTTTTGAAAAAATCCCTAAGCCCCGGGGTCACAATTTCAGCAAAAATCTGACTTTTGGCAATTCACTCAAAAATGTTTCCAAATGCTTGCAAATGCTCCCCTGAAAGGTTTGGCAGTCGAAACAGAAGTCCTTTTATCACAGGACAAGAAATCAGCCATCAAAAACTTAACTGGCGGAAAAACATTTTTTTGAAAAAATCCCTAAGCCCCGGGATCACAATTTCAGCAAAAATCTGACTTTTGGCAATTCACTCAAAAATGGTGCCAAACGCTTGGAAATGCTCCCATGAAAGGTTTGGCAGTCGAAACAGAAGGCTTTTTATCACAGGACAAAAAATCAGCCTTCGAAAACTTAACCGGCGGAAAAACATTTTTTTGAAAAAATCCCTAAGCCCCGGGATCACAATTTCAGCAAAAATCTGACTTTTGGCAATTCACTCAAAAATGGTTCCAAACGCTTGCAAATGCTCCCCTGAAATGTTTGGCAGTCGAAACAGAAGGCTTTTTATCACAGGACAAAAAATCAGCCCTCGAAAACTTAACCGGTGGAAATTTGTTTTTTGAAAAAATCCCTAAGCCCCGGGGTCACAATTTCAGCAAAAATCTGACTTTTGGCAATTCACTCAAACATGGTGCCAAACGCTTGCAAATGCTCCCCTGAAAGGTTTGGCAGTAGAAAGAGAAGTCCTTTTATCACAAGACAAAAAATCATCCCTCGAAAACTTAACGGGCGGAAAAACATTTTTTTGAAAAAATCCCTAAGCCCCGGGGTCACAATTTAAGCAAAAATCTGACTTTTGGCAATTCACTCAAAAATGGTGCCAAACGCTTGGAAATGCTCCCCTGAAAGTTTTGGAAGTCGAAACAGAAGGCTTTTTATCACAGGACAAAAAATCAGCCCTCGAAAACTTAACCGGCGAAAATTTGTTTTTTGAAAAAATCCCTAAGCCCCGGGGTCACAATTTCAGCAAAAATCTGACTTTTGGCAATTCACTCAAAAATGGTGCCAAACACTTGGAAATCCTAGCTTGAAAGGTTTGGCAGTCGAAACAGAAGGCTTTTTATCACAGGACAAAAAATCAGTCCTCGAAAACTTAACCTGCGGAAATTTGTTTTTTGAAAAAATCCCTAAGCCCCGGGGTCACAATTTCAGCAAAAATCTGACTTTTGGCAATTCACTCAAAAATGGTGCCAAACGCTTGCAAATGCTCCCCTGAATGGTTTGGCAGTCGAAACAGAAGTCCTTTTATCACAGGACAAAAAATCAGCCCTCGAAAACGTATCCGGTGGAAATTTGTTTTTTGAAAAAATCCCTAAGCCCCGGGGTCACAATTTCAGCAAAAATCTGACTTTTGGCAATTCACTCAAAAATGGTGCCAAACGCTTGCAAATGCTCCCCTGAAAGGGTTGGCAGTCGAAACAGAAGTCCTTTTATCACAGGACAATAAATCATCCCTCGAAAACTTAACCGGCGGAAATTTGTTTTTTGAAAAAATCCCTAAGCCCCGGGGTCACAATTTCAGCAAAAATCTGACTTTTGGCAATTCACTCAAAAATGGTGCCAAACGCTTGCAAATGCTCCCCTGAAAGGTTTGGCAGTCGAAACAGAAGTCCTTTTATCACAGGACAAAAAATCATCCCTCAAAAACTTAACCGGCGGAAATTTGTTTTTTGAAAAAATCCCTAAGCCCCGGGGTCACAATTTCAGCAAAAATCTGACTTTTGGCAATTCACTCAAAAATGGTGCCAAACGCTTGCAAATGCTCCCCTGAAAGGGTTGGCAGTCAAAACAGAAGTCCTTTTAACACAGGACAATAAATCAGCCATCAAAAACTTAACTGGCGGAAAAACATTTTTTTTGAAAAAATCCCTAAGCCCCGGGATCACAATTTCAGCAAAAATCTGACTTTTGGCAATTCACTCAAAAATGGTGCCAAACGCTTGGAAATTCTCCAATGAAAGGTTTGGCAGTCGAAACAGAAGGCTTTTTATCACAGGACAAAAAATCAGCCTTCGAAAACTTAACCGGCGGAAAAACATTTTTTTGAAAAAATCCCTAAGCCCCGGGGTCACAATTTCAGCAAAAATCTGACTTTTGGCAATTCACTCAAAAATGGTGCCAAACGCTTGCAAATGCTACCCTGAAAGGTTTGGCAGTCGAAACAGAAGTCCTTTTATCACAGGACAAAAAATCAGCCCTCGAAAAATTAACCGGCGAAAATTTGTTTTTTGAAAAAATCCCTAAGCCCCGGGGTCACAATTTCAGCAAAAATCTGACTTTTGGCAATTCACTCAAAAATGGTGCCAAACACTTGGAAATTCTCCCATGAAAGGTTTGGCAGTCGAAACAGAAGGCTTTTTATCACAGGACAAAAAATCAGCCTTCGAAAACTTAACCGGCGGAAAAACATTTTTTTGAAAAAATCCCTAAGCCCCGGGGTCACAATTTCAGCAAAAATCTGACTTTTGGCAATTCACTCAAAAATGGTGCCAAACGCTTGCAAATGCTCCCCTGAAAGGTTTGGCAGTCGAAACAGAAGTCCTTTTATCACAGGACAAAAAATCAGCCCTCGAAAACTTAACCGGCGAAAATTTGTTTTTTGAAAAAATCCCTAAACCCCGGGGTCACAATTTCAGCAAAAATCTGACTTTTGGCAATTCACTCAAAAATGGTGCCAAACGCTTGCAAATGCTCCCCTGAAAGGTTTGGCAGTCGAAACAGAAGTCCTTTTATCACAGGACAAAAAATCAGCCCTCGAAAACTTAACCGGCGGAAATTTGTTTTTTGAAAAAATCCCTAAGCCCCGGGGTCACAATTTCAGCAAAAATCTGACTTTTGGCAATTCACTCAAAAATGGTGCCAAACGCTTGCAAATGCTCCCCTGAAAGGGTTGGCAGTCAAAACAGAAGTCCTTTTAACACAGGACAATAAATCAGACATCAAAAACTTAACTGGCGGAAAAACATTTTTTTGAAAAAATCCCTAAGCCCCGGGATCAAAATTTCAGCAAAAATCCGACTTTTGGCAATTCACTCAAAAATGGTGCCAAACGCTTGGAAATTCTCCCATGAAAGGTTTGGCAGTCGAAACAGAAGGCTTTTTATCACAGGACAAAAAATCAGCCTTCGAAAACTTAACCGGCGGAAAAACATTTTTTTGAAAAAATCCCTAAGCCCAGGGGTCACAATTTCAGCAAAAATCTGACTTTTGGCAATTCACTCAAAAATGGTGCCAAACGCTTGCAAATGCTCCCCTGAAAGGTTTGGCAGTCGAAACAGAAGTCCTTTTATCACAGGACAAAAAATCAGCCCTCGAAAACTTAACCGAAGAAAATTTGTTTTTTGAAAAAATCCCTAAGCCCCGGGGTCACAATTTCAGCAAAAATCTGACTTTTGGCAATTCACTCAAAAATGGTGCCAAACGCTTGCAAATGCTACCCTGAAAGGTTTGGCAGTCGAAACAGAAGTCCTTTTATCACAGGACAAAAAATCAGCCCTCGAAAAATTAACCGGCGAAAATTTGTTTTTTGAAAAAATCCCTAAGCCCCGGGGTCACAATTTCAGCAAAAATCTGACTTTTGGCAATTCACTCAAAAATGGTGCCAAACACTTGGAAATTCTCCCATGAAAGGTTTGGCAGTCGAAACAGAAGGCTTTTTATCACAGGACAAAAAATCAGCCCTCGAAAAATTAACCGGCGAAAATTTGTTTTTTGAAAAAATCCCTAAGCCCCGGGGTCACAATTTCAGCAAAAATCTGACTTTTGGCAATTCACTCAAAAATGGTGCCAAACACTTGGAAATTCTCACATGAAAGGTTTGGCAGTCGAAACAGAAGGCTTTTTATCACAGGACAAAAAATCAGCCTTCGAAAACTTAACCGGCGGAAAAACATTTTTTTGAAAAAATCCCTAAGCACCGGGGTCACAATTTCAGCAAAAATCTGACTTTTGGCAATTCACTCAAAAATGGTGCCAAACGCTTGCAAATGCTCCCCTGAAAGGTTTGGCAGTCGAAACAGAAGTCCTTTTATCACAGGACAAAAAATCAGCCCTCGAAAACTTAACCGGCGAAAATTTGTTTTTTGAAAAAATCCCTAAGCCCCGGGGTCACAATTTCAGCAAAAATCTGACTTTTGGCAATTCACTCAAAAATGGTGCCAAACGCTTGCAAATGCTACCCTGAAAGGTTTGGCAGTCGAAACAGAAGTCCTTTTATCACAAGACAAAAAATCATCCCTCGAAAACTTAACGGGCGGAAAAACATTTTTTTGAAAAAATCCCTAAGCCCCGGGGTCACAATTTCAGCAAAAATCTGACTTTTGGCAATTCACTCAAAAATGGTGCCAAACGCTTGCAAATGCTCCCCTGAAAGTTTTGGCAGTCGAAACAGAAGGCTTTTTATCACAGGACAAAAAATCAGCCCTCGAAAACTTAACCGGCGAAAATTTGTTTTTTGAAAAAATCCCTAAGCCCGGGGGTCACAATTTCAGCAAAAATCTGACTTTTGGCAATTCACTCAAAAATGGTGCCAAACGCTTGGAAATGCTCCCCTGAAAGTTTTGGCAGTCGAAACAGAAGGCTTTTTATCACAGGACAAAAAATCAGCCCTCGAAAAATTAACCGGCGAAAATTTGTTTTTTTGAAAAAATCCCTAAGCCCCGGGGTCACAATTTCAGCAAAAATCTGACTTTTGGCAATTCACTCAAAAATGGTGCCAAACACTTGGAAATTCTCCCATGAAAGGTTTGGCAGTCGAAACAGAAGGCTTTTTGTCACAGGACAAAAAATCAGCCTTCGAAAACTTAACCGGCGGAAAAACATTTTTTTGAAAAAATCCCTAAGCCCCGGGGTCACAATTTCAGCAAAAATCTGACTTTTGGCAATTCACTCAAAAATGGTGCCAAACGCTTGCAAATGCTACCCTGAAAGGTTTGGCAGTCGAAACAGAAGTCCTTTTATCACAAGACAAAAAATCATCCCTCGAAAACTTAACGGGCGGAAAAACATTTTTTTGAAAAAATCCCTAAGCCCCGGGGTCACAATTTCAGCAAAAATCTGACTTTTGGCAATTCACTCAAAAATGGTGCCAAACGCTTGCAAATGCTCCCCTGAAAGTTTTGGCAGTCGAAACAGAAGGCTTTTTATCACAGGACAAAAAATCAGCCCTCGAAAACTTAACCGGCGAAAATTTGTTTTTTGAAAAAATCCCTAAGCCCGGGGGTCACAATTTCAGCAAAAATCTGACTTTTGGCAATTCACTCAAAAATGGTGCCAAACGCTTGGAAATGCTCCCCTGAAAGTTTTGGCAGTCGAAACAGAAGGCTTTTTATCACAGGACAAAAAATCAGCCCTCGAAAACATAACCGGCGAAAATTTGTTTTTTGAAAAAATCCCTAAGCCCCGGGGTCACAATTTCACCAAAAATCTGACTTTTGGCAATTCACTCAAAAATGGTGCCAAACACTTGGAAATGCTAGCTTGAAAGGTTTGGAATTCGAAACAGAAGTCCTTTTATCACAGGACAAAAAATCATCGCTCGAAAACTTAACGGGCGGAAAAACATTTTTTTGAAAAAAATCCCTAAGCCCCGGGGTCACAATTTCAGCAAAAATCTGACTTTTGGCAATTCACTCAAAAATGTTTCCAAATGCTTGCAAATGCTCCCCTGAAATGTTTGGCAGTCGAAACAGAAGGCTTTTTATCACAGGACAAAAAATCAGCCCTCGAAAACTTAACCGGTGGAAATTTGTTTTTTGAAAAAATCCCTAAGCCCCGGGGTCACAATTTCAGCAAAAATCTGACTTTTGGCAATTCACTCAAAAATGGTGCCAAAAGCTTGAAAATACTAGCTTGAAAGGTTTGGAATTCGAAACAGAAGTCCTTTTATCACAGGACAAAAAATCATCGCTCGAAAACTTAACGGGCGGAAAAACATTTTTTTGAAAAAATCCCTAAGCCCCGGGGTCACAATTTCAGCAAAAATCTGACTTTTGGCAATTCACTCAAAAATGGTGCCAAACGCTTGCAAATGCTCCACTGAAAGGGTTGGCAGTCAAAACAGAAGTCATTTTAACACAGGACAATAAATCAGCCATCAAAAACTTAACTGGCGGAAAAACATTTTTTTGAAAAAATCCCTAAGCCCCAGGATCACAATTTCAGCAAAAATCTGACTTTTGGCAATTCACTCAAAAATGGTGCCAAACGCTTGCAAATGCTCCCCTGAAAGGTTTGGCAGTCGAAACAGAAGTCCTTTTATCACAGGACAAAAAATCAGCCCTCGAAAACTTAACCGGCAAAAATTTGTTTTTTGAAAAAATCCCTAAGCCCCGGGGTCACAATTTCAGCAAAAATCTGACTTTTGGCAATTCACTCAAAAATGGTGCCAAACGCTTGCAAATGCTACCCTGAAAGGTTTGGCAGTCGAAACAGAAGTCCTTTTATCACAAGACAAAAAATCATCCCTCGAAAACTTAACCGGCGAAAATTTGTTTTTTGAAAAAATCCCTAAGCCCCGGGGTCACAATTTCAGCAAAAATCTGACTTTTGGCAATTCACTCAAAAATGGTGCCAAACGCTTGCAAATGCTCCCCTGAAAGGTTTGGCAGTCGAAACAGAAGTCCTTTTATCACAGGACAAAAAATCATCCCTCGAAAACTTAACCGGCGGAAATTTGTTTTTTGAAAAAATCCCTAAGCCCCGGGGTCACAATTTCAGCAAAAATCTGACTTTTGGCAATTCACTCAAAAATGGTGCCAAACGCTTGCAAATGCTCCCCTGAAAGGGTTGGCAGTCAAAACAGAAGTCCTTTTAACACAGGACAATAAATCAGCCATCAAAAACTTAACTGGCGGAAAAACATTTTTTTGAAAAAATCCCTAAGCCCCGGGATCACAATTTCAGCAAAAATCTGACTTTTGGCAATTCACTCAAAAATGGTGCCAAACGCTTGCAAATGCTACCCTGAAAGGTTTGGCAGTCGAAACAGAAGTCCTTTTATCACAGGACAAAAAATCAGCCCTCGAAAAATTAACCGGCGAAAATTTGTTTTTTGAAAAAATCCCTAAGCCCCGGGGTCACAATTTCAGCAAAAATCTGACTTTTGGCAATTCACTCAAAAATGGTGCCAAACACTTGGAAATTCTCCCATGAAAGGTTTGGCAGTCGAAACAGAAGTCCTTTTATCACAGGACAAAAAATCAGCCCTCGAAAACTTAACCGGCGGAAATTTGTTTTTTGAAAAAATCCCTAAGCCCCGGGGTCACAATTTCAGCAAAAATCTGACTTTTGGCAATTCACTCAAAAATGGTGCCAAACGCTTGCAAATGCTCCCCTGAAAGGGTTGGCAGTCAAAACAGAAGTCCTTTTAACACAGGACAATAAATCAGCCATCAAAAACTTAACTGGCGGAAAAACATTTTTTTGAAAAAATCCCTAAGCCCCGCGATCAAAATTTCAGCAAAAATCCGACTTTTGGCAATTCACTCAAAAATGGTGCCAAACGCTTGCAAATGCTCCCCTGAAAGGTTTGGCAGTCGAAACAGAAGTCCTTTTATCACAGGACAAAAAATCAGCCCTCGAAAACTTAACCGGCGAAAATTTGTTTTTTGAAAAAATCCCTAAGCCCCGGGGTCACAATTTCAGCAAAAATCTGACTTTTGGCAATTCACTCAAAAATGGTGCCAAACGCTTGCAAATGCTACCCTGAAAGGTTTGGCAGTCGAAACAGAAGTCCTTTTATCACAGGACAAAAAATCAGCCCTCGAAAAATTAACCGGCGAAAATTTGTTTTTTGAAAAAATCCCTAAGCCCCGGGGTCACAATTTCAGCAAAAATCTGACTTTTGGCAATTCACTCAAAAATGGTGCCAAACACTTGGAAATTCTCCCATGAAAGGTTTGGCAGTCGAAACAGAAGGCTTTTTATCACAGGACAAAAAATCAGCCCTCGAAAAATTAACCGGCGAAAATTTGTTTTTTGAAAAAATCCCTAAGCCCCGGGGTCACAATTTCAGCAAAAATCTGACTTTTGGCAATTCACTCAAAAATGGTGCCAAACACTTGGAAATTCTCCCATGAAAGGTTTGGCAGTCGAAACAGAAGGCTTTTTATCACAGGACAAAAAATCAGCCTTCGAAAACTTAACCGGCGGAAAAACATTTTTTTGAAAAAATCCCTAAGCACCGGGGTCACAATTTCAGCAAAAATCTGACTTTTGGCAATTCACTCAAAAATGGTGCCAAACGCTTGCAAATGCTCCCCTGAAAGGTTTGGCAGTCGAAACAGAAGTCCTTTTATCACAGGACAAAAAATCAGCCCTCGAAAACTTAACCGGCGAAAATTTGTTTTTTGAAAAAATCCCTAAGCCCCGGGGTCACAATTTCAGCAAAAATCTGACTTTTGGCAATTCACTCAAAAATGGTGCCAAACGCTTGCAAATGCTACCCTGAAAGGTTTGGCAGTCGAAACAGAAGTCCTTTTATCACAAGACAAAAAATCATCCCTCGAAAACTTAACGGGCGGAAAAACATTTTTTTGAAAAAATCCCTAAGCCCCGGGGTCACAATTTCAGCAAAAATCTGACTTTTGGCAATTCACTCAAAAATGGTGCCAAACGCTTGCAAATGCTCCCCTGAAAGTTTTGGCAGTCGAAACAGAAGGCTTTTTATCACAGGACAAAAAATCAGCCCTCGAAAACTTAACCGGCGAAAATTTGTTTTTTGAAAAAATCCCTAAGCCCGGGGGTCACAATTTCAGCAAAAATCTGACTTTTGGCAATTCACTCAAAAATGGTGCCAAACGCTTGGAAATGCTCCCCTGAAAGTTTTGGCAGTCGAAACAGAAGGCTTTTTATCACAGGACAAAAAATCAGCCCTCGAAAACTTAACCGGCAAAAATTTGTTTTTTGAAAAAATCCCTAAGCCCCGGGGTCACAATTTCACCAAAAATCTGACTTTTGGCAATTCACTCAAAAATGGTGCCAAACACTTGGAAATGCTAGCTTGAAAGGATTGGAATTCGAAACAGAAGTCCTTTTATCACAGGACAAAAAATCAACCCTCGAAAACTTAACCGGAGGAGAAACATTTTTTTGAAAAAAAAACCCTAAGCCCCGGGGTCACAATTTCAGCAAAAATCTGACTTTTGGCAATTCACTCATAAATGGTGCCAAACGCTTGCAAATGCTACCCTGAAAGGTTTGGCAGTCGAAACAGAAGGCTTTTTATCACAGGACAAAAAATCATCGCTCGAAAACTTAACGGGCGGAAAAACATTTTTTTGAAAAAAATCCCTAAGCCCCGGGGTCACAATTTCAGCAAAAATCTGACTTTTGGCAATTCACTCAAAAATGTTTCCAAATGCTTGCAAATGCTCCCCTGAAATGTTTGGCAGTCGAAACAGAAGGCTTTTTATCACAGGACAAAAAATCAGTCCTCATAAACTTAACCGGTGGAAATTTGTTTTTTGAAAAAATCCCTAAGCCCCGGGGTCACAATTTCAGAAAAAATCTGACTTTTGGCAATTCACTCAAAAATGGTGCCAAACGCTTGCAAATGCTCCACTGAAAGGGTTGGCAGTCAAAACAGAAGTCATTTTAACACAGGACAATAAATCAGCCATCAAAAACTTAACTGGCGGAAAAACATTTTTTTGAAAAAATCCCTAAGCCCCAGGATCACAATTTCAGCAAAAATCTGACTTTTGGCAATTCACTCAAAAATGGTGCCAAACGCTTGGAAATTCTCCCATGAAAGGTTTGGCAGTCGAAACAGAAGGCTTTTTATCACAGGACAAAAAATCAGCCTTCGAAAACTTAACCGGCGGAAAAACATTTTTTTGAAAAAATCCCTAAGCCCCGGGGTCACAATTTCAGCAAAAATCTGACTTTTGGCAATTCACTCAAAAATGGTGCCAAACGCTTGCAAATGCTCCCCTGAAAGGTTTGGCAGTCGAAACAGAAGTCCTTTTATCACAGGACAAAAAATCAGCCTTCGAAAACTTAACCGGCAAAAATTTGTTTTTTGAAAAAATCCCTAAGCCCCGGGGTCACAATTTCAGCAAAAATCTGACTTTTGGCAATTCACTCAAAAATGGTGCCAAACGCTTGCAAATGCTACCCTGAAAGGTTTGGCAGTCGAAACAGAAGTCCTTTTATCACAAGACAAAAAATCATCCCTCGAAAACTTAACCGGCGAAAATTTGTTTTTTGAAAAAATCCCTAAGCCCCGGGGTCACAATTTCAGCAAAAATCTGACTTTTGGCAATTCACTCAAAAATGGTGCCAAACACTTGGAAATCCTAGCTTGAAAGGTTTGGCAGTCGAAACAGAAGGCTTTTTATCACAGGACAAAAAATCAGTCCTCGAAAACTTAACCTGCGGAAATTTGTTTTTTGAAAAAATCCCTAAGCCCCGGGGTCACAATTTCAGCAAAAATCTGACTTTTGGCAATTCACTCAAAAATGGTGCCAAACGCTTGCAAATGCTCCCCTGAAAGGGTTGGCAGTCAAAACAGAAGTCCTTTTAACACAGGACAATAAATCAGCCATCAAAAACGTATCCGGTGGAAATTTGTTTTTTGAAAAAATCCCTAAGCCCCGGGGTCACAATTTCAGCAAAAATCTGACTTTTGGCAATTCACTCAAAAATGGTGCCAAACGCTTGCAAATGCTCCCCTGAAAGTTTTGGCAGTCGAAACAGAAGGCTTTTTATCACAGGACAAAAAATCAGCCCTCGAAAACTTAACCGGCGAAAATTTGTTTTTTGAAAAAATCCCTAAGCCCGGGGGTCACAATTTCAGCAAAAATCTGACTTTTGGCAATTCACTCAAAAATGGTGCCAAACGCTTGGAAATGCTCCCCTGAAAGTTTTGGCAGTCGAAACAGAAGGCTTTTTATCACAGGACAAAAAATCAGCCCTCGAAAACTTAACCGGCAAAAATTTGTTTTTTGAAAAAATCCCTAAGCCCCGGGGTCACAATTTCACCAAAAATCTGACTTTTGGCAATTCACTCAAAAATGGTGCCAAACACTTGGAAATGCTAGCTTGAAAGGTTTGGAATTCGAAACAGAAGTCCTTTTATCACAGGACAAAAAATCATCGCTCGAAAACTTAACGGGCGGAAAAACATTTTTTTGAAAAAAATCCCTAAGCCCCGGGGTCACAATTTCAGCAAAAATCTGACTTTTGGCAATTCACTCAAAAATGTTTCCAAATGCTTGCAAATGCTCCCCTGAAATGTTTGGCAGTCGAAACAGAAGGCTTTTTATCACAGGACAAAAAATCAGTCCTCATAAACTTAACCGGTGGATATTTGTTTTTTGAAAAAATCCCTAAGCCCCGGGGTCACAATTTCAGCAAAAATCTGACTTTTGGCAATTCACTCAAAAATGGTGCCAAACGCTTGCAAATGCTCCACTGAAAGGGTTGGCAGTCAAAACAGAAGTCATTTTAACACAGGACAATAAATCAGCCATCAAAAACTTAACTGGCGGAAAAACATTTTTTTGAAAAAATCCCTAAGCCCCAGGATCACAATTTCAGCAAAAATCTGACTTTTGGCAATTCACTCAAAAATGGTGCCAAACGCTTGGAAATTCTCCCATGAAAGGTTTGGCAGTCGAAACAGAAGGCTTTTTATCACAGGACAAAAAATCAGCCTTCGAAAACTTAACCGGCGGAAAAACATTTTTTTGAAAAAATCCCTAAGCCCCGGGGTCACAATTTCAGCAAAAATCTGACTTTTGGCAATTCACTCAAAAATGGTGCCAAATGCTTGCAAATGCTCCCCTGAAAGGTTTGGCAGTCGAAACAGAAGTCCTTTTATCACAGGACAAAAAATCATCCCTCGAAAACTTAACCGGCGGAAATTTGTTTTTTGAAAAAATCCCTAAGCCCCGGGATCACAATTTCAGCAAAAATCTGACTTTTGGCAATTCACTCAAAAATGGTGCCAAACACTTGGAAATGCTAGCTTGAAAGGTTTGGCAGTCGAAACAGAAGGCTTTTTATCACAGGAGAAGAAATCAGCCCTCGAAAACTTAACCGGCGGAAATTTGTTTTTTGAAAAAATCCCTAAGCCCCGGGGTCACTATTTCAGCAAAAATCTGACTTTTGGCAATTCACTCAAAAATGGTGCCAAACGCTTGCAAATGCTCCCCTGAAAGGTTTGGCAGTCGAAACAGAAGTCCTTTTATCACAGGACAAAAAATCAGCACTCGAAAACGTATCCGGTGGAAATTTGTTTTTTTGAAAAAATCCCTAAGCCCCGGGGTCACAATTTCAGCAAAAATCTGACTTTTGGCAATTCACTCAAAAATGGTGCCAAACGCTTGCAAATGCTCCCCTGAAAGGGTTGGCAGTCGAAACAGAAGTCCTTTTATCACAGGACAATAAATCACCCCTCGAAAACTTAACCGGCGGAAATTTGTTTTTTGAAAAAATCCCTAAGCCCCGGGGTCACAATTTCAGCAAAAATCTGACTTTTGGCAATTCACTCAAAAATGGTGCCAAACGCTTGGAAATGCTAGCTTGAAAGGTTTGAAACTTGAAACAGAAGTACTTTTATCACAGGACAAGAGATCAGCCCTCAAAAACTTAACCGGCCGAAAAACATTTTTTTGAAAAAATCCCTAAGCCCCGGGGTCACAATTTCAGCAAAAATCTGACTTTTGGCAATTCACTCAAAAATGGTGCCAAACGCTTGCAAATGCTCCCCTGAAAGGGTTGGCAGTCGAAACAGAAGGCTTTTTATCACAGGACAAAAAATCAGCCTTCGAAAACTTAACCGGCGGAAAAACATTTTTTTGAAAAAATCCCTAAGCCCCGGGGTCACAATTTCAGCAAAAATCTGACTTTTGGCAATTCACTCAAAAATGGTGCCAAATGCTTGCAAATGCTCCCCTGAAAGGTTTGGCAGTCGAAACAGAAGTCCTTTTATCACAGGACAAAAAATCATCCCTCGAAAACTTAACCGGCGGAAATTTGTTTTTTGAAAAAATCCCTAAGCCCCGGGATCACAATTTCAGCAAAAATCTGACTTTTGGCAATTCACTCAAAAATGGTGCCAAACACTTGGAAATGCTAGCTTGAAAGGTTTGGCAGTCGAAACAGAAGGCTTTTTATCACAGGAGAAGAAATCAGCCCTCGAAAACTTAACCGGCGGAAATTTGTTTTTTGAAAAAATCCCTAAGCCCCGGGGTCACTATTTCAGCAAAAATCTGACTTTTGGCAATTCACTCAAAAATGGTGCCAAACGCTTGCAAATGCTCCCCTGAAAGGTTTGGCAGTCGAAACAGAAGTCCTTTTATCACAGGACAAAAAATCAGCCCTCGAAAACGTATCCGGTGGAAATTTGTTTTTTTGAAAAAATCCCTAAGCCCCGGGGTCACAATTTCAGCAAAAATCTGACTTTTGGCAATTCACTCAAAAATGGTGCCAAACGCTTGCAAATGCTCCCCTGAAAGGGTTGGCAGTCGAAACAGAAGTCCTTTTATCACAGGACAATAAATCACCCCTCGAAAACTTAACCGGCGGAAATTTGTTTTTTGAAAAAATCCCTAAGCCCCGGGGTCACAATTTCAGCAAAAATCTGACTTTTGGCAATTCACTCAAAAATGGTGCCAAACGCTTGGAAATGCTAGCTTGAAAGGTTTGAAACTTGAAACAGAAGTACTTTTATCACAGGACAAAAAATCATCCCTCGAAAACTTAACCGGCGGAAATTTGTTTTTTGAAAAAATCCCTAAGCCCCGGGATCACAATTTCAGCAAAAATCTGACTTTTGGCAATTCACTCAAAAATGGTGCCAAACACTTGGAAATGCTAGCTTGAAAGGTTTGGCAGTCGAAACAGAAGGCTTTTTATCACAGGAGAAGAAATCAGCCCTCGAAAACTTAACCGGCGGAAATTTGTTTTTTGAAAAAATCCCTAAGCCCCGGGGTCACTATTTCAGCAAAAATCTGACTTTTGGCAATTCACTCAAAAATGGTGCCAAACGCTTGCAAATGCTCCCCTGAAAGGTTTGGCAGTCGAAACAGAAGTCCTTTTATCACAGGACAAAAAATCAGCACTCGAAAACGTATCCGGTGGAAATTTGTTTTTTTGAAAAAATCCCTAAGCCCCGGGGTCACAATTTCAGCAAAAATCTGACTTTTGGCAATTCACTCAAAAATGGTGCCAAACGCTTGCAAATGCTCCCCTGAAAGGGTTGGCAGTCGAAACAGAAGTCCTTTTATCACAGGACAATAAATCACCCCTCGAAAACTTAACCGGCGGAAATTTGTTTTTTGAAAAAATCCCTAAGCCCCGGGGTCACAATTTCAGCAAAAATCTGACTTTTGGCAATTCACTCAAAAATGGTGCCAAACGCTTGGAAATGCTAGCTTGAAAGGTTTGAAACTTGAAACAGAAGTACTTTTATCACAGGACAAGAGATCAGCCCTCAAAAACTTAACCGGCCGAAAAACATTTTTTTGAAAAAATCCCTAAGCCCCGGGGTCACAATTTCAGCAAAAATCTGACTTTTGGCAATTCACTCAAAAATGGTGCCAAACGCTTGCAAATGCTCCCCTGAAAGGGTTGGCAGTCGAAACAGAAGGCTTTTTATCACAGGACAAAAAATCAGCCTTCGAAAACTTAACCGGCGGAAAAACATTTTTTTGAAAAAATCCCTAAGCCCCGGGGTCACAATTTCAGCAAAAATCTGACTTTTGGCAATTCACTCAAAAATGGTGCCAAATGCTTGCAAATGCTCCCCTGAAAGGTTTGGCAGTCGAAACAGAAGTCCTTTTATCACAGGACAAAAAATCATCCCTCGAAAACTTAACCGGCGGAAATTTGTTTTTTGAAAAAATCCCTAAGCCCCGGGATCACAATTTCAGCAAAAATCTGACTTTTGGCAATTCACTCAAAAATGGTGCCAAACACTTGGAAATGCTAGCTTGAAAGGTTTGGCAGTCGAAACAGAAGGCTTTTTATCACAGGAGAAGAAATCAGCCCTCGAAAACTTAACCGGCGGAAATTTGTTTTTTGAAAAAATCCCTAAGCCCCGGGGTCACTATTTCAGCAAAAATCTGACTTTTGGCAATTCACTCAAAAATGGTGCCAAACGCTTGCAAATGCTCCCCTTAAAGGTTTGGCAGTCGAAACAGAAGTCCTTTTATCACAGGACAAAAAATCAGCCCTCGAAAACGTATCCGGTGGAAATTTGTTTTTTTGAAAAAATCCCTAAGCCCCGGGGTCACAATTTCAGCAAAAATCTGACTTTTGGCAATTCACTCAAAAATGGTGCCAAACGCTTGCAAATGCTCCCCTGAAAGGGTTGGCAGTCGAAACAGAAGTCCTTTTATCACAGGACAATAAATCACCCCTCGAAAACTTAACCGCCGGAAATTTGTTTTTTGAAAAAATCCCTAAGCCCCGGGGTCACAATTTCAGCAAAAATCTGACTTTTGGCAATTCACTCAAAAATGGTGCCAAACGCTTGGAAATGCTAGCTTGAAAGGTTTGAAACTTGAAACAGAAGTACTTTTATCACAGGACAAGAGATCAGCCCTCAAAAACTTAACCGGCCGAAAAACATTTTTTTGAAAAAATCCCTAAGCCCCGGGGTCACAATTTCAGCAAAAATCTGACTTTTGGCAATTCACTCAAAAATGGTGCCAAACGCTTGCAAATGCTCCCCTGAAAGGGTTGGCAGTCAAAACAGAAGTCCTTTTAACACAGGACAATAAATCAGCCATCAAAAACTTAACTGGCAGAAAAACATTTTTTTGAAAAAATCCCTAAGCCCTGGGATCACAATTTCAGCAAAAATCTGACTTTTGGCAATTCACTCAAAAATGGTGCCAAACGCTTGGAAATGCTCCCCTGAAAGGGTTGGCAGTCAAAACAGAAGTCCTTTTATCACAGGACAATAAATCAGCCATCAAAAACTTAACTGGCGGAAAAACATTTTTTTGAAAAAATCCCTAAGCCCCGGGATCACAATTTCAGCAAAAATCTGACTTTTGGCAATTCACTCAAAAATGGTGCCAAACGCTTGCAAATGCTCCCATGAAAGGTTTGGCAGTTGAAACAGAAGTCCTTTTATCACAGGACAAAAAATCATCCCTCGAAAACTTAACCGGCGAAAATTTCTTTTTTGAAAAAATCCCTAAGCCCCGGGGTCACAATTTCAGCAAAAATCTGACTTTTGGCAATTCACTCAAAAATGGTGCCAAACGCTTGCAAATGCTCCCCTGAAAGGTTTGGCAGTCGAAACAGAAGTCCTTTTATCACAGGACAAAAAATCAGCCCTCGAAAACTTAACCGGCGGAAATTTGTTTTTTGAAAAAATCCCGAAGCCGGGCCCGGGGTCACAATTTCAGCAAAAATCTGACTTTAGGCAATTCACTCGAAAATGGTGCTAAACGCTTGCAAATGCTCCCCTGAAAGGTTTGGCAGTCGAAACAGAAGGATTTTTATCACAGGACAAGAATTCAGCCCTCAAAAACTTAACCGGCGTAAATTTGTTTTTTGAAAAAATCCCTAAGCCCCGGGGTCACAATTTCAGCAAAAATCTGACTTTTGGCAATTCACTCAAAAATGGTGCCAAACGCTTCGAAATGCTTGCTTGAAAGGTTTGGCAATCGAAACAGAAGGCTTTTTATCACAGGACAAGAAATCATCCCTCAAAAATTTAACCTGCAGAAAAACATGTTTTTGAAAATTTCCCTCAGCCCTGGGTCACAATTTCAGCAAAAATCTGACTTTTGGCAATTCACTCAAAAATGGTGCAAAAGCCTTGCAAATGCTCCCCTGAAAGGTTTGGCAGTCGAAACAGAAGTCCTTTCATCACAGGACAAAAAATCAGCCCTCGAAAAAGTATGCGGTGGAGATTTGTTTTCTGAAAAAATCCCTAAGCCCCGGGGTCACAATTTCAGCAAAAATCTGACTTTTGGCAATTCACTCAAAAATGGTGCCAAACGCTTGCAAATGCTCCCCTGAAAGGGTTGGCAGTCAAAACAGAAGTCCTTTTAACACAGGACAATAAATCAGCCATCAAAAACTTAACTGGCAGAAAAACATTTTTTTGAAAAAATCCCTAAGCCCCGGGATCACAATTTCAGCAAAAATCTGACTTTTGGCAATTCACTCAAAAATGGTGCCAAACGCTTGGAAATGCTCCCCTGAAAGGGTTGGCAGTCAAAACAGAAGTCCTTTTATCACAGGACAATAAATCAGCCCTCGAAAACTTAACCGGCGGAAATTTGTTTTTTTGAAAAAATCCCTAAGCCCCGGGGTCACAATTTCAGCAAAAATCTGACTTTTGGCAATTCACTCAAAAATGGTGCCAAACGCTTGCAAATGCTCCCCTGAAAGGGTTGGCAGTCGAAACAGAAGTCCTTTTATCACAGGACAATAAATCACCCCTCGAAAACTTAACCGGCGGAAATTTGTTTTTTGAAAAAATCCCTAAGCCCCGGGGTCACAATTTCAGCAAAAATCTGACTTTTGGCAATTCACTCAAAAATGGTGCCAAACGCTTGGAAATGCTAGCTTGAAAGGTTTGAAACTTGAAACAGAAGTACTTTTATCACAGGACAAAAAATCATCCCTCGAAAACTTAACCGGCGGAAATTTGTTTTTTGAAAAAATCCCTAAGCCCCGGGATCACAATTTCAGCAAAAATCTGACTTTTGGCAATTCACTCAAAAATGGTGCCAAACACTTGGAAATGCTAGCTTGAAAGGTTTGGCAGTCGAAACAGAAGGCTTTTTATCACAGGAGAAGAAATCAGCCCTCGAAAACTTAACCGGCGGAAATTTGTTTTTTGAAAAAATCCCTAAGCCCCGGGGTCACTATTTCAGCAAAAATCTGACTTTTGGCAATTCACTCAAAAATGGTGCCAAACGCTTGCAAATGCTCCCCTGAAAGGTTTGGCAGTCGAAACAGAAGTCCTTTTATCACAGGACAAAAAATCAGCACTCGAAAACGTATCCGGTGGAAATTTGTTTTTTTGAAAAAATCCCTAAGCCCCGGGGTCACAATTTCAGCAAAAATCTGACTTTTGGCAATTCACTCAAAAATGGTGCCAAACGCTTGCAAATGCTCCCCTGAAAGGGTTGGCAGTCGAAACAGAAGTCCTTTTATCACAGGACAATAAATCACCCCTCGAAAACTTAACCGGCGGAAATTTGTTTTTTGAAAAAATCCCTAAGCCCCGGGGTCACAATTTCAGCAAAAATCTGACTTTTGGCAATTCACTCAAAAATGGTGCCAAACGCTTGGAAATGCTAGCTTGAAAGGTTTGAAACTTGAAACAGAAGTACTTTTATCACAGGACAAGAGATCAGCCCTCAAAAACTTAACCGGCCGAAAAACATTTTTTTGAAAAAATCCCTAAGCCCCGGGGTCACAATTTCAGCAAAAATCTGACTTTTGGCAATTCACTCAAAAATGGTGCCAAACGCTTGCAAATGCTCCCCTGAAAGGGTTGGCAGTCGAAACAGAAGGCTTTTTATCACAGGACAAAAAATCAGCCTTCGAAAACTTAACCGGCGGAAAAACATTTTTTTGAAAAAATCCCTAAGCCCCGGGGTCACAATTTCAGCAAAAATCTGACTTTTGGCAATTCACTCAAAAATGGTGCCAAATGCTTGCAAATGCTCCCCTGAAAGGTTTGGCAGTCGAAACAGAAGTCCTTTTATCACAGGACAAAAAATCATCCCTCGAAAACTTAACCGGCGGAAATTTGTTTTTTGAAAAAATCCCTAAGCCCCGGGATCACAATTTCAGCAAAAATCTGACTTTTGGCAATTCACTCAAAAATGGTGCCAAACACTTGGAAATGCTAGCTTGAAAGGTTTGGCAGTCGAAACAGAAGGCTTTTTATCACAGGAGAAGAAATCAGCCCTCGAAAACTTAACCGGCGGAAATTTGTTTTTTGAAAAAATCCCTAAGCCCCGGGGTCACTATTTCAGCAAAAATCTGACTTTTGGCAATTCACTCAAAAATGGTGCCAAACGCTTGCAAATGCTCCCCTTAAAGGTTTGGCAGTCGAAACAGAAGTCCTTTTATCACAGGACAAAAAATCAGCCCTCGAAAACGTATCCGGTGGAAATTTGTTTTTTTGAAAAAATCCCTAAGCCCCGGGGTCACAATTTCAGCAAAAATCTGACTTTTGGCAATTCACTCAAAAATGGTGCCAAACGCTTGCAAATGCTCCCCTGAAAGGGTTGGCAGTCGAAACAGAAGTCCTTTTATCACAGGACAATAAATCACCCCTCGAAAACTTAACCGGCGGAAATTTGTTTTTTGAAAAAATCCCTAAGCCCCGGGGTCACAATTTCAGCAAAAATCTGACTTTTGGCAATTCACTCAAAAATGGTGCCAAACGCTTGGAAATGCTAGCTTGAAAGGTTTGAAACTTGAAACAGAAGTACTTTTATCACAGGACAAGAGATCAGCCCTCAAAAACTTAACCGGCCGAAAAACATTTTTTTGAAAAAATCCCTAAGCCCCGGGGTCACAATTTCAGCAAAAATCTGACTTTTGGCAATTCACTCAAAAATGGTGCCAAACGCTTGCAAATGCTCCCCTGAAAGGGTTGGCAGTCAAAACAGAAGTCCTTTTAACACAGGACAATAAATCAGCCATCAAAAACTTAACTGGCAGAAAAACATTTTTTTGAAAAAATCCCTAAGCCCTGGGATCACAATTTCAGCAAAAATCTGACTTTTGGCAATTCACTCAAAAATGGTGCCAAACGCTTGGAAATGCTCCCCTGAAAGGGTTGGCAGTCAAAACAGAAGTCCTTTTATCACAGGACAATAAATCAGCCATCAAAAACTTAACTGGCGGAAAAACATTTTTTTGAAAAAATCCCTAAGCCCCGGGATCACAATTTCAGCAAAAATCTGACTTTTGGCAATTCACTCAAAAATGGTGCCAAACGCTTGGAAATGCTAGCTTGAAAGGTTTGAAACTTGAAACAGAAGTACTTTTATCACAGGACAAGAGATCAGCCCTCAAAAACTTAACCGGCCGAAAAACATTTTTTTGAAAAAATCCCTAAGCCCCGGGGTCACAATTTCAGCAAAAATCTGACTTTTGGCAATTCACTCAAAAATGGTGCCAAACGCTTGCAAATGCTCCCCTGAAAGGGTTGGCAGTCAAAACAGAAGTCCTTTTAACACAGGACAATAAATCAGCCATCAAAAACTTAACTGGCAGAAAAACATTTTTTTGAAAAAATCCCTAAGCCCTGGGATCACAATTTCAGCAAAAATCTGACTTTTGGCAATTCACTCAAAAATGGTGCCAAACGCTTGGAAATGCTCCCCTGAAAGGGTTGGCAGTCAAAACAGAAGTCCTTTTATCACAGGACAATAAATCAGCCATCAAAAACTTAACTGGCGGAAAAACATTTTTTTGAAAAAATCCCTAAGCCCCGGGATCACAATTTCAGCAAAAATCTGACTTTTGGCAATTCACTCAAAAATGGTGCCAAACGCTTGCAAATGCTCCCATGAAAGGTTTGGCAGTTGAAACAGAAGTCCTTTTATCACAGGACAAAAAATCATCCCTCGAAAACTTAACCGGCGAAAATTTCTTTTTTGAAAAAATCCCTAAGCCCCGGGGTCACAATTTCAGCAAAAATCTGACTTTTGGCAATTCACTCAAAAATGGTGCCAAACGCTTGCAAATGCTCCCCTGAAAGGTTTGGCAGTCGAAACAGAAGTCCTTTTATCACAGGACAAAAAATCAGCCCTCGAAAACTTAACCGGCGGAAATTTGTTTTTTGAAAAAATCCCGAAGCCGGGCCCGGGGTCACAATTTCAGCAAAAATCTGACTTTAGGCAATTCACTCGAAAATGGTGCTAAACGCTTGCAAATGCTCCCCTGAAAGGTTTGGCAGTCGAAACAGAAGGATTTTTATCACAGGACAAGAATTCAGCCCTCAAAAACTTAACCGGCGTAAATTTGTTTTTTGAAAAAATCCCTAAGCCCCGGGGTCACAATTTCAGCAAAAATCTGACTTTTGGCAATTCACTCAAAAATGGTGCCAAACGCTTCGAAATGCTTGCTTGAAAGGTTTGGCAATCGAAACAGAAGGCTTTTTATCACAGGACAAGAAATCATCCCTCAAAAATTTAACCTGCAGAAAAACATGTTTTTGAAAATTTCCCTCAGCCCTGGGTCACAATTTCAGCAAAAATCTGACTTTTGGCAATTCACTCAAAAATGGTGCAAAAGCCTTGCAAATGCTCCCCTGAAAGGTTTGGCAGTCGAAACAGAAGTCCTTTCATCACAGGACAAAAAATCAGCCCTCGAAAAAGTATGCGGTGGAGATTTGTTTTCTGAAAAAATCCCTAAGCCCCGGGGTCACAATTTCAGCAAAAATCTGACTTTTGGCAATTCACTCAAAAATGGTGCCAAACGCTTGCAAATGCTCCCCTGAAAGGGTTGGCAGTCAAAACAGAAGTCCTTTTAACACAGGACAATAAATCAGCCATCAAAAACTTAACTGGCAGAAAAACATTTTTTTGAAAAAATCCCTAAGCCCCGGGATCACAATTTCAGCAAAAATCTGACTTTTGGCAATTCACTCAAAAATGGTGCCAAACGCTTGGAAATGCTCCCCTGAAAGGGTTGGCAGTCAAAACAGAAGTCCTTTTATCACAGGACAATAAATCAGCCATCAAAAACTTAACTGGCGGAAAAACATTTTTTTGAAAAAATCCCTAAGCCCCGGGATCACAATTTCAGCAAAAATCTGACTTTTGGCAATTCACTCAAAAATGGTGCCAAACGCTTGCAAATGCTCCCATGAAAGGTTTGGCAGTTGAAACAGAAGTCCTTTTATCACAGGACAAAAAATCATCCCTCGAAAACTTAACCGGCGAAAATTTCTTTTTTGAAAAAATCCCTAAGCCCCGGGGTCACAATTTCAGCAAAAATCTGACTTTTGGCAATTCACTCAAAAATGGTGCCAAACGCTTGCAAATGCTCCCCTGAAAGGTTTGGCAGTCGAAACAGAAGTCCTTTTATCACAGGACAAAAAATCAGCCCTCGAAAACTTAACCGGCGGAAATTTGTTTTTTGAAAAAATCCCGAAGCCGGGCCCGGGGTCACAATTTCAGCAAAAATCTGACTTTAGGCAATTCACTCGAAAATGGTGCTAAACGCTTGCAAATGCTCCCCTGAAAGGTTTGGCAGTCGAAACAGAAGGATTTTTATCACAGGACAAGAATTCAGCCCTCAAAAACTTAACCGGCGTAAATTTGTTTTTTGAAAAAATCCCTAAGCCCCGGGGTCACAATTTCAGCAAAAATCTGACTTTTGGCAATTCACTCAAAAATGGTGCCAAACGCTTCGAAATGCTTGCTTGAAAGGTTTGGCAATCGAAACAGAAGGCTTTTTATCACAGGACAAGAAATCATCCCTCAAAAATTTAACCTGCAGAAAAACATGTTTTTGAAAATTTCCCTCAGCCCTGGGTCACAATTTCAGCAAAAATCTGACTTTTGGCAATTCACTCAAAAATGGTGCAAAAGCCTTGCAAATGCTCCCCTGAAAGGTTTGGCAGTCGAAACAGAAGTCCTTTCATCACAGGACAAAAAATCAGCCCTCGAAAAAGTATGCGGTGGAGATTTGTTTTCTGAAAAAATCCCTAAGCCCCGGGGTCACAATTTCAGCAAAAATCTGATTTTTGGCAATTCACTCAAAAATGGTGCCAAACGCTTGCAAATGCTCCCCTGAAAGGGTTGGCAGTCAAAACAGAAGTCCTTTTATCACAGGACAAAAAATCAGCCCTCGAAAACTTAACCGGCGAAAATTTGTTTTTTGAAAAAATCTCTAAGCCCCGGGGTCACAATTTCAGCAAAAATCTGACTTTTGGCAATTCACTCAAAAATGGTGCCAAACGCTTGCAAATGCTACCCTGAAAGGTTTGGCAGTCGAAACAGAAGTCCTTTTATCACTAGACAAAAAATCATCCCTCGATAACTTAACGGGCGGAAAAACATTTTTTTGAAAAAATCCCTAAGCCCCGGGGTCACAATTTCAGCAAAAATCTGACTTTTGGCAATTCACTCAAAAATGGTGCAAAACGCTTGCAAATGCTCCCCTGAAAGTTTTGGCAGTCGAAACAGAAGGCTTTTTATCACAGGACAAAAAATCAGCCCTCGAAAACTTAACCGGCGAAAATTTGTTTTTTGAAAAAATCCCTAAGCCCGGGGGTCACAATTTCAGCAAAAATCTGACTTTTGGCAATTCACTCAAAAATGGTGCCAAACACTTGGAAATGCTCCCCTGAAAGGTTTGGCAGTAGAAACAGAAGTCCTTTTATCACAAGACAAAAAATCATCCCTCGAAAACTTAACGGGCGGAAAAACATTTTTTTGAAAAAATCCCTAAGCCCCGGGGTCACAATTTCTGCAAAAATCTGACTTTTGGCAATTCACTCAAAAATGGTGCCAAACGCTTGGAAATGCTCCCCTGAAAGTTTTGGCAGTCGAAACAGAAGGCTTTTTATCACAGGACAAAAAATCAGCCCTCGAAAACTTAACCGGCGGAAATTTGTTTTTTGAAAAAATCCCTAAGCCCCGGGGTCACAATTTCAGCAAAAATCTGACTTTTGGCAATTCACTCAAAAATGGTGCCAAACCCTTGGAAATGCTAGCTTGAAAGGTTTGGCAGTCGAAACAGAAGGCTTTTTATCACAGGACAAAAAATCAGTCCTCGAAAACTTAACCGGCGGAAATTTGTTTTTTGAAAAAATCCCTAAGCCCCGGGGTCACAATTTCAGCAAAAATCTGACTTTTGGCAATTCACTCAAAAATGGTGCCAAACGCTTGCAAATGCTCCCCTGAAAGGTTTGGCAGTTGAAACAGAAGTCCTTTTATCACAGGACAAAAAATCAGCCCTCGAAAACTTAACCGGCGAAAATTTGTTTTTTGAAAAAATCCCTAAGCCCCTGGGTCACAATTTCAGCAAAAATCTGACTTTTGGCAATTCACTCAAAAATGGTGCCAAACGCTTGCAAATGCTACCCTGAAAGGTTTGGCAGTCGAAACAGAAGTCCTTTTATCACAAGACAAAAAATCATCCCTCGAAAACTTAACGGGCGGAAAAACATTTTTTTGAAAAAATCCCTAAGCCCCGGGGTCACAATTTCAGCAAAAATCTGACTTTTGGCAATTCACTCAAAAATGGTGCCAAACGCTTGCAAATGCTCCCCTGAAAGTTTTGGCAGTCGAAACAGAAGGCTTTTTATCACAGGACAAAAAATCAGCCCTCGAAAACTTAACCGGCGAAAATTTGTTTTTTGAAAAAATCCCTAAGCCCGGGGGTCACAATTTCAGCAAAAATCTGACTTTTGGCAATTCAATCAAAAATGGTGCCAAACACTTGGAAATCCTAGCTTGAAAGGTTTGGCAGTCGAAACAGAAGGATTTTATCACAGGACAAAAAATCAGCCCTCGAAAACTTAACCGGCGAAAATTTGTTTTTTGAAAAAATCCCTAAGCCCCGGGGTCACAATTTCAGCAAAAATCTGACTTTTGGAAATTCACTCAAAAATGGTGCCAAACGCTTGCAAATGCTACCCTGAATGGTTTGGCAGTCGAAACAGAAGTCCTTTTATCACAGGACAAAAAATCAGCCCTCGAAAACGTATCCGGTGGAAATTTGTTTTTTGAAAAAATCCCTAAGCCCCGGGGTCACAATTTCAGCAAAAATCTGACTTTTGGCAATTCACTCAAAAATGGTGCCAAACGCTTGGAAATGCTAGCTTGAAAGGTTTGACACTTGAAACAGAAGTCCTTTTATCACAGGACAAGAGATCAGCCTTCGAAAACTTAACCGGCCGAAAAACATTTTTTTG
Organism: Podarcis bocagei; assembly: GCF_964188305.1. Classification (NCBI taxonomy): domain Eukaryota; kingdom Metazoa; phylum Chordata; class Lepidosauria; order Squamata; family Lacertidae; genus Podarcis; species Podarcis bocagei. The sequence goes on from NC_138130.1 coordinate 14,048,132, forward strand.
AAAAAATCCCTAAGCCCCGGGGTCACAATTTCAGCAAAAATCTGACTTTTGGCAATTCACTCAAAAATGGTGCCAAACGCTTGCAAATGCTCCCCTGAAAGGTTTGGCAGTCGAAACAGAAGTCCTTTTATCACAGGACAAAAAATCATCCCTCAAAAACTTAACCGGCGGAAATTTGTTTTTTGAAAAAATCCCTAAGCCCCGGGGTCACAATTTCAGCAAAAATCTGACTTTTGGCAATTCACTCAAAAATGGTGCCAAACGCTTGCAAATGCTCCCCTGAAAGGGTTGGCAGTCAAAACTGAAGTCCTTTTAACACAGGACAATAAATCAGCCATCAAAAACTTAACTGGCGGAAAAACATTTTTTTGAAAAAATCCCTAAGCCCCGGGATCACAATTTCAGCAAAAATCTGACTTTTGGCAATTCACTCAAAAATGGTGCCAAACGCTTGGAAATTCTCCCATGAAAGGTTTGGCAGTCGAAACAGAAGGCTTTTTATCACAGGACAAAAAATCAGCCTTCGAAAACTTAACCGGCGGAAAAACATTTTTTTGAAAAAATCCCTAAGCCCCGGGGTCACAATTTCAGCAAAAATCTGACTTTTGGCAATTCACTCAAAAATGGTGCCAAACGCTTGCAAATGCTCCCCTGAAAGGTTTGGCAGTCGAAACAGAAGTCCTTTTATCACAGGACAAAAAATCAGCCCTCGAAAACTTAACCGGCGAAAATTTGTTTTTTGAAAAAATCCCTAAGCCCCGGGGTCACAATTTCAGCAAAAATCTGACTTTTGGCAATTCACTCAAAAATGGTGCCAAACGCTTGCAAATGCTACCCTGAAAGGTTTGGCAGTCGAAACAGAAGTCCTTTTATCACAAGACAAAAAATCATCCCTCGAAAACTTAACGGGCGGAAAAACATTTTTTTGAAAAAATCCCTAAGCCCTGGGGTCACAATTTCAGCAAAAATCTGACTTTTGGCAATTCACTCAAAAATGGTGCCAAACGCTTGCAAATGCTCCCCTGAAAGTTTTGGCAGTCGAAAGAGAAGGCTTTTTATCACAGGACAAAAAATCAGCCCTCGAAAACTTAACCGGCGAAAATTTGTTTTTTGAAAAAATCCCTAAGCCCGGGGGTCACAATTTCAGCAAAAATCTGACTTTTGGCAATTCACTCAAAAATGGTGCCAAACACTTGGAAATGCTAGCTTGAAAGGTTTGGAATTCGAAACAGAAGTCCTTTTATCACAGGACAAAAAATCATCCCTCGAAAACTTAACGGGCGGAAAAACATTTTTTTGAAAAAATCCCTAAGCCCCGGGGTCACAATTTAAGCAAAAATCTGACTTTTGGCAATTCACTCAAAAATCGTGCCAAACGCTTGGAAATGCTCCCTTGAAAGTTTTGGCAGTCGAAACAGAAGGCTTTTTATCACAGGACAAAAAATCAGCCCTCGAAAACTTAACCGGCGAAAATTTGTTTTTTGAAAAAATCCCTAAGCCCCGGGGTCACAATTTCAGCAAAAATCTGACTTTTGGCAATTCACTCAAAAATGGTGCCAAACGCTTGCAAATGCTCCCCTGAAAGGTTTGGCAGTCGAAACAGAAGTCCTTTTATCACAGGAGAAAAAATCAGCCCTCGAAAACTTAACCGGCGAAAATTTGTTTTTTGAAAAAATCCCTAAGCCCCGGGGTCACAATTTCAGCAAAAATCTGACTTTTGGCAATTCACTCAAAAATGGTGCCAAACGCTTGCAAATGTTACCCTGAAAGGTTTGGCAGTCGAAACAGAAGTCCTTTTATCACAAGACAAAAAATCATCGCTCGAAAACTTAAAGGCCGGAAAAACATTTTTTTGAAAAAATCCCTAAGCCCCGGGGTCACAATTTCAGCAAAAATCTGACTTTTGGCAATTCACTCAAAAATGTTTCCAAATGCTTGCAAATGCTCCCCTGAAATGTTTGGCAGTCGAAACAGAAGGCTTTTTATCACAGGACAAAAAATCAGCCCTCGAAAACTTAACCGGTGGAAATTTGTTTTTTGAAAAAATCCCTAAGCCCCGGGGTCACAATTTCAGCAAAAATCTGACTTTTGGCAATTCACTCAAAAATGGTGCCAAACGCTTGCAAATGCTCCCCTGAAAGGTTTGGCAGTCGAAACAGAAGTCCTTTTATCACAGGACAAAAAATCATCCCTCGAAAACTTAACCGGCGGAAATTTGTTTTTTGAAAAAATCCCTAAGCCCCGGGATCACAATTTCAGCAAAAATCTGACTTTTGGCAATTCACTCAAAAATGGTGCCAAACGCGTGCAAATGCTCCCCTGAAAGGGTTGGCAGTCAAAACAGAAGTCCTTTTATCACAGGACAAAAAATCAGCCATCAAAAACTTAACTGGCGGAAAAACATTTTTTTGAAAAAAATCCCTAAGCCCCGGGATCACAATTTCAGCAAAAATCTGACTTTTGGCAATTCACTCAAAAATGGTGCCAAACACTTGGAAATGCTAGCTTGAAAGGTTTGGCAGTCGAAACAGAAGGCTTTTTATCACAGGTCAAGAAACCAGCCCTCGTAAACTTAACCGGCGGAAATTTGCTTTTTGAAAAAATCCCTAAGCCCGGGGGTCACAATTTCAGCAAAAATCTGACTTTTGGCAATTCAATCAAAAATGGTGCCAAACACTTGGAAATCCTAGCTTGAAAGGTTTGGCAGTCGAAACAGAAGGATTTTATCACAGGACAAAAAATCAGCCCTCGAAAACTTAACCGGCGAAAATTTGTTTTTTGAAAAAATCCCTAAGCCCCGGGGTCACAATTTCAGCAAAAATCTGACTTTTGGAAATTCACTCAAAAATGGTGCCAAACGCTTGCAAATGCTACCCTGAATGGTTTGGCAGTCGAAACAGAAGTCCTTTTATCACAGGACAAAAAATCAGCCCTCGAAAACGTATCCGGTGGAAATTTGTTTTTTGAAAAAATCCCTAAGCCCCGGGGTCACAATTTCAGCAAAAATCTGACTTTTGGCAATTCACTCAAAAATGGTGCCAAACGCTTGGAAATGCTAGCTTGAAAGGTTTGACACTTGAAACAGAAGTCCTTTTATCACAGGACAAGAGATCAGCCTTCGAAAACTTAACCGGCCGAAAAACATTTTTTTGAAAAAATCCCTAAGCCCCGGGGTCACAATTTCAGCAAAAATCTGACTTTTGGCAATTCACTCAAAAATGGTGCCAAACGCTTGCAAATGCTCCCCTGAAAGGTTTGGCAGTCGAAACAGAAGTCCTTTTATCACAGGACAAAAAATCATCCCTCAAAAACTTAACCGGCGGAAATTTGTTTTTTGAAAAAATCCCTAAGCCCCGGGGTCACAATTTCAGCAAAAATCTGACTTTTGGCAATTCACTCAAAAATGGTGCCAAACGCTTGCAAATGCTCCCCTGAAAGGGTTGGCAGTCAAAACTGAAGTCCTTTTAACACAGGACAATAAATCAGCCATCAAAAACTTAACTGGCGGAAAAACATTTTTTTGAAAAAATCCCTAAGCCCCGGGATCACAATTTCAGCAAAAATCTGACTTTTGGCAATTCACTCAAAAATGGTGCCAAACGCTTGGAAATTCTCCCATGAAAGGTTTGGCAGTCGAAACAGAAGGCTTTTTATCACAGGACAAAAAATCAGCCTTCGAAAACTTAACCGGCGGAAAAACATTTTTTTGAAAAAATCCCTAAGCCCCGGGGTCACAATTTCAGCAAAAATCTGACTTTTGGCAATTCACTCAAAAATGGTGCCAAACGCTTGCAAATGCTCCCCTGAAAGGTTTGGCAGTCGAAACAGAAGTCCTTTTATCACAGGACAAAAAATCAGCCCTCGAAAACTTAACCGGCGAAAATTTGTTTTTTGAAAAAATCCCTAAGCCCCGGGGTCACAATTTCAGCAAAAATCTGACTTTTGGCAATTCACTCAAAAATGGTGCCAAACGCTTGCAAATGCTACCCTGAAAGGTTTGGCAGTCGAAACAGAAGTCCTTTTATCACAAGACAAAAAATCATCCCTCGAAAACTTAACGGGCGGAAAAACATTTTTTTGAAAAAATCCCTGAGCCCTGGGGTCACAATTTCAGCAAAAATCTGACTTTTGGCAATTCACTCAAAAATGGTGCTAAACGCTTGCAAATGCTCCCCTGAAAGTTTTGGCAGTCGAAAGAGAAGGCTTTTTATCACAGGACAAAAAATCAGCCCTCGAAAACTTAACCGGCGAAAATTTGTTTTTTGAAAAAATCCCTAAGCCCGGGGGTCACAATTTCAGCAAAAATCTGACTTTTGGCAATTCACTCAAAAATGGTGCCAAACACTTGGAAATGCTAGCTTGAAAGGTTTGGAATTCGAAACAGAAGTCCTTTTATCACAGGACAAAAAATCATCCCTCGAAAACTTAACGGGCGGAAAAACATTTTTTTGAAAAAATCCCTAAGCCCCGGGGTCACAATTTAAGCAAAAATCTGACTTTTGGCAATTCACTCAAAAATGGTGCCAAACGCTTGGAAATGCTCCCTTGAAAGTTTTGGCAGTCGAAACAGAAGGCTTTTTATCACAGGACAAAAAATCAGCCCTCGAAAACTTAACCGGCGAAAATTTGTTTTTTGAAAAAATCCCTAAGCCCCGGGGTCACAATTTCAGCAAAAATCTGACTTTTGGCAATTCACTCAAAAATGGTGCCAAACACTTGGAAATCCTAGCTTGAAAGGTTTGGCAGTCGAAACAGAAGGATTTTATCACAGGACAAAAAATCAGTCCTCGAAAACTTAACCGGTGGAAATTTGTTTTTTGAAAAAATCCCTAAGCCCCGGGGTCACAATTTCAGCAAAAATCTGACTTTTGGAAATTCACTCAAAAATGGTGCCAAACGCTTGCAAATGCTACCCTGAATGGTTTGGCAGTCGAAACAGAAGTCCTTTTATCACAGGACAAAAAATCAGCCCTCGAAAACGTATCCGGTGGAAATTTGTTTTTTGAAAAAATCCCTAAGCCCCGGGGTCACAATTTCAGCAAAAATCTGACTTTTGGCAATTCACTCAAAAATGGTGCCAAACGCTTGCAAATGCTCCCCTGAAAGGGTTGGCAGTCGAAACAGAAGTCCTTTTATCACAGGACAATAAATCATCCCTCGAAAACTTAACCGGCGGAAATTTGTTTTTTGAAAAAATCCCTAAGCCCCGGGGTCACAATTTCAGCAAAAATCTGACTTTTGGCAATTCACTCAAAAATGGTGCCAAACGCTTGGAAATGCTAGCTTGAAAGGTTTGACACTTGAAACAGAAGTCCTTTTATCAGAGGACAAGAGATCAGCCGTCGAAAACTTAACCGGCCGAAAAACATTTTTTTGAAAAAATCCCTAAGCCCCGGGGTCACAATTTCAGCAAAAATCTGACTTTTGGCAATTCACTCAAAAATGGTGCCAAACGCTTGGAAATTCTCCCATGAAAGGTTTGGCAGTCGAAACAGAAGGCTTTTTATCACAGGACAAAAAATCAGCCTTCGAAAACATAACCGGCGGAAAAACATTTTTTTGAAAAAATCCCTAAGCCCCGGGGTCACAATTTCAGCAAAAATCTGACTTTTGGCAATTCACTCAAAAATGGTGCCAAACGCTTGCAAATGCTCCCCTGAAAGGTTTGGCAGTCGAAACAGAAGTCCTTTTATCACAGGACAAAAAATCAGCCCTCGAAAACTTAACCGGCGAAAATTTGTTTTTTGAAAAAATCCCTAAGCCCCGGGGTCACAATTTCAGCAAAAATCTGACTTTTGGCAATTCACTCAAAAATGGTGCCAAACGCTTGCAAATGTTACCCTGAAAGGTTTGGCAGTCGAAACAGAAGTCCTTTTATCACAAGACAAAAAATCATCCCTCGAAAACTTAACGGGCGGAAAAACATTTTTTTGAAAAAATCCCTAAGCCCTGGGGTCACAATTTCAGCAAAAATCTGACTTTTGGCAATTCACTCAAAAATGGTGCCAAACGCTTGCAAATGCTCCCCTGAAAGTTTTGGCAGTCGAAAGAGAAGGCTTTTTATCACAGGACAAAAAATCAGCCCTCGAAAACTTAACCGGCGAAAATTTGTTTTTTGAAAAAATCCCTAAGCCCGGGGGTCACAATTTCAGCAAAAATCTGACTTTTGGCAATTCACTCAAAAATGGTGCCAAACACTTGGAAATGCTAGCTTGAAAGGTTTGGAATTCGAAACAGAAGTCATTTTATCACAGGGAAAAAAATCATCCCTCGAAAACTTAACGGGCGGAAAAACATTTTTTTGAAAAAATCCCTAAGCCCCGGGGTCACAATTTAAGCAAAAATCTGACTTTTGGCAATTCACTCAAAAATGGTGCCAAACGCTTGGAAATGCTCCCTTGAAAGTTTTGGCAGTCGAAACAGAAGGCTTTTTATCACAGGACAAAAAATCAGCCCTCGAAAACTTAACCAGCGGAAATTTGTTTTTTGAAAAAATCCCTAAGCCCCGGGGTCACAATTTCACCAAAAATCTGACTTTTGGCAATTCATTCAAAAATGGTGCCAAACACTTGGAAATGCTAGCTTGAAAGGTTTGGAATTCGAAACAGAAGTCCTTTTATCACAGGACAAAAAATCATCGCTCAAAAACTTAAAGGCCGGAAAAACATTTTTTTGAAAAAATCCCTAAGCCCCGGGGTCACAATTTCAGCAAAAATCTGACTTTTGGCAATTCACTCAAAAATGTTTCCAAATGCTTGCAAATGCTCCCCTGAAATGTTTGGCAGTCGAAACAGAAGGCTTTTTATCACAGGACAAAAAATCAGCCCTCGAAAACTTAACCGGTGGAAATTTGTTTTTTGAAAAAATCCCTAAGCCCCGGGGTCACAATTTCAGCAAAAATCTGACTTTTGGCAATTCACTCAAAAATGGTGCCAAACGCTTGCAAATGCTCCCCTGAAAGGTTTGGCAGTCGAAACAGAAGTCCTTTTATCACAGGACAAAAAATCATCCCTCGAAAACTTAACCGGCGGAAATTTGTTTTTTGAAAAAATCCCTAAGCCCCGGGATCACAATTTCAGCAAAAATCTGACTTTTGGCAATTCACTCAAAAATGGTGCCAAACGCTTGCAAATGCTCCCCTGAAAGGGTTGGCAGTCAAAACAGAAGTCCTTTTATCACAGGACAAAAAATCAGCCATCAAAAACTTAACTGGCGGAAAAACATTTTTTTGAAAAAATCCCTAAGCCCCGGGATCACAATTTCAGCAAAAATCTGACTTTTGGCAATTCACTCAAAAATGGTGCCAAACGCTTGCAAATGCTCCCCTGAAAGGTTTGGCAGTCGAAACAGAAGTCCTTTTATCACAGGACAAAAAATCAGCCCTCGAAAACTTAACCGGCGAAAATTTGTTTTTTGAAAAAATCCCTAAGCCCCGGGGTCACAATTTCAGCAAAAATCTGATTTTTGGCAATTCACTCAAAAATGGTGCCAAACGCTTGCAAATGTTACCCTGAAAGGTTTGGCAGTCGAAACAGAAGTCCTTTTATCACAAGACAAAAAATCATCCCTCGAAAACTTAACGGGCGGAAAAACATTTTTTTGAAAAAATCCCTAAGCCCTGGGGTCACAATTTCAGCAAAAATCTGACTTTTGGCAATTCACTCAAAAATGGTGCCAAACGCTTGCAAATGCTCCCCTGAAAGTTTTGGCAGTCGAAAGAGAAGGCTTTTTATCACAGGACAAAAAATCAGCCCTCGAAAACTTAACCGGCGAAAATTTGTTTTTTGAAAAAATCCCTAAGCCCGGGGGTCACAATTTCAGCAAAAATCTGACTTTTGGCAATTCACTCAAAAATGGTGCCAAACACTTGGAAATGCTAGCTTGAAAGGTTTGGAATTCGAAACAGAAGTCATTTTATCACAGGAAAAAAAATCATCCCTCGAAAACTTAACGGGCGGAAAAACATTTTTTTGAAAAAATCCCTAAGCCCCGGGGTCACAATTTAAGCAAAAATCTGACTTTTGGCAATTCACTCAAAAATGGTGCCAAACGCTTGGAAATGCTCACTTGAAAGTTTTGGCAGTCGAAACAGAAGGCTTTTTATCACAGGACAAAAAATCAGCCCTCGAAAACTTAACCGGCGAAAATTTGTTTTTTGAAAAAATCCCTAAGCCCCGGGGTCACAATTTCACCAAAAATCTGACTTTTGGCAATTCATTCAAAAATGGTGCCAAACACTTGGAAATGCTAGCTTGAAAGGTTTGGAATTCGAAACAGAAGTCCTTTTATCACAGGACAAAAAATCATCGCTCGAAAACTTAAAGGCCGGAAAAACATTTTTTTGAAAAAATCCCTAAGCCCCGGGGTCACAATTTCAGCAAAAATCTGACTTTTGGCAATTCACTCAAAAATGTTTCCAAATGCTTGCAAATGCTCCCCTGAAATGTTTGGCAGTCGAAACAGAAGGCTTTTTATCACAGGACAAAAAATCAGCCCTCGAAAACTTAACCGGTGGAAATTTGTTTTTTGAAAAAATCCCTAAGCCCCGGGGTCACAATTTCAGCAAAAATCTGACTTTTGGCAATTCACTCAAAAATGGTGCCAAACGCTTGCAAATGCTCCCCTGAAAGGTTTGGCAGTCGAAACAGAAGTCCTTTTATCACAGGACAAAAAATCATCCCTCGAAAACTTAACCGGCGGAAATTTGTTTTTTGAAAAAATCCCTAAGCCCCGGGATCACAATTTCAGCAAAAATCTGACTTTTGGCAATTCACTCAAAAATGGTGCCAAACGCTTGCAAATGCTCCCCTGAAAGGGTTGGCAGTCAAAACAGAAGTCCTTTTATCACAGGACAAAAAATCAGCCATCAAAAACTTAACTGGCGGAAAAACATTTTTTTGAAAAAATCCCTAAGCCCCGGGATCACAATTTCAGCAAAAATCTGACTTTTGGCAATTCACTCAAAAATGGTGCCAAACGCTTGGAAATGCTAGCTTGAAAGGTTTGACAGTCGAAACAGAAGTCCTTTTATCACAGGACAAGAGATCAGCCCTCAAAAACTTAACGGGCGGAAAAACATTTTTTTGAAAAAATCCCTAAGCCCCGGGGTCACAATTTCAGCAAATATCTGACTTTTGTCAATTCACTCAAAAATGGTGCCAAACGCTTGGAAATGCTAGCTTGAAAGGTTTGACACTTGAAACAGAAGTCCTTTTATCACAGGACAAGAGATCAGCCCTCAAAAACTTAACGGGCGGAAAAACATTTTTTTGAAAAAATCCCTAAGCCCCGGGGTCACAATTTCAGCAAAAATCTGACTTTTGGCAATTCACTCAAAAATGGTGCCAAACGCTTGCAAATGCTCCCCTGAAAGGTTTGGCAGTCGAAACAGAAGTCCTTTTATCACAGGACAAAAAATCATCCCTCGAAAACTTAACCAGCGGAAATTTGTTTTTTGAAAAAATCCCTAAGCCCCGGGATCACAATTTCAGCAAAAATCTGACTTTTGGCAATTCATTCAAAAATGGTGCCAAACACTTGGAAATGCTAGCTTGAAAGGTTTGGAATTCGAAACAGAAGTCCTTTTATCACAGGACAAAAAATCATCGCTCGAAAACTTAAAGGCCGGAAAAACATTTTTTTGAAAAAATCCCTAAGCCCCGGGGTCACAATTTCAGCAAGAATCTGACTTTTGGCAATTCACTCAAAAATGTTTCCAAATGCTTGCAAATGCTCCCCTGAAATGTTTGGCAGTCGAAACAGAAGGCTTTTTATCACAGGACAAAAAATCAGCCCTCGAAAACTTAACCGGTGGAAATTTGTTTTTTGAAAAAATCCCTAAGCCCCGGGGTCACAATTTCAGCAAAAATCTGACTTTTGGCAATTCACTCAAAAATGGTGCCAAACGCTTGCAAATGCTCCCCTGAAAGGTTTGGCAGTCGAAACAGAAGTCCTTTTATCACAGGACAAAAAATCATCCCTCGAAAACTTAACCGGCGGAAATTTGTTTTTTGAAAAAATCCCTAAGCCCCGGGATCACCATTTCAGCAAAAATCTGACTTTTGGCAATTCACTCAATAATGGTGCCAAACGCTTGCAAATGCTCCCCTGAAAGGGTTGGCAGTCAAAACAGAAGTCCTTTTATCACAGGACAAAAAATCAGCCATCAAAAACTTAACTGGCGGAAAAACATTTTTTTGAAAATATCCCTAAGCCCCGGGATCACAATTTCAGCAAAAATCTGACTTTTGGCAATTCACTCAAAAATGGTGCCAAACACTTGGAAATGCTAGCTTGAAAGGTTTGGCAGTCGAAACAGAAGGCTTTTTATCACAGGACAAGAAACCAGCCCTCGTAAACTTAACCGGCGGAAATTTGCTTTTTGAAAAAATCCCTAAGCCCCGGGGTCACAATTTCAGCAAAAATCTGACTTTTGGCAATTCACTCAAAAATGGTGCCAAACGCTTGCAAATGCTCCCCTGAAAGGTTTGGCAGTCGAAACAGAAGTCCTTTTATCACAGGACAAAAAATCAGCCCTCGAAAACGTATCCGGTGGAAATTTGTTTTTTGAAAAAATCCCTAAGCCCCGGGGTCACAATTTCAGCAAATATCTGACTTTTGGCAATTCACTCAAAAATGGTGCCAAACGCTTGGAAATGCTAGCTTGAAAGGTTTGACACTTGAAACAGAAGTCCTTTTATCGCAGGACAAGAGATCAGCCCTCAAAAACTTAACGGGCGGAAAAACATTTTTTTGAAAAAATCCCTAAGCCCCGGGGTCACAATTTCAGCAAATATCTGACTTTTGTCAATTCACTCAAAAATGGTGCCAAACGCTTGGAAATGCTAGCTTGAAAGGTTTGACACTTGAAACAGAAGTCCTTTTATCACAGGACAAGAGATCAGCCCTCAAAAACTTAACGGGCGGAAAAACATTTTTTTGAAAAAATCCCTAAGCCCCGGGGTCACAATTTCAGCAAAAATCTGACTTTTGGCAATTCACTCAAAAATGGTGCCAAACGCTTGCAAATGCTCCCCTGAAAGGTTTGGCAGTCGAAACAGAAGTCCTTTTATCACAGGACAAAAAATCATCCCTCGAAAACTTAACCAGCGGAAATTTGTTTTTTGAAAAAATCCCTAAGCCCCGGGATCACAATTTCAGCAAAAATCTGACTTTTGGCAATTCATTCAAAAATGGTGCCAAACACTTGGAAATGCTAGCTTGAAAGGTTTGGAATTCGAAACAGAAGTCCTTTTATCACAGGACAAAAAATCATCGCTCGAAAACTTAAAGGCCGGAAAAACATTTTTTTGAAAAAATCCCTAAGCCCCGGGGTCACAATTTCAGCAAGAATCTGACTTTTGGCAATTCACTCAAAAATGTTTCCAAATGCTTGCAAATGCTCCCCTGAAATGTTTGGCAGTCGAAACAGAAGGCTTTTTATCACAGGACAAAAAATCAGCCCTCGAAAACTTAACCGGTGGAAATTTGTTTTTTGAAAAAATCCCTAAGCCCCGGGGTCACAATTTCAGCAAAAATCTGACTTTTGGCAATTCACTCAAAAATGGTGCCAAACGCTTGCAAATGCTCCCCTGAAAGGTTTGGCAGTCGAAACAGAAGTCCTTTTATCACAGGACAAAAAATCATCCCTCGAAAACTTAACCGGCGGAAATTTGTTTTTTGAAAAAATCCCTAAGCCCCGGGATCACAATTTCAGCAAAAATCTGACTTTTGGCAATTCACTCAAAAATGGTGCCAAACGCTTGCAAATGCTCCCCTGAAAGGGTTGGCAGTCAAAACAGAAGTCCTTTTATCACAGGACAAAAAATCAGCCATCAAAAACTTAACTGGCGGAAAAACATTTTTTTGAAAAAATCCCTAAGCCCCGGGATCACAATTTCAGCAAAAATCTGACTTTTGGCAATTCACTCAAAAATGGTGCCAAACGCTTGCAAATGCTCCCCTGAAAGGTTTGGCAGTCGAAACAGAAGTCCTTTTATCACAGGACAAAAAATCAGCCCTCGAAAACTTAACCGGCGAAAATTTGTTTTTTGAAAAAATCCCTAAGCCCCGGGGTCACAATTTCAGCAAAAATCTGACTTTTGGCAATTCACTCAAAAATGGTGCCAAACGCTTGCAAATGTTACCCTGAAAGGTTTGGCAGTCGAAACAGAAGTCCTTTTATCACAAGACAAAAAATCATCCCTCGAAAACTTAACGGGCGGAAAAACATTTTTTTGAAAAAATCCCTAAGCCCTGGGGTCACAATTTCAGCAAAAATCTGACTTTTGGCAATTCACTCAAAAATGGTGCCAAACGCTTGCAAATGCTCCCCTGAAAGTTTTGGCAGTCGAAAGAGAAGGCTTTTTATCACAGGACAAAAAATCAGCCCTCGAAAACTTAACCGGCGAAAATTTGTTTTTTGAAAAAATCCCTAAGCCCGGGGGTCACAATTTCAGCAAAAATCTGACTTTTGGCAATTCACTCAAAAATGGTGCCAAACACTTGGAAATGCTAGCTTGAAAGGTTTGGAATTCGAAACAGAAGTCATTTTATCACAGGAAAAAAAATCATCCCTCGAAAACTTAACGGGCGGAAAAACATTTTTTTGAAAAAATCCCTAAGCCCCGGGGTCACAATTTAAGCAAAAATCTGACTTTTGGCAATTCACTCAAAAATGGTGCCAAACGCTTGGAAATGCTCCCTTGAAAGTTTTGGCAGTCGAAACAGAAGGCTTTTTATCACAGGACAAAAAATCAGCCCTCGAAAACTTAACCGGCGAAAATTTGTTTTTTGAAAAAATCCCTAAGCCCCGGGGTCACAATTTCACCAAAAATCTGACTTTTGGCAATTCATTCAAAAATGGTGCCAAACACTTGGAAATGCTAGCTTGAAAGGTTTGGAATTCGAAACAGAAGTCCTTTTATCACAGGACAAAAAATCATCGCTCGAAAACTTAAAGGCCGGAAAAACATTTTTTTGAAAAAATCCCTAAGCCCCGGGGTCACAATTTCAGCAAAAATCTGACTTTTGGCAATTCACTCAAAAATGTTTCCAAATGCTTGCAAATGCTCCCCTGAAATGTTTGGCAGTCGAAACAGAAGGCTTTTTATCACAGGACAAAAAATCAGCCCTCGAAAACTTAACCGGTGGAAATTTGTTTTTTGAAAAAATCCCTAAGCCCCGGGGTCACAATTTCAGCAAAAATCTGACTTTTGGCAATTCACTCAAAAATGGTGCCAAACGCTTGCAAATGCTCCCCTGAAAGGTTTGGCAGTCGAAACAGAAGTCCTTTTATCACAGGACAAAAAATCATCCCTCGAAAACTTAACCGGCGGAAATTTGTTTTTTGAAAAAATCCCTAAGCCCCGGGATCACAATTTCAGCAAAAATCTGACTTTTGGCAATTCACTCAAAAATGGTGCCAAACGCTTGCAAATGCTCCCCTGAAAGGGTTGGCAGTCAAAACAGAAGTCCTTTTATCACAGGACAAAAAATCAGCCATCAAAAACTTAACTGGCGGAAAAACATTTTTTTGAAAAAATCCCTAAGCCCCGGGATCACAATTTCAGCAAAAATCTGACTTTTGGCAATTCACTCAAAAATGGTGCCAAACGCTTGGAAATGCTAGCTTGAAAGGTTTGACAGTCGAAACAGAAGTCCTTTTATCACAGGACAAGAGATCAGCCCTCAAAAACTTAACGGGCGGAAAAACATTTTTTTGAAAAAATCCCTAAGCCCCGGGGTCACAATTTCAGCAAATATCTGACTTTTGTCAATTCACTCAAAAATGGTGCCAAACGCTTGGAAATGCTAGCTTGAAAGGTTTGACACTTGAAACAGAAGTCCTTTTATCACAGGACAAGAGATCAGCCCTCAAAAACTTAACGGGCGGAAAAACATTTTTTTGAAAAAATCCCTAAGCCCCGGGGTCACAATTTCAGCAAAAATCTGACTTTTGGCAATTCACTCAAAAATGGTGCCAAACGCTTGCAAATGCTCCCCTGAAAGGTTTGGCAGTCGAAACAGAAGTCCTTTTATCACAGGACAAAAAATCATCCCTCGAAAACTTAACCAGCGGAAATTTGTTTTTTGAAAAAATCCCTAAGCCCCGGGATCACAATTTCAGCAAAAATCTGACTTTTGGCAATTCATTCAAAAATGGTGCCAAACACTTGGAAATGCTAGCTTGAAAGGTTTGGAATTCGAAACAGAAGTCCTTTTATCACAGGACAAAAAATCATCGCTCGAAAACTTAAAGGCCGGAAAAACATTTTTTTGAAAAAATCCCTAAGCCCCGGGGTCACAATTTCAGCAAGAATCTGACTTTTGGCAATTCACTCAAAAATGTTTCCAAATGCTTGCAAATGCTCCCCTGAAATGTTTGGCAGTCGAAACAGAAGGCTTTTTATCACAGGACAAAAAATCAGCCCTCGAAAACTTAACCGGTGGAAATTTGTTTTTTGAAAAAATCCCTAAGCCCCGGGGTCACAATTTCAGCAAAAATCTGACTTTTGGCAATTCACTCAAAAATGGTGCCAAACGCTTGCAAATGCTCCCCTGAAAGGTTTGGCAGTCGAAACAGAAGTCCTTTTATCACAGGACAAAAAATCATCCCTCGAAAACTTAACCGGCGGAAATTTGTTTTTTGAAAAAATCCCTAAGCCCCGGGATCACCATTTCAGCAAAAATCTGACTTTTGGCAATTCACTCAATAATGGTGCCAAACGCTTGCAAATGCTCCCCTGAAAGGGTTGGCAGTCAAAACAGAAGTCCTTTTATCACAGGACAAAAAATCAGCCATCAAAAACTTAACTGGCGGAAAAACATTTTTTTGAAAATATCCCTAAGCCCCGGGATCACAATTTCAGCAAAAATCTGACTTTTGGCAATTCACTCAAAAATGGTGCCAAACACTTGGAAATGCTAGCTTGAAAGGTTTGGCAGTCGAAACAGAAGGCTTTTTATCACAGGACAAGAAACCAGCCCTCGTAAACTTAACCGGCGGAAATTTGCTTTTTGAAAAAATCCCTAAGCCCCGGGGTCACAATTTCAGCAAAAATCTGACTTTTGGCAATTCACTCAAAAATGGTGCCAAACGCTTGCAAATGCTCCCCTGAAAGGTTTGGCAGTCGAAACAGAAGTCCTTTTATCACAGGACAAAAAATCAGCCCTCGAAAACGTATCCGGTGGAAATTTGTTTTTTGAAAAAATCCCTAAGCCCCGGGGTCACAATTTCAGCAAATATCTGACTTTTGGCAATTCACTCAAAAATGGTGCCAAACGCTTGGAAATGCTAGCTTGAAAGGTTTGACACTTGAAACAGAAGTCCTTTTATCGCAGGACAAGAGATCAGCCCTCAAAAACTTAACGGGCGGAAAAACATTTTTTTGAAAAAATCCCTAAGCCCCGGGGTCACAATTTCAGCAAATATCTGACTTTTGTCAATTCACTCAAAAATGGTGCCAAACGCTTGGAAATGCTAGCTTGAAAGGTTTGACACTTGAAACAGAAGTCCTTTTATCACAGGACAAGAGATCAGCCCTCAAAAACTTAACGGGCGGAAAAACATTTTTTTGAAAAAATCCCTAAGCCCCGGGGTCACAATTTCAGCAAAAATCTGACTTTTGGCAATTCACTCAAAAATGGTGCCAAACGCTTGCAAATGCTCCCCTGAAAGGTTTGGCAGTCGAAACAGAAGTCCTTTTATCACAGGACAAAAAATCATCCCTCGAAAACTTAACCAGCGGAAATTTGTTTTTTGAAAAAATCCCTAAGCCCCGGGATCACAATTTCAGCAAAAATCTGACTTTTGGCAATTCATTCAAAAATGGTGCCAAACACTTGGAAATGCTAGCTTGAAAGGTTTGGAATTCGAAACAGAAGTCCTTTTATCACAGGACAAAAAATCATCGCTCGAAAACTTAAAGGCCGGAAAAACATTTTTTTGAAAAAATCCCTAAGCCCCGGGGTCACAATTTCAGCAAGAATCTGACTTTTGGCAATTCACTCAAAAATGTTTCCAAATGCTTGCAAATGCTCCCCTGAAATGTTTGGCAGTCGAAACAGAAGGCTTTTTATCACAGGACAAAAAATCAGCCCTCGAAAACTTAACCGGTGGAAATTTGTTTATTGAAAAAACCCCTAAGCCCCGGGGTCACAATTTCAGCAAAAATCTGACTTTTGGCAATTCACTCAAAAATGGTGCCAAACGCTTGCAAATGCTCCCCTGAAAGGTTTGGCAGTCGAAACAGAAGTCCTTTTATCACAGGACAAAAAATCAGCCCTCGAAAACGTATCCGGTGGAAATTTGTTTTTTGAAAAAATCCCTAAGCCCCGGGGTCACAATTTCAGCAAAAATCTGACTTTTGGCAATTCACTCAAAAATGGTGCCAAACGCTTGCAAATGCTCCCCTGAAAGGGTTGGCAGTCGAAACAGAAGTCCTTTTATCACAGGACAATAAATCATCCCTCGAAAACTTAACCGGCGGAAATTTGTTTTTTGAAAAAATCCCTAAGCCCCGGGGTCACAATTTCAGCAAATATCTGACTTTTGGCAATTCACTCAAAAATGGTGCCAAACGCTTGGAAATGCTAGCTTGAAAGGTTTGACACTTGAAACAGAAGTCCTTTTATCGCAGGACAAGAGATCAGCCCTCAAAAACTTAACGGGCGGAAAAACATTTTTTTGAAAAAATCCCTAAGCCCCGGGGTCACAATTTCAGCAAATATCTGACTTTTGTCAATTCACTCAAAAATGGTGCCAAACGCTTGGAAATGCTAGCTTGAAAGGTTTGACACTTGAAACAGAAGTCCTTTTATCACAGGACAAGAGATCAGCCCTCAAAAACTTAACGGGCGGAAAAACATTTTTTTGAAAAAATCCCTAAGCCCCGGGGTCACAATTTCAGCAAAAATCTGACTTTTGGCAATTCACTCAAAAATGGTGCCAAACGCTTGCAAATGCTCCCCTGAAAGGTTTGGCAGTCGAAACAGAAGTCCTTTTATCACAGGACAAAAAATCATCCCTCGAAAACTTAACCAGCGGAAATTTGTTTTTTGAAAAAATCCCTAAGCCCCGGGATCACAATTTCAGCAAAAATCTGACTTTTGGCAATTCACTCAAAAATGGTGCCAAACGCTTGCAAATGCTCCCCTGAAAGGGTTGGCAGTCAAAACAGAAGTCCTTTTAACACAGGACAATAAATCAGCCATCAAAAACTTAACTGGCGGAAAAACATTTTTTTGAAAAAATTCCTAAGCCCCGGGATCACAATTTCAGCAAAAATCTGACTTTTGGCAATTCACTCAAAAATGTTGCCAAACGCTTGGAAATGATCCCCTGAAAGGTTTGGCAGTCGAAACAGAACGCTTTTTATCACAGGACAAAAAATCAGCCTTTGAAAACTTAACCGGCGGAAAAACATTTTTTTGAAAAAATCCCTAAGCCCCGGGGTCACAATTTCAGCAAAAATCTGACTTTTGGCAATTCACTCAAAAATGGTGCCAAACGCTTGCAAATGCTCCCCTGAAAGGTTTGGCAGTCGAAACAGAAGTCCTTTTATCACAGGACAAAAAATCAGCCATCAAAAACTTAACTGGCGGAAAAACATTTTTTTGAAAAAATCCCTAAGGCCCGGGATCACAATTTCAGCAAAAATCTGACTTTTGGCAATTCACCCAAAAATGGTGCCAAACACTTGGAAATGCTAGCTTGAAAGGTTTGGCAATCGAAACAGAAGTCCTTTTATCACAGGACAAAAAATCAGCCCTCGAAAACTTAACCGGCGGAAATTTGTTTTGTGAAAAATTCCCTAAGCTCCGGGGTCACAATTTCAGCAAAAATCTGACTTTTGGCAATTCACTCAAAAATGGTGCCAAACGCTTGCAAATGCTCCCCTGAAAGGTTTGGCAGTCGAAACAGAAGTCCTTTTATCACAGGACAAATAATCAACCCTCGAAAACGTATCCGGTGGAAATTTGTTTTTTGAAAAAATCCCTAAGCCCCGGGGTCACAATTTCAGCAAAAATCTGACTTTTGGCAATTCACTCAAAAATGGTGCCAAACGCTTGCAAATGCTCCCCTGAAAGGGTTGGCAGTCGAAACAGAAGTCCTTTTATCACAGGACAATAAATCATCCCTCGAAAACTTAACCGGCGGAAATTTGTTTTTTGAAAAATTCCCTAAGCCCCGGGGTCACAATTTCAGGAAAAATCTGACTTTTGGCAATTCACTCAAAAATGGTGCCAAAAGCTTGGAAATGCTAGCTTGAAAGGTTTGACACTTGAAACAGAAGTCCTTTTATCACAGGACAAGACATCAGCCCTCAAAAACTTAACCGGCCGAAAAACATTTTTTTGAAAAAATCCCTAAGCCCCGGGGTCACAATTTCAGCAAAAATCTGACTTTTGGCAATTCACTCAAAAATGTTTCCAAATGCTTGCAAATGCTCCCCTGAAAGGTTTGGCAGTCGAAACAGAAGTCCTTTTATCACAGGACAAGAAATCAGCCATCAAAAACTTAACTGGCGGAAAAACATTTTTTTGAAAAAATCCCTAAGCCCCGGGATCACAATTTCAGCAAAAATCTGACTTTTGGCAATTCACTCAAAAATGGTGCCAAACGCTTGGAAATGCTCCCATGAAAGGTTTGGCAGTCGAAACAGAAGGCTTTTTATCACAGGACAAAAAATCAGCCTTCGAAAACTTAACCGGCGGAAAAACATTTTTTTGAAAAAATTCCTAAGCCCCGGGATCACAATTTCAGCAAAAATCTGACTTTTGGCAATTCACTCAAAAATGGTTCCAAACGCTTGCAAATGCTCCCCTGAAAGTTTTGGCAGTCGAAACAGAAGGCTTTTTATCACAGGACAAAAAACCAGCCCTCGAAAACTTAACCGGCGAAAATTTGTTTTGTGAAAAAATCCCTAAACCCCTGGGTCACAATTTCAGCAAAAATCTGACTTTTGGCAATTCACTCAAAAATGGTGCCAAACGCTTGCAAATGCTCCCCTGAAAGGTTTGGCAGTCGAAACAGAAGGCTTTTTATCACAGGACAAGAATTCAGCCCTCAAAAACTTAACCGGCGGAAATTTGTTTTTTGAAAAAATCCCTAAGCCCAGGGGTCACAATTTCAGCAAAAATCTGACTTTTGGCAATTCACTCAAAAATGGTGCCAAACGCTTGGAAATGCTAGCTTGAAAGGTTTGACACTTGAAACAGAAGTCCTTTTATCACAGGACAAGAGATCAGCCCTCAAAAACTTAACGGGCAGAAAAACATTTTTTTGAAAAAATCCCTAAGCCCCGGGATCACAATTTCAGCAAAATTCTGACTTTTGGCAATTCACCCAAAAATGGTGCCAAACACTTGGAAATGCTAGCTTGAAAGGTTTGGCAATCGAAACAGAAGTCCTTTTATGACAGGACAAAAAATCAGCCCTCGAAAACTTAACCGGCGGAAATTTGTTTTGTGAAAAATTCCCTAAGCCCCGGGGTCACAATTTCAGCAAAAATCTGACTTTTGGCAATTCACTCAAAAATGGTGCCAAACGCTTGCAAATGCTCCCCTGAAAGGTTTGGCAGTCGAAACAGAAGTCCTTTTGTCACAGGACAAATAATCAACCCTCGAAAACGTATCCGGTGGAAATTTGTTTTTTGAAAAAATCCCTAAGCCCCGGGGTCACAATTTCAGCAAAAATCTGACTTTTGGCAATTCACTCAAAAATGGTGCCAAACGCTTGCAAATGCTCCCCTGAAAGGGTTGGCAGTCGAAACAGAAGTCCTTTTATCACAGGACAATAAATCATCCCTCGAAAACTTAACCGGCGGAAATTTGTTTTTTGAAAAATTCCCAAAGCCCCGGGGTCACAATTTCAGGAAAAATCTGACTTTTGGCAATTAACTCAAAAATGGTGCCAAAAGCTTGGAAATGCTAGCTTGAAAGGTTTGACACTTGAAACAGAAGTCCTTTTATCCCAGGACAAGACATCAGCCCTCAAAAACTTAACCGGCCGAAAAACATTTTTTTGAAAAAATCCCTAAGCCCCGGGGTCACAATTTCAGCAAAAATCTGACTTTTGGCAATTCACTCAAAAATGGTGCCAAAAGCTTGCAAATGCTCACCTGAAAAGGTTGGCAGTCGAAACAGAAGTCCTTTTATCACAGGACAAGAAATCAGCCATCAAAAACTTAACTGGCGGAAAAACATTTTTTTGAAAAAATCCCTAAGCCCCGGGATCACAATTTCAGCAAAAATCTGACTTTTGGCAATTCACTCAAAAATGGTGCCAAATGCTTGGAAATTCTCCAATGAAAGGTTTGGCAGTCGAAACAGAAGGCTTTTTATCACAGGACAAAAAATCAGCCTTCGAAAACTTAACCGGCGGAAAAACATTTTTTTGAAAAAATCCCTAAGCCCCGGGGTCACAATTTCAGCAAAAATCTGACTTTTGGCAATTCACTCAAAAATGGTGCCAAACGCTTGCAAATGCTCCCCTGAAAGTTTTGGCAGTCGAAACAGAAGGCTTTTTATCACAGGACAAAAAAGCAGCCCTCGAAAACTTAACCGGCGAAAATTTGTTTTGTGAAAAAATCCCTAAGCCCCGGGGTCACAATTTCAGCAAAAATCTGACTTTTTGAAATTCACTCAAAAATGGTGCCAAACGCTTGCAAATGCTCCCCTGAAAGGTTTGGCAGTTAAAACAGAAGTCCTTTTATCACAGGACAAGAGATCAGCCCTCAAAAACTTAACGGGCAGAAAAACATTTTTTTGAAAAAATCCCTAAGCCCCGGGGTCACAATTTCAGCAAAAATCTGACTTTTGGCAATTCACTCAAAAATGTTTCCAAATGCTTGCCAATGCTCCCCTGAAAGGTTTGGCAGTCGAAACTGAAGTCCTTTTATCACAGGACAAAAAATCAGCCCTCGAAAACGTATCCGGTGGAAATTTGTTTTTTGAAAAAATCCCTAAGCCCCGGGGTCACAATTTCAGCAAAAATCTGACTTTTGGCAATTCACTCAAAAATGGTGCCCAACGCTTGCAAATGCTCCCCTGAAAGGTTCGGCAGTCGAAACAGAAGGCTTTTTATCACAGGACAAAAAATCAGCCCTCGAAAACTTAACCAGCGGAAATTTGTTTTTTGAAAAAATCCCTAAGCCCCGGGGTCACAATTTCAGCAAAAATCTGACTTTTGGCAATTCACTCAAAAATGGTGCCAAACGCTTGCAAATGCTCCCCTGAAAGGTTCGGCAGTCGAAACAGAAGGCTTTTTATCACAGGACAAAAAATCAGCCCTCGAAAACTTAATCAGCGGAAATTTGTTTTTTGAAAAAATCCCTAAGCCCCGGGGTCACAATTTCAGCAAAAATCTGACTTTTGGCAATTCACTCAAAAATGGTGCCAAACGCTTGCAAATACTCCCCTGAAAGGGTTGGCAGTCGAAACAGAAGTCCTTTTATCACAGGACAATTAATCATCCCTCGAAAACTTAACCGGCGGAAATTTGTTTTTTGAAAAAATCCCTAAGCCCCGGGGTCACAATTTCAGCAAAAATCTGACTTTTGGCAATTCACTCAAAAATGGTGCCAAACGCTTGGAAATGCTAGCTTGAAAGGTTTGACACTTGAAACAGAAGTCCTTTTATCACAGGACAAGAGATCAGCCCTCAAAAACTTAACCGGCCGAAAAACATTTTTTTGAAAAAATCCCTAAGCCCCGGGGTTACAATTTCAGCAAAAATCTGACTTTTGGCAATTCACTCAAAAATGTTTCCAAATGCTTGCAAATGCTCCCCTGAAAGGTTTGGCAGTCGAAACAGAAGGCTTTTTATCACAGGACAAAAAATCATCCCTCGAAAACTTAACCGGCGGAAATTTGTTTTTTGAAAAAATCCCCAAGCCCCGGGGTCACAATTTCAGCAAAAATCTGACTTTTGGCAATTCACTCAAAAATAGTGCCAAACGCTTGCAAATGCACCCCTGAAAGCTTTGGCATTTGAAGCAGAAGGCTTTTAATCACAGGGAAGAAATCAGCCCTCGAAAACTAAGCGGTCCAAATTTGTTTTTTGAAAAAATCTCTAAGCCCCGGGGTCACAATTTCAGCAAAAATCTGACTTTTGGCAATTCACTCAAAAATGGTGCCAAATGCTCCCCTGAAATCTTTGGCAGTCGAAACAGAAGGCTTTTTATTACAGGAGAAAGCAGTTTATGACAAAGAAATATGGATAAATTTCAGACCAACACTACCAAAACAATTTCATAACAACTTTGCAAAACAATAGCATAATCACCATTTTATAATAGTGTAGCCAAACAAAAATATAATAATGTACAGTGGTACCTCGGGTTACAGATGCTTCAGGTTACAGACGCTTCAGATTACAGACTCTGCAAACCCAGAAATATTACCTCGGGTTAAGAACTTTGCTTCAGGATGAGAACAGAAATCGTGCAGCGGCAGCAGGAGGCCCCATTAGCTAAAGTGGTACCTCAGGTTAAGAACAGTTTCAGGTTAAGAACGGACCACCAAAACGAATTAAGTTCTTAACCTGAGGTACCACTGTACCCCAAAAAGCACACATTTCAACTCTATAAATAAACAAGATTACTTAAACAGCTTGCAGCATCCAGTAGCAAAAATTACAAGGGAGCGCCACAGTTTCACCTTGAAATACCCCTCCCATGAAGTCGCTCACTATCCTTCTTCTGCAGCAGCTTCTTGGAAGGCTTCCAAGGGCAAAGGGCGGGGTCACTGGCAGACCTTGGGGTCTCAGATTTCAGTGGTGCCTTGACACCAAGATTCATCACCCCCATCTCTTCCACTTATTTCTAAATAATAATGGCAGTGTCCCCTGAGGCTATGTGCCCACTGCAACCAAACTGGTCACACTTCCCTAAATCTGCCTCTGCTGGTGTAGCTGGAAACACCCCGCCCACTGGTAAAGGTAAAAAGGTAAAGGAACCCTAGACCAGTGTTTTTCAACCACTGTTCCGCGGCACACTAGTGTGCCGCGAGATGTTGCCTGCTGTGCCGTGGGAAAAATTGAAAAATTCGAAAGATTTTTTTTAAAAAATGTCAAATTTTCGCCCACCAGGCGGGCGCCGGACTGTGTCCTGGGTATGGGGGGGTTGACCCCATCCTCGGCCAGCAGGGGCGCCGAATGGCGCTCCTCAGGGGGACATCCTCCACTTTTCTGTTGTCTGGGCTGTGATTGGTCCAGACTCCAGCCTGGACATATCACAGTAGGACATCATCTTCCAACTTCCTTCCTGCCGGAGCACAGTGTGCGCAGCAGCGGAGAGAAGAAGACGTCGCGACTCGAGTCACCAGGAGGACTGGAGCAGGAGGAGACGGACGGAGACCAGGACTCGGTGGGTGTCGGCACTGCAGAGAGACCGCATCCGGATCCAGACCAGGCTGCAGGTGCAGCGTGAGGTGAGGAGGTCATCTGGAACCAGTCGGTCACAGTCGGGTCTCAGAAGAGAGACGAGTGAGTTCAGCCCTGTGCAGCAGCAGTAGCCCGGTAAGTTTATATATAGTCAATATAGGCACAGAGTTAAATTTTTTAACATTTTCTAATGGTGGTGTGCCTCGTGATTTTTTTCATGAAACAAGTGTGCCTTTGCCCAAAAAAGGTTGAAAAACACTGCCCTAGACAGTTAAGTCCAGTCGAAGGCAACTATGGGGTTGTGGCGCTCATCTCGCATTCAGGCTGAGGGAGCCTGAGTTTGTCCACAGACAGCTTTCCAGGTCATGTGGCCAGCAGGACTCAACAACTTCTGGCGCAACGGGACACTGTGACGGAAATCAGAGCTCATGGAGATGCTGTTTACCTTCCCACCACAGCAGTACAGTGATACCTCGGGTTACGGACGCTTCAGGTTACAGACGCTTCAGGTTACAGACTCGGCTAACCCAGAAATAGTACCTTGGGTTAAGAAATTTGCTTCAGGATGAGAACGGAAATTAAACTAAAGTTTTGGGGAAAAACTTGACACCTTTAGAAACAGATGGGTTTCAGAAGGAAACAGAATTAAATGTGGTTAAAAAAGTGAAATACCTAGGGGTTAATTTGTCTTCCAAAAACTTGAATTTATTTAAAGATAATTATGAAAAATGTTGGTCAGAAGTTAAAAAGGATTTAGAAACTTGGTCAAGATTGAAACTTTCCTTGTTGGGTCGAATTGCAGCTATAAAGATGAATGTATTGCCAAAGATGTTGTTTTTGTTTCAAACCCTACAGATTGTGGACAGAGTGGAATGTTTTGGTAAATGGCAGAAGGATATTTCTAAGTTTGTTTGGCAGGGCAAAAAGCTCCGAATAAAATTTAAAATACTAACTGATGCAAAAGAAAGAGGGGGGTTTGCCCTGCCAGACTTAAGGTTATATTACGAAGCTGCAGCTTTCTGCTGGATGAAGGATTGGTTACTCTTAGAGAACACTGATGTCCTAGATCTGGAAGGGTTTAATAATTCTTTAGGATGGCATGCATATTTGTGGTTCGACAAGGTAAAGACTCATAAAATGTTCAAAAACCATATTGTCAGAAAAGCAATATTTATGGTCTGGACAAAATACAAAGACTTATTAGAAGGTAAGACCCTGAGGTGGTTATCACCAGCGGAGGCCAAGGCTCGAAAAAAACCCAATATGGAGGCCGGCTGGCCGAAATATGGGGAAATAATAGAAAAAATTGGAGACAATTGGAGGCTGCAGAGCTATGAAAAACTAAAGAATAAGGTGCAAGATTGGTTTCATTATGCTCAAATTCAAGAGGTTTTTAAGTTGGACAAAAAAACAGGTTTCCAGGTGGAAAAATCGAAACTAGAGACAGAACTGTTAGAACCAAAGACTAAGGTACTTTCGAGAATGTATAACCTGCTGCTTAAATGGAACACTCAGGATGAGACAGTCAAATCAGCTATGATAAAATGGGCTCAGGACATTGGGTACAACATTATGTTTGAAGACTGGGAAAGGTTATGGACCACTGGTATGAAATTCACGGCATGAAATGCCTTGAAAGAGAATATTATGAAAATGATATACAGGTGGTACATGACCCCAGTCAAGCTTGCTAAGATATATCATTTGTCTGATAATAAATGTTGGAAATGTAAGGAGGCTGAAGGGACATTCTTTCACCTCTGGTGGACCTGTCCAAAAGTGAAGGCCTTCTGGGAAATGATCTATAATGAGTTAAAAAAAGGTGTTTAAGTACACCTTTCCCAAGAAACCAGAGGCCTTCCTCCTGGGCATTGTCGGCCAGAAGGTGTCAAAGAAGGACAGAACTTTTTTTATGTACGCAACGACAGCAGCAAGAATTCTCATCGCAAAATACTGGAAGACACAAGATTTACCCACACTGGAAGAGTGGCAGAGGCAATTGATGGACTATATGGAACTGGCTGAAATGACTGGCAGAATCCGAGATTTGGGAGAAGAAACAATGGAGGAGGATTGGAAAAAATTTAAGGATTATTTACAAAAACTTTATAAGTTATATGAATGTTAAGAATTTGCATGATTTGGAAAATCTAGCTTCAGCAATAAGATTTGATGGTATGGGAAATTAAGTTATATTAATGAAAGGACTAATGTTTAAAACAACACTACATTTGTTTTTAGAGTTAAAGTAAATTGATAATAAGTATTTTAAACTTAAAATATAATTATTTGAAAGAACAAAAGAACGTACGAAACAAGGTTATAATTTGCTGATATTTTTATTGTAAAGAATGCATGGTGAGGGAGACGTGGGGAAGTCCGGTTGGTTATGGAAAAATGTTGTGGAAGGATGATTCTTTCTTTCTTTCTTCTTTTCTTTTTCTGTTATCTCTTTATATAACTGACTTAGTATCTGTATCTGGAAAAAAAATGCAATAAAAATATTATAAAAAAAAGGATGAGAACGAAAATTGCTCGGCGGCGGCGCAGCAGCAGCGGGAGGCCCCATTAGCTACAGTGTTGCTTCAGGTTAAGAACAGTTTCAGGTTAAGTACGGATCTCCGGAATGAATTAAGTACATAACCAGAGGTACCACTGTACCTAATTATCTACTTGCAGTGGTAAGCTTTCATACTGGTTGGTTGGCAGGCACTGGGACAGAGCAACGGGAGCTCACCCTGTCGCTGGGATTCGAACTGCCAACCTTCTGATCAGCAAGCCCAAGAGGCTCAGTGGTTTAAACCACAGCACCACCTTTATATTGCTCCAAACTATAGTTGTAACTCATGTTCCAAACTACATTCAGGAGTGGAATTGCTCCTGGCTGAGTTGCCCCAAGCCTGATAGAGGGAAAACTAGCCTTGAATGTGACCTTCACTACCCTGTTTGCTGGTGTAACCTGCTGGGTCAGTAGGTCATGTGACAGCGCTGAACAGAGGTATAATTGCCTCTATGACACACCATCATTTCCCTGGAATGGTCCTTTCTTGAGATTTACCCTAGTAAATAATACAGAAAATAGCATTAAATATTTAACTGGTGCTCCATAACTATTTCCACATCAGGGATTCTATTAGGAGATACAAGTTTCCTTTGCATTGTTTTAAGAAGCCTGTTCTGTCATAGAAATGCTTTCGAGACAAATGTGGCCACGGTGCCTAGCGATTGCATTCCCCAAATGTTAGTGAAAATTAAGTGGCCAGCTGCAGTGATAGTTGAGATGGAGAAATGCAGGTGCTTAAAAGGCTAGAACATTGTCAGAATAAATTATGGGGATAACACATCTCATTAGTGCATACTGTAACTCAGCATTTTAGTAGGCTAAAGAATGCCAGGCCGTAGATATTTGATATGAATACTGTATGAGCTTTAAAAGCACAGCATATTTCCAAAAACTGTAAGCAGAACGATCCTTCCAAAAACAACTGCTTTCTATAGCTGGAGACTGACTGTGAGATTTTTAAGCTATAAAATCACATTACACTGGTAGTATTATGCTTGGGGTAAGATTTTCCATTTTCATGACGACATAGGGGGTTATGCCCTGCTCTCTTGGCTGCTAGTTATATTTCCTATTATTGTTTTACGTGTCTGCCTATGTGTGTATGCATTCCTATATATCTGGCTGCCTATGAGTTTCTGGGCCCAATTCAAGTGTTGGTTTTCATCTATGAAGCCTTAAAAGGCTCAGAACCACAATACCCAAAGACCCTCTCTCTCCATAAGAAGAGATCATGCTCTGAGGCCCTTCTTCATGTGCCTCCCCCACAAGAGGTCCAGAGGGTGGCTTCCCATTTGTGGAACACTCTTCCTGGGAGGTTTTGGCTGGTGCCTTCAGGATATAGGTAAAGGTAAAGGGACCCCTCACCATTAGGTCCAGTCGTGGCCGACTCTGGGGTTGCGGCGCTCATCTCACTTTATTGGCCAAGGGAGCCAGCGTACAGCTTCCGGGTCATGTGGCCAGCATGACTAAGCCGCTTCTGGCGAACTAGAGCAGCGCACGGAAATGCCATTTACCTTCCTGCTGGAGCGGTACCTATTTATCTACTTGCACTTCGACGTGCTTTTGAACTGCTAGGTGGGCAGGAGCAGGGACCGAGCAACGGGAACTCACCCCGTCGCGGAGATTCGAATCGCCGACCTTCTGATCAGCAAGTCCTAGGCTATGTGGTTTAACCCACAACGCCACCCGCATACCCTCATATAAAAGGTTCGTTTTCAACCAGGCCTCTGGCTGATTAACATTTTATACCCCTTTTAATTGTGTTTGTGGGAAAGGGGGGGTAATGTTTTGTGAGAGTTTTGTTTTTCTTCTTGCTTATTATGCATTTTGCATTTTTATCTTGCATTTTTATGCTGTGTGAATCACCCAAAGATCTACAGAGAAAACAGTATGTGGGCTGAAGTTACAGGAAAATAGGTTTTAGGGGAGTGATGGTGAACCTGTGACATTCAAGATGTTGTTGGCATCCAATGTCTGAGCAGGCTGGACCTGATGTGAGTTGGAGCACATCATCATCTGGTTCTCAATCCTGTTTTCATAAACATGATAAACTAATACCTGACATACTAGCATGTACCTGACATACTAGCATGTTGTTGTTTAGTCGTGTCCGACTCTTCGTGACCCCATGGACCAGAGAACACCAGGCACTCTTATCTTCCACTGCCTCCCGTAGTTTGGTCAAACTCATGTTGGTAGCTTTGAGAACAATGTCCAACCATCTCGTCCTCTGCCGTCCCCTTCTCCTTGTGCCCTCAATCTTTCCCAACATCATGGTCTTTTCCAGGGAGTCTTCTCTTCTTATGATGTGGCCAAAGTATTGGAGCCTCAGCTTCAGGATCTGTCCTTCCATTGAGCACTCAGGGCTGATTTCCCTCACAATAGATAGGTTTGTTCTGCTTGCAGTCCATGGGACTCTCAAGAGTCTCCTCCAGCACCATAATTCAAAAGCATCAATTCTTTGGCGATCAGCCTTCTTTATGGTCCAGCTCTCACTTCTATACATCACTACTGGGAAAAACATAGCTTTAACTATACAGATCTTTGTCGGCAAGGTGATGTCTCTGCTTTTTAAGATGCTGTCTTACTAGCATATGAAAGATAAATGAGAAGCTGGTACTCACCACAAACGATGCTGTTCCTCAAAGGTTTTTTGTAAGCTCTTTCCAAAGCTCAGTCTCCAGTTCCATCCATTCAAGCTTGCTTCCACCTACCACACGTTGGAAAGTATGATGGGGTGTCCCTATTTTTATTGGGAAAATGTTGAAAGGTATGGAAGAGGACATCCCCATGGCTTTTTTTCAGCTAGAACTCATTGGAACTCAGTTCCATCATCTCTCAGGTGGGCACCATTGCCATTCTAAGAGAATGAGGGAGGTGTTTGTGGTGAATTCCTGCACCTCTTTTCTAGAGAAATAACACAGAGAAATATTGGAGGGTATGCTCAGGTGAGACATGCTTTAGGGTGGCTGGTGTATACTGTTGAATTGTCACTTTAAAATGTGAAGGTTCATTCACAAGTTGTGTATGTCTTTAAGGGCCAGGGCAAATAACGAGATCCAGTCTTACAGCTGTGAAACATAGCAGGTGCTGCTGAGTTGTGTTAATCAAGCTGTGTCAGCAATTGGGTATAGTATATAAGGAGCAGCACCTAGCTCTCCCATTACCCTGGGGGATGGGTTGGTGGTTGGGTATGGTTTGTTGTTGATGTATTTAGTGTATAAGGAGTTTTTGGTTTTGTTATTAGAACCTTGTTTAAGTTATTTTTGAGTCCCTTTTTAATGCATGGTCTCCCCTGCAAGCTCTCTGCAGCGCTACTAAACTGCAAATAGCCAAATCTTTAAGAGCCAATGCCATGGATAAGAAGGTCTAAACCAGCCTGAAGGAAACATATTAAGAATTCACAAGGATGGCGGAAGGACAAGCACAACCTGCTGTATCAAATAAACTATATATGTGTGTGACTTGAATATTCAAGGACCAATCCCAAGACAGTTTGCAGAGCTTCAACCGGAAATCAGGCCTTTGCAAAGAAGCTTGCCACAAAACAAAAAATACAGTCCATGTAAAACTTTGAAGGTATACCCCCAATAATGTGGTAGTCCTACACCCACCAAAAGATGGGTGGGGAATGAAACAAGGTTAGCTAACCATTTAAACTGAAGCATTCTGAAGACTAGCTCATGCTGTGTGCAAACAGTTTGCAGTGACAATAACCTAGATGGCTGTTGCTGGCAAACAAACAATGAAACCCTCATCAATGTGACATAAGTCTTGCAGGGCTGACACTTGTCTGTACACAAATATTTCTAACCAACTCCTATGGAAAGGTGATAAAGAAAAATAAGTTGGCCGAGTGAGAACTGATTTGATAAATTGTACAGGGATATAACAATGGTCCATTCATTTCATGAACTGCTTATGTTGCAGTTTCCTCAAATTACCTTTGGCTTTTCCTGGTAGTTCTCTAAAGAGCTAAGCCGGTTAGCCCGTCCATTGCCAATATCACTTTCCCAAGTAGTATGAAAGCAGAAAACAAGACTAATGCAAGTTTGCAAAATATTAAGCGAAAGGGCTTAAGGGGCTTATCATCCCATCACCTTTGAATCAAACTTTCTCAGTCTGAATATTGTCTGAGTGATTGTAAGCTAATTCTTTTAATGTCCTTCACTTGTGAGGCTCTATTGCCTTTAAATGGCAAGTACATATGTATTTATTATCTCCAGGAAAGGGAGAGCAGGACGCCCTAAATGCAATTGTTTAATTCAATTGATTTATAGGCTCAGATCTGATTGGGACATAATCAGTTTAGACATTAGCTATACAAAGATAGAAAGGCACAAGGCAACGCCCTGAAGGAGTGTGGACATTCTCTCCTTTTACAAGCAAGGCTCCAATCAAATGACACATGGGAGGATGCAGTATTCTCAGGAGCCTATGATTTCTGGGGAGACAGGTAAAAAATGGCTCTAGAGGATTTTCATTGACACTAAGGGCTTGCACACAGTTCCTCTTGTTCCACTGCTTTCCCCCGGGGAAAACCATTCTTTAGGACTGAGTAGGAGCAAATGGCAATCAGATTGTTCCAATTTAGAGCTAAGGAGCAACTTTCCCCTGGGAAAGGAGCAAGGCAAGGGGAAAGCCACTTGGACCCATGTTTTCTAGGCATGGGAGAAACAGAAGTGTGGATGAACCCTAAGAAAGCAAGAGACTTTAGAGAACAATACCTATCATTTTAAATTCTATTTCTCTCTCTTAAGAAGACACCAGTGTAAGATAAGGAACAAAGCTTCTGTCACAATAAGTTTTAAGGCCAGTTTTAAATCATGAATTAAATTGCAGCTGCCCCTGTATTTATTATAGCTACATCTTAAATGCTTTGCTTCATCTCGTTAAATGTTATTGTGCTTTCTAAAGAGTGGTTTTATGTTTTTTTTATGCAGGTAAAGCAAATACAGAAGGTGGGCTGCTGTGATGAGCACGCTAATATGCCCTCCCCATTCTGGCTGCCTTCTTGATCATGGAATGGGACCCTTTACTCAAAGAAACTCCATGCTCCCTTCTGAACCCAGATTTCCAGGCTACTAAGACATGCAGTGAGCCTTCATAAGTGTAGGACGCCCCCACTTTGCAAGCTCACACCTCCAAGAGTTGGAACTACTTGGGAGCAAATGTATCATCAGCCGTGGAGTCAAAAAAGATGAAAATATCTGCCCTAAGCTATTGATCTGCTCCTTCTAGGGGAGTGTAACTCCAACCAGTACAGGCTATTTCCCCGAAGAAAGAATTCAGATTACTTAACATTTTCTCAGGATTCAGCTTCAATTTATTGATCCACACCCAGCCCATCATCATCATCAAGTACTGCTTTAGCCCCCTTCAGATACCTCAGCAGAGCCAATTTAGTGTTCCAGCCAGTGCGCCACACAAACGCACCACTGCTCTGCCTTGTCCTAACCTGGTAAGCTGCAGTAACAAAGGGGATGGGAGACATTTGTCACTACTGGCACTATCTAGTAGCAGTAGGCTCCCCACACCACCAAACCAAGCCGTTGCACCCCTAAGAAGTCGGAGCCACATGTGTCCTCATTCCTTCTGGCCTGCTTGGTGTCAGTGTTCCGTTGCACCAGAAGTGGCTTTGTCTTGCTGGCCACATGACCCGGAAAACCTGTCTGCAGGCAAACGCTGGCTCCCTCGACCTGTAAAGCGAGATGAGCGCCGCAATCCCACAGTCGTTCACAACTGGACTTAACTGTCAGGGGTCCTTTACCTTTACCTTTAGGATTTCAGAACTGCCCTGCCTCTGTGGCTATGGATGTAGAATTAGATTCCTCCTGCAGGATTGGACCTTAAGTCAATCCAAAGCCATTTCTTTTCTGAAGCAATTAATATGTATTTCCAAATAGACAAAGTTTGCCTGATAATAGGTCTTCCTGAAACCAATTTCTAAACCGCAGATATGGAAAGCATTTTGAAAGGCTAAACTTTTAACGAGTTCTCCATCCAATGCTTTACTCAAAACTTTCCATTACAAATACAAATTGCCGAGCTACATATGTTTCCTGAGGGGAGCGGGGGCAGGAAATCAAATTTAAGGAATATCTCTTTGTGAAGATGTGGCAAGCAAATAATTATCTTCATTCTGTGTGCATGTTTAGGGACCTTGCATGCTGAAAAAAGTAAGAGAAGTGTTAAGTATAGTAATTTAATTCACTGAAATTGTAAATGTTTGTATGCATTACTATGTTTTTAGATTTGATTGGTTGGTAACTGTATTCTAGAGAGTTCTCTAGTACTTCTCATGTGATTGGCTAACATTGGTTACATGGGAGGTATCTAGTGAAGAAGAGACTCCATTTTATGAGAAGCAAGATGAGTGTGTTTTAGAATCCACTGTGAACACTGCTAAATTGAATGGCATGTCAGGGTGCTGCTTCTCTGCTTGGAAGAAAGAGAACAAAGCTGCAGGAGAAAGTAAACATGGAAATCTCTCATAGGAGCTGCAAGGCATGGCCTGATTGAGATACAGAAGGCTGAGTGCTGTACTCTGGAAAGAGAGGAAAATACAGTTGTTTGGAAGTTAGAAGAAGAGACTGTATGCCCATGCTTAGAAAACTATGTGACTGTAAATATTATGTTTTAATTCATCTATAAGTTTCTGCAAGTAAAGTTTTTGAACGTTAAAGTTTGGACATTGGCTTAATTTCCAAAGAACAGTGTCAGTCATATACAGTGGTACCTTGGTTCCCAAACGGCTTGGCTCCCGAACAAATTGGCTCTGAACCTCACAAACCCAGAAGTAAGTTTTCCGGTTTGTAAACATTTTTTAAGAAGCCGAATGTCCGTTTTGGCTGTCATCATTGTTTCCGGGGCCAATCAGCCAACCAGAAGCCACACTTTGGTTTGTGAACGTTTTGGAAGTCAAACGGACTTCCAGGACAAATTGAGTTTGGGAACCAAGGTACCACTGTATATGATTTGAGCTTCTGAGCTGTGATTTCGCTACTCATACGTCAACAAGAAGAGCCGTCACGAAGAAGCTACGTAAATCCTCCTTGTACACCAGGAGTAAGAGGAGCTTACACCTGAATTATCTTTGTTGTTGTTTTTACTAGCACACCACTAAGCAGAGGCAGGTACAAAGTAACAAGACAATGAGAAACAGAGAGAAACCAAAACTGACAGATTTGCCCATTCTTAACTCATTAAATATAACATGTGAAGGGGTGTGTGAACAATACATGATAAGGGGTCAGCAGAAACACACTGACAGACAGATGGAGAGTTCTGCAGAAGCAAAGGCAACAAGCCCAAAGCACATGGAGGAGCAAAGCACAATCTGTGAATGGAAAGGTAGCTAGAGATAAACCAAACAGTAAGATGATGCCAAATCTGCAGACCTAACTGCCTTCTGATATAATTGTTTGGATGATGGGTAGGGAAATCTGCAGTCTAATTAAAGAAAGAGACCAGGACATGTTTCTGCCTTTATTGCAGGTCAGCATTTATCACAGAATGAAGCTTCCTGCCTCACTCAAGCTGGAACTTATTAGCAGTCTAAATAAATGGCTTATCAGAGAACAAATCTTTGCCAATTATGGCTAGATTTCAATGGACTCTCCAATAAGCCAGAGCCAAATAAATAAAATTAGAGAGCACCCAAATTACAGCACTCAATTAACAAGATGAAATTGGTCAGAAGACAACTTCTAAACCAAATTTACCTAGCAGATGGGAAATGTTTACGCTAGACGCAATGAAACCAAACAGGGAGTTAGTTGCAGAAGCTTGCAGCTAATAAGTCACGAGGCGTTTTCACTTCTTCTTTTTCCCCAGTGCAAATTTTGAAAATGTCGAGATGGCATTCTGCTGAGGAAGAAAGACAGGAACTGGTCTTGCAGAAAGTGACTGGTATAGATTCCTGCCTTCCCTTCTTCCACCACTCAAAGGACCAAACCCATCTCCACTGTGGTTTCTTCATGTTCCCTAGTGCTTTAATAGCACTCTAAGATGGGAACAGGGAACCTCAGGTCCAGGAGCCAAATGCAGAGCATCAGTCCTCTCTGTTGGACCCTCAGGATTCTCCCTACACCACATGCACTCTCAATGCCAAACCTCCTCCTCTCCAGGTCATCAGACCCTCCAAGTGTCCCTATTTTCCAGGGACAGTTCCATATTTACAGAAGCCATTGCGGTTTCTGATTTGATCCCAAAATGTCCCAGGTTTCCTTAGGATGCCCCTATTTTCATTGGAGAAACATTGGAGGGTCTGGAGTTATGTAAGCTCCTGAGTCAAGGAGATAGCCAAGGAGATAAGTGCAGGTGATAAGTACATCTCTTTTCTGATGAGAGCAGCTTTTGCATCTCATTTGGAAACCAAGGCCCCAGAGTCTGGAGGAAGAATGGGGAGGCACACAATGCCAGATGCTTGAAGTCCAGTGTGAAGTTTCCACAGTCTATGTTGATTTGGGGTTAATTTGGGGTTTTCATCAGCTGTACACCATGATCATCACAATTATAACAAATAAAGACTTGACATATCTTGCTTTGCATGTCATGAATCTATCTCATATATTAGTTTTACCTTTTAAGTTGAATTACTGAAATAAATGAACTTTTCCATGATATTCTAATTTTCTGAGTTTCACCTGTAACTATCTAACCTTTAGAAGACATCTGAAGGCAGCCCTGTTAAGGAAGTTTTTTTTAAATGTTTAATGTTTTATAATGTTTTTATATATGTTGGAAGCTGCCCAGAGTACCTGGGGCAACCCAGTCAGATGGATGGGGCATTGATGATGATGATGATGACAATTGTTGCTCTGATTTGACCCTCTTTGGATGATTTTTCCTCTCTTGGATGTGTCAAGCTCTGGAAATGCCTGCTGGTTGCGTGGATGGAGGAGGATAAAGAGGGGGTTATTTGGGCAGAAGCTAGCCTACTGTACAAAGGTAGAATTTTCATTTGTTGCACTGTCTACTTTTGTCAGTGGCATGCACTGGTATACAGCCCTGCCTTGGTGGCAAAAGGCTCGTTACCCGAAGCAGACAGTGATGTGACTCTTCGTTGATCCTGTCAATGACCCAAGAATATTAGAACAATTGGGATTAACTGGAGTGATGGCAATTCCTTCTCTTTTGTATATATAATCCAAGTTCCATTGCTTATCCCACAGCCATGCAATTCCACTGTATTTATCGGAAGCATTTTATATTAATGCTGGCGTAAACACAACTTGACTGATTGTGTCTCTAATATTTAGATACAGAACACCATTACATTTAGCAGATATAGGAGGTGGAATATGAAAGTAATTGTCTCCAAATTAGTTTTCAGCTCTGTGGATCTTTCGGTTTCATTAAAAAAGGGGGGAGATGAAAGAAAGAAGAACCATCTTCTCTTTTAGTGTTCCATGAATGTGTTTAATATTTACATAATGATTCTACTCCAAAGATTAAAAAAAGTATGCCTGAGCAACAAATAAATTTTGACCTCATCACATAAAGACACTACCTCTAGAGACTGATTGCTGGAGATATGCTTGGCTGAATCCAATATATCAATATTTATTAAGCAGGCAGAAAGTCAATTTCACTATAACTTGCTTCGCACTAGGTAAAGAATATGTCTTTTAAAATAAAACGCTGGTCCCCATTTCACTGGGTTCTATCAATGTTATTAGCAGGAACAACTTTTAGAGTTTGCAATAAGCAATCAGCATAGAAAAAGCAAGGAACAGCAGAGAGAGAAGACTAGGCTGCTGGACCTCTGTGTAGATCAGGGCTGCAGGATCCGGTGTCCTCTAGATGTTGTTGGACTGCAGTGGCAACATCTCTGACCACTAGCCTTGCTGGCTGGGGTGAATAAGAGTTGAACTTTGACCACATCTAGAGAGCCACAGATCGTCCGTCCCCCCCGTGCGGATGGAAGGCTACCTGAAGGTTAGAAGAAGTTGGTTGTCCTTGACATAAACAATAGTCCTCTAGTGTCTGTTTGGCACACAGAAACGCTTGCACACTGGCTCTTGCACTATCATTTTCACAAATGTTCCTCTATTGTCATTGCACTGGTTAATGTTCCATCAGCTACAGCAGAAGGAGAGATTTCAGGGTTTCTCTATCAGCTCAGCTGAGAGTAGTGTATTATTATTATTATTAATAATAATAATAATAATAATAATAATAATACCCCACCCATCTGGCTGGGTTTCCCCAACCACTCTGGGCTACCCCCATCATCATCATCTTCATCATCATAAAAAGCAATAAAACATCAAACATTAAAAACTTCCCTAAACAGGGCTGCCTTCAGATGTCTTCTATAAGTCAAATAGTTGTTTATATCTTTGACATCTGATGGGAGGGAATTCCACAGGGTGGGCACCACTACCGAGAAGGCCCTCTGCCTGGTTCCCTGTAACCTCACTTCTTGCGGTGAGGGAACCACCAGAAAGCCCTCGCAGCTGGACTTCAGAATCCAGGCTGAACGAGGGGGGTGAAGACATTCCTTCAGGTATACTGGGCCGAGGCCATTTAGGGCTTTAAAGGTCAGCATCAACACTTTGAATTGTGCTCGGAAACCTACTGGAGGACACTCCTCTGTTTAAGGGGCTATCAGAGGGCAGTTTTGAATTTGAATGTGTCAAAGCTCTTCAGTTTGAAGAGCTACCCACATCTGGCTAAAGATGAGGAATCATAAGAATGGAAAGCAGGGTCTTTGGATGGACAGTAGACTGAGGCGGCACACATTCCACCTGGTCATGGTCTTCTCCACTATGGTGAGACATATTTTGCTTCTGTTTTAATTCTAGCATTTATTCCTAATTAGCATCTATACATATAAATTAGCATGTGCATGCTGGCTTGTGTATTCTTTTGATTATGTGTAAATGGCCACCCAGTGTGGTGCAATAGTTAGCATGTTGGAGACCCAGGTTCAAATTCCCATTCAGAATAAAGTTCTCTGGTTGTCCTTGGGCCAGTCACTGTCTCTGGACCTAACTTACCTCACAAGTTGGTTGTGAGGATAAATCAGGGAGTGGGTAACACATATACCACCTCTGGATCCTCAGAGGAAATGATGGTATAAAAACACAATAAAGAAATAATAAATCAGAGGCCAGCAACTTTTGTTTTTTTTTTTATAAAATTTTTATTAGTTTTACAAAATTTTTAGAAAACAAACAAACACTTAAAAAGACAAACATACACGTATAATTTCATAACATATTTTCATAAACCTCTTTTCTGGGACTTCCCCATACCCCCCCTTTCTGCATCCCAATGTCCATAATTTTATAGCAACTCCCAATTGTTACTTTCCAACCTCTGTCATCTTAGTCCTCTCTATATTCTGATCTTATATCACTGTATCCCTTTGTTTCTAAGAACCACAACACTTTAACATTCATTAAGTTTATAATAGTCCTTAAGATAACTTTTAAATTTTCTCCATTCTTCTTCCACCGTCTCTTTTCGTTGGTCGCGGATTCTGCCTGTCATCTCGGCCAATGTCATATAGTCCATCACTTTCATCTGCCATTCTTCCAGAGTGGGTAGATCTTGTGTCTTCCAATACTTCGCAATAAGTATTCTTGCTGCTGTTGTAGCATACATAAAAAAAGTTCTATCCCTCTTTGACACCAATTGGCCGACAATGCCCAAGAGAAAGGCCTCTGGTTTTTTAGGAAAAGTACATTTAAGTACCTTTTTCATTTCATTATAGATCATTTCCCAGAAAACCTTAATCTTCGGGCACGTCCACCAAAGGTGGTAGAAGGTACCTTCAGTCTCTTTACATTTCCAACATTTGTTATCAGGCAAATGATAAATTTTTGCCAGCTTGACTGGGGTCATGTACCACCTGTAAACCATTTTCATAATATTTTCCTTTAAGGCATTACATGCCGTAAATTTGATACCGGTGTTCCATAACCATTCCCAGTCAGCTGACATAATGTTATGACCAACATCCTGTGCCCACTTAATCATAGCCGATTTGACTATTTCGTCCTGTGTATTCCATTTCAGCAACAAGTTATACATTCTAGATAAATTCTTAGTATTGGGTTCTAACAATTCAGTTTCTAGTTTTGATTTTTCCACCTGGAAGCCAATTTTCCTGTCCTGTTTGAAAAACTCCATTATTTGGTGATATTGAAACCAATTTTGTACTTTATGTTTCAATTTCTCATGACTTTGTAATTTAAACTTATCTCCATCCTGTTCCAAAATTTCCCAATACTTCGGCCATCCGACCTCCATATTGAGTTTCTTCACTGCCTTGGCCTCCACTGGTGACACCCATCTAGGGGTTTTGTTTTCCAACAGATCTTTATATCTTATCCAAACATTGAACAATGCTTTTCTAACAATGTGATTTTTGAAGGCACTATTCAGCTTGATTTTGTCGTACCATAGATATGCATGCCAACCAAAAGCATTGTTAAAACCTTCCAGATCTAAAATGTCTGTGTTCTCGAGGAGCATCCATTCTTTCAGCCAGCAAAATGCTGCTGCCTCATAGTACAATTTTAAGTCCGGCAGGGCAAAACCCCCTCTTTCTTTAGCATCTGTCAATATTTTAAATTTGATTCTGGGCTTTTTGCCCTGCCAGACAAATTTCGAAATATCTTTCTGCCACCTCTTGAAACATTCCATCTTATCAAGAATCTGCAAGGTCTGAAACAAAAATAACATTCTAGGCAATACATTCATTTTAATCACTGCAATTCGGCCTAACATTGACAATTTCAAATTTGACCATATTTCTAGATCTTTTTTAATCTCTGACCAACATTTTTCATAGTTATCCTTATACAAATTCACATTTTTGGATGTCAAATAAACCCCTAGGTATTTAACCTTCTTGACCACCGTCAGCCCTGTCTCCTCTTGGAACTCCTCTTTTTCCATATCTGTTAAATTTTTTCCTAAAACTTTGGTTTTTTGTTTATTCAACTTAAATCCAGCTACCTGGCCAAACAGTTGGATTATTTCTAAGACCCTTTTCGTACTAGTGTTTGGCTCTTGCAAAGTCAATACTAGGTCATCTGCAAATGCTCTTAACTTATACTGTTTGGCTCCGACCTGCACTCCTTTAACCTGCTGGTCATTCCTAATCATATTCAGCAACACCTCCAGAACTGAAATGAAGAGTAATGGGGAAATTGGGCACCCCTGTCGTGTTCCTTTTTCTATCTTAAGTTCCTCAGTTATTACATTATTTACAATCAATTTAGCTTTTTGTTCAGAATATATTGCAGCCATACCATTCTCAAAACCTTGGCCTACCCCCATCCCATGAAGATTCTTTATCATAAAGCTCCAAGAAATATTGTCAAAGGCTTTCTCCGCGTCCACGAAAATCAGTACTGCTTTAGTATTTATATTCACCTCTAGCTTTTCCAAAATGTCTATTATATTCCTTACATTGTCTGCTAGGTGTCTTTTTGGGAGAAAGCCTGCTTGGTTCTTATGAATCTTTTCCATCAGCACTTTTTAAAATCTTTTTGCCAAAATGTCTGCAAAAATTTTGTAATCCACATTAAGTAGTGATATTGGGCGGTAGTTCTTCAGTTGAGTCTTTTCAGTCTCTGTCTTTGGTATGAGTGAAATATATGCTTCTTTCCACGATTCAGGTGCCTTTTTTCCCTCAAGGATCTCATTACAAACTTCTTTTAGTGGTTGAATCAACCATTCCTTCAGCGATTTGTACTATCTGGAAGTCAGTCCATCTGGTCCTGGAGATTTGCCCAGTTGCATATTCTGAATGGCAGCCTCTATCTCTTGTTCTGTTATTCTCTGGTTCAGATTCATCTTGCTTTGATGAGAGATTTTTTGTAATCCATATTTATCAAGGAATTTATCTATATCTTCTTCATTTTGCGGGCCTTGAGTGTAAAGTTTTTTAAAATAACTCAAAAAGCAATTTCTAATTTCATTGGGTTTAGATATATTCTTTCCATCCACTTCTAGGCTTGTAACTGTATTTAATTTCTGCCTTTTCTTCAATTGCCATGCCAGAAGTTTGCCACATTTATTTGCTGATTCAAATGTCTTTTGTTTCATTTGCTTTATCTTCCATTCAATCTCTTGGTTCATCAATTCCATATATTGTGTTTGATATAACTTAATCTCTCTTAAAATCTCCTGGGACTTTGGTTTTGTTCTTAATTTTTTCTCTCCTTCCTTTATCTTTTCCAAAATCTTTTCTTTTTTCTCATTTTGTTTTTTCCTCTTTATTGAGTTTTGTTGAATCAAGAAACCTCGCATCACCGCTTTGCTCGCGTCCCAGATCACTCTTTTCTCCACGTCGGCCCTCAAATTTATTTCAAAATAGTCTTTTAAAGTTTTTTGGGCCTTCATAAGGATCTCCTTGTCTCGAAAGAGGGTGTCATTCATTCTCCATCTAAATTGACCAGTTGTTGTAAGTTTCATCTCCATCCTCACGGCGTTATGGTCGGAGCAAGTTTTTGGGCAGATTTCTACCTTCTTAATCTTTGGAGCCATACCACTAGTAATCCAAATTTGGTCAATTCTGGTCCAGGTCATCATTGCTTGGGAGAAAAAGGTTCCCTCTCTCTCCAGAGGGTTCCTTGTTCTCCATATATCTATCAAGTCCATGTTTTCCGTCATTTCAAAAAAGGTCCTAGGAAGTCTCCCTTCCTTGGTAACTGTTAGTCTTTGTGCCTTGTCCATGTTAGTGGAGACCACACCATTCATGTCTCCCATGATTATCATATTGTAATCCAAATAGTCCGTCAGGGTTTCATGAAGTCTCTTGAAGAAGTCAGATTTACCTTCATTTGGTGCATAGATTCCGACAACTAAAAGTTTTTCTCCTTGTACTTGTATCTCCACTGCCAGATATCTCCCTTGCTCATCTTTAAACATCATTTTTGGGGCCCATTTCTCTTTCACATATATCACAACTCCTCTTTTTTTAACTTTATCTGATGAAATAAATTCTTGTCCTAATCTTTTATTTATAAGTAATCTCCTGTGGGCTCTAGTTATATGAGTTTCTTGTAGACATATCAAGTCCAGTTGTTCTCTGTTCA
This sequence comes from Podarcis bocagei, assembly GCF_964188305.1. Classification (NCBI taxonomy): domain Eukaryota; kingdom Metazoa; phylum Chordata; class Lepidosauria; order Squamata; family Lacertidae; genus Podarcis; species Podarcis bocagei. The sequence continues at coordinate 14,089,143 of NC_138130.1, forward strand.
AAATATGAAATACTTGTCTTCTCTTCAAAGGCCCATTGAGCCCATTACAATTCCAGCTAAGGAATTGCAGAGCCATCTTGTTATTTTTCTGACACTCCTCCAACAGCTCCAAGTTGTTGCTCTTCTTCTGATGGTGGTGGTTTTTGTCCAAGCGAGAAATTCAGAATGTCTATTGCTCTCCTCTGTTCTGCAATTGGGTCCACAGTCCCCTTCTGCAGGTCCTCCTGATTTCTTCCCAAAAATTTGTCTTTGTCTTGAATTGTCTTTATTTTCACCTTCTTTCCGTTGTAATCAAAAGACAGTCCTTGTGGGAATTCCCACCTGAAGCGGATGGAGTTTTTCTTTAACAGAAGAACTAAATCCTTGTAGAAGTTTCTTAAGTCCAAGATATATTTTGGGATGTCTTTGAAGATCTGTACAGCTGAGTTTCCAATTTGCAAGGCCTTTTCAAAGTGTAGTCCTAATATTTTGTCTCTTTCCTCCTTAGATCTAAATGTAATCAGGCAGTCTCTCGGGGTCTTTCTGTCCTGCTTTTTGCCCAGTCTAAAAGCTGTTGTAATTTTAAATTCGTCTTCCTCCAGATCCCAGCAATCAACAAACTCCCGTGTCAAGTATTCCACAAGGTTGTCTCTTTCATTCTCTGGAATCAATCTCAATTTCAAATTTCTCTCTTTTCTCTGTAATTCCCACAAAGCCAAAGTTGCGTCATGCTCATGAACCTTCTTAGCAATCGGCTCTAAATTCTCTTGTGTCTCTCCAGCAATGGCTTTCGCTTCTTCGGCAATTTTACGTGTGGTAGAATTTTCCTCTACCAATTTATTTATAGATTCTGTATTCTGGTTTAGTCTTACTGATATTTCTGTTAATTTTTGTGTATTTTCTGAAGTCTGTTTTGTCAGAGACTCCAGAGATTGATTTATCTTGAGTAGGGCTTCTGTCACAGCTTCCATAGAAACAGCTGTCCCTTTTTCTTGTCCTGTTGTTCCTGCAAGTCCGGCAGTTACGCCTGAGATTGAACCTCTTTTCTTTGTCTGTTGCTGCTGCAGCTGTTGTTGTTGTTGTTGCTTGGTCTTGGCTCTTGTGACTATCTCTTCTTGTGAGCCACTCATGTCAAGGTCGTTTCCCACGGGAGCTGTTCCCCGCTGGAAAATTCCACTGTCTTAGGCCGTGCCAACCTTTACTTTACCCTCTAGGGGGAGCAAGTCAAAATGGCCAAAAATAAAATGTCCAAATACAGAGACAAAGGGAATATCCAAAGATGTAGAGAAATTAACACAATTAAAGCAAGTATAGCTGGAGGCTTGTAGCTGCAAATTGCCACAGTTTCCCAGTAGATACTGTTTCGTATTACTCTGATGTACTGTAGCCAAACAATACAGAAACTTTGTATCGCAGTGTAACTTTTACAGGAAAAAGTCAGTTCAGTGTCCTATTGTCCTATAAGGCAGACCGTTTCATGCTCTTAAATAACTGAGGCAGCGGAGGATTTTTCTTTTAAATAAATCATGCAGTTACCAAAGTCTCTTTCACCTCCCCTCTGCCCTGCTAGCTAGAGGGGAGATCTAAGGTCCAAATGTCAGGTTTAATTAAATAAGATCAAAGTTTTAACGGATGCAGCTTAAAGTTCCGTTGCTTTCGCTTTCATGCAGTCGGGGGGAGGCAGACTTCCTTGATTTTAACCTCCCCGCTTTCAGCCAGATTTTCAAATTTTAAAGGGTCCCAATTCTTTTTCTGCTCTTACTCATGGGAATTCAGTCCAGATTTTCTTTTCAGGAAGAAATCGGCGCTCTCCGCTTATGGCGACGCGGCTTCACTCCGCAGGCTGGGTAGCGACTCTCAGCACCGCGCTCACTCCCGATGCCGCTCCGGAGCCTTTAAAAAGGCTGTTTCACAGTATCGGGGGGCGCAAAGGTGCCCACCAAATCTCCTTGCTCTCAGGCTTCCGCGCCTGAGATTTTAAGGGTCCCCCGCTCGCCGTAGCGGGTAAGACCCGAACTTGCGGAGCAGTCCTTCTCCGGAGCTCGGAGGGAGGACCGCCATTAAGCGCTGGCACCGACCGGAAGTCCCAGAGGCCAGCAACTTTTGGCTGTGCCACCCCTCCATCTAAATCTCCTTTCCCTTTTTAAAACTGTGGGCCCCATGACAGTTTTATTGTCAAGGCTTGTAAAGTGCTCTGGCAGCCCTGGGTAGGAGTGGCAGGGGTGGAAAAAATACTTTAAATGCACACAAAGTAGGCTGCAGCAAAGCCAAAAAGTGCTAAAGCACACCAGTGCAAGTAAATAAATAGGTACCACTGTGGCAGGAAGGCAAACAGCATTTTCGTGTGCTATGGTTTCCATCACGGTGTCCCATTGCGCCAGGAGTGGCTTAGTCATGCTGGGCACATGACCAGGAAAGCTGTCTGTGGACAAACGCTGGCTGCCTCAGCCTGAAACAAGATGAGCGCTGCAACCCCATAGTCACCTTTCTGGTGACTTAACCGTCCAGGGGGTCCTTTACTTTTACCTTTTTATAGGAGGACACAAATGCACCCTGTTTTTCCAAGGAACATAGGAAACTGCTGAATGCTGAGTCAGGTCATTCTCCCCTCTAGCTCAGTAAAAAAGGTAAAGGACCTCTGGATGGTTAAGTTCAGTCAAATTCAACTATGGAGTGTAGCGCTCATCTCTCTTTCAGGTTGAGGAAGCTGGCGTTTGTCCACAGACAGCTTTTCTGGGTCATGCGGCCAGCATAACTAAACCGCTTCTGGAGCACGGGACTCCGTGACGAGTGCCAGAGCGCATGGAAACGCCATTTACCTTCCTGCTGCAGCAGTAGCTATTTATCTACTCATGCTTGTATGATTTCAAACTGCTAGCTTGGCAGAAGTTGGGAGAAAGCAATAGAAGCTCACCCTGTCTCGGAATGAAGTCAGGAAAAGCTGCGCTGGTAAATAGACAGTTGGAAAAATATATATTTACAAATAAAGCTGTATTTGATGGATGAAAGGACATATGATTTTTGACATGACTGAGAATCGCATAGCCAGGGACGGAGAACTTTAAAGTGTTAAGATCAGAAGGCAGAAACTATGAAAACAATGAGAAGAGGCAGGAATGAAGATTCAGAGGTCTAGACTATGGGGAGCCTGGAAAAATTAATAATAACAATTTGGAGTACAATTTGGTCATTTTTAAATTTTAGTTTATTGTTTTAAATTAGGTTATGATGCGGATATGTTGATTGGCTGTTTTTATTGGAAAATCAATTTATTTATTTATTTATTTATGTTATTTTATTTATTTTAAAAAATAAGCTCGACCTGTCATGCAGATTCAAACTGCCGACATTATGATCAGCAAACCCAAGAGACTCAGTGGTTTAGACCAGTGTTTCCCAAACGTTTTTGGGCAACGGCACACCTGTTTACTGAAAAAAAATCTCGCGGCACACCACCATTAAAGCCCCGCCCCGTGACGTCAGCGCGCAGCGTCACGCCGGGAGGGACGCACAAAAGTGAAAGTTTTTCCCCTCCCCCTTGCCGGGGAACCTCCAAGCTTTGGGCAGGCAGGCAGGCAGAGCTGGGACGGGGGTTTCCAGGGGACACGGCAGCTCCTCGAAAGGCTTCTCTCAGCTGCGCTCAATCCTCCTCGGAGAGGATTTCCCCTCCGGTCCCATGCCTTCGTTTGGGGCATCGCTCCGGCTGCTCCCTCTCCCGCCGCGCAGGAGCGATGCCTCTCTCTGGCTCTCCCTCTGCGCAGGCTGAGGGAGGGAGGGAGGGGCGCGTGTGACCCGTCTCTGCTGGGAGACCAAACCCAGCGAGGCAGAGTCGCGCGGAGGCGCCCAGGCAGCGCTGCCGGCTGCGAGGAGGAGCGCCAGGCAGCAGCAGGAGGCGCGGCCTCTCCTCGTCGCCGCCGCCCCGCCTCTCGCCGCCCGACTCGCCCGCCTCCCTCCAGGCATCTCGCGGCACACCAGCCGATGTCTCACGGCACACTCGTGTGCCGCGGAACACCGGTTGGGAAACACTGGTTTAGACCACAGTGCCACCCGCATCCCTTCTAGCTCATAGTAGTCTACTGAACAATGATGGACAACAGATCTTCAGGGTTTCAGGCAGGGAACATGCCTAGCCCTTCCTGCAAATGCCAAGGATTGAGTTATAGTTCTTTCCTTCCCTTCAAACCCACTAATCCAAAAAGCATTCCTACAACCCAGTACAAGGGAACAGTGGCGTAGCGTGGGGGGTGCAGGGGGGGCCGGCCGCACCGGGCGCAACATCTGGGGGTTAGGGTTAGGGGGCGCAAATCCACGGGTTAGGGGGCGCAAATCCACGGGTTAGGGGGCGCAAATTACTTGCCTTGCCCCGGGTGCTGACAACCCACGCTACGCCACTGCAAGGGAAGTCACACCTGATCTAAAAAAAAATCCATAGGAGAGTGAATGATTTCAGCTGCTGGCAGCATATCAGAAACTTCCATTTTGGAATCAATCAGAAAGGAATAATAAAGAACTTAAAAGCATAACCTTTATAGATATGCACATGGATTACAGTCCACATAAACTTATGCCATAATAAATTGGTTAGACTTTAAAGGTTCCACAAGACACCTTGATTTTTCACTACCAAACAGGCTAACGTGCGGAAATGGAAATGTACTCCTACATTCTTTGCAAAAAAAAGGTGCATTCCTGCTTTTTAAACTCTTCAGGGATAACATCTTAAACAACAATAAGGAAAATGCTTTTCAACTGAAAAACAAAGCTAATATTCTCATTGAACAGCCCATCTGAAAATAGATGTGCATAATGGTAAATGTTAATTGTTCTTCAAAGTCACCTTTCTGTGAATTCGTAATGAAACACCAGAGGCCGGCTTCTGTCAAGAGATTTTCATTTACTTCAGACCTTGATTATACTACCCACAAGGCTTACCATGCTAAAATTTGCTTTGATGTGCTGAAGAGGGTGTCCTTTAATAGTGGCTTGTAATAGCAGTGTTTGTAATGGCAAACATCGCTATTACAAACGGTGAAAAAGAGGGTGGGTGGGTAGCAGCAAAGACTATCACCCCCCCATGCACCTTGACCAAAGTTTCACAGTGTGATGTACATTTCTTTTTTTATGTATTATGTATAGGCATTGACTGGGACACGGGTGGCGCTGTGGGTTAAACCACAGAGCCCTAGGGCTTGCTGATCAGAAGGTCAGCAGTTCGAATCCCCGCGACGGAGTGAGCTCCCGTTGCTCAGTCCCTGCTCCTGCCAACCTGGCAGTTCAAAAGCACGTCAAAGTGCAAGTAGATAAATAGGTACCGCTTTGACGGGAAGGTAAACGCCGTTTCCGTGCGCTGCTCTGGTTCGCCAGAAGCAGCTTAGTCATGCTGGCCACATGACCCGGAAGCTGTATGCTGGCTCCCTTGGCCAATAAAGCGAGATGAGCGCCGCAACCCCAGTGTCGGTCATGACTGGACCTCATGGTCAGGGGTCCCTTTACCTTTACCTTATAGGCTGTAATGAATATAGGGGTTGCTCGTGCGTAAGTTGCCACCACTCCTGGCTATGTTGCCTTGTTAAACCTTTTCTGTCTGGACAGCCCTTCACTTCGTGGCTGCCTCAGTCGCTAGCAGAATCCGTCAGTGGGCATTTCTTAAACCTTTTCCAGCATAAAAGCTGTTTGACCCCAAGTCTCCTCCTACTCTCCCTGCGCGGAAGTCTTCTGTGCAGGGAGGGTGTGGGTAGTGGAGGACCCGTGCTCTCCCTGCTGGTCTCCGGCGAGGAGTCCTAGAGCCCCCTCGCCAATTCCCCCATCTGCCCCCCTTTATCCCTGGTGTTACGCTGATTTCCTTCCCCAGCTGATGAGCTGCCTCTCTCCCTGCTGGGCCCTTCCTCCAGCATCGCTTGAGAGCCTTGCCTCCGCCTCTGGCTCCGATGTCAGTTCCCTGACATAGGCATTGACAGTTATTTGCCTCACAACTCCAAAAAAAACCCCAAGAGAATGTAGCTCCAAAGTGCTAGCCTTGTATACTTTACCCATAACTCTTGATCACAATGTCTAGAATTAATGCATCTTAGAAGTCATACCCACCATCAGTTTTGAGGCAGAAAATGTACATCTTGCACTTACTGATCACTTACAGTCCTTTTTTATTTTATAAAATTCCATACGTATTGTAACATCATTGATAGTCAGGATGCTGTCAGCGCCTCCCGGCTGATCGCCCAGGAATGTATAAAGACAAGGAAAAGTTTCTTATCATCCTTTTTTATTTCAAACTTTACAGAGAGAGTCTATAGAGCCCAGCTTATTGGATAATGGCATTGTCCCAAGTGAATCTCCACACATACCCCATCTCTCCCACTTCTCCATTCATCACTTCTACAGGTGTTGCTACGTGCCCTCTGTCTTTGAGCTCTTTGCTCTCCTACTTTTAACGCTCGCCAGGTTCTGGGAGATGGAGGGTCTGGAATGCTTTCTAATGACAACGTGTCACCCAGCTGCTTCCCTGGCTCGTTCATTATTTCCCCTCATCTGCCTCTGAGCTGTAACCTCCAGAAAACCGCTGTTGTAAATTTATATTGTCCTCCTCCTCCTCCTCCTCCTCCTCCTCCTCCTCCTCCTCCTCCATGGAAGGATCAGGATGGGGAGGCGGTCTCCACCATTCCTCCTCCTCCTCCCCTGCCCAGTCCCTGACAGCAGAAGAGATCCCAACCCCATTAAACGGCATACCCTCCAACGATTCTCTGATGAAAATAGGGATGTCCTGTTCTACTGTTGCTGTTGCTGTTGTTATACCCATTTGACTAGGTTGCCCCAGCCACTCTGAGCGGCTTCCAACACACAGTCATACCTTGGAAGCCAAATGGAATCCATTCCAGAACTCCGTTTGACTTCCGAAATGTTCAACTTCCAAAGTGTGGCTTCTGATTGGCTGCAGGAAGCTCCTGCAGCCAATCAGAAGCAGCAGAAGGCCCATCAGACATTTGGCTTCCAAACGAATGTTCAAAAACTGGAACACTCACTTCCGGTTTTCAATCGTGCGGGAGCTGAAACGTACAAGTTCCGGGGTGTTCAAGAACCAAGGTACGACTGTGTATAAAAACATAATAAAACATTAAACATTAAAAAAACTTCCCTAGACTCGGCTGCTTTCAGATGTCTTCCAAATGTTGTATAGTTATTTATCTCCTTGGCTTGGAGGTCGCATAATTCCATACCCTCCAACATTTCTCCAGTGAAAATTGGGACATGCTAACTGGGGACAGTACCACCAGTTTCAAAACTTGTCTGATACAGAAAGGATCTCATCTAGGCTGTTTGCTTGCAAACCCTTTCAAACTGGTGTCTGTTTTTTGAGAGTGTATTCTTCAACATCACCGACACAAGGATGGCACATTAGTGGTGAAATTATTTATTTATTTATTGAATTTCTACACAGCCCTATACCTGGAGGTCTCAGAGCAGTTCTCAGAACAAGATCAGAATATAAAACCACAAAATATATAATCAAAATAAAAACAAAAGCCCAATAGCACAGTGCACAAACCATTGTTTATTAGCTGTTCTGCAATGCTTCCTCAATGTTACCACGCTATTGCTGTCTGTGATATGTATATAAAATAATCCCAATACAGATACAGAGTTCATTCTTAACATTGAGACCCTCTTTCCTTCCCAGAACTCAATGCTGATTCCCAGTTTTTACTGGGAATCTCTCTCCCTGCTGTACTGAATGAGCAGTAGTTACACACGACATAGAGTTCCTTTATGCTTTGAAAGCCAAATCATCCTCTCCCCACTTGATATAATTCCTTAGATCTATGAAATGCAATCCTTTTCCTACCCCATGAGTGCACATTTGTGCTCTCATGCCAATCTCCAGACACTGAAATTGAGTGCATCAATATTAATCACATTGCCATGTTGTGTAAATGTGCTGCCAGAGTTGAACAAGTTGACTAAATGCAAATAAATAAGTAAACAAGCACACACACCCCGTAACACACAATACAATTAAAAGGACAATTCTTTGTCTTTGAAAAACTTAGCTTTCGTTGGCCTATTTAAAAACAATAGCAGTCATTTCACACTGTGTAGGATTGCTTCTCAATGCTGTAAATTATGCCCCACCCTCCAATACTAATTTAGGTAAAGCAAACCAAGCTATTCCCCCTTCCATCAGAAAACAGCTTGTTAAAGTCTGAGCCCAGTTTGGACCCAATATATGATGCAAAAACAGAGCACATGGCTCTTTTCTCTGTTTGGAATAGCACGTTCACCAACTTGGCTGTTTCAGATTTCAGATGGGCTCCTGCAATAATAGCATCCAGGAAGTTCGAAGTGGGCTCCAGCTCAGGATAAAATTGATTAAACTTATTTCCTGCAGGAACTGGGTATCAGGCGATGAATGCAGTTCTATCCAGGGAATCACTGAATTCTTTCTAGTGCTTTACTTACAGGGAAAAGTTTGAAGGATAGAACCGAATTAGGAATCTCACTCACTTTGTGAATGAATTTAGCAGGTCTGGATTTTATCAGCAACGTTTTCCTTTGCTCACTTCCTTGTGTGGCCCCCAAATCTGTTCTGGAGAATTGGGGGAACTCTTGGAGAAGATAAGTGAGTGCAGGAGGGAGAGAGGAAGGGGGACTTCTACTGCACAACAGGAGTCCTCTTGCGCAATGTTGGATACAGCCAGTGCTTTTTTCTTAAAAAAAAAAATGTTTAGGGGAACTCTCATTTTGACTCAAGAAAACTACCATTTTATAGTTCAAATCAGGAAAAATAAATTCAGTAAAAAGTGCAAAGATTCACAAAATGTTCAGGGGTATGCATACCCCTGCGTACCCCCAGAAAAAAACACTTGATACAACTCTGTTTTTGTGTGTACACATTCAACAGCAGCCTCAGGAGAAACCAGACAAGATGGTGATGGTGATGACTACAACAACACACACAGAGAGACACACACACACACACACACAGAGAGAGAGAGAGAGAGAGAGAGAGAGAGAGAGCGCTATTTATCCATTCATTCCCAGATCTCTGAAATAATAATAATAATAATAATAATAATAATTATTATTATTATTATTATTATTATTATTATTATTATTATTATTATATTTGCGGACTTGTAAAGAGTATTGGCAAATGATCCATAATGAATTGGTGAAAAAAGTTTTAAAGTACTTTCTCAAAAAAACCAGAGTCCTTTCTGTTGGGAATAATTCAGACTGAATTTCCTAGGTGTCAAAAAAGGTTATTTATGTATGCCATTACTGTGGCCTGGGAATTTCCCTCTGAATTATCCCCAACATAAAGGATTACGGGATGTTTCTTTTAAGCCGCTCTCATCCAAATGCACAGAAAACATACTCGGATGCACAGAAAGCATACGAAGTACGAAGAATCTGTCGGATATATATAAGTATGAAAACATGAGAGTGAATTTTCTTGCCTAAACAGAACAACTGCCACCGAGGACACGCTGTGAAAATTTAGAATGAGAAGGGTGACTGTGGAGCACAGATTATTGAACTTTAATTTTTAAATGAGCTCAGACATCTGTGAAATTTAAACCCCAGGGCCAACAATTTATGTGACACTGTGTTAAAAAGGGAACAAAGCTTTGACATGCAAATTCCAAGCCTTACATTGCATCAGAACAGGTAACCTTGCAAACAACCTTCACACACATACATACACAGCCCTGTTCTCGTCTGTCTGATGCCTTACATATGGATCTGTTCTTCCTCTCCCTTTTCTAATCAAGTTGACAGCACTTCTCAGTTCATTTTCTACCAGGACTGCTAAAAAGCCAGGCTCGTCCTGTTATTAACCTCTCTTGTACTAGAACTACCCATATTTTCTCCTTTGAGATAAGCTGCTACACTGCATGATCTGATCTTTGCATATGGGACATTATAACACACACACAAAATAGGTATTGCAAATGTCAGCCCATTACCGGGTCATTAAAGTCAGGGCATGATATTTCTGAATTTGATGTTTTTAACCTTTTCAAGAGTTAACCAACACGCGTTAGACATTTATTCATTCCTGCTCTTAAAGGAGTTTTGTTTATTCTTCAGTATGGGCTCACATACACACTATGCCATAAAATTAGGTCACATTGGATAAACTTTGCACTCAATATTAACAAGTGCTGCTTGAAGTTTTCTTTAATTCAAACGAAGAGCTTTTAACATAGGTAAATATCCTGATTTTATAAATTACTGGCCAGAGATTAAAACAAAGAGAATCAACCTTATAGCACAATCCAAACTGTGTCTTCTCAGAAGTAAGTCCTACTGAATTTAATGGGCTCCACATAAGTGGAGATGGTTCCTACTACTCAAATGAACATATGTCTTAGCAATTTGTCTTAGCCAAAAGGCTTTTCTTGAAATAATGGTTCTGATTCATCAATTCATAATTTTAATTTAAAATATGGCAAAACCTCAGTGCAAGTACCTTTGGGAAGATCTTGAAAGCAATAGATGATTTTAAGTGGGGAAAAATTATTGTACTTCTCATTTACTAAATAACCAAAGAACATAATTTAAATTGTAATTCCAAGTTCATTAATAGGCTATTATCAGTGTTTCATTAATTAAAATTTACAGCCCATATTACAGTAGAGTATCAACTTTCCATCTACAAATATTTATAAATATACCCATTTTCTTGCAACTTTGTGCCTTCCTAATTTTGGCTGTCTGGTGACCAGAGCTTGATTTCCTCAGGCCAAGCAACCAACAGGACTAGGGGGTGAATTTGTTTCAGTTTTTAATACAAATTATCTAATTGGCACTTCCCAAAACAATACACAAACTAAAACAAAGTCATCCATCGAACTTGGCACTTCTCTGAATTTTGCAATGCAGTTCTCAAGCCATGGAATATGTAGGAAAAGTGCATAGGGTAAAATGTTCATAAAAATGTGTATATTCGTGAAAATTAAAGCATTCTGTTAGTCAAGACTGTCTTCAAAAAATGTGATTAGGTAAAATCCCACACACTATATGTATATTGATAGAAACTCTCACTAAAATACTAAGGAATTTTCATGAGGTTTTTGGGTTTTTTTAGCTGATAAAGTAATACAAAGAACTGTTTAAGGTGATTAGGTGCCACCCACTTTATATGCTCTGATATGTACGTATCAGAATCAAAGGTGTAGAAGGGGCTGGAAAGTTATCAGCTCAACCAGAGCTGGAACCACCAGTAACCCTCTGAAATTTAGGAGCTGGGGGCTGATTATTCATGGACATGATAAAGCACAATGGTAAGGGTCCATGCATGTATCTGATAGCATAATTTTATGCTTGATTACTCAGAAGCAAGGCCCATTGACAATAGCTTTAGACCCTCAAACTGGGTCCTCCAGATGTTTTTGGCCTACAACTCCCATGATCCCTAGCTAGCAGGACCAGTGGTCAGGGATGATGGGAATTGTAGTCTCAAAACATCTGGAGGGCCCAGTTTGAGGAAGCCTGCTTTAGACTGCCCCCTAAAGCACTTTACACAGTTGATTCTAATCCCTGGTTCAGACATCCTCCATAAATCAGCCCACAGGGCTCACTGGGGACTTCTTAGAGCCTTACCTAGGAAGAGGCTCTTCCCCACTATAGAGCCTAAACCCCAATAGCTTAGAATACAAATAGCTCTGACATGCATTCTTTCAGTCTCTGGAATAACTGGTTTGTATCCAGATTAAATTAGTCAAACTGTTCCATTGAAATAAATGGAAATTCACTTAAGAAATTACTGATTTCACTGCTAATTTCAATAGGATCTAAGATCAACTATCTGATCAAGCAATATTTACTCTGATCTGCATCGCTGGGGATGGAGGTAGGATTTGGTTGAGGTGTCCCTTGGGTTTTTCTGCTGAGGGTGCTTTTCTGGCAGATATGTTCCTGCTGAAAATGTGTGGTATTCTGGAGTTCCTGCTGGCAATGTTCCTGCTGGCAATAGGCAATGCAAGGTCCCAAGTGGATGGGATAGAACAGGGTTGGCCAAACTTGGTCTCCAGTCCCAAATTTTTGGACTACAATTCCCATCATTCTTAACAACTGGTCTTGCTAGGTAGGGATGATGGGAGTTGTAGTGCAAAAGCAGCTGGAGACCTAGATTTGGGAAATACTGTTCTAGATCTTTGAATGGCCCATTTGTTGGAGATGGACCCAGTTGTTGGAGCCTGCTTCATCAGCCTGGAGCCCATGTAGTAAAAAGACAAAGGATAACTCAATCCTTTCCATCTAGGCCAGAAAAAGCCAGCAGGAGTTTGGGTCTGATGGTGGCTCCACTGCACCAAATGACCCCAGGGCAGAGTTAGGCTTGTTCTGCCCAACTGAGCCCAACTCATAGCTGTCAACTGTCCCTTATTTGGTGGGAAAGTCCCTTATCCCAGTGCCGTGTCCCGCTGCTGTCCCTTATTGATGATGTCCCTTAAATTTCCCGGGTTTCAAAGGAAGCAGCTCCTCTCCCTCCCGCCCTGCCGGCCAGGGAGGAGGGAGGCTCCAACTGTGTTGCTTGGCTGCATTGCTCACCCAATAAGGAGACTAAGAACGACTGGGGGGGTGGAGCTTGCATGCATTGTGCTGATCAAATCGTCTGTGTTGCCTGGGGACTCGCCTTTGCTCAGTGCTTCCCAGCGGAGAGGTGATGGTGGTTTTCCTTTTTTCCCCTTTGCCGGGTTGCTGCGCTGTGGGAACCACCGCTTGAGGCTTCATTTGGCTGCCGGTTGACTAAAATCCCTTATTTTGGCTGCTGATCCCTTTTTTTCGAGGCTGCTGTTCCCTTATTTTCAAATCTGTAAGTTGACAGCTATGACCCAACTCATTCATTTTAAACCAGTTAATCATGTTTATAAATTTAAAGTTAGTCTCTGTTCAGTGTTACGACTGAAGATCATTTTCCATCTTGCGACAACCTTTCATAGGCAACAAAATGCCAAAGGATGAGGAAGCCGAGCAAAAGTTCACAGATCTGTTGAATGAGAAGGCTTTTCTTCATCTCATAGCCTTTTGTTTTGGTCGTGTCTGACATTCCTTCATTGCTTTTTGGAATGTCATATTTACAGGCCAAGTTCTGTGCTCCTCTTTTTGACTTTGTTTGTACTTTGCCTTAAAAAAAAAAAAAAGTGTCAGAAATCTCAGGAGAGCCACCCTCCTTCTGAATTACAAGCCCTTTCGGCTTGTGCAAGGTTTGAAACAAGAAACAAGAATAGTCTTTCTCTTGGGAGCCTGGCGCTTCAGTTGATTTTGGTCCTGGCTGACACACGGAAATGCAGAGCAATGATGAATTAAGCTTCTGTGCCCCGTCCATGTGTCCTGTGCACTCTGAGCTAACAAAGACAGGAGGAAGGGAAGCTCACGGAGGGAGAGGAGAGGAAGAAAATTCATTAAAAATGTGTCAAAACAGAGAAATGAAAGAGCAACTTTCAATTTGGCAGCATACAAGGGATGTGAATTCAGATCAATGCGCTCATCTTTTGTAAAGGTGCAAATACACAAGGGAGATCCTTGAATCTTAACTAATCCCCAGCAGGGAAGGGTGCCAAAGGAAGAACAAAATTCTGCTAAATAATCATGTTTATTATACATTCTGGGTGTGGGAAAGTGACTGTCTCCACTTTTCCCTCCATGCAAATATGAATGTACAGGGTTGAGTGAATTTTCAGTTGCTTGAAACTATAGCTGGAACAAGACCCTCGGCTTCCATAGATTTCATTAAACAGCTTGATCCTATGCAGATTTAGATGCAGTTAACCCCAATGAAATCAATGGCACGGGACTGCAGCTTTCTATGTATGTAAATTATCGATTTAATTTTGAATTGCATTTCTTGAAAGCTGACCTGGTTTTACAAAGAAGAGTAAGAAACTTTTGAAACAATCAATTTATTTTGCAAACAATGGGTTGTCCAGCTCCTGCCTTGCCCAAGCCATTTTGTTCATTGTACAGAGTCTAAGAGGAACACATTTTTCTTAGTAATTGCAATGCTAGTAGATGATTTTGGACACCATAAAGGCAAAGTATTTCTCTTCCATCCTATAGCAGAATTAATTATCTTCAGAGAAGGGGAGTTGAAGCAGCAGCTTCTTAGTCAGATGGAGTTTTATCATCACAAACTCATCAGATATTTGTGCTGCAGATAAATTTGCTTGGAAATGTGACCTCACACTTTCTACTGCGTTGTTGTTATTGTTGTTGTTAAAGTTTGTGTAATTTCCAAGAAGAAATGGCCATGTTAAATTGTGAGTGCTCCATGATATAGACAGGCTCATTATTATATGGGCCAATTGAAATGAGCTAGTGTAGCTTAGTGTATGGGTAAGAACTAAATATCGACAGTGGACCAGATCCTTACCTCCCCCAAGGGCCAAATCTGATAGGGCCACCAACTTATCCATCACCTGGCATAATTATGGCATCATTTCAAAGGGACTTGTTCTCAGCACCAACCAACTGATTGGCAATGACAGTGCACATTCCAATGGCATGCTATGACATTCAACCAGCTGATTGCCATAACTATGTAAGAATATATCCCCAGGAAAGACCCATTGTAGCTTCAGAAAAGTCCATTTTGCACCAGTGGCATCTTCCCTCCTCAATACCTACAATATAAGGATAATAATTATGCATGAGCAGTTGTAATGATTACTGAGGTCCAAGTTATGTAACCATATAATACCAGTCCTGAAAGACCTGCACTGGCTCCCAGTATGTTTCCGAGAACAATTCAAATTGTTGGTGCTGACCTTTAAAGCCCTAAACGGCCTTGGCCCAGTATACCTGAAGGAGCGTCTCCATCCCCATCGTTCAGGCCAGATGCTGAAGTCCACCTCAGAGGGTCTTCTGGCAGTTCTCTCACTGTGAGAAGTGAGGTTACAGGGAAACTGGAAGAGGGCCTTCTTGGTAGTGACACCCACCCTGTGGAACGCCTTCCCATCTGATGTCAAGGAAATAAACAACTACCTGACTATTTGAAGACATCTGAAGGCATCCCTGTATAGGGAAGTTTTTAATGTTTGATGTTTTATTGCATTTTTAATATTCTGTTGGGAGCCAGCCAGAGTGGCTGGGGAAACCCAGCCAGATGGATGTGTTATAAATAAATTGTTGTTGTTGTTGTTGTTGTTGTTGTTGTTGTTGTTACTGTTTGCCCTGCAATGGAAAAACAGCCCATTCACAACGGGTGAACTGCTCAACACAAGTAGGAAATGCCCTGAAAGGCAAAGTAAAGGTTTATCCCACACCCTGTGTTCATCTATATGAGTAATGGCACTGATATTCCTGCCTTCTGCCTTGACCTTTTTGACCTTGTCATTTGCATGGAATCCAAAATTTGGACACAAGAAATGTGGAAGAAGTGGGACTAATGACTTTAAAGCTCTTCCTGTGCCCAGTGCCTTGTTGTAGTTTACAGGGCAGAAGAAGACCCCCCCCCCAAAAAAAAAAAAAATATACCTAATTCTCCATATACCTGGGGAATCTGAAATAAAATGCTAACCTATAAAGCTGGAATTCAAGCTTGCAAAGAAATTAAACAGATTACACAAAAGTTAGACTTCACTGTCCCTCGCCACATCTTGCTACCAGAAAACTTGTCTTATCGCAGATTTCAGAACAGGTGCAAAGGTAACTGAAACCCATTATGAATATATTTAGTGATAAAACCTCCCCAATAACAGCTTACTGTGTCTGTCACAGTAAATAAGCATACTTGGCTGAGTTGTCTTCAAGATTCAGCTCCATGTATCATAAGGGATTTCTTCTTTTAATTGTCAACATGGACTTTTTCCAACGATAGACCCAATTAAGTAGCCTCCTGCTTCTCTCATGTCCCCTGACAAACACGGAGATAATCCTGAGCATGCACATTGAATCAACCACAGATAGGAAATGCAAATATTTTATTTGGCAAGGGAAATAGGTTTGAAAACACTCTGAGAAACTCTTAGTATTTCACTCTGTCAGTTTTGATTGCTCGTATAATTCCTTGCATATGCTGAGGGCTCTTTGTTGCAGATGATCTCCAATCTGCTAAGGGTGGGTCCATTGACTGGAAATGCCAGTCTCTAAATGCTTCGTCAAAATGGAAATTGCAAGGTCTGTGCTGCCTGAAGGACAACTGGAGAGGAAAGAACAGTTGGTACTGCATATGGCATGGGTGTCTGGAAAAGGGGGGTGACAATAGTTCTGTAATAATAGTGGATAAAATATGAGCAAGTGTGCATAATATTTTATGTGGCTATGTAATTACCAAATTACCCTGTTCCTTAGGGCACAGGGAAGAGGAGAAACTGGCTGAGATATTTTTCTGTTCACAAAGGTGGCAGTTGAGTTGGACATGCATGAGCAAAATTTGGCCTCCCACCATCTCACGAGACTGGAGAGATAATCCTTGAGAAATCTTTTGGACCAGGTATAGCCAACAGGGACACGGGTGGCACTGTGGGTTAAACCACAGAGCCTAGGACTTGCCGATCAGAAGGTTGGCGGTTCGAATCCCCGCGACGGGGTGAGCTCCCATTGCTCGGCCCCTGCTCCTGCCAACCTAGAAGTTTGAAAGCATGCCAGTGCAAGTAGATAAATAGGTACCGCTCCGGCGGGAAGGTAAACGGCGTTTCCGTGCGCTGCTCTGGTTCGCCAGAAGTGGCTTAGTCATGCTGGCCACATGACCTGGAAGCTGTATGCTGGCTCCCTCAGCCAATAAAGCGAGATGAGCACCGCAACCCCAGAGTCGGCCACGACTGGACCTAATGGTCAGGGGTCTCTTTACCTTTACCTTTATAGCCAACATTTGGACTAAACCTCCCATTAGCACCAGCCAATGATCACACATAATAAAAGTTTCCAGTCGATGACATCAAGAAGGCACCATGATGGCTACATTGATTGAGACCAGCTTCCCAATACTATAAAATCCCCACCCCTGAAAACTGTTGCTAATCTTAACAAAATTATTTATTTTGTCAACGTTCTGGCAGGTTACTTGTCTTTGTGGATCTTGGATTTTATTTTGGCTGATTCTCAATGGCAACTTAGAAAGCTGCAAAGCGATCCTAAGATTATTATTATTTTAATCTTACTAAAAACAAGCCGTGTGTGTGGCTTGCCTGCAGTTATGCTGGAGAAAACACAAAAACAACAAAAAAGCCAGCCAAAATTTACCAAATAATCTGGTTCATCAGACTTCATCACTGAAAATTATATGCATATTTTTTAAAAAAACTGTCAGTGGCAAACAAACAAAAAACTCGGAGGGCAACTTCTTTTCAGATATTTCCCACTGATAAGTACTTGGACCAATTCTGCTACATTAAGACTCAACATTGCAAACTATCCTGGCTGAATTAGGGTTCCAGTGCAGGAAATGGGAGAGATCTCTTGTTGTATCTATGAGAGCGGGTGGAAATAGCAGCATGCGAGAGGAATGACACAGGCAAGGAAAGGGTGTGTGTGTGTGACTAGACCATCCATCAAGAATAATTTGCCGTGCAGTCATAAAGTTTTCTTTAAATATTTGAAAGCCAATTTGCATTGAAAACCACTGTGAGCGCACATCTTGGCAGGCAGGTACGGCTATTGAATGGGATGTCTTCTGCATACATTATTTTCTCCATGCATCATGAAGATGTGGTCCTTCCAATGGCTTGCAACCAAAGAGCTAAACAGCTGGCTGTATTCTGCATTAGGGAAACAATGTTTGACAGAGAGTAGTGATGCAAGAGACGCCCTGACAATGTATTCCAAAAGAAACACGTTTGAATGCAATATGGCAGGATGACACTTTAAACAACTAATTAATATTTAAATCCTGTCATGTTTCTAAATGTGTCAGACCTTTAGTAAAGGTGGAAAAAATATATGCCAGCTTTCATGAAAGGGCACCTTAGCCCTTACTTCTTCCCTGTTTCCTCAATGCAGGAAAAGAATATAAAAAATATATAGTTGGGGTGCTCTTGCCTAATATCTATTTGAAAGAATTAAGCAGAATCGGTCCATTATTTAACCAACATAGAATCAACTGAGGTCTGATGCATCTGGTTCTACTTACCATAGAAAAGCTACATCTCAAATATATTCAAACATGTTTACTATCTAGACAGGATTCAGGTGAAACAGAGCACACCTGTCTTAAATAGTTATTCACAAAACATTTTTATTGCACCACAACAAAATATCTAAGCAGCAAACAATGTCAGTTTCTCATAAAAGCAATATGAATCTGATTGGTTGCTATGCACAATAACATACTCTCCAACTTTTCTCTGAGGAAAATAAGGACATCCTATCCCATAATAATAATGTTATTATTTATACCACACCCATCTTACTGGTTTACCCCAGCAACATATATAAAAGATTGATAAAACATTAAACAACTTCCCTTTAGGTGTCTTCTAAAGGTTGCATATTTACTTATCTCCTTGGCTCGGGGTCTCCATACCCTCCAACCTTTCTCCGATGAAAATAGGGAGGTCTTAAGGAAAAGCAGGAGATTCTGGAATCAAATCAGCATAATGGTCACAAATCCAATACAGTGGTACCCCGCAAGACGAACGCCTCGCGAGACAAAAAACTCGCAAAACGAAAGGTTTTTTCGTTTTCGAGTTGCCTCGCAAGACGAATTTCCCTATGGGCTTGCTTCGCAAAACGAAGCTTGCCCCGGGGACAGCGGGACTTCTCTTTTGAAGCAAGGGGCGGTGGGGAGAAGCGATCTTCTCCCTGCAGCCCCAGGTCCGGGGACAGCGGGAAGCGCTTCCCGCTGCCCCCGGACCTCTTTTGAAGCAAGGGGCTGCGGGGAGATCGCTTCTCCCCACCGCCCCTTGCTTCAAAAGAGGTCCCGGGGCAGCGGCAAGCGCTTCCCGCTGTCCCCAGACCTGGGGCTGCGGGGAGAAGATCGCTTCTCCCCGCCGCCCCTTGCTTCAAAAGAGGTCCGGGGGCAGCGGCAAGCACTTCCTGCTGCCCCCGGACCTCTTTTGAAGCAAGGGGCTGCGGGGAGATAGTTTCTCCCAGTGCTCCGAAGCGGGGCGGGGGGGTGGGAACACCTTCCCCCGCCGCCCCGCTTCGGAACGGTGCTCCGAAGCGGGGCGGGGAGGTGGGAACACCTTCCCCCACCGCCCGGCTTCGGAACGGTGCTCCGAAGCGGGGCGGGGGGGTGGGAACACCTTCCCCCACCGCCCCGCTTCGGAACGGTGCTCCGAAGCGGGGCGGGGGGGTGGGAACACCTTCCCCCACCGCCCCGCTTCGGAACGGTGCTCCGAAGCGGGGCGGGGGGGTGGGAACACCTTCCCCTACCGCCCAGCTTCGGAACGGTGCTCCGAAGCGGGGCGGGGGGGTGGGAACACCTTCCCCCACCGCCCTGCTTCGGAACGGTTCCCCCGAAGCGGGGCGGGGGGGTGGGAACACCTTCCTCCACCGCCCGGCTTCGGAACGGTGCTCCGAAGCGGGGCGGGGGGGTGGGAACACCTTCCCCCACCGCCCCACTTCGGAACGGTGCTCCGAAGCGGGGCGGGGGGGGAACACCTTCCCCCACCGCCCCGCTTCGGAACGGTGCTCCGAAGCGGGGCGGGGGGGGGGAACACCTTCTGAAGGCTGGCGGGGGGCAAAAGTCTTTGTCCCCCCTGCCTGCCTTCCCAGGGGCTTTTAAATCGCCCCGGACAGCGGAGAAGTCCTCCGCTGTCCCGGGGCGATTTTAAAATGCCGCCCGCCAGCATTTTAAGATTGCCCGGACAGCGGAGAAGTCCTCCGCTGTCCCGGGGTTTTTTAAAATGCTGGGGGTGGGAAGAAAAGCCCTTATCCCCCCCCCCCAGTCTTCAGAAGAAGGCTGGTCTGAAGGCGGTTTCCCTAGGAACGCATTAATTGATTTTCAATGCATTCCTATGGGAAACCGTGCATCGCAAGACGAAAAACTCGCAAGACGAAGAGACTTGCGGAACGAATTAATTTCGTCTTGCGAGGCACCACTGTACATTCAGGATTGGCAATGTCCATAAGAAATCCAGTTGCAGCAGACTTAACTTAAACTTGCAATAACTTATAATAAGACTAAACCTTAACACTATTTACAGAACACCACACAGAACACCACACAGAAGGAAGAGAGAGAGAGAGAGAGAGAGAGAGAGAGAGAGAGAGAGAGAGAGAGAGAAATGTGAAACCCAGGCTCCTTCTGGCCTTATTATAGTCAGCATGACCTTGAAGAAAAGATAAAAGAACCAGTTTAAGTCAGCTGTACTCAGCTTCTCTGAAGGTATAACCCAAACATCAGAAACTTTCTGCTTGTTTCTTACACACAGAGAAGCTTCCAGAACCCTCTTGAATTAATTAGAATAGGAAAGATCTCTACACATCAGATCAATACTTTCTGCACTAAGAAATGCAAACTGACAGTCATGTGGCGTGTGTGTGTGTGTGACCAGATGTTTAAGAAGAAGAATATGCACAGAAGAAGGAGATACACATTGGCTGTGTGTCTCCCCTTTCCACCCCTCTCCTCACTGCCATACCACCACCCCTCTTTTTGACAGCCCCAGGTTGCTCCAAATTTGACCCAGGGTGGTACAGGGCTGATTCAAGATGATTCATCCAAATCCCAGGTCAGTCTGCATTTGGTTTGTCATTCAGCCAGATAAGTGGCTGATTCTGATTCTGATTATTATAATGATCAGCCAGGAATATAGGGGGCAAGGAGGCCCCTCAAATAAGTTGTTTAGAGCACTGTATACTAACAACAAAATGTTGTGTTCAGGCATGTATGATAGAATTTTTAAAAGCAGAAAGCATATTGTGTTATACAAACAAAATTGTCAAATAACACAGTGTCATACTTGGGGTCTAATGACACAGGGCACTAAAACGTGTTGCTGTCAATCAGGCTTTTCCATATCTTTAATAATAAGCACTGGGAGATGCTGACACACCTCACCAACAGCATTTTTGGAAGAAAAAGTCATTGATTCATTCTTTAGGGGGATAGATATGCAGTTAGGAAGCTCCTGGGAACTTCTGGAAGTTCCTAGAAGCAGCTGGAATATTCTGTTTTGTCAAAATCCAGGTTGTCTTAATTAGAACTATTCTTCTCTAACTTACTCTTCCTAGACAGTATCTCATTATTTCTGGCAATTAGTTGCTGCACCTGGTATAGATGGTTCCATCTTTGATGACAAATTATGTATTTCATGAGATAACAGGAAGTATTAACTGTTGAAATTTTTTTGGCAACCAAACTGATAGGTAATAGTAAATGTATCCAGTAAAGCAGAACCTAAAACTTTGGGCAGGAATCCAGAAAAGATGGATTTATTATCAAAGTACAACCCCACTGCAGAATGATAGAGCTGACGTGGATCTGTCTAGTGTAAGTCCCTGCAAAATGCAAGGAATCCAGGAGAAAACCATCCAGTGAGGGAGAGCTGCTACTACCACCTGGTACATAGGAAGCTGCCTTAAACTAAGTGAAACCATTTGTTCTTCTAGCTCAATACTGTCTACATTAACTGAGAGCAGCTGTCTGGTGTTTCAGACACGGGTCTCTCCGTGCCCTACCTAGAGATGCCAGGAATTGAACTTGGAACCACCAGCATTGCAGAACAGATGACAAAGAGATAAGTAACTATACAGTTTGGAGACCCTCCAAGTGTCTCTATTTTCCATGGACAGTTCCAGATTTACGGAAGCCATCCCAGTTTCTGATTTGATCCTGGAATGTCCTGTTTTTACTTAGGACATCTTAGGACATCCCTATTTTCATTAGAGAAATGTTGGAGGGTATGGTAGTAAAGGTAAAGGGACCCCTGACCATTATTGGGGTTGCGGCGCTCATCTCACTTTATTGGCTAAGGGAGCCGGCGTAAAGCTTCTGGGACATGGGGCCAGCATGATTAAGCTGCTTCTCGCAAACTAGAGCAGCGCACGGAAATGCCGTTTACCTTCCCACCGGAGTGGTACCTATTTATCTACTTGCACTTCATGCTTTCGAACTGCTAGGTTGGCAGGAACAGGGACCGAGCAACGGGAGCTCACCCTGTTGCGGGGATTCAAACCGCCAACCTTCTGATCGGCAAGCCCAACAGAAGCCCACCATACCCGCATCCCTGGAGGGTATGGTAGGCCGTCCCTATTTTCATCAGAGAAATTATGGAGGGTATGGAGCTATGTGACCTCCAAACCAAAGAGATAAGTAACTATATAAACTTTAGAAGACATCTGAAGGCAGCCCTGTATAGTTTAATGTTTTATTACATTTTTTGTTGTTGTTTATGCTGGAAGCTGGCCAGAGTAGCTGGAACAATGTACATGCATGTGAACTAGATGGCTCTAGATACAGCCATTTCCTATTTAGAGAATTTAGGGAACACTGTGTACACTTGAACTACCATAACTTTGTACAATGACCCTGGATATCTTTCCCATCCCTACAGCAACTTGCTTCTATCTTGTGACTGGCATTGCTTTATGGATCCTTTACCCAGTGTTCTCAAGATAGCAAACCTATCATCAAACTATAACAAACCATAAAGCTTTTGGTCAGCTCAAACAGCAACATTTCCATCTTATGAAAATGAAGTAATAGTACTCCTTGAGTAGAAAATGTGACATGTGGGACCCATAAAATAAAATGAATTTCCAAAACACATTGTAAGGTGTAGAAAAATTGGCTTTAAAGATCTTTGTAGGTGTTTAGCACGTAAATTGTATTAGATAGCATCCTGTTTTCATTTTCATTTTTAAATGTTCTGACGTGATTTGGGGCATAAGAGGAATCTCAGAGGTGCTAAAATGGAGAGTGAAGGAGGGCTAGTCATGTCTCTTTTCCCCATTTTTTGCCAAAAAATAAATAAATCTCCTTTTTTCATACACACATTTTTTCTAGCTCCTCTGGCACAATTGGGATATGCATAAGTTCTACAGACAAAGGTTATAATAAGCAGCAACTAACATCCTTTGCATATTCAACATCCGGCAGAACAAATATTAGCCATATTGCAAGGGAGGTCGTACTTCATGTTGTTATATGTCAAGGGCACAATTTAGTCAAAGTTAAATGCATTTCAGCTCCACTGATTTTAGCAGGACAGAGGCATATCCAGTTCCTGTATATATTCATTTGAAAGGACCTAGATATGCTCTGAAGGCCACCATCTCACTGAAGATAAGCAAGTGTGGGTCTGGTCAGGGCCTGTATAGGTCACCAGCATGGAATCACATGTGAGCTATCTTGGGTTCCATGACAGATGAAAAGCAGGCTATGAGTATGAGAAAAGTGCACCAATCATTTAGTAGAGAACCCTGGCAACCCCACAGAGGGGCTCAGATGGAGGGTTGAACTCTCTAACAGAATTCTTAGGGTCATCGTTGTCAGGGACTGGGCAGAGGAGAAATGGTGGAGACCACCTCCCCATCCTGACCCTTCCAGGGAGGAAGAAGAGGAAGACAGTATAGATTTACAACAGGTGTTTGAGGGAGGTCACAGCTCAGAGGCAGATGAGGGGGAAAGTTGGGAGAGCCAGAGCAACACCTGGCTGACATGTTGTCATTAGAAAGCATTCCAGACCGTCCATCTCCCAGAACCTGGCGAGCGTTAAAAGTAGGAGAGCAAAGAGCTCAAAGACATAGGCATGTAGCAGCACTCATAGAAGAGGTAATAAGAATGAGGAATGAGGAAGTGGGAGAGATGGGTGTAGAGATTCACTTGGGACAATACCATTATCCAAGAGGCTGGGTTCTATAGCCTCTCTCTCTAAAGTCTGAAATAAAAAAGAACTGTAAGAAACTTTTCCTGGGCAACCAGGAAGTCACTGACAACATCCTGACAATCATCAAAATTAGACTCCTAGGATACAAGCTTGCAGGACTAACGGTGTCACAGACTATTAGCACTGGCCATGATAAATTTAACAAGAGCAGTCAGGTAATAAAGAAGGAGTAATTGGTAGCAGGAAGAAAAGAGAAAGCTATGGTGAACCCACATTATCAGCCTTCCCTATCCTGGTGCCCTCCTAATATTGCAGGACTACAGTTCCCCTCACTTCAGACAATGAGAGTTCAGAAGATGTGGTAGAACCCAACATTGCTCCCTCCCAAGCTTGATACATTTAGAATCCTCCTCTATGGCTGTCTTGTGCTTTCTTCACAGTCCTTAGTTCTTGAATTGCTCCTTGCTGCTACAGAGAAGTGCCTATTACACTGTGGAAAGGGATAGGGAGTGCTAAATCTGAAAGCTTGTTTTGCTTGTGATGGGGGAAAGTGCTTTCAGAGATCAGAAAGAGAGGATAAGATGGGAGACTGTTGCTTCATTCTTCTTAGGTTAAAAAAAGGTAAAGGTAAAGGACCCCTGACAGTTACTGTAAGTCCAGTTGCAGATGACTCTGGGGTTGCGGTGCTCATCTGGCTTTACAGGCCGAGGGAGCCGGTGTTTGTCCACAGACAGTTTTTCCAGGTTATGTGGTCAGCATGACTAAGACGCTTCTGGCGCAATGGAACACTGAAGCCAGAGCAGCGCATGGAAACGCTCTTTACCTTCCCGCCGGAGCAGTACCTATTTATCTACTTGCACTTTTTGACGTGCTTTAGAACTGCTAGGTTGGCAGGAGCTGGGACCGAGCAACGGGAGCTCACCCCATTGCAGGGATTTGAACCACTGACTTTCTGATCGGCAAGCCCAAGAGGTTCAGTGGTTTAGACCACACCGCCACCTGTGTCCGGTTCTTCTTAGGTAGGGTGGTATAGATCAAGAAAAAAGAGAGTGGTTGAGGTGAAGACAAAGTCTGTCAACCCTTGTGTCTACATGTTCACTAACTGGCACCCTCCAGTTGCTTTGGTCTCCAGCTGCTATCACCCCCAGCCAAGCTGGCTAACAGTCAAGAGTGATGGGAGTTATAGTCTGAAACAGCGAAAGGATAGCAGGTTGGTGAGGCCACCTTGTAAGGAAACCTACAAGGCTCAGAAGCGCGATTGGTCTTTAGAAGAAATACTTTCGTGGGTATTTCTAAAGGCCTTGCTTACACGCAACATTATATTGTAGACTTTTTTTTATTTTCCACAAAGCATTGCGAAAGCACGCAGCCAAAATTCATCTCACAATAACTGCTTGGTGAAAATAAAGTGGTGAATTAAGAATCATGAATGAAAAATGAATTCCCAGGGGCTTTATTAATCTGATGTAGAATAATTTTATACAACCTTTGCAAAGGTACACAAAGAGGAAGGTGTTAATCTGAAAGCATAGGAGTAGATCAGAAATAAGGTTTGCTCATGATATAAAAATACAATACTTCACACATTACTCAGCCAAAGGGGCAATGTAGACACCTTACCCCTGTGGGTGAATAATGTGGGAAGTATTGTATTTTGAGGCCCAATCCTTGAGGATATGGAGTTCCTCCCATTCCCTCAAGCACCGAGGGGCAACATCTGAAGGAAGTCTTTGATATCCAGGCAGGGTGTCTGTGTAATTTAGGCCCGTCATCTTCCAGGGTTCTAAATTGCAGAGGGAGGCTAAACAGACCCAAAAGGAGGCTACTAAAGATATTTTTCTTTAACATGGCTTTTCCCGAAGTCATTTTTTATTGAATTTTTCTTGTACAACTGGATTCCCCCCCTCCATTTTAAAAAAATGCTTTCCAAAGTAATTGACAAAGAAAATATCATAAGGAAGCATAAGGAGAGGAAAATAGTAAAACTGTACACACAGACACACACACAGAGAGATTCACCTAATGAACCACATTGGCAGAAGGGCTTCTCCTCCCTCTCCTATCATTGTGCCCCCCTGAAATTGGCTCAGTGGGTTCAGGAGGACCCCCACAACAGTGGGGGGGGGCGGTCATTCCATTTGGCAAGCTGATATGTCTGTGCAGACAGAAAGTTTGTAATAGCACGATGTTGAATTCAACCCCAAGTTTGCTATTCTGATAAACTGGTTAGGAAAAGGAATAGAATTTGTTGGAGGGGAACCCATAAAGGAATGCAAAATAAAATTTAAAAGCAAGCGATTATAGCAAAACTGTCATCAGCAAGGATAAGATCCATTATTTGACTATTGACCCAAACCCCTAAAATGTATTTTATATAATTGACTTTTTACCTTTATCCTCTGTATACCACATTTTGATTGTTTTATTGCTATGTCTGGTGGCTGATGCAAATAAAGATTCATTTGTTCATTCATTCATTCATACCAAAGATATAGTTGGTTACAGCTCTTGCAAAGGTAGAAAGGGGTTAATACTAGCTGTAGTCTCCCCTTCTTTCCTATTCCAGTACAGTCGTACCTTGGAAGTCGAATGCCTTGCGAGTCAAACGTTTTGGCTCTCGAATGCCACAACCCTGGAAGTGAGTGTTCCGGTCTGCAAACGTACTTTGGTACCCAAATGTCCAGTGCAGATTCTGCGGCTTCTGATTGGCTGCAGGAGCTTCCTGCAGCCAATTGGAAGCCATGCTTTCATTTCCAAACATTTTGGAATTTGAACGGACTTCCAGAACAGATTCCATTCGACTTCCGAGGTACAACTGTATTCTACAATTGTAGGAAAGGTTTCAGGTGGTTTTGTGTTTTGGGGGGGAATCTGTATCATCTGTTTTACTTTTTGAGTGTTCAGTGGTTTATTACTGAATAAAGAAATATAATGATAAATTTAAGTCTCCCTTTAAATATGCAGAATTCATAGAATTGTGTGATCCAGTTGACAGCTCTGTTCTGATCTGTATATAAATCTGAGTTGAGGGAATTAGGCTGGTTCACTTTAATATGTGGAGCAAACAAATTCCTCCTCCATCCCTACCTGCCATTATGTTTCAACAACAACAACAACCTACATTGGATAGCCATCTTTTTAGCTGCCAAAGGTCAGTGCAGAGAAGTAACTGCACCCAAAGACATCGTACATAAGGCAGATGCAAACAAACTGGGAAGAATCGCAGGATCAGCTCTGTAAAGTTCACAGCCTCTTAAAGGCCTGTCTGAGACAAGAGGCTTCGGATGGATAAAATCGTCTGCTTACCAATTCTGTAAGAAAAATGTTTTCCCACTCAAACTATACAGTTTAGGCTCTGAATTACAAGGCCAAACTTTCTTTTGGAAGGAAAAAAACAAGCACCTTTAGCCTCCCAGCTTTAAAAACAAGATCAACATTGGAATGAAAGCCACTTCCTAAAACCACTTAATTGACAGGTTTCCAGAGTCTAGCATTTTTAGGGCATAGCAAAAACTCATAACTGATCAGTTCGCAAATAACAGAATTTGCCTCTATCCTATATTTAGATGTTATTTCCTAGGAAATTACTTTCTGTTTACATTGAAACCACAACACACTGAGACCACTTCCATTGCTATTATGAGGGCAGGACAGAATACTATTAGAGCCAAGTGACACACAGCTCCTTTCCTCTCATTTCTACAACGTTTTGAGACCTTTTGAAATCTGAGTTTTGCTATTTTAAAAAAGAAATGTTTCAAAGGCTTTGGTAGAGAAGGCACACCTCTGCTAGACCGCTCAAGTGTGGGAACATTTACGCAGCCATTGTACAGACAGATTTTTAACAAGTTTGTGGGTAAGAAATGCAGGTCTCCCTAAAGAGTGGGGCAGACTGCAAATAAAGAATACCTATGCAAGAAGAAGAGGCTGGCCAGAGCACCACACCAGCCCAGGTGAGACCCAGTCATGCTGATATTATTTGCATACTCAAGTAGCCTACCTCTTTGACACTGATGCAGAGAGACAGGTATGATGCTTCAGAGAGAGAGAGAGAGAGAGAGAGAGAGAGAGAGAGAGAGAGAGAGAGAGGCATCGCTGAAAATGCATGATTGAATGAAGCTTAACTCTGGTCTTGTTAGCCAATGTTGCCCCTGACGGGGATGCACAATATGTCAGCACAGCAGTGTGCAACATTGCTGCATATCAGGATGGGGAAGGGAATGATCAGGTCTCATCAAGTCTCCAATACAGTTTGCTGTAATGCTGACCTTGTTCTCTGGTGTGTTGTTCAAAGGCCATGGCTTAGTGATCTGTCAACCCAAGTCAAATATGTTTCTGTTCTCTCTATTGGAAGCATCTCTGCCTTTGTGAAAGCCCTTTCCCTTCCCTTTTCATTTTTTTAATGGGGTTTTATAGAAGAAGAAGAAGAAGAAGAAGAAGAAGAAGAAGAAGAAGAAGAAGAAGAGTAGTAGTAGTAGTAGTAGTAGTAGTAGTAGTAGTAGTAGTTTGGATTTGATATCCCACCTTTCACTCCCCTTCAGGAGTCTCAAAGCGGCTAACAATCTCCTTTCCCTTCCTCCCCCACAACAAACACTCTGTGAGGTGAGTGGGGCTGAGAGACTTCAGGGAAGTGTGACTGGCCCAAGGTCACCCAGCAGCTGCATGCGGAGGAGCGGAGACGCGAACCCGGTTCCCCAGATTACGAGACTACCTCTCTTAACCACTACACCACACTGGCTCTTGTTTATATAAACAAGAGTCATGTTATACAAATAAGTACCGTATTTTTCGTCCCATAGGACGCTCCGTCCCATAGGACGCACCTAGTTTTTTGGGGGGGAAATAAAGGAATTCCCCCCCTTTATTTCCCCCCAAAAAGCAGGTCGGGGAAACCGAACCAGGTCAAGGAACAACGGGATGGCAGCGCTGCGCCTCCCTGCTGTCCCCCGAGCTTGTGGGGCTGGCCCATGTCTGCCCGGCGCGAGGGGCGCTGTTTCAGGGCACACCGCCCGCCGGGCGGCAGGCTGCTATCCGCAGCGTGGGGAGCCCTGCGGGGAACTCCTGCAGGGCTCCAACACGCTGCGGATGTCTGCCGGGCGCGGGGGGCGCTCTGCTTCAGGGTGCCCCTCGCGCTGGGCGGCAGGCTGCTATCCGCAGCATGGGGAGCTTTGCAGGGAATGCCTGCAAGGCTCCCCACGCTGCGGATGTCTGCCGGGTGCGGGGGGCGCTCTGCTTCAGGGCGCCCCTTGCGCTGGGCAGCAGGCTGCTATCCGCAGCGTGGGGAGCCTTGCGGGGAACTCCCACAGGGCTGCTTAGGCTGCGGATGTCTTCCTGAAGCCTGAAGAGCGAGAGGGGTTGGTGCGCACCGACCCCTCTCGCTCTCCAAGCTTCAGCAAAAGCCTGCATTCGCCCCATAGGACGCACCCAGATTTCCCCTTCATTTTTGGAGGGGAAAAATGCGTCCTATAGGGCGAAAAATATGGTACACCAGGTTTTCTCATGTCATTTGTATATCACAAAAATAGCATAATAAATGTGGAAAAATTATCTACAACATATGTTTCATTATTAGTGGTCAACGTATAAGTTCTTTGTTCATGAATTGGTTTAAACAATTAGGAAGGAGAAGAAGGAGAAGAAAAGGGGGGAAGAGGGGGAGGGAAAATGGCGAGTGGGGTGGTTATGTTTCTATTCTTCTACTTTGTGTGAGGGTTTGTGTCAGCGTTACTTGTATGGGTTCTCTTACTATTCGCTTGTTGTATTTCCTTGGTGGTGCGTGAGGTTGGGTGTGGCTTAGGGTGTGTTTGGTTGTGTTTGGTTGTATGTAGTGAGAATCGTTTTTGTGTGAGAGCAGGGTGTGAGTGTGTAATTTTGAATCAGGTTAGCCAGATTGTCTGGGGATTCCTGTTGTTGTCTTGTTGGGCTGCATATGTGATAAAGGGAATCCAAACTCGGGTTAAGGCATCTTCTTTTATTTGTCTCCATGTCAGTTTCAGTTTATTGGTTAGTTTTTCTAATAAGGCTGTTTCCCATACTATTTGGTACCATTGGTCCATGCTTACTCCTGACAGGTCTCTCCAGTGTCTGGCTATGATGTTTCCGGCTGCTGAGAGTAGGTGGGTTATGAGCTCTTTGTGGTATGAGTGGGCATTATTATCTTGGAAGATGTTTAGTAGGGCCAGTTCTGGGGTGACTTCTAATACTTGTTTAGTTATTCTGCATATTTCTTGTATGATTGCTGTCCAGAAGAGTTGGATTTGGGGATATTCCCTTTTCATTTAAAAAATATTTTTGTTCCTTAAATTTCCCTTTAGATCCCACCACCCAAAAATGCATTATGAATAACTGTATTTCTGTACATCTGTAAATCACATTCTTAGTAAGTGATCCAGAAGTTAGTGTAAATCATTGGAACTAGTCATTGGTTTCCTGGAATATTTGTGAATGAAATAAAGCTCCACCAATCTCCAGTGTTGTTGTGCTTTGTTACTCTTGGCAATCTTAGAATCTTAGAATTATAGGATTGTAGATTTGGAAGAGACTCTGAGGGGCATCTAGTTCAATCCCTGCAATGCAGGAATTTCAACTACAGCATCCATGGCAGATGGCCATCCAACCTCTGCTTAAAAACTAGCAAGGAAGGACATTCCACCACCTCTCATTGTAATCCGATCCCCTGTCGAACAGCTCTTAATATCAAAATGCTCTTCCTGATCTCCTTTCTTGTAACTTGACTCCATTGGTTCAAGTCCTAGCTTTCAGAGCAGGAGAAAACAAGCTTGCTCTATCTTCCATGTGACAGCCCTTTGGATATTTGAAGATGGCCATCATATCTCCTCTCTGTCTCCTCTTTTGCAGGTAAAACATACCCAACTGCCTCAACCATTCTTCATAAGGCTTGGTTTCCATACCCTTGAACGTTTGGTTACCCTCCTCTGCACACGTTCTAGCTTGTCAATATCCTTCTTAAATTGTGGTACCCAGAACTGGACACAGTATTCCAGGTGTGGTCTGACCAAGGTAGAATAATTTGTGAGTCAACTTTTCATAAGGCCAATACGCTATACTCTCTTGTACCAAGCTTGCACCTTTTAAGTACTTCCAAAATGTGGCTATAGCCATACGTTCTGCCTCTAAGATAAATCCAGTTAGTGGTTTATTCACCCAACCCTGAATCTTATTTAAGTACAGATTCATCAATGCAAGCTTTGGAGACTTTGTGATGTGCTGATGCGTAATTTTACTTATCTCATTAAGTACTTGTTTCCCCAAATTTGCCGTGTCTGGGCATGTCCACCACAGGTGCCTATAGCTGCCTTTGTTCCCACACCCATACCAGCTCATAGATGAAGCATGTTTATGTTTCCAGAGGGTCTTTGCACTGTGACATTTTGCACCAATGCTAATGCTAACCATGCTTAGAGAGAAGCAAGAACTTGCAACCATGGTTAGAAGCAGGTCCACAAACTCTGATTTCACTTAATACATTGAGTATCAACACTGGTGCAGATGGAGCTCCAAAAAGAGAAAGCCATGGGATTTCTTGTACGAGAGGAATGGAGAAGAGATTGAGACTGTGGGGACTTCTGATTTTCTAACCATCGTTAGGAGGTCAAGAATGTTTCATCTGCACAGGACAATAGACTCTGTGTCAGAAGAAGGCTTTTCTGCCATGCCTCTCAGAAGCATCTGCCTTGATTGACTCACTAGACTTCTTGTTCCTTTAATTCTGTCAGCTTGCAAAGTTCGCTTTCCA
The DNA here is from genome assembly GCF_964188305.1 of Podarcis bocagei. NCBI lineage: Eukaryota > Metazoa > Chordata > Lepidosauria > Squamata > Lacertidae > Podarcis > Podarcis bocagei. The sequence continues at coordinate 14,120,592 of NC_138130.1, forward strand.
TAAAAACAGAGTACAAAAAGCTTTTATCCTTTTTGCTTAAGGCCCAAAAGAATCTATGTAGCTCCCCTCCCCCCCAAAACCCCCAGTTTGTCTTATGCTCAGATCGGATTGGATTGCAGCGTTTTTGGTCTCTTGTCGTAACCGGGGAAGATTCCTCTCCCCGCCCTGAGTATGAGCTCTGACTTCAATAGTCCTTTAGGGGAAATTGCATCCTTTGAAGAATGTAGAGAAATAAGGCACAGAAAAGCAATCCCTTAGAGCAATTTGCTGAGAACAGAGTCTTCTGAGGGCACACTGTGTGCACAAGGACTAATGCCAAGCAGCTGTGAAAAAGCCAGTTATGCTAAGGGCTCCCTCGCCCCCCACCCCACCCCAAAAGAGCTAAAAGAAAATTTCATAACACAGCCATGAAAGTAAGTGAACTATAGGGATAACACTAGTTGTTTGGTCTCTTTTCCCTGTCCTGATGCAGCAGGTAGAAAAGAATATTCCCTGTGGTTCTGCATTCAGAAATGCAAGTGGTATTAAAATACATTTCTAAACAGCAATGCCAAATCTCATGGGCTGTGTTCAGTGCTCCACCAGCAGGGTTTAGCTGTCACAAGGGGACTTGCCTCAACAAGGAATGGGTGGATATGTCCATTTTGTTTCCTCTTAGTTTCTCATTTCCCCTATCTTAATTTCAGTACTTTACATTTGCATAACAGTCTTATGTACATATCTTCATGACCATTCATTGGTGCTTTAGTGAAAATTCATCCTAACGGACACCTATTTGTATGCAATTTTGCCTAATATACCGTATTTTTCGCCCTATAGGACGCACCGGCCCATAGGACGCACCTATTTTTTGAGGGGGGAAATCAAAGGAAAAAATTTGATTTCCCCCCAGGTTTGCGCAGCCATCCCCAAGCTAGAAGAGGGAGACAGAGCACTTCGTCTCCCTCTTCTGCCTTCAGGGACAGCCTCCCAAGCCTCTGTGGGGCAGCGCACTGCGCTGCCCACCAGAGGCTTTGCGCAACCATCCCAAGCTAGAAGAGGGAGATGGAGTGCTCCGTCTCCCTCTTCTGCCTTCAGGGACAGCTTGGCCCGCTATCCCCGAGCTTGTGGGGCTGGTGGGGGGGAGAAGCAAGCCTGCTTCTCCCCCCCCCACCAGCCCCACAACCTCCAGATCAGGTTGGGGAATAGCGGGATGGCGGAGCGCTGCCATCCCGCTATTCCCCGACCTGATCTGGAGGTTGTAGGGCTGGTGGGGGGGGAGAAGCAGGCTTGCTTCTCCCCCCGCCAGCCTCCAGATCAGGTCGGGGAATAGCGGGATGGCTCTGCGCCTCCCTGCTGTCCCCAGCTTTTGGGTGCAGGCTGCTGCCTGCAAGCCTTGCGAGCCCGCGGGACATCCCGCCGGGCTTGCAAGACTTGGGATAGCTTCCTGAAGCCTGGAGAGCGAGAGGGGTCAGTGCGCACGGACCCCTCTCGCTCTCCAGGCTTCAGCAAAAGCCTGCATTCGCCCCATAGGACGCACCCAGATTTCCCCTTCATTTTTGGAGGGGAAAAGGTGCGTCTTATAGGGCGAAAAATACGGTACACACTTTTGCAAAGTTACACCTCCCAACACCATGCATTTCAGCACGATGTTTTCATTAATTTATGCATTTTTATGCACACTCCACCCTAGTATATGCATTTTTGTACATGTTGCTTGGCAGGAGAACTGCATTGCAAATTCAGAAAAGTGCAAAATTCAAAAGAGATGTTTCAACATGTGTATTGTTTTGGGATGTGAGAATTAGGTAGTGTCATGGGCTCAGGCACTGAGCCAGAGGGGAAGGAGGAGATGGAGAGCGAAGGGGAACAATCTGAGGGGAGTTCAGGAGGGTATGCCAGTGATCAGAGAGATTCCATGAGTCTCTCCAGCGAATCAGAGGATTCCCAGAAAGGGGCCCCCAAAGGCAGGGCAAGGGGGGCCAGGGGGGAGTCTCCAAGCGGCAGCTGGAAATCAGGGGTAGCTTCCCCACCAGAGCGTAGCGGGGGGGGGGGAAGAATCCCAAGGGTTAAAACAAGAGCCTCCTGCAGAAGGAGAGAGTGAGGCTGGACTGACCACGCCTCCGTCAGAGAGTGGAGGGGCGGAGGGAAGAGCAGGTCCGGCCAGCCTCCCTGAAGGAGAAAGCAGTGGGGGGAGCAGTGTAGCCGTTAGGAGGAAGGTAGGCGGCTGGGCGCACGCGCCAAGTTCAAATGTGGAGGTGCGCGGGCCAGCAGAAAACCCGGATTGGGAGCCAGGTCCTAAAGCCCGCCGGAAGGGTGGGGCGGAGTCAGAAGAATCCGCCTCTGAAGAGAGTAGGAAGGAGGTAACCCCAGAGGGCAGGAGGACCCGGAGGAGAAAGGAGCAAAAGGAGGAGAGGGATAGGTGGAGCAAAGCTTGGCTCTTGAACTGGTGTATTAGCGGGGAGGAGTCAGACGGAGCTTCGCCGGTCTAAGGACTCAGACGTAGCGCTGAGCGCCACGGATGTCAAACCAACAATGAACCACAATAAAGACTTTCGTTTATAAAGAGCAACTGGCGTGGGTCCTATGTGAGCTGGGACCTGAGGCAGCACTGACAGGTAGGTTTATCTTTAAGTGCAAACTGAATAAAATTTATCATGCATCTCTACCTACGACACCTTGGAGTTGATTTTCAGGGCATGCAAGAAGAGGGGAGGAGGGGGCAGGAGTGAAAGAGGAAGTTCTGTGGCATTCACGGAAGTCCCTTGTGGAGCTGCCACAGCAGAGATACAGCCCATAGTATTTCACAGAGAGGCTTATCTATATTTTTAAGAACATGGAAGAGCTGCCAAACAATGAAAGGAAAAGGTGGAATGGGGAAAAAAACCCCTAAACAAACCTAAATACTAATCAGGAAACTAGTAAAGAAAAAAACAAGGTTTGATTATTTCCGCCCTTCTTTCACTGTTCAATTAATGTATGTTAATCATAGAAATTAAGGCTCTATTAATTTGTCCCTTGGGCAAGGAAAGTTTAAAATATGAAACAGCTGCTTCCTTTGAAAAAGTGCTTTACACAGTAAATAACCTGCAGGCAATCCACAGGGCAATGGTGTAAAGAGCCCCAGAAGAGCATACCGTATTTTGCGCCCCATAAGACGCTCCGGCCCATAAGACGCACCTAGTTTTTTGGGGGGGAAATAAAGGGAAAAAATTATTTCCCCCCCAGGCGCGGGGCTGGGGCAGCCCGAGCTTCCCCCGACCCCAGCCCCCAAACAGGCAGCTCTCTGCAAGCCGTGGGAGCCCAGCGGTGGTTCCCGCTGCTTGAGGAGAGATCCGCGAAGCCTGCACGTGCTGGGATCAGCGCTTGCAGGCTTCGGGATGCCTGCAACTCTCCCCAAGCAGTGGGAACGTTCCCGCTGCTTGGGGAGAGATCCGCGAAGCCTGCGCGTGCTGGGATCAGCGCGCGCAGGCTTCGGGATGCCTGCAACTCTCCCCAAGCAGTGGGAACGTTCCCGCTGCTTGGGGAGAGATCCGCGAAGCCTGCGCGTGCTGGGATCAGCGCGCGCAGGCTTCGGGATGCCGGCAACTCTCCCCAAGCAGTGGGAACGTTCCCGCTGCTTGGGGAGAGATCCGCGAAGCCTGCGCGTGCTGGGATCAGCGCGCGCAGGCTTCGGGATGCCTGCAACTCTCCCCAAGCAGTGGGAACGTTCCCGCTGCTTGGGGAGAGATCCGCGAAGCCTGCGCGTGCTGGGATCAGCGCGCGCAGGCTTCGGGATGCCGGCAACTCTCCCCAAGCAGTGGGAACGTTCCCGCTGCTTGGGGAGAGATCCGCGAAGCCTGCGCGTGCTGGGATCAGCGCGCGCAGGCTTCGGGATGCCGGCAACTCTCCCCAAGCAGTGGGAACGTTCCCGCTGCTTGGGGAGAGATCCGCGAAGCCTGCGCGTGCTGGGATCAGCGCGCGCAGGCTTCGGGATGCCGGCAACTCTCCCCAAGCAGTGGGAACGTTCCCGCTGCTTGGGGAGAGATCCGCGAAGCCTGCGCGTGCTGGGATCAGCGCGCGCAGGCTTCGGGATGCCGGCAACTCTCCCCAAGCAGTGGGAACGTTCCCGCTGCTTGGGGAGAGATCCGCGAAGCCTGCGCGTGCTGGGATCAGCGCTTGCAGGCTTCGGGATGCCTGCAACTCTCCCCAAGCAGTGGGAACGTTCCCGCTGCTTGGGGAGAGATCCGCGAAGCCTGCACGTGCTGGGATCAGCGCTTGCAGGCTTCGGGATGCCTGCAACTCTCCCCAAGCAGTGGGAACGTTCCCGCTGCTTGGGGAGAGATCCGCGAAGCCTGCACGTGCTGGGATCAGCGCTTGCAGGCTTCGGGATGCCTGCAACTCTCCCCAAGCAGTGGGAACGTTCCCGCTGCTTGGGGAGATATCCGCGAAGCCTGCACGTGCTGGGATCAGCGCTTGCAGGCTTCGGGATGCCGGCAACTCTCCCCAAGCAGTGGGAACGTTCCCGCTGCTTGGGGGGAGATCCGCGAAGCCTGCACGTGCTGGGATCAGCGCTTGCAGGCTTCGGGATGCCGGCAACTCTCCCCAAGCAGTGGGAACGTTCCCGCTGCTTGGGGAGAAGTCCGCGAAGCCTGCACGTGCTGGGATCAGCGCTTGCAGGCTTCGGGATGCCGGCAACTCTCCCCAAGCAGTGGGAACGTTCCCGCTGCTTGAGGAGAGGTCCGCGAAGCCTGGAGAGCGAGAGGGGTCGGTGCGCACCTACCGCTCTCGCTCTCCAGGCTTCAGCGAAAGCCTGCATTCGCCCCATAAGACGCACCCACATTTCCCCTTCATTTTTGGAGGGGAAAAAGTGCGTCTTATAGGGCGAAAAATACGGTATCTATCTGCATTTTTAGAAAAGATTGTTCATGCATTATTTTGTAGAAAGGAAAGTGTTCTTCAGTAGTGGAGGAAATGCCTAGCTTTGAGCATTTATCAGCAGCATTTTGTTGATTTTATTGTAGGAATAACACCTTAGAAAAATAAAGGTGGTATTTACTACTTGGTTTACTACACATACTTTCCTTTATTTCTTCTTTTATTTCTTTTTCTTATTCCCTAGTACACAGGCACACATCAGTTGCCCTCTCCACTCAATACATTCTTGTAAAGTTGTGGCAACTTCGGAACTCCCAGTCTTCTGAGTAACTGTTGGGGTTATTTAGCAGATGACATCACTCCAAATCCATTTCCAGGGCCTAACATTACTCAAGAAGAAACACAGATGAAATTAGCAGTATCTGCTGGAGAATAGCATACAGACTGTCGAGTCTGACTGTTGGGGCTTAGCTAACCCCCTTTCTGATCCCTCTGAAAATGGATTAATGGGAAGCATGAATAATGCCATAAAGTGCATGGCCAAAATTGGTTCCAATTGGTAGAGTTCAGCTCCCTAAAACATGACGTCTGACTGCATTAGATGGAATCAATGCCAAATCAGACCATTAAATATGTTCATAGCCACAACAATTTCCACTGTTACGTGTAGCTGGCATTGATATCAGAAATGTACTTGATACTTCTTTATACTGGGCTTACAACAACCTATAACAGGAAGGAGATACCTAATAAGAAGATTGCTAGGGAGTGATGTCATTAACAGTTGGAGACACAAAAAGGCCGAGTAAGAGACTAGCAGGGGAGAGAAATCAAAACATCTCAAAGCTGATACTGCAACGAAACATATCCCTGGCATAGGAAGGTCCCTTGTTAATCTTAATTGTCTTGGGCATTGTGTCAGCTACAACTGTGTTGAAGAAAAAGAAGAGACTAAACCAACACATGCATCACTTGATGAGCTGTGGGCCACCCCAGAAGGAATGAAATTATCCCCACAGGTAGTAATGGAAGCTGTCTGGAATATATGATGCTGATGCCAACGTTGCTGATAGAAAGGGACTTTCCGCGACATGGTTGGTAGCTGCTTTCAGAATATTGTATGGAGAGCCTTAGAAAAGAGAACAATTGAGACTGCCAAAACCCTCAATAGCGACAAGGAAGAAATGAGCTCTCACAATTCCTGGCTTATGACTCGAACCATACAAAGATGAGACAAAGAATATTAAGGAGAACAGTTGTGGCAAAAGGTTTGTGATCCCTGCGTTAGGCACTGCAGATCCTGCACTGAGCTGGGAGTTAAACTAGTGGGCCTCCAGATCCTCTTCCAACTGTGATTCTATTATTCTTGACAGCACTCATTCCGTTTGATACTACATGGATGTTGCTGGCATCTAAGTTGGAGGAAAATCCAATATGGGCAGGTTGGGATTCTGAGGTTTTCCTGATCTATTTCTCACAATTCAATTAGTCTTTAATATTACTAAAAATTGTGGAAAGAGCAATAGAAAGATCCCTCAAAATAGCTGAGGCATTCCAACAGAAGCACGTTATTGTGAAATGTGACTTGGCCCATTGGCAAGGTTGCAACACAAGCTGACGACAAGCCTAAGCTTGACAAGTTGTTCATAATGCTTGTTGGATTTCACACCTGTCTGGCATATTTTGCACCCCAATACAAGTTAGAAAGCTTTCTAAAGAATGGCTTCATGAAGTGTGCTCACTGCAACACATCCCTCCCTTAGTTGCAACTATGGAAATCTGACATTTCAATAAATTTTGTTCCCATTTTAATGTCCCTTCTGAAATAGTTTGGGTGACATGCATTCAGACTCCAGAAAATAAGAGCTGACTGAGGAACTGACGAACTGTGGAGTTTTCAAGGAAAGGAAAACTGAGTCAGCTAAACATGACACAATAGTAGTTCACTTATTTCAAACTCATTTACCTGTTTTGCAGGTTTCCCCACAGCATATACAACAGCAAGTATTACTTACTTGTATGCTGCTTTTGATCAGATGTCCAGGATGTTCTTTGTCTTCAGACAGACTATGTGAGATTGTTTGTCTGACTGCAAGATAACATGCTGAAAATGAAAGAGACTCACCCTGGCATTACAAAACAACTCAAACACAAACAGAAGCATTCTGTCACCATGTAAGTCTTGTCATCCAAAATAAAAAACTGCAGACAAATTTCATATCTGGAACCAAGCTAAGCTAAAGCTCCTGGGCTGTAAATTGCATGGGAAATGTACATGGAAATAACAGGCTGCCCATTGCAGATGCACATATGCACTTCCAATGCGTAAAGGATGATGGGGCTTAAAATGAGGATGTCATGGAGGGCGCAGAGCTACATACCACATTTTCACTCTCCCCTTAAATGATTCTAACCATGTGAGAAGAATGCCTGCATAGGTCAAAAGGAAGCCTCTGTTGTCCAAACCAGAGGACCAGGAGCAAAATGTTGAAAGTGGTCACCCAAGTTTTCTGATAGGGATCTATCTCTTGAAGTGTTTCCAGTATGCAGATAATGAAACCTCAGCGCATAAAAATGATGAAATGAAGAAACACATTCACCCCAATGACATAAATGACCACATAAATTAAGAAGGAAAATTAATAATTTGTTTAATCGTGTTTATGTATCATTGCCTTACAAAATTATTTTAAAAACTGCAAAATTGTGGCTGAAGTATGATGGGGAGTTGGAGTTGATTTTGTTGTGGGGAGAGGGATTGTATGTTAATTTCTAGTGTTCACATAACTTTTAAGCATATTTATTCAATAGCAAAATAAAAAATAAAAATAAAATTTCCTTTGGCATTATTGCTTAGATGAGTCATGATTTCAGAAGCTCCTCAGTAGACTTGTTGTCTAGTAGGTGATGACCAAAGAGTGACACCAGGGAAGACCAACTGCAAGGTCAGGAAATGCTGCCTGAATAGCTCCGGCACCAAACAGACTCCATGATGGACCTCTCCTCTGTTCAGAAGAAAGGGAATGTAAAATTCCTGTCCTTGCATCAAATGAAATGTGGACATGTTTAAGGAGACATGCTCAGTGTAGGAGAGACTGAACCAATGCAAGCAGGAACTGAGCAGGAGAAACAAACGGTCTCTTGTTCATTGTGTATTTTTTAGGGAATATTTATTGAGGTAAGGTAAAAAAGGTAAGGGACCCTTGGATGGTTAAGTCTAGTCAAGGTGACTATGGGGTTGCAGTGCTCATCTCACTTTCAGGCCGAGGGAGCCGGTGTTTGTCCACAGACAGCTTTCCAGGTCATGTGGCCAGCATGACTAAACCGCTTCTGGCGCAACAGAACACTGTGATGGAAACCAGAGCGCACGGAAATACCGTTTACCTTCCCGCCACAGTAGTATCTATTTATCTACTTGCACTGGTGTGCTTTCGAACTGCTAGGTTGGCAGTGTCGGAAATCAAGCCTTTATCGGGAAAAACTGGCAACTCTCCCAGGCACCCGGCTTGGTCTCCTGTTGACCTCCCTGGCTGCATTCCCCAGCAAGATCCAGGCTAGATCACGATAGGCGATTCTTCCCAAACATGGGAAGAACACACCCCCTCTTTCCTGCTCCCCCGGCAGGGGAAAGAGATAGACAGAAATGTATTTACATGCCTTTATTTCTGTCTTTGCAGCATTACAGAAAACATGTCTGTACTCTTCAGACTCCAGCAGTCAAGTGACAAAGACTTCCTGTACTTCCTGTACATACGCAAGAGGAAGAGCTCATATTACACTCTGAGCTAATTCCGGTGCATTGCCCTGTAAACTGACTGTTCCTCTGTTTCCCACAGACAGTTCCGACATTCCCATCATGTTTTGTTTTCAAGCTAGCAGTTTGCAGCTGCGTTGCATCCATATCGTAACAGGCAGGAGCTGGGACAGAGCAACTTGAACTCACCCCGTCACATGGATTCGAACTGCTGACCTTCCAATCGGCAAGCCAAGAAGCTCAGTGGTTTAGACCACAGTGCCACCGGCATCCCATTGCTGTATTGACTGGTATAGGAATCAGTTGAGGTGGTGTTAAGCTACACAGACAATAATGTATCCAAGGCCATCCCACTCTAATTAGGCACGTAAGAATGATTGTTTTCTCTTGCCCCCTGTATTTTCTCATGCAACACTGTTTCCATTCCACTGCTATTCATCTTCTGCTAAAACTATGTTTGTCTCACTGTCCGCTGTCCGCTATCATTACATTGTTCCTTCTGATCGGCAAGCCCAAGAGGCTCAGTGGTTTAGACCTATTGGTAGGCACCATAGGAGGTACTGGTGGACACACTGTTGCCCACGGGAGCTGTGTTGCTGATCCCTGAAGTAGCTATCGCTGCAAAGATTGCTGCTCTGAGGACAGTCATAGCACTGCCTTGCCTGATTTATCAGCTGGGATCGGATCACAGCACTAGGTGGAGAGTCACTTTTTGTTTGCAAGGAGATAAGACATTCATTTAACTTTCCCTACACTTTGGAGGCTGACAGACCTCTTAAAGGATATAAGGTGGCACTTGCGAACAGCAGGCTTTGTAAGAGGCATTCCCTGGAGGATGCTAATCAAAGTAATGCCCAGAGCAAACCATTTGGTTTCCTTATATTACTGCAATGCCAGATGGTGTGGCATCATGATTGCTGTCTCTCGTCTTAGAATGCATAGGGAGGATGCTGTTTAAGCCATCGCTTCTGTACATAGCACCTTAATAAATAAAACTGTATGTGCTCATTTGCATGGTCAACAAACAACACCAAAGGCATTAGAATCTATTAAGGATCCTTTGGGTGTGCTTCAGTGGCACACAACCAATAACTACAGCTCTCCAGATTGAAACTTTTCAAAGACTCCTTCTAGGTTTTTAGTGACAGGTTTTGAGGTACCATTGAAACATATGTGGGGAACTTTTGGTCCTCCAGATGTTGCTGGACTGCAACACCCATCAGCCCCAGCAAGCATGGCTAGTTACCAGGGGTGATGGGAGTAGTAATTCAGCAACCTCTGAAGGCCCAAAGGTCCCTCACACCTGCATTAAAGGGTAGCAAATTGCCCACTATTCAGATAATTACATTTTCACTATCACATAGGCACCATTTGGATTTTCGTCCTCAGACACCAACATGTATTGATTTTTAGATATCTGGTTTTGAGCAACTGATACAATGTTTGTGAAGAAAGTTGCTTAGCGCATCAATGTAAGGAGAGATACGCAAGCTGTTTCAAGGTATCTCCTTCCTTTTCAAATGCTACCCAGCCTGCACAGAAAGCACAACTCACTTGCTTTTACTCTCCCACCACATCTGTGGAATGTGTAATATTTCCATGAGGTAAAGGCTGTAACTTTTTGGAGCAGAGAGTTGCATTCTCTCTCTCTCTCTCTCTCTCTCTCTCTCTCTCTCTCTCTCTCCCTCCCTCCCTCCCTCTCTCTTTCTCTCTCTCATTTGGTTGCATACAGTGGAGTCTGGATGAGGCAGCTGCTCACGTGCCCTTCTTGTTTTTCCAGGTGGTAGCAATGACAGAAGAGGAACTTCAGAGGCTTACAGTTATCCAAGTTTTATGTAAGACACATGCTTCTGACTCAGCGACAGCTATCTATAAAATAATAGTTTAGTGTTCCCTCCCCCACTTTTTAGCTGCTAATTTTAACTGTTCCATCTTTTCCAGTATGGAGACAGCTCATTCCACACAACTCCTTTCACTGCCGATAATCTATCAGAAAGAGTTTTAGAAAGAGAGAAAGTGAATGCTATAGTTTATCCTCTGTACCAGTGCTGTTTAACCTGTGGCCCTCTAGAAGTTGCAGGTGGACTCTATTTCCAATCAGCTCCAGCCAGCATTATCAATGGTCAGGGATAATGGGAGTTGTAACCCAACATTATCTGAGGGGCACAGGTTCCCCACCCACCTCCACTTATAAATGCCATCTCTATCTCAAAAGATTCCATCAACAGGGTCTCCAAAAATGTTTACCCATCACTTGGGAAGAAAGGTGAACTAATGTCAGTGTATTGGAAGAAGCAAAAAGCACCAGTGTCAAAGCAGTGGTTCTTGAACATCAGGTTTGTTGGACTGGTCATGTTGTGCAGATGCCTGATTATCATCTTCCAAAGCAACTACTCTATTCCGAACTTCAAAATGGAAAGCGGAATGCTGGTGGACAACAAAAGAGGTTTAAAAACTCTCTCAAGGCAAATCTAAAAAAATGTAGTATAAACACTGACAATTGGGAAACACTGGCCCGAGAGCACTCCAATTGGAGAACATACTTTACCAAAGGTATCATGGACTTTGAAGACACTTGAACTCAGGATGAAAGGGAGAAATGAGCTAAGAGAAAGGCACATTTGGCAAACCCTCACCGTGATCAACTCCTACCCGGAAACCTATGTCCCCACTGTGGAAGGATGTGTGGATCCAGAACTGGCCTCCACAGTCACTTACAGATTCACGGTTAAAACCGTGTTTATGGAAGACAATCTTACTCAGCTATAAGTGATCGCCAAAGAAAGATAGGAATAGCAAAGCCTATATCTGTGTGTGGATTCTGATGCAGCTAAAATCGTACTGTCCACTCACAAGAGTGAGGCATGTATAATATTTAAAAAAGAGGGGGGGAAACCCCTTAAGGGAATTCCCCCCAAAGAGCACTGAGGTCTGAATATTCTCTGTGATCATGCAATGCTGATTGCTGGTAAGAGGAATGGAATCTACTGGAAATGGATATGGCTAGCTGCCACCTTGAGCAGAAGTACTGCTCTGTGCATCATTTCGCTGCAGATCCCACCATTTAATCTGCAGCATATTATTCTATGATGTCATGACTCCAGTGATGCAACCCGGTACTTGCCTGTCTCCTCGGAACTTTGGCCCCATTGGTTTTGATAAGTTGTTGTTGGCATCTAATGGGACACGGGTGGCGCTGTGGTCTAAACCACTGAGCCTCTTAGCCTTGCCAATCAGAAGGTTGGCAGTTCGAATCCCCGCAACAGGGTGAGCTCCTGTTGCTGTGTCTCAGCTCCTGCCAACCTAGCAGTTTGAAAGCACACCAGTAGATAAATAGGTACCGTTGTGGCAGGAAGGTAAACAGCATTTCTGTGGTCTCTGGTTTCTGTCATGGTGTTTCCATTGCACCAGAAGCAGTTTAGTCATGCTGGCCACATGACCCAGAAAGCTGTCTGTGGACAAACGCCGGCTCTCTCAGCCTTATAGTGCGAAGAGCACCACAACCTCATAGTCGCCTTTGACTGGACTTTACCACCCAGGGGTCCTTTGCCTTTTTGCCTTACTCCTCAGTCCATCATTTCACTGCAGATTACACTATTTTAATCTGCAGCATATTATTCTATAATGTCATGACTCCAGCAATGCAACCCAATACTTTCCTGTCTTCTCGGAACTTTGGCCCGACTGGTTTTGATAAGGTGTTGTTGGCATCTGTCTGTCTCGAGGGACAATATAATGTGCCTCTGGGGGTGAAGTCAAATGCCTGCATTAGCAGCACTGAACTGACCTCCCTGGGGTGCAAGCCTGGGCAGCGTGTATGGAAGTCCTGGGCTGCCCAGACAACAAGACGCTCCTCTTGGCTTTCCTGATGGAAATCAGCCTCCAAAGGAAATCAAAGTACCAGCTTATCTGCAAGGGTTGCCAGAAGGAGGCAAAGTAGGTTCCATCCAACCATCTCAGCGTGTGATGGCCTGGGATTCAGACTCAGAGGCTGAACCTGAGGAATCCCAGCCTCCACAGGATCCCCCGCCTCCAGAACCAGCTGAGCCGGAGTTGGGGAATGAGCCTGAAGGGTCCTCACCTGTGCTGGATCCTCAGGTGCAGGCACCGGCTGAGTCTGCTCTGGCTCCTGAGGGGATGGAGGACCCATTGCCTGCAGGTGCTCCACTCTCAGCCCCGTCAGGAGAACCTGAGGCTGCCTCTGGGTCCAGTAACCCTCCAGCCTCCCCTGAGCTGCAGAGGCTCAGGGCAGAGAGGTGGAGGGAACTAAGTTCCTGCAGGAGGAGTGCTCACCTCCAGGCCAGGAGAGGTGAGTCACCTGAGGATCGGTGCCTTCCTATGTTTCGGGGCAGATAAAAGCCAGCCAGCCCCAGTCCCAAGTTGCGGGAGTAACGTTGGTGGTTGTCTGTCCCTGCCTGAACCCTGCCCAGCACCCAGCTTCAACTTTTATGGACTGCCTTCATATTGCTTCATCGACCACGGACTGGACTTGGACCTTGCCTCTTGATTAACCCCCGGGACACAGGGACTCCATTCTGTATTTGTGTAGCCTTATCTTCTCCCAAAGATGTCCTGCAAGGCATGGTTTTGAAAAGTATGCTGAAGATAAGTATTCTTGAAGAAGAAAGTTTTACTAAGTGGTCCACCAAGACATCTAGCAATTTTCAAACAGTCTGCAGTGGCGGGGGAGAGTTTGAAAATCACTCATCTTAGGAATTAATAGGTCATGCTTCAGATGAGAGCTGGGAGGGAAGCATTAAAATTATGCAGTGCTAAATACAGAGAACAATGACTATGAAATCTGCCTCCCTACCTTAATGATGTTTTGAGCCTACACATTTCTATCTAAGCACACTGAATGTGTTAAAGGAAGTTCCCTGATTTTTTTTCTTTTTACTTGGGGTGGGGGTTAAATTTGCTTAAACTGTCAAAATGAAATGGTTATCAAAATGGTGTGACCATTTATTATTCATACAGCCAAGGTAAACCTTGTTCTTGAGCTCTTCTCCCTAGTTATCTTTATTTTGACGCTAAAGTTGAGTGGCATCAAACCTGCCATTTCTTTCCCCTCAAAAATGACCAGCTGATTACTGTCTGTATATTCCTCCCCCCACTTGTTATTTGTCTGAACCTGCCATAATTCCCTTTTGAGCCTACCATTGTTTAATAGCTCTTCTGCTGTTAGAAATTTGAAAAGGTCTAGTTATGGCTAACTGTCCTCTTTGCTCCAGCAAAAAGATTCAGCCAGAAAATTGCTCACTTGATAAAAGGGATTTTATATCTACTGGAACACTGACTGATGAACAACTATCGACAAGTCGGCATATTTTTGCCTTTAGTGAGAAGAGCTTTGTAGCGTAGTCATGGCTTGGAAAGACTACTTGTTGTTTCCCAAAACAGTGTAATTAAAGTTGAAACAAAAGCCCTATTCAGGCATTCTAATTCGCCGTGCAATAAGAAAATCAGAAAAGTCCTGATGGTTTAGGAAACAGGCCAATGTAATCCAGTGTCTTGCTCTCACAATAGCCAACCAACAAAGCTCACAAGCAAGACTGAGTACAAAAGCTCACTCTTTTAAAACATTTAATGTGTGTGACTTTAAATGTGTGAGATCCAAGAATGGCATTACATTTAGACCGAATGCACTGCATGCAGTTTGTACAGAGAAGAATGACACTTTCTGACGTGTTCCACAAAGTTAGAAGTTTGCCAAAATATCACAACCAAATAATTTTGCTTGATGTTTCCTGAGATCAAGGAGCAGGTTTTCATCTGTGCTTGGATACTTTTGGAAACCATGTTGAATCAACCTTTCAAAAATGCATTGATTGTAACCACCGATTTCAAAATGTCACTGAATTTTTAGAATTCTCAAGCAGCGTCAGGCATGAGGCTGGCTTCTAGTATACTGCAAGCCCATAATGATGCAATAGAGTTAAAACACTATATTAAAAACTAGTCTACTTCGTCAGAACTTCAGTTTTTTTAAAATCATAGCTAACAATTAACAATGTGGCAAAGCAATTAATTTTACTATTTTATGTAGTCTTCCAAAATTCTACAAGAGGTTGCCACTCAATCATTGGTTTTACTTTCTTCTGTCTTCCATCTCTCAATCTGACAATTTCACTCAATTTTGCCAACTGCATTGCCTGCCATACACTTATTAATCACACTCTCTATAGCGGACCTCTGGAATTTCTCCCATTCTTAGCAATAAGGTAAAAAAGGTAAAGGACCCCTGGATGGTTAAATCCAGTCAAAGGCGACTATGGGGTTGCAGTGCTCATCTCACTTCAGACCGAGAGAGCCAGAGTTTGTCCACAGACAGCTTTCCGGGTCATGTGGCCAGCAGGACTAAACCGCTTCTGGTGCAACGAAACACCATGACGGAAACGCTGTTTACCTTCCCGCCACAGTGGTACCTATTTATCTACTTGCACTGGTGTGCTTTCAAACTGCTAGGTTGGCAGGAGCTGGGACAGAGCAGTGGGAATTCACCCTGTTGCGGGGATTCGAAATGCCGAACTTCCAATCGGCAAGCCTCAGTGGTTTAGACCACAGCACCACCCACTCCTCCCTTTTACCTTTTACCTCTTGGGAATAAAATTTCAGCAGCTGATACTAAATCTGCAATCAATTTGAGAACATATATTTACGTTTCTTATTTCTAATTTTGGTTCTATTTGTAAAACCTTTCCGATCACCCTCCTATGTATGTCTCCTCTATTGTGACCCTGACTCTTTAGTATCCTAAGATTAGACAATCAAATGAGCAAATGATCTACTGCAACTAATCCACATTCCTAACAGGCAGAGGTGATTTTTGTCAAACTAACACTCAGTTTTTGAGACACTCACTCTTCCGCCTAGGCGCACTAACATAGTGCCTTTTCCCCATTTCATTAGAAATGTGTGCTTCACTGCAGCACTGCACATATTATATGTGCAATAATTGTGAGGGGTAGTCAGTGACTATTCAATATCCTTGCACTTGATTAGGCATCCTCTCTCATTTCCCCTCATTTACTCCCATATTAATAAATGGGAAAGGACAATGTTCAGCCAGACAAAATTAGAAAGTCAAATGAAAGTTCAGGCCAATAGCTTTCCTGATTATCATTGCTGCCAAATCCACTCCCTTACCATGGACTAGTGAAGGCTCTTAAAGTCATCATATCTAGGGGAGAAAATCCTGCATATCTTAGTAGGAACAGGCTCAAAGTTAAACTTGTCAGCTTCTAAGTCAGGGCAGTGGATACATTTCCTCTGATGTTGCTCTGGCTGAGGAAACTACACATAGGAACTGAACACATATGTTCTCTGCCCTGTTCCACTCCAAACAAAAGTCTTGTTTCCAAATATAATAGGCAATTAAAGGTGTCTTGCTAGTTCAGTACTCCTAGATCTAGTCTTGCTTCCAACATATTGACTCAAGATTATCAGAGTACAGTTGTACCTCGGGTTAAGTACTTAATTTGTTCCGGAGGTCTGTTCTTAACCTGAAACTGTTCTTAACCTGAAGCACCAATTTAGCTAATGGGGCCTCCTGCTGCCGCTGCGCTGCCGGAGCACGATTTCTGTTCTCATCCTGACGCAAAGTTCTTAACCCGAGGTAATATTTCTGGGTTAGCGGAGTCTGTAACCTGAAGCGTATGTAAGCTGAAGCGTATGTAACCGATGGTACCACTGTAGTTTGTTCTTTTAATAATTCCATGGGAGTTATCCTAAGCATGAGACGCCAACATAAACTATGCCAATTTATTTATTTATTTATTTTATTAAATTTATATACTGCCCCATACCCTGGAGGTTTCAGGGTGGTTCACAAAAAAGATCACAATATATAAAATAAAAATAAAACCAGTAACCCAGTAATACCTTCACCCGAAAAAAGAGCTGCATTTAGGATGTAGTATAGGATGCTGTTTAGGTCAACCAAAGGCTCATTAAAAAGCAACGTTTTTGCCTGGTGCCTAAAGGTGTATAATGAAGACGCCAGGTGAACTTCCCTGGGGAGAGCATTCCACAGACGGGGAGCCACTGCAGAGAAGGCCCTGTTCTCGTGTTGACACCCTCCGGACCTCTCAAAGAGGAGGCACACGAAGGAGGACCTCAGAAGATGATCACAGGGTCCAGGTAGGTTCATATGGAAAGAGGCGGTCCTTGAGATATTGCTGTCCTGAGCCGTTTAAGGCTTTATAGATCAAAACCAGCCCAGAAACTAATCAGTAGCCAGTGCAGTCAGACCAGGATCGGTGTAATATGCTCAAACTGTCTTGCTCCAGTGAAAAACCCTGCTGCTGAATTCTGCACCAGCTGAAGCTTCCGAACCGTCTTCAGAGGCAACCCTATGTATAACGCATTGCAGTTACCTCTAACCTTGAGGCTATCAGAGCATAGACAACAGCAGTTAGGCTATCCCTGTCCAGATAGGGGCATAGCTGGGCCAACAGCCAAAGCTGATGGAAGGCACTCCGGGCCACCAGAGCCTCAAGCGACAGCAAAGAATCCAGGAGGACCCCCAAGTTATGAACTTGCTCCTTCAGAGGAAACGTAACCCCATCAATTTAAATTAAGCCAACATAAAGCACACCTGATCCAAACTGTGTTCAGCAGTGCAGATACTTCTGGCTGAACCAGTCAAGTTGTCCACTCAGGTGAATGTTAGGATGTAGTTCCATTCCACCTTAAAAGGGTACAGGAATGAAGTTTGTGTATCCCATGCCTGTTTACTCCCAGCAAAGCCTGCTGGGAACTTCTGTTGTATATTGCTTTTGTGTTACGGCTGTTTTGCTGGACACGAAGGCAAGCAGTCATGTTTTCCTTTGTTCCTGAACGATGCTGAATAAATGCTGTAAATATGCTTGCACATCTCTCTCTGTCCACCTCTTTTGTTGTGGAGATTTACACACTCTGCTGACAGAGTGTCCACGGGTCTCTAAATGTATCTGAGACCCGTGTCGCTGTTTAATGCTGTTCCAAGGGAGACCGGCTGCCGGCCAGTGGCTGGAGCCAGCTGGGGACCTGCCTGATGCCTGCCTGATGCCCCCGTCTTCCCGGCTGCATCCCAACAGTGAATGGTGTTCAAATCTAGCATAAGTTGCCTCTGCTCAGTCCTGTCCCCATCAGGTACCCAGAGCACCCATTTTTTTTCAGGGTTTACAGGCAAAAGTTCCACTGGGCTCAGTTCAGGTGTTTGGGGCCTGGCAGAGCCAGGAATGGGGACCTATGCAAGTGTATCGCTGGCTGAGCCAGGAATGGGGACTTATTCTGGTGTAGCTCAGCTGAGCTAGAAACCAGCGTGCTGAGCTGGTGATTCACAGCATTTTCTCTCGCTCATACAGCTTGATTTAGGATTTGGATTATGATCTATCAAACTGACCCTAAGGCTTCTATCCAGTAAGGGCATTCTGATATACCAGCTGGGGGAGTAACCCAAACCCATGAGCCACTGGTGGATCTCCAACTAAGCCTTCAACCAGCTGAAGTCCCTCATCCGATCTCTGTCGGAGATACACTGATGTAAATCTTCCATCATAACTCAGCTGTGGTTTAGCTGGCAGAGCTGAGGCCAGAATAAATTCTAAAATGGTGGCATTCCAATGGCAAGGGCAGGGCAAGAGGAGACTTACCCCTTTATCAAAAAATTCCATTAAGCTTGGTCACGTGCAACCTAGCAGAATTTACGCTTGCAAAAAGGTTGGTGTATGTCAAACTCTATTTTAAAGGCTTGTTTTCCCTCTGCCAGACTTGGGCCAACAGTATCCCAGTTCATGAACACAGCTTGGGATAGAGTAACTTACCTTAGTTTTGGATTGTCCTATGAAACTCTAAATTACATGAATAAGTATAAGCTAAAGGTACCCCTGCCCGTACGGGCCAGTCTTGACAGACTCTAGGGTTGTGCGCTCATCTCACTCTAGAGGCCGGGAGCCAGCGCTGTCCGCAGACACTTCCGGGTCACGTGGCCAGCGTGACGAAGCTGCTCTGGTGAACCGGCACCAGAGCAGCACACGGAAACGCCGTTTACCTTCCCGCTAGTATTTATCTACTTATCTACTTGCACCCGGGGGTGCTTCCGAACTGCTAGGTTGGCAGGCGCTGGGACTGAGCAACGGGAGCGCACCCCGCCACGTAGATTCGAACCGCCGACCATGCGATTGGCAAGTCCTAGGCGCTGAGGTTTTACCCACAGCGCCACCCGCGTCCCTAAATTACATGAATACTTGCCATCTAATAATACAGCTTTAAAATCAAAGGCTTTAAAAAAGCAGCATACATTTACTGATTTATTTATTTTTTACGTGAGATTTAAGCCAGTAGCTCTTGTAGCAGGTGATATTACAATAAGCCAGAAAGCCCATTTAAATAAATAAACTTACCGGAAGAATAAGCAACTAAGATACGTTTTATGGAAATGGTTTATTGAATATTTACAGATAAATTGTAAACAGATAAGAAAATTGGCAGGATTATTGTAACAACCTGCAGTTTCATAAGAGTATATCTGTAAAGTAAATGAATAAATGAGCAAATTAAGTTAATTTGGATATGCAGAAGATCTTAAATATAAATTTAAGGAACCAGAGAAAGAGGGGAAATGAAGTCAAGTTTTGAAATGTTAAAATGATTGTAAAATCGTGAAATTTATAAACCTGAGAAGTATATTTTTTTAAAAAATAAATAAATACATATAAGTAATTCTAATCTATTGATTTCAATGGATCTGTTCAAAGCTTGAACTAATATTGAATATTACCCCATGTTTATAAGAAATGTTTGAATAAGAAAACTACATGATGAGTTCAATATAATAAATATTAAACCATTTTATTCAGTCAAATGTTGAGATCTAATTTCCCACTCCTGTGACAAATGTGCTGGGGGTTTTTCTAGCTGTGAAACATAGTACTCTGAGAGAGGAACTTGACACAATTTATATGGAGAATACAAATTAAAACAAATCACAATAAAACAAGACAATAATGCAAACCAACAACAACATAATTAAAACATGTCATCTCAGGGCAAAATTATGCATAAGTCGCATAGTCACATCTTTTGAAACAGAATGGGCGAGAAGCGGAGTTACGAGAAAATAGCAATCCACGATACCCAGGCCCAAGGCTAATTTGAAATACTTAGGATCTTCTCTCTTTCTTGCTGTATCTTTTGCACACTGCCATCCAATTCATGTTTGAATGCAGGTCTAGCTAATTCACACCTACTGAACCAATATGTCTTCCAGAATGCGTACTTCTCCAAATTTTATTAAGCAGACACTCAAGCAAACAGAAAAAGTATACAAATGTGTGAATTAGTGAAAGTTGGGGAAACTACTCACAAAAATATGTATAAAATAAAAAATATGCATGAAAATGCGTGGGTTTTATTCTAGACTTTGATTGGGTCTCTGCCAGGCTGGAAATCTCTCCCCGGCCACCCAGTGAGACCTTGCCAGCTTGGGATCACAACAGGGTTCAGCAGTGGGTGACTCCCATGGCAAACCCTCACCTTGATTAACTCCCGCCCAGAAACCTATGTCCCCACTGTGGAAGGATGTGTGGATCCAGAATTGGCCTCCACAGTCACTTACGGACTCACTGTTAAAACCGTGTTTATGGAAGACAATCTTACTTGACTACGAGTGATCGCCAAAGAAGAAGAAGACTCCCATGGAATGAGTTTGGTGTACCACAACCCAGCAGATCCCATTCCACCAGCAGGGGGTGAGTGGAACGACAAAATCATCCTAGACATCCTGCAACGCCAACCCATAACCTGACTGCCTACTGCAGTCAATAAAGATTTGGCCTCATTTCACCCCACCACCCAGTATCCTGTCTGTTAATTTGCTGCTCTTCTGTGACTCAAAATGAGCCTGCCAGGGCGATGGTTTAACTGCCAAGAGGTGGCGAGTACGAAATCTTGACTTGCTCATTTAAACCACATTGGTGGATTACAGAAATTCTAATGAATTAGCAAGACTCAGTCAGCCCGACTCCATCTAAAGTAAGAGCAACTACAGTACCTCTCTCAGCTGTCATTATGATGCATTAGGTAGTGCTGTTCACAGTGATAATAACTGTGGCTAAATTCAGTAAATGAATAGAAGACATAAAATAAGGCCAGCTAAATCAGAGAAATGAGGTGACTGCTAACACAATCCTTGGCATGTCTGCTTAGAAGAAAGTTCCACTGGGTTCAGTGGGACTTATGCCCTAGTAAGTATGCATAGGATTGCAGCATGCGGCATTAATTGTTCCTATAGTTTTGTATTGTTTTTTTAAGAGTGATCTGTGGCATATAGCGTTATCTAAAGTTCATACTGGAATGGTTTGCTTCTCCATTTCGTCTGACGAAAATACACTAGTAGCCAAAAATGGTGGGAACCTTTTGGAAAAGGTGTATTTCTGAGCTTTGATGGCTCATAATACCTGATTGGCTCTCTAAACACTCATGCTCATTGGCTACACTCAAATGAAGAAAAGCTACTGCATATCAACCCAAGCAAGTTGTGCTTCCTTTTTCTGGTTATTTGGCTAGAACTTTTGAAAGAATACAGAAAATTGAACAAACTTTGTTGCATTGCATTCTTCATTAAATTATCTTTCCACTGACATATAATTTTATGGTATTACCCCCCAAAAATGGTGTTATGAGCCACCAAACCTCAGAAATACTCTCTTTCTAAAAGGTTTCCACAATTTTGGTCCCTAGTGTTTATGGCAAGGGAAAATTTTGAACCTGATGGATACCTCAGGAACTGCAGTGTTCAGGATGACTCTTGTGTGATCTCACAGACAGAAATAAAGGAATGACTGCTATTAGAAAACTAGAATGGCATTATTATTATTATTATTATTATTATTATTATTATTATTATTCAAATTTATACACTCCCTTCAGCTGAAGATCTCAGGGCAGTTCACAAAATAAAAAATACAGGATAGTAGCACAAAATAATTAATACAGAAACAAAACGAAACAAAAACATATATAGCCCTCTTGTGATATCTGAGGGTTGCTCTATGAATTCAGTGAAGGTTCATAGGAATTACAGTTTCATTGCTGTAGGGATTCCCTGCCCCTGCTGTGGATGTGGATGTCTATGGAGTAAATAAAATAAAATAAAATAGCTAAAGAACCCCTGGAAGGCTGTAAGGTTAAGTCCAGTCAAAGGCGACTATGGGGTTGTGGCGCTCATCTTGCTTTCAGGCTGAAGGAGTCGGTGTTTGTCCACAAACAGCTTTCTGGGTCACGTGGCCAGCATGACTATACCACTTGTGGTGCAACGGAACACCGTGACGGAAACCAGAGCACACGGAAATAGCATTTACCTTCCCGCCACAGCAGTACCTATTTATCTACTTGCACTGGTGTGCTTTCGAATGGCTAGGTTGACAGGAGCTGGGACGGAGCAGCAGGAGATCACTCCATCGTGAGGATTCGAACCACCAACCTTCTGATCGGCAAGCCCAAGAGGCTCAGTGGTTTAGACCACAGTTCCACCTGCGTCCCAATGCCTATGGAGTGGTTCCTACCTGTATACAAGTGTACATGCATAGGCAATCTGCAACAGATGTCAAGAAACATGTTGTGGAGTTGGAAGCAGACTGCCGTTAACATTTCTTTTTTAAAAAAATATTAATTGAATTTTCAAAAATGCAGAAATTCAAAGAAGTTCCTCTTGAGTTGAGAAAGCAAAAGGTTAACTCACAAAACAGAAGTAAGTACTCACCACTTCCCCCTTCAAGATATTTATTGATGCCACATAGCTAGAAGTAACTCTGAGATTGTGTCCCAGAATATTTGTGGGTCATAGAAAATTACCAAACCAAGAGATGATACAAATCAGATTTCTGGACCATCTTCAGTACTTAATGCCCTTGTCTGATCGCAATGCTACTGGGGGGGGGGGGAATCCCATGCTGTCACCAACATTTAGACACGATGACTAAATGGGCTGCACTTAGGGTGCACTCAGAATCTTGGAAAGACAGACTCCGCAGCCGACTTGGCGACACAAACCCTTTGATCGAGTTATTAAAAGGCAAGCGAGCGACTCTCGTGCCCCTGCCTCCCACAACACACTTTCCCTTTAGGTTTCAATGGTTTGATTTCTTGTTTAGGCACCACATTATCTCCTGGGGCTAACAATTAATTAATAGGGAGCTTGTTCGAAGGATATGCTTTTAGTGAAGCATCTTCCTCTTATTGTATTTCTTTGTGGATAATCAATTTAGGCCTTTTTGGCTGTCAATAAGTCTGTTCAGTCACCTTCTTCGCTCTTCTCCTCTGTCATTAGTAAGTAGTGTTGCCGCCAAGAGGTAAACTATCTGAAGAGCTTAAAAGCACACAGAGAGGGGTGGGGGAAGGGAAGAGAATAGGGAAACAGAATCCCCATGAACAGAAGCTTTTTGGTTCAGTTTTCTATGAGAAGTAATTTTCAGCTGCCCTGACTCTGACGGGTCTCTAACTGTGGCCATATTGTGGTTCTCAGTTGGGCAAAATTTTCCTTAGGAGGGAAGCAAGATTCACAGAAAGGATCAAAGGCCTGCTCTTTGATATTCCATAAGGAAAAGCAGGACATTCTGGGATCCAATAAGAAACCAGGACGGCCTGTCCCTGGAAAATAGGGGCACATCGATGGTCTGATATTCTTAAATTGTAAAAAAAAAAAATAGCAACAACAACCAAAACTTAAGACTTAAGATGCAGTTGTGTTTTAATACATCCCAATTATAAGCAAGCATTGCTCTCCATGCAGAGAAAACAGTCTGTGAAAGGAATGATTCTTTTAACTTAGGTACAACACAGATCCATTTAACTTTCGATACCATTTCACTCTGGGCCAGTTCAGATGCAACGTTCCCAAATATTTTATTAGGTATGGAAGACATATCAGGCTTGCATACCTTCCATTCCTTGCTCGTCCCCCACCAATCATCCTGGCACTGTGATTTTGGTCTCTTTAAACCAGTGTTACCTGTTATGTCCAAATTGGTGACCTGTGTGTTTAATGTTGGTTACTACTGGCCCAGAGATGGAAAGAAGCTAAAATCCTGACCAGAGACGAATGGCTGATGAAGATGATGGACTATGCTGAAATGGCAAAAATGGCCGGGAAAATCAGAAACCAGGAAGATAGAAACCTTAAGAAGGAATGGAAACATTTTATAATTTATTTAAGAGAACACTGCAATCAGCTAAAAACTTTGGCAGGATTTGAGTAATACTTGTAATGTATTAAAAACCAAGGTAAAATGGACTATTGAAAGAAAAATAGAGAAATTATGTGATGCAGCAGGAAAAGTTTGATAATGGAAATCATGGGAAGTCTAAGGATTCAGGCAATCCAAAATGGGGATGGTTATGATTAATGTTGGAATTCAAATGTAGAATGTAAAATTGAATAAAAGTTATATACATATATATACTTTACTCTCTTCTTTATGAGATCTCTTTTCATGTACTCCCTGGGAAGGATGAATGTTAAGTCTAGAATACAGAATACTTGGCACAGGGGCCTGTTTACCAATAATTTTTACATGCCGTTGATGCTTCATCAGTGCTATTTTTCTACAAAAAGAGGTTCCTGAACTCACCATGAACACCTCCCTCGTTCTCCGAGGATGGCAATGGTAGCCACCTGAGAGTTGCCGGGACTTAGTTCCAGTGAGTTCCAGCAGGGGGGAAAAAGCCCTGAGCTTCGTGAACCCTTCTCCTGGAAACACCAGACCACACAAAGCATTTGCTAAACTTCATCAAAGTCCATATAAGAAAAGTTTACATGTTTGTAAAACTTCTAGACAGGCGCCCGCAATAGCCTGAGAGTGGCTTTGCCATTCGGGTAGCAAGGTAGGTCTGGCTGGATGGCAGCTGAAGGAACATATAAAGAACAACTTGATCCTATAGATTATTCATAACTGATACTACAAAGCATGAATATTTGTAGCATGTCTAAACACATACTGATTTATATGAGTCCTCCCCAAATTTGTTGGGCTGAAACTCCTATCAGCTCGAATCAGCATGGCTAATGGTTTGTAATGATGAGAGCTGTAGTCCAAAATGCCTGCAGGGTGAGGTAAAAAGCAAGGTAAAGGACCCCTGGACAATTAAGTCCAGTCAAAGGTGACTATGGGGTTGTGGCACTCATCTCACTTTCAGAGGGAGACGGTGTTTGTCCACAGACAGCTTTCCAGGTCATGTGGCCAGCATGACTAAACCACTTCTGGCACAACAGAACACTGTGACGGAAGCCAGAGAGCACAGAAATGCCATTTACCTCCCTACTTATTTATCTACTTGCACTAGCATGCTTTTGAACTGCTAGGTTGGCAGGAGCTGGGACAGAGCAATGGGAGCTCACCCCGTTGCTGGGATTAGAACCACCGGCCTTCTGATTGGCAAGCCCAAGAGGCTCTGTGGTTTAGACCACAGCACCACCCGCATCCCTACAGCTGGTCCCTGCAGGGTACCAGGATTGGGGCGCCTAATTTATGTGATCAGTGACAAGGTTATACACAAAGGCTTTTGTGTTTTACTTTTACTCCCTAAAAATTACAATGTAAAAATGAAGAAATTTCATTTTCAGGTTTTGTGTGCTTTTTAAAACATCACCAAACCTCAGCAACCTTTTCTAGAAACTGTAATTGCAGCTCCAATGGCATCCCATCAGCTGCCGCACACAGCTGAACTGAATAACGCAGTTGTCAGTGAGTGCTGCAGTGGCACCTTCTGGCACAGGGAAGAAATGATTGCCTTTTCTCTGTAAATGATCACTCAAAGCATGTTACGAACCAGCGAGTCGCTGGCAATGCATTGTAAGCGGAACAAAGTGAAAGCAACAATAGACAGTCAAATGTGGACATAAATTCAGAAGGTACACACAGGCATACGAGATAAGAGCACATGGGGAAAGCATGTCAGTGTATTGAAAGTTCAGTGACAGAGCAAGTATTCTGAGTGCAGAAGGTCTCCAGTTTAGTCCCCTGGCCATCCAGTTCAACTGACCTCTGATGTTGCAATACTAGAGAAGACTTTGCAAGCCTCTAGGCTGGCAGAGGAAGTAGGATTGGAACAGAGCAGACATGGGGAGCTTCTAGCCAGCTATCAGACATTTCATTCACACTCCTCCCCTGCTTTTCATCCTTAGCAGGGTGAACTTTTATTATTTTATTACACATATTTTATTATGTATTTTGTGGTTTTATATCTTGATTTTATTCTGTGAATTGCCCTCAGACCCCTGGGCATAGGGCGGTATATAAATTATACTACTACTACTACTACTAATAATAATAAGTGTTCAAGTAAGATAAATAAAGCTGGTACTTCTGATGGGGCTGAGCATAGCAGATTGTGATTTTTTGTGTGCTGTTTTTTAACCCACAAGAAACAGGGCAGAACAGACTTAACATTGAAAACATGCAAAACTGACATGGAATGGAATGTCATTTTCTTTTGCAAAAGCAATGATGACAGACGATAGATAAACAGATGATAGATAGAGTCACACACACTCACACAAATGCGCAGAACAAAAATACAACAAATGGAGGTTTCAAATAGCAATAATGCAGTATAAGAACAGCAGCCAGCAATAAAAAGATACTCAATAAAATAAAAAAGGGACAAGCGAGCAAGTAAGCAGCCTGCATAAAGCACCTCAACAGTTAAAACTAAATAAAATGACCACTCATTAAAAGCCTGTACAAAGATAAGAGGCTTAAAATGGAAGGCTGCAGGTGGACCTCTCCAGGGAGTCATTTTAAAAAGCTTGGCTTCAGCTGCTACTGCTCACACCTGTGGCCCACAAAGCCCAGCAGTTAAATGACATGGGTGTGATCTAGTGAAAGTTAAGCAACTCTGAGCCCCATTGATTTCAGTGTAAACATTAAGCAAATGCTTAGCCTCTCCTAAAAGCTGCTGTGGGTGGTCTGCGGCTTGAAGGGATATTTTGACCAGCTGTTAAGAGTTTGTTTACATTTTTTCTCTTTGGATATCAGATTGGGCTTCCTTTTGGAGAAGAGATCACTTGAAACATCCTGGCTTTTAAAAAAAGAAAAAGAACAACCCTACAAATATAAGGTGGTACCTCGGGTTACAGATGCTTCAGGTTACAGACGCTTCAGGTTAAAGACTCCGCTAACCCAGAAATAGTACCTCAGGTTAAGAACTTTGCTTCAGGATGAGAACAGAAATCGTGTGGCGGCAATGGGAGGCCCCATTAGCTAAAGTGGTACCTCAGGTTAAGAACAGTTTCAGGTTAAGTATGGACCTCCAGAACGAATTGAGTTCTTAATCCGAGGTACCACTGTACATGGTTTAAGTGCACCTAGCACAGCGGGTGGTGCTGTGGGTTAAACCACAGAGCCTAGGACTTGCTGATCAGAAGGTCAGCGGTTCGAATCCTCGCAACAGGGTGAGCTCCCGTTGTTCGTCCCAGCTCCTGCCAACCTAGCAGTTCGAAAGCACATCAAAGTGCAAGTAGATAAATAGGTACCGCTCTGGCGGGAAGGTAAATGGCATTTCCGTTCACTGCTCTGGTTTGCCAGAAGCGTCTTAGTCATGCTGGCCACATGACCCGGAAGCTGTCTGCAGACAAACGCCCGCTCTATAGAGCGAGATGAGCGCCGCAACCCCAGAGTCGGTCTCGACTGGACCTAATGGTCAGGGGTCCCTTTACCTTTACCTAGCACAGATCTCTTGTCACACATCAGAGAGAGGTTGGCATGCCCCCCCCAAGTGACTCCAACTCATACTCCAGCTATTATGATCCTCAAGTCAGAGTGGTATTAGAGTCAGAGCAAAAGAAAACTGGATCTGGAAGGAAGCTTTAATTTGGTGTGTCGTCCATGTTTCCCTCTATAGGTGAAAGACAGTTTGCGAACACAGCAGGTCTGTCTCAAGTGTGTGTGCATGGAGGCAGGTAACTTAGACAGGTTTTCCCCTCCTCCTGGGAAGGGACAGTATGTGATTAACAGCTGCAAATGAAACACCATTGATATATTGATGGCTTACCCAACCACTGAAAAATTAATACCACATACGATGCGATGGAAATCAGCCAACGTTTAACTAGCAATAAATACCTTTTAAATCTCAGGCCTTCCAGAAGGTTTCGTGCATGATCGATACTGCTGTCTAGTTTTCAGTTTTTCTGCTAAGAGTTTTTTTCAGCAACGGTTTTCACCTTAATGGCCCACCTCCTTTCGCTGCTAATGGTCTGGATGTTTTTTCTCAGTAAGAGCTTCTGATCAATCTACTAGATGTGAAAAGAACATCTGGCATCATCTTTAATTTTGTTGGTTTTTTATAGAAGAAAGAATGAAATACAAAGTTCCATTTTTCGACTAGGTGTCTGGAGGTAATGTGTTTTATGAAGCAAGACATATGAAGAATATTTGATTTTGGCACAGCGTCACAACCCAGCAATTGAAAGGCTTATCCCTTTTCACCTCCTTAGGATTTTTCTGTGAATTAAAACACTTCATTGTTGCGGATTTTTCTCTGAGGTGATCATCTATGGGTGGCAGAGTTCTGTAGAAGTGACATTTCCCCCTTTAAGCCCTTCAGCGCAGTCTATTTTCGGACACAAAACTGCTTTGGAAGAGAAAGGGTGGGTACAAAATTTAATCTGTAAATGTAGGGTGCATCCAAAAGCCATTAAAGTACATAGGAGCCACCTCCTAGGGGTCGAGGGGTCTTCAGCCCCCCCCATAAAATATCTGAGAGGGCCAAGCCCCCCAAAAGTTGATAGGGATTGTCATTCAAGTGGTGTGCGTGCATGGCATCATGTGATCAATTATGCTGGGTGGGGCTTCCCTGGGCCCCCCAATCTTTTTTTCAAGTTGGCACTTCTGCCACAGTGTATCTTCTATCCGACAGTGAGCCTAGTTTTGCACTGCAAACATCGTTCCACGCCCCTTGCTTTCATCATGTTTTTAAGTGCTTTATATAACCATGACAATGAAATTCCAGCTGAATATTCGTCTCCTTTGAAATAAACATGTATAGAACATGTTAATGTGTCTTAAATGCAATATTGGGAGGGAAGGAGAAATGGTTTGTACAAATCAATGACGTCCTTGGTTAGCTTCCCATGAAAACACCAGGTTTTGCTGCACTTAGCCCTGCAGAGAAAATTGTTCATCCTACCAGACATGGTGAATTTGCTCCCAGGGCTGCTTTGGTACTCAGATAATGCACATCTGTAGTCATCCTTAGGCTGAGTGGAAATGAAAGAAATTGAACACAGTGTGGCTGGTGCAAACTTAGAGAAAAGAAGCACCTGTCTGGCTAATAGCCAGGAGTGAAAGCTTCGACGGCGAAGCGACTTTATCTGTTGCCAGTATTTTCACTTTCATTTAACATTGCATTACAGCTCAAAGGTTTGACACACTCTGTTTCTATAACTCTCTCTTTTTCATTAACCGAATCAGCGGGTTTTAATATTCCACAGCAATCCATTTGCAATCTAAACTGAGCTCTGCTGCAAAGTGAAAAGAGCATTGGGTGGTTGAAGAAAAAAATTGACTGGTTAGTTCAAATCAAGTATGTGAATTTCAGCCCTGTGGTACCAGCCCAAGGCATTTGAGGTTGGAAACATATAATGTCAGCCTGCCACCTGAAGCAATACT
The DNA here is from genome assembly GCF_964188305.1 of Podarcis bocagei. Classification (NCBI taxonomy): domain Eukaryota; kingdom Metazoa; phylum Chordata; class Lepidosauria; order Squamata; family Lacertidae; genus Podarcis; species Podarcis bocagei. Next base: position 14,149,833 of record NC_138130.1, read on the forward strand.
TTAAAAATATTCTTTAAAATCCTTGTTGCACCATTCAGTTAGGCACTGACCTGCACACCAGGCCTGCTTTTGGGTTCTTCTTCATCTTTTATGCTTGGCCAGTCAAATGCTGCAGTGATAACAGAAACCATGATTGACAGAATACCTCTTCTCTTATATTTGAAGCAGCTATTGTCTAGACTGAGGATGGGAAGCCTGTGGACCACCAGGTGCTGTTGAACCCATCATACCTGACCAATGGCCATGCTGGCTGGGCCTGATGGGAGCTGAAGTCCACCAACCTCTGGTAGACCACAGGATATCCATCCCTGCTCTGGAACAAGCAACTGGGTGTTCCCTGGTAATAATGATGATGATGATGATGATGATGATGATGTCCCACCCATCTGGCAGGGTTGCTTCAGCTACTCTAGGTGGCTTCCAATACATATAAACACATAATAAAACATCAAAGATTAAAAACTGAAGAATCGCCTTCAGAAGTCTTCTAAAAGTTGTGAGGTTCTTTATTTCTTTGACATCTGATGGGTGTTCCACAGAGTGGGCACCACTCTCGAGAAGGCCCTCTGCCTGGTTCCCTGTAACCTCACTTCTCGCAGTGAGGGAACCACCAGAAGACCCTCAGAGGGGGACCTCAGTGTCTGGGCTGAGCAATGGGGGTAGAGACGCTCCTACAGGTATACAGGTCTGAGGCCGTTTAGGACTTCAAAGGTCAGCACCAACATTTTGAATTATACTTGGAAACGTCACCCGTCTTGCTGCCACATTCTGGATTAGTTGTAGTTTCTGAGTCACCTTCAAAGGTAGACCTATGTAGCACACATTTCAGTAGTCCTTTCCCTGCCTCCTATATCCTTCCAATAGTGAACAGTCCCATTCGTACACTTTTTATGATGCACACTCCATATATATATATATATATATATATATATATATATATATATATGCATTTTTTGGAAAACATTTAGAAGAACTGCATTGCAAAATTCAGATACGTGCGAATTTTGCAAGATGGCTCGCTTTTGGTCCTCATATTGCCTTGAAAAGTTCATATTTCTTAGCTTCACCGTTGCATGTTAATAGAATCCGATTTCTACCCCATCCCTACTGCCTAGTTAATGTGCTTAGAATTGTAGCCTAATAGATACTCTCTATATAAACTTATCCTCCATTAATCTTTTTCTTTTTTTTTTCATCCTTCCTTCTGGACCAATAGCCATCACCATATTTTATGGTAGGCAATTCCAGAATTAGCTACATGTTGTGCAAAGCATTAGGTGAACCTGAGTTCTATTATTATGAAAGAGGAAGAAAAATGTATCTTATTTCATCCAATTCATAACTTTGTAAATCTCTATTATGTCTATTAATGCATAGATTTGTTTTCTCATATTGTCACTGAAGGTAACTTTATGTGAGCAAATATTACTTGTTTTAGCAGAGGAACTTGGGTTGTGAAAGGAAGCACAGATGAACTTTGAGACCCTCAAAACATTAGCTTTACATCTCTGAAATATTTGCCGCATTTATTAACAATAAAATAAGGCCGGGAGGTTTTTGTTCTTCTCTAAAGTTCACAGCACGCTCCCTTTGCTGCCATGAGCACTTTTATTAAAAAATACAAAGTCTTAAAGTGGCCTCCATTCTAGATGTAATACAAAAAAAGAAAGCCATAAAAGGCACAAGGATTGCAAGGAGAAAAATGAAATTATACACAGGCAGTGAGTCACAGAGCGCCCAAAATAACACAAGACACTGCCTTCTGTCTAACTCAGGAAGCACTCCCTGTACTTACTGGCCATGGCTCTAGAGGGTTTCAGATAGCATGCATTTTCAGACTTACCTGGAGATGCTGAACCAAGTACCACCTGTATGCAAATGAACTGCAGCCGTTCCCCAATATATCAGCTACGAAGAATATGAGAGAGGCACAAGGCTGGAGACAATGTGATATAATCACTTAGTTTAGGAGTCCCTGGTGGAAGGGGAAAGGGCACAGGCTCCCAGACTCCTCTTGCTGGAACTGGCATTAAGCTGCCCTTACCCTCACTTTTATGGGACGCGGGCGGCACTGTGGGTTAAACCACTGTGCCGCTTGGGCTTGTCGATTGAAAGGTCGGCGGTTCAAATCCCCGCAACAGGGTGAGCTCCCGTTGCTCAGTCCCAGCTCCTGCCAACCTAGCAGTTTGAAAGCACATCAAAGTGCAAGTAGATAAATAGGTACCACTCCAGCAGGAAGGTAAAAGGCGTTTCTGTGCGCTGTTCTTGTTCGCCAGAAGCAGCTTAGTCATGCTGGCCACATGACCCAGAAGCTGTCTGCGGACAAACGCCGGCTCCTCGGCCTATAGAGCGAGATGAGCTCCGCAACCCCAGAGTCGTCTGTGACTGGACCTAACGGTCAGGGGTCCCTTTACCTTTTTTACCCTCACTTTTGAATGCCTGCCACATGTCATCTGTCCTTTACCCCATGTTTTGTCAAATGATCAGGGGGTGGGGCATAGGAGTCAACTCCTAGCAGCTGATGTCCTTTCACACATCCCCAATAAGATATTTGAGGGAGTTGGGCCCCCCAAAGTTGATGGGCATTGCCATTCAAATGGTGCGTGCACACCATGTCATGTGATCGATTATGCAGGGCAGGGCTCATCTGGCCCCCCAATATTTTATTAAAGTTGGCACCCCAACTTTGAGGATCAACAACCATTTTCAGGTTGTTGTTTTTTAAAAAATATGATTTTCAGGTTTATACATTTTGTTAATTTTACAATCATTTCAAAGCTTGTCTTCCTTCCCCCCTCTTTCTGCAGTTTCTTAAAGTTATTTTTTAATATCTTCTGCATATCCTAATTCATTTAACGTGCTCATTTATTTACCTACCTTAAATATATACTCTTATGAAACTGCAGGTTATTACAATAATCCTGCCAATGCTTTTATCTGTTTGCTATTTATCTGTAAATATTCAATAAACCATTTCCATTCTTTTAATAAAAAGTTTGTTATCTTGATTTCTTATTCTTCCAGTAAGCTTCAACATTTCTGTATATTCCATAATTTTTTTGTATCCATTCTTCCTTTGCTGGGACTTCTCCTTCTTTCCATTTTGGGGCAAGTAGCATTCTTGCTGTTATAGTAGCATACTGTACATAAATAAATTTCTATGCAATTTGGGAATCAACAACCATTTTCCAACCCAAGCCCATTTATTTGAACCATCTTCAACTGGCTTAGACTATTTCAGGAACAGTTTGAGACTATAACCATTCGCCTCCGGATTGCATATGAAAAATAAAACAGCTCAGAAGAAGAAGAAGAAGAGTTTGGATTTGATATCCCGCCTTTCACTCCCTTTAAGGAGTCTCAAAGCGGCTAACATTCTCCTTTCCCTTCCTCCCCCACAACAAACACTCTGTGAGGTGAGTGGGGCTGAGAGACTTCAAAGAAGTGTGACTAGCCCAAGGTCACCCAGCAGCGGCATGTGGAGGAGCGGAGACGCGAACCCGGTTCCCTAGATTACGAGACTACCGCTCTTAACCACTACACCACACTGGCTCAGGCAAAGCTCTGTGGGGACCACTGTGTTATGTACTGCCATCTACCACAGCTTTGTGTACAGAGTTGCAGCATGGGTCACAGGACCCTCATAAGAGAGGTCTCCACATCATGGCACATTTAGTAGCTTGCAGGTCTTATCGTAATGGTTGCTGCTACAGTTAATGACTAGGTGGGCCTCTGGTCGAGTTTCAAGTAGCAGTTCTTATGCTCTCTGCTAAAGAGATAAGACGTACAATGATCTGAACAGCACAATCAAAAAGAGATTAGTCAAGGTTATGGAATTATAATTACTGATAGTGATAGATGCAAATGGAAAAATTAATTGAAGTTTCTAGTTACACAGTACAGGAAACCCTCCTGGAGGTTACGGTACTTGGTTATTTAAAGAACACAGAGACAGCTATGTGAGAGGAAGAAGAAAGCTGGCTTTCAGCATGTAGCATGTTCTTAGCAATTGCTCCACTTTAAAAACTGTTTTGTTTAAATGTGTATCTATAGATTTTATTACTAGTGTTACTGCTGTTTTATCTTCATTTGTATATTCTCTTCCTGGAAATCACAGAGTGGCTTAAAAGATAAAGCATTAACATTCAGTGATAAAGACAAAAATAGTCAACATACCAAGTACAGTGGTACCTCGGGTTACATACGCTTCAGGTTACAGACGCTTCAGGTTACAGACTCCACTAACCCAGAAATAGTGCTTCAGGTTAAGAACTTTGCTTCAGGATGAGAACAGAAATTGCGCGGCGGAAGCAGCCAGAGGCCCCATTAGCTAAAGTGGTGCTTCAGGTTAAGAACGGACCTCTGGAACCAATTAAGTACTTAACCCGAGGTACCACTGTACAAGATACTCCATGTGCAGCTCATTGTTGTATGGGCAATCTATCTGGAAGATATTTGTATTTCGAGGAGTTTAGTGATCTAACTGAGTTGCCCTCTTCCTGCACCGTGTTCCTTCCTTCCCCCTCCCCCCCTAAGCTCTTTGATCACTAAAGAACAGCCTTTAATGTCCTAATCTGTTGGAAGGAAGTGATAGTGTTGGATACCTTCTGACCTTCTTTGATGTTAGACATTGTTTGGAGAACACAAGGCATGGGCGATGTGGCTAATGAATAATCTGTATGTAGCTAGTAGCACGCAGTCAGTCAGGCAAACCACACAGGCTAACAGGTTAGCTATCTATAAATCAGATGGTGTTCTTTGAAGCTCATGCACGGGCTGATGGCCAGAGGGTCATGCAAACTAAGGCTACCTGGGGGTGTCACTTTGCCATGTCTTGAGGGCTTCCAAGTGGCAGATCGAAGTGCTTGCTTGTTGATGTATATAATGCTTGCTGTTTAGAATGAAATCTATCCAGTCCATCTATCTGCCTGCAGATTAATAGATGCAATCTGTTAGTATTTTATATACAGTGGTACCTCAGGTTAAGTACTTAATTCGTTCCGGAGGTCCGTACTTAACCTGAAACTGTGCTTAACCTGAAGACCACTTTAGCTAATGGGGCCTCCTGCTGCTGCCGCGCCACCGGAGCATGATTTCTGTTCTCATCATGAGGCAAAGTTCTTAACCTGAAGCACTATTTCTGGGTTAGCGGAGTCTGTAACCTGAAGCGTATGTAACCCGAGGTACCACTGTACAATACTCCAATTAATCCCATTAAATTTACAGTCTTTTATTTCTACCTTCTCTTTCACAGAATAGGCAATGCGAAGTGTCCCTTAAATGTCTCCTGACAAAGACATTTAGCACATATCCCATTTCCCTGCAAATTTTTCAAGACTGCATTTTGCACTGAGCCACAAAGTATATTCCACAGCCTTTTGCACCAGTAACCACTTTTCATATCACAACTTCCCTCCCCATGGGAAATTACCTTACTAATGCTGAAATCAAAATTCACTTTATGAATCTTAAGAATTGTTTTGTTTTGTTTTTTAAGATGTTCCCATGTTGTATCAAATGATCAGTGCAAAGGGTTTCAAGGCATATTCCTACAATCCATTTAACATATTCAGTGTTTGTTTTATTTAAGAGCCTTGCTCAATTTCTAAAAGTACGGGGAGCATATAGAGAGATGCATGTACCATTAAAGAGTAATGTTCCATAACCACATTCTAAATATTTTAATACCTCAATCATATCACTGTAGCCACAGAAAGGAAGTTTCAAATAAAAACCCCACATGCGTTAAGTTTTATTGAGCTGTAAAGTCCTTTTATTCTTTTATTTTTTAAAAAAAGCAAAAGCAAAAGTCATCTCTCGTCTATAACAAAAACACAATACATGCCAAAATACATTTTCAAGGTTTTGCCAGCAGTGGAGAAGTTAGAAAAGACAAAAATGGATGACAGGATTCCCCATCATGCAACATGCCACATTGATGTGACAGAGTAGAATGTTTATTTCACAAAGAAATAGGCAAAACTGAAGAATCTTTTGTGACAACTCAGAAACAGTAATGGGGTCACAGTTTCCCAGTAATGCTATCAGGCTGGGTTTCCCAAAATAGTGGGCTATTGTGCAGTTGCATTGAATTTACATACTGGATGCCAATATTTTCCACGGGGCTGTCAGGCTGTTGAACAGAGATAGGAAACTTCAGACGCAGGGGCTGAACCCAGTCCTATCTAGCTGGTCTTTGCAACTGTCCCCAAGACCTGTCACCAACCCTGCTGTATAACCTCCTCATATCCTTTCGTGTGGTTGGAGTTGGTTGAGTACAGGATAGGGATCAAACTACCCCAGAAGTAGATACTGCCCCTCTCCGAACACCCCATACATTCTTCTTTGGCCATCACTCATAGCCGAATAAGATTGTCTTCCATGAACACGGTCTTAACGGTGTGTCTGTGGGTAACTGTGGAGGCCAGTTCTGGATCCACACATCCTTCCACAGTGGGGACATAGGTTTCCAGGTGAGACATGATCATGGTGAGGGTTTGCCAAACATGCCTTCCTCTTAGCTCGTTTCTCCCTTTCGTCCTGAGTTCGAGTGCCTTCAAAGTCCAAGACACCTTTCGTAAAGGCTGTTCTCCAGTTGGAGTACTTGCAGGCCAGTGTTTCCCAGTTATTGGTGTTTATACTACATTTTTTAAGATTTGCCATGAGAGAGTATTTAAACCACTTTTGCTGACCACCAGCATTACACTTTCCATTTTTAAGTTTGGAATAGAGTAGTTGCTTTGGAAGACGATAATCAGGCATCCGCACAGCATGACCAGCCCAATGAAGTTGATGTTGAAGAATCATTGCTTTGACACTGGTGATCTTTGCTTCTTCCAGTACACTGACATTAGTTTGCCTGTCTTCCCAAGTGATATGTAATTATTTTCAGAGACACTGTTGATGGAATCTTTTGAGGAGCTGGAGATGGCGTTTATAAGTAATCCATGTTTTGCAAGCATGCAGTAAGGTTGGTAGTACAGCAGCTTTGTAAACAAGCATTTTGGTTTCCCTGCAAATGTCCCAGTCCTCAAATACTCTGCACTTCAATCGGGAGAAAGCTGCACTTGCAGAGTTCAGGCGATGCTGGATTTCGGCATCAACGTCGGCCCTTGTGGAAAGATAACTGCCCAGGTAGGAAAAGTGATTGACATTTTCCAACGTTACACCATTAAGTTGGATTTGTGGCACTGCAGAGGGGTTGTTTTGTGCTTGTTGGTGCAACACTTTGGTTTTTTGTCTGTTGAGTGACAGGCCAAGCATTTTATAAGCTTCTACAAATATACAGTGGTACCTCGGTTTACATACACTTCAGGTTACATATGCTTCAGGTTACAGACTCCACTAACCCAAAAATATTACCTCGGGTTAAGAACTTTGCTTCAGGATGAGAACAGAAATCATGCAGCAGTAGCACAGCGGCAGCAGGAGGCCCCATTAGCTAAAGTGGTGCTTCAGGTTAAGAACAGTTCCAGGTTAAGAACAGACCTCCAGAATGAATTAAGTACTTAACCTGAGGTACCACTGTATGAAAGATGGTTTGGAGGTCATCCTCTGAGTGTGCACACACTACGTTGTCATCAGCATATTGAAGCACTATGACGGAAGTTATGGTAACCTCATACACCCCACAGGGGGCCATCTGCCTCGCCAATCTGCTACTCAGTCAGTCCAGCCAAAACATAGATGGGACAGGGAACAGCTGCTATCACCTAGGACTAGAAGACAGCACAGAGACACTGGTTAGGGGGAAAGAGACTGATGTGCTAGAGAAGGAAGGATGGGTGGCATTGTGCCTCTGAACTTGCAGGGAGGTTCAGAGGGCTAAGAAGCTCCCCTTACTATCACAGTCCCCTTCAGATAAGTTTCATAGGGACCAGGTCACTGTGTGTTATCTTAGGGTTTCTGCAGAAGGAGCTACCGAGAGGCCTGCTGAACCTGTTGTTCTCTAAATGGTATAGTTCTGGGGGAAAGAACCACTAGCATACCACAGATCCCACAAGTTGGGGAGATCCTATCATAGACCCACCTTTTTGGGACCCGGTGGAATTCCTGGAATCTACAGCTGATGTCACCAGAGAAGATGCTGGAGAAAGGCAAGGGAAAGCTCCTCAGGAAGGAATTGCTGTTATTCTGTTTTGCCAGTGGAAGGGACTATGAGATTGGAAGCTTCTGTCTATACCAAGGAGCTTAACACAAAAAAGCTGAAGTACCTGCATTCAACATGATCTTGTCCTTAACTGGCACTTACATATGGCCATGCGGGTGGCACTGTGGTCTAAACCACTGAGCCTCTTGGGCTTGCCAATCAGAAGGTCGGTGGTTTGAATCCCCGCAACGGGATGAGCTCCTGTTGCTCAGTTCCAGCTTCTGCCAACCTAGCAGTTCGAAAGCACACCAGTGCAAATAGATAAATAGGTACCACTGTAGTGGGAAGGTAAACAGCATTTCCGTGTGCTCTGGTTTTTGTCACGGTGTCTCATTGTGTCAGAAGCAGTTTAGTCACGCTGGTCACATGACCCAGAAAGCTGTTTATGAACAAAACCAGCTCCCTTGGCCAGAAAGCGAGATGAGCAGCGCAACACCATAGTTGCCTTTGACTGGACTTAACCGTCCAGGGGTCTTTTACCTTTACCTTTACCTTTACCTCTACCTCTTCATGGAACCTATGTCCCACATGGCCTTCAAGCTGCCAGTCTCTCAGGACAGGCTCACACAAAATTCCTTGAAATATAAAGGACTTCCAGCAATCTTGCCACCCATCTCTCAGGGTTGTGCTTTATACCAGTATACAAGACAAAACAAAAAGTGCACTCATTGAAAAATATTGGGCTTCCTTTTCTTAAGGTTAGTATTCCCTCAAAACTGAGTGTTTCCAATTATAAAGCACTTGTGTTGCCACCAAATTATACTGTCAGGTCAGATAATTAGCTCAACAATAAATAGAGGTTAAACAGCCTTCACTAGGACATTAGTTTACAAACATTTAAAACAAATTCTGTTAATTTCTAGCCTTGGAAACTTTCTTCAGTACATTTCATTCCATTATCCTGAAAAAATAATCCTGCCAAGAAGATTAATTTATATGACAAATGTTAAGACGCAGACACTAAAAACTAACCTTATTTTAAAGGCCTTACATTAACCGATGTTTAATAATCCTACTCTCTGAGCTGAAACGTATTTTGCTTAAATGATGTATCCGAGCAAGATTCATTTATGACATGATGGTGTTACAGTAAGAGGAAGCTATAGTGGCAATATTGGTACAAATTGTTCTCATCTTCACCACTAGTAATCCATTAATTTACTGGTTTGTTGCAACACCTACAAAAAAAATTGTACAGCATTCTACTACATAGCTTCATTAAACAGTAATTAAAGACTCCATCCCTCAGACTTATGGTCTGTTTCCAATGCCCACTGAAATGTGGGCAATAAATAAATATTAGAGAACCACATCCACAAATTTGACTAGTTATTTCAAATTGTTATGCCATTAACTTCAAGCCCTTGCTTTCTCCATCTGTTTGGCTCAGAGTTACATGCAAATGTAGCCAATGTGTTTTGAGGAGCCCTAGAGTACAAAAAGAAAAGGAAAAAAAAGTGGTTACAAACACATTTTGAGATATACCCTTTAGCAAGGGAAATTTGTAAAAAAACATATAAAATCATACATAGGAAGCTGCCTTGCACCAGTTCAATACAGTGGTACCTCGGGTTAAGAACTTAATTCATTCTGGAGGTCTGTTCTTAACTTGAAACTGTTTGTACCACTTTAGCTGCTGCCATGATGCTGCCACACGATTTCTGTTCTCATCCTGAAGCAAAGTTCTTAACCCAAGGTACTATTTCTGGGTTAACGGAGTCTGTAACTTGAAGTGTCTGTAACCCGAGGTACCACTGTATTGTCCACACTGATTTGCAGAAGCTTTCTACAGTTTCAAACCAAACTCTCTCAACTCTAACTGGAGATGGCAGAAACTCAACCTGGGATCCCCTACGTGCAAATCAGATAATAATAATAATAATAATAATAATAATAATAATAATAATAATAATAATAATAATAATAATAATAATAATCTATTTATACCCTGCCCAACAGAATATTAAAAACATGATAAAACATCAAATATTAAAAACTTCCCTTCTACAGGTCAGATAGTTGTTTATTTCCTTGACATCTGATGTTTGATGTTTTATTGTGTTTTTAATATTCTGTTGGGAGCCACCCAGAGTGGCTGGGGAAACCCAGCCAGATGGGTGGGATATAAATCATCACCATCATCAATAGTTAATAATAGTTACATTGTACTATCTACCTAAGCAACAGCTCATATTCGACAGGTTCATCTCAATGAAGAAAGGATGAAGCCTTGCAAGAGATACTGATAGGTCATGGTCAGTGAAAGTCTATTCATAATTCAGCATGCTCCCTGTTATCTGTTCATATGTAAATATGAACAGTTTCCTAATCAGTAAATTATCTCACACACCAGTTTTCATGAGTCTAAGACATTCTTCCTGTAAAACATTTCCATGTTTTTCCTTCCTATAAATAAATAAATATCTCCTTTCTGAGCTATCACTCGGTCTCTCCCAGTCTTTTCCCTTTAATATACCACCCCCACCCACTGCCCTGACAATGCACTGTGTGTGTGGAGTTGTAATAAGAACAAATGTCAACGACAGGAAAATAAGTGTTCAGGATTCCTGGGATAAATTGAGATCCCTCCCGGCGCATATAATCTACAACCAGAGCATGCATTTAGAGCTGTGATACTACAGGCCTACTTCATATTAAAATATTCAAACACCGTGGTGCCTCAGCTCAATCTTCATGCCACTCAGATCTTTTGCAGCTGCTTTATCGTTAGTGTCAAACCATATCTCAATATATACTAAGGCTGGGAATTAAACCGCAGCCTTATATGGAAACGGGAACATCCTCCATCTCTCCAACATCATATGAGCATACTGCTCTCTGTGGTCTTCTGCCTGCTTCTCAAATATTGGAAGTCAGAAAGCAACAGAAGATTAGGCAGCTAATTAAGCAGTGCATTGGTATTTAACATGCGGGTTTTGTTTTGGGGAGGGTGGGTGGGATTCAGCTGAAGATGATTATATTAAGAATTGGTTGTTGATTCCAGCTGGCTCTGATGGATGATACTTCAGTCCATTGGTGGAGCTGGCTGGAGCTCATAAGAGGAGGGAGAACTGCATGGTGTACCCTTGCTCTAGTGTAACCTCAATTTTTCATTTGATCTTAAGATTCCACTTCAGACTCTGTAAGAGAAAACTAAGAGCAGAACCACATGCCCCTAAAAGAGCATTCCCAGGTCAAGTTCTCCTGTGGAGATGTCATATCATGGCATCATTCTGTTGTGCATTTCCCAACTCCTTCCAGCAGCCGCCAGTGCCGTGGAAAGGAAAGCTGTCACTATATAGGAAAGGTGATCCAAGATTACGGCAAGAGGCAGAGATTTCAGCACAGGCATCTCGTTGACCATTTCAAGAAAAGAATGCTGGACCAGGTAGATTTTTAGTCTGATCTGGTAGGTTCTTTTAACATTTGTTTTTTCAACTTTTTCAACTTAAAATTTTACAGAGATATATCAAACATATTTATCAAACATAAATCATAAAAACAAGATTCCAAAGAATCTCCTGGACTTCCGTCCCCTATGTGGTTCCTATTATTAATCAATCCCTCCTGCATCTTTTATGATAATCCAAACCCTTGACCTCTTTCATTATGTTCAAAATCAACCTTAAACTACAAGTGTCATTCCAATCCTACTAACAATTTTAACTGTTTACAATGGTTTGTAAGAGAAGTTATACATTTCCCCCATTCCTTGTTAAAATTTTGGTCTTCCTGATTTTGGACTCTTCTGGTCATTTTAGCCATTTCAGCATAGTCCATTAACTTCATCTGCCATTCCGCTCTGGTAGGAACTTTATCTTCTTTCCATCTCTGGGCCAGTAACATCCATGCAGCCGTGGTCACATACATAAATGGTCTTTTCTGCTCTTTGGGGATTTCGGTCCCAGCAGAGTGGCCAGGGAAACCCAGCCAGATGGGCAGGGTATAAATTCTTATTATTATTATTATTATTATTATTATTATTATTATTATTATTATTATTATTATTCATCCCTTGATGACTTTCTTCTAAATGTGTGAATTGACTAATGAAAGGCAGAGAAAGATCTAGCTGAGCTGTTGAATGATTTGTGATAGTTTTCTCACATGTGCAAGCTTGATGCTGTAGTCATCAAATGAGGAGTGTAATGCTCATTCGGGAACCTCAGACACTCAGTACATACCCTCCAACATTTCTCTGATGAAAACAGGGACATCCCATTCTATGATGATTATGATTATGATTACAATTATTTACCCCACCCATCTGGGTTGCCCCCAAAACTTCCCTATACAAGGCTGCCTTCAGATGTCTTCTAAAGGTTGTATAGTTACTTATCTCCTAGCATCAGGGGCAGCATAACACCCATAGCCTCCAGCATTTCACAATTCAACATTTCTCCAATGAAAATAGAGACATCCTAAGGAAAAGTGGGGCATTCCGGGATCAAATCAGAAATTAGGATGAATTCTGTAAATCCAGGACTGTCCCTGGAAAATAGCAACACTTGGAGGGTCTACTTATAAGAGGTTTCCATCTCAACATAAACCCTCTTTATGCATTTGGCAAAACTGGAAGAAAGTGTTTATGAACATTCGTGGTTAGACTATACAGTGGTGCCCCGCAAGACGAAATTAATTCGTTCCGCAAGTTTTGTCGTCTAACAAATTTTTCGTCTTGCGAATCACGAAATCTCATAGGAATGCATTGAAAATCAATTAATGCGTTCCTATGGTCAAAAAAAGTCCAAACAAAGCCAAATTTGGTACAACAACAGTTTATTAACTGCTCTTTAAAGTCACACATACTGTAAAGAGCAGTTCAAAAATTGAAGGGAAAATAAATTAATTTTATAAACAAAACATGTCTTTGTTTTTAGACAAAGGAAACAAAGCCGCGAGACGTTTTCGTCTTGCGAAGCAAGCCCATAGGGAAATTTCGTCTTGCGAGGCAAATCGAAAACGGAAAAACCTTTCGTCTAGCGAGTTTTTTGTCTTGCGAGGCATTCGTCTTGCGAGGTACCACTGTAGTGATAATTGTTAAAAGGTACCTTAAACCTGCATGTCTGACAGCGTTGAAACATTAGTCTTGACAACAGATTAACAATTCAGCATTTATTTTATGATATATATCCCCCCCCCCCCCCGTTCTGGACAATAGTCCATTTTGTTACCTACCAAAGCCTGATTACCACCAAACTGCTTTGACCTTTTTGATATTCTGTAAAGTTTTACTGACTGAATGCATTGATATCTTTCCTTGTTTACTGCTTCGCTGATCTCGTGGCCAAGGAGCATAACATTGAACCAATCGAAAGCAAGAATTTTTTAAAAGGTCAGCATTTCATAGCTTCCTTCCTTTGCAGAATGTATAATGAATTTTCTGGCATGCTAGTCTCCAAGCTAACTGAGTGTATTAAATCTGCACTTTTTTACAAATGAAATCTATTCTCATTATAAAGATAATAAAAGTGGGGAACCAAACCTCTCAGCAGTCCCTGGTTGTTCATCTAGTGTATTAATTCATTTACTGATGAGGCATGAGGGGAAAGGAACACTGCTAATTCCCTTCCACTAAAAGCAGCCTATAGCAGCCTTGCAAATAGATCAGTGCAAGTTACTAGCCCACAAAGCCTTTTTACCAATGGCATAAAAAGACAGAACATACTCTTATCAACAAATGCTGGGCCTGGAAACTGCTTTGCTTGCTACAGGCAACCAAGTGAGCTATTTACATCTGGTCTAAAGATCCTTCATAGTGACATCAGGTTTTAACAATAAGTTTCAGGCTAAACTGGATATTCATTCATTTTCATATTTATATACCACTCACTATAAGAAATGGTCTGCACAAATTACAATCATAAAATTGCAATGAAGAGGTCAATATGCAATATCAAAATGCAATAAAAATTCCAGTAAAACATTGCGCAAAACACTAAAACAGATGCCAGCCTGATAAACAGTGCATAGAAAAGAAAAGATGTGAAATTTAAATTATGAATGGAGTGCCTTGGCTGTGTAGCAGAAAAGTGGGAAAGTTGGGGGAAGAAAATTCACCTTGTGTTTAGTGTTTTAAATTCATTATAAACAGATGGCGCTGTAGAGCAGAAAACTTTACTATGCGATTTTACATAGAGGGTTTTTTTCTCTTGTTATAGCAATTTAATTTATGACTTATTTATACCGTTTTTTCCCTGTGTGTAGATTCACCCTTGATCTCTGTAGAGGTGCTCAGTGCTATTTTGCTTTCACTCTGCAGCTGTTACAAACAAGAGGCAATAAAAGCAAAGAACAATATTCCTTTCTAATGTCCAGTCTAATTGAATTGGAGAGGGAATAAAATACACCTAAAACAAATATCAATGGCTTCGCTGCAGCTGACATTGTCTCAAACATACAACATTTGACAGATTTTCCCACTTTTTCCATTTACCGTATTTTTTGCTCTATAAGACTCACTTTTTCCCTCCTAAAAAGTAAGGGGAGATGTGTGTGCGTCTTATGGAGCGAATGCAGGCTGCACAGCTATTCCAGAAGCCAGAACAGCAAGAGGGATTGCTGCTTTCACTGCACAGTGATCCCTCTTGCTGTTCTGGCTTCTGAGATTCAGAATATTTTTTTTCTTGTTTTCCTCCTCTAAAAACTAGGTGCGTCTTATGGTCTGGTGCGTCTTATAGAGCGAAAAATGCGGTACACTTTTGAATGGGCCGTTCCAAAGGAAGACTGCATACTTACTGTAAAGTTTTGAACTCAAAACTCAGTTGTTCACATCACTTCGTGTTTTTTATTTTGGCAGGCTTCAAATCTCATAAACTGTCAGCTGTCAAATATTAATTACTGGTACATGTTATCTATCAATAGCTGTCAGATACTAAATATCTTTACACACTATTTATCAAATTTTATAATATGATGCCCATATAAAACCAGTTTTGTAAAATCAGCATAAGACTTGGCTTAGTATGCTGGTTTTAACTTTTAATGCACAATCCTACTAACTTGGGAATAAGCCCACTTAACTGAATGCTGACATTGTGAGGCATACCTGTTTACACAGGTACTTCCTAAAGGTAAAGGTAAAGGGACCCCTGACCATTAGGTCCAGTCGTGGCCGACTCTGGGGTTGCAGAGCTCATCTCACTTTATTGGCCGAGGGAGCCGACGTACAGCTTCCGGGTCATGTGGCCAGCATGACTAAGCCGCTTCTGGCGAACCAGAGCAGCGCACAGAAATGCCGTTTACCTTCCCGCCGGAGCGGTACCTATTTATCTACTTGCACTGGCGTGCTTTTCAACTGCTAGGTGGGCAGGAGCAGGGACTGAGCAACGGGAGCTCACCCCGTCGCAGGGATTTGAACCGCTGACCTTCTGATCGGCAAGCCCTAGGCTCTGTGGTTTAACCCACAGCGCCACCACAAAGAAGGATCTTTCTTTTAGTTGCTGCATTGTTTTAATGTGATTTTCTTGTGCATTTTAATGTTTGAGTAACTGGCTTTTATATGTCATAAACCACTTGAAAGCCTATTTTGGCACTTTATTCCAGTGACTGTGATTTTTTAAACTGTTTTTAATATGGATTTTCTAATTGATGTAACCCACCCCAGGACCCACTGGTGAACAGCAGGCAATACTACATTTAATAATAAATGATAGCAATTATTGGGAAAAGAGAAGGTGACTTATTTCTGAGTTGCTGTGTATAGGATTGCAGTCTTGGGTCAGAATATCTAAAGGAATACCACTTTCCATATATATTACTGTAAAATATCAGCTGATAGAGATCAAACATTTGAAATCAAATATCATTGTGACAAATTCAGTTAACTGATATTCAGAGAATATTTGAGTATATATGAAAAATCTTCAAAATTCACCCTAAAAAAATGTAAGGAACATCTTGGGGGTGAGACCTGGAAGACCTTGCAGGCATTTTTCCACCTGACTGGGAGGGCAGGACCAGGACTGACTCCAGCTACAAAAGCTGTGGCTGCTGAAGAGCCCAGAAAAAATCTTGGTTGTCTCTTAGTGAACCACCATGAACCAACAATGGCAGGACTGGAAGCAACAGCAGCAGATATGCTCTATGAATAAGATATGTCATCATCATGTTAAATGATGATGTTTAAATGATCATGTTAAATGATGTTTTAAATGTGCATTTTATATTTGATTCCCTTTCGTTTTCTTTTGAAATGTTTAAGATAACTTTTTTTTTTGTTAACTTTACTGTGTTAAAAGTACATTCTGTGGTTGACTTTTGCAATATTTTACTCTGCAATCTTTAAGATAATATTTTAGTTTCCTGTTAACTGTGTTGCTTTGAGTGCATCCTTTTCATTTGACTTTCTTCAGTAATTGATTGTGTAACTATGATGTCACTCTTTGTGCCCCTTTTATTAAATGTTGTAATGTGCTGGCAAAGAAACGAATGGATTTCCATCAATGTGAGCCCTGCATTCCTAAATTTAGGCCACTAACTGCCTTTCTAAATGCCTTTCCATTGTATGTAGCTGAGGAAATGGATTTATTTCTGTCTATTTGACATTATAATTAAACTTTACATTTATAGTTTTATAAATGGAACAGCGGTGTGCTGAAAAAGACTTAGGGCCTTTTATGTTCAACTGAGGAATAGGAGCAATTTATTTATGTAAGTTATGTCCAAGAGTTATAGGGTAATAAGTTAGTGAAGCATGGAAATGAACCACAAACCTTGGAGACCACAACTGCTAACTTTGGCTACAGTATTGATCATTTATAAACATTCCGGGACATTATTTGAATTTTATTCCCTATCCAAAACTGGGAGCTAAAGTCTGCAAGTATGTTAAAGTAATACTTTTCAAACTGTGTTCCTGGAAATCCATGAGTTTCCTAAGACGCTTCGGAAAAATTCCTCTATCTGTGGAGGCAGAAGCCTGGGCTGGGGTGTGGTGTACCGTTTTTCTCCTGTAACAGTAGTAGTAGTAGTAGTAGTAGTAATAATAATAATAATAATAATAATAATAATAATAATAATAATAATAATAATAATAATAAATGTCCAGTAGCACCTTATAGACCAACTAAGTTTCTTCTGGTATAAGCTTTCATGTGCATGCACACTTCTTCAGATACCCAATGTGCACACGAGAGCTTATATCAGAACAAACTTAGTTGGTGTATAAGGTGCTACTGGACCATTTTTTATTTTATTTTTACTTCGACTGTGTCAGACCAACATGGCTACCTATCTGAATCTAGTCTCCTGTAAACATTGTGACTAAGGGCAGTGTACACATTAAAACAAAGCTAGGCTGTTCTTTTCGAACGGATAATATCTGCATCAAAACATGGTATGTCATTTTTTAAAAATGACAAGAGAGATACAGGAGAGATTTGGATTGTGGATAAGAGTGTATGTAGACTGCTTCTCAAAACATCAGAAGGAGCACACCGGATGCAAATGGGAGTGTGTAAAAAAAAAGTAAAGGTAAAGGACCCCTGGACGGTTAAGTCCAGTCAAAGGCAACTATGGGGTTGCAGTGCTCATCTCACTTTTCAGGCTGAGGGAGTTTGTCCACAGATAGCTTTCCGGGTCATGTGACCAGCATGACTAAACTGCTTCTGGCGCAATGGAACACCATGACAGAAGTCAGAATGCACAGAAATGCTGTTTACCTTCCCACCACAATGGTACCTATTTATCTATTTGCACTGGTGTGCTTTCGAACTGCTAGGTTGGCAGAAGCTGGGACAGAGCAACGGAAGCTCGCTCCAATTTTGTGGGGATTCGAACCGTTGACCTTCTGATCGGCAAGCCCAAGAGGCTCAGTGGTTTAGACCACAGTGCCACCTGCAGCCCCAGATGCAGGGAGGGACCACGAGGGTCACGTAGTCCAACTACCTGCAATGGAGGAATCAAGTGAAAGCAGAAGCCTGCTTGACATACCATGGGTGAAAGACATTGCAGTTTATCAACATGCATTTTATGCACTGGAATGTGTTTTCCAATGAGATAATCCTAAAAAGCCCAACGATGGAGAAGCAAACTCGAAAAAACAGAAGCAGGTGAAGCTACAATACCGAGTGCTGAAATTGTGAAGATGCAAAGGGTAATTTCATTCATTTGTTTTGCAATTAATACAGATTTTATGGCCAATTTTATGCCTCCTCCAACTTCTGCAGCAATGGGCTTTGAATCACTTTGCAGACTGTTATGAGAATAACTGAACTCTAAAGCACTTGAGTCAGCAATCTGAAGTTTTTATGAGTCAAATTCTTTCTCAAATGAATTTCAGATGAGCTATGTTCATTTCATATAATTATCATATATGTATTGCTTGCTGTTGCATTTCAGAAAATTTCTGGAAATGCTCATTAAATTCATCTATGCATCTTTTTAATGGAAATTTGTGGTTGGTTCTGTGCTTTTTTTAAAAAAAAAACACTATAAATGGTATTTGGAGAAAAAAAGAAAGAAAAGGAAATCAAGAAAACAAAGCCAAAAATAAGCCCTTCACATTATGCTGTGTTTTCCCATTCATCATAATCCAATTACACATGTGCAAAATCCTAGCTACTGAGGGGATAATACATAATAAATCCAGTTATATTTCTATTAGGGTCTGAAACAGAATCCGCTTTGCCTTCAATTTGACTGAGATGCCATTATTGCATGGAATGTATTTTAGCAGGAATTTCTTTCAGCAAATTGTATTTGAGCAACATAACCTAAGCGCTGTATTTGACAGGAGATGTCTAAATGACAGCTGCCCAAGTTGATAACCTGCATTTCAGCTTCAAATCTTTAGCCTCTCAGCTTTCGCGTTACATCTTCTGCAAGTGACATGTTCAAGGAATTGTGTTTTAGTAAAGAGGATGCCAAGGAGAAGAATCACTTGGGAAACAAAAGTGGAGCACTTTGGAATTTCAGCGGGTGAGTTAGGGATGCGCTCAGCCCATCACTTGTGCCTCTTTATCCCTGACTCCAACTGCAACTAAGAGATAGCAGTTTAAACAGACAATGCAGAGCTACAATTGTAACAGGGATGCTATCTCACAGATAATGCAGCATTTGGGATCAATTTACTTGGTAAAAACATGAAAGCGGTCCTTGCATTGTTCATCTCTATAATCAGTAATCAGCTAGGGGAAGCAGACCAAAAAAAAAAAAAAAAAAAAAAAGCCCCACTAGCTTTGCCATTAACAGCTAGTTATCTCCAGTTATATCTGACATAAGGCTAGCAAATCCTATCAAATGGGTCAAAAGTTAAGTATAGAGCCATTGAGTTACATCTTTTGTTGCATCTTAGCATGACTTATGGGTGAAGAACCTGTGTGACCTTCCAGATGTGGTGTGACTAAGAAAAGGTAAAGGTAAAGGAACCCTGGACAGTTAAGTCCAGTCAAAGGTGACTATGGGGTTGCGCCACAAAGTGGCGAAGCTGCATGCTCTGCTACCGGGGGTGGAGACCTGGTGTGGGCGTGGTTTGCACCCCCAGGGGGGCATGACGCACGCCCCCAGGAGGTGTGGCGCGCATCCCAAAGGTGTTGCACACTCCCCGCAAGGGTGTGGTGCGCGTTCTCGGGGCATGATGCGCTGTCATGGGGGGGGTATGGAGCCCGGCATGTGGGGGGGGGGTGTGCAGCACATGTCTGAGAGGGCCGCCGCGATGGCACCCTACCAGAATAGTGGTGCCGGGGGCGGTCCGCTCCCTCCGCACTCCAGTTCCTCCACCAGTGGAGGCACTCATCTCGCTTTCAGGCCAAGGGAGCTGGCGTTTTTCCACAGAAAGCTTTCTGGGTTATGTGGCCAGCAGGACTAAACCGCTTCTGGCACAACGGAACACCGTGACAGAAACCAAAGCACAAGGAAACACCGTTTACCTTCCTGCCGCAGTGGTACCTATTTATCTACTTGCACTGGCATGCTTTCTAACTGCAAGGTTGGCAGGAGCTGGGACAGAGCAACAGGAGCTCACCCCATTGCGGGGATTTGAACCGCCGACCTTCTGATCAGCAAGCTCAAGAGGCTCAGTGGTTTAGACCACAGTCCCACCCATGTCCTGTTGTGTGACTACAACTGTCATCAAATCTAATCATTGGCCTTGTCAGCTGGGGCTGATGGGAGATGGAGTCTGACCATATTCGGAGGGCCACAGGCTCCCATTCCAGATGTTACAGTTCTCAAAACTGTGGCACATTCCACTTGCTGCTGTTTCCCCAACTCCCTGAATCAATAGCCCCTTACTGAAATTTTTGCTCCTCCCTGCCCCAGCACACACATTCTATGCCTCTAGCCATTATTTGCCATCACTTATTCTGCTTCTGCATCATCATTTCTTTTGAAGAACAGTTTAACTGAACAACATAAAATAAAAATAAAATGTGGAAAAAGAAAGCAAACGTATACTACAGTGGAACCTCGGTTGTCAAACATAATCCATTCCAGAAGACCGTTAGACTTCCGAAACATTCGACAACCGAGGCGCAATGGGTGGTCGGCAAACTCAATTGAGAAAATTGAGAAAATTGAGAAATATGCCTCGGAAGCCATTCGACCTCTGAAGCGTGTACGAAAACGGAAACAATTACTTCAGGGTCTTCAGCGTTCGGGTTCTGAAATGTTCAGCTTTCATTTTTAACAATGAAGGTAGATAAAGAACTACAACATTTAGAAGACATCTGAAGACAGCCCTGTATCAGAAAGGTTGTTAATGTTTGATGTTTTACTATGTTTTTGTATGTGCTCTAAGTTGCCCAGTGGGGCAAGATATAATAATAATAATTATTATTACATGTATACTTATCTAATATATGGGTATTATTGTTATCCAAATACATATATGTTTATTTTCAACCCACTATATTTTGTATAAATGCATTCCAAATGTCATTCTACTTGTCTATGTCTATAAGCAATCCGTTCGTAAGTTACAGGTGTTGTCATATCTTCGATCAATTGATTAAATGTAGCTGTACACTAATCTTTCCAGTGCATCAGTCTTTTGGCCATAGTACGGGTACGAAGAACCCATTTACGTTGTTCAGTTGTCAAATCCCATAGAGTAGGGATATAGTTCAAAACAATATTTTCCTCTGGAAATTTTAAACATGTGTTTTCAAGAAGCACTGTGCATAATTCTGAATATGTGTGGTATTTATATCAAATGCATGGATAGCTTCCGTGAATTCAGCCAAACTTTACCACAATTGTGCATCCTGCAGCAATAAATTCCTTGTGCTCTCTTCTAAAAAATCTCTCTCTCTCTCTCTCTCTCTCTCTCCTTTTTCATTTTTCATTTTTCAATTGAATACAGTTATTGTGAGGCACTCCCATAGCATATGTTCCCTCTGTCCTCTAAGATATCTAGCTATCAGGTTTTTGTACACTTCTGATTCCTCCCTCCACACTGTTCAATGAAGGCCTGGTGTATAATTTTCCTTTGGTGTAAAGCCATACTGTAGTTTAAAAGGTTTTTTCCAGTTCCTTTCCTCTTTTATCTCCCTGCTGTTTCACTTCCTCCTTCCCAAAGGCATTCAAATTGCATGCTATTTGGTACAGTTCATTAGCCTGATATAAACGAGGACTACCATGTGGCCAATTTAGAGTCCAATAAATAATGGAGGGTGGTGTTTGTGTGTTTTTGCTTTAGTTTTTTAAACCATTTTCGAGAGCCATTATTCTAATTGAACTGCAAGTGTGTAGTCACACTATGCAAATGGAAACGTCAAAACATAAATATTGGCTGTGGTGACATTAACTGCATGCATAATACGAAAGTTAACGTATTTGGAAATTCTGAATAAATGAGCTATGTTCTGTTTTTAATTTTAGAATCTTCGTATTGTTGCTGTTGTTAGGCTGTTATTATTAGTCTCTTTTTCATAATCAGCTTTTTAAATTCAGCTCTGTTTATGGTAAATTTGCTTCACTATGTCATTTCATCTATATATATTTTAGAAAGCTTCTTATTCATATAGATTCAGCTAGCAGAATCTATAGCGTAATAAAAATAAGAACAAAAACAAACCAATATTTCCTCATCCCACAACACATTTAACAAGGCATCAGATGTCAATCAAACAAAGGCCAAATGAAGAGGAACATTTTCATCTGGCGCCTAAAGGTGTATAATGAAGGTGCCAGCCAAACCTCCTTCTGGAGAACATTCCAGAAGCAGGAAGCCACTGCAGAAAAGGCCTGTTCTCATGTTGCCACCCTCCAGACATTTCATGGAGGATGCACATGAAGAAGGGCCTGAGAAGATGGTCTCAGGGTTTCAAGTAGGTTCTCTTTTCTTGTAAATCTATTTATTTAATTTTTCAAATAAATATTTACATTCACATAATAACATAATATATAAAAGCAAGATTCTTAAGAATCTCCTGGTCTTCCCTCCTCTCCTTGGTGGGTCTTATCGTTACTCCTTTCCTTCTGTGTCTTTTATATTAAACCAATTTTTTGTATCTCCATTATGTCCATCGTTCATCATTACAAGTGTTATTCCAACCCCAGTAACAATTTTAACTGGTTACAATGGTTTTAAAGATAAATTATAAATTTCCCCCATTCCTTATTAAAGTCTTGGTCTTCCTGATTTCTGATTCTTCTGGTCATTTTTGCCATTTAGGCATAGTCCATCAACTTAATCTGCCATTCTTTTCTCATAGGGACGGTTTCCAGTAGTTTCACACGGAAAGAGGCGGTCCTTGAGGTATTGCGGTCGTGAGCCATTTAAGGCTTTATAGGTCAAAGCCAGCAATTTGGATTGGGCCCAGAAGCTAATTGGCAGCTCATGCAGTCAGGCTGGGATTGGTGTAATATGCTCAAACCTGGCCACCAAATTCTGCGCTAGCAAAAATTTCTGAATCATCTTCAAAGGCATCCTTACAGTTCAAGGACACAGTCAGGGAAAACATGCAGGGAGGGCATGGAACAGAGCCATAGCTGTCAACGTTTCCCATTTTCAAGGGAAATTCCTTATTCCGAATAGGATTCCTCGCAAGAAAAGGGAAAAGTTGACAGCTATGAACAGAGCTGGAATGGGGGAATGGTCTGGAGAGAGTCCCAAGGACAAAATTAGGATGACCTGCAAGGCCAGTCTGCAGGCTGGAGGTTTTGTGATGGATTTCGATTTTTAGTATTTATAAAATACAAATGGACTGTTAAGAGCAGAAACGTTGTGTGGGATTAAAGGCAAAACCCAGAGATATCGCAAAGTTATCTCCATAGCACCCTGCATTTAGAAACCATCAGGCCACTCATGATAAATTCTTTTCAAAATATGAATATCTATGACGCTGAAGTCTTGCAGCATCAGAAGACATCCCAGAGCAATAGACAACTTGAAAAGGTATAATTTCATCTACTTACCATAGAGACTCAGAGCTCATTTCATGATTTTAATTATTCTGTTTAGCTATTACAGCTTTAAAGTGTTTTGCAGTAATCAGCAGTTATTAGGCATAAAACTATAAGATATTCATTTTCAAAACACTTAATCTTAATTACATTGTAAATGCCGACATTAACAGATTACACAGCAGTTTGTTTGGCTGCCTCATTAAAGATTGTTGGGAAGTGTTTTAAATGCCGTAATAATAAATGCATACTAATACCCTAGGAATTTAAAGCATGTATATTTATGCTGCAGAAAGATTGTGGAATTAAACACGGCCACTTTAAAGCATAAGAGGTTTCTGTATAGTAAAAATATTAAATTAGAGTAAAATGGACAGGAGGGTCCAAATCACATCTTATCTGGACCACAAAATGTCCAGAGAATCCTAAAAATTCATAGGTAGTTCTATGCATACACACTGATTAACCATTACCCACCAAATTCTACCCCATTGTAACATCATTGATTGTCAGGATGCTGTCAGCGGCTCCCAGCTGGTTGCCCAGGAACGTATAAAGACAAGAAAAAGTTTCTTAGCATCCTTTTTTATTTCAATCCTTACAGAGGTTATAGAGCCCAGACTCTTGGATAATGGCGTTGTCCCAGGGGAAGGTCTACTCCCCGTTTCTCCCACTTCCTCATTCTCACCATCTCTTCTACGGATGCTGCTACATGCCCTCTGTCTCTGAGCTCTTTGCTCTCCTACTTTTAAGGCTCGTCGGCTTCTGGGAGATGGAGGGTCTGGAATGCTTTCTAATGACAATGTGTCAGCTGGGTCTCCCATGGCTCTCCCATGATTTCCCAGCTTTTCCCCTCATCTGCCTCTGAGATGCTACCTCCCTCAAATCACTGTTGTAAATCTATACCATCTTCCTCTTCCTCCTCCCTGGAAGGGTCAGGATGGGGAGGTGGTCTACAAAATTCCTCCTCTGCCCAGTCCCTGACATTGATGGAGGCACTTTTTTTCCCTCAGCAACTAAATCTCTCAAAGATGACTAAAAGACTTTTGGTTTAAATCTGGGTTAAAGAAACTGGACCACACTGGGAGTTATATCTCCAACTTCCCAGTCATCATGGTCAATGGCCTAGAGGTCATGTGAGTTGTACTCTAAAGATTCCTCACCCCTGATCTACCTTATTAAAGCAGCCCAAGAAGAAAAATAACAGAGGGGTAGGTTAGGAATGCACAATGATTATTTCTGCAACTGCAATGAACAGCAGTGACCTGCGCTAAAATGGGATAAAAATGTCACGCTGTCCAAGTATCATTGGCAGAAGGGGGGGGGGAGTCCTTTTCAGTTAGGTAGGTTAGGTCTCTGTACTCACATTAGTTCAGGGCACTCGTTTCTCTGTCACCTAGGAAATCCATGCTTTATTAGCCACACCAGAATCCTGGAATGAAAACAACCCAATTTCATTTTACCACATTTACACAGACCTCTGAAGGGCCCCCTAAAAGAGGTGAAGGGCATTTAGTCACAGACATAAAGTGTAAGATCCTCTCTAGCATTCAGAATTTATTTCAGACTTTCTGGTCTAAACAGAACCATAAACTTGTCAAATGCCCAGCTGCCTGCCATCCACATAGTGTTACAGTCTATTATGTTCCCAGAAACATTAAGGCTTCACAGATCAATCCTCAGAATAGCTCTCATCCACCCCCCCTCCTCCCAGGAACTTCTTGGCTCCTGCCAGCAAAACATCTTGCTTGCCGGTCTCCGAGGTGGAACCCAATCTCTCTAACATCTTTAAGGAAACACATGACTAGGATCAAATGTTCCTAATCAGCAACCAGCTGGCGCTGCCTCCGCCTAGGTAACTTTGAAGTCCAATTGGTAATTAAATTGGGGGAGAGAACAAACCATCAGGACTTTCCACAAAATGGCATTGTGTAGGGGAGGGGGAAACATACAATTTTTCTCTGACAATGAGAGGAAATTATTCCATTTAAGGAATAACTTAATACAATATTATCCTTTCTTTCTTTCTTTGTTTTGTGATGCCATATCATTTAATGCAGTTCCCATTCCACTCCAGGAGCATGTCAACTGATGGTCAGTTTTCCAAAACAGGGTTGTACCTACTTCTTCTTGTGTGTTTTAGATTGCATTTTGATATTATTATTTTGCTTTGGTTTTTCTTTGGCGATCCCTCATAGTTGAGTCAGATTGTCTTCCATGAACACGGTTTTAACAGTGAGTCTGTGAGTGACTGTTGAGGCCAATTCTGGATCCACACATCCTTCTACAGTGGGGACATAGATTTCTGGGTGGGAGATTATCACAGTCAGGGTTTGCCAAGCATGCCTTCCTCTTAGCAAGTTTCTCCCTTTCGTCCTGAGTTCGAGCATCTTCAAAGCACATGACACCTTTGGTAAAGGCTGTTCTCCAATTGGAGCGCTCGCAGGCCAGTGTTTCTAAGTTGTCAGTGTTTATGCTACTTTTTATTATTATTATTACCCAAAATTCAACAAAATAGTTGCAAGTGTACAAGAATTACTGCTCTTTCCCCCCTGTGTATCTCCATGCTATCCCCAAATATGACCAAATATGATCTCCCATCAGATGTCATAGAGATAAACAACTACCTGACATTTAGAAGACATCTGAAGGCAGCCCTGTTCAGGGAAGTTTTTAATGTGTCACATTTTAATGTATTTTTCATCTTTGTTGGAAGCCGCACAGAGGGGCTGGAGAAACCCAGCCAGATGGGCGGGGTACAAATAAATTGTTGTTGTTGTTGTTGTTGTTGTTGTTGTTGTTGTTGTTGTTGTTGTTGTTATCATTATTATTGGAAACCCTGGAACAGATCTGGGTGGGGAGAAGGGGAGAATCACAGATTCTTAGAGACTGAAGGAACTGAAGGGTCCTCAAATCCAAGCCCCTTCAATGCAGGAATCTTAGCTAAAGCATCCATGACAGATGTCCACCCAACGTCTGCTTGTTCCATTTCACAAGGAGAAATTCTTAATCTGAACTGTAGACTTAGCACTAAAGCAAATATGACCCCTATTATTCACTGGTAACCCCCTGATTTCACTGACATCTTTTTAGCACAGGATATAAATGCCATTATTTGTTACATTTATATCCTGCCCTTCCTCTAAGCTGCTTGAGGCAATGACATATATGATTCTCTCCCTCATCCACATTTAATGCTGCCAAGTAGCTTGCTCCAAGAGAGAGTAACTGGCCCTCACTCAGCCAGTGTGTTTCCTGGCTGAGCAAGGGCTTTGTACACAGGTCTCCCTGGTCATAGTCCAACACCCTAACCACTGCACCATACTGGTCTTACAAACTCAGCTCAGACCTGAACATCTATACCATTTTCGGATGAACTTACTTCTGTGTGCTGAGATTACAGGCACAAACTGCTCTGTCTTAGCGAGCTTTCTAGGTCACACCAGTAGGTCCCATTTCTCAAAGTGCTTGAACTGAATAAGTTTCTAGCCGTGAATAAATAGCTTCAGACCCCCTACTGCTGCAGGACTTCTCGGTATAGACAAGGACAAATACACCCAGAGTTCACGTGTGCTACTCATTCTGACAATTTATGAGTAGAGAGAACTCTGGGGAGCTGTAACAGTTAGTGAGTTACCTGAACATCACATCACACAATGTTTCCCTCCTCTTTGCTTGACATATTCCAGGCAGGAAAATAAGAAAGAAACAGTACAACATGAAAGGGACCTTGTGTAGAAACAAACGAGCCTTCCAGCACAAGATGAGTTTCTTTTTTCTTTTTTTCTTTTTTAAATTTTATTTCAAAACCAAAAAGAAACAAAATACAAACATCAAATTCAAAATCCATATTCGTTTCCTAACATAAGCCTATTACATAGATTACCTAAATTAAAATATACATGATTACTCTAGGCTTCCCTTTGCTGTATGTAAATACATCGCAGTTACCAAATTTATATTATAAATAATATTATAGATTCCCACATACCCCCACTCCCCTTCACCCATGTGTGATCTCAATATTTTATTTATTCCATCTTGTTGTGTTGTTATAATTTAATAATTATTCAATTGTTTCTATTGTTATTTTCTTGCTTACCCCTGCACGTTTTATGCATTATCTACTAATATTTCAATTCCGGAACAATATTTTTTCATGTATTCCTTCACTCCATCCCACTCACAAGATGAGTTTCAAAGCTTTACTTCAGTACAGTCTTAAATGCTAGTTGCAAAAGAGAAATGTTTCAAGGAAAAAATACAAAGTAACACATTGCACTGAAGTAGCAGGCAATGTGGTTCAGCCCTTTGTCCTTTATGAAGTTCAGTAAACTTTCCTCTCTCTGCTCCCAGAGAGCGTTCCTAAGCTTGTTCAACATTGCGGATCTTAGCATCACCTGCCACTTCCTACTGCTAGCCATCCCTGACTTCTCAAATTTCCTCTCCTGCTGTAAGAGATCTGCAGCTTGTCTTTCCGGCTATGACTCATCGGATAGCCAACAGAAAAGCACCAGCCGTCTGCTATCACCTAGAGTAGAACCTATTGCTTAATGTACACTTCTCTGCTTTGCAAATACAAACCATTACAGAAGTTTGAACTTTGATGCATACAAACATTACATTTTATTCACATTAATCGTTTAACTCTAACAAGCAGTTAATTATTTTTTTAAAAAAATCCTCCTCAAAATCTCAAAGCAAAACACTATTTCCTGTCCCACAAATTGTATACGCTTCCTCAAACTTCTCTGGCTATCAGCTGTCTGCACCACCCTACTAATTCTTATCCAAAAGTATAGCAAAAAGGGGAATCTTATGTGACTCTAAACAGAAATAAACCGTGTGACTGGTTGGGCTGCTGGAAATTCAGCCCTGGTAAGGGAACTGTTACTCAATCCTTTGTTATGAAGCCTGTCCAGCACAGCCATTCTAGTTGATGTGGGGAGGGTCAGGGCTGCTTTGCAAATGTGGTAGCATTAGCCTATCAGAATCGCACACTGGTTCTGAACTTGGTCAGAGCTGTTTCCCTGAAGGGCAGAGAAGAAGCAGCAAATGTTACTTTGAGCAGCTTCTTCGTTTAATTTTGTCTCGTATTTGCTTTGTGACCTTGCTAAAGGGTGAGACGCGGGTGAGAGCTGGGACGCGGATGGCGCTATGGGTTAAACCACAGAGCCTAGGGCTTGCCAATCAGAAGGTCGGCAGTTCGAATCCCCGCGACGGGGTGAGCTCCCGTTGCTCAGTCTCTGCTCCTGCCAACCTAGCAGTTCGAAAGCACATCAAAGTGCAAGTAGATAATTAGGTACCGCTCCGGCGGGAAGGTAAAGGGTGTTTCCATGTGCTGCTCTGGTTCATCAGAAGTGGCTTAGTCATGCTGGCCACATGACCCGGACGCTGTATGCCGGCTCCCTTGGCCAATAAAGCGAGATGAGTGCCGCAACCCCAGAGTCGGTCACAACTGGACCTAATGGCCAGTGGTCCCTTTACCTTTACCTAAAGGGTGAGGAGGAGACCATGGCACTCTGCACATGCGTAATGGCACACCTTCCTACGTTATTTCTGCACCTAATGTAACGAAAACAGCAAGGTGAAAAATTGCAGCCCTACCAACTGAAAATGTTACCAGCTGCCCCTGACATGCATGTATATTTTTCTGCCTGGGTGTCATTGGTGAAAATGCAGCCTGTTTTTAATTTGACCTTAGCATTTCAATTCGTTTTGTCCTGGCATTTGTTTAGCAGCAATAATTCAGGAGTCTATCACAATGCCAAATTCATCTCCTCTTAAGGTTGCAGAGAACCCTCACAATTAAATCATTAATTGGCACACAAAGTACCCTCTGATCGCACATTGTTCCCTGGGGGATCTCCAAGTTTTACTGCACGCTATTCAACCGTGGTTTTAATAATGGTGTAATCCTACCCTGATCACAGCTAGTATGTCTAACATCTTAAGCACACTAAAACGATTCATTAAACAATCCCATAACTTCTCCTGCACCCATAACCATAAGCAGGTTATTTATTTTACTGCCAGAAACTTCAAAGACATGGAAGAGTAGGTCATGCTTGCTAGTTCAATTGGTACAGAAAACTGCCTTGTGCAACAGGAAGAACTCCTGTGAATCTTAATTCATTTAGGCTGTTCGAGTATCTGGAGGCTTAACATGATTGCCATGCTATTTGGAAGGACAAATCAGTCAATCAATATTGGTGAGAGATATGTTTTTCTTTCTTCCCTGGTAAAGGCGCTGCCCTTCTGAATCGCAGAAGGCTCCCTGTCATTTTGCTTGAACATTCAGAACAGGGTAAACTGTAAATTTAACACAAGAAGCAGCAGCTGCTGCTGCTGCCGCTGTTGCAAAAGCGAGTTCAAGAGACATTTCCCTTACTTGCCGCTTGCTCCTTTGAGCAATGTAATCAGTCTTAGCATTATCACATTCACTTTACATTTACCCTTTAGGCTGATTTTTTTTCCCCTTTAGAAAAAAAGAGAAGAAATCAAATCACAGCCACACAAGGGCGCCAGGCAGAATTACGATGACTTTCTTGCTAGTGCCTGCATTACATTTATATTAGAGTGCTCAGTCTAATCTTTCTCTCTTTACTACTTACATACTTACTGTCAGGAAGGAAAGGAAGGTTGGAAGGCGAATTGGAGGTAATTCAATCCAGTGCCCTGAACTGTTGGGTACCTTTTCACCCGAGCATCCTTACCGATCGGCTCTCGTAATAGAATTCCATCCTCTCTGTATCTCCTATTTTCACCATAATCCTGTGATACTGGACACGTTCAAATAAGGAACAGGAACAAAAAGTGGCAAGCAGCAGAAATAATGTGCTTCCTCCCCGCCTCCATGCTCAAGAGGCAGATTAGAAACTTCCACTTCTCATAATTTGAATTTTTGTCCAAATGGAGCCAGCTAATCATTTGGCCTCAAGTTAGAAACCCATCTTGGGGTATTTGGAATTGCTGCTCTTCTTGAAATTTTTAAACTTCGTTATTCCTTACCTCCATT
Organism: Podarcis bocagei; assembly: GCF_964188305.1. Lineage (NCBI taxonomy): Eukaryota > Metazoa > Chordata > Lepidosauria > Squamata > Lacertidae > Podarcis > Podarcis bocagei. The sequence continues at coordinate 14,180,348 of NC_138130.1, forward strand.
TATTCATTTGTATTGTTATAAATTGGGAAGGAGGGGGCTAAAACACTAGAAATTAATAAATGGCAGGATTTTAATTATTTGGGATGTGAAGGGAGAACTACAAGCTGCAGAGGAATTCCTGGGCCAACCTATGCAAAAAGTGACCTGGCCATTAAGAAACAAAACCAAGACCTTGAGGGCTATTGGAAATGCAAGAGAACTTGCCCTGAGGGGTGAACAGAGACTGAGGGGTTTGGAAGGTTGCCAGGGTAACAGGGTGTGAGGTGACAGGGGTTTTTAGCAGGGTGTTTTGGGAAGAAGAAGGAAGCAGCAAAACTGGGATCCATCTTGGGCAGGATGGCTGAAGGCTGGCTGGGAGAGATGCCTTGGATTCCTGGGCCACACTGCTATGGCATACAAGCCCCCTTGAAATGACCATGCTGTAAGATCTGGAATCCCTCAATGCAGACTGAAGGTGTAACTAGGTGAATAAACCACATTTCTTAAAGCTAGGACAGTCCAAGACGGAAGACAATCACTGCATGCTCACAGCATGGTGGCTCTCTGTTTGCTGCATTCATGGGTCAAGTTCATTGGCCCTTAAAGTTCCACATGGGGATTATTTGTGGTCATTAACATCCATTGATTTGTGCCTATCCCATACCTCTACTTCTCTCCTTTTCCTTTGTTTATTTTCAAGACTTGTTTCTCAAATCCCCCAATTTTGTCCCTGGCTTTATGCAGAAGCAATGCTTTTAATAACGCAGCATAGAGGATTTTGCCTGACATTTTGAAAATTGATTTACTGCACTTTCTGCAATATATTCAGATTAGTACTAATCTTGAACCTGCAATAGGTCTATTCTGCATTGATGGTGATGATTATGCAGCCTATAGGTATGTTGCAGTCTCTTTTTGCTTTCTATAATTGTGATTTATCGCCCATTTCTTGGAGAAATAACATCCCTGAGGAAATCAGGGCATGCCATTTTCACTTCTTCAGAGCCGTGTGTGCCATCTAAGCTCCACTAGATAAGTTGGAAGTAAACACCTTATAAAAATTCACCCAGGCCCAAAATGCTCAAGCTGTACATAGCAAAAAGCAGATAAGTCCTTTATGTGTTCTTCAAACAGCAGGCACAGCAAATGTGCTGGAATTTAATCACAATTAGCCTGCAAATGCATTACTAGCAACACCTATACATAACTGGTGTATTCAAAATACATGCAGAGTTTCTATAGCCTTCCTCACATTGCCGCAGAGCTACTGTCTGAAACAAAAAGTATATTATACATCAGTGACTGAAAAGCCATTAGCTCAAAAACTAACAGTTTCTCCTTTTCCTTCCTCTATTCACAACACAACTGCCACTGTGTTTCTGTGTGGAAAAGGGCACAGCTTTCTCAAACAAGATGTAAAGCATGCTTTTAGTTCAATTAAATAGAAATCTGTTCTTCTAGAACAGCTTTGACTCTGCTTCAGAAACAAATTGCTGATTTAAATAAGAATGCTTAGCATTTAAGAGACACCCCCCAACAATACTGTTTTGGTTTGTTTGGGGGGTGGGTGTTTTTAAAAAATGGATCCATTTTAATGCTCTCTGCCACGTGCACAATTACTTGGGACCCTTTTAAAGGCAAAAAGGTCCAGGCATCTGAAGGGCCACAGATTCCCCACATTTGCATCAAATCAATACAGTGGTACTCCTGGTTACGAACTTAATTTGTTCCGGAGGTCCGTTCTTAACCTGAGGTACCACTTTAGCTAATGGGGCCTCCTGCTGCTGCTGTGCCACTGGCGCGCAATTTCTGTTCTCATCCTGAGGTAAAGTTCTTAACCCGAGGTACTACTTCTGGGTTAGCGGAGTCTGTAACCCGAAATATTTGTAAATAGAGGTGTTTGTAACCCGAGGTATCACTGTATGTGGTTAAAGGCAGAACTACACATTGCAATAAAGTAGATCCCAAGCCTACACGCTTTTGGGACGCGGGTGGCACTATGGGTTAAACCACAGAGCCTAGGACTTGCCGATCAGAAGGTCAGCGGTTCAAATCCCCATGACAGGGTGAGCTGCTGTTGTTCGGTCCCAGCTCCTGCCAACCTAGCAGTTCGAAAGCACGTCAAAGTGCAAGTAGATAAATAGGTACTGCTCCGGTGGGAAGGTAAACTGTGTTTCCGTGTGCTCCTCTGGTTCGCCAGAAGTGGCTTAGTCATGCTGGCCACATGACCCGGAAGCTGTACACTGGCTCCCTCAGCCAGTAAAGCGAGATGAGAGCCGCAACCCCAGAGTCGGCCACGACTGGACCTAATGGCCAGGGGTCTCTTTACCTTTACCTACATGCTTTCCTTGGGAAGCAAAGAAGGTAGGAAAATGAACATTTGCTTGGTATGGAGAGTGAAGGTGGCAATCCCTAACTCACTGAATCCTCCTAGAAATGTTCCTCTGCCCTTAAACCCCATGGAACAGATTCATGGATGTTGTGGGGCACACAGGGAGCTAGGACGAAAGTGGGGGGAGGTCCCATTGTGCAATCAGAAATCCTTGCACTGTTACTTGAATACTGTTTCATGTTTGCATAGGTAATTTATAGTTCTGCCTTTAGAGATCCTTCATCTGGCTGGATCCTGGCTGTTATTATAGCTCATTTGGAAATAATTCCCATGGATTTCAGTGGTATTTATTTCCAAGTACCATAAGTGGGCCGAGGATCGCAGCCCATACAATTTCCATTCAAGATGCACACTCACAGCTGTAACTGGTTGGTAGATCAAAGTTCTGTGAAAATAAGAAAACTCTGTAGAAAAAGTTAGTTCCTTGATCTTTAATGTATGTTGCCCTTTTGCTATAATTATTTGGTAACTACGTGCCACAAAGAAAATGAAATAAAATATATAAGGTTGTGTTTTCTTCTGTTGAATTTGGAAACTTGAAAAGGTACAAGTAGGTTTTATAATTTTGAATTGACAGTGCAAGCCTATACATGTCTACTCAGAAGTAAATCTCCTTATGTTTCCTCTGGAGTTCACTGATCCTCTTGTATATGTATATAGATCTGCAGCCTTGTGTATTTAAAATCATATACATGTGTTGTATATTTATTGTTTCTGTTACTGGAAGCAAATTTCCGGGTCCTCGATATTATTAGTGACAATGTCAAGGGAAGAATAGCATTTGCAGAGGCAGATGTTCCCAGCTGTAGCCAAGGAAGGCACATGACCATAACCAATTTTTTACTGAGGTGGACCATTTACTAGCCTGGACCATTTCAGACTATAGGTGAAGTTTCGCAGGTTGTGAAACGCACCAGAAATGCTTCTATAGGGGGTGTTTAATACAGCAGGACAAAATGTGTATTGGGCTCACGCATATGGGATGGAACTGCATTTTTCTGGTGGCACTTAGTCCTGGTGTGAAGATGCTCTACGTGGACTGCTTCACACTTAGGGATACAGTTCTGCTCTCCATTGCTGTTGCTAGGCAATTTGCTGGAATGGCTCAACCCACCCATCCATCTCTCTCTCCCCCTCCCCCCCTCTGCCTCTCTTTCTCCCCCCCCCCCCCCACAGAACTGAAAGGGATGATCAGTTGGTGCTTTGGAACAAATTTCAGTGCCAGCACCTGATTGGTCTTTATATTTGCCAGTCAGTCTTGCTAGCCAGTTGGAGAGGAGAGGTTGGGAAGGTCTACATCCCCCTTCTCTGGAGTGCAGCATAAGTTATTCTTGCTGCTGCCCACCATTCTGACCCTCAAACATCGCCTTGTGGGCTTCGGCTACTCACTGCTTTCTTGTAGAACAGTAAATGAGTTTTTGCTGCCATTTATCATTGACTTATTACAGTGATGTTGTGCTGTTTTGCATTAATCACCAAGTCTTTCCCACAGCCTCTTCCATCATATCACATGCATGGAGAGGTTCAGGTTTTTCCCCTCACAGAGGTTTGCTGTGCTGGTTTGATTACAAGGTTGGTTTGTGGTTTGTCCCAGCTTGGGCCTAAGTAACAGGACAAGATGGGTTTATACGCTTTTATCAAGCTGATACAAGAGCTTCGAGGGAAATTTTATGCTTCAGATTTCTTCACATATCAGTTACCACAGTTCTGGTGTGAATATGAATACAGTCTTGTATCTGCATTTCTTTCCTAAGGTCTCTCCCACTTTGTTATGTGATAGCTAAGGGGGCAAGTTGTCTTAGCAGAATCTCAAATCTCTTTATCAAGAGCATAATTTGTGAGGGTCATGTCTTCCTCTCAAACGCATCCTCCCTTCTATCTTGATCCTATTTTTCTCATCCTCCCTTAAGCTTTTTCTTAAAAAAAAAAAAAGTGACACAAGCTATCTGCTGCTTGAAGAAGAATACATAAATACAATTGTAATAGACCTCTTATGCACTTGATGTGGGAACAAAAATGACATTAACAGGAACAAAGATTTATTAAAAGTGGAAAAACTGAATGGAACAATAAGCCTTTGAATCTGCAGATAAGGCAGGAATCAGCAGCCCTATGCCTAGGCTATGAAGGATTTCCATGGTTGTCATTTCTGTGTATTTACTTTAGATAATGTTGTTTTGTGCTCTGTTAAGCTTGCAGAAGAGAGGATAGTGATCAGATCATGCATTTATTCATTTGAAGGAAAGAAGGGGGGAGCAAAGTCAGGCACTAGTTCTTAGCTGCAAAGTTTTTTCATACTGAATGGAATGCGATGGAAGCAGTTCAAGGAGAGCAAGAGACAAAAGGAGCTGGTATCTCAGGAGAGACGATGGAGTGGCCCTGCTGTCTTGCCCTGACTCTACTATAACCTTAGGATATAGCTGCTCTTAGGTGGCAGTTGTAGGATGGAAGACCCATATAGCTGGTCTTCCCGGAGAGCTGATGTTGGCCCTACTTCTCTTCTGTTACACAAGAATTTGGTTTGATCTATTGCACCTAGATTCTTGGTTTTCCATCTGTTTCACATTAATTTTGATGTGTGTTTCTAGACCTCATAATTATGGAGAGAAACATGAAGAATACTCATGTTGCCAGCTCCATTATCAAACCACTCAGCCAACCAAGTGTTCAATCACAGTTTACCAACAGCAGTTCCCTTTGCAATTCAATTGCAATCTTAATCTTCATGAACACTGCAACTTTTGTGAAACCATCACCCAGTCAGAACTTGGTAAGGGACAAGAAGGTGCAAATGCTATTATGCAGTGATAAAACAGATGCACAGCTAATGGAAGAAGAATCATTTCACCCCAAACAATGGTACAGTGAGTAGTAAAAATGTCTTGGAAATCAACAAAAAAATTGAAACATCAGTGACCTTAAATGGAGTTAATTCTAGGAATTACCTAGATTCTTGGTTTTCCACCTGCTTCATATTAATTTTGATGTGTGTTTCTAGGCCTCATAATTATGGAGAAAAACATAACAAATACAGTGGTACCTCGGGTTAAGTACTTAATTTGTTCCAGAGGTCCGTATTTAACCTGAAACTGTTCTTAACCTGAAGCACCACTTTAGCTAATGGGGCCTCCTGCTGCTGCCACGCCACCAGAGCACAATTTCTGTTCTCAACCTGAAGCAAACCTCTTAACCTGAAGCATTATTTCTGGGTTAACGGAGTATGTAACCTGAAGCGCATGTAACCTGAAGCGTATGTAACCTGAGGTACCACTGTACTCATCCTTGTGTGGGAATTACAAGTAACCTTGCCAAGCTGCTCCCAATAGTATTGTTTCCACCTAGTCATAGGTCCTCCTATGTCTACCCTAGTCCCATAGGAATACCTCCTTTAAGCCATGGTGGCTAAATGCAATGTCCATGTTCAGAATCATTGTACCTCTGGACACCAGGTGATATGAATAAGCAACAAGGAAAGGGTACTTGAATGCTTTGCTTGTGAACTTTACTGGAGCACCTGACTGGGTGTATGGGCAAGATTGACTTTTGGTCTGATGTAGCAAGATAGCGCGTACTGTTTTGTGCCTCAGCTACACCAAAATACCCCACATGCACTGCTCATCGCTTTGCAGATTCATTTCTCTCTTGATTCCCTTTTGCAAATAATCCCATTTTGCACCAGAACACTCAGTCAAAACAAATCTCCGACTAGACACCTTCTCCCTGCACCCATAATTTGTTCTCAATTTTCTCTTTCTATGCCCTCTCCATGTTTTACACCCATTTTACTCACCCCTTTAGGCTTTTGCTTTGCAGCTAAGCCTGTTTTCCCAGCATAGGCAAAGGGGTTGTAAAGAGCATTGCTCATAGCAAGATCCACCATTCATCAATATATACAATAAATATAGCTTATAAGACATGATTTATCTGTCTTCTTTCCTCTAGCCCTCCAGAGCTTTGGGACTTGATAGAGCTTTCATGGGTTTTAAACTTTGCACAGATTTTCCTATAAACTCTTTCATCTCTCTCTCTCCCCCCCCCCCCGCAAGTTACTGCAGACTTCTTAATGATAGTGGCCCAATGCACTTAGAAGCTACTGAAAAGATGTGCATAATAATAATAAAAATAAAACAGGCCGGATAGGCTTCGACTCAATTGGGTGCTGTGAGCCATTCTTCTATAAAGTCCGTCCTAATAAAAATGTGACGGCTTGAAAATGAACACCATTGCTTCAAATAGATTACAAGAAACTATATAGACGTGGGACTTTTTGCTCAATAAAATGTAACAGGGCATATTTTTTACAGAGCCATTTTTATACTCATTGGTTGCCCTATGAAACACAAGGCCAAAACCCTACAGTCTCCAGCCTACCAAAATATGCATTAATGTGGACATAAAGCACACTCTGGAGCATGTTATTGAGACTGCACAGTAATAGGCTCCCAAAATGTTCATTTAGGGGACTAAATAGTTTTCTGAAACTTCACACTGAATATGGCTACCATCTCTTAGCTTCCGTGATCTCCTGATAGCATTGTCTTACAAAACTAGCACCTGAGAACGAGACTCACAAAGTAGCTCAATTAGTCCTTTTATCTATCCTGTAACTTTCTTGTACTCAAGCAGAGTACTTTGTTCATGCTCCCAGTGTAACTCTTTTAATCAGGATCAAATGAAGATTTATTAATGTGAATAGTCCTACATTTCCATTTGACTGACCACTGCTATTAACACTTGAAAGGTATTGGCCATGCTGGCTAGAGCTAGTGAGAGCTTTAATCTCAAACATCTGGAGGACACAAGGTTCGGGGCAGCTGGCCTAACCCAAATGAGTTTGATATCCTGTTTAAAGCTGATATAGGAAAAAGGATTATGTGACCTAGTTTGCATTAGTAAAGGTAGAGCATGACATTAGGAACGTTGCAAATTATCTCAAGTTGCCAGCTCCATTATCAAACCATTCAGCCAACCAAGTGAGTTCTGTTGTGATTAATCACAGTTTACCAACAGCAGTTCCCTTTGCAATGTTCGGTCTCAAAAAACAAAAAAAAGTATCCAAATCATTTTACAATATTCATAGGTTTCGATCACCGTCTTAATCCTTGTGAATGCTGTGACTTTTGTCAATCACCCAACCAGAACTTGGCAAGGGACAAGAAGCTGCAAATGTTATTATGCAGTGATAAAACCAGATGCGCAGCTAATGACAGAAGAAATATTGAGTATCAATCAATCAATCAATCAATCAGCCTTTATTGGCGGGACTTCCGGAGGCAGCGCCAACGGCTATGGCGGTCTCCTTCTGAGCTCGGAAGGGGAAGCTCCGCAGGAATCGGGTCTGTCCGCTACGGCGCAGCGGAGACCCTCTCAGAAACTGCAGGCGGAGGAATCCTGCGGCCGTGGGACTCGGCAGGTGCCAGAAGCGCCCCCCAACTGGTAAAGGGACCCCGTGAGGGGTTCCGGAGCGGGAAGGGGGTGGCGCGGCACTGAGAGTTAATCGCTACGTCTGTGGAGTGAAGCCACGCAGCTGTTGCCGGAGAGTGCTGACCTTTCTTCCTCTGACAATTCGGCTGTCAAAAACAACAACCCGTGAGTAGGACAAGTTTTATGATTGGAAATTAAAAGAAAAAGTTAACTAAAATTCGGACTGAAAGCGGAAAGGTGCAAAGAGAATACAGAGAAGACAGGAATATATGAATCAAAACATAGAATTGGCATCTGTTCACAAGAGAATATGATAACAATGAGTAGTAAAAATGTCTTGGAAGTCAACAAAAATGATTAAAACATCAGAGACCTTAAATGGGGTTAATTTTAGGAAATGTATGTTTTTAAAATTATCTGCTTTTATTATCATCTGACCACTTGCTCTCTGTCACCTTATGCTTTTACTATCTGAATAAGAATATAAGGGAAAAACTGTTATATTAATGATATTTAGGGATATGCATTGTTATGGATGAAAGCAATGTAATTGAAATTATCTGAACTTTTTGTCATATTAAATACTACATTACCTTTGACTCATATTCTTTCTCCTTATTCAGTGCCTAGTCACAGTACCCAAATTGAAGTAGGAGACACACACGAAAAGCATTGCACTGATCCATAGAGTAATTGCACTTAAATGCTTGCACTTGTTAGAAAATTGAATTCCTTTTGTAGATGGGAAAGAAATTAAAATAAAAATGCTGTGAAATCATTTTAACACTATTGCATTTCATTAGGTAACAGCAGACCTCATTAGTGACTATTACCTATCACTTTGACATAAAATGCAGCACTCATTATATTTTTATTAACCAAACGGTACAGTAAGCAGATGTCTCGCGAAACCAATTCCTCTCCTCCGATTACTTATACACTTCAATTGCCTCTGATAAACATAAAAGGTTGAAACGTCAGCAGTGGACTTTGCTTCCTTTACAGCAGGTAAGATAACCAACCCCATATGCCACACAGAGTGACATGAACTCACATTTAGTCTTATATTTGCACTGTGATATGTGAGCATGTAAACACTGTTGCCTTTGGGTCAAGCTGAACACTCTCTATTATCGGATCTCCTGACATGTTTTCGTTTTGTTTTTTACTTTAAAGCACAGGAAACATTGAATTTGTTTAGAACTGCGGCATTGTGGGAAAGCGTGTTCTCCTTCATGGAGAGCACGTGTTGCGGTGGGGGCCACCAGGACACTCCAAAGTTGGGGGACGGGCTAATTGATCGTTGGCCACTGATACGATTGGGGCTTCCCTTGTTGTTGGGAAGAAGTTAATGTTGCCATTTTTTGATTGACAGCCAGAAATAGTAAAACTCCTTGTACGAGGCTAGGACTTCCTCTTTTCGCCCGTGCATCAAATTGCCCGTCCCTCCCTCCCTAGAATAGGGTTGTTCGCTTTGACCTTGCTATGCCTGTCATGGGGTCGTCTGCTCTTGGGGCAGGGGCCTGGTAGGAATTTTGTCCATCTGGCTGATTGGCTGGGGCCATTTGGTTTTTGCCTACTGTGTAGCAAATCGTCACAACTTGTAAGGTTCACGGTTAGGCATTGGTTTATGGTTTGGTTGGTTGAGGGGCATGGATTGGCTGTGCCTGCCCCTCTAATGCTGCTGCTGCAAGGGATTCCATTAAAGGAATTGGGGGCTAACTATTGCTTGTCCACTCTGTCAAGGGGGCTCGGGCCATAGCAATGAGCTCCTGGTTGCATTTGGGGTGAGGGCAGATTCCCTGCTCCGCATAACCCCCAAGTGTATTCTCCTTTTCTGACTTTCGCATGGTGCGGAATGTCAGTCTGTCCCCCATGGTGGGGGCAGATAGTCGCAACCAATGCCTACGCAGCCACTCACAAATTTGTATTTTAATAAAGTTGTGGCCAAAATTATGCCAAAAATCTTAAACAAAAACTTCTGTGTGATGTGTGAGTTCTTGGGGTGGACCTGGGGACCTCGACACACAAGAGGGGGTTGTGTATTCAGCACTGCACAAGTAAGAGTTCTCGTGGGACCTCCCCTTCTCCTTTCACCACACAGCCCAAAAATCTTCTCTAGAGGAGCACTGAACCCCCTGGAACAGATTTGAAAGTGTAGGAGAGCTGTGGGAGAGAGGACAGAAGTAGGAATTTCTTTTAAGCAAGCAGAAATTTGTTGCACAATCAGAAGTCTGTTCCACAAAGATAGCAGTGGAATATTAAATGTCCATTTCCTATCAATGCAACTGCTCGGTTTTCTTACGACTTTTCACATTTTAGGTTATTGCTTTAAAACTAAAGAAAGCCTGATCTCTGCTAGTCCTGTGTATATTTTGCCCACATCTCCACTTTTTCACTTGCTTAAATATCTTGTTTGCAAAACAGAGCCTAAAGGAGGCCGATCTTTGTTTTTTTATTTTTCCTGCTTAAAAATGATAATAAAAAGGTACATCTGTTTTCAACTAATTCAAGCCAGATAACTCAGGGGGTAAAAACTGAGGAAGGAAGATATATTTTCCCAATGGGCAAGAGTGACAAATTGTGGTTTGGCTACCCTTCTGAAGACATATCGACAAAGCAGGCAGGCGCACATGTCTAATTCAGCTTCAGATCCCTTTTCTATTAGTGTTTTGCAGGTAGAACGCATTCCATTGGGGAGGCTTTTAATTGAGGACTGGCTGTGCGGTATAGCAATGCAAAAGCAGAACACCTTCCGACTTCTACTTACAAATTAAATACAATCCTACGGGATCTTAAACTGGCAGGCATTTGAAGAAAATTAAATGCTAATATGTGCGGTTATACATTTTTATACCCACAGACATCAAATATATAAAGGTCTTAACTTTTCCTTCCTTGCAGTTTTTGTGTGATGCATGTGATGGTGTGGAAGGTTAAATCTTATTGGTAAAGGGGAAGTTCAATATCAGATCACGCAGTGGCAGGATAATGTGTGCACACAGAATTTGAGCCTTAGAGTATTCAAATGGCTTGCAAACATTTTCCTCCTTTATTTCCCTCCATCCTGAAAATTCAGCATTGCTGCAGAATTCAGCAAGAACTTTGGATGGCTACTAGAATGCAAATTCTATCTGCAAGAAAGCAAAACTGAATTACTTGAATGATACATATGGAAAAGGTAAGGTAAAAGGTAAAGCACCCCTGGACGGTTAAGTCCAGTCAAAGGCGACAATGGGGTCACGGTGCTCATCTCGCTTTCAGGCCGAGGGAGCCGGCGTTTGTCCACAGACAGCTTTCCGGGTCATGTGGCCAGCATGACTAAACCGCTTCTGGTGCAGTGGAACACCGTGACAGAAACCAAATGCCCGGAAATGCCCTTTACCTTCCCAAAGCAGCAGTACCTATTTATCTACAGTGGTACCTCAGGTTAAGTACTTAATTCGTTCTGGAGGTCCGTTCTTAACCTGAAACTGTACTTAACCTGAAGCACCACTTTAGCTAATGGGGCCTTCCACTGCTGCTGCACCGCCAGAGCACGATTTCTGTTCTCATCCTGAAGCAAAGTCAACGGGAGCTCACCCCATCGTGGGGATTTGAACCGCCGACCTTCCGATCACAAGCCCAAGAGGCTTCGTGGTTTAGACCATAACGCCACCCACATTGGGATGGCTACTAGAATGCAAATTCTATCTGCAAGAAAGCATAACTGAATTACATGAATGATACATATGGAAGGAAGTGTAGGTGGGTTCCCACAACGCAAGATGCAGCAACAACAGCAAGAGCCTTTACTGAACCACATAAGTGGGAAACAGGGGCAAAGCAACCGCTTATATACATTTCTGAAAGCCTGGGCCACTCCCACTCCCAGCGTGATTGGCTATCTAAACTTCCAAACTGTGAATCATGATTCAGAGTTCAAGGGGCAGTGGCAGAGGCCCAAATCCTGAAATGTTCTGTGATTGGACAACATGTATCAAATCAGAACACAGGAGCTCAGAAGAAAAATATTTAACATGTTTCTACTCTGGGGGAGCTTCAGAAGTTATTCCTGGAGCCAAAGAGAGAAAAGGCTACCCACAATGACAATGATTCTGTGTCTGTTGTGGCTCCCATCAGATCTGGTGTTTGTTTCGTTGCTTTTTAATTTGAATTTCCAGATGGCGGGTTAATGCGATGGCTTGTGCCTACGCCATTCCTCTCCCCTTGTTCCTCACAAACATTTACATTGTGGCTCCATTTTAAAGGAAACCTTAAAGAAAACTGCAGACAGCAGACTGGAAGGAAGCTCCATTCTATCTTCCAGTTTATAATATAGGTCCTAACAGATACTGCAAAAGATGCCAGAAATTAGCCTTGCCCATTGTCACTACCTACAGTTGCTTCAGATTTTAGAGACAGGGGTGGTCTTGTAGCAAGGTTAAAGCTTACTGAGAAATGATATCTAATGAATTGGAAAGGGTGTTTAAAATAATGTTTTTAAAAGACAAACAAAACAAAAGAACAGAAGCTTTTGTTTTGGGAATTATAGGGACAGAACTACCGAAACTATAGAAACTTATTCATGTATGCTACTACAGAGGCAAGGATGTTACTCAGCCAAAAATGGAAAGAAGCAGAAGTCCCAGCAAAGGAAGAATGGATACAAATCTTATGGAATATTCAGAAATGGCAAAACTTGTCGGAAGAATAAGAAATCGAGATAACAAAATTTTTATAAACAAATGGAAATGGTTTGTTGAATATTTACAGATAAATTTTAAACAGATAACAACATTGGCAGGATTATTGTAATAACCTGAAGTTTTATAAGAGTATATATTTAAAATCGAGGAATAAATGTGCAAATTAAATTAATTTGGATATGCAGAAGGTATTAAAAATAAGTTTAAGCAACCGCAGAAAGAGGGGGAAGGAAGTCAAGTTTTGAAATATTAAAATGAGTGTAAAATTGGTGAAATGTATAAACTTGAAAAGCATATATAAATAAATAAAAGATTTTAGGGACAGAATACACTGGCATTCTGTGGTACTCAACATATTCCTGACTGATGTTGAGTGCTTCCTCAGCTCTGGTCCCCAGACATCTCACTGCTACCTGAGAGATGTCAGTAACATCTGCATCATCCAGACCTGTGGGTAGGAGTGGAAAGATGATGGGAGTTATAGTGAACATCTGGAGAGCACCAGAGCTGGGACAGAGAGACAGAGAGAGAGACAACATATCCCTATGTTGAGTAGTCACTACTACATTACAACTTACACTGACCACAAAAGACGCACAGACCCAATCTGGAAACAGTGCCGGAGCATGTTCTCGGAGATGACGACCTCTTCCTCCAAGATAAGAGTAGGAAGAGGAAGATCATTTTATGGACAGAAGTACAGGAAGGAATTCCCTTTTATGGTTAAGAATACCAGAGCAAGAACATATGTGATGTCAACCTGCGTACATTGGCTGACGTGGTTGGATTTATATGGGAAGGAGGGAGAGGGTGCCTGGAGGATATATATACTGCATGAAACTTCTCATTTCTTTGGACTTGCTGTGGACTCACCACACAAGTGCCTTCTGCTATCCGGAGAGCAGAATAAACTCTTTCTTTGAACCAACCTCGGTGTCATTTGACTTCCTTCCTCCTGTCCCAGAGCAACGCAGACCCAATCAGTGAACTCCAATCAGGCTACAGTTCCAGTGTGCACATGCTGATTGGGCCTGATGGGAATTGTAACCTAAAACATCTGCAGGTTCATATGCTGAAGCCTCTATGAAAAAGTGTGTGAAAATATAATGTCTAAATTTGGTACACAGGATGTCTGAATTTTATATCTATGGGGGGAGATTGTGGTGGGTTTCTGTATGGAACCTATGACAAGGAAATTTGAATTTGGTAAGGAAATTATGGCATTAAACATTATTTGCAATTGATACCTTTAATGTCTGTTCTGATCTGGTGAAGCTTTTTCATGTATTAAAGTAGTACGAATTGCTTCAATCTCACATAAAATGTCATGATTTCATAGATGTGTTTTTATAAGCATACGCAAAGGAATTCAATAAAGTTACCAGAAAGGTGCTATGATAGAAAGGGTAGTAAAAGAAAAGTATTATGTTTCAATACATCACTGAAGAGCACTATATCTCATAAATGACTTAAAAGAAGAATACGAATCTTTCATTTTTCACACTATTTAGATTGCTATAAACTGATAGGCAGAAAACACGGATCTTGAGATACAACACAGGACCTCTAATTTGTGGGTGGGAAGCCAATGACCTCCAAATATGGTTGGACTGCAGCTCCCATCATCCCTGACCAATGGTCATGCTGGTTGGAATATATGGGGACTGAGACCAACAACATCTGGAGAACAAAGAAGAATGGAACAGGAACAGGAACAGAAGATGGGAAATGAGTGTCTTAGCCTCCTGGGGTGATGTCTGTTACAGTTGCTGCAAATGAAATTATTCTTATGATGATGATGATGCCTATCTGGCTGGGTTTCCTTAGCACTCTGGGCAGCTTACAGCATATCTAAAAACATAAAACATCAAGTGTTAAAAACATCCCAATACAGGGGGCTGCCTTCCCTAATCTATACCATGTGCAGAGTAGAAATGAATGAGTTTTCCAACACAAGAAAGGGTTTCATATCTTTAATTGAAACATTCTTAAAATAATTATTAATAAAAGTTACAAAATGCAAAGCTCTTAAACATTGACTGACAAAGATGCTGAGTTCTCAGGTTTCACCTTTCTGCTGTTAGGGGATCTCTTGAGTTTCCAGAGATGAGTCATCAAGTAGCTTAAACCTTCAAATGGAAAAACACCCAGCCTTACCCTGCCCCATTTGCCAGAGTGAAACCTCCTGCCTAATGCAAACTTCTCTGGTTTGCAAATGCATTTCAAATACACAAGTTTTTCAAACCTCAGTGCAGACAGACATTATATTATATGTATATTAAACTTTATGTCTTTAACAAGGTCTACCTTACTGCTTGCCCATAAGCATAACGAAAGTGTAAAGGACAGCAGGGTGGAATGACAGGTCTTCACAGGAGAGACAGCACACATATGCAAAATGAAAAAGATATAGGTGAGAAAAGCTAGGTAAGCAGTATGCCAACTGGACCATAATTCAGTGGCAGAGCTAAGAAGGATTCCTGCCCCAAACCCTGGAGAACAGGTAAGCTCCTTGACCTCTGATGGCCAAGATACTTGGTTTTCCCCCCTGTTCAGTTCACCCTGAAGGACTTGCATACTCCTGGAAGCCTTTTAAAAAGAACAGCAAACCTAGTAGCTCCCTCAAGCAGCTGTCAAATGTTTTTAAAAGGAAGAAAGCAGTGCTGGGATCACCAACAGCGCTGTTGCCAGACCCACACACAGCTCAGTTCAAAAATGTTCTGTATAGTCACTTAGACATCTTGGAAAATTCTACTTGGGGTACAGAAGGGTTGTGATTCAAAAATGAGTCCTTCCCTCTGCCATGCATTAAGCAGCAACCATCAGTTGCTTCCGGCATCTTATAAAGATATACCTTTTCCCCTAGGCCTTCCCTGACCCATAAAACCCATTATTTATTTGAATTCCCCAAATTCCTGTTTTTATTTGCTTTTATATGATTTTGTATGACTTAGATTACTGGTTTTATATTCTGTTTTGTTTTAATAGCACTGTTTATTTTTTATGCTGTACACCACTTAGATTTATATTTTTATTTTTTGAAGAGTGGTTTAGAAATGTTTAAAAATAATTATATATATAATATACATCATGGGTAGGCAAACTAAGGCCTGGGGGCCAGATCTGGCCCAATCGCCTTCTGAATCCGGCCCATGGACGGTCTGGAATTCAGCATGTTTTTACATGAGTAGAATGTGTCCTTTTATTTAAAATGCATCTCTGGGTGATTTGTGGGGCATAGGAATTCGTTCATTTTTTTTCTTCAAAATATAGTGCGGCCCTCCACAAGGTCTGAGGGACAGTGGACCGGCCCCCTGCTGAAAAAGTTTGCCGATCCCTGATATACAGTGCTACCTCGGGTTACAGGCACTTCAGGTTACATACGCTTCAGGTTACAGACTCCGCTAACCCAGAAATAGTACCTTGGGTTAAGAACTTTGCTTCAGGATGAGAACAGAAATCGCATGCCGGGGGTGCGGCAGGAGCAGGAGGCCCCATTAGCTAAAGTGGTACCTCAGGTTAAGAACAGTTTCAGGTTGAGAACGGACCTCCAGAACGAATTAAGTTCTTAACCCGAGGTACCACTGTACCAAGAAGGGCTAAAACGGGCCAGTTCACTCCAAAATACAAAGTGAACTGAATTTCTTCACAATCCCTATTCCCAGATTGTAGCCAAAAGCATCTAACCAGAAATAATAAGTACTCACATGCAGACAGTTTCAGATATGTAGCAGCTGATCGCTTCTCCTAGATATAACATTTTATTAAATAGGCTATCTTTTTGTAAACATTTACCTCAAGTTTCATAAATGTTCATTACTTTTTTTTGGTAGGCCATGTCATTCTTTTCTACATGAGTGCTATCTAGATGTGACTTTACGATCATAGCAATTATATTTAGTTCCATTTTATGGGTCATAATTAATTCTTATATAATGTCATTGGCTATTGGGGATTTATGTCAAGGGCGTTACAGTACAGGTTGGAATCATCTTCGCACTGGAAGGAAAGGGAAGATTCTGAAGACACAGTGTTTTACAAGGCCAAAACCAATAGCACCAAACCAAGTGATAAAACAAAATTTGAATTTGAATTTAAGTTATCTTAAGCATCAAATTAATTTGGAGTTAATTATACCTTAAATCCATTTAATACCTTGTAATAAAAGATATATTGCTAATGGATGTGTTTGGTTCATTAAAACAATAACTTTTTATTGCTGTGATGAGACCAATTTAAAATGAAATTAATTTCGGGATGCAAGATAGAATTCCAATAAGCTAGATTGCTGTAGATTGACTCTATGATTGCCAAGGGCACTTCTATCAGTATGCAACATCTGGTATAACAAAGGCTGCATCCATCTCTCCTTTTCTTTTTTTTCTAAATGCACAGAGCTATCATGGCTACTCCTAATGCATAACTGCGTCCAAACACAGAGGAAGCTGCATAGAGTCACTTCCTCTTCTGCAAAATAATATATTTTTTTCCTTCAAAATGGGGAAAAAATAGTTCTGGAATACCCACCGTACAAAACTCCTGTAAGGTCATATTGGATGCATCACTGCAAAGCTCTTGAAAACGACCATATGAATGCCAGTACCTTTTGGAACCTGAAACAAACCCACAACCAGAAGAGACGGCAAAGTAGCTGAAGTTCTCTTTTAGCCTGTGAAGTTCTTCTAACATAGTAAAGCTGGAGACCTAGAGTTGCACATCCTCATGACAAAATGTTAGAAATTAACACTCCAAAAAAGCATGTCCATTCCTTGTCCTCTCTGTTCATTGCTTGTGAGATTTATGAATATGCTGGTGTGTGTGTGTGTGTGTGTGTGTGTGTGTGTGTGTGTGTGTGTGATGTAGATCAATAGCCTCATGATGCTACAAATCAAGAATAGATTGTGCAAGAGTTTAAAGTAGGAGAGAGGCAGGTAGAGATGAAATATTTGTAGGGTAACCAGCCTCATATAACAAGCCTGTTTGAGTCTAATTAGTACATTAAAGGGTTAAAACCATAGAGTAAGCTGTCCTGCCAGGCTTAGCCTATGTCCATGTCTTCATCTCCTTGAGAGGAAATAGGTCACCAAGGCGTCCACTATCGCTTTCTCCATGAGGATATCAACACACTGAGGATAGTCAAGTTCAGTTACAGTGGTACCTCGGGTTACAGAAGCTTCAGGTTACAGACGCTGCTAACCCAGAAATAGTACCTCGGGTTAAGAACTTTGCTTCAGGATGAGAACAGAAATCGTGCGGTGGCAGCGGGAGGCCCCATTAGCTACAGTGGTACCTCAGGTTAAGAACAGTTTCAGGTTAAGAACAGACCTCCAGAACGAATTAAATTCTTAACCCGAGGTACCACTGTATTTCAATAGGTTCCCCCCCCCTGAGGATGACTTCATTGGATAGGAAAAGACTGGGATGGATCTATGTGTTGATCCTTCAAATCTGAATGTCAGCACCCTTTAGAAATCTGAACATGTAATGGCCAAGCTAATACACACACACACATACACTTTTATTTGGAACACTTTCTACTGGGGGCGGGGTATAAAAGATTTTGGTTTTAAAATAAAATAAAAATCTTTCAGTGCAAAAACACGTACACACTGACCATAATCGATCCAAACATAAAGTAATGCATATGTTAAGGTTTTCCCCCCTTCTCTTGCTTTTAACAAATTAGCCAATTAAAATAAATATCACCATATCTCACCTGGAAGTCAATGATAATGCGAGCATATTTAATTAAAGTAAGGGTTTGTTGTTGTTTTGCTCCCGGCTGCATAACAGTTGTTTATTGCTGAATATCTTTAGTCGTTACCTAAACCCAGAAGGCAAGTGGCATGGTGTGCCAATCCAAAGGAGAAACTTCACATAAAATGTGTGTGTGTGTGTGTGTGTGTGTGTGTGTGTGTGTACACATAGACATTTTGTGATTCTATACCCCCAGTTCACCAGAATGTTTTCCCTCCCCTGTAACTGCTGGTGACTATTGAAATTGTTGGGGTATGGTAGTCCTAGCTGCAGCCAAAGGAGTTGTGGTATCACAGCACAGAAATCCTTTTCCGTTTAATTTCTGGCAGTGGATCCAGAGAAGGTTCACCACTAATCAGCCATTCTAGCACCTAGACAGTGGCGTAGCGTGGGTTGTCAGCACCCGGGGCAAGGCAAGTAATTTGCGCCCCCTAACCCGTGGATTTGCGCCCCCTAACCCTAACCCCCAGATGTTGCGCCCGGTGCGGCCGGCCCCCCCTGCACCCCCACGCTACGCCACTGGACCTAGAGAGGTTTTTGCATAATGAAGTGAGCCTTCAGATATGGAAGTCCCAACCATTAGGGAATTAACAGTTTAAAGGGATTGTTGTTTTTGTTTGTTACTATGTCATGTATTTTTCTGTTTTTTATATTGTAAACTGCCCTGTGATTCCTGGATGAAGGGCAGTATAATTTAATAAATAGAATCATAGATCACTCACCCACACACCAACCCACACAAACACACACACAGGGGGCTTTCAAATTAAAGT
The DNA here is from genome assembly GCF_964188305.1 of Podarcis bocagei. Taxonomy (NCBI): domain Eukaryota; kingdom Metazoa; phylum Chordata; class Lepidosauria; order Squamata; family Lacertidae; genus Podarcis; species Podarcis bocagei. Next base: position 14,199,361 of record NC_138130.1, read on the forward strand.
TTTACAATCAGATACCCAACATACATCCCAAAAACAAGATTCGGAAGAATTCCCTGGAATTCCCTCCTCCCCTTTGTGGGTCATATTGTTAATCATTTCCTCCTGCACTCCTGTTTGTCGAAATTTGTTCTTGCCATCGGTGCATGACGGAACCCATCCAGATATATTTCCTCCATTGCTGCTTGTATTCCCCATTGTTCCACCCTAGTACCCCACGTGGGGCAGTGCTGGTAGTGTGCGCTGACAGCGGAAAAGTCAGCAAAGGAACCTGCAGCTTGGCGCATGCAACAGGATGTGTTGCGCAGCACCCACAATGTTACATGGCGCTCCGGGCGCGGCGCAGAAACAGTTAGCCACCATGCAGCTGGGGCAAGAGCCAACAGCCGAGTGGAGCAGACCCCATTGGAGCACCGTGGGCTCTTTGCTGCAGGAGTTTTGCTCAGCGCAAGTTCAGGAGCGAGCATTGGAGTCTGGGGAAGAGTCACAGTTGGAGTCACAGCAGAAAAGCCCATGGCACTCTGGCAGACTCTGCTCAGCTCTTCCCCAGACTCCAACGCTTGGCCCCAGACTCTCGGCCTGGTGCCCCTGAGAGCCCGGTGCCTGGGTGCTGTGCACCCCTAGTGCCAATGGTTAAGATGGCCCTGACTAGCATGTCTAACCTTTTTTTAATGCCATCTGTCAGTGCTTGTCGCTACAACCTCCTACCTTGCGGCACAAATAGAAAATAGAGGTGGTGCCACTAAAGCACTGAGCCTCTTGGGCTTGCCAATCAGAAGGTTGGTGGTTTGAATCCCCATGACGGAATATGCTCCTGTTGCTCTGTCTCAGCTCCTACCAACCTAGCAGTTTGAAAGCATGTCCAAAAGTGCAAGTAGATAAATAGGTACCACTCCGGCAGGAAGGTAAACGGTGAATGTTGCGCCAGAAGCAGTTTAGTCATGCTGGCCACAGAATCTCCTGGGCTTCCCTCCTCCCCTTTGTGAATCCTATTGTTAATCATTTCCTCCTGCATCTTTTTTAATCATCCAAATCTTTTACATCTCCATTGTGTCCAAAATTCACCATTAAACTACAAGTGTTATTTCAACTCTACTAACAATTTTAACTGTTTACAATGGTTTTTAAGATTTCCCCCATTCCTTATTAAAATTTTGGTCTTCCTGATTTCTTATTCTTCTGGTCATTTTTGCCATTTCAACACATTCAATCCGTTGCTGTTATGGACTTGAAGTCCAGTTTTGTGAAATTCCCATCCTCAGTGCCCATCACTATAGTCGGATGGGACATATTTTTCTGCCCACCCCTGATTGGCCAAATATGACAGCTGGTAGACTTTATAGGATGTTCTGAGAGAGAGCAGAGAAGTCCCTATACTCTTTCTTGTGTAGCAGACAGCGCCTCATGCCTGCTGGTGTGAGAAGCTGCTTTAATGTAATGGCACATATGTAAAAGTAAAGGGACCCCTGACCATTAGGTCCAGTCGTGGCTGACTCTGGGGTTGCGGTGCTCATCTCACTTTATTGACCGAGGGAGCCGGCGTACAGCTTCTGGGTCATGTGGCCAGCATGACTAAGCCGCTTCTGGCGAACCAAAGCAGCGCACAGAAACGCCGTTTACCTTCCCGCTGGAGTGGTACCTATTTATCTACTTGCACTTTGACGTGCTTTCGAACTGCTAGGTTGGCAGGAGCAGGGACCGAGCAACGGGAGCTCACCCCGTCACGGGGATTCGAACCACCGACCTTCTGATCGGCAAGTCCTAGGCTCTGTGGTTTAACCCACAGCGCCACCCGCGTCCTTAGTCTAAAAGTTAAATAGCTGAAAAATGACCCTGCAATTCTCTTTCCGTTTTTTTATTTACCATGGGGAATTTCGATAATTGTTTGAGGCAAATGTTAAATCCTAACATTCATAATACAAGGTGATGCCTTTATAGCATTGAAATGAAAAAGATTTGAAATATAAATTTACCATAGAGTATTCCAGGATGAATATTCCAGCAAGTGAAAGGGAACATAACAAATCTTTCTGTTCACATTTGGTTTGTTTCTATCAACTATGGAAGGTGTTTTGATTACCCCAACTAATATATTGCAAACTAGCGGGATTTGATTATTACGTTTGCCTCCAAAATTATCTTAGTTGTGGTTATAGCTATCTGAAATGGTTGTGGATATTTTAATTCTCATAGACACTTTGCTCCTTGTAGCTGAGCAGAGAGATGTTCCATGGGACTTTCCCTGTCATCTTCAGTGTGGTTTTTTGATTTGATCAAATTGAATCTTTCATGCTTGGCAAGTAAATAGGTGGTGTTTTGTTACACTGTCTACCACTTGTATTTTCCCATCGTTGTTGCTGTGTTTTATGTTTTCGCATTAACTAATGCCTGCAGGGGAAACATACTTTTTCAAAAATCTATATATTTGTGTCAACCTTAATTTGCCATTTTAAAGGCTGAAATGATGCATTTATTGAGCATTTTCAACTCACCCGCACTTAAAAAAATTAGCCCATAACTGTGGCTTTAAAAGCTCACAAAGATTGGAAGGGAAGATAGATGGATTCTTGAAGGTCACTCACTCCCTTGCTGACCAATTAGTTTCTAGTGGAAAAGCTTTTCCATTTTTACACATGTGGAGGATAAATTCCATGCGGGTTTTCTGAACTGGTATCGCAAATGAAAGCGAATGCCGTCACAGAGTCAGAGCTGAAAAGGGCCAAATGGTGGCAGAATTATTGAGCCAGCTGGACCGGCATAGCAGCCTTTGTAATCCAGGCAACAGAAGATCCCTAGCAGAACGCACCTGGTCCCATATGACCCAAGTAGATGTATCTACAATGAGCTGCTGTGAAAAGCCTGCTCTGCTGTCTTCCACCCTCATGAGGTGCAAAATATTGTGCTAGATGATGAGCAATGCCCCAAGTCTAGGTGCATAGTGCCCAAGATTAGCCAAGTAATTCTGGAACCTGAGGCAGAGAATCCCACAAGCAACAGCCCTCTTGCCTTGCATTTAAAATTATTGTTATTACACTGGGGAACAATTTTTTTTTTTCATTTTCTGTTGCATGAGATTTTTCAACTGTTCTTATATATTCTTTCAATGCTGATTTCAAATCTGAAATCGATTTTCATGTACATGCTATAGTTATCTTGCAATTTCTGACTTTTGCCGATATGTCATATTTACACTGCGGATAAGTGGACACTGACACATTGATCTACCCTAACCACATGGTAATTATTGTTTTGCAAACTTATTTTTTCTTTATTTTTATAGTTTTGTAACCTAAATATTTGCATTTTTCAGATCGGACCATGTCTTCTTCAATGAAAAAAAACCACCTGTGTACAGTGGTGCCCCGCAAGACGAATGCCTCGCAAGACAAACAACTCGCTAGACGAAAGAGTTTTCCGTTTTTTGAGTTGTTCCGCAAGACAAATTTCCCTATGGGCTTGCTTTGCAAGACGAAACCTCTTGCGAGTTCTTGCAAGTTTGTTTTCTTTTTCTTAAAGCCGCTAAGCCGTTAATAGCCGCTAAGCCGCTAAGCCGTTAATAGCCGCTAAGCCGCTAATAGCTGCTAAGCCGCTAAGCCGCTAATAGCTGCTAAGCCGCTAAGCCGCTAATAGCCGTGCTTCGCAAGACGAAAAAACCGCAAGACGAAGAGACTCGCGGAATGGATTAATTTCGTCTTGCGAGGCACCACTGTATCCCAAGGGAAAACATTTTTTTGCATACCTCCAACTGTACATAGATATACATGTCATTTTCAATGCTATATAAGTCACTTACATTTATACTCATATTGTACTACTTTGGCTATGTGTTTAATAAAATATTGAATTCTTGCATTGTGAAATACAAAGGTTATGATGAAAAGTGAAAAACATGAATTGCAAAAAAAACTAGAGCTTACAGAACAAAACCAACTTCAGATATGAAATCAGCACGTCAAAATTAGGTTAGAACAACTGCAGGTGTCAATGCAACAAAAAAAATGTTCCCCAGTGTAAAATAACTAATAATTTGCTACCCTTTCATGACACCTGAAACAGTTCCTTCCCTCTGCCCAATGAGATAGCCAGTTTTGCATCCACCTTTGCCCACTCGCATAATGACTAGTGCTAACAATCTGTGCAGTATAGACTTTACAGTACAGGTGTCATATACTGTCTTACACGTGGGGTTGTCATTTTTCTCTGTTTTTGCTCTTTTTAACCTGACATGAACTAATGAGCACAGGAAGATTTTGCTGGCACATATATGATACTGATGTTTGTTTGTTTGTTTTAAAAAAGCTCTGCTCTGATATCTTCATTGTATCGGCTTCCGTGAAAGACACCAGAGAAACGAAGGGGGGGGGACCCTAGTTTATGGTGTACAGTCATATTAATTTAATGTCTACAAATTCATCTTTATGTGATGGGCCCAAATAAAAAAGAAAGAAAAAAGGGAGGTGGGCACCCAGGAAATATAAATAAATAATCCCACCCACCATTGCACTTACCTTGGGAGAGCATTCGGAAGTGAGTTTTGACTGTGCCCAGTTTTGACTTTACATGCTATCTCTGGAACAGAACCCCTGTGTAAGTTGAGAGTGGGCTGTATTCACATCTTACCGCAATCTTGAAATGATGCAGTCCGCGAACACCTAGAATACCTCAGAAGGTTCCCTCACTGCGAGAAGTGAAGCTACAGGGAACCAGGCCCTGTGGAACACCCTCCCATCAGATGTCAAAGAGATAAACAATTCTCTGACTTTTAGAAGACACCTGAAGGCAGTCCTGTTTAGGGAAGTTTGTAATGTCTGATGTTTGATTGCTTGTTTATTATTATTATTAATATTCTGTTGGGAGCCACCCAGAGTAGCCAGGGAAACCCAGCCAGATGGGCAGGGTATAAATAATAAATTATTATTGTTATTATTATTGATAGTAATAATAATAATAGATGGGGCTCTGTGTATTGCAGAGTAATCAACACAATTGGGCTAAGTCACATCCACATCGAAACATGCCCCACATGTTTGTATACTGCTGGTGGTTATGTGATCCTTACGATGTGCATCAATAAACAGACTGGCTGCTACCAATTACTGTTTCTGAATACTCTTCAAAAGCAGCCACATATAGAGTTTACAACAGTAACAGAGTCTTGGGATTTGATACCTCTCTTGTTCACACCCATACATCTCATTAACTGCCTTACATTCAGTTCACATTCACACCCGTTGAACTTTCTGGGGAGAAGTGCAGTAGGCGGAAAGTTCATGGTTTCGCCCCTTTCTTTTTCTTCTTCCAGTTCTCGGCAGCTCCTGCAATAACCTGCCCTTGTTTTCTCCCGCTCTTCTTTTTTTTGAAAATCCATGGAGATCTTTATAGCTCATATCATCTGTGCATCTCTCAAAGGGGCAAGCTTTTCTATGTTGTGTTGGAAGAGAGGGAGAGCAGGGGAGTTCTGTGCAAGACAAGAGGAGAGGGGGAATACAATTTCAGAACACAAAGCTGTGCTTTATAATTTTGTGTTCAATGCCTTTCCGTGTCTTTGCATTAAGCTTGGTGTGAGTATCTGAAAACATGCTCCCCTGTGGCATTCTGCTTATAAATAACTGGTTGCAACCCGTCATCTCGATTTCTAAGACTGTCAATATGAACAACTTTCCATAGACTCTTCTCCTTCTTCTTCTCCTTCCCCAGCATAGATATCAATTTGTTGAACCGCTTGAGCCTTTGACGACTTACACAACCGCTCGGCTAATGGTCCGTGCATTAATACATCTTATCAGCTGCAAACATCTGCCTAACATGGCTGTACTTCCCTGTCAAGCTCCCGGGAAAATGTGAATTTAGATGTTACTTTGTTGATTGGGTTTGAAACAACAACCGGAGAAAATGGAAGAAAAGCCCAACGGCGGCTCGGTGTAAATAATTTATGGGGTACAAATTATGCTCTAGTCAAGCTTCCATGGAAAAAGTTGCCTAAATGGCTGTTTTATAACCCTCACTTTAGTATAATTCTGATTAAGATTCAAAGATCACTGTGTTTCTCTGTACAAATGAGTGGCGGATTAATATTGCATAAGCTGTCTTTCTCTCTTCTGCCTAGGTAAGGCACAACATGCTGTCAACGGTATTGACAGGCAAATATACACACACAAGAACCAAATTGAAGCCTTTCGCTGTTCGGGAAGCAATTTACTTGTTCAGCTCGTACCATTATGGTAATTCTCTGTCTTGTTCCCTCAAAGGGAAAATGTCATAATTTTTATCTTTTAGTCCAGTGCTAAGTTTTTAATAACTCATTCGGGTCACATACAGAAAGCTACCAAGGACAAGGAAGCAAACGGGAGGGGAGAGATCTTCTGCTACGGCTCCGGCATATTATAAAGCACTGCTGTCATCTCAAAGGTTTGAACTTGCACAAAAATTGTAACTCCTTTGCTAGGTGGGTTTTATAAAGAAACACAGGCATGCAAGAAGCAGAGCTTGGAAGGATGCTGTGATGGTGGTTAGCCCCTTTTATCCAGAGGTAATATGAGTAGGTTTGACGTACTTTTGGGTCGCCGTGCTCCTTAACTTTATTTTTAAGGCCAACTTAACCTGGGATAATTGAGTAGCTTTTTCATTATTCCACTTCAGGTCTAAGAAAGTGTCCCCTGCTTAATTTCTTTGTGTGAGGCAGCACAGAGGGCAATAAAAAGTAGGTGGCAACCCTAGCCAGGAAACACACACTTCTCCTGGAAAATTATTTCATTTTTATAAGAAATTCTAGTGATGAAATAAAATGCCTAGACAGTGTGATGAGTACATAGTGGCCACTCACCCTTCTCAAATAGCGGGCGGTTGTGGACCTTTGCCCCATCCACTGCTCCCAGCAGCAGAAGCAACATGTTGGTCAACCATTAAGGGAATTCATTGGCTGGAAGAAGTACTGAGCGGAATTTCCCCACCAAAAAATTAAGATAAAATGGGCCAATCAGAGGCCCTGCTGCAGGGGCAATTATTTGCTGCCTGGATGGTTAATGACTGTGGGCCATGCCCAGGCAGGCGACAATACATAAAAGTTGGCTGTGCATTCCTCTGCAATACTAATTAGCACAAAAAACAGTATTAATGCAAAAAATTAAAAAAGGGTAAAGGACCCCTGGACAGTTAAGTCCAGTCGAAGGTGACTATGGGGTTGTGGTGCTCATCTCACTTTCAGGCCAAGGGAGCTGGCGTTTGTCCACAGACAGCTTTCCGGGTCATGTGGCCAGCAGGACTAAACCGCTTCTGGTGCAACATTCACCATGACGGAAGCCAGAGTGCATGGAAATGTCGTTTACCTTCCCGCCACAGCGGTACCTATTTATCTACTTGCACTGGTGTGCTTTCGAACTGCTAGGTTGGCAGGAGCTGGGACAGAACAACGGGAGTTCACCCTATTGCGGGGATTCGAACCGCCAATCTTCTGATCGGCAAGCCCAAGAGGCTCAGTGGTTTAGACCACAGCGCCACCAGCGTCCCATACAAACCTTTAACGCATGTAGGGAGCAAGGAGAGTACATGTATTGGATCGCACATGCTCCACCTCCTGTCATTCCCATGTTGAACAAGGAGATCTGAAGGGTACTTCTTTGTGCATTTGACTGAACCTGCTTAAAAGCCTCCTTAATACATTTGTATTCAATATGGGAAGGTTGGTGGAGGAGGGAGGGAGGGCATCATATGCAGGGCATTGGGGTGGGGATGGAGCGTTCCCCCACATCATGTCCCTTGCCCATGTTTACATTCTCTGTTCACATTTAATATCACTTGTTGATTTGACTGTAACTAACCAAGGGTTGCATTTCATAATGAGTGTATCACAAAAACAAATTGGCTATTCTAAGGCAGCTCAGAAACAACAAGCACAATAGCAGAATAAGTGTAACAATATGGCGTGCCGAATGAAACTTCATAACTACCTAGTGATTATTTTGACAAGTTCAGCTGTTCAATATCATGCCTGACTGCTCCTTTATGCTTGATAATTTTCCTTTGTAAGGTATGACAGGCCTAAATGAGTTTGAACCTTAGTGAATTAAAACCTAGTGATTTATTTACTTTGGCTAAAATCCCTGATGTTCATATCAAGTACATGGTGTTTTGTTTGTTTGTTTGTTTTGCTTCTACTGATTTTGTAGATGAAATATATGGTTGCATGTAAATATTTCCAGTTGTCAGTTTCTGTTCCCTAATTATGAAGAAACCCTACGGAGTAAGGAACAACAGAGCCATGCAGCAAGATGTTGTCTTGCACCAGGGAATAGGCTCATTTAATAAAAGTCATTTGAACACCAACTCTAATGCAGATTCACATTTGTATTAAATACTGGAAGTTAAATTAACTGAAAATGATGTACATAGTACTGCCTGTGCTCCCAAACCTGGTGAATGTATTTTAATTGAAGTAATCGTCACCCTGATGACCAAGAACAGAAGCCCTCAGAAACAAAATGTTTCAGTTCCTCAAACTGGGCAAATGTTGCATGCCCTACATCCAACTGCCAGAATTGCTAGATCTACCTTACCCATCATATAAAGTGTGACTGGAAATTTCGGTGAATGGTCACAGAAATCAGTCAGTGAGAAATATTCGAACGTACATACCTTACAGGCCTTCGAAGTAGGCCCCCTCGGATACAATGCACCATTGACAACATTCGTAGAACAGTTGGAAACTTCTGGAAAAGTCCTCTTTTTGTACTGCTTTCAGTTCCTTCGTCACAGCAGCTTGGACGTGTGAAATCTTGGAAAATCTGTGCCCTTTCAGTGTAGATTTCAGTTTTGGAAAAAGAAAGAAATCTGGTGGGGCCAGATCCGGAGAATATGGAGGGTGGAACAACTCAGTAACATCAGTAATGATTTCACATGGAATATGCAATTCTTCTGTCATTATTCGGACGGACAAACATTGATCCCGCATCAATAGCTCACGAACTCTGTCAACATTTGCTGCCGTTCTGCTCATCGACGGTCTGCCAGACCAAGGGTCATCGTCAATGGTTTTCCACTCTTCATGGAAACGTTTAAACCACTCATACACTGTCTTTTGAGTTACAGCTTCACCTCTGTACACAATTGTGAGCATTTTGTGAGTTTCCAATGCCGGTTGTATGCTCAAATATTTCCCGCTGTCCGATTTCTGTGACCATTCACCCTACTTTCTGGTCACACCTTGTATATGGTGGCTGGGTATGAGGGATAAATTAGATTCACTTTGCATTAAAGACAAATCTACCAGATTTGCATGTTCCACCCAAACTGAAATGCCTTCCAAATTCTCACTTCTCTGAATTTTGGAATACAGCACCCTAACCAAGTGATGTGTACAAAAATGCATATCTTAGTATAAAGTGTGCATGAAATGCATATATCGTTGAAAGCAACATTTTTTTAAAAAAATGCTTTATATTATGCGAAAAAAGTGCACATTGGACAAAATTGTATACAACTCCATGGGTATTAGGAAACATTCACCCTAAAATGTCAACTTTTAAAAGAATGCAAACAGATTTGAAAATATGGAAAACTGAACTTACAACTAGGAAAAGGGAAAAATAAGAGAAAGCAAAACTGAGAGATTATCTCTTTCACACACAGCCTCATTTAAAGGGGCGATGTGTGAACTGAGCCCTGATTTCTACATTTTCTCTAATTTTAATTTTTTGCAAAGCTCAATGAGAGCACTTCCAGGCTGCTGCTACACTGCCATATAATCCTCTCTCACACACAAACACTTAGAATATGCTACAGAACGTATTTCCTTTGGTGAAAATCAGTGGAGGCTAGTAATTTAGAGTGAATGGGGCTCTGTCCCACTAACTTCAGTCTGCCCTCAGCCAGACTCACCCTCCTGCCTAATTACAACCAGTCAAGGAGTGGTTCTGCCTCTCATTGACTCTGGCATCACAAACTGCTGGCCTCTTCTTTCCACACTAGTCCCACTAGGCATCAGCCACCATTGGTGGAAATAGGAAAGGAGTAGTTCTGCTGAGTTGCTAGGGTCCATGCCACTTCCCATATTAGTTTTTATATAATGCTTTCTAATATGATGGTTGGTTAAACCAGGTGAGGGTAGCTGATGGGTCTTAAAGCCTTGCTGAGTTATTGACTTCCCCTGCATGCAAAGACAGACTCTGGCAGACTGAGTGGACGAGAGCAATAGCGAGTCCAACAGTCAAAATGGCGGCTTCTGCACGTGAAGAAGAGAAGAAGAAGAGTTTGGATTTGATATCCCTCTTTATCACTACCCAAAGGAGTCTCAAAACGGCCAACAATCTCGTTTCCCTTCCTCCCCCACAACAAACACTCTGTGAGGTGAGTGGGGCTGAGAGACTTCAAAGAAGTGTGACTAGCCCAAGGTCACCCAGCAGCTGCATGTGGAGGAGCGGGGAAGCGAACCCAGTTCACCAGATTATGAGTCTACTGCTCTTAACCACTACACCACACTGGCTCTTTGTAGAGTGTCAAGGCTTCAGGAATTCTATTCCCCCTCCAGTGGTAGCCAGAAGCAGAGAAAACAAGGTAGAGTCCTTTTTATGAGTTTTATTCATTCATAATAGCAAGAGACAAAAGAACGTGATATGCCCTGACAATGTTATTACCATAGCTGTCAACGTTTCCCTTTTTTAAAGGGAAATTCCCTTATTCCAAATAGGATTTCCCTTAAAAAAGGGGGAAAGTTGACAGCTATGGTTATTGCTCCAACTGAGCTCCTCCTTCCTAGCAACAGCATTTCCCCTCATGGTGGCCGCCCATGGCCAATAGTCTCTGATTTCTTTGTTTCTGCACTCATAACGAACGCCGAGTTCTAGGAGAAGGGGGGGGTCAGAAATATTCTCCAGTGACAACGTGTCAGCTGGCTGGTCTGTCTCTGTCTCCCTAGGCTCTATCTCCCCCCACCCTTCTCCTAACACTTCCCAACTCTCCTGTTTGCCTGACTCTGAGCTGTGACCTTCCTCAAACCCCTGCTGTGATTCAAAGCTGTGTTCCTCTTCTCCTGCAGCGTCAGGAGAACGGAGGGCGTGTGTGTGTTTATCTCCACCATTCCTCTTGAGTCCAATCCCTAACATAAAGGGAAGAGAGGGGCAGATGAGGCTTGTGAACCTGGGAAAGTAGCTCATCTAGGAGAAGGAGGGGAAACGATCGTAAACCTCCACTGCCTTGTAGGATATCTTTGAGAGAAGATGTCTTAGGAGAAGGTATCTTAGGGGTCCCTAAGAAAGTTGGATGGCACCTTGTATGCCTCCTTCCAGCAACTCCTGCAGCCAAGCTGGTGCCAAATGTATTGCTCTGCTTTCCTTTGGACCACAGAAGTGAAGCCAAGATGGGGGCCTTGTTGGCTGGGCAGGGCTGCCCTACACAACTGCTCAGACTGGCACTTTGGGGAGGTCATATTGGTGCCGCTAACACCATGGTTTGACCTCACCTCTGGAGACACAGTCCATTGTCTCTCAAGACAGACAGATGCCAACAACAAATGCAGCTTTATTATGTTTTATGCATTATATTTATTCTACTAAACCTCACTCTGGGATTGACTTGAATGAAGTGCTTTGAATAAATAAATATATAAAAATATTCATTGGAATCAATTTTCTTTAGAGCCTTCCAGTTGATACACAAACCTGCTTCTCTTATCATAGATAATAGAAATTTGGGTGAAATCACCAATATAATATCTTCAAAAAAAGTGCTTAGGACCATGAACCGATGGAAGTCATGTATAGTGTATTTTTTATAGATATAAATTCTAGATGACCACAGGCAGAATCATGAATATATTATATGTTTCTGGGGAATTTGCAAGCCCTTTAGGCAGAAAGCTTTATTTTCTTTTTAAAAAAGAAGATGAGTTCATGCTCTTATAGTGTGTTCCTATGCAGAAGTTGCTGGCGCTTTTAGTGTGGGAGAAATCACAGAGCAGAACTTGCTACTGAAGACTGCAGTGAGCCGTCCAGTTACATTTACTGAACTTGCTAGACAGAGCACTGAGTGTACCTTGAACCATCTTCCTTATAGAATTAAAGTTTGTAAAAATATTCTAGGTTATGGGGCGGCAAGACCCCTTGGGAAGCCATGGGTCATAAACTAAGCTGCTTCTCGACAGACACAGAAAAGGAAGCACAGAACTAATAATGGTCTTGTTTCTGAAAGAAATGGAAGGGTGAAAAAAAATAGGAAGAAGCTGAAGATTGCAAAACAGTTGAATACAAGCAGGGTCAACAAACAAGATTCTGCCGACTACAAAGCTTTTTGATAAATTTCTAGCTCAAGTAAATGGGAATTTTTATTTTGGTAATATATTGCATCTTAAAAATGAACTCAGTTTTTATTGATTTTGAAGGCAACACTTGCAAGTATGAAAGTAATAGCTTTTTGATTGATTCAGTCAGTATGAGTTAGGCTTTGTGAATAAAAAGGGAATTAATCAGTTAGGACTGATTTAGGGCCACTTTCACAATATGGATTTCCATTGGTGTGTCATTGTTCTGTTGTTAAAGATGTGATGAAGTATTTGCACAGAAAGAAATGATTAAATGGCCCTAAGTGAAAGGCTAAAAAGTGAAGAACTCTTTCAAGTAATAAGACCTTCCCGAAGTTAAACCATCTGTTGTCTCAATTTAACCTAAATATAAGCTTGGAGTCACCCAAGAAGTCTATAAGGATTTCAGCTGTGATTGATGGTTACATGCATTGTTGAAAGAATTTTCAAAAGCAAATTGCAAGGATTTGTCAAAAGATATGACTCAGCTATTTGGATTGCAGCTGGAAGTGGTTCAGCAATATATAAGCTTTTGTGTGCTTTAGCAAATAATGCCCAAGTAGGATTTGGCAACGATAGGCTGGAATCTACGCTTAGTTATGGCTGTCTTTGGTAGCCTTGGGCAAGTCAACACATTCCCCTTTCACTCTGAATCATAGTGATCTACTTTAAAAGTACTACTGTTAGATCCATCTCACTCAGAAGTGAATTCTGTTAAGTTCAGTGGGTCTTCGAGCAAGATAAGTGAGTCTATGATCGCCGCCTTACTTGGAGCCCTAAAACCTATTTTCAGTTCCTCAGACCTGGGAAACTGAAGCAGTTCATAAATGTATTTGCTTCCTTTTGCTAAAGAATATCAATCTTCCATTCCCAGCTTTCTCAGAAATCACTAGGAATATAGAATAAAATATGCTAGCCACTCCAATCCCATCTTGGTTTATGTGATCGCATGAGGATTGTTAGCTTAACTCAAATATGCCTCACTTTTCAGCTACAGCATCAGCCAACAAGCAGTTGCCGATCTAACACCACAAATAGATAACTGCTGTTGTTACCAGGAAATTTAGAAGAATCTGGATTCAGTTCACCTTTGAGGGGCTTTGACAGCATTCATTCTTAAATCCTCTGCTAAGTGAGAGCCATTTCTAAATGTGGAAAGAAAGGTATGCATGGATCCCTATTAGTGCTGAAAGTGCAACAACAGGATCACCATTTGTGCAATTTAAGGGTTAATTGTGTTAGTTCTAAAGTCATCTAGCTGAGAGAGATAGGTGGAGGTGTTGCTTAGCAGCCAGGCAAAGCAATGTGTTCTTTGCTGAGGTAGCATGTGCCCTGATTGGCTGTGTAGCTAAGAGGAGTTTTCCTCTGTTTAATTGAATGCCTTCCACTTCTGTACAAGGCCTGGGCTAGGAAAATCATGGTTTCTCTGTACCTTTCTCCTCAAACATTCTGGTGTTGGTCCCCCCCCCCCCCCCGTTTCCTTAGTAAGGTGTTACCAAGATTTCTTTCCTCTCTGGACTCAGCCTGCATTACTTAAGTGAATTTGCTAACAATTAGCTCATTTCTAATATGGGAACTCCAGGAATCAATACTCAGCAAAGATAATAAAAGTGTGTGGTACTCAGTATTGAGTCATATTGTTCCTGTTAGCTAAAAAGAGATACCAGAGCAGTTATGAGAATAGCAAATACAATTGTGTTTTCCACAATTTTGTAATCGTGCAGGCATGCTTCAGCAATTTCTTTGCGGCCTCTTAAATGTGATTACATTTAGTGGTCACACTCTTTAGGGGAAACCAAAGCATTATTTTTCCAGAGCTGTGATGAATCAGCATGTGGAGGAAGGCACGAGTCATATGACAACATTCCTCAATCTCATTAAACACCTTCTGGGAAAGAAACCATAGATCAATATGAAATCATCTTAGTTGACATCATAAGCTACTTATAGAATAAGGCTAGAAGAAACACTGGTCCAGGAAAGACTCAGTGAATTCTTAACTTTCTCAAGAGCCAGCAGAAGAAGCTGGGAAAACTACCCCTAGAGAGAGGGGACTCCAGGGGCAGGATAATTTAAAGGGCAATCTTGCCATACTATGGAGAAGCAAGCTGAAATCCTGACCTTGCAGCCATTTGAGAGCTCCAGATTGCAAACCCAAGCTGTGTGTTCAATCACAGGGCCAGTTCACCATCACTACATGAGATATACACAACCGTGCATTTAGCAAAACCCTAAAAACTCATTGAATTTCAGCCTAGATGAAATCCAGTGGCAACTCTACCCAGGGTTCTCTCCTTCATATTGAGTTATTTTGGCTTAACTGACTGATAATAGTCCTCATCTTAACAGACAGTGCAGGAAGCCTTGGGCTCAGATTATAGGCTGGGTCTTGTTTTCAATGACCTCTGCATGAGATCGAATCTGATGAACCATTTTGTTCCCGCTGCTTAATTTGCTCGGATCACTTTCTCCTTCAGACATTCCGTAGTGACCTCCATGACTCCCAGAGGTTAATGTTTCTAAAAACACTATCAAGATGAAAAATGCTGTATGTGTTATTGTTGTTGTCAGCAATAAAAATAAGTAATGGCTGTTCCAAATTTTGCTTAGCTCAGGAAATCTTGCATAATCATAGCTCAAGGTTGTATAGCTGTGGGCAAGCTTTTGTTTCCAAGTCCATGGCACTCATCACAAATGGCTTCATAGAGTGGTTAACTATCGGAAAGGGTGTGGAATAACTTCTGTTGCAGGTAATTCATTGTCTTTCTGTCACAGGAAATGGGACAATGCATTCGCTTTTCCAAATGTGGGGACAAAATGTCTTATGGCTAAATAACTTTTTCCCAAACAGTTCAGAAAGTATACTTACCCAAACCTTGCTTAAATGCTTTTTTTAAAAGCATTGTTTTAGAAGCAAAATACTATTACACCAATGCTCTGATTTTTTAAAAAACAATGCTATTTTTGGCAATCTTTTATTTATTTTTTAAATAAAATATTTATTAAAGTTTTCAAAATGTTACAAAAGTGAAAAAACAAAAAATACAAAGAATAAAAATAGTTAACAGAGTAAAAAGAAAAAGAAAAACGCAACCCCTCCCACTGTGTAAAAAAGAGAAAAGAATGAGAAAAAAGGAAAAAAGAAAATTCCAAAATAAGAAAACAAAAAAACAAAAAAAGACAAAAATGCAAAAATCCCTAACCTTTAAAAACATTTAAAAACAAATTCATTAGTTCCAGACCCTTGACTGTCATAGCCTTCTTTCTTGGACCTCCTCCTCCTCCCTTCCTTTGTATCCTAGTTATTAATTATCCCAGCAAATCCTTTCCTTTCCATTTTTCATAAAGTTCTATCATTACATTACCCTAGACTATTATGATCTTATCTTTCTATAATAGAATAAACCTTAAAATTTAAAATTTAAATCTTAACCTTACCAGCTTCTTATAATCATAATATTCTTTCATAATTCTTTAAGCATCTTTGCTAAAGCCAGGTAATTTCTTCCAACATTTTTCTATCATTCATCAACTTTACAAAACATTCTAGTAATGAAAAAAAAGAAAGAAAGGTACAAACAAATCCAATTTTTATCCAACGTCCCTTCCTCCTGGTTCCGGGTTTTGTCAGTCCTTATTCCCCTCAATCAAGCCCATTAACCTGGTGACCTTATGTCCGAGGCCCTCAAGTCACTTCCATGGCCCTTCCACAGCTCTTCTTCATATTTGTAGCTGTAATTTCCCTTATCTCCTGCTCGTGGTAACTCCAGCTTGACAATGTCTCTTGCTCGTGTTAGCTCCAACTTGACAATGTTTTTAACCCTTCTCGACAGATCAGACCCTTTCCCGTATTCGTTGCTGCATTCCATGTAGACTTTAAAAGCATGTTTTAAAGGCCCTCCAAAATTGAGAGCCCCCGTAGTCCCAAACATTTTGCAGCCCTTATTTAAAAAGTCCAGACATCCCAACATAGGGTGGTCAATCCAGCCCCCCATTTCCACACCACACCAGGCTTTTCCTTTCCAAATCTGGCTTTTTCCAAATTCATTTGTCCAATCCAAAAGATCATATTCCTGTTGGGTCTGTTCTGTCAAAACACACTCCTGATTTAATGCCACAACCTCCTGTTCTGTCAAGACACACTCCTGGTTTGAATCCTGAGTGGGCTCCACATATTTTCCCACTGTCTGGTCCACTGACTGTTGAAGATTTCTAGTCGAAGTCACCATCCAGTTCACCTTTTCATGTAATTCTTCCAGTAGAGCATTTGTTTTGTAAAAAGCACACAACAAGGCTTCTGAATGCATTGTCCTGCAAGGTCACGCACTTGTTCCCACAGTTATTCTGTAACAGCTGTCGGTTCGCTGGAGTTAGTTACAATTTCACAAACTTCCCCTAGCAGGAAGACTTATGGTTATTTCTTGCTACAGAATTCCTTTTTTGAGATACTTTGTCCGTATATATTCCTTTAAAGTGCGAAAGGGAGCAATGGAATCGCAAAATTTCTCTTCTTTTAACTATCTGTCAAAAAGCAGTTGTCTTTGGTCAATGAGCTTCCACGTCAGTCCTGACACCCCGTTCCAGGATCAGGACGGAGGAAAGTTACTTCCCTTTAAAGTCACTTCAAACAGTCCAAAAAAAAAAAGATTCACAATTTAAAATGTTGAAATCCAATCTTTTAAAGACGATTTTCTAAGCTCTAGATTAAATTGCCTTTGCTTTATTCTATTCACAAAAGAACGGAAGGGTGACTTCCTGTTTAGCCCTTTCCGTTCCGTGCCGAATTCAAGTTGAATTTTTAAAGTCCGGTTCTGTCCTACTCACAAATCTTTGTTTAATATCCAATTGTTCAAATTCCGGATACTCACAGATGCTTATTTTAAAGTCCAAATTGTCCCAGGAAAAAGGCAGTGCTCTCCGGCAACGGCTATGCAGCTTCGCTCCACGGAAATAGTGATTAACTCACAGCACCGCGCCGCTTCCCCCTCCTCACTTCGGAGCCCGTTGGTGGGTTCCTTAGCGGATTGGGGGGGCGCTAGAGGTGCCTGCCGAATCCCACGATCACAGGCTTCATCCGCCTGTGATTTTAAAATGGTTCCCGATTCGCCGTAGCGGAGAAGACCCTATTTACCGCGGAGCCAGTCCCTCCAGTTCAGAGGGAGTCCGCCATTGCCAGTGGCACCACCCCGGAAGTCCATTTTTGGCAATCTTTTAAATTTATATCTTTTTGTCATAGGCAGTGTGTCCTTTTTTCTAGCTATAAAGGACTTGCTCTTTTTTTCTGTTTTTTGGTAACAAGAGTTTATTCTGATTAGCTTTCAGCAGTCCCCACCCCCCATGTAACATTGTACAAGTGAGTTATTATTTTCAATATACTTAGCTGAGTTAAAAGCCTAATATAAATTAACAGTTTATTCCACCTTGCCATTAACGGCTTTGTTGAACTAATGTTGTGGAATCCTTGTTTTCTAAGAAGCATTGTCTATTTCTCTTTTAAAACTGGGGCTCTTTATGAATGCTCAGAAATTTGGGGGGAGCAATATCTGAATGTAAACTTCTGATAGTTAAACGGTCTGATTTCTATCTTACATTTTAAACATTTGTCATACACAGTCAAACTAATCAATGATTGTTATTGTTTCACGGCTTTGTTTACTTGTACAAAAGATTATTTCAAAAAGGACTAAGCTGAGAAGAGTGCATTGTCTTTTGTCAGTTTTACTTACTATGCTTTCAAGGAGAAGTCAGTAACTGCAGACAGTATTTTTAGCTTTCTGACATTTGTCTATGTGTAAAAAAATAAATGCATCGTATGTAAGTATTGATACTTCAGCTTTATTCTTGTGTTTTTAAAAATTGTATTTTTATGTTGTGAGCCGCCCTGAGATATACAGATAAAGGGTGGTATACAAATTTAATAAACAACAACAACAGAGCAATCTAAACCTAAGTTTGACATGCCAGAGGGGCTTTGAAGGAGGCTCCACCATCAAAGGACCCGTGGCGTAGCGTGGGGGGTGCAGGGGGGGCCGGCCGCACCGGGCGCAACATCTGGGGGTTAGGGTTAGGGGGCGCAAATCCACGGGTTAGGGAGCGCAAATTACTTGCCTTGCCCCGGGTGCTGACAACCCACGCTACGCCACTGCAAAGGACAAATCCTGCTGGTGAGAAGTGCCTAGATGTTTATTGTGAACTGCCCTGAGACCTCATGGTAAAGGGCAGTATATCAATTCAAGAAATGAAATGAAATGTCCCATCCAAATGGCAGGCAGAAACTAGCTGCATCTGCATCCCATCTGATGGTACCCAGTGAAAGGTCCAAAAATGGGGCATTTCAGGAGTGTGGAATAACAAGGGCTGAGCTACTATGGATCTACTGTGAGGGCAACGGACTATTCTGGGTCATTTTCTAGTACAGTGGTACCTCGGGTTACATACGCTTCAGGTTACAGACTCTGCTAACCCAGAAATAGTACCTCGGGTTAAGAACTTTGCTTCAGGATGAGAACAGAAATTGTGCTCCGGTGGTGCGGTGGCAGCAGGAGGCCCCATTAGCTAAAGTGGTGCTTCAGGTTAAGAACAGTTTCAGGTTAAGAACGGACCTCCAAAATGAATTAAGTACTTAACCCGAGGTACCACTGTATTAGTCTTGGAGCTGGTACCTCAGTTTGTGAATCAAACCCTACCAACAGAAGTCAGGGGTTAGGACTTCACAAACGTTTTGAGCTTGGTCAATATACTGTATGATTTATTTCATTTCATTTTTAGAAGGCAGTGGTGTATGGCTAACATCAAAGAATATCAATTTATTTAAAGACAATTATATAAATACCTGGAAAGAAATAAAGAGGATTTTAGAGATTTGGAGTAGGGTGAATTTATCTTTTGGGGGAAGAATATCCGTGATAAAAATGAATGTATTGCCAAGAATGCTATTTTTATTTCAGTCAATACTGGTGATAGGCAGTGCAGGACACTTCAAGAAATGGAAAAAAAGATATTTCAAGATTTATCTGACAGGGGAAGAAACCCAGAATCAAATATAAATATTTATTTTAAAACTGATCTGTGAAATTTGTTGCTAATATTCTCCTTGCGTGTTGAGTCACAGTAGCCCCCCAAATAATTCACACTTCACACATCAATTTTTGTTTAAGGTTTTTGGCATAATTTTGGCCACAACTTTATTCAAATACAAAAATGTGAGTGGTTGCTTAGGCACTGGTTCCGACTATCTGTCCTTGCCCTCAGGGACAGAGCTGGCCTTCCGGATACCAGCGGAAGCCAGCGTGGGAAACAAGTATTGGGTGAGAAATAAAGCTGGGCACCAGACCATTACTTCTCACCCTCATGTTCCTGTGGGGCTTGCACGGCCCAAGTCCGACTCCGGGGACAAGGACGAAAGAATGGCAAGCCCCTGGATTTCCTTTAACGGAATTCCCATTCGCATCATTTGGAGGGGTAGGCACTTACCCCTCCAAGCACCAATTTAACCAGTGCCTAACCGCCAACCTTACAAGTTGTGACGATTTGCTACGCAGTAGGCAAAAACCAAATGGCACCAGCCAATCAGCCAGATGGCAAAATTCCTACCGTGCCCCCGCACCAAGGCGAACGACACCATGACAGGCATAGCAAGGTCAAGCGATCAGCTTAAATAAAAAACCCCCCTATTAAAGGGAGGGAGGGCGGGTGATCCGATGCAAAACGGCCAAGAGGCCGTGCCAACGTCTGGCCCCTGTATATATAGACTCTGACCCCTCCTCCAAATTGGCAACAATCAAAACACCCCAGCAACCCAGTTTAACCATTTAAATGGCCGGGATTCAACTAAATTTGCCTAGTCACTGGAGGGTGGCCTGTTCCCAACCGCAACACGTGCTCTCTGCTAGGGAGAACACGCTTTGCGTGTTGAGTCACAGTAGCCCCCCAAATAATTCACACTTCACACATCAATTTTTGTTTAAGGTTTTTGGCATAATTTTGGCCACAACTTTATTCAAATACAAAAATGTGAGTGGTTGCTTAGGCACTGGTTCCGACTATCTGTCCTTGCCCTCAGGGACAGAGCTGGCCTTCCGGATACCAGCGGAAGCCAGCGTGGGAAACAAGTATTGGGTGAGAAATAAAGCTGGGCACCAGACCATTACTTCTCACCCTCATGTTCCTGTGGGGCTTGCACGGCCCAAGTCCGACTCCGGGGACAAGGACGAAAGAATGGCAAGCCCCTGGATTTCCTTTAACGGAATTCCCATTCGCATCATTTGGAGGGGTAGGCACTTACCCCTCCAAGCACCAATTTAACCAGTGCCTAACCGCCATGGAGCCCTCAGCTCACCGCCAAACCACTCACAGCCCCAACCAAGACCTCAGCTTGGTCACCACCGCACCAATCCAAGCCTCATTCCCTGAAGCGGAAAGATGCATGCCATCAGCTTGGAAAAAGGATGGCCTCTCAAAAAGAATCTCGGGGTGGGAAATTGCATCGCCACCAGCTCCAAAACTTTTTTGACCACAGCAGAATTGATGCGTTTTCGGGCCCTTTCAGTGGCAGCCGGGCAACGACTGCCCTTCCAAACGCAGCGTTGCAAAAGCTTTGACCAAAATTTTTTCGCTGTCGGCACCATTGCACGCAGCGTCTCCAGGTCACCCAAAATTGCAGCACGTAGTGACAAACAGTCCATGGGCACCAGGTCGTTCTCACCAAGCTGCACCACAATAGCAGCTGGCGGCCCCTCCAAGAGCAACTGCCTCCGGATACTTGGCAGGAACTCCGACCAGCACATCCCACGTCTGGACAGCCAAGACAAGCGAATATGTGGAGGAAAGCCGAAATCTGGACCCAATCCAGATTGCCGTGCTGCGACGCCAGCCCAATGGACGATACTGTGCCCCACAATCCAAACACGGGTCACCGCTAAACCTGATAAATAAGATGAAACAAGCAAAAATTGTAAGACACCAATAATGTTAACGAACATAATCTTTGAATGCATTCGATTTCCAACGACCTGTATTTTATTTCCACTGCCTTATTAACATGCTTTCCGGCCTTCTTGGTGGTACGTTTGTCTAGGCATTGGTTCCTGACTAGCTGCACCTGACCTCAGCAGGGCAGCACTGACGACTGGGCCCCACCATATCGTCAGTACCAGCAAACATTGTGGGGGAGCAATGAATCCCAAGGCAATCGCATCCCGCCAGGTGTCGTTCCCCATAGGGGAAAGATGCACCCCATCTGCCCTAAAGAGGGGAACAGCCTTGAAGAAAATTAGGAGGGTGCAATATTACAGAACCACCTAAAGCAAGGACCTATTTTATTTTATTTGTTATTTTATTCACTTTATTTATTTTATTCTATTATCCACCGCCTTATTAACATGCTTTCTGGCCTGCTCGGTGGTAGTTTGTCTAGGCATTGGTTCCCGACTAGCTGCACCTGACCTCAGCAGGGCAGCACTGACGACTGGGCCCCACCATATCGTCAGTTCCAATAAACAGCATGGGGGAGGAATGAACCAGGATCAGACTCAAGCTCACCCCAAATGCTCCCAGGGACTCTTGCATGGCCCTACCCCTCAAAAGGGGTCGACAAAAGCATGGCAAATCCTTGGATTCCCTTAATGGAACATCTTTGCGCATTGGAGGGGACAGGTGCTCCCACCCCCCCTCCAGACCACCTTGAACCAATGCCTTAAATTATTTTGAGTCCAGGGAGAGCTGCCATCAACTCAATCCAAGCCCTCTTGCATGCAGGAATGCAAACTTATGCTGGAGGAAGACAGCAAACATTCTCGCCCAGCTGTACCACCAGCACTGCGGGAGGACCTGCACAGGTCACACTCGACCGCACCAAAGGAAGGATCTCCTCCCAAAGCATTCCCCATCTGGACATCCAGTATATGTTCACATGGGCAGGAAGACTGAGATGACGCCCCAGTCCAAACCCGTCAACATGCTTGCCAGCCTAGTGTACAATGCTGTGGCCCAAATGTGCACAGCTGCTCCTATGAAAAAAGGAAACAACAGACAAGCATCAGCACAGACATCACTGTGACACTTCCTGATATAATCCTTGTCAGCGTCAGACTTCCAATGACCCGTATTCACAATCCTGTCTACTGACAGGCCCCCAGTGTGCAGCCTTTGCAGCAGCACCTAATCGTAAGGAATGAGGAGTGTTCAGCGGTAAGCAAGCCGCAGGCTCTAATAACTGGTGCACGACGTAAGCACATTGATGCCGGGCTAACGGGAACCCATTTTCATGCACTAGGAGCGGGCCAGCCCCCAGGGAATAAAAAGCCAAATATTCTGTTATCCATAACCGGGCAAGGGCCCTCCTCACCTGTGGTGGGAAGCCTGATTGTGGCACTCCTGCCCACTAAGTCTGTTTTAGAGTTACCAGCTCTAATGACAAGCTCCAAAGGATAAGGAAAAGTCCTGAAGCAATAAGCCTCCAGAATCTCGGCCCCGTGCTGGCTCCAACAACCATTTCCCCAACCCTCAGTGCGAAAATGCAATGGACTACTGAAAGGAGTCTCACCTTGATCTTTAACCCGCAGACAAGTTTTAACTTGTTGCAGATACTGCATAGGTAAAAATTGACCGACTTCCTGCCCACTGTCCTATGAGGTTGGAGCCTATTCCAACCTTCCAAGGCCCTGCGCACTGCAAACTTTATACAAGGGTCTCTGAAAAAATAAAGCTTCAATGAAACAGACATTGCAGCGGACTGAATTCGGATAGTTATAACCGCATGCCCAATCTGCAGCAGGTGGACCAAATACTGCAGGATCTGCTCAGAGGATGGGGGCAAATTCTTCCGAATGGCCAAGAACTGCCAGCTTAAGGCTAAGAAATCCATCCAGG
This sequence comes from Podarcis bocagei, assembly GCF_964188305.1. Classification (NCBI taxonomy): domain Eukaryota; kingdom Metazoa; phylum Chordata; class Lepidosauria; order Squamata; family Lacertidae; genus Podarcis; species Podarcis bocagei. The sequence continues at coordinate 14,222,516 of NC_138130.1, forward strand.
CCTTCCCATAAGAGGTAAAAGCAGAAGGGGAAATGGAAGCTGCCGCTCTCTGAAATTACTAATTGTTGTCAAAATGCCACAAGACTGGAAAAGTCTGGCAATAGCTGAGTCTGGAGCCCAGGATCTGAAGCGCTTCATCTGAAAATCGGATAGTGTCAGCGTAATTTGGAGAGTAGAAAGCACAATATTAAACCTTAAGTGGCGCAGCTCGAAAGCATGCGCGGAGGGGCAGAGACTGTGCTACAGCATGAGGACTGTTTTGCCAAGACGCTCAACACCACCTGGTTATCAGACCAAAAGCAGATCCGATGGTCACTGAACTCCTCGGGCCACATGTGAACTGCTACTACAATGGGGAAAACTCAAGAAAAGTTATGTCACATGATTGCCTCACCACACCAGGCTTGAGGCCATAGCTTTGCACACCAGCAGCCCTTGAAATAAAAACCAAAGGGCAAAGATCCAGCAGCACCAGCATGAACCTGAAAATCCCTGAGCGGGTTCAAGGTATCCTGCCATGGCGAACTACTATTGCATACATTCAGGAATTGCTACCATCGCCTGATATCTGCCTTCACCACATTTGGTAGGCATACACAAAGGTAAGGGGACCTCTGTCAGCATCGCCCTTGAGCCAGTGCCACCAACTGGACTCATCCACTTCAGCCCCAACTGGGCTAGGCGAGCTGGGTAGCACTTCCAGAGACCACCTTCTGCACATGAACAGGTCAAAGTGCTGTGGACTCACAGCTTAGAGTTGTGAGCACCGGATTCACTCCAACAAAAAGACAGTCGTCGCACAGCAGAGTACAGCAGAGTCTGAGTATATAAACAACTCAGAGAGCAGCTCTGTAGAATATCTTCTTTATTGTATCTACAACTATACAAACTATATACAGAGCTTAATAGGTCTAAGCATAAATAAATGCTGCACTGCACTGAGTATCTGCAGCTGCCCTTAGCAGCAACCTTATCTCTACACATGATCTCTAACACTCAGTCTCTCTCCCTCTCCGACACTGACTGACTGACTGACTTGGTGCTGGAGCAGAATAAGTAGAGACCAGAACACGCCTCCTCCTCTCTGGAGAATCAGCAGACTCCTCAGGAGATTCTTGGATATGGGAGGGGTGAAATCTAGGCAGCCTGGCCTAGTGGGAAGATTAGTTAAGTGACCCAGCAAGATCGGATCTGGTGAAGCATCACTTGCTACAGAGGAAGTATTACAAAATAACTTCCTTCAAGGCAGACAGCTTCTCCATAGCCAAGTGGTATGTTTTAGCAACGATATCCAACTGGATCCCTAAATAAAATGGGAATATGGGCAAAAGGTATTGAGCTATTGCTTGCCAGCTTCCAGCCCCCGCTTGGGCAGGGGGCATCTTGTGCAGCCATCATGATATGTAAATTTACAGGGCCGACGCTGGCCAGAACCCCTAAAGAAGTCCCAACCAAGCTGCCGCCAAGCCAGCTTCCTTTTCAGACACACACTCTGTGCAATGCAAAAAAAAAAACAAAAACAAAAAAAAACAACAACACACACTCCGTGCAGTGCACACACTCTCCATGCAATGCAACTACACACTCCGTGCAATGCAAAAAGCACGCTCTGTGCAATGCAACTACACACTCCGTACAATGCACACACAAAACCTCTGTGCAATGCAACTACACACTCCGTGCAATGCAAAACACACTCTCTGCAATGCACACACCTTTTCATGCAATGCAACTACACTCCATGCAATGCAACTACACACTCTGTGCACTGCACCCTCTGTTCAATGCAACTACATACTCCGTGCAATGCACACACACTCCGTGCAATGCAAAAACCAAAGCAAAACAAAAAACACTCTGTGCAATACAACTACACCCTCCATGCAATGCACACGCACTCCATGCAATGCAACTACACACTCCCTGCAATGCACACGCACTCCATGCAATGCAACTACACACTCCCTGCAATGCACACACCCTTCATGCAATGCAACTACACTCCATGCAATGCAACTACACACTCCGTGCACTGCACACCCTCTGTTCAATGCAACAACAAACTCCGTGCAATGCAACTACACCCTCCGTGCAATGCAACTACACACTCCGTGCAATGCAACAACACACTCCGTGCAATGCAACTACACACCCTCCGTGCAATGCAACTGCAAATCTCCTAGCAATGCAATGCAATTGCAGCCCGTGCAGCGCCGTGCTCTGCAACGCACAGAGCAAACTGCAATGCGGGCACGCAAAGGTGCTTTCTCCCAGTTGCATATTGCAAACATGGCGCCCATTACATCCCTCGCAGAGAGGTAACCACCAAAAGGACTTAAGTGTCCAGGTAGAGCATGGGGGAGCATGCAGCTGTCCCATACAGGGACCAATCCTGCAACCTAGGCATTACCGGCACTATGCGCTGACCCAGTGAAACCAATGCTTCATGGACCACATGGGGACACTATTCAGGCCGGAAACGCTTCCAGGCCATCGAATTCTAGGGCAAAGCCCTAGGATCACCTGCTAGGCCAGGCATAAATGTTTCCAGTGAAATAGCAGAGTTGAGGTAGCCCACAGCTTGTCCAGGTACCCCTGCTTGCCCTTTTAGAGGGAAGCACCCCTTCAAGAAACCCAAAGTTCTTTTATCACAAATGGGCCGAACTGCCCAGCAACAGAATAGCCCATAAGGAGCAGTTTGTTTTGTTTTGTTTTAACAATGGCTAAGAGGGGGATATGAACTCCCAGGTCCTAGTCCTGCACTTTAGCCACTAAGCCACAATGGCTCATCTCAAAATGGCAGTCGCCTCTATCAGGGCAAAACAAACTTAAAGAAAATAAACTTGTTCAGAAACAGCATAGTTCAAGAGCATATACAGAGTGCTCATAGTCCTTGGAGGCACAGGGAGCCATAAAGCCAACCTTCGGGGATACTATAAACGAAAGTGATACCAGCTAAGCTGGGAACAGCCCTGACTAGCCCCACAATTTCAACAAGAGAAATGGGGGAAACCTTTTTGCGAAAGAAAGCCCCTAACGGGGGCTCTCTCACTATTGGGAAAGGCAAGCCACAGATACAGGGAGAATCTTCCTACAGGGCAGGGTAAGGGGTGGGGTGGGAAATTGAACAGGAAAAGGGGGGAATTAAATTATTTAAGGGACTAGAGAGGATTAAAAGAAAGGGGAAATAAAGAAATAAAGAAATGTAACCAGACAATGAGAAGATTGTCCCAGTGCTCCATGTGATCCGATGCAAAACGGCCAAGAGGCCGTGCCAACGTCTGGCCCCTGTATATATAGACTCTGACCCCTCCTCCAAATTGGCAACAATCAAAACACCCCAGCAACCCAGTTTAACCATTTAAATGGCCGGGATTCAACTAAATTTGCCTAGTCACTGGAGGGTGGCCTGTTCCCAACCGCAACACGTGCTCTCTGCTAGGGAGAACACGCTTTCTGGGATCTTGGAGAAATATTATAACCTTAATTCTTAAATAGATAAAGGTGTTCTTTTTCTTAAAATCCTGAAACAGAAAAGGCCATTTTAAATCAACTTACAGCATCCTGATGGTTCACATATTGGTTTTTGCACATGATGGCCAAACCTCAACTCTATATAACTATCCAGCAAGTGGCCAAAGTCATCCATCATTTATATCAACTCAGTGATGGGTTGTGGCTGCTGAATTTGACATCTCTGCTTCAGATGAGGGGCTATTTATGTGAAATGGCACATACAGTGGTACCTTGGGTTACATATGCTTCAGGTTACATACGCTTCAGGTTACAGACTCTGCTAACCCAGAAATAGTACCTCGGGTTAAGAACTTTGCTTCAGGATGAGAACAGAAATTGCGTGGTGGCAGCAGCGGGAGTCCCCATTAGCTAAAGCTAAAGGGAATCAGGCACAGGGACTACTTCACTGTGGCCACACTACTGTGGCACATACATTTGTACCTCAGGTTAGTCACTTCAGGTTATAGACTCAGCTAACCCAGAAATAGTACCTTGAGTTAAGAACTTTGCTTCAGGGTGAGAACAGAAATCGTGTTCCGGCGGCGCAGCAGCAGCGGGAGGCCCCATTAGCTAAAGTGGTGCTTCAGGTTAAGAACAGTTTCAGGTTAAGAATGGACCTCCGGAACGAATTAAGTACTTAACCCGAGGTACCACTGTATGAATATATGCACTCTCACACACACATACATATTCATATACATATTCATATACATATTCATATACATATACATATACATATACATATACATATAAATATACATGTATGTGACATAACCCAGCAAGGACTACCACTATGATGTCTGATTTGTTTGAATAAGAGAGTTATTGTGCATGCCCTTAAATCTCTTCCACTGAAATGAATAAACTTTTGCTCACTTCTGGCTGTGACTGTACTGATTGTTACCACATTAGAGAAAATCAGAGAGGATTTCAAGGAGCAATCATGCAGATGTCAGATGCAAAATGTTAGCTGGTGCAAAATGCGGTGACCAGCCTGTTCACTAGGTTATGCATCATGCATGCAACACATGAGTTGCACTGGGGTCTGATAGAATTCAATTCCGTTTTTAAGACTGCATATTTGTATTCAGTACACGCTACAGGTTTGAGATAAGCACAGTACAGCAACGTCAACCATTGACACTAGAGAGTTAAACTATATCAAGTAGCATAGTAAGAATTGTGGGATATTGTTTTATTCATTTGTGGGCAGTCCCAAGGGAGTGAGCGGGGCCTTTAAGGTTTATAGATTTCACTAATAAAGCCAGGATCGTTATTGATTCTGGCAACGCATTACCCTCTGCAATTAAATTACCAATGACATCTTGGTTAAAATTGCTTGGAGAGGTTCAGGTACCATTACAATCATTTTAAAAATAGTTACCATTGATTTTAATTCTCACCCAGCTAATTATTATCTTGTTGATTTTCACCAAGCGCCACTTAAAAAATGTCAGCCTTTACTTTGATATTTACCAAAAGTTGTGTTGCTGGTTTGCTTTAAAAACAAAAAACATAAAAACACCTATTTTAAGCACTTTTCCCAATGCACTATTTTAAAAATATATTTTAAAAACATTGCTTGATGCCTAATAGACCAGCCTCCACTTATGTCCATCATATGACAAAAACATTGAAATATTGTGAGGTGAAGTTGCTTTTGTCTTCAGTTCTAGTTTACAGAGTTGGAGTCTGAACTTTAAGTTATTGTGAGAAAATGAACTTTCACAAGATAGTACAATAAATGTGGCTTCTTGACTTCCTGAGGTTCGCCATCAACTTAAATATCACATTTTAGCCTGAGCATTCTCTACCTGCTGTTGCTACAGCTAACACCTAAGATTACTGAAACTGAAAGAGGTCAATAAAAGAAATGTACTTCATTTCCTTCACTTTGTACATAAGGCAACACTTTTTCTATAGACCGTTCCATACATAGACATTTACCCTTTTGGATTTGCTATCTTTCACACAATAACAGGTGAAAGAAAAATATAAAAAGGTCATAGATAAACCATTATCAAAGAGAGCCAGAAGAGGCTAGGGTATCTGAAATTGCTTTCATCTGTTCAGATGAAACTGAACAAATGTTCATTCCGTAGCGTCAATTTAGTTATCTACTAGAAAGCGAGGGCTGTGAATGGGATCCGTTTCTCCAAATATAATTTTGGTAACCAGCCCTGAGCCTTTGAGAAATGATGAAGCATACTCTCCCCCGCCCCCGCTTTTCCTTTCTTTTTACAATCCAAAGTGCTGTGATGATGTACAGGGTTGGTTTCAATATCTGGGAGGTCCTTTGGCAAGACATCCACTTGGGAAGACAAGTGAACTAATGCCAGTGTACTGGAAGAAGCAAAGATCACCAGTGTTGGACCAGTCATGTTGTGCAGATGCCTGATTGTCGTCTTCCAAAGCAACTACAGTCATACCTCTTGTTACGTTCGGTTCAGGTTACGTTTTTTCAGGTTGCGTCCCACGGCGACATGGAAGTAACGGAATGGTTACTTCCGGGTTTCATGGCTCGCGCATGCGCAGACACTCAGAATGACGTTATATGCATGTGCAGAAGTGGCGAATCGCAAAGACGTGGGTTGCGTTCTGCTCATGATGTGAATGGGGCTCCAGAATGGATCCCGTTCACAACCAGAGGTGCCACTGTGCTCTATTCCAAACTTAAAAATGGAAAGCGTAATGCTGGTGGTCAACAAAAGAGGTTTAAAGACTGTCTCAAGCCAAACCTTTTAAACACCAACAATTGGGAAACACTGGCCTGCGAGCGCTCCAATTGGAGAACAGTCTTCACCAAAGGTGTTATGGGCTTTGAAGACACTCGAACTCAGGACAAAATGGAGAAATGTGCTAAGAGGAAGGCATGCTTGGCAAACCCTGACCATGATCAATTCCCGCCTGGAAACCTATGTTCCCACTGTGCAGGATGTGTGGATCCAGAATTGGCCTCCACAGTCACTTACGGACTCATTGTTAAAACCGTGCTTATGGGAGACAATTTGACTTGGCTACGAGTGATTGCCAAAGAAGAAGAAAGTACTTTCACTCCCAGCAGACCCTCATATTCTGCTGTTACTTCCCCTTTCTTGTCCATAGAGTGAGAAAGCAAATGGGCTTCAGAAGCAATGTTTTTGCCTGGCGGCTAAAGGTGTATAATGAAGGCACCCGGTGACCTTCCCTGGGAAGAGCATTCCACAGATGGGGAGCCACTGCAGAGAAGGCCCTGCTCCCGTGTTGCCACCCTCCAAACCTCTTGAGGAGGAGGCACAGGAAAGAGGGCCTCAGAAGATTATCTCAGGGTCCTGGTAGGTTCATATAGAAAGAGGCAGTCCTTGAGGTACTGGGGTCCTGAGCCGTTTAAGGCTTTATAGGTCAAAACCAGCACTTTGAATTGGGCCCGGAAACTAATCGGTAGCCAGGGCAGTCGGACCAGGATCGGTGTAATATATTCAGACCATCGGTGAGCAACCTGGCTGCTGAATTCTGCACCAGCTGAAGTTTCCAAACGGTCTTCAGAGGCAGCCCTACATATAACACATTGCAATAATCTAACCCTGGAGTTACCAGAGCATAGACAACAGTAGTCAGGCTATCCCAGTCCAGATAGGGGCGTAGCTGGGCCACCAGCCGAAGTTGATGGAAGGCCCTCCGGGCCACTGAGGCCACCTGAGCCTCGAACGACAGCAAAGAGGACCCCCAAGCTACGAACTTGCTCCTTCAGAGGAAGTGTAACCCCATCAAGAGCAGGCAAACTAGCCCTTCAGTCTAGGGAACCCCCCACTCAGTCTTATCTGGATTGAGCTTCAGTTTGTTGGTTCTCACCCAGTCCATTACCAAGGCAAAACACCAGCAAGTCCCGGCTGAAAAAAAGCCCTGGTCTTGATCATACTATCAGTCGGATACCATCAGTATTTGCTCACATCATTGTTGTTCTTGTTTTTAAATCCTGAGGTGAGACAGCAACTTTTTAACATTGATTTTTTAAAATTATATTTTAATATGTTGGGACATTTTTAACATCTACAATCAAAACACAATTTAGTCTTTTCTCTTATTTTTGTTGACTTCCCACCCCTTTTTCCGTGGAGTTGCTGTTTCTCCCCCCCCCCCCGCGGCACCCCATTTTCTATCTATCAAATCACAACCACAATATTATACTCTAATTCCTTCTGTTTTGCCAAGGATTAAATCCTGCTCGTGAGTTCATCATACTGTAATATTTCTTTAAATAGTCTGAAAAAGGCATCCGCACTTCCATAAAATACTCATCATTAGATTCTCTTCATTTTGCTGTGAATTTTTCCATTTCTGCATCATACACTATCTCAGTGGCGTAGCATGGGGGGTGCAGGGGGGGCCAGCCGCACCGGGTGCAACATCTGGGGGGGGGCGCGCTCGCACTCGCAGCTCTCTGCCCCTACCTGGCTCACTCTCTCTCTCTCACTGCAGTGCTGGCTGTGTGAATCCGATCCGAGCCACTGGGTCGCCACCCACTGTGGAGGGGGGGGGGTGCCAGGCGTGCGGTGCGGAGAGAGAGCGAGGGACTATCTGGGGGAGGGACAGTGCAGCGGCTGCCCAGCGCAGCGCTGAGCGCAGGAGAGAACCACACCAGACCAGACCAGGCAGCAGCAAGAAGAAGCTGGCAGTGGCGGCAGGTTAGAGGTTAGGGGGCGCAAATTACTTACCTTGCCCCGGGTGCTGACAACCCACGCTACGCCGCTGCACTATCTTACTTATCCATTCATCTTTTGTTGGAACTTCCTCTTCCATTTCTGCACATAGAGAATCCTAGCTGCTACTGCTGCTACATACATAAACAACTTTGACCTTTGGGGGGAATTTCTACCCCTATAATCCCTAACAGAAACACTTCAGGCTTTTTTTTTGATATACTCATTTTAAACTTTTTGATGTTTCCTTTCCATTAAAATGATTGCAAGTTATGCACATAACTATGTAAGTTGTGTAACTTCTGTTAAGTAGTGGACAGCGAGACAAATAGTGTAGTATTTGGCAGGAAACGAATGGCAGCAGAATAGAAACAGCACCGATCATGGCAAATACAGAGCGGCAGGAGTATTTTGATCACTTTTGCTGCAGTGTTCCTTCTTTTCCTACATGGCATGGGTGCCTAATAGTGGGTTGGACTCCAGTTCCCATCAGCTCCAGCCAGCATGGTCATGGATGATGGGAGTTGTAGTCCAGGAAACGTTTGGATGGCCAGAGGTTTGCCAATCCTGATGTAAGGGAGGGGTAATACACACATCCTAAATTGTAGCAAGAGGAAGATCTTGCAGGGGAATGGGATGAAATGGACCTTCCTTTACAGAGTGCGTAAACTTAAGGAGCACCTTTCCCTTTTCAGAAAGGTGTGCTATATTGCTAGAGGAGGGGTGGGACAGAAAAGGAAATAATTTTTTAAAAATAAAAATGTTGACGTTCTTAAAGTGGCAGGGCAGGTAACTAAAGGGATCAAAGCCACTGTGGAAAACTAGGGGGACTGTTGTTGTTGTTAGTGTTATTGTTGTTGTTGTTGTTACAGTGGTACCTCAGGTTACGAACTTAATTCGTTCTGGAGGTCCGTTCTTAACCTGAAACTGTTCTTAACCTGAGGTACCACTTTAGCTAATGGGGCCTTCCACTGCCACTGCACTGCTGCACAATTTCTGTTCTCATCCTGAAGCAAAGTTCTTAACCCGAGGTACTATTTCTGGGTTAGCAGAGTCTGTAACCTGAAGTGTCTGTAACCTGAAGCGTCTGTAACCCGAGGTACCACTGTATTTGGATTTATATACAGCCCTATACCCGGGGGTCTCAGGGAGGTTCACAGAATAAAATCAAAATATAAAACCACAAAATACATAATAAAAATAAAAACAATAACCCAATAGCCCACTGCAAAAAATCATTTTAAAAGGGCATAGGTTAAAAAGGAACGTTTTGCCTGGTGCCTAGTTAAAGGTACCCCTGACCGTTTAGTCCAGTCGCGAACGACTCTGGGGTTGCGGCGCTCATCTCACTCTATAGGCCGAGGGAGCCGGCGTTTGTCCGCAGACAGCTTCCGGGTCATGTGGCCAGCATGACTAAGCTGCTTCTGGCGAAACCAGAGCAGCGCACAGAAATGCCGTTTACCTTCCCACCTATTTAGCTACTTGCACTTTGATGTGCTTTCAAACTGCTAGGTTGGCAGAAGCTGGGACAGAGCAACTGGAGATCACTCCGTCATGGGGATTCAAACTGCCGACCTTCTGATTGGCAAGCCCAAGAGGCTCAGTGGTTTAGACCACAGCGCCACTCACGTCCCTTTTGCCTGGTGCCTAAAGGTGTACAATGAAGGCGCCTTCTTTATAATGAAGACTATTCCAGTGTTATCTCACTGTAATTTGTAGTGCATAAAAGGAGCATGTTTACATTTAAAAAAAAAATAGAAACATATCTTCATGGCAATGTCAAGTTCAAAATAAAATACACTGATTAGGATATTTCAAAGTATCATTGTACTTTTTTTGTAAGATTATATTATGACCAAGAGCAGTAATGTGCTCTCTTAGGCGGGGTATGAATAATGTGAGCTGACAGCAGCATCCTATGAACTTTCTCACTTTTATTCCCCTTTTATGCTTATGTTTGCAATTTGAACATTTTGGAACATCTTCTTTTCTCTTGCCACAACAGCACAAAGTTTTGTCCTATAAAACAAGCATTTTGCTTCCCTTTCTTGCCTGGATACACAAAGGATCATTATGGGGCAAATTGCTATCAAGGAACACTCTCCTTTATAGTTCTTCATAAAAAAAACATATATGCCAGTAGACTGACGATCTTACACAGATATTTTCACAAGAGCAATTTCCTTTGCTTTTTGTTTTATAAAAAAATTACATTACTAGCATGGGTTTGTTTGTTTTTGCAACCCTAAAATGATGGTTGTATTGTTCATTTTTACACTGCTTCTTTTTACAAAGATCTAGTTGTTTGTCCCTATGTTGGCTTATTTTTGAGTGGAATAAAAAAGTGTGATTTAAAGGAGGAGACCTTAATTCTTTGCAACATTTCTTCTCTTGTGGTTCTGCCATGTAATGCTTCTTAACAGAAATGACATATCTCTCTAGCCCTTTCTCAGCTATCACACACACACACACACACACACACACACACACAGAGAGAGAGAGAGAGAGAGAGAGAGAGAGAGAGAGAGACTCACAATCTCCACTGTCCATCATGCAGTTCCATTAGGATTCTGCTTTCTCAGTCACATTGTGAACAGCTTTTTCTTCCCCATTTATGTTTTCAGTTATCAAAATTGCCCATGAATCAGCACAAGGCAAACTGAAAGACTGATTAAGCAGTACATTCTGGGGGCTGTTCTCTGTGCCCTCTCCCCGCGGAAAAAGATAAGGCTATATTCTTTTGTGAATAATAATTTTGACTATGCATAATCAAGTGTAATTCTAGAAAAGAACTCATCTCCAAAATACGTTCCCTTTCGCCGTGTCTTGTCTTTGTCTGACTTATTTTTTTAAAATGTAATTGGGCTGTATCCTCAGAAAGCTTCCATCACAATTGATGTGTTGGTTTTTAAGGTGCCGCAAGACTCTTCTTGTGTCTGTTGTAAGAAAATAACCCAGGTACGCTATTTGGAATCGTTATTTTCACTGTAAAATAGTCACCACATCTTTTTTAGAGCCATTCTTAATGTCACTCCCTTATGGCCAGGGTAGGGTACGTTTGCTTCGCACCATATGGAAGAAACAAAAGAGGTTTCCCCCGAGATCTTTTTTCATTGGGGAGGGGAGTCTTCACCCAGCTGCAATGCGGTCAATCTCTGCACAACCCCATCTTTACCCTCTTTCAGCCAGCACAGCATGCATCCCACTCTCCTTTTAACAGCACAAGATTAGCCAGTCACTTATTTGGAGACAGGGGACGCGGGCGGCGCTGTGGTCTAAACCACAGAGCCTAGGGCTTGCTGATCAGAAGGTCGGCGGTTCTAATCCCCGCGACGGGGTGAGCTCCCGTTGCTCGGTCCTGTTTACCTTCCTGCCGGAGCGATGCCTATTTAGCTACTTGCACTTTGACGTGCTTTCGAACTGCTAGGTTGGCAGGAGTAGGGACTGAGCAATGGGAGCTCACCCCGTCCCGGGGATTCGAACCGCCGACATTCTGATCGGCAAGCCCTAGGCTCTGTGGTTTAACCCACAGCGCCATCTGCAATTCCTATCCCTAGGAACCCCCAAACAACACAGGTTGAGTGTTATTTGTTTCAGCTGCTTTAATGAATGTATGTGGGCACCAGCCTCATTTTATCCTTACATTTTTTTCACACTTGGCTAGACACTAGTGTCAATTCCTTCCCTCCCTCCCTCCCTCCTTCCTTCCTTCCTTGCTCCCTCCTTTTCTCTCTCCCTCCCTTTCTCCCTCTCTCTCTCTCCCCACAAAGTGACAGAATGACAGTTTTTAATAGACTTGTCTCTGTGGTAATCAAACAGGCAACATTAAGCCGTATCAGCTCAAAAACAAAAAAGCAGCATATCATAATTGCATCACTTGTACAAAATGATTTACTACAAATAGAACTGTTACAGTCCTGGAAAAATAATTAAAATTGTTCCTAAATATTACTCGGCTATGTGACAGGGAAGCAACTTTATTTCCTTAACTGTTTTCAGTAACAAACTAATACTGGCTGTTATCATACTAGTTTGGTGGTTAAATAAATGAGGCTAATTCATGAAACATATTCTTGACTGAACAAGCACAGCATCTTTGGTGATCACTCGTAGCCGAGTAAGATTGTCTTCCATAAACACGGTTTTAACAATGAGTCTGTAATTGACCGTGGAGGCCAATTCTGGATCCACACATCCTTCCACAGTGGGGACATTGGTTTCTGGGCGGGAGTTGATCACGATATGTATTTGCCAAGCGTGCCTTCCTCCTAGCATGTTTCTCCCTTGTGTCCTGAGTTTGAGTGTCTTCAAAGCCCAGGACACTTTTGGTAAAGGCTGTTCTCCAATTGGAGCACTCGCAGGCCAGTGTTTCCCAGTTGTCAGTGTTTATACTGCATTTTTTAAGATTTGCCTTGAAAGAGTCTTTGAACCTCTTTTGTTGACCACCAGCATTACGCTTTCCATTTTTAAGTTCGGAATAAAGTAGTTGCTTTGGAAGACGATCATCAGGCATCCGCACAACATGACCAGTCCAACGAAGCTGATGTTGAAGAAGTATATAGGGGATGATTTAATCTGTAAAATTATATTTTGCAAACTAGGAAGATTCAGGTTCTTAACCATTTCAGTCCAGCAAAACAAACCCGGCACCAAAGGATGTATTGGAGCTACAATCTAAACATAATTACTTTTGTTTAAGAACCCTTCAGTTCTCCTTTTTATTGTCCATTCATGCTCGAGATGGTATCTGGATGGTTATATGCAATCCCCTTTTTTCAATACTCTTTGGCTTGCAAAATTGTTTGGATGGGCTTACCATTTCACTTCCAATCAGTGCATCTCTCTTGGCCACCTTTAGAAATCTTGTAGCTGTTTCTACCTCAAATGTTCTGGTGCATTTATTATTTGGTTATAATTTATTAAATTGGTATCCTACCCTTCTCCCCAAAGGAGCCCACTGTTTTTGTAAATAATTTTTATTAATTTTCCATTAAAAGCATTCCAACTGATCAGAAATCAAATCAAATTTTGTTGTGCAAATGTGCCCCTTCAGACAGCAATAATGAAATAACATTTGGGAATATCGTAGAACTGCTAATAAATAGAATGATGTGTGAAAATAAACATACTATTATTGTGGGGGCTATTGGGTTGTTGTTTTTTATTTTTATTATGTATTTTGTAGTTTTATATCTTGATTTTATTCTAACACACACACACCGGGTATAGGACGGTATATAAATTCTTTTATTAATAATAAACACATCATTTACATTATTATTATTATTATTTGTGTTGCAGAAGATATCCACACAAAAAATCATCAGTGTTAGTCATCTCTATTATTAAAGATGGAGCTGAGAAACCGGCACTTCCTGTTTTGACAACCAAAATAATATTCTACATTACATTTCTACAAAATAGCTTCCAGATTCCTATGATTTTGGAAATCATACTTATTATCTTGCTCTCTGCTGCCTCCAAAAGTATTTTTTTTCTATACGTACCGAAGGCAGAGCTGGTATAAATTGGCTCAATATGTTTCCAGAACAAACTTCATCAATCATAAGTTTATACTTGTTAAGTGGGGTCCAGAAATATGAATAGCATATGAAAATTATGAACAGGTGCCAGCCCTGAGGCCACAACACAGACCGGGGGCCTAACAGATGCTTCGGGCTCATGCAGTGACATTTTTACCTCGGCTGCCTCCTTCATGAAAATCTCCCTCAAGCATCTCACCCTGCAACTCATATCTCCAGTCCCATCCATGTCCTGCAATTCCCAACAAGGCAAGCAAGGCAAAGGAAAGAGTTAGCGCTCCTTGGATTCTCCCATTTGGCATTGCTTTTTCTCCACAAACCTTTAGCACATCATCCCTTATTTAATGCTCTACCTAAGAGACTAGAACTATTCCCTTGTCCTGCTGGCAAGCTTCTACATTGTAGGGCTGTTGTTGTTGCTGCTGCTGCTGCTACTTTTTGCATGTTCAGACCCAGAGACCTCCCCCCTAAATAAAGACACATTTGACTCAAATTTTAGTTTTGGTTTTTGGCAGAATTTAGGCCACAACTTTATTGATTACAGAAAAGTGAGTGGTTGCATAGGCTCTGGTTCGATTAGCTCCCTGCACCCTTGCAGGTAGCACTGACCGAGAGCTCTGTCATAGGTCAGCCAAGGGTGAACACCTGAGGCAGGTGAAAAGCCTGGGAACAGACTCTGTTCACTCCCCAGATGCTCCCCTGGACTCAGGCATGGGCACAACCCCCTTTTGGGGGTTGGCCAAACCAAGATGAGTCCCTGGATTCCTTTAATGGAATACCCTTCACATTGGGATGGCGAGACCGTTCCCCCATCCCTATCACCTGAACCAGTGCCTATCCACAACCTTACAAGTTGTGATGATTTGCTACATGGCAGGTGAAACCCAAATGGCTACAGCCCATCAGCCAAGTGGGGAAAATTCCTGCCGTGCCCCCGTCCCAATGACAGACGACACACAACGGCATAGCAAGGTCAATCGCAAAAATACCCTAAATATAGGGAGAGGTGAGCGGGTGTTCCAATGCACGAACCGAAAGAGAAAGTCTCTCAGCCCCACTCACCTCACAGAGTGTTTGTTGTGGGGGAGGAAGGGAAAGGAGAACGTTAGCCGCTTTGCGACTCCTTCGGGTAGTGATAAAGTGGGATATCAAATCCAAACTCCTCCTCCTCCTCCTCCTCCTCCTCCTCCTCCTCTTCTTCTTCTTCTTCTTCTTAGCTGAAGGCCAGGCGGAACAGCTCCATCTTGCAGGCCCTGCAGAAAGATGTCAAATCCTGCAGGGCCCTGGTCTCTTGTGACAGAGCATTCCACCATTTCGGGGCCAATGTTGAAAAGGCCCTGGCCCTAGTTGAGACCAATCTCATCTCCTTGAGGCTTGGGACCTCCAAAGTGTTGTTATTTATGGACCTTAAGGTCCTCCACAGGGCATACCAGGAGAGGCGGTCCTGTAGGTACGAGGGTCCTGTATGGGATACAATGCTTAGTGGCACCAGTCCTGCAAACAGACAGAAAATGTTATCATGTTTCCTGTGGCACAATTATCTGATAAAATGGGGCAAGATTTTCTAAAACGGCCCAGGAGTATTGATTTGTGCAGTTTTCCAAACTGGGCAATGATTTATGAGGCAGAAGCAAAAAGGGAAACAGGAAGGAAATTCAAGTTAAAGTATGCAGTGGTGTTATTTATAGTTACTAAATGGAAGCTGGTTGGTTAAAATAAACTATTTTGCAAATAAGGTTAGTATAGTGTAGATTGGCTAGCAAAGAAATTTGAAACTGTCCAAGGCAAATAGCCCTTGCTAGTGTTCATAGTTGCAAAGCAGAATGTATAAAGCATTTACACTGCCGTTGTTTTAACTGTTGTGGGTGAAGCTCGTAAAGTGAGCAAGCATATGCCTGACATGCCTCACTTTGGATCTGACCTGGTTTCCAACTAGAAAATTATCTCCATTTAAGTTCAGGCTTCCTGGTGCACATTCTCAGTCCTCAGCCCCCATTCTGTTTTAAAGATGATTTATTCCACCCAAATACATTATGAGCCAGAAAACAAATAGTGCATAGTATAATTGATTTGTGCTGGGAATAAGAGGCGAACTGTTTGTTTTTTCTTGAAATTTCCTTTTGAAGGTATCTGCTGAGAGACAGGCATGTACTTCCACTAAATCTTCAGCTAGTTTGATGCAAATGTCAGCAACTAATGTGGCAGGACATTTTGCCTAGTGAACTGTAAACTGCCTAAGATATCTCGATAAGATACTTTGATGCACCAGGCAGTGGGAAGCGCTTTCAAATGTAAGCCATGGAATCTGTGCATGGGGTAGTAAGTAAAAGAGTATGTGAGAACTGGCCAATACTGGCCATGCATGCATGAAGAAATGGTAAAATCGCAATGCATCAGCACAAAAATGTGCAACTGAACTTAAACAAATTAGAGAAGCCAGTTACATTATTAATATTGGTCCAAAATGTAGATTAAGGTAAAGGTAAAGGTAAAGGGACCCCTGACCGTTAGGTCCAGTTGTGACCGACTCTGGGGTTGCGGTGCTCATCTCGCTTTACTGGCCGAGGGAGCTGGCGTACAGCTTCTGGATCATGACTAAGCCGCTTCTGGTGAACCAGAGCAGCACACGGAAACGCCGTTTACCTTCCCGCCTGAGCAGTACAGTGGTGCCTCGCAAGACGAAATTAATTCGTTCCACGAATCTTTTCGTCTTGCAATGTTTTTTGTCTTGCGAAGCACGGTCAGTCGCAGCTGCGCTTCTGTTTTTTTGTTGGTTTTTTTGGGGGGGGTTCACCATCCGGGCGTCGGCTTCCGCCACCCTGCCCCCTGCGGGCCTCCGGAGTTTCCCTCCAGTCGGCTGGCACGCCCAAGGGGGCCTCGTACGGCGGACGGGCCCGCACCCGGAGCCCGGAGAGGTCCGAGGGGGCCGCCAGCGGCAGGGGCAGCGAGCGGAGCGCCTCGCCCGGCCGAGTCGGGAGAGAGGGTGGTGGCGCCGCCGCCGCGCGTCGGCCGAAGCTTTCCCCCTGCCCGGCGCCCGTCTGCCCGGTGACGGGACGCCAGAGGAGAAAGACCCGGCGGCGATGTGAGCGACGGCGCATCCCTCTTCCCGCTCGCCGGGACCAGACGCCCGCTGCTGCCTGCCAGGCGGCCCCCGGCCGGCCACCCGCGCACGCGCCTGGAGAGGCTCCCAGCACGTCGGCGGGTGGACATCGCCACCGGCCGAGGGGGTAGCCAACGCCTTGCCCTCCGCAGAGAGAGGGAGGGCAGCGGGCCACCGTCCCCGACCGCCGACGGGCCGCGCCGCTCGGGGGCGGCGGCGGGCGGCACTTGCCGCCTCGCTCTGACCACCCGCTGGGGCGCCGCTGCGGCACCCTGCTCGATCGCCAGCCCGCCGCCCGCCCTTCCCACCTGCGCAGGTTAGGGCCGGGCGTGGGTCTGCCGCGCGTACCCCGGCCGGCCCCCCTGTCGCGCCCGGCGGCGTCCCGTGTCGGCAGCCTGGGCTCGCTCGCTCGCTTGTGGCATCGGCATGGCGTGGCAGGTCGGAGCCTCGCCTGGGCGTGACCGCCCGGGCCCTCGCGCTCTTGTGAAGCACGGTCCGTCGCAGCTGCGCCTCTTCAAGGGGCTTTAAGAAAAAAGCGCAAGACGTTTCCGTCTTGCGAAGCAAGCCCATAGGGAAATTCGTCTAGCGAAGCAACGCAAAACCGAAAAACCCTTTCGTCTAGCGAGTTTTTCGTTTTGCGAGGCATTCGTCTAGCGGGGCACCACTGTACCTATTTGTCTACTTGCACTTTGACGTGCTTTCGAACTGCTAGGTTGACAGGAGAAGGGACTGAGCAATGGGAGCTCACGCCATCGAGGGTATTCGAACCGTCGACCTTCTGATCGGCAAGTCCTAGGCTCAGTGGTTTAACCTACAACGCCACCCACGTTCCAAAATGTATATTACAGTATGGTAAATGTGCAGGAAATAAAATGCATATTTCCCGCAGACACTCAGTACAGACGTACCTTAGAAGTCAAATGGGATGCATTCTGGAAGTCTGTTTGACTTCCAAAACATTCAGGAAGCTCCTGCAGCCAATCGAAAGCTGTGGAAGTCCCGGATGTTCAGCTTCCAAACGAATAATAATAATAATAATAATAATAATTTATTATTTGTACCCCGCCCATCTGGCTGGGTTTCCCCAGCCACTCTGGGCGGCTTCCACAGAAACCAAAAAACACTAAAATATCATACATTAAAAGCTTCCCTGAATAGGGCCGCCTTAAGATGTCTTCTGAATGTCAGGTAGTTGTCCATCACCTTGACATCCGATGGGAGGGCATTCCACAGGGCGGGCGCCACCACCGAAAAGGCCCTCTGCCTGGTTCCCTGTAGCTTCGCTTCTCGCAATGAGGGAACCGCCAGAAGGCCCTCGGCGCTGGACCTCAGTGTCCGGGCAGAACGATGGGGGTGGAGACGCTCCTTCAGGTATACTGGGCCGAAGCCGTTTAGGGCTTTAAAGGTCAACACCAGCACTTTGAATTGTGCTCGGAAACGTACTGGGAGCCAATGTAGGTCTTTCAAGACCGGTGTTATGTGGTCTCGGCGGCCGCCCCCAGTCACCAGTCTAGCTGCCGCATTCTGGATTAGCTGTAGTTTCCGAGTCACGAAGGTTTGGAAGAACCGGAACATACACTTCCCGTTTTTGATCATTGGAAGTGAGGTGCTATTTTGAATCAAGATGGTGTACTAAAATTTGACTTCGATATGATTTCACCTGATTTTTTTAAAATCACATTTTGTTGTTTCCAAAAATTCCTGAGCACTCATCGCTACTATCAGACAGTTGGCAAATATCAACAATGACAACACAGAAATACACTGGAATGCTTTTTATATACTTCAAGGACCGTCTCTTTCCATATGAACCTACCCAGACCCTGAGATAATCTTCTGTGGACTTCCTTCATGTGCCTCCTCCTCGAGAGGTCTGGAGGGTGGCAACACGAGAACAGGGCCTTCTCTGCAGTGGCTCCCCACCTGTGGAATGCTCTCCCCAGGGAAGTTTGCCTGGTGCCTTCATTACACACATTTAATGTGGTTTTTATGTTGATCATTTTGTGAACTGACCTTAGACCTCTGGGTATAGGGTGTAATAATAATAATAATAATAATAATAATAATAATAATAATAATAATAATAATAATATAGGGAAACATCAGATGCTACGAGGAAAAGTGTCCTAGCACGCCTGCCCTGCCTCTATCATTCCTGTGGAGTTAGAATACCCAACTACAGCACATTTTGATATGAGTATATAATCTAACATGTTGTTGTTGTTGTTTAGTCGTGTCCGACTCTTCGTGACCCCATGAGCCCAAATCTTACTTTGATATGAAACTGCATGTGGTAAATGAGATGGATGGAGATAGCTGTATAGTGTCAGCATTGTGTGTGCTACACAGTTAACATCAATCATTCTGTGATTTAAATGCAGAGAGCAAACTCCATGGATTACCCTCCAGATTTTGGGGGCACATGGTGGAGGTTATGGTGGGACAAGAAAGAGAAGATGTCCCACTGCAGACTCCTGCTCATCCTATGTTGGATCTCACCCCATAGTTTAATTACATACATATCTTTTGCTTTACTAGTTTTAGTGCCGCCCACTATTGTGTGAGCAGGTTGATCCCTCCCCTTACCTGGCGGTCATTGTGCAAATATTTATTCTCATTAAAAATATTTAATTAATTTGTCTATTGAGACTTCTGCATGGTATACAACATTTCCTCTTATTGGCTATCAGTTTCATCCAAAATATGAATACAATGTCTTGAACAATGTCTGGATTTCACCACCTATACAGGAGGCGGGGACTTCAGATTCCATGGAGGTATCTCTTAGCTTGAAAAAATACTGCTTAGATTTCACACCTAGGAAGGAAAAAAAAGAGACAAATTTCCTCCTAAAGGAGGAGCAGATTCGCCATCTGTGTTCATTACCTCTGCTCAAGCAAGGTGATGTATCACATCATTTTAATAGCCTGTTTGGTCCCAAAGTACTATCCATTTTCATCAGCAATGGAGAAAAAATGGCAAGCATGGATATTCTATTTTAAAAAATGTTTTAAATTGATGATTAACCCATTTCTAGTTAAATACACGGAGATTCATTTCTATACAGCTGTTTGCATTGCATCATATTGTAGTTATAGGAGGCATTACTTAACTTTACTAATTAGAAATGTGAAACCCTATTAGCTGTCACTAGGGAAATATTCCAATAAGCTTTTCCCCAACTTTAAGGCAAGGCGTGGAAGAGGCCTATAGGTCTCTTTACACAGGTATTCCCTTGATATCCCTACCTGTTTTAGTTGCTGTGGCATTGTAATGGGATTATTTTATTGCACATTTTAATTATGAATGTTTATATTTTAATGTCATGCAATTGGTTTTTATACAATGCCATTGATCGCTATATTGTTGATATTGGCTGATATTTAATTTTACGGTTTACTATTATATTCTAATGGATTGTTGAATATTGCTTTACGTGATTTAAATTGTTTTATTTTAAAGTTATTGTGACTTTTTGTATTGGATCAGATCATTATTATTACAGTGGTACCTCGGTTTACAAACTTAATCCGTTCCAAAAGTCCGTTCTTAAACCAAAACCGTTCTTAGACCAGGGACTCGCTTTCCCTAATGAGGCCTCCCGCTGCCAGTGCCCTTCCACCGTTCGGATTCCGTTCTTAGACCGGGGTAAAGTTCTCAAACCAAGACACTATTTCCGGTTTTGCAGAATTTGTAAACCAAATCATTCTTAAACTGGACTGTTCTTAAACAGAGATACCACTGTATATTGTTTGACGTTTTATGGTGTCATGGTTTGGAAGCCACCCAGAGTGGTTTCGGCAACCCAGCTGTTGTAAAAGGTGGTTATAAAGATATTGCTATGGGTGATTATGTTCTCTTCATCCAGCCACATCACAATAGAAATGGACTTCCCCATCTAGAATGGGAATCAGTGGCACCATGTTTTGATATTTTGAGACGTCTGCATGCAATTCCAGTTCTAATGGGAAGATTCCAGAAAATGGTGCCCTTCTCTGTAGCATTTATGCTATGTCGTGTTGCAAGTGTCTTTCTGTCATGCTGTATAATGTTTATGCAAAATAACTGGGTGAGATCATTTGGAGATATGGGAAGAGGTGCTTGTTGCATGCTGACACCTCTATTTCCTTTTCCTTTTCATCTAATCTAGGTGTGGTAATGTATGACCAACACAGGTGCCAGGACACAATGATGGGCAGAATGAGGGTTCTTTAACTAAACTCAATACATGAAACACACAGTGATGGTATGTGGTTTACTTCCAGAGCTGGTGTTGCTTGAGGAATTTGATTTCTGTCAAATCTGATGCAAATGGACCTGTTCCTCTACTCCCAGAATAATGTGTGACATAGAATATAGTCATCATTCAGACTTCAAAAGTCTCTGAATTTTGTGATACAGTTCTCAGCTATAAAAATGTATCGAAATGCATTTAAAATATGTATTTTAGGATATAGTTGGAAATGTGTCCGTTGAGGTGAAATCGTACTTAAATATATATATATTATGATAAAATGAGTCAAAAAAACATAAATATGGATTTCTGCGTGAATTTTCACAGATAAATGTAGAAATGGACCAGAATGAATTTATGAAGACATGCAAAATTGATATGGACTAGAAATAAGCTGTTCTACCTATCCCTCAGAGCATTCAGTCTCTTCTTGATGTGGCTGGGTCCTCCCAGAGAAATCACCATCTGTAGCTTGGGAATTCTATTAGATCTAGCCCTGCATATGAAAGCGGCTCAGGAAACCATGAATGCATAGAATATAAATTTGTAAATACATAAAGGATCATACAAATGCATTTACTAATTAACACCATCTCTGCCATATCCATCGGCAGACTACATTTACAAATGGGTCACAAACCTAGTATTGTTGGAACTAGCCAGAGCTTTAATACATACATTCAAGTTGTTGTTGTCTTAAAAAGGAATCACAACAAGCGATATGTATATAATATAACCTTTATAGATTTTTTTCAGCAAAACTGTGGCAAAGCATCAGAGTACAATAAAATTAAAATATCTACAGAACCTGAGTTGCACTTGTTAAGGGACCACAGGCACTCAACTCTTTAACCTTGTCAACTGCATCAACAGGTAGATTAAAGATGACATTTGAGACTCTCTAGGTCTAAAATAAAACATCTCTTTGTTTATGAACATGATAAAGGAGAGCAAAATGCCTGTGAACTGAATGTATTTAGTCACTCCCCTAAAAAAAGGCCACAGTGATGGGTTAATGTTTCTGACTAGTCTATACGGCAGACTAGCTATGGGCTGTGAAACTTGCCACAGGTTTCCACTAGTGACCATCTCTATGGGGGATTGCCACATGAGGAAGCATAGCCGTATCATTAAAAAAAAAGACTTGAATAATATTTTGAGAAAAATAGCTTGGGGCTGAAAATTAATTCTTTGCGGTTCTGTGACTAAATTATAAATATAAAGTACATTTGCTGCCATCCAATGGTAGATTTATCTAACACCCATAGTTTGAATGAATTTCATAATTTGGTAATTGAAGGACTGGTATTAGTAATTGTATTATAATTTGGTATTGTTATAATGAGGCTATCATTGTGTTGTAACTGAAAATTAATTTTTTTAAAAAATATTGAATTTCATTAGTCCAGCTTAAAATGTGTATATATTTTTGTAAAATGCATAGGAAGAAAATATATACATCTTCCATTGCAAAGAATTCCTAAATGTGACAAAGCTCATGAATTCAGAAAGGTGCTCAAAAGGCTTTTCACACTTCCGTCGACGTGTGAAAAACTTTCTCTCTCACACAGCAAGTTTGAACACAAGAGTGGCTTCAGATTCCGGCAAACATTACAAGCTTGAGCCTAAACACAAGATGAGAACTAAAGTATGGACTCAGTTGAACCCTCTGGACTTGTAAACAGGATTGATGTGAAGTGACAGTACAAGATAATACAGAGTCAGGGTCAAGGCAAACTTTCTGAAGGAGAGAAAAAAGATCAGATGACGCGCTGAGCCCACCAACAAACACAAACAAGTGTGTATCCAGTTCATCACACTGCACATCGATTTTTTACTGCATTTTTGCTCTCAAGGTGGTCATTCAGCGCACTTTGTTAAAATGTGTGCCCTGTTAAAGGAACTGGAAATGACAATGTCCCTCTCTAAGCCGGCCAAGGATAAAAGCAAGCACATATATTCTATTTCTTTATCTAACCAGCCATCGGCAGGCCTCAGCCTTGTGGTGGCAGTGCCAGAGGAGGTGCAGGCCTTGCCACCATCACCACAGAAGTGGGGCATCCGGGGTTTAAAATAGAAGCTCAATCCAGATAAGGCTTATTGGCTTCGTGGGTGGTTCCCTATAAATGGATGGGAAGTTACCTGCTCTTGATGGGATTACACTATGGTTACCAGACGTCCCCGTTTCCCAGGGACAGTCCCCGGATTTGCAAATAAGTCCCCAAACAAATTCCATCCCCGGAATGTCCCTGGATTTCATCTAACGTCCCCGGGAAACACAGCAGTGGCAGTCTCAGCAGCCCGAAGCAGTTGGATCTGGCTGGCTTCAGGAGCTGCTCGGAAGTCCCCATGTGATGGTGGTGCAGGGTCTCAAAGATGCAGCTTCTGGGCTGCCTCCACCTTCCCTGACCCCAGCAACTAAGCTGTGAAGGGAGGCTTCATGCTGCCTATCGGAGCAGCCTCCCAACTCCTACTTGCATGCAAGCAGGAAGGGGCAGGGATCTCTCAGTTAGGCAACAGGAAGCCTCCCTTCCCAGCTGAGGGATCCCCGCCCCCTCCTGTTTGCAACCAAATAGGAATGGGATTTGGGCTCCTCTGATGAGAAGGGAGGCATCACGCTGCCTGAGCCTCACCGCCACCGCTCTCAGCCCTCCTTCTTCGCCTTCCTGACCCATGCCTGACCCACCGTGCACCACTTCCCCACCACCACCACTGAAGAATGAACAACTCAGGGGCTGCCCAGGATGATGGAGAAAGGAGATAGAAGCCTCAGAGGAAGGGTAAACGTGGCGGTTGAGGTCAAGGTGGCGGTTGCCCCTCTGCCACCCTATCGGTGCAGCATCAATGTCCTGAACATGTAGTATTTACTTACTGACTTATTTACTTACTTACTTACTTACTTACTTACTTAATGTGTCCCCAGATTCATTGAAGAAATCTGGTAACCTTAGGTTGCACTCCCTCTGGAGGAACATAGATGCAGTTGGGGGATGCTTCGGGATCCTTTGCTGTCACTTGAGGCTCAAGTGGTCTCAGTGGCACAGAGCGCCTTCCAGAGTGCACCCCTATCTGGACAGGGATGGACTAACATCTGTCATCTATGCGCTGGTAACCTCTAGGTTAGATGACAGCAACATGTTATATGTTGGGCTGCCTCTGAAGATGGTTCAGAAACTTCAGGTGGTGCAGAATTCAGTGGCCAGGTTGCTCACTGGGGCAAGATGGTTTATGCATATTAAAGGTAAAGGTAAAGGAGACCTGGATGGTTAAGTCCAGTCAAAGGTGACTATGGGGTTGCAGTGCTCATCTCACTTTCAGGCCAAGAGAGCTGGCGTTTGTCCACAGACAGCTTTCCAGGTCATGTGGCCAGCAGGACTAAGCTGCTTCTGGTACAACGGGACACTGTGATGGAAACCAGAGTGCACGGAAACGCCGTTTACCTTCCTGCCACAACGGCTCGCCCAGGATTCTTTGGGGGGCAACCATGTGCTTGAAACATGTGGCATCAATGTGAACTGAGGACAAACTACAAGTTGATTTGGGGGCTGGTCTGGCTAGGATAATTTATTTTTAGGTCATTGGCCACCTTTGGTTGGCTGGCTAATGGGATTACCAAGAACTTGATGTCATTGATGGATTCCCCCCCAACTACTGATTGCTATTCATATCTGGCCAACGTTTGGAAAAATAAAACAGCCATGCAGCAACCAGAAAACTGTATGAGCCATTCATTCTTTGTCATCCAAGTTATCTCATGTCTATGAAGCTGCCTGTGAATTTTTTTCTTTTTCAGCACCCTGTGAGTTTTGAAGGTGAAGCTCTGAAGCAGGAAGCCTCCTCTGTTCACGAGGGCTCCCTGTGTAACTTATTATGCGAGCTTCTAAATTGCGCAGGGAGCCTCCATGAGCTTCAGAACTTGGCCCTTGAACTCCTGGAGGGCTGGATCAAGGAAGGCGATGCACTGCTGGGCTCCCACCCTCCATCTTGCAACTGTTACTCTGCATGGAAAGTGAAACACCTGAGTAGGGGGGAAAGCATTTCGCTTCTTGGCTGAAGCCAAAAGAAATATAAGGAAAGCATCAGAATAAAAGGGAGCCTATATCACAGCTGAAAGAGACTGAGAATGAACAAAAACAACCGGCCTGAATGCTTTAAAATTTCTAAACAGAAAAGAACATTTTGTACAAGTGGTGCATGGGTGGTTGGAACGATGAAAGAATGGAATACATATCGGAAACTGGAGAGATTGCTGAGAGAGAGAGAACATCCTGGTAATTCACTTACATCTGGAATAAAATGCATACCATCCCCAGCTCCCTGGAGCTGCTGGGATTTTTTTTTAAGATAGCAAAAACTAGGCTCAAAGGACTAGTAAGCATTAAGCCCAGCCTGGCTAACCTGTGGTCTTTCTTATATTGCTGCGCTTCCATTATTGCTGGCTACCGAACATGCTGGCTGGGACTGATGGGATTTGAAGTCCAACAACCTCTTGAGGACCCTAAATTTCCCACCACTGCATTAAACAGTACATTTAAGATTGTCATATAAAAGGCACTATCTGTTTTTTTCAGCTTTCTTGTGAATGCCTGTCCCGTCCCACTAATTCCTCAGCCTCCTAAAGGATCAATTAGATTTCCTAGAGCCAAGGAGATGAGTGAAATGCCTTGATTTTTTTTAAAAAGTAAAGTATATTACATATACCACCTTCTATTAAATGATACCACTGCAGACAGTGTACAATAAAACAATTCAGTACAAAAGAACAATTAAAAAGCAATTGGATGTGGAATAAAAAGAACCCAATAAAAACATTTCACAGTGTTTTTATAACCAGGAATCGTGCAACTAGTATCAAAGGCCAGGGGAATTTTGAATAAATAGATATATATTTCTTTTGTTGGCATCTGTCTGTCTCGATGAACAATGGAAGAGTGTGCCGTCAGGGGCAAAGCCAAACCATTGGAGAGTTACAGTGCTGGTGTGACTGCAGAGACCAATAAAGGAGAGACTTGTTTTATTGCAGCTGGAGCAGATGAAGGCATCTGTTTTTGCTGTTGCAGATGCACCATGGCATTTCTTCCCTCTGCACTCCTCCCGGTGCTCATTCTTCCTCTGGTCGCTGCTGTGGATACACGACGTGACCGTCTGTCTCCAGGCATTCTGGTTGTCTGCAAGGGATTCCCACAAGGCGGGGTTGATGTTGCCAGCCTTCGTGTCACATTTGCAGACATCTTTGTGACACAGAGTTAGTCTGCCAATGGACCTGATGCCCGAAACCAGCTCCCCGTAGAGCACATCCTTGGAGATCCAGCCATCTTCCATTCTGTGTACACGACCAAGCCAGCATTGACGTCACTGAGACAGGAATGGGAACATGCTGGGAATTTAAGGTTGGCCAAAGCTCAACAGGAGGGACACAGGTGGTGCTGTGGGTTAAACCACAGAGCTTAGGACTTGCCAATCAGAAGGTAGGCAGTTCGAATCCCCGCGACGAGGTGAGCTCCCATTGCTCGGTCCCTGCTCCTGCCAACCTAGCAGTTCAAAAGCATGTCAAAGTGCAAGTAGATAAATAGGTACCACTCCGGTGGGAAGGTAAACGGCGTTTCCGTGCACTGCTCTGGTTTGCCAGAAGCAGCTTAGTCATGCTGGACACATGACCCAGAAGTTGTATGCCAGCTCCCTCGGCCAATAAAGCGAGATGAACACCGCAACCCCAGAGTCAGTCATGACTGGACTTAATGGTCAGGGGTCCCCTTTACCTTTACCTTTAAAGCTCAACAGATCATGGGTGGGGGATCTTTATGAGCCTGACGGCTACATTCTCTGACGGGTAACATTTCAGGTGTCACATGCCAGCAGTGGGCAAGGCAAATGCAACTCTTATGTTGTGCCAGGCTTGGGGAATTCTCTCCTCCCCCAGTAGCATCAAGGAAGAAACAAGAAAGTTCTTATTTATGGTTTCATTCAGTCCTTGTGTTGCAAGACAAAGAATCCAGTCCTTAACTCCATAGTGACGTTGCTCACTCTGAGCTCCTCCTCTTCTTTCCCCAGCAACAGCCCTTGGCTCTAAGGGGGGGTCATAGTCCATGGGGATGGTGGCACTTCAATGCTCTCCAAGACATCTCTGTTGGCAATTCTCCTCCTCCAACTCCTTCTCCTAACACCTCATAATTTGGCAGCTCTGGGTTCTGCTGTAATTCAATCCTGTCTCTCTCTTCTCTTGAAACTGCTGGAGAAGGAGGGGGTAATCCCCAGTTCTCCTCTTCAGTACAGTCCCTGACATGTTGGTACAGTAGTTGGCAAGCAAAAGCTGTAGGGGTTTTTAATAATAATAATAATAATAATAATAATAATAATAATAATAATAATAATAATTAGATTTCCATTTTAACAATCCAATCAAACCATATTATATATTCCAAATTATACAAATTATTCAATAATCAAACAATCCAAATATTATGCCTAACTATAAATTTTTAACTGACTTCCCATGCTTCGAGAGCTGTAGGTTTTTAATTTGTGTATAAAGGGACCCCTGACAATTAAATTCAGTCGTGAATGACTCTTGGGTTGCGGCTCTCATCTTACTTTACAAGCCGAGGGAGCCGGCATTTGTCCGCTTCCACAGACAAATTTTCTGGGTCATGTGGTCAGCATGACTAAGCCACTTCTGGTGAAACCAGAGCAGCACCCAGAAATGCTGTTTACCTTCCTTCCAGAGCGGTACCTATTTATCTACTTGCACTATGATGTACTTTCGAACTGCTAGGTTGGCAGGAGCTGGGAGCAAACAACGGGAGCTCACCTCATCGCAGGGATTCGAACTGCCGAGCTTTCGATCAGCAAGCCCAAGTGGCACAGTGGTTTAACCCGCAGCGCCACCCGCGTCCCTCTCAATTACACCCTTTCAATCTCTCAGTTCTCCACTGGAAATATTCCATCCAAGCCAAGTCCTTAAGGAGGATATAAAGGAGGTCTGGTGTGGCCTAGGGAGGGCATGTGTCATGGAGAGAACCCCAATGGCCTGAGGTTTTTTTATCCTCAGTATCTTCTTGGAAGCTCATTCCATAGGTTGGGGACTACTGAGGAGAGGATTTTCCAGCTGCCAAGATCAAAAAGAGAAAGAACAGTATGGTTGACATGTGAGTCCCATACACTGCCACATTTAATTTTTCTTTCCACAAAATGACAGTGAAGAGGATAACACTCAGGGGCTGTGCTGGGTGGATGAGCACAAAATGGAAAAGTACCGGTTTCAGCAAAAAAAAAAAAAAAAGAACCCACAAAAATGTTATTGTTTTCTATTGAAATAGCTTAGAGAGGCAGAGTGACAGGGTTTAGTCAAAGGGGAACTGTGAATCTGTCTCGAAAGATTTAGTTCAAATCCATGGTCGTAAACAATGTAGCTGATGAAAAGGAAGCAAGCCTTCCTTTGTCCCTAATCAGGCTCACGGTATAGTATTTACTGAAATATTTATGGAGATTATAATGGACTTCAGCAAACCAAAGCCCTTAATAATAAAATTAAGCTTTGGACTATAGCATATGGGAACACAAAGGAAGGGGGAATCCATTGCCTCTTGTAATAGTGCCTTGAGTGGAGCTCTTTGAGAATGCATAGTAAAAAAACAAAATAGAATCTATCCGTAGGTACTATCCTTATAGTTTTCACTTGAACTCCCTTTATAATATTATCCCTTATAACAAAGGAAGGGTTCTTTTCCCTCCAAGGAAGTCCCTCAGCATTAAAACCTGAGAAGGAAAGGTTACTTCTCATGAGGTTTCCTAGGGGTCACATCAATACCCTATACTCGTAAACAGTCTTGAAGCATCCTGGGAATGATGATGATGATGATGATGATATTTGTACCCTAGCCATCTGACAGGGCAGCTTCCAACATATATAAAAACATAATAAAACATTACACATTAAACGCTTCAGATGTCTTCTAAAGGTTATACAGTGGTACCTTGGGTTAAGTACTTAATTCATTCCAGAGATCCGTACTTAACCTGAAACTGTTCTTAACCCGAAGCACCACTTTAGCTAATGGGGCCTTCTGCTGCTGCCACACCGCCGGAGCACGATTTCTGTTCTCATCCTGAAGCAAAGTTCTTAACCTGAAGCACTATTTCTGGGTTAGAGGAGGCTGTAACCTGAAGCGTATGTAACCTGAAGCATATGTAACCCAAGGTACCACTGTACAGTCGTACCTCGGGTTGAAGTAGCTTCAGGATGAATATTTTTGGGTTGCGCTCCACAGCGACTCGGAAGTAACGGAGCGCATTACTTCCGGATTTCGCTGCTCACGCATGGGCAGATGCTCAAAATGACATCACACGCATGCGCGGAAGTGCCAAATCGCGACCCACTCACATGCAGATGCGCGGGTACGGATTGCATTCACTTCTGGATGCGAACGGGGCTCCGGAACGGATCCCGTTCACATCCAGAGGTACCACTGTATGGTTATTCCTCTGCCTGACATCTGCTGAGAGGGCATTCCATAGGGTAGGTGTCACTACCAAGAAGGCCCTCTGTCTGGTTCCCTGTAGCTTCACTTCTCGCAGTGAGGGAACTGCCAGAAGGCTCCCAGCTCCCAGCCCTGAATGCGCACTGCCTGCCCACACCTGGTTGTCTGATGTGGCCGGAGGTGGGTGGCTCCAGGTGACCAGCTCCAGGTGACCATCCCCTCCCACAACCATACTGAAGATGGCAGCCTCCCAGACCCACTACAGTCATGCCATTTGGCAAAGGCCACCCACTCAGAGCCCCAGGTGAGCAGATATTTTTCACAGCTGATGCACACTGGGTTGACAACTTTGCAACCCCAAGGTCTCCTTCCTTATCAGTCACTTCCAGTTCTGACCCCATGATCATATATGTGGAATTTAGATAACTTGCTTGTGCCCCGATGAGCCTCATTTTACACGGAATTTTACACGGAATTCGCCATTTTACTGCCCATTCACTTAGTTTTGGGATAACATTTTGCGGGGCTTTTCCTTTTTGTTTTAACCACTCCAAACATTTTTGTATCTTCAGCCCACCTGACTATCTCACTAGTCACTCCTAACTCAAGTTCATCTGTGAGCAAGCAAAGGTATTGCTACTTTGAGACAACCCTGTTCCACAGAATTAGGGTTGATTCTTTCAATTAATTAATTTTGATAGCGTATGGGGCAAATAGATCGGTAAAACGGGCTGACCTTGTTGCACAACAATACTTTGATGGGTTCCACTTTAAATATCTAAGCATCAATAAAGTGAAATGTCAAATTGTTATGGCTCTCAAAATGCACATATAAAAACCATAGAAGCTAACTGATGACAGTCTCTCTCTCTCTCCTCTGTTTTTATTACAACATTCCGAAGCAAGTAAATCGATGTCTTGAAATCCACTAAACTAAGCATAACCTCTAATAAAGACTTTTGGCTTAAAAGGTAATTCACTAAAACAGTTATGCAGGTATCATATTGCTTAGAACTGTCAAGATTTTGCGTTGGTTTGGATTTACACCAATTTTTTATGATGAAAAGGATGGATCTGAATTAAGTCTGTCTCTCGAGTGTAATTCCACTGAAGCGGATGCGTCTACTCCAGTGCAAACAGTCAGTGAATGGTGCCCACACCAGCTGGAGGCATCAGGAATGCTCAGCACCATATTATCCTTCATAAATGCTAACATGTCTCTCGTTAATAGCCATTTAACGAAACATGAAATTGATGAAGTAACAAGCAGCAAGCTTGTTTCTAATTTTAATAATTCATTATACAAATTAATTTACATAATATTGTCTACATAAACAGTTAGTCGGATATTTGTTATTTCAAGGAGAGTCTATTAACTACCACTTCTCTCATCATGACTAAATATTAAGGTGGTGGAATGTATAGATTCAGAGAGAGAGAGAGAGCTATTCCTGAGTTCCTAAGAATTCACACCCTGCAAAGTGTTTAGATGGAGAGGATGCACTCAACAATATGCTCAAACCATTTTATGGTTTGTTATAGTTTTACTTTCTTGGGCTCCATGATCACTGCAGATGGTGACAGCAGCCACGAAATTAAAAGTCGCCTGCTTCTTGGGAGAAAAGCAATGACAAACCTAGACAGTATCTTAAAAAGTAGAGACATCACCTTGCCAACAAAGGTCCGTATAGTAAAAGCTATGGTTTTCCCAGTAGTGATGTATGGAAGTGAGAGCTGGACCATAAAGAAGGCTGATCGCCAAAGAATTGATGGTTTGAATTATGGTGCTGGAGGAGACTCTTGAGAGTCCCATGGACTGCAAGAAGATCAAACCTCTCCATACTTAAGGAAATCAGCCCTGAGTGCTCACTGGAAGGACAGAGCATGAAGCTGAGGCTCCAATGCTTTGGCCACCTCATGAGAAGAGAAGCCTCCCTGGAAAAGACCCTGATGTTGGGAAAGATGGAGGGCACAAGGAGAAGGGGACGACAGAGGACGAGATGGTTGGATAGTGTTCGCGAAGCTACCAGCATGAATTTGACCAAACTGCGGGAGGCAGTAGAAGACAGAAGTGCCTGGCGTGCTCTGGTCCATGGGGTCACGAAGAGTTGGACACGACTAAATGACTAAACAACAACAACAACAGTTTTAGTGTTCTACAATCATAGAATTGTAGAGTTGGATGGAACCCCGCGGGTCATCAAGTCAAACCTGCTGCAATTCAGGAATCTGATCCAAAGCACCTATTACAGATGGCCATCCATCTCTACTTACAAACCTCCAAGGAAGGAGAGCCCACGACCTCTCAAAGGAGTCCATTCGACTGCTGAGCAGCTCTTACTTTCAGAAAGTTCTTCCTTTCATTTTTAAAATCATTTTATTGATTTTCCAATAAAAACCATCAAATTAATATATCCAATCCTAATACTCCAATTAAAATTAAAAAACTAAAATAAAAAGACCAAATTATAGTCCAAATTATAATTATTATTTTTACTTTAATTATTATTTTTATTAATAATTAATAATTATTATTTTTACTTTAATTAAATTACTTTAATAGCGGCTGAATTTTTAAATGCTGTCCATGAAGAGAGAATGGGCCATGATAAAGAGACTTAGTGGTTTTTAATGGTAGGTGATGTTGCTGTGTTGTATTATATTATCTATGTACATTGATTTATTTCCTGGAGTCAAGAATAGGTCTGGGATAAATTGTGTTCGCTGAGCCCGTATTTTATACAGTCTGTATATGATGTCTTTCTGTTAATGTGTGGTGTGCTATGCCTAATAAAGGATTTTGAAGAAGAAGAAAAAATTATTATTTTTTCGGAGCTCCCCATGATCTAGATCTCTGAAGCATATCTCCACATCAGTCCGGCCTCTCCTCGTTGTTTCCATATTTTCCACATCTCGATTTTGACGCTTTATAATTCGTCGTCCCTGAGTCCACAATTCTCAATCATGTCAAACATCATGTACTTACATCTGTTGAATACAGCTTTGTTAGTGTGTGTGTGTGTGTGTGTACACACACACACACACACACAGTGGTACCTTGGGTTACATACGCTACAGGTTACATATGCTTCAGGTTACAGACTCCGCTAACCCAGAAATATTACCTCGGGTTAAGAACTTTGCTTCAGGATGAGAACAGAAATCGTGTGGTGGCAGCAGGAGGCCCCATTAGCTAAAGTGGTGCTTCAGGTTAAGAACAGTTTCAGGTTAATCATTTCAAAATGAAAAAATTTAAAGATGTTAATCCTTAAGTTAAATTTTATAAGAACTGTGATTTGGAAAACCGTTAAATGGATATACATGGAAATTCAACCAAGGGGAAGCGAGGAAGTCACTTAACAATGTTAATAAGTATAATTTTTAATAAGATTATGATTTATGTTTGTTTGTTTGTTTTGTTTGTTTATAATTATGTGAAAATTAATTTTAAAAATTTGGGGGGAAAGAACAGTTCCAGTTTAAGAACAGACCTCCAGAATGAATTAAGTTCTTAATCTGAGGTACCACTGTATAATTCTTCCTGATGTTCAGTCAGAATCTCCCTTCTTGTAACTTGAAGCCACGGGTTTGAGTCCTACCCTCCAGAGCAGGAGAAAACAAGCTCCCTCCCTCCTCTATGTGACAGCCCTTGAGATAGTTGAAGGTGGCTATCATAGCTCCTCTCAATCTCATCTTTCCCTGGCTAAGTCACGCCATATCCAACCCCAACAAACATGGTATCAAGCTTGGTCTAGAGATTGGGAAGCAACAGTCTGTGGGCTTAAGCACGTGTATGGAAAACATACCTCACAAAGCAATGGGAGGGAGCGATATGTAACTTAGCCTTAATATGATGAAAAGAGATAGATTAGCAATTCAAGGCAACTTTGAAGAAGGTGTAGTTAAATTGTGGTGGTCCAGAAATTGCTCTTATCATTCCTGACCTGGCCATGATGGTTAGGTCTGATGGCAAGAGTATTGTGAGATAATGTAAAATATTCAAGCAACAGATCCATGACACAAATTTGCATGACATTTACATATGCTATTTTTTTCTGTTTAGATGCAAATTTAAGCTGACCTGAATGGGGAAAAATCTGGCTGTCAGGAATTCCTCTTGAATTATGGGGCACCAACAGGAATTTCTGGACTGCACTGTACTGTAGGTCGATTAAAATTGTATACTGCAATATCATTTTAAAAATTCAAAGCATTGTACATCAATTATATCTAAAATAAAAAGCTAGCAAAAATGAAAATCACAGATCACCTGCTAACTGGAAAAGACCCCCATTTCATTATCTGCATAAACCTGCATAAGCAAACATTTAAAAATTAATACTGAGGAAGCCTGCTGAAAGCTGAAAGTTTAAAATAATCACATCATGTCAGCAAATTTAATGGGGAAATAAAAGGGAGGCAGCTAAATCACAACAAGAGAAATTATTCTAATTAGATTCAGGATGGAGAAGAATTAAAATAAGATCCTCGAATTTCTCAGATTGTTTTTCATTCAAATCTCTTTCTGACATCCTCCAGTTTAGGTCTCCTGAGATTCCTAGATATTAGTGGTAAAAGACTCTAGATCTGCTAGCCTGTGCCTGAAAGGTCTAAACAGTGGAGGAAGACAGGAGAGAGAGAGAGCTGTCATTTAATTTCTGTTATTTATTTATTCCCCAAGAAATGCTAATTCCTTTTAACAAATTCATATAATTAAAACTACCTTTTCAATCTGTTCACATTCTGTAAAATATATTTTATACTTGATTTTGAAGATGAAAGCCATGCCTGTTAAATGCTTACCTTTTTTTCTGAATGACTACTTCCATGTATCTAGAAGATGGATTGTTTTTAATTGTACTTTGATTTACGGATGGAATCTAGAATTCATTCCATTCCCCCCAAAAAAATTTTTTAAGGAATTCTGCATTTTACATCTAGGTTGTGAAGTATGAGATTTATAGTGATCAGAATACCCAAATCACATGTAGGTACATTAGCTATTTTGAAACAAATCAGCATTTCAAATCCCTACAGCGCCAATTCTGGATCTTTCAAAGTGGAATACAGTGTTGCGTGTTGAGTTCCGCAGTGCCACCCCCCCCAAAAATTCACACAGCACACGTTAATTTTTGTTTAAGGTTTTTGGCATAATTTTGGCCACAACTTTATTTAAATACAGAAAATGTGAGTGGTTGCTTAGGCATTGGTTATGACTATCTGTCCTTGCCCCCCCAAGGACAGTGCTGGCACTTCCGGACACCACCGGAAGCCAGCGTGGGAAACAAGTATTGGGGAGAAATGAGGCTGGGTAAATGCAGTCCAACACCTCTCACCCTCATGTTCCGGTGGGGTCTTGCCCGGCCCAAGTCCGGCTCCACGGACAAGGACGAAAGGATGGCAAGCCCCTGGATTCCTTTAACGGAATTCCCATTCGCATCATTTGGAGGGATAGGCACCTTACCCCTCCAAGCACCAATTTAACCAATGCCTAACCGCCAACCTTACAAGTTGTGACGATTTGCTACGCAGTAGGCAAAAACCAAGTGGCAAGAGCCAATCAGCCAAATGGCAAAATTCCTACCAGGCCCCCGCTCAAAGGCGAACGACCCCATGACAGGCATAGCAAGGTCAAATGAACCCAAGAACCCCTATAAAAGGGAGGGGGGCGGGTGATCCGATGCAAAACGGCCAAGAGGAAGTCCCCTAGTCTAGCTCCTCAATTTATAGACTCTAAACCCCTCCTCCAATTTTGCAACACCCAAAATTCCCCAGCGACCCAATTAACCCTTTTTCATCTTGGGTTCCCAAATTTGCCTAGTCATGATGGTGGCCTGCTCCCCAACCGCAACACGTGCTCTCTGCTAGTGAGAACACGCTTTGCGTGTTGAGTTCCGCAGTGCCACCCCCCCAAAAATTCACACAGCACACGTTAATTTTTGTTTAAGGTTTTTGGCATAATTTTGGCCACAACTTTATTTAAATACAGAAAATGTGAGTGGTTGCTTAGGCATTGGTTATGACTATCTGTCCTTGCCCCCCCAAGGACAGTGCTGGCACTTCCGGACACCACCGGAAGCCAGCGTGGGAAACAAGTATTGGGGAGAAATGAGGCTGGGTAAATGCAGTCCAACACCTCTCACCCTCATGTTCCGGTGGGGTCTTGCCCGGCCCAAGTCCGGCTCCACGGACAAGGACGAAAGGATGGCAAGCCCCTGGATTCCTTTAACGGAATTCCCATTCGCATCATTTGGAGGGATAGGCACCTTACCCCTCCAAGCACCAATTTAACCAATGCCTAACCGCCATGGAGCCCACAGCTCACCGCCAAACCACTCACAGCCCCAGCCAAGACCTCAGCTTGGCCACCACCGCACCTAACCAAGCCTCATTACCCGAAGCAGAAAGGTGCACGCCATCATCTCGAAAGAAGGATGGCCTCTGAGAGGAAATCTCAGGATGAAAAATCACATCTCCGCACAGCTCCAAGATCTTTTTTGACATTGCGGAGTTGATGCGTTTTCTGGCTCTCTCAGTGGCGGCTGGGCAACGACTGCCCCTCCAAGCACGCCTTTGTAGCAGCCTTGACCAAAATATTTTCGCTGTTGGCACCATTGCCCGCAGCGCCTCCAAGTCCGACAAAATTGCAGCACGCAGGGAAAAAACAGTCCGTAGAAACCAGGTCGTTCTCACCCAGCTGCACCACAATGGCTGATGGGGGTCCTTCCCTTAGCAACTGCCTCCGGATCCGAGGCAGGAGCATTCCCCGTCTGGACAGCCAAGACAACTGAATATGTGGAGGAAGGCCAAGACCTGGACCCATTTCCGACTGTGACTGTCGTGCTGCTACACCAGCCCAGTGGATGATGCTGTCCCCCACCATCCAGATGCAGACAGCTGCTAAACCTAAGATAAAACAAGCAAAATTTGTAAGACACCAATAATGTTAACGAACATAACCTTTGAATGCATTCGATTTCCAACGACCTGCATTTTATTTCCACTGCCTTATTAACACGCTTTCCGGCCTTCTCGGTGGTAGTTTGTCTAGGCATAGGTTCCCGACTAGCTGCACCTGACCTCAGCAGGGCAGCACTGACGACTGGGCCCCACCATATCGTCAGTACCAGCAAACATTGTGGGGGAGCAATGAATCCCAAGGCAATCGCATCCCGCCAGGTGTCGCTCCCCATAGGGGAAAGATGCACCCCATCTGCCCTAAAGAGGGCAACAGCCTTGAAGAAAATTAGCAGGGTGCAATATTACAGAACCACCTAAAGCAAGGACCTATTTTATTTTATTTGTTATTTTATTTACTTTATTTATTTTATTATATTATCCACCGCCTTATTAACATGATTCCTGGCCTGCTCGGTGGTAGTTTGTCTAGGCATTGGTTCCAGACTAGCTGCACCTGACCTCAGCAGGGCAGCACTGACGACTGGGCCCCACCATATCGTCAGTTCCAGTAAACAGCATGGGGGAGCAATGAACCAGGATCAGACTCAAGCTCACCCCAAATGCTCCCAAGGACTCTAGCATGGCCCTACCCCTCGAAAGGGGTCGACAAAAGCATGGCGAATCCTTGAATTCCCTTAATGGAACATCTTTGCGCATTGGAGGGGACAGGTGCTCCAACCCCCCCTCCATACCACCTTGAACCAATGCCTTAAATTATTTTGAGTCCAGGGAGAGCTGCCACCAACTCAATCCAAGCCCTCTTGCATGCAGGAATGCAAACTTATGCTGGAGGAAGACAGCAAACATTCTCGCCCAGCTGTACCACCAGCACTGCGGGAGGACCTGCACAGGTCACATTCGACTGCACCAAAGGAAGGATCTCCTCCCAAAGTATTCCCCATCTGGAGATCCAGTATATGTTCACATGGGCAGGAAGACTGAAATGGCGCCCCAGTCCAAACTTGTCAACATGCTTGCCAGCCTAGTGTACAATGCTGTGGCCCAAATGTGCACAGCTGCTCCTATGAAAAAAGAAAAGAAAAGAGAGGAGGAAAAAAAAAAAGAAGGGGGGGGGAGGAAAAGGAAATAACAGACAAGCATCAGCACAGACATCATTGTGACACTTCCTGATATAACCCTTGTCAGTGTCAGACTTCCAATGACCCGTATTCACAATCCTGTCTACTGACAGGCCCCCAGTGTGCAGCCTTTGCAGCAGCACCTAATCGTAAGGAATGAGGCGTGTTCAGCGGTAAGCAAGCCGCAGGCCGTAATAACTGGTGCATGACGTAAGCACATTGATGTCTGGCTAACGGGAACCCATTTTCATGCACTAGGAGTGGGCCAGCCCCCCGGGAATAAAAAGCCAAATATTCTCTTCTATAACCGGGCAAGGGCCCTCCTCACCTGTGGCGGGAAGCCTGATTGTGGCACTCCTGCCCACTAAGTCTGTTTTAGCGTTCCCAACTCCGATGACAAGCTCCAAAGGGTAAGGAAAAGTCCTGAAGCAATAAGCCTCTGGACTCTCAGCCCCGTGCTGGCTCCAACAACCATTTTCCCAACCCTCAGTGCGAAAATGCAATGGACTACTGACAGGAGTCTCGCCTTGATCTTAACCAGCAAACAAGTTTTAACTTGTTGCAGATACTGCATAGGTAAAAATTGACCGACTTCCTGCCCACTGTCCTATGAGGTTGGAGCCTATTCCAACCTTCCAAGGGCCTGCTCACTACAAACCTTATACAAGGGTCTCTGAAAAATAAAGCTTCAGTGTAACAGACATTGCAGCGGACTGAATTCTGATAGTTATAACCGCATGCCCAATCTGCAGCAGGTGGACCAAATACTGCCGGATCTGCTCAGAGGATGGGGGCCAATTCTTCTGAATGGCGGAGAACTGCCAGCTTAAGGCTAAGAAATCCATCCATAACCTTTGAATGCATTCAATTCCCCTTCCCCTAATAGGTAAAAGCAGAAGGGGAAATGGAAGCTGCCACTCTCTGTAATTACTAATTGTTGTCAAAATACCACAGGTGGTCTGGAAAAAATCTGGCAATAGCCGAGTCTGGAGCCCAGGATCTGAAACGCTTCATCTGAAAATCGGATAGAGTGTCAGCGACATCATTAGAGGATCCCGTAATTTGGAGAGTAGAAAACACAATATTAAACCTTAAGTGGCGCAGCTCGAAAGCATGAGCGGAGGGGCGGAGACTGTGCTAGAGCGTGAGGACTGTTTTGCCAAGACGCTCACCACTACCTGGTTATCAGACCAAAAGCAGATCCGATGGTCACTGAACTCCTCGGGCCACATGTGAACTGCTACTACAATGGGGAAAAACTCAAGAAAAGTTATGTCACATGATTGCCTCACCACACCGGGCTTGAGGCCATAGCTTTGCTCACCAGCCGCCCTTGAAATAAAAACCAAAGGGCAAAGATCCAGCAGCACCAGCCTGAACCTGAAAATCCCTGTGCAGGTTCAAGGTATCCTGCCATGGCGAACTACTATTGCATACATTCAGGTCAGGAATTGCTACCATCACCTGATATCTGCCTTCACCACGCTTGGTAGGCGTACACAAAGGTAAGGGGATCTCAGGCCGCAGGCAGCCTGGCCTAGTGGGAAGATTAATTAAGTGACCCAGCAAGATCGGATCTGATGAAGCATCACTTGCTACAGAGGAAGTATTACAAAATAACTTCCTTCAAGGCAGACAGCTTTTCCCTATGCAAGTGGCATGTTTTAGCAACGATATCCAACTGGATCCCTAAATAAAATGGGAATATGGGCAAAAGATATTGAGCTATTGCTTGCCAACTTCCCGCCCCTGCTTGGGCAGGGGGCATCTTGTGCTGCCATCATGATATGTGAATTTACAGGGCCGATGCTGGCCAGAACCCCTGAAGGAGTCCCAACCAATCTGCTGCCGAGCCAGCTTCCTTTTCAGACACACACTCTGTGCAATGCAAAAACACACTCCGTGCAGTGCACACACTCTCCATGCAATGCAACTACATACTCCGTGCAATGCAAAAAACACGCTCTGTGCAGTGCAACTACACTCTGTGCAATGCACACACAAACCCTCCGTGCAATGCAACTACACACTCTGTGCAATGCACACACAAACCCTCCGTGCAATGCAACTACACACTCCGTTCAATGCAAAACACACTCCCTGCAATGCACACACCCTTCATGCAATGCAACTACACTCCATGCAATGCAACTACACACTCCATGCCCTGCACACACCCTCCGTTCAATGCAACTACATACTCCATGCAATGCACACACACTCCGTGCAATGCAAAAAACACACTCTGTGCAATGCAACTACACCCTCCATGCAATGTACACACACTCTGTGCAATGCAACTACACACTCGGTGCAATGCAACAACACACTCGGTGCAATGCAACAACACACTCCGTGCAATGCAACAACACACTCCGTGCAATGCAACAACACACTCCGTGCAATGCAACTACACACCCTCCGTGCAATGCAACTGCAGATCTCCTTGCAATGCAATGCAATTGCAGCCCGTGCAGCGCCGTGCTCTGCAACGCACAGAGCAAACTGCAATGCGGGCACGCAAAGGTGCTTTCTCCCAGTTGCATATTGCAAATGTGGCACCCGTTACATCCCTCGCAGTGAGGTAACCACCAAAAGGACCTAAGTGTCCAGGTAGAGCAATGGGGGAGCATGCAGCTGTCCCATACAGGGACCAATCCTGCAACCTAGGCATTACCGGCACTATGCGCTGACCCAGTGAAACCAATGCTTCATGGACCACATGGGGACACTATTCAGGCCGGAAACGCTTCCAGGCCATCGAATTCTAGGGCAAAGCCCTAGGATCACCTTCTAGGCCAGGCATAAATGTTTCCAGTGAAATAGCAAAGTTGAGGTAGCCCACAGCTTGTCCGGGTACCCCTGCTTGCCCTTTTAGAGGGAAGCACCCCTTCAAGAAACCCAAAGTTATTTTATCACAAATGGGCCGAACTACCCAGCAACAGAATAGCTCAAAAGGAGCAGTTTGTTTTGTTTTGTTATAACAATGGCTAAGAGGGGTATATGAACCCTGTCTCCCAGGTCCTAGTCCTGCACTTAGCCACTAAACCACAATGGCAGTCGCCACTATCAGAGCAAAACAAACTTAAAGAAAATAAACTTGTTCAGAAACAGCATAGTTCAAGAGCATATACAGAGTGCTCATAGTCCTTGGAGGGACAGGGAGCCTCTGGGGCCCTCTGTCTGCCTCAGATATACATTAGCAGCAACTGGGCCTGGAAGCAGATACATAGAGAGAATGAATCACATGTCAGAGACTTAACAATTAACTGCTACCTGTAGCAGACTCAGGCTTGGAAGTTATGTGCAGGCCGAATAGGCCTCCCTGCTTCAGCTCTTGAGAATCTTAGTCTCATAGCAATGTTAAAAGAACTCAAATTAGTGCTCCCACCCAAGGCTAGCTTAAAATTTGGCCAACAGCGCTGCACACACTCAAAATAAAGCCAACCTTCGGGGTACTATAAACGAAAGTGATTCCAGCTAAGCTGGGAACAGCCCTGACTAGCCCCACAATTTCAACAAGCAAAATGGAGGAAACCTTTTTGTGAAAGAAAGCCCCTAATGGGGGCTCTCTCCCTATTGGGAAAGGCAAGCCACAGATACAGGGAGAATCTTCCCACAGGGCAGGGTAAGGGGTGGGGTGGGAAATCGAACAGGAAAAGGGGGGAATTAAAATATTTAAGGGCAGGAGAGGATTAAAAGGAAAGGGGAAATAAAGAAATAAAGAAATGTAACCAGACAATGAGAAGATTGTCCAAGTGCTCCATGTGATCCGATGCAAAACGGCCAAGAGGAAGTCCCCTAGTCTAGCTCCTCAATTTATAGACTCTAAACCCCTCCTCCAATTTTGCAACACCCAAAATTCCCCAGCGACCCAATTAACCCTTTTTCATCTTGGGTTCCCAAATTTGCCTAGTCATGATGGTGGCCTGCTCCCCAACCGCAACACGTGCTCTCTGCTAGTGAGAACACGCTGTGCCTCGCAAGACGAAATTAATCTGTTCCGCGAGTCTCTTCGTCTAGCGGTTTTTTCATCTTGCGAAGCAACCCTATTAGCGGCTTAGTGGATTAGCGCTATTAGCGGTTTAGCGGCTATTAAAGGCTTAGCGGCTATTAAAGGCTTAGCAGATTAGCGGCTAAAAGGCTATTAGCGGAAAATCGTCTTGTGAAGCAGCTCAAAAACCCTTTCGTCTAGCGGGTTTTCCGTCTTGCGAGGCATTCATCTTGCGGGGCACCACTGTAAAAATAATAATATTGGGCATAGTGTGGTCTGTAGGCAAATTATGCAGTAGCTTTGCTGAACAAAGGAGATCTGAGTCAGTCAGTGTCTGAATTGGAGTTCAGAGGGAGGTCCTCATTCTTGGTCAACATCTCCACCTCATCCCCATGAAACTGAGGACTTAAAACATTACTGAAGAAGTAATGTGGGGACTTTACATATCCAAAACTCCACCAGGCCTATGACCCTAGAATTAAGACTCTCATTATCACAAATGTGACATGAAGTGAAGAAATCTGATTCAGTTGTTTGATAAAAACTTGGTCTTGCAAAAATAGCCTGATATTATGGGGAGGATGTGAATTTTAGCAGAACAGGACAAATCAGAAGAGAGGGAGGCAAACTCATTACCATGGTTTCTTCTTTAAAAAGTGTTGTAAGTGTTGTACAGATAACACAAATAAATGTCATTCTTCAGCCATTTCCTCCCCAGAAAAATAAATCATGATAGTGAAATTGGAAGACTTAAGGAAGGCTGTTTAAGTTTCGCAAGGGAATACAAATCAATAAAAGTTCATGGCTGAAAGGTTCTCATTGATTGGAACATACTAGTAGCACAGTAATTTCAGAAACCAATGTAGGGTTTTCTGGCCACACCACCTTTCCTGATTGCACACAATAAAATGTTATGACCTAGAAACAGCTCTCTACAGTGGAAGCCTTTTGAATGTCTTTATGTGTTTGACTCTACCATGACTATGCAGAATATCAACTCTTGGGGAAATATAATTGCAAAGAATGATATGAGCCAAAGGTTAAAGACTTAAAGACCTATAAGTACAGAAGTATCTTTTTTGCAAAGAGGGAAATGCCACCATTTTATACATTTATACATTTATTTACATTTTATACATTCTTTTTTTAAAAAAATTGACAAAGCAATAATCATAAAAAAATCATAATAATCATAAATAAAAAGAATAAATATGTGCACCCCATCACCATGACCATTCCATTGTAACTATCCAACCTCCCAAAATTTCAACACCTCTTGCGATGGTTTGACTCCTTTCCATTTTAACAGTACAAATTCTACAACCACCCTCCATATCTCCTCAGAATCATTTCTCCTGCTTATTCCCCGTCTTTCCTTAATGACACATGTTAATTTATCATTAATAGCTATATCCCACACTTCTTTATACCATTCTTCCATTTCATATTCTGCTTGCCCCTTGCACTTCCCCAAGTGGCACTTTCGAAGTAAAATGTGTATAGGCCACACGATTTGATTAGACCAATGGGAGAAATTATGGAAATATGATATCAAATTCACAGTCTGCATCACAATCAGAGGAAAATATAATGAAAATGATATATCAATGGTATTTAACCCCGGTCAAATTGGTGAAAACTTATAAATCAAAATCTAATTTGTGCTGGAGATGCAAAACAGAGATTGGAACCATGTATCATATGTGGTGGGAGTGTGTGTATATTAAACAATTTTGGAGTGACATTCAAGAGGAACTTTTAAAAATGCTTAAAATATCATGTAAAAACAAAACAAAACACCAGAGGTGGACCTCTTGGGAATTATATTGACTGACATTCCTGCCACTAGGAAAAAAGTTTTCTTATATGCAACCCCTGTGGCCAGAATGATGATAGCGAAAAAATTGGAAGGGAGAAAAAACTCCCTCAATAAGAGAATGGCAAATAAGATTTTGTGAATATATAGACTCAGCAAGACTTACAGCAGGTCAATCAGACCAAAAACTGATAGAGGAGTGGACTTGCATGAAGGAATACATCAAAAAACATTGTTCTGGTATTAATATATTGATATGCAATGAATGAAACTTATTGAGTAAGTATAAGACGAGATAGTCAAAAATAATATTGATAACACAGCGAAAAGAAGAAAAGAAACAAAGGAAGCCACATATGGGTGGAGGGAAGTCAAGATTTATGTCTTTATGTTTAGTTTGTGTGTTTGTTTTCTTTTTTTGTAATCTAAGTTGAGAGGCGTATGTATGTATGTATAATAAGTTTGTTTAGTGTTCTGGTTTGTGTTTGCATTTATCAATATTTTTTTTTTTAAAAAGTAAAATGTTTTTGCCTTTGTTCATGTAAATATTCTGCTCATTGGGTGAATCCAAGAAAGCCATTGTGTTCATGGAATGACTTCCATTTGCACAGTGGAGCTGTCCATCCCTCTCCTCACCCTAGGACCTTCTTCCACATCTGGTCCAAATCCTCAGCAGATGGGGGTTCTTGGGGCATGTGGAGAGCAGGGGTGCAATCGGGGGGGGGGGCAAGGGCCCCCTTTATTTTCAAGTGGGGGAATGTTGAAGAAAGTAAAAAAGTAAAAAGGGACCCCTGACCATTAGGTCCAGTCGTGGATGACTCTGGGGTTGCGGTGCTCATCTCACTTTATTGGCCAAGGGAGCCGGCATACAGCTTCTGGGTCGTGTGGCCAGCATGACTAAACCATTTCTGGAGAACCAGAGCAGCGCACAGAAATGCCGTTTACCTTCCCTCCAGAGCGGTACCTAGTTATCTACTAGCACTTTGACGTGCTTTCAAACTGCTAGGTGGGCAGGAGCTGGGACTGAGCAACAGGAGCTCACCCCGTCCTGGGGATTTGAACCACCAACCTTCTGATCAGCAAGCCCTAGACTCAGTGGTTTAGTAGGAGAGGATATATTGATTAAATATTATCCCTCCTCACTCATGCTAGTGAGCAAGCAGCAGAGCACATTCCTTGCACATTGCTAGAAGCAAGTTGATGGACTCATTAGAATCATTTAAGTTGAGCAATCCAGGCTGGCTTCTCCGGTCTGGATTGTTCCTGGTAAGTTTCCCCTTTTACTTCCCTCTTAAAAATAATAACACGACAATCTTCTTTAAAAGTAAGAGTAAAGTTTACTTACATTCAGTTCACAGCAGTAATCTGAAGGCAGGCTCCCCCACCCCTTGTGGTTGCAGTTACATTTGTAAAGAAAAGAGCTAGGCCTCAACCTTTCTACCTTGTGGCCTCCATCTTCTGTAAGGATGAACCATGTGATGGCTAAGAGCCAGAAGAGGAGGTCCAAGAGAGAAGTCCGAAAAGAGAAAATGGGCAAAGGGAAGATGGCT
Organism: Podarcis bocagei; assembly: GCF_964188305.1. Lineage (NCBI taxonomy): Eukaryota > Metazoa > Chordata > Lepidosauria > Squamata > Lacertidae > Podarcis > Podarcis bocagei. The sequence continues at coordinate 14,267,464 of NC_138130.1, forward strand.
GCGTGGCGAGCCCTTTTACAGGGTCTGCTAGAGTCACGCCCATCTACCTGGTCACACACAGGGGGAGAAGGCTCCAGAGCAGGTATGACAGGAAGTCCTCCCTGTCTGGAGCAACATTCCTCTGTGTGTCCACTCTAGGCAACATGAAATGTTGTGTTTGACTGCTTCAGTGATGATACATCCCACATCAAGGAGGGGGCTGGGCCCCCTCAGAATTCTGTGACAGCCATGCACGCACACTGCACGGCATGCTTGAATCACTCACACAAGCTGCACGGCATGTGCACAACATGTTAGGACATCGTATGGCATGCATGAGTGACGTGTGCCCATCATGTGGCCTCGGCCCCAGCCCCCTCAATCATGGGGTAAGCCAGTGTGCTTTGTGAAGAGGAATTGGGAGAGGTGATTCCATTGCACAAACATAGCATTCCACTTGTACAATGACTTTGTCAGCTGCAACCCAATACAGTGGTGCCTCGCAAGACGAAAAGAATCCGTTCTGTGATTCTCTTCGTCTAGCAGTTTTTTCGTCTTGCGAAGCAAGCCCATTGACGGATTAACGGATTAGCGCTATTAGCGCTTTTAGCGGCTTTTAGCGGCTTATCTGCTGATCGGATCAGCTGATAAGCGACTTAGCGACTTAGAAAAAGGGGGGAGGAGGGGAAAAAACCAGCAGGAACTCGCAAGACATTGTCGTCTTGCGAAGCAAGCCCATAGGAAATTCGTTTTGCGAAGCACCTCCAAAACGGAAAACTCTTTCGTCTAGCGAGTTTTCCGTCTTGCGAGGCATTCGTCTTGTGGGGCACCACCGTATTCCTCTTCACTGTAATTTTTAAAAAAGCACACAAAAATGTTATCCTGTATAAATAGCTACTTCTTATTGGCATATGATTGCTATGTAATATACCTGAATTCTACCCAACTTCCAGATAAGCTAGAAAGGGAAAACATGACAGAATGGGGCACAAAGTGATGTTACAGCAGAGGGATTACTCTGAGGCTTGTATGCGATCTTGGTGATGTGACAAGGCCTTAGCTATAATTAGATATAAAACTCCGCTTCCATTTAAAATCTTGTCATGTACAAACTTCATACATATTAGATAAAATCAAAAGGAACGGTTACTCCAGCGCATAGCAGATATTGTGATAATCTTCTTTTCATCACCTAAGGCAGTGTTTCCCCACCTTTTTTGGGCAACGGCACACCTGTTTAATCAAAAAAATCTCGCGGCACACCACCATTACTGCCCCGTGACGTCAGCGCGCAGCGTCACGCCGGGAGGGACGCACGAAAGTGAAAGTTTTCACTTTTTTCCCCTCCCCCTTGCCGGGGAACCTCCAAGCTTTGGGGGTGGGGAGGCAACAGAGCGAGGGACTGAGGGACGGCGGCAGCTGAGGCGGCGGCGGCTGTTGTGGTGGTGGCGGCGATAGCGGGCGGAGGAGGGGGCGGCGGCGGGAGTTGCTGCTGCTGCTGTTGTTGCTGCTGCTGCCCGGACATGCCGGCCTCCTCCTCCTCCGCTGTCTCGCGCTCCTCCATTTGCACGCGCTGCCCCGCCGCTCGGCACCACCACCGCGGAGCCGCCCCCGGCTCGACGCGGATCCTCGCCGCCGCCGCCTCTCACCGCCCGACTCGCCCGCCTCGCTCCCACGGCACACCAGCCGATGTCTCACGGCACACTAGTGTGCCGCGGAACACCGGTTGGGAAACACTGACCTAAGGATCCCGCATGGAGGCATTTCAGAAAAGCAGTAGATTTTTTAAAAAGCTACTCTTCTTTTTAAAAAAATTTTTTAAGGGGGTTGCATTTTTTAAAAAAAAATTATGAACAACGAAAGAAATGTATCCTCATTCAACTTACCAGTTTTGTGCCAAATATTTCTTTTGCATTTTCAAATCATTCGCCATCAGTTAATGGGGAAAGAAATTGCATTTGAAAATTAGCGAACGGAATTTTTTTCCTGAAATTCTCATGTTATTGTTGTTGTTGCATTTATCTTACTTTTGACATGACCAAGAGGTGTTGGTGTCCTTTATTTTATTTTGCAAATTGTCTTTCTGGGGGCTTTCCTGGGGGGTTCAGTTTCCTGAAAACCTCATAGCATTTTCAGTTGGGTATTTCTGTAAGCACGGGAAAGGGGGGAGGTTGCCTACCTCACATGTCGGCAGGTTTTTGTTCTTGTGGTTAATTCTAAAGAAAACAGTGCAAAAATGGTTTAAAATCTAAAACAAATCCAGCAAGAAGAAGAAGAAGAGGAGGAGGAGGAGGAGTTTGGATTTGATATCCTGCCTTTCACTCCCTTTAAGGAGTCTCAAAGCGGCTAACATTCCCCTTTCCCTTCCTCCCCCACAACAAACACTCTGTGAGGTGAGTGGGGCTGAGAGACTTCAAAGAAGTGTGACTGGCCTAAGGTGACCCAGCAGCTGCATGTGGAGGAGCGGAGACGCGAACCCGGTTCCCCAGATTACGAGACTACCGCTCTTAACCACTACACCACACTGGCTCTAGCACTAGCAAGTGCACTGATTGCACATAACTACCCCCAATTAAAGCGCAGAGAACGACATAAAGATATGGTAACTTAGGAAGCAGTCTTTTGCTGAGTCAGATCCACCTAGCTCAGTCCTGTCTACACTGACTGTCAGTAGCTCTCTAGGATTTCAGACAGGAAGTCTCTCTGAGCCCTACCCAAAAATGCTGGGGATTTGAAACTCCTCTTATGGTCCTTTTTCAGCACAGGGAGTCTTCAGAATCATAGAATCTCATACTTTAGAGATGGAAGGGACCCCCCCCCCAAGGATCATATGGTCCAACCCCATGAGATGCAGGAAACTCAATTAAATCATAAATGGCATATGGTCATCCAACCCCTGCTTAAAAACATCCAAGGGTCCATCACCCCTTGTGGAAGTTTGTTCCACTGTTGAACAGCTCCTACTGTCAGAAAGTCTAGTCAAAATCTCCTTTCTTGAAACTTGAATCCATTCATTCAGTTCCTAGTTTATGGAGCAGGAGAAAACAAGCATGCTCTATCTTCCATGTGACAGCCCTTTGGATATTTGAAGATGTTTATCATATATCCTCTCAGTCTCCTCTTTACCAGGCTAAACAAACCCAACTTCCTTATAAGGTTTCCAGAGCCTTGATCATTTTGGTTGCCCTCCTCTAAACAAATTCAGCTTGTCAATATCCTTCTTAAATTGTGGCACCCAGAACTAGACTCAGGACTCCAGGTGTGGACCTCCAGGGGTGGCAGATAGAGTAGAATCATAGAATCATAGAATCATAGAGTTGGAAGAGACCACAAGGGCCATCGAGTCCAACCCCCTGCCAAGCAGGAAACACCATCAGAGCACTCCTGACATATGGTTGTCAAGCCTCTGCTTAAAGACCTCCAAAGAAGGAGACTCCACCACACTCCTTGGCAGCAAATTCCACTGTCAAACAGCTCTTACTGTCAGGAAGTTCTTCCTAATGTTTAGGTGGAATCTTCTTTCTTGTAGTTTGGATCCATTGCTCCGTGTCCGCTTCTCTGGAGCAGCAGAAAACAACCTTTCTCCCTCCTCTATGTGCCATCCTTTTATATATTTGAACATGGCTATCATATCACCCCTTAACCTCCTCTTCTCCAGGCTAAACATGCCCAGCTCCCTTAGCCGTTCCTCATAAGGCATCGTTTCCAGGCCTTTGACCATTTTGGTTGCCCTCCTCTGGACACGTTCCAGTTTGTCAGTGTCCTTCTTGAACTGTGGCGCCCAGAACTGGACACAGTACTCCAGGTGAGGTCTGACCAGAGCAGAATACAGTGGCACTATTACTTCCCTTGATCTAGATGCTATACTCCTATTGATGCAGCCCATAATTGCATTGGCTTTTTTAGCTGCCGCGTCACACTGTTGGCTCATGTCAAGTTTGTGGTCAACCAAGACTCCTAGATCCTTTTCACATGTACTGCTCTCAAGCCAGGTGTCACCCATCTTGAATTTGTGCCTCTCATTTTTTTTGCCCAAGTGCAATACTTTACATTTCTCCCTGTTAAAATTCATCTTGTTTGTTTTGGCCCAGTTCTCTAATTTGTCAAGGTCGTTTTGAAGTGTGGGGTGATGACTTCCTTTGATCAGGATGCTATGCTTCTGTTGATGCAGCCTCAAATAGCATTAACCCACCACCCTCAGTCACCTCACAAGTAAGCTGCTGGATAAGTGTCATTCAGAAAAGAGAAAATTAAATAATTAACCCAGCCAAATAATTCCTCACATTAAAAAAAAAAAGCTTTTGTGTTAAAAGTTGTGATATCTGTATCTACATATAGTTTACCTATGAAACAGAAGAGGAGGCAGTCAGGGAAGAGGCCCATGACCACTTAGAATCATAGAGTTGGAAGGGACCCCACGGGTCATCTAGTCTAACCCCCTGCAATGCAGGAATTTCAGCTAAAGCATCCATGACAGATGGCCATCCAACCTCTGCTTAAAAACCTCCAAAGAAGGATAGTCCATCACCTCTTCTAGGAGTCTGCTCCACTGGCGAACAGCTCTTACTGTCAGAAAGGTTTCCTGATGTTTAGTGGGAATCTCCTTTCTTGTAACTTGAAGCCATTGCCCCGAGTCCTGCCCTCCAGAGCAGGAGAAAACAAGCAAGCTCCCTCTTCCATGTGTCAGACCTTAAGATATTAGAAGATGGCTATCATATTTCCTCTCAATCTCCTCTTTTCCAGGCTAAACATATCCAGCTCCTTCAAGTGTTCTTTGTGAGGCTTAGTTTCCAGACCCTTGATCATCTTGGTTGCTCTTCTCAGCACACATTCCAGCTTGTCAACATCCTTCTTAAATTGTGGTGCCCAGAATTGGACACAGTATTCCAGGTGTGGTCTGACCAAGGCAGAATAGAGTGGGACTATGACTTCCCTTGGTCTGGACACTCTACTTCTGTTGATTTAAGTCTGTTGCCTTTGTTCCATCTTCTAACTGCATGTTTCAAGTGGAGATGGTCCTGAGATTTCCAACCTCTATACACGGAAGCCTGTGCTTTGCATTCAAGCTGCAAAAGAGAGATCTGGTTCAAGGAAGGGGGAAAGTAATAGGTTTTAGATTAGAAACAAGTGGCTGTTGCCTTGACACTCCAAATGCACGACCCCTCTAGGAACAACTGTAAAGAGAAGGCTCTCTCGTTGCAGAGTTAAGGATGTTGTCACATCAGCAGGCAGCAGACTAATCATTTCATTCCGCCCTTTCCAATCAGGGCTTCACGTTCTGAGCACTAAATGGCAAACTGGGCTGTGTTGCGTATTTCAAACATTCCCCTTTATTTGGTGGACATCTCAGCTATACTGTGGGGGGAGGAAGGGAATGCACAAATTCATCAAAGAGAAGCACTTTTAGGAATATTAGTTGTAGCTATTTGTCCAGTGGTGTTTTAGGTGCATTCGGGGGTGAGGATCTTTTTCCTGATGTAAACCAGGGCTGTGTCAAATTAAATTAGAAATGATATGGAGACAGGCATAATTCTTTGTGAACAAGTTGTCATTTCTGAGCACCCCTTACATATGGTGGTGGTTTTATGCTTTCCACTGCACTTCTGATTCCCCGTTTGCCTTTCAGATCCTCTTCTTTGTTGCTAATCAGTTGGAGCCAGCACTCAGGAAGTAAATCTCCCACTGCCTAGGGTTTTTTATGATCTCTCCTGCTGTTGTACCTCCTCCTGCAGATGCTTTCCCCTTCTGTTTTCTTATCAAACAAAGGTGATGGCCTGAATATTGCAGATTCATTGGCTGGTGAATTTTCCTCTCCTTAAAAAGTAGGAGACAATCGTGCCTCGCGACTTAATTCTTTGCAAATTAATTTCTCATTTTCTTAGTAGCTACCAACTTGATAGCCAATAGTATACCTATATAACACTCCATGCTGTCACATTTCTGGAAGTTAATATCGCAGTATAAAACTGGAGTCCTGTTTGTATGAACTGTTGCCTCCGATTATAACATTTATATCCCACTTTTCTTCCAAGGAGTTCAAGGTGGCATATATAGTTAGACTGAAAGACTGTGACTGGCCCAAGGTCACCCATGGATATATGGATAGAATATGGAGGGTGGTCAATGGAATGAGGTTGAATCCTGAAAAGACAGAGGTACTGTTTCTGAGGAACAGGAGGTGGGCAGATGTGGGGGACTCCCTCATTAGGGTAACTGTGCCCCTGAAGGACCAGGTGCACAGCCTGGAAGTCATTTGGGACTCACAGCTGCCCATGGAGGCACAGGTCAATTCTGTGTCCAGGGGAGCTGTCTACCAGCTCCATCTGATATACCTGCCTGCACACTGTTTCACCAGAATGGTAAATGCTCTGGTTATCTCCCACTTGGACTACTGCAATGCACTCTACATGGGACCACTTTTGAAGGTGACTTGGAAACTGCAACCAATCCAGAATGTGGCTTCTAGACTGGTGACAGGGAGTAGCCACCAGGACCATATAACACTAAAAGGTTATATGGCTTCCAAAATATTTTCAAGTGTTGGTGCTGACCTTTAAAGCCCTAAATAGCCTCGGTCCCATATACCTGAAAGAGCATCTCCACCCCCATCACTCAGCCTGGACACTGAGGTCCACCTCCAAGGGCCTTCTGGCAGTTCCCTCACTGCAAGAACTGAGGTTACAGGCAACCAGGCAGAGGGCCTTTTTGGCAGTCCAGCCCGCCCTGTGGAATGCCCTCCCACCAGATGCCAAGGAGATAAACAACTATATGACTTTTAGAAGACATCTGAAGGCAGCCCTGCTTAGGGAAGTTTTAAATGTTTGATGACTTCCTATGTTTTTATATTTTGTTGGAAGCTGCTCAGAGTGGCTGGGGCAACCCAGACAGATGGACGTGGTACAAATAATAAAATTATGATGATGGTGATGTGGGGAATAGAAGTCTAGTCTCCTAGTCTGACACTCCAACCACTACACCACATTGGCTTACTCAACAAAAACTTCTAAGTGGTTTACACTATAGATAGGGCTGTGCACAATACAGAAGTGTTTTATTTGGGCAAATATGTATTTTATTTGATTGGGGATAGCCCTGTCTGGGATCTCCAAACAGGGACTACAGCAAATTTGCCAAGAGCTGACAGGCAAACTATTCCTAGAAGCTTCTACTCAATATTTCCTCCAACTTCTTATTGAGCATCACGGTGGCCGGAGCTGGTCTAGGCTTTCTATGGCGATACATAGCAATGGAGAGTACAAGCAGAGATTCCTTCAATTATTAAATATACAAAGAATCTCTAGAGAAAGCTGAGCAGCATGGCTATATCATAACTTGCTTGTGCTTGGCTAAATCTGTCTATATAGATTAGCCTTTCTGAATAGATTGCAGTGTACTAGAAACTGACATAACATGCCTGGGCTCTTTCCCAGTCTGCTCTGGGCCATCATTCAGCTGGGAGCCTTCACCTGTATATGGTTAGTCCCTGAGAAACCCTCACAATTCATCCTTGCCCATCAGCCTTCCATATTGTCCGGCCTCATTCCCAGCAGAAGCTGTTAGGTGTAAGCTCAAAAGAGATCTTTATTCAGAAGGCAAATGGTACAGGCTTGGCATTGGACTCAGAGTTCAGGAGTTCAGGAATCAGGAAAGATGTTCAGGACTGGACAGAGGCAATGAAGATGTCCCAGAAGCTTCCACACCCCACCTGCCAAACTTTTAAAGATATTTGTCATGTATAGTTATAATAGGTTAAGTATAGAGCAAAGTTAAATGAAAGAGGGCAAGGATTTGCTGGAAAGACTTGGAAAACGGGAATACAAAAGGGGAGGTGTGAGGAGGTCAAGGAAATAAGCAAATGAGATCAAAGATGCTGAAAAATGGATTTATTCTTTTTTTAAAATATCTTTTTTTTCCCTTTTTTTCTATTTCCTTTCCTTCTTTCTAGGTTGTCTTTTTGTCAACTTTCTTGTTAGCTTGTGTTTGATAGTTTTTGTTTGTTTTTTCTTTATGTGTAATTCTTTGTATAATCTCAATAAATATTCTTTAAAAAAATAAAATAAAGATATTTGCCATTCACCCCATTCATTATAGCTACAACTTTATTTACTCAAGTTTTCACTTTTACAGTGCTCAGTTAAGTGAACCACTGGACCACGTGTGTTTAGATAATAATGGTATCTCACTGGTGAGTTTTCATTTGCACTTTTTGCTTCTTTGATAACTTTCCAAACCTCATAATATGTTCCATCGACCCTACAATGTTTGAAGTTAATGTAGGTAAAACCAAATTGAGAGGAAAATATTTGTAAATGGGGAAATGGCGTCCTATCCCATGTCTATTTCCCCCACTTCATTTAGCTTGTACACAGCATTCCCTAAGGCATCAGAGAACATTTCAGCCAGGGAACTGAAATTTGGTTCAGTTCATGAACCTACCTAATTTTCACTTTGCAGAACAATACACAAAGCAAAACACAACCAGCTTTTGAAATTCACACTTCTCTGAATTTTGCAATGCAGTTAATCGGTCACATGTACAAAAATGCATGTAGCAGGCTGAAGTGAGCACAAAACTGCATATATTAATGAAAATAACATTTGTTATATTGAAGAAAACTGATTGCAAATTGGGAAGAATAGGAAAAATACAGATGAAAATGATGGTGAATTTTCATGAAGACCCTTTTGGTTAGGGATATGTAAAAATTGCAGACTGATGTGGAGATGTATATGACTGAAGACTAGGAAATTAGAAAGTAAGAGAAAGTGAAATGGGTGAATTATCCCATCCCTAGTTCCAACCTATTTTTTGGGCACGGCAATATTTGCTTACATTTCTGAAATATTTACTAAAAGAGTTGGTTAAAGAGGTATAGCATTATATAGTGCCTGTGACGTTGACATATGAGAGTGCTGGAGGGGAAATAGTTAAACAGGTTACCCAATCAGGACCCAGGGGGGTGGAGTCAGAGGGACTATGAAACCAACTCTGGAAGGGGCAAAGGGAGGAGTTCGTTGGGAGTTGGGTGGGTGGTTGGAGTGGGAGTGAATTGGGGGTAGGTTGAGTTAGTGTAGCAAAATAAGCTGATTCAGGAACAGTTAGGAGCTAGGAAGACAAGTAAATATCTGAGAGGTGGTTTAGTGAGTGAGAGCAGGTAGCGGAAGTTATAGGTCTGGATAGGCACCCCACAATTATAATTGACCGATACTGTTTATGAAACCACACGCTTGTTAAACTGCAATAAATAAACAGAAGTTTATGTTCCAATTTAACCCTGACTGGACTCAGTATTGTACCAGGTAGGGCCTGGGTGGTGGCAGTGAGAAATAAAGTGGTGGCACAGTGATCAATAGACTGTGAAAGGTCCGGGGACCCTGTGTGATCGCAACAGTGCCATCTATCATTTAAACAAAATAAATTTATTTGGTTTTTCAGATTAAAATTTTACAGTCACATGTCCAATATACAACATAAAAATGAGATTCCAAGGCGTTCCCTCCTCCCCTTTGTCAGCCCTATTAATCATTTCCTCCTGCATCTTTTATAATAATCCAAATCTTTTACCTCCAAAATTCACAATTAAACTACAAGTGATATTCCAGTCCTACCAACGATTTTAACTGTTTACAATGGTCTTTAGGATAAGTTATAAATTACCCCTGTTCCTTATTGAAATTTTGGTCTTCCTGATTTCTGATTTTTCCGGTCATTTTAGCCATTTTGGCATAATCCATCAACTTGATCCGCAGTTCTTCTCTGGTAGGGAATTTATCTTCTTTCCATCTCTGGGCCAATAACATCCATGCAGCTGTGGTCACTTACATAGTCTTATCAGCTTTCTTGGGATTTTGGCACCTAGGTGCCATTTATCCTAACTTGACTTATTCACAGCATCCTAGAATTGTAAAGTTGGAAGAGACCCTAAGGATCATCTAGTCAAACTCCCCTCAGCGCAGGGATGTGCAGCTGTCCCGTACGGGGATTGAACCTGCAACCCTGGTGTTATCAGCACCATGCTCTAACCAGCTGAGCTATTCATCGTACAAAGTTACACAAAATGTCTTTAAACAGCTGGAAAACAGCAGGGAAAGAGGGAAGGGTGTGACCTTTCCAGCCACCACATGTTTGTGCTAAATCAATACTCACCCAGGCAGCTATCCATTCTTATGCCTGCTTCACCATCTAAACCATGTGCTTGTGGCAGCCACTTCCTGGAAACAGTGGCGTCGCAACAGGAGTGGGGGGTGTGGTTCGCCCCGGGTGCCATGTCTGGGGGGTGACAAGAAGGCACCCTGTGGGGGCTTGCAGCAGCTCAAGCAGCCATCGCGCATCCGTAGCCACATGCGGAGGATCCTTTGTTTGTGGCTACAGCCGCGAGCAGAGGATCCTGGCACCGGCAGCAAACCGCTATGTACATCTCATGTGTGGCGTTGCATATGTGCTGTACATAGCGGTTTGCCGCCAGCACCGCTCCAGCGCCGTACGGATGGTGCTGGGATCCCTCTGTCACCGCTACAGCCGTGAACGGAGGATCCGCTACATGCAGCTGCAGTGGCGATGGAGGGAGCACTGGCAGCGGCAAACTGCTATGTACATCGCATGTATAGCGTTGCTACATACGGCCCATACGTCATACGTAGCGACGCTGCACATGCGCCCTACGTAGCGACGACCCGCCCCAGGTGTCACAACGCCTTCGTTCGCCTCTGCCTGGAAATGCCAATGAGGGGAAAGTAGCTGAGTGTGCATGATTTGAAATGGTGAAATGGCAGGTGCGGAAAGGGAAAACCATTCTTTTTCTGCCGCTCCTCCACTTTAGACCATTTTCGCAAAGCCCTTGGCTGTTTCCAAGTGTTTGCGTGTAATGTGAGTAAAAAAAAAAAATTACAAAAGGAAAACATCCAGAGGTAAAGAAAAGTAAGTTCTTTCCCTCCTCCCCAGAACATTGAGTTTAAAATTCCTGCATTCATATATGATTGTCCTTTCGCTTTCAAACTTTAAAAAAATAGTCTACATTACTTTCAACTGAAGGATTGTAACATGGCTGTTTTGACACCTCTCTGTTGATTTCGACAGGGTTTGGACCTTCTCCCACAATTATCAGGCGTTAAGGCATTTTAGCATCAACAGATGTGCACTTCACTGTCATGATGTTCCCAACTGCACCACATCTCCTCTTGCCAAACTTGTTAATTTGTTTGTACTTTTAACTGCATCTGCATCATAATATAAAGCACATTGCTGCTTCCCAAGTGTTGCCTTGCTTACACTTCTGGTTTGTATCTGAGAAATAAAAGGGAAATTTGTCATAAGCTCTCTTTGCTCCTAGAATATTTTTTATTCTACTACTCTTGGACTTTTTTTTGTTTTCTTGATCTAAAAAGCATAGTATCTGTGGTCACATATATACCACTTTAAATAGCCATGAATTTCCCCAGAAAATCCTGGGAACTGTAGTTTGTCAAGGGTGCTGAACATTCTTAGGAATTGCCTATTACCTTTAGAGAGCTACAATTCCCAGAGTGGTGTAACAATCAAACCCTCTTTTGGGGGAACTCTGGGAATTGTAACTCTGTAACAGGAATAAGTGCCTCCTAACAACTCTCAGGACCCTAAACAAAAGCCAGTTTCAGGGATTCTTTAGAGCAGAGGTTTTTCAACCTTTTTTTAGTCAACAGCTCTCTTAACCATGGGTAGGCAAACTAAGGCCCGGGGGCCAGATCCGGCCCAATCGCCTTCTTAATCCGGCCCACAGACGGTCTGGGAATCAGCATGTTTTTACATGAGTAGAATGTGTCCTTTTATTTAAAATGCATCTCTGGGTTATTTGTGGGGCATAGGAATTCGTTCATTTCCCCCTCCCCAACAAAAAATATAGTCCAGCCCCCCACAAGGTCTGAGGGACAGTGCACTGCCCCCCTACTGAAAAAGTTTGCTGACCCCTGCTCTTAATCAACTACATTCTGTGCCCCCCCCCGTGGGGCTCAGAAGCCCAGTTATATCACCGCTTGCCTCCAGAGCTGGCAGCCTCTCACCTTTTCTCAAACACCATCCCCTTCTGGAGTGTTCCCTCAACCTTTTCTCCTCTCCTCTGGGAGTCCTCTGGGCAGCCGCTGCTGCCACCCCTCATCTCTGAGATGTCCCCCTCCCCAAAGAGAGGTGCCTGGGACTTATCTGTCCATTCCCAACAGCAAGAACTGGTGGACTAGCTGGCTGGGCCCCCTCACCCCCTTGCTTGCTTACTCTGAGGCCATCTCAGCTCCTGGCAACCAGCACCCCCTGACCAACCCCAGAGGTACCATTTGCCTATGGAGCTTGTAGCCAGGGCTGCTGCAACAAACAGCAGTGCAAGCTTTTGGGGGGCAGGGATGCAAGAGGGCATCAGGAAGGAGGGAAGGAAAGAGGGGCAGAGGCCAGTGTTGCCCATGGCTCCCCTGACCATCATTCAAGGCACCCCAGGGTGCCATGGCACACTGGTTTAAAACCACTGCTTTAGAGGTAGACTCTTTAAAGCGGCATGATAGTGCTTCAAATATATAATGCACATAGGAATTTGTTTCCACTTCATATTCAGCTGGGTATTTTAGTTTTGCTTCCTATTCTCATTCTGATGATTTATCAGAGACCAGGAACTTCATTGAGACTTTAAAAAAAATCCAGCTGTGCAACAGAAATTAGTTTTGTTTCTGGTTTTACAAAAGCATGTAGTGATGACAGCTAAACATCCTAATTTGTTTTTCTGTTTGAAGAATCCTACCTATAGGTCCTTTATCAAATCAGGAGTGCTTGTTTTGCATATATTATCAAGGATGAAGAATGTAGCTTTGGCAATGTGCTAAAAATAAACAATATTTTTTGCAGTTCTACTGGTGTGGGTGCTAAGTTCAAAAGACCGTATTAAGATTTTTATTATAATTGTGTTTACATTGTGCAATATGAGAGAAATTGTGATGCACTCTTCTTTTTGACAGACTTATCTTTCTAAATCCTTTTTCTACCCAGGCAAGCACAAAATAAAAGCACACAAATCTTTGCTATATTGCTGTCTGAGGGAACAAATTGCTAATGGGGGAGATGGAGTTCATTTTTCTTTTCTCGACACAGAAATAAAAGATCAGATAGAGTTGGGCTAGCTTCTGCTTCTGTTGATTCTGAACGTACAAGTCCAGCCAAGTGACAGAGGTTTTCCATAATGCTGTCTCAGGTGTTTATAAACAACAGCAGGAATAGAGAGCTAGACAATGCAGAGGTGCCAACTCCTCTAAAAGATTGCGGGGGCCCAACATGGCATCCTGACGTCACATGAGCTATGTTGCCAGGAGCCAAGGGGAAGAGCTGAACATGGCAGCCGGTGGTCCCTGTCTTCCGCCTCCCCCTGCCATGCAAGGAAAAGGTGGGGAGGGGGAGCTGCCGACCACTGAGCTGCGCTGCTTCCAGCCCCACATTCACCTTCCTCTTCCCTCTGAACAGTGGGTGGTGGCCCCTCAAATAAAACATTGGGGGGCCAAAGTGCCTTGGCCCCTAGGAGTTGGCACTTATGATACAACATTCCAGACCATTGTCACCCATTCACATCCCAAAAATTCAGAATAATAGCGGGTATGTTGGAAAATGTGTGCAATTATTCTAGCCTGAGAAGGCATGGTTGAGCACCATTCAGAATGCCTGTACATGTCTTATAAGTACTCATAAAGTAATAACCCTTCACCCCAGATAGAAACAAGATCGTCACGTTTCTATGAATCACAGGCAGGATTTTAAGAACTATGTGGGACGGAGTATAACAGGAAAGAAGACTGGAGAACGGTGAGAAAAGAGGATTTTTTTTATGATGCAGTTAAAAAATGGCGTCTCGCCAGGACAGGTCTGCCGGAGGAAGAAGGACTGGGGGAGGAGAATCAGGATTGTTTGATGAGAAGGAATGCTGGAATGTAAGTTTGACCTGACAGAACCCCCAGACTCATTTGATTTATTCGGTAAGCCTGAGGAAAAATAAAGGACAGATCGGAGATTAATTTTGTTTATGGAAGAGTTGTACGGAGGCTGTCTCGGATCGATATGATTTTTGGAAGAGGACAAAACCCACATAGAATGCCAGCTTTCAACCTGCTTGTGAAAATCATCAGAGATCACAAAGAAAGGAATATATGATAACAACAACAAGAGAAAGGAAGTAAAAAAGGTCTATTCGGATCAAACTGGACAGAACTGTCTAATTAATGCAGTAAGATAAGTGATGCTGTTTTGGACTCGAGCCGAGATTGATGTATGGGTACAAAATTTAAAATTTGGCTGTATAATTTGGAATCAATGTGATACGGATAATGTGATGTGATTGGCCTGTTAATAAATATATATATATGTGTGTGTACTCATAAAGCAATCTGGCAAAAACCAAAATTCCAGTCAGTTCACTGCAAGCAATAACCAGCAGCCCCTTCTGTCTACCTCGTCCCACTTCCCCAAATGTCGGTATAAAGCGTATAAGGACTGACTTGCATTCTGCCCAATGTTGGAGCTGTCCAAGGTCTTGTAATCTGTTTCTGTTTCTGACTCTGCACTTTGCTCTGCTTGCTGCCTCATATCTGCTGCCTGTTGGGTTCCTATGGCACGGGTGGCTAACCTGAGAGCCCTGTTACAAACTCACTAGGGGAGACGCATGTAGCAAAAAAAGGGCAAAATAGCTATCCTCATACTCTTGCATATGCACACACACAAAGACAATCAAGATTCAAAGAGGTACGTATCTCCCTTATTTGCTTCTCAGTGGGGGCATGTTGCTACTCATCACGGCACTAGAGTTTGTAGGAATGATCGCTGGGTTGCGGAGCACACTCCCGCCCGCGGGCAGCCTCAGCTGCCTGCACACGTGACCTTGGGGCACACTCCCCCTCACAGATAAAGCCACAGCTGTCTGAACATCTTGCCCTCTGTCTAATCTTTTGCAGTCTCAGTAGTCTGCCGTGTCCTGCCTGTGACCTTTTTCTCTGAGACCTTTGTCTCTTTCGTCATACATTGTGCAAGGGGAAAATGACGCGGTGGAAACAGGTGCCAAAATAACTTTGTACCACCCCACTATCTCAGGACTGGAAGATGTGTAAAGGTCACAGCCCAAAATGTATCTGCCTGGGCTTGCATATTGTGTCAATAAAAGGAACCTCCACAGAGCTGGCCGGCAGCTTGCTTGCAGCTCATCTGTGCGCAGCTCACCTGCATTATCAACTCCTGCCTCATGACCTTCACTTCAGAGTTGGCATTTCTGCAGTTGGCAGGGAAATAAATATTGTGACCCCCAAATTAAAATAATATATGCATGTGACATTTGCACACAACTCAACAGCCTGCCTGTCTTCCTCCTCACAACGCTTTGGACCAGATTTGGGGTGTGGGGGCTGCATTGTAAGAAGTGGAAGTCTCATTTGTGTGAGTGGAAGCCCACAAGTGGACAAACAGCCTGAAACCATTGAATGTTGCCCATTAATATGACTATTTCAGCTAGCACCATCCTTGAAAGCGGCAACACGGAATACTAAAGATATATGCAGAATATGCAGCAATTCGTCATGTGATTTTTCTCAATCAGATCACATAAAAACTGTGGGCTTGAACTCACCTATACTGCTAATAGTATACTAAAAAAAAACTACTACCGGTAAATAAATATTCCTGACTTCAAAGTCAAATTAGTAGTTTTATAGTTATAAACAGTATGATGGCCAGAATTTAAGAGGACTCTAAATAGGTTTCTTGAAATGATGCCTGGTTCAGCGTTAATTAGCCGCCAGCAAAATTACCAAGCATTAGCTCAAGAAATAATTTATGTGTTGCTGGCAAAACATCACAAATAAAGTATACATTGTATCTACCTATTAGTTTGAGACAGTGTTGCTTTGTAGAATATTGTTGTATGTCTTATAGCTTTTCAGATCATAACTTAAATCTTCTTAAATATCTGAGTGGAAGGGAAATGGTCATGCTCACGCCTTCCTAGAGGAACCACTTTAAATCATCTAAAAGGTGTTACATCTGACTCCAAGTGAACAATTTTGAAATGCCTGGTCTTTTCCTCAGTGAATACATTTGTGTTATTATGGCATGCAATCAGCAATTAGTAAGATGAATTCCCCATGTCTTGTCAGCTGCCTGGCCCACTGAGATAACATTTCTGGTGGATTTATAAACCAGAAGGTATCATTAGCAATGTTTGTATTGAACTCAAAATCATTTTTTAAAATAAAAAACAACAACACATACACTTACATTGGTTTAGTAGGTTATCGGTTTGAAAATTCAAACAGCAGCAGGGATTTTACAGCAGGAACCTGGAATTACTATAAATATTTTATACCAATAACCAGTAATGTCTGGATGCTGTACTAACAAAATTATGAAACCAAAAATATTGAACGAATGCAATTGATATAATGTAAATTAAGATATGTCTGCAAATGCCAGCCATGGACCAGTTAAAGTTAACCACTTTATGTTCCTATTCATTCCAACAGAACCATGAGATACACATTTCAATCTCTCCCCATTAGAATCAATAAGACCTAAAGGTGCTCAGCTTTCCCTAGAAAATGTCCACTGTATTTTGACGGGTCCCAAGTGGGCTTAGACAATATGCTAACAACAATGAGGCGCGGGTGAGCTAAGGAAATGGGAATATGCTGGAGACTGTTAACTGGGGAAAAGCAAAATTACTTATTCTAAATCTAATCTGGATGGTTTTATTATGTTTTAAGATTGTGGTTAGCGGGCTCTCTTGGGTGGAAAGAAAGCATATGTGCAATGAATTAATGAATAAACTAATAGTAAACTGACTGAGCCACCAGTGAGTTGGGTTAAAAGTGATTAATGGGTCGCCGTGGTGTTGCAACTTTCAGGGGTGACCACCAAATCTAAGCCTTTATCACCAGTTTATTAGCACAACTTTAGGAGCATGTTGGCTAAATTGTTTGGGCAGTTTAGTCAGCAGCATTGCATCCTTTGTTGGCACCTGGGGGCCCTAGGGCATGTGCACTCAGGTATGCACCAGGTGGGACCAAGGGCTGAGTGCAGAGGGTAAACAAACAAAAAAAGGTTGCAGTGCTCATCTCGCTCTCAGGCCAAGAGAGCCGACATTTGTCCACAGACAGCTTTCTGGGTAATGTGGCCAGCAGGACTAAACTGCTTCTGGCGCAACAGGACACCATGACAGAAACCAGAGCGCACTGAAACGCTGTTTACCATCCCACCACAGTGGTACCTATATATCTACTTGCACTAGTGTGCTTTCAAACTGCTAGGTTGGCAGGAGCTGGGACAGAGCAATGGGAGCTCACCCCATTGCGGGGATTCGAATCGCCAACCTTCTGATTGGCAAGCACAAGAGGCTCAGTGGTTTAGACCACAGTGCCGCCCACGTCCCTTTACCTTTACCCCCATGTGGCAGTTACCTGTATACACCTCATGATGTTGCTTGATAGGTCAGCGCTTGATGACTTGCAGATATAAATTGCCTACAGTGGTGATGTTAGGCGATATGAGAAAATGGTCTTTGGCAAAGTTGTACAACTTGTGGCCCACCAGTTCTTGTCAGGGAATGGGCAGAGGAGGAATGGTGGAGACAACTATGGGGTTGCAGTGCTCATCTTGCTCTCAGGCCAAGGGAGCTGGCATTTGTCCACAGACAGCTTTCTGGGTCATGTGGCCAGCATGACTAAACCGCTTCTGGACACCATGCCGGAAACCAGACTGCACTGAAATGCCGTTTACCATCCCGCCACAGTGGTACCTATATATCTACTTGCACTGGTGTGCTTTCAAACGGCTAGGTTGGCAGGAGCTGGGACAGAGCAATGGGAGCTCACCTCATTGTGGGGATTTGAACCACCAACCATCTGATCAGCAAGCCCAAGAGGCTCAGTGGTTTAGACCACAGCGCCACCCACTGTGGCAGCCTAACCCTCACTGGTGTGGGAAATGGAGGACTCATGGGGCCGTGCTGCACCACCTGCCCACCTCTCTGGGCAGGTGAGGCCCCAGCTGGTTGGTGTGGCCCTTGGCATCCCCTCTGCAGCAGACAAGGTGGGGATCCCTCCATGGGGGTGCCTAGCTCACGGCCCCTCAAAATCATGTACCCGGAGGGTCATGGGGGGCCCTGGCCCTCCCCACACCACGTCCCTGAATTCAGATGCTTATACTTTCTGTTAAGGCTTCTTTGAAGAACTTTTGGAAGAGCAAAGGTGGATTTAAATTAGCATTAATGTCATTTACATGGAGCTAAATTGAAGAGCTTTCCATGTCTCTTATTCAATTTATATTGTAATGAATGATTTATACACAGCTGAGACATTAATGTCAGATGAAATTTCTTTTTCAAACTCCTATCTAAACTCTTGGTATAGATTCATTTTTTCCCACGTTGATAGTTAGCCTTTGATTTCCTGATGTACTATAACCTTTGTCATCACTGAATCTGTAGTTTGAATATGTTCAATTAAATTAAGAAGCTTCTTGATGTCAGCCTGATGTTCGGAGGAAGCATATCTCCCTGACAGAAATATCTCTGGATGATCATTTTCAAATGTAATGAAACACAGTAGCATTCATTAGCCTCTTTCATTAATGGGAAGCAGTAAGGGGAATGAGTAAGACTTTTTAAAAGTAAAGAAGAAGTAAAGAATGAATGGGTTGCTTAGGATGTAAATTTTGTAGCAGATTTTTCTAACATTCTATTACTTACTATTATTGTTTTAAAAATTATTCAAACTTTTTAAAAAGCACACTTGAACGGGCCACATTTATTCTGAAGAGTAAACAGCTGTGTGGTCCCAGTTAGGAAGTTGCTCAGCTTGGATCGCTGAAAAGGTTTCCTACCCGAAGTGTTGTTTTCTGCTATTTGTTCCCCAAAGGTTCTGTTTCCAATAAGTAGCACCTTGAAGAGCAAATGGCAAACAGAGAGGGGGAGATTTTCAGCAGGGATCTAATTTAGGGCCCCAATCCGGAGAGTTACGTAACACAAAGCCCTCCAACACACTGCAGATTCAGCTGTCAAAACAATGTGCTAATGGTGATAGAGAAAATATTGCCACATTTCTTGAAGCCTAAGATGGCATTTTACTACTCTGCAGATATATACATTTAGAATTCAGCCTTGAAAGTGCTTTGGAACTATCTCATAGTTGAGCCTCAAACTGCCCACTATGGAAGCTCTATTCAATAAAAGGTAGGCAGAGATATAGTGATGAGTCACTAGGTCACTTATGCACGGGGAAGCATATTTGTCATTTCTTTTGCTAAACCACTAGGACCCAGAAACCCATGTTGTTAGGTATTTTTGCTCGCACACCCAATCTCCACAGCCGTGCAAGATTCCAGGGGTTCCAGGCACTCAATGTGGGGCCATGTTTCCTTTTGGGACTGAAGCACAGAGGAGACTGTGATGTCTTTATGATATATGGACTTATTTACATGTATATACAACCTGAGCCTACAACAGAGGAGTTCACAGCATTAACACCCCAAGAGGATCTTGCTTCCTCTATAGGTGCAGCCTAGGTCCCATGCAGAGATCCAACATCACGCTCTGCCTGCTACTTTGCACCTCAGTCACACTGGTTTTATCTGTTGATGGAAAGGCCCTAATCATCTGCCATCTCACATTGAGTCTCTTTTGATCCTCTGTTATCTTAATGGCCCATCAACTGGGCTATCACTCATGTTTTTGGATATGCTGTAAACCGCCCAGAGTAGCTTGGGAAACCCAGCCAGATGGGCGGGGTATAAATAATAAAATTATTATTATTAGATTGGCTTGATTAGCTTTTGACACTTGCTAATTCCAGGGGATTAGAAGTTCTGATACACAGGGGTCTTGCCCCACTTTTAGAACCCTAAGCCTTGATTAAATTCTAACACTTACTGGTTCCAGGAATTTAGAAGTGTCTAGGCCTTACAAACTCAGAACATTATTAAATTTGCTATTGAAATTTTACTGCCTGAGATGGGGGACATGTGCCAGAAAAACATGGCTCACCTTTGGTGCTCTGTACCATTACAAGAGTTTGGGAGCACCATCTACACTCCTCAAACTCTTGAGCCAACACTTTGTGGATCAACAGTCTGACACAATAGCACTCATGAGAGAGAACATTGTGACCATGCACATTCAGGGTGAATTCCTGAAAAGACTAGCGTAAGACAACTTCAAAAGTTCATAAGGGTCAACATAAATTTATTGCGGATAGGGAATGTGTGTCTAAATGTACACAGACACACATCACGTTGTATATTGATTAAAATGACTGAATGCGCCTACTTTCACAAACCACTTTAACAAACACAAAGCACCATCACTAGCAAGCGGCTGAAACAAATCCCAAATTTAGAACACAACGATGTTCTCATCCTATTGTCTAATAGCTTGTGTATTCACATTGGAGCGCAGAATAAAGTCATTTACCTTTTGCAGATAGGTCAGTAGGGAGTTGCTTGTTTGTTTCTACAAAGACTGCTGCAACCTTGGTGTCAAAATTGCCTGCTACAAATTTATATGGCACAGCTGGTGTTTGGTATCATTCACTGGGGATTTAAGTTCACTGCACTGAGTCCGCAGTTCTCAGGAGTGAGTAGCATTGCACTTACTTTAAAAAAAATTTAACGGGGGGGGGGGGGGGGAGAGTGTAAGACACATCTATTCAATCAGTAAATGACCACTATTAAGAATTAATTTTCTGTCTTGTGTGCCCTTGCCAGAATATAGTCATTTTTCTTAACTGGCAGGTAAGGGAACAACCAGATTAGATTAAAGCTGACCTAATAATTCAGATGTCTTAAGAGTATAAAATATTTCTAGTTTTTAAAAGCTACCTAACAGCACAAATTGGAAATTCTTCCACCAGGCTATACCGATCAACAGCAAGAGGTAGAAAGCAAAATAATTCATCCCAGGTAAGACCAAATAACTGACAGTTTAATACGTGAAAAGATGAGAATTGTGCAGATATGTTGTCTTCAGAGCCAGTAGCTAAACTTCAATTGCCTTCAAACAGCCTTGGTGCCAAGATTCTTTTCGGAGGAGATGGAAGATTTTCTTCCCAAAAAGTTTTCCTGAAGTAAAAATTTAAGTGCATTCCGTAATACGTAATATTAAATCTTATGTCCAAAAGAGCTAAGTCAAGGTTACTGCAGTGAAGTCATGGGTCATAGTAGGAGATGCGAATAAAACACTTCTCTGCAGTTTGTCTTAAGACATGCAGATGGTCTATCTCAGCAGCTTAACATAGCCAGAATGAGGGCCAGCAGCCGATTTTAGGAGGTGCTCAATGCTATCTAACCAAGAGCCCACCCTACCACTGATGTCACCGGATGCCACTACCCCCTCATCCCCCTCTTCCCCCCCAATCCCCCCCCTGCTCTCTCTCTTTTATAAGAAGTGCTGACAGCCTCTCCACCACCACCTGATCACTGAGAAAGGGTGAAAAAAATGGCCGGGAGAATTTCTGTGTTGACACAATGGTTTGCTTAAACAAAAATGTATTTAACTGAGAATTATTTAACGCAAAAGCTATGTTTTATAGGCTTTCCTGGTGTCTGCTGTTAACTGCAACCAGTGACAGTGTCAGATTTTTTTGTGCCCTAGGCAGGTCTAATGACTTGCACACACCCCCACAAAAAATTAAATAAATTGCCAACTTCAATTTTCAAAAACTGTGTAGAAAAAAATGAAAAGCACAAAACTGGATGTAGAACAGAGAAGATAATGTGTGTTCATGGGTGGCCTTTGCATGGTGCAGAGTGAAGAGCACTGCTTTGGCCCCACAGCTCTCTTGCGCTGCACACACCTCTGACTTTTGTGTAGCTGAGCAGGCTTGCAAAGAACTGTATTATCCTACCTGGGTTTTCACTGTTCAAGCTATCAGTCATTGGTTGACTAACCTTAACCACTATACTGCATAGATCTGGAAAAGTACTTCTTCTTGTTTCATATGAACTGAACTTGGGGGGAATTAAGTAGAGTTGCATTTGGGAGTGCAAGGAACTGGAAGTCTAAGTCAACATGAAATGGATAATGGCATGAAGCAAATTATAAAATTGCAGCACAGCTAGTATTTATTTGGGAAGCAACGGAATTAATGTGGGTTTATGGCAAAGACACAGTCCTGGTCTTTAAAATCATGATGTGTAAAAAGTCACAGGACCACTGTGAGAGAGCTGACAATAGCTGCCCGGAATAGCAACTAATTAAATTTTATCTCTATCGAGCCGCTAATATGAGCACATATCAGTTCACATTTAATATTGGAAAAATGTACTCCATTCCATTTTTGCAGAGGCAGCTGTTTAATGATTTGATACATCAAAGTGGTGGTT
This sequence comes from Podarcis bocagei, assembly GCF_964188305.1. Lineage (NCBI taxonomy): Eukaryota > Metazoa > Chordata > Lepidosauria > Squamata > Lacertidae > Podarcis > Podarcis bocagei. Next base: position 14,289,800 of record NC_138130.1, read on the forward strand.
GGGCAAAATGAGAGAAGTGGGAATTTCCATAAACTGAGAGGAAAGCAAATCTTAGAATCAGGTTGGATGGTTCAAAGCTGTAGGATCACTGTACTTACATAGGCATGGAATCCAACAAACAGGTTTCTTTCAAAGGAAAAGATTTCACAGATCATCATTAGTATCTTTATATTTGATTGCTAAAAGCCTGCAGGATAAGGATTACATAATGCAGCAATTTACTTTGTAATAATTAGTATGAATGTAGGAATGCTCAAAACATTGGTGCATGCATGCAGTTAAAAGCTTTTATAGCCATATCATTTACCATAAATGGCCACTATTAAAATCACAGTCTATACTATCTACTTAAAAATGGGAGAATTTAATATTACAGGCCCTGTTCCAATGGCAAACTTCCACGTTTGCTTTTGCCACTAAGAATGTAAGAAGGTATAAATTTCCATCCATCCCCATATTTGTCACATACAGGGCTGTTTCCATTCTGCTGCAGTTCGGCTTCAGACAAAAATTACATTATTCATCTCGCTGTCCACTTGGGTGAATTTTACATAAATAATTGCACAATTAATTATGTGATCATTACATTATTCCAAACCATTCATTTCGATGCAAGGGGAATGCAATGCAAATGAAGCGGTGGAGTCATCAATTATGTCATTTGCAGGCGGAAAACAACAGCAAATACTGATCATATCTGCTGGTGGGATTTCCATTCTGGGCATTGGACAAATAAGTCAACATCAGCAACTTCTACTCCTGTTTCCGTGAACCTTATTCACCACAGTTATCATAGCAACCAATGCTTCTCTCAACATTGAAGCTGAAGTGATGGTGGGGATAGCCCGGGTGTTATGCAGCAATCCCCAATTCCTCCCCAGTTCCAGGTTTGAGAGGAGGGGAGCTGTGGATTGTTTGGCAGTCACATGACAAATCTAGAATAGTCCCTGAGCATCCTTTTTGCTTGAGAGCAGGGAAGGCTGGCAGAACTTCATTGGTTGCTCTGTGGTGACACTTCAAGCACTGCTAATTTATTATTACTTCACAACACTGGCGAAGCTGCCAGGCTCTCCCTGCCTGTCTTTCCTGCAAGATAATTTGGGCTCCTGATGGGCAGATCTTGACTCTGCCAAGCTATCAGGGAACATGGGGGACAGAGGCTGGAACCTAGCACCCATAATGCAAAAGGTTAAGGCCCCTATCCAGAGGGCGTCTGGTGACCTCAGCGACCAAGGCTTTCAGGTCTCATCCACCAAGTGCCTCCTGTTCTATTTAAAAAGAGACACCCCAAATTCAGGGAGATATCAGAGCTGCTTCCAGCACAGAACTGGGCTAGTAACAGCTAACATCTGTCTCGTGATTGCTTAATACAGCTTCTGTGAATCACACAAAGTGCCTGATATAAACTGGAGTACAAGTTGACTGGTCTTATTTTTGTTGATTTCAGAACTCACGTAGACCCAACATTATTAAGTTCACTTGTGGTGTCTCAGTCATGGGTCCGGAATGGGTTGCAGCCTCCCCTTTCTCCAGGGCTGGCATGAGACATTTTGCTACCTGGGGCAGAGCAGAAAATGCCCTCCGGCTAAGACCCTACTTGCCTGCTCATTGTCTCATCAGGGTACTACAACCTGGGGTTATCTCACTCTTGGACTACTGCAATACATTCTACGTGGGGCTACCTTTGAAGGTGACTTGGAAACTACATGTGGCAGCTAAACTGGTGACTGGTAGTGGCCGTGAAACCATATAACACTGGTCCTGAAAGATCTACATTGGCTCCCAGTACATTTCCAAGCACAGTTCAAAGTGCTGGTGCTGACCTTTAAAGCCCTAAGTGGCTTCGGCTCAGTATACTTAGTATCTCCACCCCATCATTCAGCCTGGACACTGAGGTCCAGCTCTGAGGACTTTCTGATGGTTCCCTCACTGCAAGGTTACAGGGAACCAGGCAGGGGGCCTTCTCAGTAGTGTCAGCCGCTCTATGGAATGCCCTCCCATCAGATGTCAAGGAAATAAGTAACTATGCAACCTTTAGAAGACATCTGAAGGCAGCCCTGTGTAGAGAAGTTTTTAATGCTTAATGTTCTATTATGTTCTTGTGTATGTTGGAAGCCGCCCAGAGTGACTGGGGCAACCCAGTCAGATGGGTGCAGTATAATAATAATAATAATAATAATAATAATAATAATAATAATAATTGCAATGGTGCAATTCAAGATGTGTGATTTGCGTCTCAGCGGCTGCTTGCTTTACTTGCTGACACTTTTGTAGTCACATCCTATCCACTGGCCATTCCTGATTTGCAAAGTGCAATAAGCGGCGTTAAATGCTGGGAATGTTTAACCTGAAGCAAGCCAGAGCCTAGCAGCGGAAAGGAGGGCTCTTTGAACAGCAGTTTGCTTCAAGTAAATAAGGCTCTTGTTTGCCAACCTAAAGGTTGCTTGTGAATAATTAATGTGCTGAGAAACCAAGGTTTGTAAATAGAAGCTTGCAAGGTGGAAAGGTTTTGCTGAAATACGAAACTGAGCAACTGAACTATTCCCTTAAATGCTATTATTAAAGATATTTCTCGGCCTTTGAGCTGTCCCATTGTTTTCTCAGGTTAGCTGGAAATCTGTTTGTTTGTTTGTCTGTCTGTCTGACAGTTGTTGAGTGTGCTTTCTCCCCACAGTTAGGCTGCAATCCTCCAAGGCACAGTTTCTTGCAAGTAACCCCCTCTGAACTCATTGAGACTCCTATGCAAACATGGTTTAGGACTGCACTGCCACACACAGACAGACACACAAATATTTTGGTTCTTTCTGCTTTGCAACAGTTTCACAGAAACACATCACATGCAGATAGACTGAGGCTCGAGTCCTAGCTTTTCTTCTGTGAAAGTTGCAAACAAGTTAAAACATAATGGAGCTTCTGCTATCTCCTTGCTTCCCTGTACAACCCCCAACCCCCACTGAAAATCTGCTTTTGGGGGATGGGAGGTCCTTGGGAATCAGTTTGCATTTAAAAATGAAACTAGCCAATTTGGAGTCTCCAAACTATGTAAAGTGTGTATAGAAATTAGGGCTGTACACAAGCCCACCCTCCATGGACCTGATTTGTGGACCCTGGATCTCAAATCCCACAAGTGTGCAGGGGGGAAAAGACATCCTGTTTTTTTATTCAAGAGCAGGGTGGCCATTTTGGGTGCCACAATTTTGTGCCAAGATTTTACCCCCCCCCCCCCAAGCACTTTTTCAGAACCCAAATGCACCTTTCTTGTGCAGGAGCACACCCCCCCCCCCGAAAAACACATCTATTGGGCTCCGTGATATCACACTGGTCACATGATTCGCACAGGAGCATGACTGGGAAGACACACACCCCAGTTTTTGGAGTCCAGATGTTGGAAGGTATGGGTTCTGCACAGTACTGATTCAGGGGTGGTTCACCCCACTTTGGTAAGTGGAGCTAAGGGTTATTAAACCCCTATCTTCAGATACACACTCATGACCCCAGACAAAAAAGCATGCACACACACACGTTCTCAAACCTCTTTCTGCTCAGCATAGGCAGTTTCCATAGCTGTAGCTGCAAATCTTTATCCAGCATTTAGGAAATCAAAGTGCATAGAGAATATACCATAGTAAACAAATATACATAATCAATAGGTTGTTAAAACTCCCCTCTCTTTGCATAGTGCTGGATGAAAACTGCTGATATGACTGATAAGGAATAGGTTGCAGTTTATTTCAAAAGAGAGAAAAAAGATATACAAGCAGTATTTCCTTTCTCATGATGACCTGCTGTCCTGTTTCAGAAAACTGATACCAAAGATGGGGAAGCAGATTCTTAATACACAGGATTGATTATTAAAGGAAGTAAATCTTACCAGCATAACTAATCGCCCTCTCCTCATGTACGGAACACTGATGCCATCTACAGATAGCATAAAAGCATTTTTAAAGCATAGATTAAATGTTATGTATTCTTACCGCGTGGTCCCACCAACTGTGTTTGTGCTTTAAAAGGAAAGAATTAGATGCAAATAACATTTTACAGTACTTGCAAATGGCCCATTTTGTATGTATACTGAGGAGCTGATCCAAGCCTTAGTGAAATTAGTAGACAGGGATTAATGTTGGGTGTATTTATGCAAATCTTGTAGTCCACTTAGTTGATTGTGTGCTTTTGGATTAAGCTTTACTAATAGATTAGTGGATGACTAAAATACATATTAAACATTTGCAATACAAACAGTCACATCCAATACTGCAAAAAGCTTCATCTTCCCATGAGATTTCAACAAACAAGGAATAAATGCATGCAACTTATGAGAAATGCTTTTGTAACCAAAGTAATATGCATCATAAAAGGTAAAGGTACCCCTGCCCGTACGGACCAGTCTTGACAGACTCTAGGGTTGTGCGCTCATCTCACTCTATAGGCCGGGAGCCAGCGCTGTCCGCAGACACTTCCGGGTCACGTGGCCAGCATGACGAAGCTGCTCTGGCAAGCCAGAGCCGCACACGGAACGCCGTTTACCTTCCCGCTAGTAAGCGGTCCCTATTTATCTACTTGCACCCGGGGGTGCTTTCGAACTGCTAGGTTGGCAGGCGCTGGGACCGAGCAACGGGAACGCACCCCACCGCGGGGATTTGAACCGCCGACCATGCGATCAACAAGTCCTAGGCACTGAGGTTTTACCCACAGTGCCACCCGCGTCCCTGTAATATGTATCATACTAGTGGTTAAAATCTTTTGGTTAATCAATAAACTGAACTGAACAAGGGTTTCCACACCCCATTTTTTCAAGACTGTGCCCAAATTTCAGACATGCCACTCAGCCCTGGTTTGAGACATTAGCTGGCCTAGATTTTCAGCTATCCTTGGACAAAAAGAAGTCTGAGGTCCTTGCAGAATCAGTTTTTGTTTAGCTTTCAGTAGCTTGACAACGTATTTACTGAGAAAGAAGCCTAACCTTCCACTATTCTAGCCCATGTTTATTACAAAAAAATAATGTGGGGTATTTGATCAAAGATTTCTTATTATGCCTTGTTTAGCCCCAAGGCACACTGCAGAGATACATTTTGAACTCTGCCTAACATATTGTTATGAGCTTGTGGGTACCAGACTCCCCTAAATTTCTGGGTCCAGAAAATGTTGATTTCTCTCACCTTCGATTCCATATCATAATTGTAGAGCCCCTCTAAGAAGCTCAAATCCTATATATGACTGACAACCTTCTTTGGAAATTAAACCCATGTTCAGACATTTACTTGCAGAAACTTATAGATGAATTAAAACTTAATATTTACAGTCACTTTCTTCTCCAAGCATGGGTTTGCAGTCTCTGCTTCTAACTTCCAAACAACTGTATTTTCCTTTCTTTCCAGAGCTCGGCACTCAGCGTTCTGTATCTGTTAGGCTATGCCTTGCAGCTCCTATGGGAGATTTCCACTTTTACCTTCTCATACATCCTTGCTGTCTTTCAAGGAGAGAAGAAGACCTCTAACACTCTATTCACTGTGTTCACAGTGGATTCTAAAACACAGCCATCTTGCTTCACATAAAATGGAATCTCTCCTTCACTAGACACCTCCCATGTGACCAGTGGTAGCTGATTACATGAGAACAACTAGAATTCAGTTCCCAACCAATCATATTTAAACACATAGTAATGCATACAATCAACAACCTCAGATATGCAGATGACACAACCTTGATGGCAGAAAGTGAGGAGGAATTAAATAACCTTTTATTGAGGATGAAAGAGGAGAGCGCAAAATATGGTCTGAAGCTCAACATCAAAAAAACGAAGATCATGGCCACTGGTCCCATCACCTCCTGGCAAATAGAAGGGGAAGAAATAGAGGCAGTGAGAGATTTTACTTTCTTGGGCTCCATGATCACTGCAGATGGTGACAGCAGCCACGAAATTAAAAGATGCCTGCTTCTTGGGAGAAAAACAATGACAAACCTACACAGCATCTTAAAAAGTAGAGACATCACCTTGCCAACAAAGGTCCGTATAGTTCACTATATGTTCACTCCGGGAGGCAGTGGAAGACAGAAGTGCCTGGTGTGCTCTGGTCCATGGGGTCACAAAGAGTCCGACATGACTAAACAACAACAATGCATACAATCAATTACAATTTCAGTGAACTAAATTACTATACCTAACAAGGCCAGCATAGCCCATGGTCAGGAAAGATGGGAGTTGTACTCCAGCTACATCTGTAGGACAACAGGTTACCTACCCCTGGTCTATAGCATTGACATGCTGGCCAATGTGGAGTTCCACTTTTATGTCATCATGCATGCTTCCGGTAAAGGTAAAGGTACCCCTGCCCGTACGGGCCAGTCTTGACAGACTCTAGGGTTGCGCGCTCATCTCACTCTATAGGCCGGGAGCCAGCGCTGTCCAGAGACACTTCCGGGTCACGTGGCCAGCGTGACAAAGCTGCTCTGGCGAGCCAGTGCAGCACACGGAAACGCCGTTTACCTTCCCGCTAGTAAGCGGTCCCTATTTATCTACTTGCACCCGGGGGTGCTTTCGAACTGCTAGGTTGGCAGGCGCTAGGACCGAGCAACGGGAGCGCACCCCGCCGCGGGGATTCGAACCGCCGACCATGTGATTGGCAAGTCCTAGGCGCTGAGGTTTTACCCACAGCGCCACCCGCGTCCCATATGCTTCCGGTACTCTAATATAAAAAACATTTCTCAACAAATGAGACCTTGCATTTAAGGTGTGCATATATATGGGATGTAGTTTTATATTTTAAAAATTTCAACCATTTACTATGCATTATTATTTTCAAAACTCATCTGTAATTTACATTCTTTCCTCCGAGATGCTGCAAATGATAATAATTTAGCAGTTGATTTGAGATTTTATACATATATTCATACAGGGAAGTACACTCATTTTTAATCAGCTTTGTACTTAACAACACACTTCGCTCCAAGGACATTTGTTAAGTCTATTTAGCATGGGTGACAACATACAGGCTGCAGGTACCATCTGCAGCTTTCACGGCTGCAAAGAAAATCTTGCAAACCTGATTAATGAACATTTGACAGAAGAAGCATGCACTGAAACAGACACACAATTTCTCTGCAGCCTTATGGTTCTTCCAGGTGGCACAAGAGCATCATCTTACCTGTGGGAACTTAGTATGCGTCTGTGTTGCCCACACTACAAGTGATATGAAGGTTTACAATCAGGATGGTGCAGCCTTAAGGCCTTCCAGAAGCTGAGTAACAAGATTAGGCAAGCTCCGGTTTCCTTCTTCTTAGTAAATGATATTTAAGTTTGGAAAAGAGGGAGGGGGAGTCTTGAGACTCTTTGAAAACCATCTTATTCCCCTTAAGATACTAACTTTCCTAATATGAGCACGGCTTTGGGCTAGACCTATAGTCCTTTTCAGCTTCTGCCATTGTGTCCCTAACAAGAGGTTCAAACACAGAAATTGAGCACATTGAGCTTTTCTCATCACTTTCTCATTTGTAGGAAAAGCTTCAGATTTTAATTTTTTAATTTCTGCATGTCAGGTTGTTGGGAAAGGCAGGATTATTCTCTGTGAAAATATGAGATATTGGTCCCCATTTTAAGTACTAGCCCTTTTCAGGTGTTCACTGAAGATAATGGAAGCTTCTAGGACATAACAGATGACTTGTATCTTAAAGTTTTAAGTGTCTATACACTTATCACATGTATAAATTTTAAATTTACTGTTGTACATTGTTTGAAATGTTTGTTTTCCTTCTGGGATTGTACCCCCAAGTGTGCTTTATAAGCTGTCTCCGACCATAATAAATTATCTATCTAGATGACTTGTAGCCTTTTTATCCTCTTATAACTGTATTTAAATTTGACAATTCTCCTCCCCCCCAAAAAAAAAATTAACTTCCCAGAGAGAAATCTTGAGGATGTTTGTTCAGCTGTAAATAACACTGAATTCAATAGAACTTGCATGCAGGCAAGTATAGATGAAATCGCAGCTTCAGTCTTCCATTGGTCCTGCACTTGAGACGGATCTTGTGATCCCATTGAAGTCAGAGTAGATAAAGAAATGATTCAAGTAAATGGGATACAAGTTATACAGATTCCAGCTGAGTGGCTCCCTACAAGGATTAATGAGAAGCTTTTAAAAAGTACTTTATAGTATACCATCAAAAAGCTAGGAATTGTGGAGGAAAAATTGGGTAGGAAAAAAATGTATAAATTCCAGGTGGTATTCAACTTACTCATCAGCATGATTTCTGTTTGTACCATGGAATTTTCCCCTCTCCTCCCTGTGTGCACCCCTTAAATCAGTTCTGGGGGTTCCCCTCAACCATACAGAACAGAACTGAGGAGAGTGCAATGTAACTGTAGTTTGTTAAGGGTCCTGAGAGTTATTGGAAAACTAGACCCTCCAAGTGCCCCTATTTTCCAGGGACAGTCCTGGATTTACAGAAGCCATCCCAGTTTCTGATTTGATCCCAGAATGTCCCATGTTTTCTTAGTCCCTATTTTCATCGGAGAAATGTTGGCGGGTATGGGAGACCCTACTGTATTCCCCTCGCAGAGCTTCAGTTCTCAGAGTGTTTAAACAGTCAATCTCCTCTTCCCAGTTCCCTGGATTCTTCGGAGGAAGCCAAGACTGTTTAAAGTACTATGATTCGGCTTTAAATGTATAGTACAGGCGAGACCAAAAATGCACACATAACATGTTTTATTATTAGCACCAGGAGATATTCTGCTTTCAGTCTTCAACCATAGGGCAATGTGCAGCGCTGTCACTTCTGTATGGCTACAGCGGCAAAGCCCCTGGCGCCCTGACGAAAGCTAATGAAAATTTCAAGCTACAAAGCTCTTCTTTAGGCCTTGTGGAAAGTGATGGGCCTGTCAGAAACAGGATCATAAACAGGTGTAGCTAAGTAAACCCAGAGAGGGAAAATGAAAGATGCTCCCTCCGCAGCTGAAATAAACTAGCTTAAAAGCCAAGCTTTAGAAAATAAAAGAAAACCTCTGTTTATTTAAAATGAAGCCATCTTCTCCCGCACTCAGAACGTGTCTTCCCTGTGAAAGAAACGGCAAACGGCAGCAAAGTGAAAAACTTTCTGAAGGTCGGAAGGAAAGCCTTTCACATTAAACATTTAAAAGTCTGTCAGGCTTGAAGAGAAAACATACAAATATAGATGGCATTCTGTGTCATGCAGCATAAATGCCTCCAAACCGGAGACATTTAGTTATACCAATTGGACTCAAAAAGAAAGGGAAAAAGAAACCAGAGGTATAAGGAAGGAGAAGGGTTTAATTTTCATTCTGCTGATATGAAAGGGTTTAAATCTGAAATCCACATTAACAAGAAGAGTTAGGAATTTGAATTCCTAAGGCAGTGCTTTGAAATACTATCACACACACAAAATGTCAGGGACTCCGGTAGCTCCAGTAATTGATTTCAACTATTGGGGCTCATGTCTTTAATATATCACACTCAAAGGCCTAGTCTTGGTTTTGCTTGAGAAAAAGAAAAACAATCACTGTGTTATACAGTACAGGACAGTTGCAGTTTTCAGCAGGGAATAGCTCACAAAAGTTATACATCCTCATATTTTTAGAACTGTTACTTATGTGTCCATCAGAGAGGGAGCAACGAGTCATGCCCAGAGCAAGGAAGGTTTATCACTGCACAAGTTAAATCATGGATTATTGCACTACAAAACAGTAATCTGCATACTCTGGGTGTGCAATAAAGATATAACAGTAGTGATAATGCAAGCCAAAGGAAGTGAAGGTGTTTGCTTCTCTTGTCTCCTTAAGAGATTAAAACAGAGGGTAAGTTGTTTCCCATCTTCATGTGGCATCATATGCAATAGGAAGGTGACATTTATATATAAATGTTTATTTAAAATTGGAAATGTTCACTGAAGAAGAAAAAAATTACACAATTTAAAAGGGTCTTCCAAAATATATCTAGAATGTCCACTCAGTATCATACTTCAAATTACTTCTCACTGAAACAAAGGAATAATAAACTTGAAAAATATGTATCTATGGGTTTGATATACCATTTGCAATATGAATCAGCTCCCAACATCTCCAAATTCTAGCATCTTTACAAATATACAAGAAATTTGGAGAGCAAACAGACACATGAAGAATGTATGCTTTTGCACCAAAAGAAACAACACACCCCAGTTCCTCCTAAAGCCAAATTTCTTGCTAGCCAGCTGCAAAAATACAGTGGTACCTCGGGTTACATACGCTTCAGGTTACATACGCTTCAGGTTACAGACTCCGCTAACCCAGAAATAGTGCTTCAGGTTATTAAACTTTGCTTCAGGATGAGAACAGAAATTGTGCTCCAGCGGTGCAGCAGCAGCAGCAGCAGCAGGAGGCCCCATTAGCTAAAGTGGTGCTTCAGGTTAAGAACAGTTTCAGGTTAAGTACGGACCTCCGGAACGAACTAAGTACTTAACACTGTAAAATGGTTTATGTTGTTGTGCAGAACAGTCACCTCCACCCTTCATTCGGATCAAGTCCAAAGCTCTTTCGGCTTCTTTCCTTCCATCCATCCAGGCAGGTGAGTATGCCATCCCCAACTAGCCTTGATTGTAATTGATTATTGACTGTTTGTGAACATATGCAATTCAAGTGTTTCATCATTTAAATGCTGGCGCTTTCCATAAATAAGAGCCATGTGTCACAAAATATGGATTAGCATAGCCATACCAAATTAAGGAGAGAGGCTAAACGACAGAAATCTGGGATTAGGTGAAACTAGAAACACTGTTGTCTTTGACTGTGATTTTAAGTAAATGTTGCCCTTTGGTCATTCATCAAAGATGATTAACTTCAGAGTCACTGGCCCATGAAAATACAGGCAATTTAATAGTTTAAATTGATAGTTTAAGAACAAGATTTTTCCCCCTTCCAACCTTCTTTGTTGTTTGCTCATCAGTGGCAATCACTGGTTCCATGGTGGAAAGGGATGCTAATCTTTTCTCTATTCTGCACAGCCTTCAACAACAACAACAACAACAATTTATTATTTATACCCCACCCATCTGGCTGGGTTTCCCCAGTCACTCTGGGCGGCTCCCAACAGAATATTAAAAACATGATAAAACATCAAACATTTAAAACATCCCTAAACAGGGTTGCCTTCAGGTGTCTTCTAAAAATCAGATAGTTGTTTATTTCCTTGACATTTGATGGGAGGGCATTTCACAGGGCGGGTACCACTACCGAGAAGGCCCTCTACCTGGTTAAATAAATCAGATCCCTTGTAACCAGAATGTTCTAATATACATTTTGTATCAGTCTTCATGACCTGGTAATCATTCCTAATTCTCTTTTATTGGATTCTTAATATGTACAGCCCTTCCAAAGAGCTCGATACACCATACAGATTCCCTCCACATATCGTTGTATCTTACAATGAACCCTGTGAGGTAGTTTGGGTTGACAAATGATGGTGGTCAAATCATCTTCATAAGTGTGTATGGATATTAACCTAGCCAGGCTAAAGATCATTCAGGACTTATGTGTGTACTCGCTTTGGTATTTTAATCTTGCCATGTCCTGAGAAGACTCTTAACTTGAAAATTTAAAAGGGTAAACACAAGATAGTTTAAACGTAATGCAGATATAGATAGTCCACTTTGCAGAATAGATAGATAGTCCATCTATGGCTATGGATAGTCCACTTTGCAGAAATAACGCTCAAAAACCAGCTGAAAGATTGCTGAGAATGTGTGTCTCATTTAGCAACAGCCCCACTGTGTGGCCTATGTGAGGAAATGCTTCAGAAAATATAATAAATAAGGTATGATACAACAGCCTATAATGTTTTCAGACCCAGCTTTTAACCTCAACCCCAATCTAAGGCCCATTTTCACTATTTTACTCTGTAAAATTTTCACTATTTCATTTTCTCCATCGCTGTCTAGAATGATCAGATGCAAAGACAAATAGGCCTCCTCCTGTATCTTTAGCAGTTGAGTAAAAAAAGGGATTTTGGCAGGTCCTTATACCTGAAATTTCTATTGAAAGTAACAGAACTTTGTCTATTGAAAGTAACAGAACTCTGTATATCATTTGCATCTATTTACCATTTCTATTTGTCTCTCTCTTTCTAAAAAGTATCTTTTGGCAGGGGCAGTTCTCCAGCATATCTATGTGTACTAAAATATATGTGCAAGGTAGAGTGTGCATTAAAATGCATATTTTTGAGAAAACAAGATACAGAATTGTATTACATTAAGGAAAATATAAATAATGAGGAAAATATGCTTTAAAAAATGCGTAAGGAAAAATTTCATCCACAGATACATGTCTCAGGAGAAATTCACACTAAAATGACTATGAATTTTCATGATGGCTCGGAAATGTAGAGAACAGAATTTAAGATTGGAAGAAGAAGAAGAAGAAGAAGAAGAGTTTGGATTTGATATCCCGCCTTTCACTCCCCTTCAGGAGTCTCAAAGCGGCTAACATTCTCCTTTCCCTTCCTCCCCCACAACAAACACTCTGTGAGGTGAGTGGGGCTGAGAGACTTCACAGAAGTGTGACTGGCCCAAGGTCACCCAGCAGCTGCATGTGGAGGAGCGGAGACATGAACCCGGTTCCCCAGATTACGAGACTACCGCTCTTAGCTGAAATTGACAGTCACCCATCTTCACGTCTTACACCATGTATTTTACACTGAGTTCCTGTTCTTTTCACACATCTGCAAACCTATTTATAAGCCTGTTGCTTCAAGGGAAGCAGTAGTATTATTAGCATTAGTTTATTCATTAACATGGAGGCAGACATGTTTTTATTTGCACGTCTCTCTGAAAGCAGCAGTACATCACGTCCATTTGCTCTCAGTGAACATTGCTGTGTTGTTTTTCAACATGCACCACTAGCCAGCCACTCACCTATGGTGGCTGTAATTACTTGGGGGGCGGGGCAGCCTTAGCACCACCTCGTAAATAGTTAATTAATAATAATCCATTCCACCCCATTTGTTCCTGTGTGGATTTTTCAACGGCGACAAAAATCCACACAGAAAATGGAAGAGAGTAAGCTTCACTTCAGTCCCATCCAAAACAGGGAGAGAACGGATTATTATATGCTCATCCCTAGCTGAGGGTAAGAGAAAATACTGTAGTCTGCATGTGGCCACCTAGTGAACTGATGGGGACATTAAATGAGCTCTCATTACATATGTAATGTGTAGCACAAGTGACCTCTAGCAACCTGTAGAGTTGAGAATGCAATGAACATATGAAGCAATAGTTTAAATCCAGGACAGGAAAAAAGGTGCCCAGGGCACATAACCCTTGAATATGTGCAAATATAATTCACCTGCTAGCATGACAAAATTGGACCTAGAAGGTCAATAATAATACTTTGTGTTTTAGAATCTCGCCAAGGAGCCTTTGATGCTGTTTGCTAAAAGTAACAACAAAAAATAACACTAGCAATGGGGGGGGGGGAGTGGCGTGCCAAGTTTAAATACAGAAATGTCCCAGCTTCAACTATAGCAGGTCACAAAAATAAGTTGTGATGTTCCCGTGTGAAAAACAGCAGTGTCGGGAATCTAGACAGGAGCAAGCATATCAACAAGAGAGCTTGTTTCTCCTTCTCTCCTTTCTCAAGAAGCAGAAATCAACCAAGGGTTGAAACAACAAATAATCTGGAGCCACTTCACACTTATATTACAACTGACAGTGCAATTAAATCTGTGCAATTAACTGCACAATTGAAAAGCCAATTAAAGCTGATTTTCTTTATAGAAAAAAAATCCAAACTACAAACATCCTGTTCTGTTAAGAGACAAATCACTTAAAATTCCTTTGTTAGTATCCTGCAAAAGAGGATCTCTTTTTACTATGCAATCAACTTGAGTGCCAGTCCAGAAATCAGGGCAATAAGGTGAAGGCTTTGTGATTTCAGCAATAGCATCCATTTCTCCACACAGTTCACCAAAATCATGTGTAGGCCCAGTATACCTGAAGGAGCGTTTCCACCCCCATCACTGTACCCAGACACTGAGGTCCAGCGCCAAGGGCCTTCTGGTGCTTCCCTCACTGCGAGAACCCAAGTTACAGGGAACCAGGCACAGGGCCTTCTCGGTAGTGGCACCCACCCTGTGGAATGCTCTCCCACCAGATGTCAAAGAGAACAACAACTACCAGACTTTTAGAAGACATCTGAAGGTAGCCCTGTTTAGGAAAGCTTTTAATATTTCATGAATTAGTGTATTTTAATGTTTTGTTGGAAGCTGCCCAGAATGGCTGGGGAAGCCCAGCCAGATGGGTGGGGTATAAATAAATTATTATTATTATTATTAGCAGCAGCAGCAACAGTGGCGGCTGGTCCCCATTCTGACAGGTAGGGTGGGGGCAGGGAGTCCAAACAGTAGGTGGAATCAGGGGCAATGACAGGGAGCGCCAACTAATTCTACCCTCCTCCGTGCTGAGCTCTACAAGGGCAACACTGATACTAAAGAATAAACTGTCCCAGACTCTGCATTCATCATCTGAGATTCTTCTCCACATGCCACCTCCGTGTGAGGTCTGGAGGGTGGCAACACGAGAATGTGCCTTTTCTGTAGTGGCTCCGTTTGTGGGATGCTCCCCCCAGGGAGGTTCCTTCATTATGTATTTTTAGTCGCCAGGCAAAAATGTTCCTCTTCAACCAGGCCCTGGGCTGATTAATATTCTACAGCCTTTTAAATGTATCTGTGGGAAGGGGGGAATTATTGTTTCAGTGTAATTATTTGCTTGTGTTTTATCTTGTTTATTTTGTTCTGTGAAACACCCTGGAATCTCTTGATGAAGGGTGGTATATAAATTTAATAAATAGATAAATAAATAAAGGGAGGGAGGGAGGAGGCAGGCAGGCAAGGTCTGTCTGAGGACCGACGGAGGCGAGGGCGACAGTGTCCCATTTCACTGAAGGACCATCCACCACTGGTAAATAACTGCCCGTGGTAAACAGTGGGATTGTAGAATTGACACACTATGCATTCTGTCAAAGTGCATTCTTGAAATGTTTGTTAAGCAAGAGAGATCAAGTGTCACTACCCGCAATAATTGGATAGGATATCACTCAAGGCCTCAGGGAACTGTAGAGTTGGAAGGGGCCCTAGAGGGTCATCTCAACTGGAGCATCCATAGCGTAAGATAAATTCAAAAGATCCTCAAAAAATTGAGTTAAAGCACTGTCGCATATCATTCAGGAAGAAGCCTTTTTATGCTGTGCTGTACACCAAAGTGTGTTGCCTAGGTTCTTTTAACAACTGCCAATTCCGAGTACTGAATTGTTTTGCTTTGTAGTTCCTTCCCAGGTGTTTTACAACGGGACATTTTCACAATGGTTTTGTCTAAACCAGGAAAGGGGAACCTCAGGTTGATGTGTGCGCAGGGCTGTCTTAAGGATATGCAGCGCCGGGGTGCAAATATCTGCCCAGCGGGCACCACCCCAGCTGTCTCAGTATCTCACTGGTTCGATCACCCCTGAACTCGCGGTGCAGAGCCGCCTGTAGCAGAAGAGCTCACCGCAGCGCTCTAACCGACAGATGGGCTCTTCTCCGGACTCAAATCTCAGGCCCCAGACTCTCGGCCTGGTGCCCCTGAGAGCCCAGTGCCCGGGTGTCCCGCACCCCTAGTGCCTAGGGGTAAGACGGCCCTATGTGTGTGTCAATTTGAACCTCAAAACTCTTCTCATGCCACACATCCTCCTGAGTCACACCCCTCACCACCAGCCCTGTTCGTCACCCTCCCTGAGGGGCTTTTGTCCAACTGGAATGTGCCCTTGAACTCTTTCCCTCAGTGGAGGTAGAACAGGTACAAAAGTGCAAAGAAACTAGACTATTGCTCTTCTCACTTTGCCTCTGGCCTCGGCCCCACTGACCCATGGCCCTCAAAAGGTTGTCCATAAAGGACTGTGACCACTGGACTGAAAACTTTTCCCCGCCCCTGGCCTAAACCTCTAATCAGAGCGGAACTAGTGGAAACTTTCCCAGAATGCCTTGCTCTGAGGAAGGACCCTCACCCATTTTAAACCAAGGAGGGCTGAGAGGATGAAGTGTGAGAACTGTGATGGGACCTATGCAGTGTGCACTCTGGGGAGTTCTGCAGTAAGGTATGCAGATGAGTGGCCAGTGAGTGGAATTGACCCCAGGCCCTGCATTGCCATGCTAATCCCCTGCACACAGATATGCAACGTACGTGCTCCAACTTAAATCTAAACCAATTCCTTCCACTCAAAATATATTGCATTTCACAAGATGACTGCGCTTTTCATTTTCAAGGGGCAGCATTGCAAAGCCAAAGAATTACAGTTAGCAGTGATCCTCTTTAAACAAACAAACCTATCTGCTTTCCCCACTATCACTAGCAAAAAAAACAGCTTTGTTTTCAACGCACAAGTCAAAAGCACATCGGGGAGTCATTTGTGTGGGCTGGGTTCACACATTCCCCATGTTTCAGGAACTAAACCTCTGAAGGACAAATGCATCTTTGGGTCTTGAGGCCAAGAGTCTCTGCATAAACAGCCAGACCTTGCTAGCATGGGGAATTAGCAGCAAGATGAGGAGTAATCAAATAACTTGTTTGTGACAGAAATAGAAAAATCAATTGATTGCACAGAGTATGCTCTGATTGGGCTGACAACAATTTGGTTGAATCTATAGAGGGGATCAGGACAGATAGGACAAGAAGGACTAGAGGATGGAGAAGTGGTGGCAGTGTTCAGACTGAAGTGAATCACAGCAATGACAAGAAAATGCCTACTAGGGGTGGTGAAGGTTGCAAGATATGCTTCCAGATCCTAACACTTAACAGACCATGCTAATTTAGTCATTATAAATATATATTATATATCCACATTTCATGGGGCTAAACCCAGGGCAGCTTCCAATAATCAACTCAGGGTAGACATTACCAATGCACAACATGGTCCGCTATCTAGCCAAACCCAATAAATGCACATCTGGCTATGAGACATGACATTAACTCAGTATGTGTGAAACAAGACAAACTAATTCGAAACTAGTTTCAAAGTGTTGGTGCTGACCTTTAAAGCCCTAAACAGCCTTGGCCCAGTATACCTGAAGGAGAGTTTTCCACCCTCCATCGTTCAGCCCAGACACTGAGGTCCTCCTCAGAGGGTCTTCTGCTGATTCCCTCACCGCGAGAAGCTAAGTTACAGGGCACCAGACAGAGAGCCTTATCGGTAGTGGCCCACTCCCTATGGAACACCCTCCTTTCAGATGTCAATGATATAAAAAACTATACAACTTTTAGAAGACATCTGAAGGCAGCCCTGTTTCAGGAAGTTTTTAAGGTTTTATGTTTTTATATACAGTATGCTGTAAGCTGCCCAGAGTGCCTGGGGAAACTCTGCCAGATGGGCAAGTTAAGGAGGAGGAGGAGGAGGAGGAGGAGGAGGAGGAGGAGGAGGAGAAGTCAGTCATGAGCTTGGCTTGGCAAAGTTGACAAACTGGACTGTAGAATGGATAAACATTTAAATTCCACTTAATCATATAAAAGGATCTGAATAAAAAAATGCCAATTTTGTCCATTAGGTGGCAGCCTAATTCCATTTTCAGGCACCTCTAAATCAGCCGGGTACAGTTTTAGGTTTGTTCCGATCTGCTTTTATAGCACCTGTTCCTTGGCAAATCCTCAGCCGATGACGACCGCTCAGTCCAGTAAAAAACATTGCATGAGCCTCCGGCCTTCAAGTGGTGCTTCAAAGAATGAACTGTTTCAGGGGAACTGCATGTTTTCAGCTGCTTTGTTACACAAGGGAATAACACTTTGCTCTATCAATGGGTGGCCAGATACAAAGTAAAAAACAAAGCAAAGCATAACAAAACAAAACAAAACAAAACAAAGCACCATACAGGGCTCCTGGACATTTAACAGTTGTGTAAAAAGAGGGGACTTCAGCCTGCGTAGCCAAAATGCTGCTGCAATTTCATGGCTACATAATGGTGGTCACTACCAATGAAGTTTCAAAATAATAATCATTTGTTCTATTCTTATTACTCTTGAGGCATTAATCACCTTACAAGCCACAATCTCAAGGTGATGTATGAGAAAGCTAACTACAGGCAGGCTTAATTTGCTGGTCATCAGAGGTGAATGAAAGCTTTGCAATTGGTTGATCATTCAGCAAACCAGATTTTCAACACCATCCTGGGATGGTGGCCGCAGAGCTCTGGGACATCCTAAAGTGTACAGTGGTACCTCTAGATGCGAGCGGGATCCGTTCCGGAGCACCGTTTGCATCTAGAAGCAAACGTATCCCGTGTCTGCAAGTCTGCACGTGCGCGGGTCACATTTCGGCGCTTCTGCGCATGACGTCATTTTGCACGTCTGCACATGCGTAAGCGGCAAAACCCGGAAGTAACACACTCTATTACTTCCGGGCTGCCACAGAGTGCAACTCGAACACGCTCATCCCGAAGCATATTCAACCCGAGGTATGACTGTACATGAACTTGGAAAAAGATACCAAAATGGGAACATGTGGCTACTGTGGACTCCAGTTTAAGCCCAGCACTATCACTCAAAATTGTCTTTATTATACTATAATATTAAATATATACTTTTTTAAAAAACCCACAAAAGACAACTGAAGGCAGTTCTGTATAGTGAAGTTTTTAATGTTTAGTGTTTTATTATGTTTTTATGTATGCTGGGAGCCGCCCAGAGTTGCTGGTGTAACACAATCAGACAGGTGGGGTATTATTATTATTATATCAAATTTAATCTAATACAGTCTCCACAGTTTGTGAAATTGGTGGGAGAAATTTGCTACTTCCCTTACATATGAAAAGAAGGGGACTGGGTATCTCTCTTTATAACACCTTTCGATACCCTAAATAGAAGCCTTTTTCATAGGGGAAAGGGGAGACTTTTGATATATTGGATGCAAAATTTTGGCACAGCCCTAACTACTAATTGCAACTACGGCTTGTGCTGGAACAAAGCTGTGTTAAGCAGCATTACCTTGTTAGAGCATGGCTAGAACTAGAAAACTATTAGTTGTGTAATCATCTGATTACTTTGTCCAGATGAGCCTCTAATCATTGTCATAATGAGGTTTTTTGCATGCAGGTTTTTCTAATGGGCTCTGTGTCACATTTTATGACTCTAAGAAGGTGGAATTTGCATACCCCAAGCCAAGTTTGGAAAGAGAAAAAAGAAACTTGGAGGTAAGAGTGTTGCAGTGATTCCAATATGCCCAGGTAAGGAGAAATGTTAGTAACAACTCACATGAGATGGGCTGGTTACAATTTCTGAATTGACTGCATTTGAAAGTGTAGCTTACCTCAAGTCTAGCTATAATTGTTATCATCAGATATGTGAAAGTAAGCATTTTAAGTAGAGCTATGAAATTATACTTCTGTTCCTAACCGTGTCTAGTGAACAATTTGAATCAAAGATCCTGCATTCGATTGTGCATAATCAATATACAATGTTTTATCATCAAGGTTTTAACACTTCTATAACACTTTGTGAATTAAGTGTGCAATTCTAGAAAGGAAGGATCTGTTACTTCCAAACCCCTACCAGAGCAAAAGGTAAGATTGCCTCTCTCTCACACACACACACATACCCAACGGGGTGCCAACTTCAATAAAATATTTGCGGGCCCAAGTAAACCCCACCCTACATAATCAATCATACAATGTGTTGCACACACACCATTTCAATGGCAATGATAAGGAATTTGGGGGGGGGGTCAAATATTTTATTGGGGGAGCAAAGGGACCTAAGGAGCTGGCTCCTATGCACCCCATTTTGGTTATTTTTTGCAAAAAAGACCAAAAACCCTAACTTTGTTCCAATGGAAATTAGTTGTGCCAGCTCCAGACTGGTATGGATGACACCCCCGCCCCCAAATTCTTAGTCCCCCAAGAGCTGAAACTGGTGGGTATCCTTCACTTGTCATGCTGCACTACCACTTGACAGGGATAGCCTAGCTTCTGTTGTTTATGCTCTGGTTGTTGGCATCAGTCCATCTGGAGAGACGATGGAGTGTGCCTCCAGGGGAGAAGTCAAACTGCGTAGTGACCTCCCTGAGACACAAGCCAGGGCAGTGTGTATGGAGTTCTGAAGATCTCACAAAAACCAACAGGACAGGAATAGCTAGCATTTCCACCTTAGCAGTCCTGTTGCTTTTAGTATCTATGTAGGAGATGGAAATTCACCAAGTGCAGATTGTCATGCCGAGGTTCAGTGGTTTGAGAAACTGCACATACCAAAATTCTCACTGCTACACAATGTTAAAAGTTGAGTGCATGTCGGAAAGCTGCCAATTCTACCTGAGAGAATACGTTTAAATCAAGACTTACGATAGGAGAAAAATATATCAAAAGAAGCCAGCTGGCTGAAAAATGGCAGCAAAACAATGCATACATGTTTTATCTCTGCTAAAGTGACTACAGTAATTTTCCAGTAATATGTATTTTCATATATACAGTATCATAGCTATATAGATATGCACAATATTCATTTTGTCCCTTGTGTCATTTAGTCATTCTATCCAACTTTATTCTGTGTAAATTCTTCAACCCAAGCACACCCAAACATAGGAATTTTTTAAAGTCCCATTAATCTCACTGAAAGGGATTTGAGTGCATGCTTGACACACCCACTAAAATCAATGGAACCCAAAAGTCCTTAACTTGGGTTGTCTCAAGGTAGCCGAAACAGTTTGCTTATATGTTCATCCTCAAGTCATCAACACTGATTAACTTCTTCATTGGGATTTGGGCTTGAATGTTCAAGGAAAAGTGCAGGTGCCTGGAAGGTTTCTTTTAATCAAGCACAATTTGTAACAATCACCACAACTTCACAGAGCACATCTGTTAAAACATCATCCTCCTGATTCCACTTTCCTGGGATTGTGGAGCCAACATGAGACAGCCTCAACGTTGATCTTAAAATGACAGCATGAACTTGAAGTTTGGCCTGAAGCCTAATAATAATGTTCATATTAGACTATCAGCCATAGTGGCATTTCATTGCTGGCAGTAAAGAGAGAGGGAGAGACTTTAAATCCCATGCTTTGGTCAAGATCTGGGAGCCACCTCCAAAACCTAGGAGCTAGGACCAATAATTGACAAGAGGTATATTGCCCCCAATATAATCCATTTTCTCTCTCTGAATCGGTTAAAAAATCAAGATCTCATACCTCTATTTTACACACACACACACACACACACACACACACGCATGCACACACCACTTTCTTTGGCACCATTACTATATTGCACTTTTCACAACTTTCCCTTACCACCACCACCACCCCTTTTTTCCCATCCAAGCAAACAATACAGCATCAGAGAAAATGATAATCTGATCTCATCCACCATTTAAGATTGTCACCAATGTGCCCCCCCCCCACCATGGGGTTTCTTGAAGTCCTTAACAATCCCTGATGCCATCAGGACACTTACGCTCAGCAGAAGGAGGTTTGCAGCATTGGGGGCCTCATTCAGAAGGCCCCAGAGCAGAATTGGAAATGTCTCTTCAGTTCATGTTAGCGACATCCATTTTAAAACCAGCAGATCCACAGAGTGCAACGAAGGAAGAGATTTTAAGTCATAGGTAAAATTCTCGGAAGTGTGTGAATAATAATAATAATAATAATAATAATAATAATAATAATAATAATTTATTATTTATATCCCGCCCATCTGGCTGGGTTTCCCCAGCCACTCTGGGCGGCTTCCAACACAATATTAAAATGAAGTAATGCATCAAACATTAAAAGCTTACCTAAACAACAGAAGAATAAAAAAAGAGCCATGTAAAGAGAAGTGAAGGCTAACAACACAAGTCTTTATCCTCATTTTCTTCCAGGGCTGCCTGAAAAGTTGCATGGACGATCATGCTGCAGAAGTCTGAGCCAAATTCTGGCTTAACGAAGCTAGAGAGGACAGTGTTAGACTCTGCCGCCTCTGAATCTTCCTTGTCCCATTATCCCTCCTGTCTGCAATTCCCCACACTGAGCTTATCCCGGAGTTCTTCCCCCAACACCACAACCCCATCCGTTAAAAAGACACAATTCACCTCAACTGCAGAAGGGCTTCCAGGGCCAAGACAAGGATCATGGGGTACTCTCCAAATTGGCCCAGTTTCCCCAGGAGAACAGAGGAGAAATGTTCTCTAGGACAGAAAATGGGAATGCAGGGAGTGTGGAGAAACTGAGCTCTTCAGGAGGGAAATGACTTGCCAAGATGATTTCAAGGGAGCCAAGGCTGTGAAGGAGACCCTCACCCCAGGAGACAAAGAGAAGGGGAAGAAATCCTACTGACAGTCTGAACATGGTGTCCAGAGAAGTCCCCCCTCCTATCTATACTACCTAGCTAAAATGCCCACCCAAGCCTAACTTCAATCGCAGCCCTAAGCCTACACCTAACCCTAACTATCCCTCTATATGTAAAATATATACAAAATGAATATATACAAAGTATATAAAATATGCACAATTATGCACAAAAATAAAAACGTAAAAATAAAAATATTAAAGAATAAAAAATTACAATATTAAAGTAAAGGGCAACAGATATTAAAACAAAATAAAGAATATTTAAAAAATAAAATCAAAAATCAAATAAAAGTCAAAGTAATCAAAAAGTAAAAAAGCAAATAATAATCAAAAGCATCTCCTGAACCTCCTTTCATGAACTCCAACCATCCCTCTGCTCACTAACCCACAATGGACCCCTGCACTTGGTAGCTTTTAAGAGAGAAGCAAGAGATGTCACAAAGGAGGGCAAATCATTCCTACCACGGCAACCCACCCACCTTGACCCTGGGGGCCTACCTTGCTCCTCCTGAGCTGTGATGCTTCTTCAGAACTTTGAGGCACTTTCCGTTCTATCTGCAGGTTTGCTGAATCTTCTCTTACCTCCATTCCCCAACTCTAACCACGCCTCTCTCCTCTGACCTCTCCTGACTAACCCACAATGGTCTCCTGCAGTTGGTGGCTTTTAAGGGGGAAGCAAGAGATGTCACAAAGGAGGGCAAGTCTCTGCTACCATAGTAACCCACCCACTTTGATCTTAGGCCTACCTTGCCCCTCCAGAGCTGCGATGTTTCCTCAGAACTTGGGGGCACCTGCTGTTCCATCTGCAGGTTTGCTGAATCTTCTCAAACCTCCTTTCACCAACTCTAACCACTCCTCTCTCCTCTGACCTCTCCTCCCTAACCCACAGTGGGCCCCTGCACTTGGTGGCTTTTAAGAGAGAAGCAAGAGATGTCACAAAGGAGGCCAAATCTTTGCTACCGTGGCAACCCACCCACTTTGACCCTGGGCCAACCTTGCCCCTCCTGAGTTGTGATGGTTCTTCAGAACTTGGAGGCACCTTGCTGTTCCATCTTCAGGTTTGCTGAATCTTCTCTCTTGAGGTTCCCGTCTTCATTTCAGCTCGTTCTTCATTCAGCCACTTTTCTAAAGGGAAGCCATTCTCATGTCCTTTGAAATATAGTAGAAGACTCCCAGGTCTAGGGGTGTTCATAGCACAGGATTCGACAATCTGCTATGCATGCAGGCGTTCAACCTTGGGCAGCAACTCCAGGTAGCACTGGTGATGTCCACTCCCCCATCTGGAAATGCAAAGGAAAACTGTTTATGTATGTGACTTCTTCAATGAGAGTATTATACACCCCAATATGGTGTGAGGAGGCAGTACCCACGAAGGAGGAGTGGCAGTTGAGATTGATGGAACATGCAGAATTAACAAGTTTAACTAGTAAAATTGGAGAACAAAATGAAATAGTTTTCAAGGAGGAATGGAAAATGTTTCTGGACTATTTAAAAAATGATTGTAAATATGTAAGCACACTCAGAGGTTTGGACTAAGTTCATAAGTAAAAGTTATTGTGAGAATAAAATTGAGATAAGAAGGCATAGGTAAGTTATAATATGCAGCAGTAAAAGATAATCATGAGAAAACCATGGAAAGGTGGCAGGGAAGTCAACTTTTTAAATGAATATGTACTGGGAAATGTTGGATCAATTGTATTTTATTTGTGAAAATTTATGAGTATTTTTTTTTAAAAAAGGAAAAGAGCTACTGCCGGTCATTTTAGATGGTGCTGAGATAAATGGGTCAATGGTCTGACTCTGTCCAAGGCAGCTTCCTATGAATATTCCCCTTAAGTAATTTAGCTGAAGACGAGGAAGTTAACCACAAGACTGACAGTTCCTTTTTTTAAGAGACAATATGAAAAAGTTTCTGTTCTATATACAACAATGCAAGTACAAAAATCCTGAATAGGAGGCGGCGGCAAAATTCCTACCTCTGTAATAAAGCCATATAGGCAAAGTGACCTGTCCTGATGGACTAGATGACACTTGAGGTCCCTTCCAACTATACAGTTCTATGATGTCAACTGCAACAGATGCTCCAAAATTACAAAAGGGGAAATTTGAGCATCTGAATGCAGCTGCACCTTATTCCGAGTTCCTGCACAAGCCTCTGTAGCCCCTATCCTGTTGTCACACACACACAGCAAGGGGTATAAGAGGTACCCCCCACACAAACACCAAATATGGAAGCTCTCAATTTATTTTATTTATTTATTTATTTATTTTTATTACATGTATATATCACCTTTATCTTTCAAGGATCTCGAGGTGGTTGACATAGTTCTCCTCCTCCCCAATTACATCATCGCAACAGCACTGTGAGGGAGGTTAGGTTAAGAGATGGCGACTGGCCAGCAGCATAGCTAGGAAGAAGTGGAGGGAGTGGGCCATTTCAGGTGGCAATTTTTTGTGTGTGGCATCACCTCCACAGCAGATTTGGAAGTGAGCAATAAGCACCCATTGCATTCAAAAGAAACAGGAGAGCCCTGAACATCACCACAGGAAAGGAGATCCCATCCCCACCCTCTACAGCTTCCTCTTTCCGCCCCATTTCAGAGGCAAAACAGCGGTACCTATTTATCTACTTGCACTTTAGGGGTGCTTTCGAACTGCTAGGTGGGCAGGAGCTGGGACCGAAAGACGGGAGCTCACCCCGCCGCGGGGATTCGAACTGCCGACCATGTGATCGGCAAGCCCTAGGCGCTGAGGTTTTACCCACAGCGCCACCCGCCTCCCCTTAAAGGGTTAGGGCTGTCTTAATGTAAACTCCAGGACTGGATAATAGTATAATGCCTATCAACTTGAAGTCTTCCTCCAGACCACCAAACAAATGAAAAAGCAGGTGACAGTGGGCACATTCGCTCATGTCACCTGACTCTACAAAACAACCCTAGAGCAACAGTGGACTGTGTTGGTGGAGCTATAGTAAAGGAGGAAATAAATCTCTTTCACAGGGAGAGAGAACCTGTGACCCTTTTTATGCTTTAAGCATAAACCCTTTAAGCAACTTCCAACTGCTTTGTTCCCAATCAGTAGATAACCCACAAACTTCTGCTGGAATCCCACAACTTTTTACACCACAAATGTTCTGGTTTATGTTTGACCCACTTCTGTTGTGCT
This sequence comes from Podarcis bocagei, assembly GCF_964188305.1. Lineage (NCBI taxonomy): Eukaryota > Metazoa > Chordata > Lepidosauria > Squamata > Lacertidae > Podarcis > Podarcis bocagei. The sequence goes on from NC_138130.1 coordinate 14,315,280, forward strand.
ATAATCCCTCCAGAGAGCAATATAGTGTCATAGCATTGGGGAAGCTTTGCAGAACAAACTAAAGCAATTCACCATTCACAAATGATTATTGTGTCCAGAGCATATTGCAAAATACACCTGCAAAAAACACAGCAGTCTATAGTGCCCTTTCTATCAGTTCAGGTATGACTGCTATGTAAAGCAATCTGTCCAACTCATGCACCCTTTGCAAGAAGATTGGATTGAAAATATGGGTGAAATAATTTTTCATAAGTTAATCATTTTGAATTCAGTGAGGCTTGCTCCTAGATAAATGGGTCAGGATTGCTGCCTTTACCTCTTCACTGCACTACAGCAATGTTCCTCCAAGGCATACAAACTTCTCCCACAACAATCCTGTGAGGTTGGTTAGGCTAAGTAAGAGACAGTAACTGGCCCAAGGTCACCCAGTAACCACCTTGGTGGAGATTTTAATCCTGGTCTCTCAGGCCCAAGGCCAATGCTCTAACCGCTATACCACACTGGCTACTAAAACTCCATGCCCTCACCCCACATCCAGTTAGGAAAAGGGCAAGCAGAAGAACTTACTCAGTTTTAGTGACCTGGAAAAAGACAGAGCAGATTCTTGGCCAGGATGGTTCAGTCCATGGAGGGCATCTGGCATGGGTATTTTTCTCAATGGACTGCATGACCTGCAATGTGGAGGAGAAGAGTTCAGAACAGGTCATCCCTCCAAAAAAGGGGGGAGGGGGGGAAATAGTATCCTGGTCCAACTGTACAAAGGAGGACTGGCTCCTAGAACTTCTGTGCACTTTTGAAATAGACTACTTGTTCATTTTCCATTAAATAAGCATTAAATAAGGCTGACTGAAAAATAATAATTAAAAAAGGCTGAAGCAACATCAAGAGTTTTGCTCTCCAGACTGAACCCTGCAGAAGGGAGCTTGGCATAGCTTGGTCAGAACAAGACACAGCCTTAGGAAGGCATACCTTCTGGAAGATCTCCAGGCTGCAGTTGGGGGCATGTTTCTTGATATCTCTGATCAGCTGGTGGAGATGGAGCCATTTCAAGAGCTTCTCCAGAATACATTATCTAGCAAGGCATCGTGGACATATGGCATTTAGGGGTAGGTGAATCTCTGAAGTGTTGGTTTCTCTCGGTTCCTCATTTTTCTAAGAATTGTCAGCTAGCAACTCTGGACAGCTAATGCTAAAGCAGCATCTGAAGCTGCCTGGGGAGCTTATCCACTGGCCAATGAACAGGGCTAGATGATAATTTGAGACCAGTTTACCTACAAAATCATCTTACCCCATATCTGCCCACTCCACTGCTTTGATCGATGGAACTGGCACTGTTATAAGTGCTACATAACACTTGTTTGGCACATACACACCATGTGCATTTATGTGTGCACACACACAGGCTGGCACCCATCTGAAGACTTCACCCAGAGCAAAAATAGTGGCTAGCCCCCACGCCACTTTGTAGCTATGGCTCTGCTCTAAACTTCTTGTTGACTAGCTGAACATGCATGGATCTGTGTATATTAAAATAAATCACTTCATTTACAATGGGGGGGGAGTCCCCCTTCTTTATCCCAGGCCTCTGTTCTGTGCCATTAAGAAGTGTGTGACAAGCAGAAACTCAGTAGATCAGGGGTAGCCAAAGAAGTGCTCACCCCCCATGCTTTGGACTAAAATGCTCATCTTCCCTGATTATTTATCATGCTACTTAAGGCTGATGGGAGTTGTAGTACACAACACCTGGACGGCACCACCTCTGTGGTGGAGTTCGGTTGGTATTGTTGTTGTTGTTTACTAAATTTATATACTGTCCTACATCAAAAAATCACAGGGCAGTTCACAGATTAAGAACATGAGACTCTTAATCTCAGGTAGTGGGTTCGAGCCACAGGTTGGGCCAAAGATTCCTGCATTGAAGGTTGGACTAGATGACCCTGGCCCCTTGTGAGGCTTTCAAGGCATAGGAGCTGCGGAAAGAGGGTGGTCCGGGAAGGGCTCTGCATCTCACGTTTTAATGGCAGCTTCGCAACGCCCCTTTCCTTTGCAGCATCTCCACCAGATGGCAGCGTTTTCCCCACCAACTCCTCCTCCCTGTAAACCAGAGATCACCCGGCAGCAGCTGCAGTTGGGGAGAGAGCTGCAGTTGCCTCCGAGGATACTTCCATCTCCTTGCTGGAACTGAGCAACACAGAGGGTGGAGAGGAAACAATGAAACAGGGCAGCAGAAGGAAGCCACAGCGAGCGCTGCCGGGGAAACAGCTGCGCCTCTGCTCGTGCAGGAGGAAAGGAAGCCAAGTGCGCGCAAAGCTTAAAGGAAACGAACAATGGACAGGACGTGGCGACCTACCCTTCTCCATCTCTCCAACGACAGCCGGCAGAATTCCTGACGCTTTATGCTGCAACCCTCATAAACACTTTTCTCTGGGAGTGAATCCTGCTGAACCAGTCAGGCTTTACTGCTAAGCAGACTTGTGGAGGATTGCACTGCAAATACCAACAAAAAAAAGTGCACGCACCGCTGTAGGTACCTTGCAGCTCCAATGCAAAGTGAAGTTTGCTTTTCTTAAGAGTTTCTTTTGCTTTCTCCACCCCAGGCAGGGCAAAGACAGATAGTGAGATGCAGATGGAGCAGAGGGGTGCTTTTGCTTTTTGTCCTTAAGGAAGCTAGATCAAAGGAAGGCTGGCGCTGCATTTTTCAGCGCCTCAAGGAAGGCTTCTCTGAAAAGACTCAGAAATGACTTTGCTTTCTTGGGCTGAAAGCAGTGACTCTGCAGGGGAGTTCCATAAAAAAGCTTTCTCCTGTCTGCTTACCAAAGTATCCATTGCAGTCTCTCTGCATGGCCGGTGTATTGCTGTTGAAAAACTTTCTGAACTTTTCCTCAGCTTTGCAGGGCGTTTCCTGTCTTTCAGTGTTTTCATTGCTATTCCCAACAGGCGCCCGTTTTTCAAACTGTCTTGACTGCTTGTTCCAGATTTCTCTCTCTCTTCTTCTGTCTGCAAGGAGAAAGATTAGCTCACCATTTGAATCTCCGCACCTCTATTTTCGTTGCTGCCAAGGCAGAGTTGATTCTAAGACAAGCAGGTTAGCTGCAGCTGCTCTGGGAGTTTTGTTTTCTGCAAGCTATGCTTAATGCTCCTTATTACCTCCAGCACCCTTTCCAAAGGGATCATCAGCTGCAAGAACCGGGAGAAATATTCTTACCTGAACACCACATCCAGACCTGCCTCCTAGCGTCTGAACACTTCACTTTCTAACCCCCCTCTGCAAAACTCCTCCCTCCAAATAGATTGAAAAGTAACTTTAGAGTGACTCAAACCCCATGCTTTTAAGTGGAAGTTTTACACCCATTTCCAAATAAAAGTAGCCTCACACCTTTTGAATATCTACATAGCCTCTGCCTTTATTTATTTATCTGAAAGTTTTAAGCAGCCTTTCAAGACAAGAGAGTCCTCTTGAGACAGATGGCATAAAATGAATTATATAAATTATATACATAATTTAATGAAAGGTTTTCACAGGAGCTTGAAAAGAACTAATTATCTTTTCATGGTAAAAACTGATGTTCTGCACAAAATATTAAATAGCCTCAATCCCACACTTAAAAAAACAACACCTTAAGATATAATTCTGGAGAAATAGCTGTTGGCTTGTCCTTGGATATGCATCATTAACTATAATTGGATTGTAGAAATATACTTTGGTTTTCAACTAAGGCTGAATCATGGGCATAGCTAAGATTTATTTTAGGGGGCGGGCTTTAGGTTAGGGAGGGCAGAACTGAGTTATCTGCAATATAATTGGTCAGTTAGTTAAGCTCAACAACTTTTTGCGGCAATCTCCCCTAAAAACAACTTTTAGCGCCCCACTGATAGCACTACAATGCCAAAACTGGCAAAAGAGGTTTCTTGCCATTGAGCATGTCTTTATTTTTAATAAATAATAAAAACAAATGTTGCCAATTTGTCATAGTGAGAATAGAAGTCCATTTATTTCAGTGGGTCTACACCTAATATGACTAACAATGAATATCACCCATACTGGCTATTTATGTTATCAGTGTCTCTCTACATATGCCCAGATCATAAGGCCAGCCTTTTAGGAAGGTGAAATCCCTTTAAAAAGGTTGACTATTCTAACAATTACAGTATCAATATGTTACCCTGCTTTTTCAATATATGTTCCTCTAAATATGCCTAGAAACAATTTCTCTGTGTTCAAGAACTAAGCCATTCTATAACACGTTTGGGGAAATTTAACACAAATGGGATGATAGGAGAAAACTGCAACCCTGACCCTAAACCACCAGAGGACAGCCTGGTATCACTATGGTGAAGTCTTGACTTTCTAGTGCTGTATATGAACCAAAATACATAGTGTGGATAGGCATTGTTTTGTATGGGTGTTTTGGAATGACCTTACTCAGGGAGCAATGGAGGTAAGTCACAGTGTTTCTAAAATGGCACTCCCTGAAATAGGATAGCAAGTAACTGTTCAATGAGGTGGCTTTTCTAGAAAAGTCACTTGCTTTTTAACTCCTAATCTGAAAAAGCCTATACCTACCTTTCATCCCAATCTTTTTTTTTATCCCACGAGTCTTACATCCAAGTATGTCTTCCACTGGATTATTATGAATACACATGACCTATGCACAAGACTTATGCCAAAATATGCAGCAGTGCTCGTGTCTTAAAACAAATGTTGGGAATATATTTCAATTTAACATTCGGATTTAAATATAGATTTTGCAAAATTGCCATGAAAATAAGTAGTTTTCACCAAGTCATATTTCACATCATAATTAATCTTTAGACCTTCAGCTTTTGCAGCCTTCAAATCAATTTAAGTAAATCTGTACTTGCAGCAAATTCATTAATTTTCAATCCTGTGCAAGTTTCATTTCCGCACTACTTAGACTGACAAATTCAGATATAATGCCAAAGTGGAAGTGTTATATTAAATCTGTATCGCTGACTGAATAATAATCATGTTTAGCAGAGAAAAGCAACATCTGTGAAACTCTGGAGCCACCAACTGTTCATATTCTGCAACAGCTAGTCTGCTTTCCCACTCAATAGTAGTAGATACAGCAAACATTTAGACGTTAAGGCTGATGCCTTAACAGAGGTGCCTTGCGATCAGTAACCATGTCACAAACTGCTTTCTTAGAACTTACCCACTATGTGCCCACACTTTTCCTTGATCTTTCAGGTCAGGCCCAAATGCAGATGGAGAGGATTGGTCTGTGACCAGAGAGGATGTCCTATATTGCCCTGGCTCTCTGTTGCCTCTGACACGTCTGGGCCTTTCCAAAGAAATCCTCTTGACCCATGCTTGTTTGTTGCTTACATCGGTAGCTGGAAGAATAGATCAAGGAGTGGAAGAGAGCCCTTTTCTATTACTCACTATCCTTATGCAGAACCAAAGCTAACGGGGGGGGGGGGCATAGCCAAGCTTTTTGACCCAGGTGAAGCATCTAGAGGGGTGCCATTAAGGCTCCCAGCCTGTGTGTGTCTGCAAATGTGCATGGGGGGGAGCAAAATGGGTCTTTGATGCAGGTAAAATAAAGCCTTATGCCAGTTCACCACAGAGGTGGCTTCTGTGTGAGCACTATAGTAAGACTGAATCACATCATCACTTCATCTGTAAAGCCGCCTTTCCATAGTTCAAATCATGGTCAAGGTGGCTTACAACACTGAGGAGATCATAAGCGATAAATAAAACACATCAAAAAGTACACAGCTATAATTGATCTAGTTGAACATAAATCATTATAAGATACAAAAATAAAGATACAAATATCAATAACAGCAACAAAAAAATTCCCAGCAAACCCCCGTAAAAACCCCAGCCAACATGTTTTTCAGCAGTGTCAGCTTTTGCAGCCGGAGTCACTCAGGGACCCACCCTTTCAGGACGGGTGGGAGAAAGTCAGCAAAGCAGGGAACAGGTATTCCAGAACTCACAGCCAAATGGTCTCTGACTTCTTTAGCAGCCTCTGCTTTTGTAGCTAGAGTGAGTTCAAATGTCTTATTCTAGACTTAGAACTGCCACCTGAAAACAAGAGAAAAATAATTGTTCACTACCATGTTGAATTTTCCACTGATCGGCATCTACAAAACATCTAGGGTTGTTTTGTAGAGTCAGGTGACATGAGCGAATGTGCCCACTGTCCCCTGCTTTTTCATTCGTTTGGTGGTCTGGAGGAAGACTTCAAGTTGATAGGCATTATACTATTATCCAGTCCTGGAGTTTACATTAAGACAGCCCTAACCCTTTAAGGGGAGGCGGGTGGCGCTGTGGGTAAAACCTCAGCGCCTAGGGCTTGCCGATCACATGGTCGGCAGTTCGAATCCCCGCGGCGGGGTGAGCTCCCGTCTTTCGGTCCCAGCTCCTGCCCACCTAGCAGTTCGAAAGCACCCCTAAAGTGCAAGTAGATAAATAGGTACCGCTTTCTAGCGGGAAGGTAAACAGCGTTTCCGTGTGCTGTGCTGGTGCCGGCTCACCAGAGCAGCTTCGTCACGCTGGCCACGTGACCCGGAAGTGTCTCCGGACAGCGCTGGCCCCCGGCCTCTTAAGTGAGATGGGCGCACAACCCTAGAGTCGGACACGACTGGCCCGTACGGGCAGGGGTACCTTTACCTTTAACCCTTTAAGAGCCACCACCAGATGGCCAAGGAAATGGAAATGTATTATCAATGGGGATTCAAAAGGACCCAGTCACATGTGTCACGAAGGCCTGTGTATTCACTCAGTGAGGCACAATTGTCTTGTTAGAGGCATGTGATTTTTCAGATTGCAATTTATTTGGCTGAGGCTTCCAACATAACAATTGCAGGTGACTTCTGGACCAGCACAAACAAGAGATCACAGTATATTCTCATTTTTAGAGATCGAACTGTAGAATTGCAGCTCAGCCACTCTTCCCTTTGGATCCTGACACCTTCTCCTGCTGCAGGAGCAGAGGTAGGGGAATATTTATCAAGTAAGTAAGGCCCTAAGTATATTCACAGCTCTAACAGTCCCCCACTCCCCTGTAAGACTAAATTATCTGTAACAGTTGAAGTGGATCGTAAGAGAATACTGGGAAGACACAAATTATTCTCATTACTGTCTGTATGTTGCATTTCTACAGTGAAAATGTAGTTAGCTTGAGATTTAGACATGCCTTGATGCCAACAGTTCATGCACACATTGAATCCCAAACGAAGTATTCTTCTATGGTACCAATTGCTATGTGACACGCACAGGAAAGGAGGGGGTACAACAGCAAAACTTCAGCCTTCCTGTGCATCATTTACTAGAGCAGCAATTTATAAGCACTCTGTGACATCAAGGCCACTCACCCAATGGCTAGGGAGGATTCAGATTTCACCACTTTCTTCAGGTTTTGTCCTCTCCGGTTTACTGCATTTATTGGCAAAAAAGAAAAAATATATGAAAAGGTGTGTTTTAAATTTTGTACTTCATGCATATACCAGCTTTCTGAATCACACTGACTGAATCCAGAAATAGAGGTAATCCAATAGCATGTCTTGTACTCAGCTTGCAGTTACAGTGGTACCTTGGATTAAAAACTTAATTCGTTCTGGAGGTCCGTTCTTAACCTGAGGTACCACTTTAGCTAATGGGGCCTCTGGCTGCTTCCGCCGCGCAATTTGTGTTCTCATCCTGAAGCAAAGTTCTTAACCCAAGGTACTATTTTTGGGTTAGTGGAGTCTGTAACCTGGAGCGTCTGTAACCTGAGGTACCACTGTACAGCTATTCACATAATGGTATTACAATCTGTGGCTGTGTTCAGTTTGTGATGTTACTGCCACAACCCAATTCTCTAAGATCAGTTTGCCCTTGCTGCTTTCTGTGCATGTGTGACTACAGGTAGAGATTAAAGGGCCCTAAAAAAAAATCTAGGCGCTAATGACTAGCGTATTCCAAGTTGTTTTGCTTATTATACAAGTGCTTTAAACTCAGTTTATTCTATGCCAGGACACAACACACCATTAGCATGAAGGAGGCTTTGCTTTCCATGGAAGTTGGTGCGCACTGGGACTGGTAGGGCAGAAGGCAAGGAGCCCAACAGTAGGTGGACTTCCGGTTAGCGCCAGTTTAGAAACTACCGTATTTTTTGCTCTTTAAGACTCACTTTTTCCCTCCTAAAAAGGGGAAATGTGTGTGCGTCTTATGGAGCGAATGCAGGCTGCACAGCTATAACAGAAGCCAGAACAGCAAGAGGGATTGCTGCTTTCACTGTGCAGCGATCCCTCTTGCTGTTCTGGCTTCTGAGATTCAGAATATTTTTTTCCTTGTTTTCCTCCTCCAAAAACTAGGTGCGTCTTGTGGTCTGGTGCGTCTTATAGAGCGAAAAATACGGTAAGTGGTTTAAAGCAGTAATGTTTAAGTTAAAAGAAATGTTAAAAACTAAATGAAATTAAAGGAGAGGACTTGCTGAATAAATAATTTGAAATTGGAATACAGAAAGTGGAGGTAGGAGGTGGTCAGCGAAGTAAGGTATAAGAAAATAAGGGATTGAAATTATACTTGTTTTTTGTCTGTGTTTTGTTTGTTTTCTTTATATAATTTCTGAAACTTCAATAAATATCTATTTAAAAAAAAAGGAGCCCAACAGTAGGTGATGGTAGTTTTTGCCCCCTCCTCCTTCCTCCCGAGTTCTAAGAAGACAAAACTGACACTGTGGAGTAGGAAACTGAATGACAATGCCATGCCCAAACTTAAATAAGGAGGCAGTCAGGTAGGAGCTGGCTGAGGGAAAACTGGTGATAGTAGGGCAGCACCCTATTTGCCCTCAGGGACCACCTCCGTTGTTTGCTTATGTATGTTAATGTAATCAGTTTCAGCATCTTTATCAAGACAATATTGCATGTCTTTTTTAAATGCAGTCTATTTACATAGTTAAAGCCTTTAATAAAATTGCTTTAAATCAGAAGCCTAAGGTTGGCGATTATTCTGTTTAGTCACTGAACTGAGGTAGAACGTACTGATTTGGACTAGAACGCTTGCTAATGGTACTTCCCTATTCTCAAATAAATATCTGAAGGTCTTAAAGACCTTCTGGCTTTGGAGCAATTTAGCAAAACCTGGGAGGGGGGGGCAACAGCCATATCTGGTTAATTCCTTTGAGAAGGGTACATTTCCCAACCAGCTTCCCTTGCAAGGAAGATAACATGTCTTTTTTTGTTACAGGTCTTGCACGAGATGATTTTTCAGCTGCACTTTCAATTCTCTCCACACCCCAACAAGGCAAGTTTGATTTTGTGGTTAAGAACTACAGGTTGGAATCTAAACTAAAAGCGATCTTCCTTGTTTTTATGTGTATTCTCACAAGTAGGCTTTATGTAATTAGACAATTTAGAAATGTGGCACTATCCAAAAAAAAGTCACTAGCTCCACATATTCAATGGGATATTGGCACAGAATTCTTACTTAAGAGGAAGAATTGAATTTGGAATGCTTTGTTGTAAACTTCTTGTATGCTTGTACAGTATAGCAAGTCTTAGGAGTGCAGATTCCCTCTGAGTGTTAACAGACTGGTCTGCAAAATCTATGTGCCCCATTTCAGAGAATAGTATTTGCAGAATGGCCTTCAGCTCCAGGCAGTTATACTATGGAGTGTTGCAAGGCACAATTTTATCTCCATTGGGTTTTTTTACATGCTGCTGCTAACAGCATTCATTAGATTTAGGGCAGGGTGTCAACAGCATTCTCTGCTCTTTCCCCCCACATCTGAATCTGGAGAAACCCTTGAAAGTAACGGCAAGATGGATGAGGGAAAACAAGCTGAACTAAAGTCCTTGGAAGACAAGTGTTGTAGGTTTCCATGTCTGGTATTTTGGCAAATTGCCGGCCACAGATATTAAAATTCCCCTAAAGGAGCAGGCTTATAGACTGTGGTAGGACACTCCTGTTTCGTTTTGGGACTGGAAGACTAGGTCGCCTTGCTGGTTACAAGTGCCTTTCACCAGCTTTGGCTGGTACAACAGTTGTAGCCATTCCTGGACTGGGATAACTTGGATCATAGTAGCCCAGGCATTAATTGCAAGAGTGGATTACTGAGATGCACTCTACTAGTAAGTGTAGAATGCTGCAGCATGATTGCTGACAAGAGTAAGACCGTCACCATCTTAACACCCCTGCTCAGAGGTGTGCACTGGCTGCCAGTTTGTCACTGGGCCAAATTCAACAGCTTGAGACCATTTACCTAGCAAGACTCTCTGGGGTTCAGTGTGGAAGATACATGATTAAAAACTGCAACTGAAATGTGATTCCAATGTTTCAGTAGGTGGTACTAATAGGGCCTTTCCTTACCCAAATGATCCACTCAAACACTTGAATCTGCAGAACTAAGTGTTTTTCAAGTGCCACATTTCTGCATTGCTTTTGGAAGGAACTGAGCTTGACAGCACCTAGTCTGGAATTCCTTGCCTATTAACATGAAAGTTTTTGCTACCTACTTAAAAAAAAAATCTTAAGCAATATACAAAGTGGGCATGCATTTTATTATGTAATTTTAAAATATATTTTAATTTTTTAGGCTTTTTTCTATTCACTTGATTAGTAGTAGCAGCAAACATTTACCACACTTGACTGGTCACCAGAAGGCACCTGCCTCCTGTTAGGCCATGGCATAATTGGCTGGATTATAACCTGCTAGAAGGTGAAGTCAGTTAACTCAAAATTTCTCTAAGAGGGATCATTTTTTGCCACTTCCTCAGTGTATCAAAATCTGCTCTGGGCAGGATCCAGCACCTTCCAGAACAATGCAGGAATAAGGTTGGAGAGCCAAATCAGCAACAATTGCCTTGTTTTCTCCACTGTATGCCGCTAGCATTTTTGCATCGCAAAGTGTGGGTACAACCAATTAAATATTACCTACCATTGTTTTGATGAATTATGCAAGTAGTTTATTTCTAACATGTTTTATTAGTTGATTTACTTTTAACCTATATCTTCCTTACTAAGAGATGTGTGCTTTCGGAGTCTTGCTACAATCTAAGATCGCAATGAGCCTGAGCTATTCAATGTACATTAAGCCGGAACAATATTCAGCTACATTGGCACGTCTTTCTTAAATAAGTCTTTCATATTTAACATAAGATTTGCAAGCATTCAACCCAAGTTGCCACAACAGAAGCAATGCTGTAGCTTGAACAGAAGGAACCAAAGCAATTGCCGTGATTTCAAGCCAATGGTTGGAGCCCCAAGTAAAGCTCACATCCCATCACAAATAGCCTCTCCTAAGGGCTTGCTGAATGGGGTGGCTGTTGCAGAATTCCCCAAAATTGTGCAGAGCATTCCTGCTTTCCCCATCCAGCAGGTTCCCACTGACGATCAGAAAATGGCTTTTCCCCAACCCTATACCTGTATCTCTCTTAACTGGTGTACTATAATAGCGTTTGGTCTAAAGCACAGCACACATCTTCTTAGGATGCTAGACACTGATGTGGTGTCAAAACTTATAGCTGGGTATAAATTTAACTATTTTAGTAAATGTTTTTTCTTCAGTAAAAACCTTTGACTTCAGTGTACTGCATAAATTGTAGCAATAATTTAATGGCAACAGAACGATTTGCAAATTTGTCTTTTCTTTAGTAGCACGTTTTCCAGCAGCAAAATGGCATGGCAGTGAGATTGTCAAAATACAAGTGGCATAGCAGATGCTGAATCTGAGCATAGCCTGAGAAAAAGCTTTATGTGCATGAGGTTCCAGATTTAATTCCCATTATCTCCCATTTAAGAAGCATCTTAGAGCTGGAGAACACTTCTCTGCTTGAGACTAGAGCGCTGCTACAGTGGAGTAAAAAGTACAGTTAGGTGAACCAATTGTCTTAATGTAACACAACTGTTTACAGTGGTACTTTGGGTTAAGAACTTAATTCGTTCTGGAGGTCTGTTCTTAACCTGAAACTCTTCTTAACCTGAGGTACCACTTTAGCTAATGGGGCCTCCAGCTGCTGCCGCCGCCGCACAATTTCTGTTCTCATCTGAAGCAAAGTTCTTAATCAGAAGTACTATTTCTGGGTTAGCAGAGTCTGTAACCTGAAGTGTCTGTAACCCGAAGTACCACTGTAGTTTAAAAATACCTACCTACAAATCCCTTAAACTGTACCCATTACTATCATACATGACATTATGCTTCTTCTTTTTTACACAACACAAATAGGGATGGAGGAAATGCAACTCGAAGACATATATATTTTAAGTTTCTATTGAATAAGCATTATTTTGTTAGCAAATATAGCCCTCAACTCTGAATTTTTATTTGGACATTTAACGTTCAATAAAGTGAACTTGCATAGTTCCTTTGCCTGACTGAAAGTAGTATGAAGGCTATTTATCTGCAACTAGAGTGCTTGGTTGGTTACTTGTAGCAACCAGTTAGAATGCCCACTTGTTCAAGTTTTTTTCCTTATGATTTAGAATCAACATCTTATTAATTAACAACTTCCCTTTGATTTTTTTGAGGGGGATATGCTAGCAGTTAAAAGTACAGTGGTACCTAGGTTTAAGAACAGCTTATTTTATGAACTTGGATTAAGAACACTGCAAACCCAGAAGTAGGTATTATGGTTTGCAAACTTTGCCTTGGAAGCAGAACGTGTTCTGCTTCCTGTTGAGTGTGATCCATTTGTAAACTGAGTAGCCCGCTATGGGATGCATGCCTCGGTTTAAGAACGCTTTGGTTTAAGAATGGACTTCTGAAATGGATTAAGTTCATAAACCAAGGTATCACTGTATAGTGTTTCACTTGTCATAGCATTGCCAAGATAATCTAACAGACATGCGGACAATAAGGGACAGAGCAGTGTCATACTGTTGCAATGCCACTTTCAACTCCTGTTTTTGCCAGAACCTTAAGTAAATACCAGAGTTACCAGAATACAGTGCTGCCTTAAACTAGAAATCTAGGATTGCTCATACATAAACCCATTAGGTAAAAACATAAAATGTTTACTTTTGAATCTTCTATAACTTAAGCATGCAATCACAACAGATTTTCTATTAAAGTTTATTTCCCCTCAATTTAAATACCATATAATAACTATTAGAATGTTATAACGCTAACAAATGCAGTTGTTTCAATTAAATTCAACAAAGATACTTTGCTGAAGTATGTTACGTACAGCAAGTGATAGTATTTCATATTTTCATACCGAGAAGGAATTACTTTATGTATTCTGTATTAGAGAATACCCTTAATCCAGTGTCAGGTTAACTACCACCAAGCTAGTAATACATTGCATCTGCTTCACTTGTTCCCAGATTGAACAGCAAAGAAAAGCACCTATCCAAGTACAGTGGTACCCCGCAAGACGAATGCCTCGCAAGACGGAAAACCCGCTAGACGAAAGGGTTTTCTGTTTTTCAATGCGCTTCGCAGGACGAATTTCCCTATGGGCTTGCTTAGCAAGACGAAAATGTCTTGCGAGTCTTGAGATTTTTTTTTCGCTTTCCCCTTTTTCTAAGCCGCTAAGCCTTCAATAGCCTTTTAGCAGCTAAGCCGCTAAGCCTTTAATAGCCGCTAAACCGCTAATAGGGTTGCTTCGCAAGACGAAAAAACCGCCAGACGAAGACTCGCGGAATGGATTAATTTTGTCTTGCGAGGCACCACTGTAAATTTTTCATCCTTAAGTTTACCAACTACCTTAAATAATTAGTGAGCTACACTTTCAAAGTATGCTGCCATTTAATAATCCTACACCTAGTATACTCAAATGATTTATGGTTTATTTCATACAGAGCGATTTATTCACATCACTACTTATCCAACATCCCATTTAACACTTTTGAGCTTTGCCACACACCCTGCATTTTTTTCTTGAAAAAGCAAAGCTCCGAACCACGAATGACCTTAAGTCAAGTTGCAAGTAAGGGTGTGTAATATAAATTTGAGTATTAGAAGCAAGGTCAAATTATAGTTGGACTGTTTTAGTAATGCTCCCAAACGTATCAAAGAACTTGCAGTCAATACATACACACATTCCGCATGGCTAGAAAATTGTGAGAGGCAATCCAATCCTAAATAATTACGTTAGAATCATGTGTTGTATTACAAGATCAGGGGGGCAATCCTGATTCAAGATTTGGTGGGATGATTTTAGGATGAAGTGGATTTCAAGAGCTGGAATGCTTCTCACTCAACTAGCATCAAGTCTCCAACCCTGGATTAGTGGAAGATACATGGGTGTAACTTGCTTGATCTGGCACAGCAGAGGCTAGTTTAAGCCCCTAAAAGGGGACATTCCAGGGGAGGCAGGCTGGATCCTAGGTCTGTTCAACTCTGTTAACGTGACACTGCAACTCAGCATTAAACACTATGCTAAAATCTAGTTTTCCTTCTACAAGGTTTAGGTGGAGCTGCAGCAAGCAACCCCACTGCCGAGCAGGGTTTTGATCTGGTGCAAGTTTAAGTAGCTTTACACAAGCTCGCTTTATGCCAGTTTCTTGTGCGTTAGTTTGCACTCACAGTAGCCTAATACGTATCTAAGCATACTTTATTTCAGTGTTTTTTATTGCAAAGGAAAATGTACTTTTAGTAATTAAGGAAAGTCTTAATTAAGAGTAATTAAAAAATTCATTGTAGCATTTAAAACTACTTTCGACATGGCTCCATCTTTTAGTGTAGTTATAAAATCAAGCTTACATACATGGTAAATTTTATTATTTGAGGTACTCTCCATAGTCTAAATTGTGACTGCAACAATTTAAATTTTGGCTGATGGTAACTATGGTTTTGAGTTAAATTTACAAAGTTCCACAAAAGTACAGTGGTACCTCGGGTTAAGTACTTAATTCGTTCTGGAGGTCCGTTCTCAACCTGAAGCACCACTTTAGCTAATGGGGCCTCCCGCTGACGCGAGAGCACAATTTCTGTTCTCATCCTGAAGCAAACTTCTTAACCCGAGGTACCACTGTAAACGCCTCTGACAGTTTAGGACAATACAGTATCAGATACAACAAAAGATATAAAGGATGACCAGTATTTGCAAGTTACTATTTTTTCATCAAACTTGTAACAGCACTTTTTCTGCATATATTATGGAATTTAATTATATCCATGCAAATATCACACAGCATGTAATTATTGACTAAATCTTATGAACCCATGTGTTGAGGCAGTGGCTTCTAACAGCCATATCAAAGAACGAGAGGATATTTCATACCCCCATCCTGACATTCTCTCCTCACTCTTGACATAGGAAGGCTGCCAAGCATGTGCCACTGCTCCCATGTAATGTGTTTTGGTAGGTGCTTTGAAAAACTGGACTGGAAAACGTCCGATTGTTTCAGCTGCTGTGGCACAATATCTATGGTAGATAATACATCAATTAAATTTCAGTAACAAATAAAAAAAACACCTGTTTTGATTTTCAAGTACAAAGTTGGTGATTTATTTAACACTATCATTTACAGGTTATGCAAGTTGCTTTGTGTGACAAAACTTTAATGATTTTACAAGGAGAATTTTGAAAACAGTAACTGGTATACCACAAACACGGAACAGTACAACCATGTTACCCCACTCAAACACAGCAAGCAATGGGAAATTATTCCATTGCTAACTGTTCTGTGTTGCTCCAGGACCATCAGCTGAGAAGGAAAGTTGTTCCAGGCTCTAGCCCCACCAACCTCAACAGGCCGGGACAAGTGCAATACCACTGACACACACAGCATTGCAACTTATCCCAACCTGTGTAGAAAGGGGTACAACCTATCGCTTATTCATTGATTTTTCACTGCCACAGTCAGTTTTGCATGGATTTGCACAGCAGAGTATCATACAGCTGGATGCAAACCTGCAAAACTAACCAGAGTACAGTGTTCAACAGACACACAGAAAAGCAGAACACAGGAAAAATCTGGGTGAAACTGAGGTTCTACAGCTAGTAGAACTTCAAGTGCTCCTAATGCAGTAGATTATGAATCACTACCTGCACTATAAGCACTTTAGCGCTACATAAGCTGTTTTGACTGCTCTTCTGGAGACCTATGTTAACTTAAAAGTGAAATCATTAAAATGTTGATATGTAGACAATAACAGGCCACAATCAGTTTTGCATAGATTTGCACAACTACATTCTTCTTGTAGTGCAACTATGCAAAACTAACAGAGGACTGCAAAACATTACTAGATTTTTTTATTCAGTGTGAATGACTAGGTGAAAATACAACTTCTTATGCCAGAAGGAGCACTTAGGGCAGTAGATGCTAATCTACTTCACTATCTGCACTAGATGCACCTTAGAACAAAAAGCAGTCACCATGTGGCGGCCATTACAGAGTAACTTTCCAAAACCTTTGCTGCAGTTGCCACCATAATGCTACAAGTGCCTTCACTGCAGTAGGTTCTATATATCACTACCTGCACTGTAAGCACTTTGACATTACTCTGGCATGAAGAGGATGTTCTCATTTCCAAAGCTTCACCTGGCAAAAAAAGAAAAAAAGGTCTATTAATATCCAGTATTAACAGGTTTTTCAATGGTAACAAATCTGCACCAGATGAGGCCTACTTCTGTTGGTTTTTCATCTATCACTCTCTAAACTACTAAATTATCATGAGGAACAGTAACTCAGTTGCCAAGATTAGAACTATGGCCAGCATTATATGTAAGTAAAGTGAAAGGCAATTTTATTATAGTGGGATGCTGTTGATTAGTTTTGGAAAACAGGAGATTAAATAACCATGCATAAGCATGTTCTTACCAATGTGTATCAAGGCATTATTAAATAGCAATTGTTGTGAAACATAGTGCTTAAAGACTTCAAAATCTCATAGCTAAAAAAGTCACTATCGACTTCCTGCTCCAATTGATATAAAATTATTTACACCTTACCATTTGAATTAAGCTGAAGCTTTCTTAAAGCAGCTGGAAGTCTGTAAGCTATAGTTTTCTACTCTGGGCTTTTTATAAAGTGTATCTCTGAGGACCAGCACATCTCTGTCTTTCGATAGCACAATGAAACCAATTCCCTCTTTCTTGGACATGTGCATGTTCCATTTCTCCAAGTAACCAAGGAAGATGCAGCGAGTCGAAAGTTACCCCCTTAGACAAAGGGAAACTTTCCTCTTGGGGGGTGGGAAATAAAATAAAAGGAAAATCTACGCCCCAAACTCCTCCACGGGCCCGCTACCGCGAAGAGAGCGCAAACAAAGCAGCCTTGAGCACCCAAAGAAAACAAAACCAAGGCTCACTTTCCCCGTCGCGTGTTTCCCCTCCCCCGCCCCACCGAGCCACAATGCGCACACGAGAGAGCCCGGGTCCTTTCTCCGAGAACTACCTGTTGGTAAAAAGGCGCGGGAGCCGCCGAAGGAGCGCGGCGGAGGCAGCAGCGGCGCGGGGTCCGCGAGGGTAAAGGTGGCGGGAAGCAGATGGGGAGCACAATGGCGCCCCCGAGCCGGGCCCGCGGCTTCTCCGGAGCTTGCACGTGCTGAGCCCGCGAGGTGCCTGGGCCCAGCAGGGGCGCCAGGGGGCGCTGTGGCGGCGGGTCAGGGCTCGGCTACTGGAGCGGCGTATTTTCCCTTTTCTCGCGCGCCCCCTCCTCCTCCTCCCCCCCGCGAGCCGGCCAGGCCCGCCGTCCTTTTACTTCCTTTATGCCCCAGGCCTGGGCCGCCCTCGCGCTGCTCTCCTCCGCCCCCGGTTCCCGAAGGGGAAACCAGCACGGCCCCCTTACCGCGCTTCTCTTTCCCCCCTCCCCGCCTCTTGGTCTCTCCCTCTTTCCCCTCGCGGGTGGTGGCGGCGGCGGCGGCGGCTCCCACATGGCCGCGGCCTAACTGGGAACAATCGGCCTCAGCACGCGCAGCCGCCGCCATGTCCCGGCCCCGCCCCCCTCGGCAACATGGCGCCGCCGCCGCGGCCCCGCAACAACCGCCACCACCGCAGGGCGACTTCGCAGCGGGGGAGGGAAGCCGTCCGCTCCCTACATCCCCCGCAGCGACCCTCACCTCAAACACGCGCTCCTCCGCCCCCCCCCCTTTTTCGGCGGGAACCGAAGGGAGAAAAGAAATAGCGCGTGAGGGAAAGCGGGCGAGGAGGGGGATTAAGCCGCCTCGCACGCAGCCCCGGCCAGGGCCCCGCGGAGGCAACGGCGCCGCCCCCGCCCCTCCCACAGAACAAAAGCCCACGCGGGGAAGCGCCCCCCCCACCCCACCCACAAACTTTTGAACCGCGCTTGAGGCGGCTAACGGCCGCGTGGTGAGCTCGGCCGCTCCCCCTCCTCTCTCCCCCATGTGCCCGCTTTTGTTCCGAGGAGTTGCTCGGCCCGAGCCGGTCGGCCCGCCTCCTGCTTCTCCTCCTCTTCCCCAGCCACTACCTCCATACGCACCTTCCCCGCTCGAGGTCCTTCCTCCACCGCCGGACGCCCTAAGCGAGCGGCGAGGAAGAGAGGAGGCGGCGGCGGCAGTTGTGAGCGGCCGCCGCGCGGCCTTTTCAAATCTCCCTCATTCCGGCCCCGCCCGCCCCCGTGCGCGCGAGCGAGGAGCCGTCGCGCGGGAGGCGCCGCCGTTACGCACGCAGAGAGAGAGTGGGGCGCGCGCGCGCCGCCTCGCCATGCGCTGCTGCTTCTTCCATCTCCGTCGCCGCCCCCGCCCCCCCTCGTTCGTTCCCTCACGGCTGCTTCTCCGGGCCGAACCCACCTCTTTCCAGTCACGGCCAAGGAGGCCGAGAGAGCGCGCTTTCTCTCTCTCTCTTTCCCTCACGAAGCCGAAGAAGCGGCCGCCGCAGTAGCCGCCGCGCGGGCTGTGGCGCGTGAGGGGGCTCTCGCGTAAAAGGTGGTGGTGGGTGGAGTGGGGAGGGGGAGGAACACCTCACGGCCAACCGACCAACCAACCGCCGCTCCCGTTTTCCCCGCCCCACCCCCCTCTCCCCTCACAGAAGTGGCGGGAAGGAGGAGGAGGGCGGCGGCATCAGGCGAGCTGAGGAGGGGGGGGAAGAGAGAGAGAGGAGAGAACCATGTGGATAAAAGCGTAGGGGGGGGTGGAAAAATGAAGGGCGGCGGCTCCCGCCTCAACGTAAATATCCACAAGCCTCCGCTCCGCCCTCATTAGCATAGAAAACAAAGTGCTTCCGAGCGCCGCGGCGGCCAATCGGGAGAGGCCGCCCCGCCCACGCCCGGCGAGGCCACGCCCCTCCCCTCCCTCCTGTTACTACTTGCTACTATTATCGCCGCTGCGCCCGCCCTTCCCACGCTAAGGCGGGAGAGGCGATTCAGTGGCAGAAGAAGGCTATTGACTGCGCTCAAATAGCAGCATCATCTTTTTTTTCTTTTTTTTTTTGCTCCAGTGCAACATTCCCCAAGAAACGTGCCGGTTCCATGAATGAACGCAGATGCGAAAAATAAAATAAAGCCTAGGCACATTCCGATCAAGAGTTGGAATCTGGAAATCGCAAACCCCTCCAGTTTTGTTTCCGCCTTAGATTTCGTGGGTTTTATTTCATAATAAAGATGCTCGTGCTCCCAACTGCCAGCGATGCTCGAGCTTGGAAGCGTGGGAAACGCTTGCGAGGGGAAGGGCGAACTCCTGGCTTGGCTGCAGCATCTTTTGCAAGAACTAAGTGCCTTGGGTTGAGCTGCTGCTGCTGCTCTTGCCCCGAATCAGGCCCTCCTGGGTTAACTTCTCGAAGGCTTCAGAAAGGCTTGCCAGTGGCCCGCAAAACTTGCGAAGCTGCTGTGCTGTTGCTTGAGTAAAAAGGTCCTTCGGCGCACAACGGCCTTGCAAGCACGGTCCTAACTATAACGCTACCTTAACTCCCCGGAAAGTGCATGAGGTTAGAGAGGGGTAGAGGTGGCTAAACCCATTTATCCCAATGGCGCTGGGGAATCGGCCTGGACGGCATGGCTTCCTTTTTAGAGTACGCTTTGTGCCAGAAGTTTCTTCTAAAACACACACCCATCGAAGTCGCCTCGCTTCACCAAAGGCCCATCTTGCAAAAGCGTGGGTGGCTACAGCGCGTAACAATGCAGCGCCAGGAGGAGAAACGAGGTTACTCCGGAGTAAGCTCCCTTCTGAGGTGGGGGGGGAGAAGAGGCGGGTGGTGGTTCTTTATTTGGTGAATGGAGGGGAGGCTTGCTAAGCTCCTGCAAGAGGAAGGCAGGGAAGCGGGGGGAGGGGATGCTGAGCGGTGCTGGCTCTTTAGCATCGAGCTCCCACCCCCTTCCTGTTGTGTTTGCTCACTCCCGTTAGTGGCCCATTCACTCTTTCACGGTTGTTTTTGTTAGATTGGCCAGGGCGAGGAGGAGCCTGGGTTTTTTTTGGGGGGGGGAGATCGGCCCTCCCCCCACCTCGCTACGAATTCACACCCTCTCTCTCTCTCCTCGGCTGCTTACACGCACGGTTAGCGTTTCATTGTAAGGCATTGCTTACCTCCCCTGACTGCAGCAATTCGGTGCCTTCATTAGATCACGCAGAAAGTGACTCTGCGCGAGCGTTACAAAGAGGAGCCGGAGCGCACAAACAGATGCGAGCGCGGGGGGCTCGCTCGCTCTCCCCCATCCCCCACCCCTCTCCAAAACAAAGTGATTGTTTTCCCGATCGCATCAGCTTCCCATTCTCACTTTAAAACACACACACACACACACACACCCGAAAGGTTTCATAGTTTGCAGCTTGCAGGAAACTCGAGTCAACTGTTAACCTTACATTAACACTTAATCCAGGGAAATCCTCCTTCTGTGGACGCGCATTTCCAACTTCCAATGTCATGCCGGAGAGCTGGAAAGAATTACGCCAGTCTCGTGTTTTGTACCATTGAAAGAGTTTTAAAACATCCCGCTGGCTTGAAACGGTCCATTTTGATTGTTCGTGTACAACTTTCAAAGCCCACCGAAGTTTTACCATTTAACAACAAATCTGATGGGGTTTTTTTTTTTAACCGAGCATTTGCATCTCTTTTAATACTATAAACTGCTAGAAACGTGTGTCCGAACTAAAGCGGATTCTTAAAAGTTAACACGATGTTGTCGTTGCTTTTGACTTTTGAATGGTTACCAAAATAATCACTAGCCACGCATTTTTCATTGTACTTTTAGCACTGACTCCAAAGCAGGGAGGAAGATGGCCACCAACATTATACACACTAAAGCAAACTGTTGATCTGGGCTCAAGTGCCAGGATTACCTTTGAGTCTGTATAGAAAACGTCTTTTATAAAATACCAAAAGGAAATAATGGTAGCTAGCAAAAGCTGACCATTTTTGTTGAGAAAAATGGAGAAAATGTTAGCATTCCAAACATTGCTAAGGTATTTTTGCTTAACATTCTTTTTTGTGCTGATGTCATCTCAGTCACTTAAACCCGATGAATAAATAAGATGACTTAATTTATTTTGTGCCATTTTATACATAACAAAAAGCTTATGTGCAAAGTGTAAATGTTGCCTTGTATCTTGATGAGCATTTCTGCTTTCTATATCCTAAATATCTTAACATGACTTCATGCAGTTCAAAGAAATTCCTGAGGAATATTGTTTCTAAAAATAGTTTCCATAACTTTAAATGGTACTTTTAATTTGTCTGGTAGGAAAGATATGTAAAGCAGTGTGTGTTTAAGATGCAACCATGATAAACTTTCCTGGGAAGACACAAACTTACTTCCAAGTCATCATGCATCAAATTACACTGCACCATAATATTACTAGCCTGGAATTTTTTCTTCTAACTAAGTGGAAAAGAAAGTTGAGGAATACTTTTAAACTGCTTTCCATGGTGTCCCAGTATAACTTTTTTTTTTTACATGTGAGCTTTGAACCAGATTTTAGAAGAGGGCAGGATGGTGTGCAACTTTAGAATTTAATAAATAGCATCCATTAGCAAGGGAAAATCAAGTTTATACACACACACACACACACACACACACACACACACACACACACACATATTTAACTGATGATGAAACCAATCCAAGTGCCCACAACTCATGTCACTCTAACTTTAAAATGAAAGTAAAAAAATTAGGTTGACCACCAGAATATTTGCTCACTTTCAAAATAATCATTGGTCCCAAAACACATCAAGGCTGAGATCTTCCAGGCAGTAAGTCCCATTGAAACCTGAAATGATGCAACTGTTAGTTTTTGCTCCTAAGGATATATATGGACCGAAGCTAGCCATATTTACTCATAAGTAAATCCAACTGATTTCAACAGGTCCTACTCTCAAGTAAGGCTACAATTCAATACACATTTATCTGAGAGTTATCTCAGGATGCTCTCCTATAAGTGCCACTGAACTCAGTGGGGCTCACCTCAGAGTAAACATAGGAATAATTGGATTGTAAAACTTGTGGGTGCAGAGTTGAGTAAGTAGCGATTGCAAACACACAGGTAGACCTGTGGTTGGCAACTGAATTTTAAGAGAGGACCTCTTTTCAGTGGAGCAACAAGTGACATAAGATCAGTAAAATTGGCTCTTCCACACGTGTTTGGTCATAGTCAAAGGGCTCTTTAATACCTTCTTTTAAAAAGACTTTGGCAAACCTCTCTCTTCACTTGCTGTTCAGTATTATTTCCCCATTTCCTGGCCCAAACCAGTGTCTGAACACTATATATCTGACTGCATGAATTCTTTTCCATTTAAAAAAATACAAGTCCTGGTACATGCAGCTAGCCTAGCCTAGACAGCCCAATTCTCTTCAAGTGGATTAAAAAAAAAAGATATGGAAAATCCATGTGAATCGAGATCGGAACCAGTCTGAAGTAGTTCAGTAAATCCATTTTTGCCACCTCAGCTGTTGTTTGTACAAAAAGGTGTTCTTTACGTGGGCTTTTGTAGAAATCTGAGGGGTGTTCTAACTCTAGAGTAATTATATTTACTTGTTTCTTCCGGAAGAAAGCTACCCAAAGTACCAGAAACACTGGAATTAAATACATTTAAGTTTGTGAATCCAAGCACACATGATGGTAAGGTTATTCTGCTGGAACCATTATGATGTGTCATCAATATATTTAAATGCTCCTTAAATTCTTATTTCTATTTTCCATGGGCAATGCCTTCCAAAAGAATGTTAGAATACAATAAAGACTATATGGGTGACAGTTATTTTGTATATGTGTCAGAGTTGCTTACCTCCAACAAGGGAGTCGGAGTGAGGTGTATGGGATCGATCCTCACACATCTTAAACTGAAATAGTGATTTGCCTAGTACATCCAAGCACCTTTGCTGCTGAGTGTTTGATCCAAACATTTCTCATTTTAAATCGAACACAAGCCCACTATGCAGCACATGCAGGCAAAGAGAAGAACTATTGCAAAGAGTTGTGTGGACGTTGAAAGCTTATTTCTTTTATATATATATATATATTTGGGGGGCATGTCAACAATTCTTTCAGCTATAAACATACTCTTGTGTACCTCTTGAGCTGGGCTTGGTAACCTGTGTCCCTCCAGATGTTATTCTAGAAGCGGTTTAACTACAACGCCCAACATCCCTCACCACAAAGCCATGTTGGCTAGGACAATGGAAGGTGGGAGTCCAAGATCACTGGAGGGACACACGTTGCCTCCTGCTGCAAGAAAACTCACAATTAGTCAAACTTACCACAGTGCTTCTTATTAGTAAACAAAATTAATACAATTTCAAAAATTAACGACCATGGCCAACAGTGGTACACAGGATACATTTCACCAATGAAAATAGGGATGTCCTATTCCATAATAATAGTAGTAATTTTATTATTTATACCGCAACCGTCTGACTGGGTTGCCCCAGTCACTCAGGATGGCTTTCAACATATATAAAAACATAATAAAACATTAAACATTTTTTTAAAAAACCCTACTCTGCCTTCAGATGTCTTCTAAACGTTGTCTCTCCTTGGATCAGGGGTCACATAACTCCATACCCCTCAACATTTCTCCAATGAAAATAAGGACGACCTAAGGAAAATGTTCAAATTAGAAACCAGGACAAGCTTCTGCAAACCTGGGGCTGTCCGTGGAAAATTGGGACACCAAGAGGGTCTGAGGTTATCCCATATTTTACAAAGATGTGATATTCTCCATTTCTTTGGAAAAACCATCAGTTCCAAGAGTTCTCTGAGGGGAAATTTCTACCCACAACGCAGGAGGGCTGAGGCAGCCTGAAAAAGGAAGCTAAGTGAAGGCTGCAAAGCCAGAGACCACCACCACCATGATGGAAATAGTCTCTCTGCTCCAATACAATTTCATGAGCTTCTATAAAGCAACTTGAAGAATGACTTGGGCAATAGGAGGAAAGTTGTCAGCTGTAGAAGCCCTCTTTCCATCTCATCTTCATCCGGTCATTGAAGGGAGTTCCTTCCTGCCTTCCTTCCTCACACTTGCCCCTTTGACCCTCTGCTAGTTCCCCTCCATTTTCTTGTTCCAACTCTACCTTCAAACGAGGGCATGATGCAGTTTAGAAATCACCGTCTCCTTCAGCTAGTTGCATGACACAGCATTCTTTATCTTTCAGCTGCAGAAGAAAATCCCGCTTCTCTTATCTTCACCGCCTTTTGACAGGGCGGACAAATATGGGCAAATGAAGTCAACAGCTTCTGACAATCTAACCACCTTTTTCCTTGCCTCTTCTCACATGTTAGGAATAAAGGAGAAATGAAGGGATGCAGCCAGATTCTTTTTTTGTTTTATTTATTTTGCTTGTTTAAGATGACCAGAAATAATAATAATAATAATAATAATAATAATAATAATAATAATAATAATAATAATAAAGACTGAAGAATCTTTAAAAAGAAGAATTGTCCCTGCAGAACAGAGTAATACCTTGAAGACCACTGCAGTTCTTCAGGGAGTCTTGTCCAGAAATGCAAGAGGTAAATGAGTTCACAGTCTTGTTGCCACAGTCAAGTGTCAATATTTTTGAATGTAATTAACACATTTAACCTTGTAGATTGTTTTGCCATTTGCTGCATCAATTCAGCAAAATGCATAAAACATCAAGGGGCTTACTGTGGTCACATTTTAATCCCGGGTATCTAGTGACATAGTTGTAATGACTAAATACTGTATTGCAGAAAAGGTCAGGAATAGCACTTTCGTTTTTAGAGCGGGATGATAAAATCACACTGCGTATTGTGTTTCTGCAAAACAACCTGCCCCTTTTAGAAGGGCTTGAAATCCATGTATAAATTTATAGCCTCAATGCGGCGAATTCTACACGTATCTAGGAGTAATCCCATTGAAATGATGTAAACTGTTAGTCCGCAATCCTCGAGACCCATCGAACTATTGCTGAGTAGATATGAAGAGGATTCTACCTTTGCGCAATTGGATTTCTTGAATAAAAACATTTTTTATTGACAAAAAAGATGCCGCTAATCAGGCAGAATGCTTAATTTAAATATCAGTTTTCATACAAATACTTCGGTAGCACAATTCTCAAGAATGCCAGGGTTTTCATTTGTGTAAAGAGAATATTGATAGTGAAATCCTATTCGTGTCTTCTCGGAAGTTAACTTCATTGAGTACAATAGTACTTGAACTCAATGAAAAGGTAAGTTTAATTAAATTGCCCCTTTTGCAACTAGCCTGCGGGAAGATATCACGGCAAGAAATTACGAGACCTGACAGCAATTTTCTTCTGTATGATTAAAGGTTGGCAGTATAGATTTTAAATATCTAAAACGATTAGTTTAACACTATTCTTTCACATTGGAAATCAAGTCATAGTTTGCACTTATAAATACTACTTTTTTAACTCCATTGCTGCAATCAGATCTAAAATTACCTGCAGCAGAGTGTCTCTTGGTGAAGTTATACAGGAAACACCAATGTAATATCACGGTGAGAAAAAACTGTACTGTATCCTAAGCATATATTCACTGGAGAGAAAAAGCTCATAGCCAAACTACTGATCAAAGCATTCAAAAAGTTTGTTCTTTAAGTGGGCAATGTAGTCAGAACTACATTGGTTTAAATTGGTGAATTGGTTAGCAGTAAAGCATGTGGTCATATGTGGTGGACTTGTAGTAAGGTTAAAGTTTACTGGGAAATGATATAGAATGAATTGAAAAGGATGTTTAAAATAAACTTTGTAAAAAACCCCAAACACCTAGAAGCTTTTCGTTTGGGAATTATAGGGACAGAACTGCCTAAATTGTGTAAAAATTGATTTATGTATGCTACTACAGCAGCAAGAAGGCCACTCGCCCCAAAATGGAAAGAAGCAGAAGTCCCAGCAAAGGAAGAATGGATACAAAAACGTATGGAATATGCAGAAATGGCAAAACTTACTGGAAGAATTAGAAATCAAGATAACATTTTTTTTTATAAAAGAATGGAAATGGTTTATTGAATATTTACAGATAAATTGCAAACAGATAAAAACATTGGCAGGATTATTGTAGCGACCTGCAGTTTCATAAGAGTGTAGATTTAAAGAAGATGAATAAATGAGTAAATTAAGTGAATTTGGATATGCAGAAGATATTAAAAAATAACTTTAAGGAACTGCAGAAAGAGGGGGAAGGAAGTCAAGTTTTGAAACGTTAAAATGATTGTAAAATTAATGTAACCTATAAACCTGAATAGTATAAATATACAGTGGTGCCTCGCAAGATGAAATTAATTTGTTCTGCAAGTTTTTTCGTCTTGCGAATTTTTCGTCTTGTGAAGCACGGTTTCCCATAGGAACCCTGGGTATTAACGGTTTTAAGAAAAAGGAAACAAACTTGCAAGACGTTTTCGTCTTGCGAAGCAAGCCCATAGGGAAATTCGTCTTGCGAAGCAACTCAAAAAACGAAAAACTCTTTCGTCTTGCGAGTTTTTCGTCTTGCGAGTATCCATGTTCCACGTCTTGCGAGTATCCATGTTCCACGGGGCCTCTTTTAAAAGACTCACCGTGTGTGTGTGTGTGTGTGTGTGTGTGTGTATGGATGTAGTTCTTATGCTGATATATTCTACTATTTCAGAGTGAAGAATGTAACTTTTGTCATTATTCTACTTTTTTGCACTTAATCTCTCCTCTGCCACATCTGCCATGTGGGAGATTCATTCCGTTAGCACTGAATGAAGTTGTGTTATTGAAGTGGGCAAGGCCACAGATGGAACGATACAGTATTTGGTGGAAGTATCCTTCTCCCCTATTCGTACTGAATGCTCTGCTAGACTTCTGCCGTGTGTGGAGGCACATCTATTTAGATTTTTTTATCGCATTCATCTCCCACCTTTTTCTCCGACGCACTCAAGGTGGCATAACAAGTTTTCTCTCCCCCCCCCCCATTTCATCCTCACAACAACCCTGTGAGGTAGGTTAGGCTGAGAGGCAGTGACTAGTCCAAGGTCACCCACAAGATTCATGGCTGAGTGGGGATCCTAGTCTGACACTCTAACCATTACACCACACTGCCTCATTAAACTGCATCTGGTAGCTGGGTGTAGCTGCTGTAGCTGGGCTACAAAATCCTATATCCCCACAAAATCCTATATCCCAACAGCCATGAGCTGCATTTTATCCTTAGTAGAATATATTCCGTGCGTGGATAAAGCAATGGTACAGTCATGCTCCTGGTTGCTAGTCAATGGGAGCCATTGTAGCTATTTTTGCTAGCCTAGCAGCTCATAGGATCTACATGTAACAGTGCAACTAAGGAAACTAAAACTGTCTAATGCAAAGCAATTTTGAACGCCGCTGTTTTTGCATTTCCCGCATCTGCAGTTTTAATGAAATCTATCTGCATTGCCTATAAATCAGTGGTGCTCAATTTACAAACAAGCAAACAAACAAACAAACAAACAAACAAACAAACAGCTTCTTCTCCTTTCTATCCCCCATTTACAGCATTCACAAGTAAAGCGATTTGTACTTAAAAAAACACCCACACACCCAAATCCTAGTAAATTCCTTTCAAGTGTTGAATTACGCATTTAAATCCCAGGGAAAGGAGGCATGGGCTAGGGATTCAGCTCTGTGAATGTTGGTTTCTCTCAGTTTCTCGTTTTTCTAGTCTTCCGTTTGGTTCTCCACTTTTCCACATCAGTTACAGCGGAACCTCGGTTGCTGGATATGTCCGTTGACACACATTTTGGCCTTTGAACGTTGAAAACCCAGAAGTAACTGCTTCGGTTTTTGAATGATTTTCAGAAGCTGAACGTGCCATGCGGCTTCCGTACTGAGTTTCCTTATTGTATTGAGGTTTCCGCTTTCAGTTTTCGAACGTTTCAAAAGTAAAACTGTCTTCTGGAAAGGATTATGTTCGAAAACCGATGTTCCACTGTGTTTATTTTTAAAAGTCTGCATGGACTGCATTTAATGGATTGGGCTGATTAACTTTTTGCATACTGAAGGAACAAAGCAGACGTTGATCACTGATACTTTGCTCCCATCCATTATCTATAGTAAAATCAGTAATGCAAATAGAGTTATTTTAAAGCTACCTTGGTTGATTTATTCATTCAGAAATAAGCCATCCTGTTTTTGTGTTTATGTACATCACTAGAGATTGAAAGACTCCCAAGAAGGATTTGATAAAATGCACTCTGAAGTTGTTCTGGATTTGTTCTGAATTTGGTGTGGGACTAGGACAAATTTAAAAAGTTAAGCTTCTATGTTGGGTTAAGCGTCATTACACCTTTATGCTTAAGTATTGTGATGAGAGAGACAAGAAGGTGATGTGAGCAGCAGTGTTTATCTTTCCCTCTGCTGGTTTTCTAAAAAACTTTTGCTGCTTCTCTATTATAACTGGAAAAAATGCCTTTTTCAGTTAAAGAAAACTCCAAAAGAAATTCCAGAATATACTTATGACTTTAAACTACTGTCAGTTTTTTAAAAAAACTCTCAGTGAAATTGAAAGAATATATTGAATGCCCAACTATAGTCTAAGAACTTTTTTTTAATGTATATGTATATGTATATGTATATGTATGTATATGTATGTATATATATGTATGTATGTATATGTATGATATATGTATATCTCTTATCTAAATTATGTTTCTATTTATTGGACATTACATTAAAGAACAAGAAATGAAAAAAAAAGTCTGCATGAAAATTCTTCAACTTTTTACTATGCTAATGTACACAGTTCTGTAGACAATTTTGCTCAGTTAGTCAATCAATTTATTGTATATAGCCAAAGGCCTTTATAATCCATAGCAAGGGATAAAAAAAGGCTGGAATTACACAACACAACCAGCTTCTTAGAGGAGCAAGTGACATTCAGCTACCCGAGATTTAGCAATAACAGGTCTGTGATGCCCTTAGATGTCTGGGGCTGCATGCATGTTACATTGACTGCCTCAGTGCGTGTCTATTGAACCCCATTCCTGAAGGGGATCAGGGATTGCAATTTTGCTCAGTATGCACATTTTAAAAGACCAAGGTTCCCAAATATAAGGAATTTTTGCATATTATTTTTATGCTCATCTTCACCATGCATTTTCTTTTCTCTTTTTATTAGGAGGGGCTGCTTCACAAAATTCAGAGATGCACGAACTTCAAAGGAAAGCTGTGTTTTGATTTGTGCGTTGCTTCAGAAAGCACAAATTAACGCGGTTCATTTTTAAATGCGAACTTCATAGAGAATTTCCCTCCCCTTCTTGCCCGAACAACTCTAGAAGTCTTCCAGTCCAATCCCGCTTCCCTGAAGATCGCTTCTTGCTGCGTACTCAAGTACAAAATACATTTGCAATGTGTCAGTTTTGACAGGTGCACGCGGGGAGAAATCTCTCACTTTCCCTTTTAAAATATAGTGATCAGGGAATCATGTTGCCACCAGCAGCTATTTCGACACGATGACACCTTTCATCTGTTGACGTGCCCAAGGTGTATTTCGTATTTAGGTATCTGAAAGCACAAAATGTAAACGTTAGAACAGACATTTATGGAATGGGTGGAATGACTCTCTTGAAACAAAATCGGATGCTTGCCATGTATTAAACGGGAGTTAGAACAGCCTATTAGTTTGATTGGGATGGGGAAAGGTTTCATGACCAACCACAACACGGTGATTGGGACATGGAAACAAAACCTATCAAGCTAGTTTTTCCTTCAGAGTATATTTTCATATGGTGTCAGTGTACAGAAGTGTGTTGTGGAGGGAACAAAATATACAATCTTCCTTCCTCTACAACACACTACTGTGTTTTTTTAAATCATATGTTTTGATTAAAGATTTCTTGGTTTGCAAAAGTATGTGCAATGTCTCTTTTTTCAAGCTACATTTTCTACAGATCAGTTTCATTTGTTGCGACATTAGTGTTACATTATGAAGAAAAGGGAGAAAGAGGTGATGGGTTGAAATTGATGGCTGTTAAGCATGTGTACTGTGCGAGGGCTTACAGAATTGCACCCTTAAAATGTATCTTTAAAATTATATTTTGTTTGTACGCCAAGAAGAGGAGCACAAAATGAAGTTTGCGACGTGATTCGAATTCTGCTCCTCCCCACCCGTGACCCTATTTGCACAACCAAATTGTGTATAACCAGTGTCAATTATAACTGATAACACAGATTACTCAACCTTCTTAAATGGAGGCATGCGATATTCCATCTTTCCCTTTCTCCCCAAATCGATAATTTCTGTCTTCCTCATGCATTTGATTCCTTTCTGGTGATGCATTGCAGGAAATGGAAGCCAGGTGCATGATGGGATGGAACCCCATATATGGGCAGGAGGACAATGCTATCATTTGTCTCCAGAAAGGTGATGGATGTTGGAGTGATTTCTGGGTGATATGGGCAACTTCAGTGTGCGCAGACAGTGACAAATGGCACACATTAGATAATAAATGCCACCTGCTTATTCTCTCAACTTGCACACTCTGAATGCCGTAATTAGAGCCGGTGGTGATATAATGAAAAGTAAATTATTATCAGTAGACTATTAAACTTAATTGCAGAACATTTTAAGGTGAGCATATTCTCAGCTTTAGTGCAAATTTAAGAGCCTGAGAACGCTTATTAGAAATGTTTTACTACATAGCACCGCTTCCTCTCCCCAAACCGTCAGTTATCCATTAGCACTACAGTACTTATAATTCTTCATCTTACATTCATGTCTAAAAGTATGTGACGTTATAAGGAATTTAAGCATTGAAGGATAACAGTAGTTCATGAAAAGGTTGTGCTGTGCAGGAGGTATTGTTTGGTTTGTTACTGTGGTATGTATTTTGGTGTTTTATATTGTAAACCGCTCAGATGAAGGGCAGTACAGAAAGTTAATAAATTAACAGGAGACTTTGCAGGTTTTTAAAGTCATAACTAGGAAAAATTGTAATAATCACATATAAAAGAAACAACATACAAGAAGTAAATAAGGAGGCCCTTTACAGGATAAAGGAAGTCTTTTATTTTTATGTTATGTTTTCTTTATGAAAGGGGATAGGAGTTTAATTTTAAATTGTCAATGGTGGTGAGTTTGTTTGTATGTATGAGTTGTTGTGGACTATGTTGTAAATAAATTATTAATATTTTTTTTAAAAAAATTAACTTAATTAGTAAATAGCAAAAAATGGTCTGGAGTCTTTTCTTCCCCAGCTGCATTAAAGTCCATTTCCAAACCCTTGTGAATGTTTTCTCAGAAGTAGGTCTCAATAGTGTTCACGGGTCAGTGTTTGTAGGATCACACCTCAAAGCTCATAACTTTGATGTTACAACCGAATAATTAGTTTGGGGAGATGCCAATGAGAAGAAATGAAAAGAAAAGAAAAGTAAGCTCTTTTTGGTTTAATGCACTAAAGGAGGTACCGGTACAAACTGAAAAGAGAGCATTTTAATATATGAAATTACTTGATCAATATAGATGATGTAATCCTTCAATGCTAGCTCTACACAATCTCTCTCCAGCACAGATGTTGGTGGGGAAAACAGTGTTCAGTTTTGGAAAATAATATTTGAGCTAAGATGTCTTGACTATTCTTGAGGGCTTGGGTTTTTGTCTACTGTAATAGAATTCAGACTGATACTGATCAGTCTCTTTGAGCTGAGTTAATTTATGTTTGGCAAGCTGATGTGTGCTAGAAAAGTTTAAGGTTTACACAACATTTGTTTTCTCCAGTTATTACCCCATCCCACAATAATTTACTTGGACCTTATCTCAGAAATTTAAACTAAAACCAATTGTGTATGGTAAGTTAGAAACAGGTTTTTTCAAAATGTAAATATCCAGATGTCTCTGTTTAGAAGCTACAACACCTGTACAACTGCACACTATATAAATCACCTAAAAAGTGGTATTCATCAATCGAACCACTCTTGAAATCACTTTTAGTATTAAAGTATAATAAAATATTTAATAATATAAACTATAAAGGCTTATTTTCATACTGTGCCAGAGATACTAATTTCCTTGTTATGATGTTGATCTGGTGTGTGTCAAATTGCACTCACACATGTATTCTTGAAATACATGTGCAGTCCTGGGTGCACATATAAAAAAGAATTATTTATTATTATTTATGAGATGCATATTTACACTTACTTTACAATCTCTGTGAACTGATGATGTGTCCTATAGCACCTGAAAGCAACTACTTTTTTCAATTTTATTTATTTATTGATACTTTTTAAGTTTATACATTTCACAAATTTTATACATGTCACTAATTTTACATTCATTTTGACATTTCAAAACTTGACTTCCATCTCCTTCTTTCTGCTGTTCCTTAAATTTGTTTTTAACATCTTCTGCATATTCAAATTAACTTAATTTATTCATTTATTCATCTTCTTTGAATCTATACTCTTCTAGAACTGCGGGTTGTTACAATAATCCTGCCAATGTTTTTATCTGTTTACAATTTATCTGTAAATATTCAATAAACCATTTCCATTCTTTTATTTTTAAAAAAATTGTTATCTTGATTTCTTATTCTTCGGGTAAGTTTTGCCATTTCTGCATATTCCATAAGTTTTTGTATCCATTCTTCCTTTACTGGAACTGTGGGAATGTTCAGGGAGGCAGGAGAGGATACATTGTTTAATTGTATCCTTCCCAACTTGTGTTAATAAGTTCTATAATTTAGCAGAGTAACATTCCCCTTTTTAAAATTCTACAGCGGATAATGTTTTTGCTAGGCTTGTTTAAGCCTCTAAAATAGGTTTCCTGGTAATTCCCCTTTTATTCCCTCCTAAAATGATAGACACAACACAGTCTTGTATAAAAGGTATAAAATGGTTTACTCACAGGTTCATTCAGTTCACAAAAGGATCCCTGAAGGCAGACTTGAGTTACAAAGTATATACATGTGGAATCGATCCCATAAGGAGATAGTTCCTTTGTCCTCTCTTGGCTGGAAGAGATGTGGTGGCCAGTCCTGTGCTTTTATTACCTGCACTGGTAAAGTCACGCCCACCTCTGGTCACATGTAGAGGAAGTTTGTCCCAGCACAGGAGGAAACAGGAAGTTTATCTACTGGCTGGACAAACATCCCTCTTCATGTCTAAACATGTCCACTCTAGGAATGTTGTATTTGACTGCTCTGTGTTTTGCACCCCACAGGGACTTCTACTTATTTCCATTTTGGGTCAAGTAGCATTCTTGCCGTGGCTGAAAGCAACTGCTAATGTAGACGTGTCACATTCCTCCTTTCAGTAAGGCAGCCTTGAAACAGGTAGAAAAGACCTTGTGAACAAAGATTTTGGTAGAAGCCTATCTTCTATTGCTGTTAACCCAGACCTCCACTGTGCCGCTAGAACTGGGGGGGGGGGGGGAGATCGGTAAAAAGAGTAAACATGAGGAAATCATGGGTTGAATTGAAGACAATATGCAAATGAACACAAAGAGTTCCATTGCACTGTATGTTCTTATTGCCAAATTATTCTGCAGTACTCTGTATATCAGTTGATCTTTTTAAAAGCATATTGGTTCTCCTTCCTCAGAGGTTTTTAAGCAGAGGTTAGTTCGCCATCTGTAATGGATGCTGTAGTTGAGATCCCTGCATTGCAGGGGCTTGGACTAAATGATTCTCAGGGTCCCTTCCAACTCTGAATAGTCACTGAATATTCTTTGTATCATTACTGCAGATTGTTGCTAAAGTTCAAATGTCAATAAGTGCCTACCATTTATGGGGATGCCTTTAAACCTAATCCACTATAAAATTCAAACGAATTTCAAGGAAAACTATTATTTATTTTAAAAAATACGTTATGTCTTTTATCACAGTACATTCCATCTTGAGGCTGTTTGGGAAGCTGTAGGGTATCTGATTTTTTTTGGGTGATAAAATGTAAAGTGCAAAGGCAGTTTCCCCAAATATGCAACCGGTTACATACAGTGGTGCCCCGCAAGACGAATGCCTCGCAAAATGGAAAACCCGCTAGACGAAAGGGTTTTCCGTTTTTGAGCTGCTTCGCAAGACGAATTTCCCTATGGGCTTGCTTCGCAAGACGAAAACGTCTTGTGAGTGTTCCAATTTTTTCCCGCTTCCCCCCTTTTTCTAAGCCGCTAAGCCGCTAATAGCCTTTTAGCCGCTAAGCCGCTAAGCCTCTAATAGCCGCTAAGCCGCTAATAGCGCTAAGCCGCTAATAGGGTTGCTTCGCAAGATGAAAAAACCGCTAGATGAAGAGACTCGCGGAACGGATTATTTTCGTCTTGCGAGGCACCACTGTATTTGTCCTCTTGTTTTAGAAGATGAAATTACTCAGTTTTGTTTTAGGATACAAAAAGATGAGAGTTGCAAAAGATGTCTTTTTTTAAAAAAGCTGAGAATCCACTCTGACTAACAAGACTTCATGAATGCTGTTAAACATTAGGCAAGATGTTAAATTGTTTTTATATGCAACAACTGCGGCAAGAGTATTATTAGCCCAGAAATGGAAACAAGAAGAAATTCCGACGAAAGAAGAATGGCAGACGAAATTTATGAACTATGCAGAATTGGACAAAATGACAGGAAGGATTCGAAACCTGCGGGACCAGAGATTTACAGAAGATTGGAAGAAGTATATGAATTATTTGAAGAGCAACTGTAATCAACAAATTATGCTAGTAGGATTACAAGAAGTTTTGTAAGGAGAAATATATGAAGTGTTACAAAGTATAAAAAGATATTGGTTATGAGTTTGAAATGTAATAGGGAGGATAAGAAACACATACTGAGAGATTAGATTGGAAAATTTTCAGACAGGATTGATGGAAGTCAAAAATTTGAATAAGATGTAAAAGTATGTTTAATTATTGTTGAAAATGATACGTTAAAAAAACTACGGTAATAAAAAATTATATTAAAAAAAAAGACTTCTTGAATGCTACAAAAAATGTTTCTGTAGCCATTCCATCAGGTTGCAGTATAGATGGAGAAAAGTATTGGAACTGCTAGGATACCAGGTCCATCTGGCACTTCCTCTCTCTTAACTGCTTCAATTTATGGTGGTGGTGATAAAATCACAAAAATGTAGAGTTTGAAGGGACCCTAAGGATCATCTAGTCCAGGGGTCAGCAACCTTTTTCAGCCATGGGCTAGTCCACCATCCCTCAGACCATGTGGTGGGCTGGAATATATTTTGGACGGGGAAATGAACGAATTCCTATGCCCCACAAATAACTCAGAGATGCATTTTAAATAAAAGGACACATTCTACTCATGTAAAAAGACGCTGATTCCCGGACCATCCGTGGGCCGGATTGAGAAGGCAGTTGGGCCAGATCTGGCCCCCAGGCCTTAGGTTGCTACCCCTGATCTAGTCCAACCCCCTGTAGTTCCCTCTGCATGATCCCATGGCCCATGATCCCACCATTATGAGTATTATGACAGAAACTACGTTTGCTTCCCAATGACCTGTTTACTGGACATTCACCTTGATTTGCAGGGAAATTTGATGGTATTATTTATTGAGTATTCCTTCCAATCTGTTGTGAGGAGTTTAGACAATGCTGTGCTGCGTTATCCTGCCCCATTCCGGTGCATTCTTCTGTCATTTTCCTGATCACAAAAGACTGATGGGGTTGGACAAGTTTGTTGTGCAAGAGTTCCAAATTAATTCTGCAGTCTGAATTTTCCAATATGTGACTGAGTCCCCTTCCGCGTCTCCCGCCCACAAAAACCAAAAGTTTAAAAGCACCAGTAGAAAGAAAATGTTATCATTTATGACCTGTTTAGGTACATACATGTTCCACATACACCTTAAGTGCAATCAGCACAATCATTTGATATTCAATAATAGCAATAGTCAAAATTCGGATCCACAAAAGTACACTTTTTGTTGAGAATCTGTGTCCTCTGTTTTGGACATAATTTCAGTGTGTGAAGTGCTAGACAGGCTTTTTGTGGATTTAGAAGAGAGCCAAGTGTTTGATATCTTTCAAAATCAAGATGAAAAATATTACAACTTGAAAGCCAAATTCCAGCTTTAGAGGGTATTTTGTACGCATAATACATTTCAATTTCTCTTTCTCTAAAATGAACATTTTTTTTGTTGGAACTTGGTGTTTTAGTCTGATATCTTGGACGAAAATTGAAAATTGAAAATCCATTGACACTAAACTAAGATCATCAGTCAGTGGAAGAACAGGACTTGCATTGACTGCTGCTCTTTGTGTTTATTCAGAAGCAAGTCCTGTTGAGTCAAATAAGGATTATTCCCCTAGCTAGCCTATATATATATATATATATATATATATATGCTTTCGTAGATTTTCACGGGTACAGGAATGCAGGTTTTGGTGTCTTCGGGTATCTTCCCGTGTAAGAGTTGGGGTGTCTAGGCGACGTTTCGACGAGGTCTCACTCGTCATCTTCAGGCTGGTGCTTTCGGCTTCTTGTTACTAGAACAGAGCAGGATCTCAGTGTTTGAGTTCCTATAAATACTGTTGAGGGGGTGTGGTGTATAGCCTCCAACGTTCTGGGCAGAGAGGAAGTTCCCAGGTTATTGTGCCTTTTCTTCTTTTGTTCATTAATTACTTGAGGGATATCTTGAGTGATTTCTTGAGTGATATTCTGAGTACCACTTAGGAGGGTCATTAGGTGTGGATTAGTTGCTAAAGCTTTCGTGTCTTGACCTCTTGAGCTTGTGTAGAGTTTTTCTGAGAAGATGGCTGTACTGCACTTAGTTGTGCTCTGGCTTGGCTTCGTGTATAGGGGCGAGCTGTGGTTTTGTGCCCTGTGCCAGTCAGATCTGTGTAGGGATTGCAGGGGGGTGCAGCATCCGGAGGTGCCACTATGGTTTGGCTACTGGATGGTGTCTGTAATTTATCTGTGGAGAGGGTCTGGGTTTGGGTCTGGTGTGGTTGATTGGAGATGGCGTTCTGTGTGCCTCTGGTTCTGGTGTCGGTTTTTGTGGGGAGGGCTAATTTCCAGATGTCTGGCAGGCGGGACGTGTCGTCACGCTTGTTCATGTTGTGAGGGTGTTTCTCTATCTCGATGGCTTCCATGATTATTCTCTTGTGGTGATGTTCCATGTTAAAGAGCAATTTGGAATCTGCAAAATTAATTTCGTGTCCTGTTTCTTTCATGTGTTGGTAAAGAGAGGAAGTTTTTTCTTCTTTTTTGACGGCATTCTTGTGTTCTGCGATACGTGCATTTATTCGTCTGTTTGTTTGTCCAATGTACGTGGCTGGGCAGACTTTGCAGGGTATTTCATAGACCCCTTGGTTTTCTAACTGGATTTTATCTTTTGGGTTTCTGAGGATATTGGCTATTTTTTGGTTGGTGCAAAAGGCTGTTTTGATATTGTGTTTATGGAGGATTTTGCTAATTTTATCTGTAGTGCCCTTGATATAAGGAAGGAGGGCCATGCCATTGTTTTCTTCTGTGTCTTGGTTTTTGGGGGGTGTTTCTTTTTGGATTAGCTTCGTAACCCTGTTTTGCTGGTATCCGTTGGCGATTAACACATTTGAGAGATTCTGTAACTCAGTTGTCAAGTGGTCTTTGTCAGCCAGGCGTTTGGTTCTGGAGATGAGAGTCTTGGCTACGGAGTTTATTTGTGCAGGGTGGTGGTGTGATTGTGCATGTAAGTAGCGGTTGGTGTGTGTTTTTTTCCGGTAGATAGTGTGTCCTAGGGAGCCATCAGGTTTTTTGTAGATTAGGACGTCAAGGAAGGGAAGTTGGTTGTTGGCTTCTATTTCCATAGTGAATTGTATTTTGGGGTGTAGGCTGTTGAGATGTGTGAGGAAGCTATCTAGTTTTTCCTTCCCGTGTGGCCAAATTACAAAGGTGTCGTCAACATATCTGAGCCAAAGTTTGGGTTTGTGTTCTGACTTGTCTAAAGCATTGGTTTCAAAGTGTTCCATGTACAGATTTGCGATGACCGGTGAGAGGGGTGATCCCATAGGTGCTCCTTCTATCTGTTTGTATCTTTGTCCATTGTGGATGAAGTACGTGTTGGTTAGGCAGTGGTTGGTCAGGTCCAGGATGTATTCGGGGGGATTGTATTTGTTTTGAATGGCTGTCAAGGCTTCATTAATGGGCACTTGTGTGAAGAGAGATACAACATCGAAGCTCACAAGTAGGTCATCGGGATGTAGGTTTTGCTTCTTTATTGTTTCTATGAACTGGAAGGAGTTTGTAACGTGTGAAGCGATAGATTCTGCATAGGGCTGAAGTTGCTTAGCGAGAAATTTAGCGAGATTTTGTAGAGGTGAGCCTATGGAGCTGACTATTGGTCTGAGTGGTGTTCCTTCTTTGTGTATCTTGGGGAGACCGTAGAGTTTGGGGCATCTGGATGATTTTTCTCTGGGGATGATTCTTAGCTGGATTTCTTCACTGATAGGAGAGGCTTTTATTTTGGATTTGGTGGTTTTTTCCAGATAGGTGGTGGGATCTGTTTTTATAGGTTGGTAGGTAGGGTCTTGGAGTAGATTTGATAGTTTTGCTTGGTAGTCCGATGTGTTCATCACAACAGTGGCATTACCTTTGTCTGCTGGGAGAATGATTATGTTGTTGTCTTTCCTCAGGTTGGTGAGTGCTTTCTGTTCTTCTTTGTGTAAATTGCTTCTGGGTGGTTTGCTGGAGCAGAGGATGTTGGTGACTTCGAGTCTGATTTTATTGGCTTCATCTGGGTTGATTTTGGTTAGGCTAGCTTCGACTCCGCATATGATGTTTTCCGTGGGGATGCGTCTCGGGGCGACTGCAAAGTTGAAACCTTTGGAGAGTACTTTGGTTTCAGTTGAGGTGAGGATCCTGTCTGATATGTTATGTACTGTTTGTTTCATGGGTTGTTGTGGAGGGTGGCTGGGCTTCTGGCGTTTCTCTAGTTTGTGGAGTTTGTTGGTGTGTGTGTCTGTCTTATGTGAGGACTCTGTTTCAGCTCTCCAAACGGCTAGTTGTTTGCATTTGTCCCAGAGTGCAGGGTGGATTTTGTTACAGAGTTTGAGGTGAAGAGTGAGCAGATCATCTCCAGAACCAAACGCCTGGCTGACAAAGACCACTTGACAACTGAGTTACAGAATCTCTCAAATGTGTTAATCGCCAACGGATACCAGCAAAACAGGGTTACGAAGCTAATCCAAAAAGAAACACCCCCCAAAAACCAAGACACAGAAGAAAACAATGGCATGGCCCTCCTTCCTTATATCAAGGGCACTACAGATAAAATTAGCAAAATCCTCCATAAACACAATATCAAAACAGCCTTTTGCACCAACCAAAAAATAGCCAATATCCTCAGAAACCCAAAAGATAAAATCCAGTTAGAAAACCAAGGGGTCTATGAAATACCCTGCAAAGTCTGCCCAGCCACGTACATTGGACAAACAAACAGACGAATAAATGCACGTATCGCAGAACACAAGAATGCCGTCAAAAAAGAAGAAAAAACTTCCTCTCTTTACCAACACATGAAAGAAACAGGACACGAAATTAATTTTGCAGATTCCAAATTGCTCTTTAACATGGAACAGCACCACAAGAGAATAATCATGGAAGCCATCGAGATAGAGAAACACCCTCACAACATGAACAAGCGTGACGACACGTCCCGCCTGCCAGACATCTGGAAATTAGCCCTCCCCACAAAAACCGACACCAGAACCAGAGGCACACAGAACGCCATCTCCAATCAACCACACCAGACCCAAACCCAGACCCTCTCCACAGATAAATTACAGACACCATCCAGTAGCCAAACCATAGTGGCACCTCCGGATGCTGCACCCCCCTGCAATCCCTACACAGATCTGACTGGCACAGGGCACAAAACCACAGCTCGCCCCTATACACGAAGCCAAGCCAGAGCACAACTAAGTGCAGTACAGCCATCTTCTCAGAAAAACTCTACACAAGCTCAAGAGGTCAAGACACGAAAGCTTTAGCAACTAATCCACACCTAATGACCCTCCTAAGTGGTACTCAGAATATCACTCAAGAAATCACTCAAGATATCCCTCAA
The DNA here is from genome assembly GCF_964188305.1 of Podarcis bocagei. Classification (NCBI taxonomy): domain Eukaryota; kingdom Metazoa; phylum Chordata; class Lepidosauria; order Squamata; family Lacertidae; genus Podarcis; species Podarcis bocagei. Next base: position 14,355,538 of record NC_138130.1, read on the forward strand.
GTAATTAATGAACAAAAGAAGAAAAGGCACAATAACCTGGGAACTTCCTCTCTGCCCAGAACGTTGGAGGCTATACACCACACCCCCTCAACAGTATTTATAGGAACTCAAACACTGAGATCCTGCTCTGTTCTAGTAACAAGAAGCCGAAAGCACCAGCCTGAAGATGACGAGTGAGACCTCGTCGAAACGTCGCCTAGACACCCCAACTCTTACACGGGAAGATACCCGAAGACACCAAAACCTGCATATATATATATATATATATATATATATATATATATATATATATATATATATAATCTTGCCTATTTCTTCCAGCATGAAAGTTGCATGTGGTTGTGGTTCCTAGGTGGTGTAACGAGGAATACTATGTTCTGTTAATTTTAAATATCAGTAGCAACTTGTACTATCTAAACCTCAGCCCTATAATGGAAGCATTGGAGGGAAAGCAATATTCACATTTTCTGACTCAAACATATACCCTTGGGATAACATTGATACATTTCTGGAGTTGCCCACTTTAAAATAATTTCTAACAACCACAGCAATACACACCCTCTAACACCTCACAGATGAAAACAGGGAGACAGTTGTGTGTACTTGTGTAACACACCCCTAGCCAAATCTAAAAAAATGTAGTATAAACTCAGACACCTGGGAAACACTGGCCTGCGAGTGCTCCAATTGGAGAACAGCCTTTACCAAAGGAATCATGGGCTTTGAAGATGCTTGAATTCAGGACAAAAGGGAGAAACGTGCTAAGAGGAAGGCATGCTTGGCAAACCCTCACTGTCATCAACTCCCACCTGGAAACCTATATCCCCACTATGGAAGGACGTGTGGATCCAGAATTGGCCTCCACAGTCACTTACGGACTCATTGTTAAAACCGTGTTCATGGAAGACAATCTTATTTGGCTACAAGTGATTCCCAAAAAAGGAGATGCTCATACCATGGATTACTGCTCAGATCTTCTACTATGGATCTCCTTGAACCACACATTTCTCATCTACTGCATGTTGTATTCATGTTTATGGAAGACAGTCTTACTCGGCTACGAGGTATCGCCAAAGAAAGAAGAAAGGTGAGTCTCTACACAAAGGCTGAGATCTAAAGTTTCTTGTGTGGCAGCAATTCTTCACATGCTCCTCTCCTGCTCCCCCCCCCCCCGCCAGCATCAAGAAAAACTCAAAGGAGGAATAACAAAATCTAACACATACCCTCATTCGCATACAACTCTGTCAATGTCCAGAAGGAAAATTTTAATGTGGGACAGGAGTAGACTTGACCTACAAAGGAGGAACGGCAGATGAAATTAATGGAATATGCAGAATTAGCAGGTCTAAACAAGTAAAATGAGAGAACAGGACGAGACATTTTAAAGAGGATTGGAAACTATTTGTAGCTTATTTAAAGTGTCATTGTAAGTATGTTAAAACAGTGGCGTAGCATGGGTTGTCAGCACCCAGGGCAAGGCAAGTAATTTGCGCCCCCTAACCCTTGGATTTGCGCCCCCTAACCCGTGGATTTGCGCCCCCTAACCCTAACCCCCAGATGTTGCGCCCGGTGCGTCCGGCCCCCCCTGCACCCCCCACGCTACGCCACTGTGTTAAGATGATAAAACGGTTTGGAGTAAGCCCAGCAGTTAAAAATGTTACGAGAAAGATTTGGATGGAAGAATGATTAGAGAAATGTGAATATGCACCAATAGTAGATAATTTGAGGAAACCATGGAAGGATGCAAGGGAAGTCAGCTAAAATTGGTCGATTAAGTGTACTGTATTTTTTCCCCTTTTCTTTCTTTCCGTTTGTGTGTATTTGAAAATCTATAAATTAAGCTATAAAAAGTAGACTTAACAGAGCTTCTCATCATAAGATAGCACAGTTTTGGTGCACTATAAAGTTTCCTGCTTTTTTATATATATATTTTACGACAGCTATTCTCTAGAGTGAGCCAGTGCCTTGTTCCTGTTCCTGGAAGAGGACTGTGGTTTTCCTGTTTCTGGAAGAGGAGCCACAATCTTGCACAAATTCCTTCCTTCTGCATTTATTTATTACATTTGTATCCCATACCCCCTCCAAGGAGCAATGCACTTTGGGCTCCACGCAATAATCCTATGAGTTGGATTAGACTGGGGTGGGGTGCAGGATGCAAGGGATTCCTAACTAGTAAGAGCAGCTCTTGGAGCGGAAGTGCAATTGTCACTGAGGAACTGAAATGGGGGGAATTCTTTCCCTCCTCCCTTCACAGCTGCAATCCAAATCGCTCACTGCACACTGCCATTGCAGAGCTTTCAAGAAAAGCAAAACGTCAGACGCTTTCTCAAACAAATTAAAAAATAAATTGGCACATGACATACTGATGCAATAGTTAATTCCAGCTATCACAGTGCACCATATCTCACTAATGTCTTCATAGAATTGCAGAGTTGGAAGGGACCCCAAGAGTCATCTAATCTAACCCCTTGCAATTCAGGAATCCTGCCCGCAGCTGTCCCTGGGTGGGCTTCTTTCTTCTGGTTAACAGCCAGACCCACTGATACATATAATTTTATTATTTCAAAAAGAGTTCTTCATAAAAAAATACCATGCATGTAAACTGTATGACTACACAGAAGCATTTAATCTGATTTATTAATTATGTGAGATCATCAGTCCCAAAGAAATCTGTTTGCAAAGGTCAATTTGTAACTAACCAGAAACATAGTATTTGCTTTGCTAAATAGTTAAGATCTCAGAAAATCATACTCTAAAAATCTTACTACGAGAAATAGTTATAAAGAAGTTTTCTTTGATACTTTGAAACGAGGCTAAGACTTTTCAGATTGTTTTGAATGGAGAGGAGGAGGGGAAGAGGTGACAATTTTTATTAGAATTACCCCGAACATAACATTCGCAAACTAGATAAAAGAACCAAAAATTTAAGCAGGATTTCCTCACCTAGGATGGACAAGATAACCACCAAAAACATTCTTAAGAAATATTTCTTGGGGTTTTTTCTGGGATTTTTGATAGACACCTGGAGGACACTATCAACCTAAGGAAAAATAATGTCAGGAGATCGACCCACAGTTTCTCTCAATTCACTTGTAGCTGGGGGGGGGGAGAGAGAGAGAGAGAGAGAGAGAGAGAGAGAGAGAGAGAGAGAGAGCCATCACTTTGTGGCCAAGCAGTGATTTAAAACTCAAGTCTTCCTGACCCAAACATGCCGCTCTCTTGACTTTTCCATTGTGGCTCTTAGCTCATGTTACACAGATCACATGAGGAGATGGCTTCGGGCTCTGATAAAATGCTCTTTCTCACCCAGTTTCTCTGCTAGGCCTTTTTCTGTTCAGTCTTCAAGTTGCTTTGGGGCTTCTGCTGTGACTTCAGCTGTGACAAACATGATACTCAGTCAGGATTTTGATTCACAACTCCACCACTTGTGAGGATGGAGTCTGCCCTTGATACTTCATGACTTTATTCAGAGATTGTGGCACATTTTTCCTTTTTCTTCTCTAGCCTTCTGTTTCCTTTAACAATTGCTCCCCTTTCCATCTTTCTTCAATCCCAAGAAATCTTCATTCTCACTGCATGTAGCTCACTCGCAACCACACATCCCTGTAGGACTTCAAATGAATGGATTCTGGGTCCCTGTGCTGTCTTATCATTTCTTTGAGGTCTGCAGGGATGGGCGTTTACCCCAGTTCCAGTCCTGCACTAACATTCCCATCAAATTTAGGCCAAAATAATAATTAAAAAATCAAGAACGAGGAAACCCCGACAAAAGAACAGTGGCAAGAGAAATTGATGAACTATTTAGAACTGGCCAAATTGACATACAAATTGAGAGACAAGGACAACTGTGACTTCAAGGAGGAATGGGAACTTTGCACAAATTATTTAAAAACACAACAAAATGAACTGGACTCCTTGGCAGGCTTTGAATAAACATACACAAATTTATTGTTGATAACATGATGGACAGATATGCAAGGATATACACAATTCTATAATATGCAGAAAAAATCTGTGCAGCGAAATCAGGGAGAGGAGCTTAGGGAAGTATTTGGTGGGGCGGAAGGGGGGAAAATTATGTAGGTGATTATATGGTTTGATAATTTGTTATGTGGAAATTGAGCAATAAAAAATATTTTAAAAAACAAAACAAAATAATAATTAAAAAAAACATTCACATTAACGGAGAATTGACAACATAGCAATGTTTGCCAGGCTGCATGGAGAGGATTTTTTGAAACACAGAAGACTCCAATTCAGAAAAATTCAGTCCGAAATTGCACATTTGAAACCAGAACTTTACAGAGTTGAGCCAAAACTACCTGTGAGGCTCCAGGAAAACAGCACGATTAAACAGTCTGCAGTTGATAAAAGCAGAGCGTGTAACATCATGAGCGCTTCCAAGAAACTGCAGCTCTCATGCAATGCTGTTATATTGATGCTGCCCTCTAGTGACTATTTGAAGCTGTTAGTCAAACGGAATGGCATTTATATGCTGGAGTTAGCCACATGAAGTCCTTAATGCCGCTCTTCCCAATATTTCACAGAAGATAATACAGGCATTCTTGAAATACCAGCACAGCCAATCACTGCTTGAGCATCACCGACTGTTACACATTGCTAAAGTCTCTTCTGTGTCTACTGTATTCATTAATGCAGCAATAATCTATTTTGCAATGATTTAAAAGCACAGATGGGAGTTAAATATACATGCATGTGCAATGCCGTTTGGCAGTTGGTAACGTTTTGGTTTGGTTAGAGCTGCAATTTGCTGTTTTAATCACAATAGGACTTGTACGGCACTTATTTAATAAAGCGTGTCGTTGCCCATGTGCAGAGTGCCATTGCCTCTGAAACAAAACAAAACAACCCTCCATCAATGATCCTCTGCACATTTATGCACAGGGAAAGAGCTTCCACAAAAGAGGCTCCAATTATGGTTTTCAGACAAGATTGACTCCACACCTCTTATTTAGAAATGAAGCCATATCAAATGATGCTGTAATAATAATATTAATAGTAGTTTTATTATTTATACCCCACCAATCTGGCTGAGTTTCCCCAGCCATTCTGGGTGGCTTACAGCATATGTAAAAACATAGTAAAACATGTTAGATTTTGGCTACACCTATTGTTAAAACCTACACATTTGTTGCCAGAAAACTAAACACACACAAACTTTTAAAATGTGAGGAAAACGTGTGTCCAGTTGCATGCAGTTTTCTTCCCCACCAAAAAAAAAAAGCCAGTTTAACTCTTCAGTATCCGAAAAAACCACCACATTTTCCTCTACATTAAAATAACAAAGTATTCCAATCAGTAGACGCACAAAGAAAAGTTTCGTTTGAGCCAGGGCACATCAGAACATATTTGCAATTGATGGTTTAGTCCTGAAAATGTGAAGTAATAATCTCTGCTCATGCGTAGAGTTCATAATACAGTGGTACCCTGGGTTACAAACGCTTCGCGTTACAAACGCTTCAGGTTACAGACGCCGCTAACCCGAAAGTAGTACCTCGGGTTAAGAACTTTGCTGCAGGATGAGAACAGAAATCACGCGGCAGCGGTGCAGCAGCAGCAGGAGACCCCATTAGCTAAAGTGGTTCCTAAGGTTAAGAACAGTTTCAGGTTAAGAACGGATCTCCGGAACAAATTAAGTTCTTAACCAGAGGTACCACTGTACCAGGCAAATCACAATCAACCTCTCTTATGTTTAGGATCTACGAGAATGTCTTCCAGGCTTGTTGAAGGCATGGAGTCATATCCAGACAGACATAGGCCCCAAACTCTTATTTTTAGAAATTATCTAACAAACCAACAATGAGCAATGTAGAAATTACAGTGACAACTTTTCCTTCATTGTTGCGCATTCTTGTGCTAACAGAGGGGCTTGCTGGAAGCAGATCCACACACCTTTTTCTGGAAAATATGCTCTGGAAATGTCCATGATCCCAGATCTGCTTGATCTGTCCTTTCCTGCCCAGCTGCTGCTGCAGTTTTTAATGACCGATTGGAGGGAAATATCCTCATTCAGAAATTAAATGCAAAAGAGGAATATATATTTATTGTAGAAAGCGACTTCTGTTGTTGCTTGCTAGCTCTCTCCATAGCAAAGTCACAAAACAAATACTAAACGAAACAAGCAAGCAGACAAACAAACAAACAAACAAACAAACAAACAAACAAAGCTCCTCAAAGTAAGAATTATTTCCTGCTGCTTCTCTGGCCTTCAGGGAAACAACTCGGGTGGTCCTCTGTACCCAGATCAATGGGGCTTACTCCCAGGTAAGTATGTACAGGATAACAACCTGGGAAGAACACAGTCTTTTTCACAACTTTTGTGACACATCACAGATCAACAAATGGTTTTGAAATGGTATTGTATATGTTTATTCAGCTACTCAGGGCTCACACTGGGACAATCTGTTGAGGGTAGGAGGCACCTAACTGATGCAACAACAACAACAACATTCTAAACCATTTAAAAACTCACTTAATATTTGTCTGCATTATTTACATTGTTTATGCATTGAATTTTCTTGGGGGAGTATATGGGAATTATTTGTTATATGTATTTTTAGAAACTGAAAAATAAAGTGAAGGGGGGAAATGAATTTTTGCAAAAGCATGTATGTATGCAGGAAATCCAAACAACAGGCATCCCTTGCTGAACATCGTTAGCCCCCTGAATTCATTCCATTTTTACGTGCATATGTACATCATGTGATATAAAAAGCAGTCCCAAGAGGGAGATTAAATGTGTGAACAAACCATGCTTGTTAATTGTAGCATATAGTTAATATGCATATATTAATAATGCCATAACTTTGAATGTATTTATTGTTGTACATAAAGCCTTTTTTTTTGGGGGGGGGGAATCCTGTATTCAAAGAAGTCTTGGAAAGGTCTTGTCTGGAATCCCTCTGCAGAAAATTCCTATGAAATCATAAAAAAACGACACTGGAATCCAAAATCTATGAGGGATTTTTAAAGGAACAGGAGCAGTCAAGAATCTGTGTCACGTATCTTTTCTGCAAATGCGAACATATGGCTCAGTTGAATAAAACACAGGCTCATAGCACTCAGTTGAATAGATCCATGAAATAAGAATCTCAGCAAATCCTAACGGCTTCCTAATAGCTCCGTCCCAAATTCAGAAACTTCCTCTCCCTCTCTTTGCTTCTCAGTCACCTTGTTCCTTCTTTCCTCTTTCTTGAGTATCTGAAGATGATTTCCCATTTCCAGTTCTCAGTTTAGAAGAAGAAGAAGAAGAAGAAGAAGAAGAGGAGGAGGAGTAGTAGTTTGGATTTGATATCCTGCCTTTCCCTCCTCTTCAGGAGTCACAAAGCGGCTAACAGTCTCCTTTCCCTTCCTCCCCCACAACAAACACTCTGTGAGGTGAGTGGGGCTGAGAGACTTCAGAGAAGTGTGACTGGCCCAAGGTCACCCAGCAGCTGCATGTGGAGGAGCAGAGACGCGAACCCGGTTCCCCAGATTACGAGACTACCGCTCTTAACCACTACACCACACTGTCTTAGCACCATTTAGCAAACACATCCTCAGAAGTTGTAAAGATTCGTATGTATTCTATATGTCAAAAGAAGCCACCAAATAATGATTGCAGCGTAACTGACTATCAGGCTTCAGGGAATCTGATCTCCCTCCCTCACAACTGGCTGTCAGAAAAGGGAAATCAAGAAGTTCTTACCAGTGTGTTTTATTCAATATTCACAGAGAGAGACGTAGGATATTGCCTCGGGTAATGGTGTTGCTCCAAATAAAGTCCCAGCCCTCCATCTCTCCTATTATACATCATTCCTATGTCAGCTAATCTGTGCTTTCTGCCTCTGAGCTTTCTGTTCTCCTTCTCTCAAAGCCCACCGGCTTTTTTAGGGGGGCAGGAATGCTTTCTAAAGACACTGAGTCTGTCAGCTGTCTCTCCCCTGGTGCTTCTTCTTCTTCTTCCTGCTGCTGCTCTCCCAATATTTCCCAGCTTCTCCCCTCTGCAGCCTCTCTGACCTTCTGCAAACCACTGTTCTGAATCTATGCTGTCCCCCTCTTCTTTGGGAAGTGCAGGAGGAGGGGGTGGCAGTCTCCACCATTCCTCCTCATTCCAGTCCCTGACACTGACAGTCACATGATTTGAGCAAGAGATCAGGTCAAATCTGATTGCAGACTGTTCACCTATTTCCTTTGTAGTCCATCGTCAGAAGGGTGGCCTCTGGAGACAGTTTGGAAACTTCAGCTGGTCAGGTTGTTCCCTGGGCAAGACGGTTTGAACATATACTGTAACACCAATCCTGGCTCAACTGCACTGGCTGCCAATGAGTTGCCAGGCCCAATTCAAAGTGCTGGTTTTGACCTATAAAGCCTTAAATGGATCAGGACTGCAATATCTCAAGGGACTGCCTCTGCCCATATAAACCACCCCGGACCCCGCAATCATCATCAAAGGCCCTTACTTGTTGTGCCACCTCCATGAAAGGTCCAGAGGCCAGCAACCAAGACCTCCATATATAGGGAGGTATATAAATTCAATAAATGAAATAAAATAAATAATAAAACTCACTGGGGCTTTGTTCTGAGAAGGCATGCATTGGATTGCACTGATAATCGTTTGTGGCTAATCCAGTATTTCAAAGTCCCACAACAATTTCAGTGGGAAAATTAAGCATGTTCTTAATTATTTCCTGTGGGATTTAATAGTGCTTGGCTGTGGCTCTTTTTCACGGCCCTTTCCCTGCGTTCAAATGTGTGCTTCCTTATCATAACAATGAGGTCGACAGCAGCCTGTGTCTTACCATGGTCATAGATGAGGAAATCAAATGACACAGATGAGCACAGAGCGTTGAAGAATAACTCTCTTTTTTTGGTCTTGCCAAACTTAATTGTTTGGCAAGACCAGAAAAAAAGAGAGTTATTCTTCAACGCTCTGCATTCATCTGTGTCATTTGATTCTGTTTGATTACAGAATGCAGTTTCTGAAACTTCACAGCCAACTTTCTCCAGCTCTGGTTTCAAGAAATTAGCTGCTTCCACAGTAATGAGGATGTCATGGAACGCTCAGGAGTATTCTAAGTGCTCAAGTCGGCAGCACATAGGCTTAGGAAAAGATGGAGCTGTGATATGTCATTGGGCAGGGCAAAGCTGTAGCACATGCTACCAGCGCCTGGGGCAAGGCAAGGACTGCACCCCCTAACCTCATTGTTTTTAAATTTTATTTATAGTTTTCAGGTTTATATATTTCACTAATTTAACAATCATTTTGACATTTCAAAACTTGTCTCCCTTCCCCCTCTTTCTACAGTTCCTTAAAGTTATTTTTTATATCTTCTGCATATCCAAATTAACTTAATTTGCTCCTTTATTCATCTACTTTAAATATATAATGAAACTACAGGTTATTACAATCATCCTGCCAATGTTCTTATCTGTTTAAAATGTATCTGTAAATATTTAATAAACCATTTCCAATTGTTTATAAAAAGTTTGTTATCTTGATTTCTTATTCTTCCGGCAAGTTTTGCCATTTCTGCATATTCCATAAGTTTTAGTATCCATTCTTCCTTTGCTGGGACTTCTGTTTCTTTCCACTTTTGGGCGAGTAACATTCTTGTTGCTGTAGTAGCGTACATGAATAAGTTTCTATAAAGTTTCCGTAGTTCTGTACCTATAATTCCCAAAAGAAAAGCTTCTGGGTTTGTTTTTTTACAAAGGTTATTTTAAACATCCTTTTCAATTCATTTTGTATCATTTCCCAGTAAGTTTTAACCTTACTGCAAGACCACCACATATGATAAAAAGAACATTCTTTTTCTTGTCATTTCCAACACTTATTTGATTTAGATTTATAAATTTTTGCCAATTTACTTGCTGTTAGATACCACCGATATACCATTTTCATATCATTTCTCTTAAACCATAACATGCTGTAAATTTTATATCCATATTCCACAATCGTTCCCATGCTTTCATGTCTATATTATGACCAATATCTATTGCCCAATGTATCCTTGAGGATTTTACTTGCTCCTCCTTTGTCTCCCATTCCAATAATATTTTATACATTTTAGCAGCACTTTTACATTACATTCCAACAGGTCTCTCTCCAGTTGCGATATTTGTTCCCCAAACCCTCGTATCCTATCTTTCTTACATACTTCATTCAAATGATGATATTGTATCCATGTTTTGCTGCTGGCACTCCTTGGCAGGCTTGGTAGCATCCTAGCAATGAATCCGAAGCTGGTTGAAGGTTTATCAACCACCATCCATTCTTCCTTCATCTCAGGCGGGCATCCCTGTGCTGGCTGCAAGGAGGAGCAGGAGGCACTGCCACAGCCCCTAAGGCCCAGAGCAGCTGTGGCTCACCTCTCCATGGGTATAATAGGCAGCAGCCATGCAGCCTTGGTGAGGGAGCCTGTTGCTGGGGCACCGGGTTGCACCTCTTCAGAATTCTGTGCCCCGGGCCATGGCCCTGAACGCTATGCCACTGGGGATGGGATGAAGAGGGCCAAGGAGGCAGCATTTTTGCAGCACGAAAGGGATTCCTTTTCTTCCCGTGTAACTGATTTTCCTCCTAGCAACCTGAAATGTACTCGGAGTCGCATAGTGATTTCATGCTCTTTATTGCAGCTTGTAAAACAGTGAATGGATTTCCCCCCAAACTTCAGACTTTATATAAATTATTTACACAATGGGTCCCGACTGATTGGCTGATTCTGCTTCCCTCCAGGAGCCTGATTGGGCTGCTCCTGCAGGCCAATCAGGTTGTTGCATTCTAGAATCCTACCTGCCTATTGTTCTAGGATCCAAGCTTAGTACATAACACAACCAAAGAGTAAGTTTGGCTGCCTAAATCGCATCTTGTCCTCCCTAAATCCTGCTCTGAGATGAAGGAAGAATGGATGGTGGTTGATAAACCTTCAACCGGCTCTGGATTCAAAAGGATTTTATTTATTTCTCTTAGTTTATGTACCACTTAGCATAAGCAATCTCTAAGCAATGTATAAAGGAAACAACCCCCCCCCCCCATCCACAAACATTCTCATAAAAGTACCATGTTATTTTTTTCTAAGGAATGAAAATTTCAAAGTAAAATGCTAATACTGTATAATATGAAGCAAAAACTGAGCAGTGATGTGAACTAAGTAAGCCATTAAGTTTCCCAATTTCATACTTGAAAAGCAACATAGATGGCTACCTCTAGATGGCATTGTATTACAAGAAAAATTGCTAATATTTTGGGATAGTCTTAAAAATCTGGATTGTGATGGTTTGTGAAATAGTTTTACCCCTCCATTTGTGCACAATAAATGTAGAGAAATTAACTGGCCCTCAGAACGTTCTGTCAAAAATGTTTGATCAAGGCTAGATATCAGAAGTGTAGTTATATGAACACTTCAGTACACATCAGGACATTCACAGGGAAATGAAAATGCTTGTTTACAAAGCTTGCTGTATGTTTGTGAAACATGGACCACTTATCAATGCCATCTTCAACTCCTTGAAAGATTCCATCAATGGTGACTTCCGAAAAATGTTACACATCACTTGGGAAGACAGGCGAACTAATGCCAGTGTACTGGAAGAAGCAAAGATTGCCAGTGTCAAAGCAATGATTCTTCAACATTCACTTCGTTGGACTGGTCATGTTGTTCGGATGCCTGATTATCATCTTCCAAAGCAAGTACAGTGGTACCTCGCAAGACGAATGCCTCGCAAGACAAAAAACTCGCTAGACGAAAGGTTTTTCCGTTTTCGATTTGCCTCGCAAGACGAAATTTCCCTATGGGCTTGCTTCGCAAGACGAAAACGTCTCGCGGCTTTGTTTCCTTTGTCTAAAAACAAAGACATGTTTTGTTTATAAAGTTAATTTATTTTCCCTTCAGTTTTTGAACTGCTCTTTACAGTATGTGTGACTTTAAAGAGCAGTTAATAAACTGTTGTTGTACCAAATTTGGCTTTGTTTCGACTTTTTTTGACCATAGGAACGCATTAATTGATTTTCAATGCATTCCTATGGGATTTCGTGCTTCGCAAGACGAAAAATTCGCTAGACGACAAAAATTGCGGAACGAATTAATTTTGTCTTGCGGGGCATCACTGTATTCTATTCCCAACTTAAGAATGGTAAGCATAATGCTGGTGGTCAACAAAAGAAGGTTAAAGACTCTCTCAAGGGAAATGCAGTATAAACACCGACAATTGGGAAACACTGGCCTGCGAGTGCTCCAACTGGAGAACAGCATTTACCAAAGGTGTCTTGGACTTTGAAGACACTCGAACTCAGGACGAAAGGGAGAAACATGCTAAGAGGAAGGCACACTTGGCAAACCCTCTCTGTGATCAACTCCTACCTGGAAACCTATGTCCCCACTTGTGGAAGGACATGTGGATCCAGAATTGGCCTCCACAGTCACTTACGGACTCACATAATGCGTAGTTTGGTCCTTAATGTGGAGGCTCCCATAAAGTCAAGGCATGTAGCGAGTCTGGTTTTTATGCTGTACAAGTTAAAGATAGCAGACAGAGGATCAGGAACAGGCAGGAGGTCACATAACACAGAAGACCAACAGAATCTGCAAATGTTACTCAGCAAGATGCACCATGGATCTGTCAATGGATCTACAGAACAAGGTAACAGCAAGGAAATGACATTCCATATGACAGGGACTTTGAAAAGAACAGTTTCTTAATGCTTTGATGCTAAAATGCTCAAAATCCTTTTAACTATTCTCTGCCTTTGATAATTGGCATAAACTAATTCTCTTGCAGCAATTCAAAAAACACTTCACCTTAAAAGATACGACAGAATTAATTGGGCTTGTAATGAGGGGTCTCATAAATACACTTGCTCACATCTCTTTTGCTTTTTTTTATATATATAGTTTTTGTAATTAAATTTTCTGTTTTAAAATTTAGAATATCCATTTGAACAACCTTAAAATATCAAAAACTTCCCTTTTTATCTTTCCATGGTTCATTTTGCACAACATAAATCCCTGCATGTTTTATATAAACTAAACCACTCAGTATTCCATTATTACATCCATCAAAACATTTACACTGTTGAATTTATCTTAGCGCTGCCAACATTTTCAAGTGTACACAATCTTCTAAAACATATGTTCTTGTTCTCTTATTCTGTGTGTTAGGTCCGCAAGCTGCGCATATTCTATCAGATTAAATTTCCATTCTTCTTTAGTTATGACCTCACTCGTTTGCCATTTTTGGGCTAACAAAACACAGGCCGCAGTAGTGGCATACATAAATAACCTTTTTTGACACCTGGGAATTTCAGTCTGAATTATCCCCAACAAAAAGGACTCTGAGTTTTTTGGAAAAGTACTTTTAAACATTATTTTTTCAATTCATCTCTTTTGTGCCAACAATTGCCAGGATAAGTGGTGACAGACTTTGGGGCTACCACCACATACCTTGAGTTGGGTTTCTTGAGAATGCAGGTCACTGGAGACCATTGTGTCTTTGTGATACAGATGTTTTTGCTTTACACATATATACAAGCTGAGCATAAGATGGAAGAGCTCACAACATCAACGCTTGGGCAGAGCTTGGTCCCTGCTTTGTGCTCAGCACAATGAGCAAGTCAAGTCTCTGTCATTTTCCAGACCAGTTCATGACATATTGTCCTATATTGTTCTCCTATGCTCACCACTGACATCGCCTACACCCAGGGGAGGGAGAAAGTCCTTCTGCCTTAAGAAGACCCTTTATCTAGTAACTTCTGTGGCAGCCAGTCACCTGTGCACTTTAGTAATGCAAAGTAATATTTAAAAGAGCGAGCCAGAGCCATTAACAAAGGGACTGATTTGATAGCCCCCTTTTCTACAAAATTCCATTTTACAGATATAAAACCACAGCTTTGGAGGGGATCGCAAAGATGACATCCAGACTAATCCTAGCACTACAGTGTTACCTCTAGTTATTTACTTAAATCATTCCGGAGATCCGTTCTTAACCTGAAACTGTTCTTAACCTGAGGTATCACTTTAGCTAATGGGGCCTCCTGCTGCCGCCACACCACCGCCGCAGGATTTCTGTTCTCACCCTGAAGCAAAGTTCTTAACCCGAGGTAATATTTCTGGTTTAGCAGAGTCTGTAACCTGATGCGTCTGTAACCCGAGGTACCACTGTACTGGGAACTTAGAGAGAACCAGAAATCAATCAATAATAATAATAATAATAATAATAATAATAATAATAATAATGGTGTGCTTTAATGCGAAGTTGATTAGCTTCATGCTAAGTCCTATACCACTTGTGTTCTTGTTGTCATCCTGCCTAAAAAGTCCAGTTTCTGACTTTTTTTTTTTTTTGCAGAGAACTCAGAGATGAGAGGGGCCTCTTACTTCCTGCTGGCCGGGGGAGGGGGGGCAGAGCTTGCTTCCTTTCACAAGGTGTCCGTCATGAAGGGGTGAGTCACGTCATGCCAGGCATCTGAGCAGTGATAAGGGCAGGAAGAGGTATTTCCACTGCATTAGAGTGTCTCCAGTGCCCTGAATAAAGTTGCACACATACAAACACATACTCTCCCACATTCCTCCGATGAAAATAGGGACATCCTATTCATCAACAACAACGTTTATACCCCACCCATCTGACTGCGTTGCCCCACCCACTCTGGGCCACTTCCAACATATATAAAAACATAATAAAACATTAAACATTAAAAAACTTCCTTATACAGGGCTGTCTTCAGATGGCTCAGGGGTTGGGTAACTCCATACCCTCCAACATTTCTCCAATGAAAATAGGGACATCCTAAGGAAAAGCGGGACATTCTGGGATCAAATCAGAAACCGGGATGGCTTCTGTAAATCTGGGGTTGTCCCTGGAAAATAGGGACACTTGGTGGGTCTGCGCACACCTCTCCTGAGTTGTCTCCCCACGCCTAAAGTCTCAGGGGAGCTGAGGCGGCAGATAATGGCTGGTCACCAAGGTCAAACGAGATTTATGGGGTCTTGCTTCAAATGACGAGGTGTACCAATTTGGTGACCAGGCTGGCCTGTGCCTCAGATTTCTTAGGCCCCAGAGACAGTACCCAAATCTCCATTTACTCAAGCACGCATAAAGGAACAATGCATCTTCTGTGTCCTTCTCAGCATGTCTTCACATTTTCTACAGCAATCGTGGCTTTTCTTCTTCTTCCGAGCACACAACTTACTCGCACCTGCTTCACTATTTCCAGTGGCCTTTCTTCACTCCAGTATCCCAAAGTCCTTTTGAGTGAAATTATATTGCCAGTGCCCCATCCCAATGTTCTTCTCAGTGGACTCCTGAGGAGAGCCCCCCTGCTTTTTTGAGTTCTCAAGTATTTAATGGTCCTCTTAACTAACTGAAAGTGCGAGGCTGATGAAAGCAAAGTCTTAACTGTATTCAGCAGTGTTTGGCTAATTGACTGGGTTTCATGCGGCTTCCACAGTGGTAAAAACTGAGCTTTTCTTTGACTCTGGGCAGCTCCCAAAGTTGCATTTCACCAACTGCACTTTTAAAATGTCAAAGGGCACTCAGAAGGGCCATTTTTGACCTCTATATAGCCATTTCCTTACAAAGGAGTAGAAAGATGTTTTATTTTCACAAAATTATTAAATTATTACAAGCAGGGCTTTCCCCCCCCAGCCGGAACTCAGTTCCAGCACCTCTCAGGACGGCACCAATGCCTTTCTAAGAGAATGAGGGTGGTGTTCTTGGTGAATTCTGGCACCTCTTTTTCTAGGAAAATAGCCCTGGTTATTAGTCATATTATCATCACATTTTTATTTACTTATATAATCTAGGCACATTTGAGGGTTGGCATTTGGATAAGCTAAAAAAGCTAATGAAAATCTAACCCAAGGAATATAGTGTCACAAGAAGTAATGATCCCATTCTATTCTACTTTTGTCAGATCTGGGGTAGTAAACACACCAATTTAAGGCTGTTGTGTACAGGAGAGTAACATAAATTGGGAGGGACTGGAAACCAAGACTGCACACAAACACTATACATTTAAAGCACATCACTACTTCCTGCAAGAGTTGTGGGAACTATAATGTGTTAAGGGTGCTGGGAATTGTAGCTCTGTGAGGAATAAACTAAAATTCCTTGGATCCTTTGGAGGCAGTAGAGGCTATTCCACTAGGACTCTACTGAATCACAACCACCCCAATGAGAATGTCAAGCAATTTTTAACAGAAATTTTCATTGGTGAAACAGGTGCACTCTCTGCATGCTCGTGCCGTTTATTTGTGAAGCTCATAATTCCTAATCAGGACTGCACATTTCCTTCTCAGTGAGGCAATTGGCAAGAGTCTTGCCTTCACACTTTCCCCTTTTCTTTTAAAAAGCCAATCCACCAGAACATCTAGAGACCTAATGTAAAATTCCTTCACTCTGCCACAACCTCCTTGGATGATATTGAATACAGTCAAACCTCTTCTTACGTCCGCCTCCGCTCGCATCCATTTTGTCCAATGTCCGCAGCAAACCCGGAAGTAACCAGCAAGTTTGCCGCCGTTCGTGCATGCGCAGGAGCGACTATCGCTGTTTGTGTATGTGCAGAAGTGGGCAATCGCGCCTGCGCACAACGGAGCCTCTCCCAGCTTCTGACTTCTGGACGGGCCTCCAGAATGGATTGTGGTTGTGAGTAAAGGTTCCACTGTATATTACACTAATAATAATAATAATAATAATAATAATAATAATAATAATAATAATAATTTATTTATACCCCGCCCATCTGGCTGGGCTTTCCCAGCCACTCTGGGCGGCTTCCAACAAAATATTAAAATACAGTAATGCATCAAACATTAAAAGCTTCCCTGAACAGGGCTGCCTTCAGATGTCTTCTAAAAGTCTGGTAGCTGTTGTTCTCTTTGACATCTGGTGGGAGGGTATTCCACAGGGCCACTACCGAGAAGGCCCTCTGCTTGGTTCCCTGTAACTTGGCTTCTCGCAGTGAGGGAACCGCCAGAAGGCTCTCGGCGCTGGACCTCAGTGTCCGGGTAGAACAATGGGGGTGGAGACGCTCCTTCAGATATAATGGACCAAGGCCATTTAGGGCTTTAAAGGTCAGCACCAACACTTTGAATTGTGCTCGGAGACATACTAGGAGCTAACGTACTGCATTCAATCAAATGCAGAACAGAAACCAAACAATAGTCTAGTAGTACTTTGAAGGCTAGCACATGTATTATTACATGAATTTTAATAGAACAAATGAGAAATTGGTGGCTCTTATTTCTACACGAGACCAGCCCATTTACAATAAGTACAAGTAGTTCCTCTTAATATATTTTACTACGACTACTGGAAAAGAGCACACCACACTGACATGAGGTTCACATAGAACAAACACAAACTGGCAACATATGCTAGGAGCAGTTTTGTTCCAAACTGCTAGGAGCAGTTTTGTTCCAGTTTATCGTGAGCTAGTATTGCTCCTTTGGAGCAATAAAAGGACCTCTGTTTCTGGTGCGTGTCCTGTCCTCATGCATAATATCCATATTCTGAGCCTCTCTGATACAGTAGATATTTTCTTACACTCTTGTTCTTTAGAAATCAGCAGATGAAATATTTCACTAGCACAGTGCTAAACATAGTCACCTCTTGATCCCTACAGAGTAAGCTGCTCTTTAAGCACAGCTGCAGAAGCCAGATTGAAAAGATGACAACCCTCACTGGAAGGAAAACGGGAAAATTGGGACGGGCTGTGGGGAAGGAGAGATGAGGTGCAAAGTCTCAACTCTAGCACGACAGACAGTACATTTAGCAAAGTGTGATTAATGTATACATTCTTAAACCCAGATCTCTTTGTATTGCTTGATACATTGGGGCCTGGAAGGAAACATTGTAGGCGGCTTGTTAAAATCCAATTTCAGGATCAGCTCCACAAACTGCAGTCCTGCCCAAAGACGGGTGAAAGGCGGAACTCTCAAACCCAACAAGTTTTATAACCTGAAAGCATGAAGAGGATGTGGTAACTGGATGCATGCCAAGCAGAGCCATAGCAAGACCATCAGGACCACTACATCCGAATACTAGCAGCCGTTATCATAAGTGAGACAGATGGTCACAGACCGGTGAGATAGCACATCAGTGGCATATAGTCAGGGGGAAATGCGAAGCATTCCTGGATTTAAAAAACAATAAGAAAACTGCAACGTTTTCTGGTCTCTTGAAGTATTAGCCATACCACCAATGCTGCAGACAGTCATTAACATGATTTTTGCATGTAACAGTATTTGGTGCAATGAAAAACACTGTACAGTAGCAGTGGCGTAGTGTGGGGGGTGCAGGGGGGGCCGGCCGCACCGGGCGCAACATCTAGGGGTTAGGGTTAGGGGGCGCAAATCCACGGGTTAGGGGGTGCAAATCCACGGGTTAGGGGGCGCAAATTACTTGCCTTGCCCCGGGTGCTGACAACCCACGCTACCCCACTGTACAGGGTTAAGTACTTAATTCGTTCCGGAGGTCCATACTTAACCTGAAACTGTTCTTAAGTGGTTCTGAAGCACCACTTTAGCTAATGGGGCCTCCTGCTGCCGCCGCGCCGTCAGAGCACAATTTCTGTTCTCATCTTGAAGCAAAATTCTTAACCTGAAGCACTATTTCTGGGTTAGTGGAGTCTGTAACCTGAAGCATATGTAACCTGAAGCGTATGTAACCCGAGGTACCACTGTATTTTGTTAAGCCACAGGGAACCTGTGTCCCTCCAGCTGTTCCTGTACATTGGACGTGGGTGGCGCTGTGGGTCTTAAACCACCGAGCATCTTGGGCTTGCTGATCAGAAGGTCGGCGGTTTGAATCCCCATGATGGGGGGGGGGAAGGACCCCCACAACCCATTGCTCTGTCCCAGCTCCTGCCAACCTAGCAGTTTGAAAGCACACCAGTGCAAGTAGATAGATAGGTACCACTGCAGCAGGAAGGTAAATGGTTTTCCCATGCGCTCTGGCATTCGGTACAGTGTCCCGTTGCTCCAGAAGCAGTTTGATCATGCTGGCCACATGACCCGGAAAGCTGTATGCGGACAAACACCAGCTCCCTCGACCCCTAGGGGTCCTTTACCTTTTTACCTCTTATCAAGTCTAGCCATGTACTTAGAAGCAAGTCCTATTTTCCACCCAATTTACCCCGGAGCCTGTAGGGAGAAGAGCTTCATTTGCATGAACTGCACATGTGCAACTCATGGTCTTCCAAGTTTCACCATGACCTGCAGGAGCGCTGTCACAGGTAGGTCCAGGGCATGTGCAAAGTTTCAGGTTGGTATCAACTTGGCCACCTCTGTTTATATAACAAGTAGTTTTGATGGCACCATGGAAAGAAGGAATTGAGAGAAAAGGAGCAGAGGCAACCATATTTCCAACAAGATCAGGCCCAATATACTTTGGCAGCTATTTTTATCGGGGGAATCTAATTATATCAAGCCCGCACAACTTCTGAGCCATCAAGATGAACACAGTACAACAGCCATGTCTGGTGACGCACGAGGGAGCCATTTTAAATTTCAATAGTGTGGCACTGTGAGATTCACAACAAGACTCAGAGGCCCACTGCTGGATATAGTAGAGATTAAATTACAAAACAGCAGTGCTCTTTAAGAACATTTGTTGTATGCATGCTGTTTTTAATAACTCAAAATAACGATGGAACATAAGACGAGTCCTGGTGGATCAGACCAAGTGCGCATGTATTATTCTGCTTCTCACAGTGATAGGTAAGATGTTTATGAGGCCCACAAACATGGTGCTGTGTACAGAAATTCAATCTTTTTCTGCGGGGAGGGGGCAGAATTTCATTGAGCGACTCTGAGTTCTTGTATTATGGGAGATGAAGAAAAAACCCTCTATCTGCATCCATCAATCTATGTATCATTTTACAACCCACCGTCACGCCTCTTTAATAGTTCTTATTTCTAAATTTTAAAAAGACCCAAAACTTTCCATTTTCTGTAATGGTATTTCTAATCCTTGTGGTTAACAGGTTTTTCAACCTTTTTCATCTGTCCAGTAACCTTTTAAAGGATAAATGAGTTCCTGCCTTCAGAGAAGGGTGCAGTTAAAATGATGGAGGATATACTTTGTATGCAGGGGGGTCTTAGTTCCAGTTCCCAGCACCTCCTTGTTGAGCTGGGAAAAGTCCTTGATTGTGTGGAAGTAATTCAATGCGTTTTGGATGCCCACCCAATGTCATGCCAATTCAATTTGTTATCTGGGTCCAAGTTGGTTCTCTTAAATATGAAGCTGTGTTGCCCCCACTGTCTATAACGAGGAACATAAACACAGATATTACTTTCCCCCCCTTTTTACATAAGTAGATAAAATTTGCAGGCAAAAAGGCCCCTTCAGAGTGGATTAGGACTTCCAGTCAGGAGTCTGTTCTGGAGTTTTCCTTCAGTTAACCTTTAAACTTTAAAAGTATTTTTTTCTGCAAGAACTGGATGCAAATTATAGACATAATTATAGATCTAATTATAATTATAGATCTAATTGCTTACCCTATCTGATAGGCTGAAGCTTGCCAAATTTCAGAATGACAGGTTCATCTGCAAGGACAGACGTTACCAATTTTTTGTGGTGGGGGAGAAGAGAAGAATAGATTTTATGTTTCTTCTATTTTTTTTCCTGGGGGGAATTACCGTATTTTTCGCCCTATAGGACGCACTTTTTCCCCTCCAAAAATGAAGGGGAAATGTGTGTGCGTCCTATGGGGCGAATGCAGGCTTTCGCTGAAGCCTGGAGAGTGAGATGGGTCGGTGCGCACCGACCCCTCTTGCTCTCCAGGCTTCAGGAGAGCCCCGTTGCCAGCCCCGCAAACTCGGGGGACAGCGGGAGGCGCAGCGCGCCTTTCCCGCTGTCCCCCAACTTGGCTAGAAGGCTGGCAGAGGGCTTTCCCCTCCTCCAGCCCCGCAAGCTCCCAGAGCGATGCCAAAGCTGCACGCAGCTTCCACATGGCTCTGGGTCCCGTTCTGGGGGCTGGGGGAGGGGGAAGCTCCGCTTTCCCCGCCCCCAGCCCCACAAGCTCCCAGAGCCATGCCAAAGCTGCCAAAGCCCGAGCTTCCCCAGCCCCGCGCCTGGGGGGGTAATTTTTTTCCCTTTATTCCCCCCCCAATTCTAGGTGCGTCCTATGGGCCGGTGCGTCCTATAGGGCAAAAAATACGGTAGTTTGAAAACTGGGGGCATGGTTATTAGCCCAGAGATGGAAAAAAGACGAAAACCCTACCAGAGAAGAATGGCAAATTAAGCTGTTGGAATGTGCCAAAATGGCAAAATTGACCGGAAAGCTCAGGAACCAAGAAGACCAAAACTTTAATAAAGAATAGGGAAAATTTGTAACTTGTCTGGGAGATCACTGTAAGCAGATGAAAACATTAGCAGGATTGCAATAACACTTGTAATGTAGCAGATATTATGGACAAAATGGAGTCATTTAAAATGTGGATTGCTGAATAATATGCAGTTGAAATGGTTGACAGTAGGACCCATGGAGGGGAAGGTGGGAAGTCCAGATATTCAGAGAAATCTCTAAATATGGGTATGTATTTTGTATTGTTATAATTCTATATTTGTAAAACCAAATCAAAATTATTTTGAAAAAAATAAAACAAGAAAACTGGGGGCATGAGGGAGGTGCAACCTGCCAAAGTTCAGGCCAAGGGTTTTATCGTACTAGATGATTTTATCTTCAGTATATAAAAAAAGTTAACTCTTGGGCAGGGATGGATAATGTGTGACCTTCAGATGCTGTTGGACTTCACCAGGCTGGTGAAGGTTGTTCTAATTGTCTGGGAAGGACTGTGATTCATTGGTACCCAGGTTCCCTGGGTAGGGCTGAGAGTGATCCCTCTTTGATACCTCAGAGAGCCACTGCCTGTTGCTCTAGACCAGGGTTTCCAAACTTGGGTCTCAAGCTGTTTTGCGGCTAAAATTCCTATCATCCCTGGTTATTGGTCCTGTTACCTTGGGATGATGGGAGCTGTAGTCCAAAAATAGCTGGAGACCCAAGTTTGGGCAAGTCCGCTCTAGACAGTACTGAGCGAGATGAACCAATGATCTGACTCAGCCATGTTTGTTTGTCATACTAAGCCAAGCCAAACCATGGCTTGGCACAACCATGCAAACTTGCTGGCGCCCAAGAAGGATATCACAACTGCTTTGCACCTCTCTGTCTATTTAGGTTGGTGTGGCACAGCAGCTAAGCCAAGGTTTGGTTTAGCAGCTTCTGTGAACCCAGGATAATAGTTCAGGTCTCTCTTCCTTAAGTGTAATTTGTAGCCAGGTTTGTTACACATCATGCTTAAGGAAGAGAGACGTTAACAATGATCCCAGATTCAGATGACCTGCTAAGCCAACCCTTGGCATAGCTGCCATGCTAAAGGTACCCCTGACCATTAGGTCCAGTCGTGACCGACTCTGGGGTTGCGGCGCTCATCTCGCTTTATTGGCTGAGGGAGCCGGCGTACAGCTTCCGGGTCATGTGACCAGCATGACTAAGCCGCTTCTGGCAAAGCAGAGCAGCACACGGAAACGCCGTTTACCTTCCCGCCGGAGCGGTACCTATTTATCTACTTGCACTTTGACGTGCTTTTGAATTGCTAGGTTGGCAGGAGCTGGGACCGAGCAACGGGAGCTCACCCCGTCGTGGGGATTCGAACCGCTGACCTTGTGATTGGCAAGTCCTAGGCTCTGTGGTTTAACCCACAGCACCACCTGTGTCCATGCTACACTGCCATGCTACACTGACCTAAAAGGCTCAGAGAAGAGCAATTCTAGCATGGGAGCCAGCAATGGTCACAGTAAGCCATACTCTGGCTTCCTATGTCTTGCGAACCAGGTCAGTAAAAGGCAGCTTCCTCTGTTCCTATGTTCTGAGCTAATTAAAACAACTTGTTTCAAGAATGAATGAGGAAAAAGACAGAACCCTGAATGCAGGCAGAAAACAGAGCTCTGAGCTTCCTTTCAAAACAATTAGCGCCACTTGGCCAGAGTTGTTGTGTTTTCTGTTAGCCACCACTGAGATAAGTGCTTTCAATAATGTTTTTGTTTCTTTTAACTGAAATTAGGAATAGGGGCAGGCAGGAATGCTAGAGATCATGGTAGTAGCTCCCATTGTCAATAAAGGAAATTTAAACACTCTCCTAAAAGCCAGTTTATCAGATAATAGTTCCACCGACAGTCACACAGTGAGAAAGCATATACTAAATGAGAACTCCTAGAATTTCTTTTAGAGGAAAATTTCATGAATGCTTCTTTGTTTTGTGCCTAAATTATTTCCTTTCAATTAGTCTTTAAATTGCAGCCTATTTTAGGCATGGAGCGAATCATTGTGGGCAGAGGAGAGCATCCAGTTTTCCTGTAGAGTAAATATGAACACGAGGACTTTGTTGAGATAATTAGAAAGCACATATTCATAGAAGACAATTGGACAACATTTTTCTGTTGAATACCATCCTGTGTTTTTATGTTGTACATTGTCCCATACAACACAACATTGTTGACAAATTGTCTTCGCTGAAAGTCTACTCATAGTAGACTCACTGAAATTAATGGATGTAACTTAGGGAGTGATACTATAGCAAGATGCACTGGGATGAGCAGTGCTAGGATGTGGGGGTCTTTGGCTGAGCTTGTAAGATCCTGGCGCAAGTGGGTTATGCCAAGCCAGAAAGATGCCAGCATAATTCATCCATCTATCCAAGCCACTGATCTGGCTCAATTTATTCCAGGCTGGCTTTATGCCAACTTCCTGTGTATAGGATTGCTCCCTTGGTCATGTTCATTAATTTCAATGGGCCTACTCAATGTCAACTCAGTTGACTACCACCCACGATGCTACAATAATAACAAAGGGGGGGGATCAATAATTTATCAATGAAAACTGATTAGTTAAAAAAACCCATCTACTCCACTTTCCAAAAGCTTGTCTGAGCAATACAGTTTTAGAAAGATGTCTGAAAGAAAACAAGGATGACTCCTGCCCAAATTCAATTGGCAAGGAGTTCCACAGGGCATGCCAAAACCCAGCGCCTCAAAATGGCTGACCTCAGGGGCATTGGGCACTGCCAAAAGTGTCCCACTGGAAGATCTCAGTGATCAAGGTGAAGCATAAGAGATTAGGCAGTCCTTGCCCACCTAGCAGTTCGAAAGCACCCTTAAGTGCAAGTAGATAAATAGGTACCGCTTTATAGCGGGAAGGTAAACGGCGTTTCCGTGTGCTGCGCTGGTGCCGGTTCGCCAGAGCAGCTTTGTCACGCTGGCCACGTGACCCGGAAGTGTCTCCAGACAGCGCTGGCCCCCGGCCTCTTAAGTGAGATGGGCGCACAACCCTAGAGTCGGACACGACTGACCCGTACGGGCAGGCGCACCTTTACCTTTACCTTTAAGCTCTGTTGGAAACAAGTTGTTTAGGGCTTTGTGAATTAACTCAGGTAACTTGAAGCTGTCCCAGTAGCAAATTGGCAACCAGTGCAGCTGTCTCAGCAAAGTAGCAAAAGGCTGCCTGTAGCCCGCTTGTGTGAGCAATTTGGCTGCTGCATTCTGCACCAGTTGCAGCTTCCAGGCCAGTTATAGGGGCAACTTCACATAAAGCATATTCCATACCCTCCAACATTTCTCCGATGAAAATAGGGACGCCCCGTTCCATAATGATAATTTTACTATTTATACGCCACAAATCTTACTGGGTTGCCCCAGCCACTCTGGGCAGCTTCCAACATAAATAAAAATATAATGAAACATTAAACATTTAAAAAGAAACCTCCCTATGCAGGATTGCCTTCAGAAGGCTTGGGGGTTGGATGACTCCATACCCTCCAACATTTCTCCAATGAAAATAGGGACATCCTAAGGAAAAGTGGGACATTCCGGGATCAAATCAGAAACTGGGGTGGATTCTCTAAATCAGGGACATCTCTGGAAAATAGGGACGCTTGGAGGGTCTGATATTCCAGTAATCATGTCCTGAGGTTGCCACTGCATGGACCAGTGTGGTCAGGCTATCCTTCAGGTGTTACAGAATCCCAATTCCCATCAGCTGCAGCCAGCATCTCCATTAGTCAGGGATAATGGGAGTGATATCATAACCTCCAACACTTATCTGATGAAAATAGGGGTGTCAAATTCAATAATGATAATGATAAATAATAATAATGATTATATGGCCTTCTGGGAAATGATAATGAAATGAAAAAGGTACTTAAATGTTCCTTCCCTAAGAAACCAGAAGCCTTTCTCTTGGGCATTGTCAGCCAATTGGTGTCAAAGAAAGATAGAACATTTTTCATGTATGCTACAACGGCAGCGAGAATACTCATCGCAAAGTATTGGAAGACACAAGACTTACCCACTCTGGAAGAATGGCAGATGAAGGTGATAGACTATATGGCTTTGGCTGAGATGACTGGCAGAATCCAAGACCAGGGGAAAGAGATGGCGGAAGAAGATTGGAAGAAATTTAAAATTTATCTTAAGAAATATTGTAAAATTAATGAGTGCTAAAATGTTGTGGTTATAGAAAGTAAGTGGATTACGGCTGTAAAGATTAAGTAGAGGAAAAGAAAAGGAAACAATTAGATAAAATTAGGGGGGAGGATTTGCTGAAATAAATTTTGAAATTGGAATGCAGAAAGGGGAGGTATGAGGAGGTCGGTGAAATAAGTTTTAAGAAAAAAAGGATTTGAAATTATATATGTTTGTTTTTGTGTTTGTATGTTTGTATTGTGTATTGTGTGTGTTTATATAAATTGTGAAAATTCTATAAAATTTTATTATAATAATAATAATAATAATAATAATAATAATAATAATAATGATGATGATATGTTAGAAGCCGCCCCAGCCACTTTGGGTGGCTCCCAACATATATAAAAACATAATAAAACATTAAACATTGAAAAAACTGACCCTCCCCAATCAAGTAAATAAATAAAAATACTTAACTAACTGACCAATCAAGTTGCAGTTAGCTCGCTTCTGTCCCCCCCAAAAGTGCTGCCCCCTAACATTAATCCTAGCTATGCCCATAGCAGCTTCCAACATATATGAAAACATAATAAAACATTAAACGTTAAAAAAAGTTTCCCTATACAAGACTGCCTTCAGATGTCTTCTAAAGGTTTTATTGCTACTTATCTCCTCAGCTCGGGGGTCACATAACTCCATACCCTCCAACATTTCTCCAATGAAAATAGGGACGTCCTTAGGAAGAGCCGGACATTCCAGGATCAATCAGAAACTGGGACGGCTTCTGTAAATCTGGGACTGTCACCATCCTACCATACCTGATCCAGTTCAATGAGTGTCCGAAACAGTTCAAAACTGTTTTCCTTCATGGTTTACTAAAGAAACGGAGAAAAAGAAAAAGAAACTCAGGAAGGCAGTGCCTTTTACTCCTAATTCACTTTCGTGGGGTCGGTGTGTATAGTTTTATTAAGTACACCCCTGCAGCTAGGGATGGGAGTTTGAAATATTGAAATAATGTGTGTGGGAGAGATGTAGGGCCACACACATTTGTGCTGCCCCCTGCTGCCCAGGGTTCACATCCGCTGCCAGCCACATGTTCAATATGCATTAGAAATGCTAGATGCACATCAATATTATTCTGATGCGCTCCAAATGTGTGTGTTTATGTGGAGTATACTTGGGGCAGAGCTAGGTCCTTGTGGTCCTTGCAAGCTGATCAGTTGCAGGTGCAGTCATTCCACATTCTCCCCTTTTAGGTTGCTGTTCAACAGGCAAAACCAGAGGTTGGCAAGCTAAGGCCCATGGGCCGGAAGCGGCCCATGAGTCATCCCCCGAACCGAGCCGCCCGCTCACAGTGCGGCACGGGGACTCTCTTCCATGGCTCTGGAAATCGCTTCTGCGCATTCCCAGACGCCGGAAATTGCTTATGCACAGGCATGATTTTCAGCCTCTGGGCATGCGCAGAAGTGATTTCCGGTGCCGCGGACATGTGCACACGCAATTTCTGGCATCGCGCTGCACTGATCTGGTCCATGGAGGATCTCCTCGGGAGTGATCCGGCCCAAGCCCGGTAAGCCTTGCCGACCCCTGGGCAAAGCTGTCTCCTGGCCATGACACTTGGTCATGAGGCCCAGTGGGTGACCTTGGGTGGCCAGTCACTCACTCACTCTTGGCCTGGCCACAGGGTTCTTGAAGGGATTAAATGAGGAGAGGCAAACTGACATTCCCATACACATACACACACAGTGCTGTTTGAAACGAGAGAATCAGCATTTGTCAGGGATGCTTTAGCTGAGATCTCTGCATTGCAAGCGGTTGGATGAGATGTTTCTTTTTTCTTTTTGATAATAATTTTTATCAGTTTTTCAATTACAGTGGATGCTCAGGTTGCGAATGTGATCCGTGCGGGAGGCACATTCACAACCTGCAGCATTTGCAACCCAAAGCGCCGCGTCTGCGCATGCATGGGGCGGGATTCGGTGCTTCTGCACATGTACAAAGAACGATTTAGCCCTTCTGCACATGCATGAGTGCCGAAACCCAGAAGTAGCCAGTTCTGGTACTTCTGGGTTTGGCGCAGTGCGCAACCCGGAAATGCGCAACCTGAAGCGTCTGTAACCCGAGGTATGACTGCACAATAATCCAACAATGGCCTCATTATAACGTTGCCATATTATAACACAATTACTAATACAAATGCCAAATTATATAATTTAGGTCCCGTCCCCCTGCCCGCATGCTAGAATTGATGGTTTGACAGTTCACTTTGTTTTTGCATTCCAAAATCACTTACATTCCAATCATAATAGTAATTCCTTATACAACAGCTGGGGTATTTATAACTTCTATTCGTGTTAACACATTAAATTCGTTAAGAGATGCTTCTTGGTGTCCTTTTCAACTCTATGATTTTGTGATTCTATGATTCTATGATGCAGTGATTTCTACTGGACTATTAAAAGTACCAATCAAAGACCGAGTTAGTAGCTGAGGGCTGCTTCTCGAACTGGCAGTGATGAAAGAGAAACTTCTCAGTTGTGGTTCCCCATATGCAGGACGCTCTTCCACAAGAAGTAGACTAGACAACAGATCAGTTATTCAGAAGACAAGTTCAAAGTCTGGTGCTACTGCTTTAAATGTCCTTCCTATTTCCCCTCAATTATTTACAATTTCATTAGGGTTTTATTCTGTCACACACTGCTTTGAATATATATATATATATAATTTAATGAATTAATTAAAGACAGTTGGTTGCAGATTGGGATGATCGCTACCTAACTCACACTCAGAACACACCCATTGAAATCAGTGGGCTAATGTTGAATAACACCCCTTATTACAGCCAATACCCCGGGATATACAAGCTCTGTTTTTCAAATGGTGGAGACTAGGATAGAAAAATGACCATATCATTTCCGACATTAAATGTGCCATCACTTCTCTGCCTTATAGACACAGCACATTACAGTGAAACATCTTCTACTGTTGATGCAAACAGTTTGTTATCTCACCAGAATTCCAGCTCTCTCTTCCGGAGAGAATTATACAGTGTTTGACTTTGGAAATGTGTTTTTTCTTCCAAAATTCTCGATGTCAAATATTATTACAGAACTGTGATGTATATGTCACACTTTATAGCTATATAGCGTAGTCAAGAGCACTGTGCATGAACAAATGGGGTAGGAATGCTGAAGTTCGAAGAATCACTTATGTTCTGATCAGATACCTTTACGTGGCAAGGCAGGGTGTGTTATTAGGTTAAATGTATTGTAGCAGAAACACTTTGCTACAGACAGTATTCGCAAAGCAATGCCTACAGCTATTCACTGTCCTTGAGTTATTGCTGAATGGGCATCACTGTAAATGGATTCAAGAAAATGTGTCCTCCCCGTTTGCAGAAGACAAAGCGGGAGATGCTAAGCACCTGGTTATAACCAGAGAAAATGGATGTAATCACCCTGGTTTCTCGTGGTAGCTCTTCATAGGAAATCCACTGGCCTTACGCAGTGTCGAACTTCCAAAATACATACTGTTGCACACCACCCCAATCTGTGCAAAGCTGTGCAAGTTTTCAGGGGTCCTAGCACTTACCCAGGGCTCATGTTTCCTTCTGGAAACAAGGCACAGCGGAGTGTGGTACTTTTATGATATATGGTTTCTTTACACCTATATACAACCTGAGCCTCCAGTAGTGGTGTATGGAAGTGAGAGCTGGACCATAAAGAAGGCTGATCGCCGAAGAATTGATGCTTTTGAATTATGGTGCTGGAGGAGACTCTTGAGAGTCCCATGGACTGCAAGAAGATCAAACCTATCCATTCTTAAGGAAATCAGCCCTGAGTGCTCAGTGGAAGGACAGATCCTGAAGCTGAGGCTCCAGTACTTTGGCCACCTCACGAGAAGAGAAGACTCCCTGGTAGGTCGATGAAACAAGGGAATGAAAGAGAGGATATTGAGATAGTATGATGTGTGTTTTTTGAACTGTTTTTGTTCTCGTTTTGTTTAATGTGTTAATGTTGTGTTGTGTATTGTTCATATATTGTATTGTATTGTTTTTTCTTTTTCTTTTTTTCTTTTTTCTTTTCTTTTCTCCTTTTTGTAAGGTTTAAAAGTAATAAATATTATTTTTTTTAAAAAAGAGAAGACTCCCTGGAAAAGGCCCTGATGTTGGGAAAGATGGAGGGCACAAGGAGAAGGGGACGACAGAGGACGAGATGGCTGGACAGTATTCTCAAATCTACTAACATGAGTTTGACCAACTGCGGGAGGCAGTGGAAGACAGGAGTGCCTGGCGTGCTCTGGTCCATGGGGTCACAAAGAATTTGACACGACTAAATGACTAAACAACAACAACAACACAACTTGAGCCTATGATGGAGAGGTTTACAGCACCCCAAGAGGGTCTTGTTTCTTTCATAGCTGCAGCCTTGGATTCAAATAGACATTAAGCATTGTGCTCTGCATCTCTGACTTTTCAGCTTGTTGCATTTACCAGCCTGCAACCTTCCCCCCCCCCTCTAGGTCACATCTCAGCCAACAATCGACTCCAGCTTTTGTTCTTCCAACTATCTCAAAGAACGAGGAGGGGTCCCTCAAATTTGCTATCTGGCACAAACCCTTTGCTTTCTTAATGGCCCATTACCTTTCTTTTTTCTCTTAATGGCCCATCTCCAAGGTGATCTCCTGAAGACAGGAAGCTCCATTTTAATTCCTCACGCCTTTATTAAACACCTACTGGATCCAGGAATTTAGGGGAGTCTGGCAGCCACAATAATAATAATAATAATAATAATAATTTATTATTTATACCCCGCCCATCTGGCTGGGCCTCCCCAGCCACTCTGGGCGGCTTCCATAAAAACCAAAAATACAGTAAAATGTCACACGTTAAAAACTTCCCTGAACAGGGCTGCCTTAAGATGTCTCCTGAATGTCAGATAGTTGTTTATCGCTTTGACATCTGCTGGAAGGGCGTTCCACAGGGCGGGCGCCACTACCGAGAAGGCCCTCTGCCTGGTTCCCTGTAGCTTTGCTTCTCGCAGTGAGGGAACCGCCAGAAGGCCCTCGGCGCTGGACCTCAGCGTCCGGGCAGACTGATGGGGGTGGAGACGCTCCTTCAGGTATACTGGACCGAGGCCGTTTAGGGCTTTAAAGGTCAGCACCAACACTTTGAATTGTGCTCGGAAACGTACTGGGAGCCAATGCAGGTCTTTCAAGACCGGTGTTATATGGTCTCGGCGGCCGCTCCCAGTCACCAGTCTAGCTGCCGCATTCTGGATTAGTTGTAGTTTCCGCGTCACCTTCAAAGGTAGCCCCACGTAGAGCGCATTGCAGTAGTCCAAGCGGGAGATAACCAGAGCATGCACCACTCTGGCGAGACAGTCCGCAGGCAGATAGGGTCTCAGCCTACGTACCAGATGGAGCTGGTAAACAGCTGCCCTGGACACAGATTTGACCTGTGCCTCCATGGACAGCTGTGAGTCCAAAATGACTCCCAGGCTGCGCACCTGGTCCTTCAGGGGCACAGTTACCCCATTCAGGACCAGGGAATCCTCCACACCTGCCCGCCTCCTGTCCCCCAAAAACAGTACTTCTGTCTTGTCAGGATTCAACCTCAATCTGTTAGCCGCCATCCATCCTCCAACCGCCTCCAGACACTCACACAGGACCTTCACCGCCTTCACTGGTTCTGATTTAAAAGAGAAGTAGAGCTGGGTGTCATCCGCATACTGATGAACACCCAGCCCAAACCTCCTGATGATCTCTCCCAGCGGCTTCATATAGATGTTAAAAAGCATGGGGGAGAGGACAGAACCCTGAGGCACCCCACAAGTGAGGGCCCAAGGGTCTGAACACTCATCCCCCACCACCACTTTCTGAACACGGCCCAGGAGGAAGGAGCGGAACCACTGTATAACAGTGCCCCCAGCTCCCAGCCCCTCAAGACGGTCCAGAAGGATGCTATGGTCGATGGTATCAAACGCCGCTGAGAGATCCAGCAGAACTAGGAAACAGCTCTCACCTTTGTCCCTAGCCCGCCGGAGATCATCAACCAGTGCGACCAAGGCAGTTTCAGTCCCATGATGAGGCCTGAATCCCGACTGGAAGGGATCCAAATGGTCCGCTTCTTCCAGGCGTGCCTGGAGTTGTTCAGCAACCACTCGCTCAATCACCTTGCCCAGGAATGGAAGATTTGAGACTGGGCGATAGTTGGCCATCGTGGCCGCATCTAAAGATGGTTTTTTAAGAAGCGGTTTAATAACCGCCTCTTTCAGCGGGTCTGGGAAGGCTCCCTCACGGAGGGAAGCATTCACCACCCCACGAAGCCCATCGCCCAGTCCTTCCCGGCTAGCTTTTATAAGCCAGGATGGGCAAGGATCCAGGAGACAGGTGGTTGGTTTCACTCGTCCAAGCAGCCTGTCCACATCCTCGGAGGTAACAGATTGAAATTGATCCCACTCAACTTGACTAGACAGAACTCTAGCACTCTCCCGCCCCGGCCCTGCTCCCACGGTGGAGTCTACTTCTTCCCGAATCTGGGCGATTTTATCTGCAAAAAACTTTGCAAAATCATTGCAGGAGAACATGTGGCCCGTACTGGGCCCCGATGTTGCAGGTGGTTCCGCTAAATTGTGAACCACCTGAAAAAGTCTCCTGCTGCTGTTTTCTGCAGATGCAATAGAGGCGGTGAAGAAATTCTTCTTCGCCGTCGCTATCGCCACTTGGTAGGCTCGACGTTGAGCTCTAACCTGTGTCCGGTCAGATTCGGAATGAGTTATCCGCCACCGGCGCTCTAGCCGTCTCAACGATTGTTTCATTGCCCTCAGATCCGTGGAAAACCACGGGGCTGTCCGGGCTCCATGCAATCGGAGAGGGCGCTTCGGAGCCAAACAGTCAATAGCCCTGGTTAACTCCACATTCCAGCGGGCCACCAGGGAATCGGCTGAAAGGCCATCAACATGGGATAAAGCATCCCCTACCACTCTCTGGAAACCATTTGGATCCATTAAGTGGCGGGGGCGGACCATCTGAATTGGTCCCACCTCCCTGCAGAGGGGATGGGTCGCAGAGAAGTCCAGTTGCACCAGGAAGTGATCTGACCATGGCACTTCTTTCATTTCGCTTTTACTTAGTGTCAGATCACCAACATCCATAGAGGTAAACACCAGGTCCAAGGCATGTCCACGGCTATGGGTTGGGCCAGACTTATTCAGGGACAGCCCCATGGAGGCCATGCTTTCCACGAAGTCCCGAGCGGCCCCTTGTAAGGTCGTGTCGGCATGGATGTTAAAATCCCCTAGGACGACCAGGCTAGGTGTCTCCAGGAGAACATCCGCCACGACCTGAAGCAGCTCGGGCAGGGAATCCCTGGTGCAGCGGGGAGGTCGGTACACCAAAAGGAATCCTGTACTGCCCCTATTGCCCAACTTCCAGAACATGCACTCAGAAAACTGGGTCTTCCCAATAGGACGCCTGGTGCAAACTAATGACTTCCTAAAAATCACTGCAACCCCCCCTCCCCGCCCACGTGACCTGGGTTGCTGTGCATAAGAGAAACCTGGTGGACAAGCAGCGGCAAGGACAGGCCCATCTGCTTCATCCAACCAAGTCTCTGTTACACATGCCAGGTCAAATCCTCCATCCATGATCAAGTCATGGATGGCAGTGGTCTTACGAATCATTGACCTGGCATTGCACAGCAGCACCTTCAGGTCACGTGGGTATCCCTTGCTGATTCTAGTATCCATCCGGACAGGACCAGACCCGGAGGCAGGGATAGTCCTCAGACAACGACTAAACCTGCCTCCTCTGTAATGACATGGTCTGGTCTTAGCGTAACTCCTCCTCCTACCCGTGATCACTGAGATCGGTTGTCCCAGTGCATCCCCCCCCTGTGGAACATGCCCCAGCCATTTTGTGGGCTGGGGCCCACTCCCCGGCAGCCCTGAACCCTCCCCCTAAAAACAAAATAACACCTTAAACAAACAAACAAAACCAATAAAACAATACAAACAAAAAAATGTAAAAATTACAAAAACATCAAAATAAAAAAATAATAATTCCCCAAGCCCAACCAAACATCCATCCCACCCCCACCCCCCACATACAAAAAATCCAAATAAAATTTTTAAAAAACATTTTAAAAACACTCTGTGCCTCTCCGGCAGTAACAACTGTCCTAGTGAGGCCTGTCAGGCCCCGCCCCGGGCCAGGTGGTAAGTGGCAGGGAGGAGCAGGGCCCTCAGGCACTCACTCAGGGAGTCTTCCTGGGCAGCAGGCCGCAAGCAGCACGCAGTCCTTGTGAGGCCCCAGGCCCCGCCCCAGGCCAGATGGTAAGTGGCAAAAGCAGGGCCCACAAGCACTCACTCAGGGAGTCTTCCTGGGCAGCAGGAAACTCTTCACAACACATATTGTCCCTCCCTTCTTCCCTCCTGAGGCCAAACAGTTTGCAATGATTGGTTCATATTTTATAAATCCTGTGTTAGTGCTCCTTCGTTCATTTAACATGCATCAGGCAGATCAATCCAGCTATTTCCCCCTCAAACTGCTTAACAAATCTCTCACTGCAGGCTCTTGAGTGACTGGATGTTAAAACTCTGGTCTGAATCAGCTGATTTACCAGCTCTACTGAGTGATACAACAGAGATAGTTACGGTAGGTATGCTAACATGTGGTAGCCATGGCTGTGCACTCATGCCTCTATTCAGTCAGATTCACATCAGGGTTTGCATAACCTGCAGTCTCTCTTGTAAAAATATTTCTACTTTTCAAATATATACATTTCATGGATTTTACAATAATTTTAACATTTTAAAACTTGACTTCCCCCTCTTTCTGCGGTTCTTTAAATTTATTTTTAATATCTTTTGCATATCCAAATTAACTTAACTTATTCATTTATTCATTGTGTGTGTGTGTGTATTCAATAAACCATTTTCATTCTTTCATAAAAAGTTTTTTATCTTGATTTCTTATTCTTCCTGTAAGCTTTGCCATTTCTGCATATTCCACAAGTTTTTGTATCCATTCTTCCTTTGCTGGGACTTCTGCTTCTTTCCATTTTGGGGTGAGTAACATTCTTGCTGCTGTAGTCACATACATGAATAAGTTTTTGTACAGTTTAGGTAGTTCTGTCCCTATAATTCCCAAAAGAAAAGCTTCTGGCTTTATTTTTTTTAACAAAGGTTATTTTAAACATCCTTTTCATTTCATTATATATCATGTCCCAGTAAGCTTTAACCTTACTACAAGACCACCACATATGATAAAAAGAACATTTTTTCTCTTTACATTTCCAACACTTACTTGATTTAGTTTTATACATTTTTGCCAGTTTGCTTGGGGGTTAGATGCCATCGATATATCATTTTGCATCACCTGCACTCTCACCATCAGCCAGTTCATTTCACTGACAGAGCTTCTCAAAAAGCCAAGGAGACTCCCAGATTCCTGTGTCCTGAGAGGACACTTAGGAGTGATTTTGTTGTTGGTCTGCTCTATCTCACCTTTCCACAATGAAACAGTAGCCTTGACAGGAGCACCAGACACGCCTCCTGTAAAATTCCTCAGAGCATTCAGAAATCTTTCAGATCTGGTCAGTCTCTGGAGATGGCCCAACCTGGTACCCCAGTAAAGCAGGGAAGGTCAGTCACAGCCAATCCAGCCCTCACCAGGTCCAGACTTCTGTCTTTGATAAATGGGTGCTAATCATGTATCCCCATTGCTGAATCCTCCCCCATCCCCTCTTAAGGATGCTGAAATGCAGCTATTACAGGAAATAAAATGTACACAGGTATCTTTGCTTCTTTGAGTGACTGTAAAGCTCTCTAAAGATGACCTGTCTAATTCCTGTTACTTCCAGGTACACTGCCAGCTGAGGCTATGGATTATTTAGCTGTGGCCTTGATATATATTTTTTTATTTTAAGAATGTATATAATGACGAATCAATTTTAAGTGCTTTTGCAGAAAAGTGATTTGGAAGGTTCATGGATGAATGCATTTTGTAACAAAGATATGTGTGGGCAAATCTCAGTTTCATGGTAAAAGAAAACAAGATTTTCCCAGATCCCGACAAAACCTATCTACATTTGCCATATTTTGAATTCCTCCTTTAAGCAGAAGGTGGCAGCATTAATCAAGGCATCAAGGTTGTGTTCTCTTTCAGCTCCCTTACAAAGCTAAAGTTATCTGGAATCTATTGCAAATGCTTAGCAATGCAGTGAAGACTTCACAGGTTAAGATACACTGGATAGTTCCCCCACCTCAACTTCCTTTGCTTTTGAACTTGTGTCATGAATTTTTATTCTTTGGATTGTAGAGTTGGACGGGACTGAGAATCATCTAGTTCACCCCTGCAATTCAGGAATATGCAGCTGTCTCATACGGGGATCAAACCTGCAACCTTGGCGTTATCAACACCATGCTCTGAGCCAGAGGTAGGCAACCTAAGGCCCATGGGCCAGATGCCGCCCAATTGCCTTCTCAATCTGTCCCACAGGTGGTCGGGGAATCAGCGTGTTTTTACATGAGTAGAATGTGCCCTTTTATTTAAAAGGCATCTCTGGGTTATTTGTGGAGCCTGCCTGGTGTTTTTACATAAGTAGAATGTGTACTTTTATTTAAAATGCATCTCTGGGCTATTTGTGGGGCAGAGGAATTTGTTCATTCCCCCCCCCCCAAAAAAAAATATAGTCCGACCCAGTATATGGTCTGAGGGACAGTGGACCGGCCCACGGCTGAAAAAGGTTGCTATCCAGGCGACTGACACTCCAAGTATATCTATATTATTTTGATTAGGTCTAGAGTCTCCTCCAGCACCATGATGCTTTTGAATTATGGTGCTGGAGGAGACTCTTAAGAGTCCCATGGACTGCAAGAAGATCAAACCTATCCATTCTTAAGGAAATCAGCCCTGAGTGCTCACTAGAAGGACAGATCCTGAAGCTGAGACTCCAATACTTTGGCCACCTCATGAGAAGAGAAGACTCCCTGGAAAAGACCCTGATGTTGGGAAAGATGGAGGGCACAAGGAGAAGGGGACGACAGAGGACAAGATGGTTGGATAGTGTTCTCGAAGCTACCAGCATGAGTTTGACCAAACTGTGGGAGGCAGTGGAAGACAGAAGTGCCTGGCATGCTCTGGCCCATGTGGTCACAAAGAGTTGGACACAACTAAACGACTAAACAACAACAACAGAATTTCCAAAACTATGTAGATTGAGCAGATCAGTCTCTTTGTTTTTGTTATTGTTTGGCTAAAATTGATATTGGTGGGACCTATGTAACCCAAGCCTTTCAAATATCAAATGACCACCAATGGGTGGGGCAGGAGGGGAATGTGCTCAGACCTACCTTTTGGAAACAGTAAATTCAGAACTTTCCCCAACTAATTAGTTAGCTAAATTCAGATCTTCTCTGCATCAACTGTAAGCAAGAAAGACGCACCAAATAAGATCTCTAGCACATGTTTCATAATTGAAATTTTTAAAAAGCAAGATGGTCTGAAAACAGAGATTGATTAGGGTTACCCCACTCCCTGATCTTGCGTAATTGTTTCTAAGATTAGCAACACAGGTGCTGGCAAGAAACTGACGAAAGTAGGGAAGAGGTGATACAGAACTCTGTTAGTCTATTCCGACATTCACTGGTTTCTTTTTGTGGTTATTTTCATCCTGGTGTATTAAGCAGAAATCCTTTGGATTCCTGCTCCTCAGCCCTGTCAAAATTACCTTCTGTCTGTTATATGGACTAGATTGTGTGCTCCTGTTCTGTTTATCATTTTATCTCTTGTTTATGTACAGATCTTGTTGGGTCATTTTGCACAAGATGGTTATTTTCATTTGGTTTTCCCCCCCTGCATATATGCACCATGTTGCTTTCAGTTGTTTGCTGTCATATTTTTGGGGGAGTGTGGTTGATGATGTGTGTGCTTTGCTGCTTCCCTTGTTATTCAAACTGTCCATGGATGTTCTGTACCAAATGCTTTCTTTGTTATAAATTTACCTGTTCTGTAACAAAAGTAGAGGTGGTTTCTGTTCTGCTGCAAGCACCGACCATAGCAGCAAGGAAGGCATAGTTTAACTGCCTTGTGCAGGTCTCTAATGAATGTTATGTGAGAACAGAGCTCACATTGAGACCTATATAGGAGCAGAAGTTCTGCTCCCAATTGCAAGTATCATCTACATCAGGCTTCCTCAACCTCGGCCCTCCAGATGTTTTTGGCCTACAACTCCCATGATCCCAAGCTAGCAGGACCAGTGGTCAGGGATGATGGGAATTGTAGTCTCAAAACATCTGGAGGGCTGAGGTTGAGGAAGCCTGATCTACATGAAAATGTTTATCTTCAGTTAATTCCATGAATAGGGGAGACTCTGATTGTATTGGGGCTTCTGCAATGGAGTCCTCTGAGTCAGAGGGTAGCAAGGCAACATTCTGGGGTTGCAGCCATATTGGCACCTTGTAGAAGTGCCATTGCCATCCTTTGCCATCATCTGACTCAGAAGACTCCACTGCAGAAGATCATGATTGTTTCTTGCAAATACTGGAATCTGCTTCCCATGCTCCGGGTCATGGATCGTCATCATTGCAGAAGATCACAGTCGTGTCCAGTTCTGGGCACCACAATTTAAGAAGGAAGTTGACAAGTTGGAAGGTGTGAAGAGGAGGGCAACCAAGATGATCAAGGGTCTGGAAACTAAGCCTTATGAGGAGAGCTTGAAGGCGCTTGGTATGTTTAGCCTGGAAAAGAGGAGACTGAGAGGAGATATGATAGCCATCTTCAAATATCTAAAAAGGGTGTCACATAGAAGAAGGAACAAGCTTGTTTTCTGCAGCTTTGGAGGGTAGGACTTGAACCAATGGATTCCAGTTACAAGAAAGGAGATTCCAACTAAACATCAGGAAACCTTTCTGACAGTAAGAGCTGTTCGCCAGTGGAACAGACTCCTACAAGAGGTGATGGACTCTCCTTCCTTGGAGGTTTTTCAACAGAGGTTGGATGGCCATCTGTCATGGATGCTTTAGCTGAGATTCCTGCATTGCAGGGGGTTGGACTATATGACCTGTGGGTCCCTTCCAACTCTAAGATTCTATTATTCTAATATCTGCCCACCACCATGCAGAAGATCACAATCTAATTTCTGCCCACCCCTGCACTAGAGTACAGTGGTGCCCCGCAAGACGAATGCCTCGCAAGACGGAAAACCCGCTAGACGAAAGGGTTTTCCGTTTTTGAGCTGCTTCGCAAGACGAATTTCCCTATGGGCTTGCTTCGCAAGACGAAAACGTCTTGCGAGTGTTCCGATTTCCCCCCGCTTCCCCCCTTTTTCTAAGCCGCTAAGCCGCTAATAGCCTTTTAGCCGCTAAGCCGCTAAGCCTTTAATAGCCGCTAATCCGCTAAACCGCTAATAGCGCTAATCCGCTAATCCGCTAATAGGGTTGCTTCGCAAGACGAAAAAACCGCTAGACGAAGAGACTCGCGGAACGGATTATTTTCGTCTTGTGAGGCACCACTGTATCTAGTATAGTCCAGGCACAACGGCACCAGTTGTAATCCCACCCCCTTACCAAACTTCTGCTGGAATGTGCACAAAGGGATCTGTGTGGGCAGAACCAACAAGCTCCATTGATGGAAACATTTTGCATGGGGATCAATCCCATCAGTTTCCTTTCATACATGACACTAGAAGAACAGCAAAAGGAAGTACAGTTTCCTTACGCTTCCCTCTCCCATCCTCGCTGCAACATGTGAAGCTACATTCCCTGTGTGCTTATGGCTCCCTGAAAAATGATGTGCAGCTTGATCCTATACAGACTAGTTGTGCTGGTCCTGTGGGTTAACAGAGAGGCGAGGTCCGAGTCCAGCCCGAGGTCGAAGGTGCAATATGGAGGCAGCCCATAGAAACTGAACCTGGGCGCAGGACAGGGAGTCAGGAGAGGTCAGGAACGCAAGACAGGGTTCATGCAGGAACTGGCAACCTACAAAGTTGCTCCCACAACCTGGGACTGGGGCTGACTGGCTTTTATCTGCCCCGAGGCATAGGGTGGCCCTGATCCTCAGGTGACTCGCCTCTCCTGGCCTGGAGGTGAGCACTCCTCTTGCGGGAACTTAGTTCCCTCCGCTTCTCTGCCCTGAGCCTCTGCAGCTCAGGAGAGGCTGGAGGGTTAACGGGGCCAGAGGCAACCTCCTCTTCCCCTGATGTGGCTGAGAGTGGAGCACCTGCAGGCAATGGGTCCTCCATCACCTCAGGAGCCAGAGCAGACTCAGCTGGTGCCTGCACCTGAGGATCCAGCACAGGTGAGGACCCTTCAGGCTCAGGCCCCAGCCCCGGCTCAGCTGGTTCTGGAGGTGGGGACTCCTGTGCAGGCTGGGATTCCTCAGGGTCAGCATCTGAGTCTGAATCCCAGGCCATCACACTAGTGTTCTTCAGCTTTGTGTCCGCCAGATGTTTTTGACTACAACTCCCATCATTACTGACCATTGATTGGCTAAGCTGGCTGTGCATGATGGGAGTTGTACTCCAACAAGTTTGAAGAACACTGCTATGGACCAGCTTTTACTGCACTGACATAAAACTTTGCCTAATCTGGCAAATCTGGCTGTGTCCTATTTGCCCAGCCAATCAATGCCTGGGGGAAAACACTTGCCCCTCCCACTGCCTGTCTACTGCCAATCACCCCATCTTAAAACACATTTGTGTATAACATGCAGTTGGCCCATAATTGCTGGTTATCAATTTGTTTTGCATGCTTTTCAAACCATTTAATATTACACTATGTTTAATTTTCTCTGCTTGCCTACCCTATTTCCCTTTGCCTTTGCTTATAAATGTAACTCTTAATCAGCATTTTTATGGTTTATTTTTTATGGATTATTTATTTTTTGCTTTTATCGTGCAGCAGGGGGAAATATGTTTGTTTATTTATTTATTTGCGTCTGTGGAGTGAAGCCATATGAAAAGCCGTGCTTTATTTAAGGAAATGAAATGAGAAAGAAATTATTTATTGAAACGTAGTTTATGATTAAAGCGATATTTCATTTGTCAATGTGTGAACACTGGCATTAATGCAAGTCATAACAGCAGAGATGGCCTTCATAATTTTCAGGCATCTTCTTGCTAAATCATTATGAAACTTACATGCTGCACATTTTATAAAACGTATTGTCTGCTGATTCTAGGCCATTCTGCAGGTGGCACTGTTCCCATGGGTTTCAGAACATTCAATACTTCTGTACATTATTTGACACTGGATTTTATATATTACAGATTTTCATGCTTCCAATATTATGGGTATTTCCCTCCCTAATCCTAACCATCCTGAATTTCTTTACATCATCAGATGTGGGACAATTTCATCAAATCCTATAACATTGTGGTTGAAATTATTATTATTATTATTTGGTGTGACTTTTTTTGTGCGACAGGGGAACACTATTATTATCATTAAAGATCTCTTTTCTAATAACCCTTTATTTTTATGCAATAAAAAGCCAGAGAGTAATATGAAGTTCTACCGGTAAAGGCATACCTTGGCATTGTAATGAGCTGCAAAGCAAAGGCACATTAAGATATGATCCAATTTTCCTTAATATAATAATATAAGCACTGTAAAAACAGAGGGGCTATTATAATACTACTTTGCCTTTAAAAGACTGAATTTTATCTATTTCAATGAGTTTAATAACTTGGTTGTGGTCTATTTTTCCTTTTCTTTCCCAGCTTGTCAGCATCCTTCATATATCTTTGACACAACTTTCAGTGGTGATTTCAAATAAAACAATTATTTCAGGAATAGTTATAGAAATTATAGTGCATTTTATTTCTCCCTATTCACTCTCCGGCCATTCATCATCATCTGACCACCACAGGTTCTCTTTGGTCATTCCCCAGCTGGTTCCTCTCACCATTCCTCTTCATCTTCTTCTATGACGATCACTCGTAGCCGAGTAAGATGGTCTTCCATGAACACAGTTTTAACAGTGAGTCCGTAAGTGACTGTGGAGGCCAATTCTGCATCCACATGTCCTTCCACAGTGGGCTCATAGGTTTCTGGGCAGGTGTTGTTCATGGTGAGGGTTAGCCAAGTGTGCCTTTCTCTTAGCACGTTTCTCCCTTGCATCCTGAGTTCGAGCATCTTCAAAGACCATGACACCTTTGGTAAAGGCTTTTCTCCAACTGGAGTGCTCGCAGGCCAGTGTTTCCCAGTTGTCAGTGTTTATACTACATTTTTAAAGATTGGCCTTGAGAGAGCCTATAAACCTCTTTGGTGGACCACTGGCATTATGCTTCCCCTTTTTAAGTTGGGAATAGAGTAGTTGCTTTGGAAGACGACAATCAGGCATCCTCACAACATGACCAGTCCAACGAAGTTGATGTTGAAGAATCATTGCTTCCCCAGCTGCTTCCTCCCACTATTCCTCTGCGTCTAACCAACCCACGACACACACACATATCTAAACAATATCCCTATGAATGCAAAGTTCCTCTCCTTAGTGAGATGTATAGCAAAGTATATTGTTAAGAGCCAAAGCATGCGTCTGTTTTATATTTATACAAAGGTTATTTTAAACACCGTTTTCATTTCATTATATATCATTTCCCAGTAGGCTTCAACCTTACTACAAGCCCACCACATATGATAAAATCTTCTTTCTCTTTACATTTCCAACACTTGTTTGATTTAGATTTATACATTTTTGCCAATTTACTCAGTGTTAGATACCACTGATGTATCATTTTCCTATAATTTTCTTATAGACCATAAGATTTTAACCAATTTTTTAAAAAATCTGCCTGGATGCTACTTTCGAAGGGCGAATCTTGGATATGTCCTGGAAATTCCAGATGTACGGCATCCCTATAATGTTGTCGAACTTTACCAGCTGAGATTCAGCAGGCATCCTTACTATTGATTTCCAGGCATCTCTTGGAAACCAGACGACTGCTGGTGCTGCTGCTCGCGTGAGTGTTGGGAGGACCGCTCCCTTTTCTGCCAACTCCATCCGGCCTAGGGGGCGGGGCCTGCACTCATCGCCACAGCATAAGAGGCCTGGGAGAGGCCTCCGGGACACAACTGCTGGTGCTGCTGCTCGCGTGAGTGTTGGGAGGACCGCTCCCTTTTCTGCCAACTCCATCCGGCCTAGGGGGCGGGGCCTGCACTCATCGCCACAGCATAAGAGGCCTGGGAGAGGCCTCCGGGACACGACTGCTGGTGCTGCTGCTCGCGTGAGTGTTGGGAGGACCGCTCCCTTTTCTGCCAACTCCATCCGGCCTAGGGGGCGGGGCCTGCACTCATCGCCACAGCATAAGAGGCCTGGGAGAGGCCTCCGGGACACGACTGCTGGTGCTGCTGCTCGCGTGAGTGTTGGGAGGACCGCTCCCTTTCTGCCAACTCCATCTGGCCTAGGGAGCGGGGCCTGCACTCATCGCCACAGCATAAGAGGCCTGGGAGAGGCCTCCGGGACACGACTGCTGGTGCTGCTGCTTGCGTGAGTGTTGGGAGGACCGCTCCCTTTCTGCCAACTCCATCTGGCCTAGGGGGCGGGGCCTGCACTCATCGCCACAGCATAAGAGGCCTGGGAGAGGCCTCCGGGACACGACTGCTGGTGCTGCTGCTCGCGTGAGTGTTGGGAGGACCGCTCCCTTTTCTGCCAACTCCATCCGGCCTAGGGGGCGGGGCCTGCACTCATCGCCACAGCATAAGAGGCCTGGGAGAGGCCTCCGGGACACGACTGCTGGTGCTGCTGCTCGCGTGAGTGTTGGGAGGACCGCTCCCTTTTCTGCCAACTCCATCCGGCCTAGGGGGCGGGGCCTGCACTACCATTACAGTTTAGAGAACAGAGCAGCTACCGGCAGCAATGGACAAAATAGTTTTAAATGTTTTAATTGCTTTTAATTTGCAGCACCTTAAATGGGGGCTGTTGTTTTTTATAATATTATATTATTTCATTATCTGCTGCAAATGTTAAAGATGTTTATATATATTTTAAGGTGTTTTAAAGGTGCTTTTATTGTTTACTTTGTTGTACCACCGTGAATGGTGGTTTTTATCTATGTATTTTTGTTTGTTCCATCTTGTTTTGCTTCTGGGGTTGAATATTGAGTGGGGTGGGGATTGGTTTTGTTTGGGCATAATTGTCTTTGGTTGTTTGTTTTTTATTTTGTAAATGGAGGTTAGTATGAGGCCTGGGATTGCTACCGTGGAGGGGCGAGGGAGGTATGGCTGTGGGGGCAGATGTTATAGGCGAAGGGGATCGAGATACGGATATTCTCGTACCCCTTCCAATCTGCGCCCCATCCCGAGAGACGAGGGTAGGGTGAGCAAGGATTACTCACCTCCTTCACTGGTGTTGTGCAATGCCAGGTCTATAGGCAACAAAACCGCTACCCTGCGAGATTTCTTTATCTCGCAGGGAGTCGACCTGGCTTGTGTGACGGAGACCTGGGTGCGCGAAGGGGTAACTGTTACCTTACGAGAGATGGCGCCCCCGGGTTTCACCGTCCTCCACCAGTCACGGACTGTGGGCCGGGGGGGAGGGGTGGCAGTATTAATCCGGGAAAATTGTTCTTTCAGGGCTCTACCATCGCCATCGATCCCCGGCATTGAATGTGTTGGCCTAGTGTGGGGCTCCGAGGAGAGCTTGGCTGTCTGGCTGGTGTACCCGCCACCTAGCGCACCAGCAGCCACCCTGTCAGGCCTGCTGGAGGCGGTGGCCGGCTGGGCCTTGGAGTTCCCTAACCTATTGGTATTGGGGGACTTCAACATCCATGCTGATGCCACTCCCTCCTCACTGGCTCTGGACCTGGTGTCTTCCATGGCGACACTAGGGCTCTCCCAGTTTGTTTCGGGCCCCACACATCAAGCAGGCCACACGCTGGATTTGATCTTTGGTGCCGGTATAGATGTGATCATGTCTCCTTCGATGAAGGTGCCATGGTCTGATCACTACGCTCTGAAAGCCAGGATTGACTTTCCACCCCCACCCTGCTTAGGTGGTGAGCCGATTTGGGCTCGCCCGCAGAGGCTGATGGACCCGGATAGATTCCGTCAAGCCTTGCGGGACCTTACTCCCCCTGGCGACTCATTGACTGAGCTTGTTGAGGGCTGGAATACCCAGCTCCTGGCAGCCATCGATGAGATCGCACCTAAGCGCCCTCTGCGACCCCGCAGAAACCGGGCTCCCTGGTTTACCGAGGAGCTTCGGAAAATGAAGCGGGACCTCAGACGGCTAGAGCGAGTATGGCGGGGTGCCCGTGACGGAGCCTCAAGAACATCTTATAGGGTTTTTATGAAAACCTATGAGATGGCAGTGAAGGCCGCTAAGAAGTCTTACTTCTCGGCCTCCATTGCATCTGCTAGCTCTCGCCCGGCGCAATTATTTAGTATAATTCGGTCTTTAACGTCCCTTGAAGGACAGCCAAATTTAAATAACAATCTGACACACAGCTGTGAGGCA
The DNA here is from genome assembly GCF_964188305.1 of Podarcis bocagei. NCBI lineage: Eukaryota > Metazoa > Chordata > Lepidosauria > Squamata > Lacertidae > Podarcis > Podarcis bocagei. Next base: position 14,400,457 of record NC_138130.1, read on the forward strand.
TTTGCGAGCTTTTTTGTGGAGAAGGTCCTGTTGCTCCGCCATGACCTCCCTGCCAATTTGGATACAATAAAGGAACTGGAGGCCCCTCGACTGTCCTCGGGTCCAGTATTGGACCACTTTGACCGTATATCTCCAGCCGATGTGGACAGATTCCTCCAAGCTGGAAAGCCCACCACCTGTCCTCTTGACCCGTGCCCGTCATGGCTGATTAGAGCGTGTCCAGACGAGGTGCGGGGCCCCCTGGGGGATATCATCAATTTGTCCCTTGGCACCGGGATATTCCCAGGGGAACTGAAGGAGGCGGTGGTGCGTCCGCTCTTAAAGAAAACATCATTAGATCCCTCAGATCTATCCAATTACCGCCCGGTCTCGAATCTTCCATTCCTGGGTAAGGTGATTGAGAGAGCGGTTGCTGAACAGCTTGGTAGTTTTCTGGATGAAACATCTGCTCTGGATCCATTCCAGTCCGGCTTCCGCGCTGGTCATGGGACCGAGACGGCTCTGGTCGCCCTAACAGATGATCTCCGCAGGCAGCTGGATCGAGGCGGGTCGGGGCTGCTGATTCTTCTAGATCTGTCAGCAGCCTTTGACATGGTCGATCACGAACTCCTGGACCACCGCCTTGCCGACGTGGGGATCCAGGGCACAGTCCTTCAATGGCTGCACTCGTTTCTCTCTGGTCGGGGACAGAGGGTGGCGCTTGGGGGGGAATTGTCATCACGCCACTCCTTGGTGTGTGGAGTGCCTCAGGGTGCAATTCTCTCCCTGATGCTTTTTAACATCTTTATGCGCCCCCTCGCCCAGCTTGTCCTGAGTTTTGGGCTGGGTTGCCATCAGTATGCTGATGACACCCAACTCTATCTGTTGATGGATGGCCATCCTGACTCGGCCCCAGACACACTGACCAGATGTCTGGAAGCTGTGGCTGGATGGTTACGTGGGAGCCGGTTGAAGTTAAATCCTTCGAAGACAGAGGTCCTCTGGCTGGGGCGGGACGATATGGGATCGAGGGGGCAACTCCCATCTCTTGCGGGGGTGCAATTAGTGCCAGCACCGGCCGTTAAGAGTTTGGGTGTAATCTTCGATACCTCCCTCTCTATGGAGGCGCAGATTACAGCTATAACAAAGGCGGCATTTTTTCATCTCCGCCAAGCTAAGCAGTTGGCCCCTTATCTCTCTCGTCCTGACCTAGCCACTGTGATCCATGCGACGGTCACCTCCAGACTGGATTATTGTAACTCGCTCTACGTGGGGCTGCCCTTGAGACTGACCCAGAAACTCCAGCGGGTGCAGAATACCGCGGCGAGACTCCTTATGGGGTCTTCGCTGCGAGAGCGCATTCATCCGATATTATACCAGCTGCACTGGCTCCCGGTGGAGTACAGGATCAGGTTTAAGGTGCTGGTTTTAACCTTTAAAGCCCTATACGGCCTAGGACCCTCGTACCTACGGGACCGCCTCTCCTGGTATGCCCCACAGAGAAACCTACGGTCTACAAATAATAACATCCTCAAGGTCCCAGGCCTCAGAGAGGTTAGGCTGGCCTCAACTAGAGCCAGGGCCTTCTCGGCTGCGGCTCCAAACTGGTGGAATGCTCTGTCACAAGAGACTAGGGCCCTGCGGGACCTGACATCTTTCCGCAGGGCCTGCAAGACAGAGTTGTTCCGCCAGGCCTTCGGTCAGGGCGCAGCCTGACTCCCTCCTCTGGCAACCTGCTCAGAATTTTGCTTAATTGGTTGCCATCAATTTGATTTAATTAATTTTTATAATGAAATATTTTTAGATTGTGTGATTATTTGACTGATTATTTGATTGTTGTTAGCCGCCCTGAGCCCGGCTTCAGCTGGGGAGGGCGGGATATAAATAAAATTTATTATTATTATTATTATTATTATTATTATTATTATTATTATTATTATTATTTTATTCTGACAGGCCTAGGTAGCTGTTTACATTCTTTTAATTAATCAGTCATTTTAATTTGATTGTTTTGTACTGTTTTTAAAGGTCTCCATCTTTTATTGTAACTTTTTATTTTATTTTATTAGCAAAAACATGTAAAAATACATAGTTAACAAATACATACCTTAAGATCTTGTATGAAAAGTAAAGAACAGAAAAGAACACCTACATGTCAATGTACATAAAAAGAAAAAAAGAAAAAAGGATAATATAGTAATTAAGAAAACTATAACAGTATAATAACTTAAACTCTATACCTATCACCTAATAGATTTTATTTAAAATGATTCTACCCTGTGGTAGCTTTTCTTATATATTGTATATTGTAACCTTCGGTATTGGTTGAATCTCTTTAATTTTTTATTATTATTGTAGACTTCCTTCTGCCTCGTTACGGTTTCAGTTCACATTAACCTACCATTTCCCCCTGTATTCATTGTTTTATCCTCATCTTGGTATGAGGAAGCGATATATCTCTGTTTGCGGAATTATTCAAAACACAACCAAGTTTTAATATTGGAAACTTGTTCCATTAAGTAATTATTAAAACATTCCCATTCTTTTTTGACTTTGTCTGCTGATTTATTTCTTATTGATTTCGTCATTTTCGCAAGTTCCAAGTACTCACATACTTTTAACTGCCCTTCCTCTCTTGATGGAGTAAGTTCACTTTTCCAGTACTTAGCTACTAGAACTCTAGCTGTAAGTTGGCGGTATAGAAATAGATTATACATCAATAAAATAAGGAGCATGTGCTATCTGTTGTTTCCATAAAACCATGCCAATCTACATCAACCAAATGGCACTTTGAAGATAATTTTAGGGAGGCGTTTTTGGTATTGCCTACCAAATTTGCTAGCTATTTTCAGAAATGTAGTTCTAATCTCTCCCATGTTTGCCTTTGCAAGCCAGATGTGTCTCCCTCACTGCTCTACCCATCTGTGACATCAGAGCAACTAAGGCAACAAGGACAAGGGAGGCGATAATAATACCCATTGTGACATGAGAGCAGATCACAGTCATTCCCTTCGATACTTCCATTGCAGCCTGAGGGCTGTAAACATGATAAATATGCAGTTTGTTCATCCTTTTCAAGCCTACAGCAAATCATATGTGTTTTAAAATTATGATTTCGTTTTCCCCTATTAGGCTGAAATTGCATCACTGTGTGAGAGCACAGATTTGGATAGAATCCACGCTAAATGAATCTTGAGCAGCACTTCAAACCACTTGTCAGGCATTTCAAGAATGTGAGGACATGCAGGGCACATGGAAATAATCACTGAAGAGTCTCTGAATGGAAATGGTAGAATATATATGCTGCTTCTAGGGACCCCATTCAGATCTGAACAATCAGAAAGGCTTTGAAGAGGAGGTGGAGCAGGCAAAATGTGCCTGCAACTTTGCATGCCACAACTCCAATTCACTCGGGCCCTTTGCAAATATTCCTGTTAAGGTTCTTTTGATTTTCATGTGTTACCAGGAGTCAGGAGGATGCAGTTTGAAAAATGTACTTTGGAGGAAGGTTCTACTACTGCTTATCATAGCTACAGTCCTTTAATTGATTTCAGTGGCATGTGAGACTTTCTGAATAACTGTGCATAGGATAGGACTGGGAGAATCCATCCATTTTGGTTTCTCTTGGCTTCTCATTTTGTGTGTTCAGACCCAAAAACCTCCCCCCTAAATAAATTCACTCTTGACTCAAATTTTGGTTTTGGTTTTTGGCAGAATTTAGGCCACAACTTTATTGATTACAGAAAGTGACTGGTTGCATAGGCTCTGGTTCGACTGGCTCCCTGCCGTGCAGGTAGCGCTGACCCAGGGTTCCAGCATAGGTCAGCCAAGGGTGAAGACCTGGATAAGCGGAAAGCCAGGAACGGGCTAACTCCGCCACCCAAATGTCCCCCTGGACTCAGGCACAGGCACAATCTGCTCTCAGGGGTTGACCAAACCATCGAGTCCCTGGATTCCTTTAACGGAATACCCTTCACATAGGGATGGTGAGAGCATTCTCCCATCCCTATCAACATTCTCCCATCCCTATCAACCAGAGCCTATCCGCAACCTTACATGTTGTGACGATTTGCTACGAGGCAGGCAAAACCCAAATGGCAACAGCCAATCAGCCAAGTGGGGAAAATTCCTGCCGTGCCCCTGTTCCAACGACAGATGACACACAACGGCATAGCAAGGTCAAGCGCAACAAGCCCTAAAAGTAGGGAGAGGTGGGCGGGTGTTCCGAATGCACTCGCTGAAAGAGGAAGCTCTGGGGCATGTGCATGGGCATAAATAGGTCCCTCAAATCATTTAGACTGCGTCCCATTGGCCAGATTACACCCAGCTTCGAGGGACCTACCAATCGGGTGTTGCGGCTGACCAATGTACCCACCCACAACACAGGGTGCCGGTTGTTCAAGTCTCACTGCAATACGTGCCTTCTTTAAGGGAGGACCCGATTTCCCAATCATAACTTGAGATCCCCACATTTCCACATCAGTTTGTGCTGCTTCTTTTTAAAATGTTTGCATATTGTTTTTGAACATGTGAGTTAGGCAGACTCACTTTCCGATGTGGACCAAATCAAATTTCTTCCCCGGAGCCTGTGGCCCTCTCAATGTTGCTGAATTACAACTCAGTCATCCTGTTGGCTTGAGATGATAATGATGATTTATTTATTGAATTTCTACACCGCCCTGTACCCAGAGGTCTCAGGGCAGTTCACAGAAAAGATCACAATAGATAAAATAAAAACAATAACATTAACCACCACTCTCCCCCAAAGAACCACATTTTAAAAGGGGATAGGATGTCAATCAGGTCAACCAAAGGCCTGGTTTAAAAGGAACGTTTTTGCCTGGTGCCTAAAGGTGTATAATGAAGGTGCCAGGCAACTTCTCTGGGGAGAGCATTCCACAGATGGGGAGCCACTGCAGAGAAGGCCCTGTTCTTGTATTGCCACCCTCCAAACCTCTCCAGGAGGCGGCACATGAAAGAGGACCTCAGAAGATGATCTCAGGGTCTGGGTAGGTTCATATGGAAAGAGGCGGTCCTTGAGGTATTGCGGTCCTGAGCCGTGCTCCTGATGGGAGTTGGAGGACTACAGCTCCCCCATTTGTGGGTTCAAATTGTTGCTGTCAACTCCCTTGGAATTTAAAGAAATAATCTAGTCAAGGAATATCTGCAACAAGACCTTGCTGTTGCGATTGCATATGTTTCTGTTTAACTCTCGTTGCCCAGATGCTATCTATCATTAGCTGCTTTGCTAGTTTCTTGGGCATGTACATTTCATTTTTCCATGACTGGACAATTGTCTTCTGTTAGGGTTACCTAAAAAGGTTACAGAAAGTTATCTGTGTGAGGGGGCATTCCTATGGCATGATCCTCCAGGATGAGCAGCTTAGGATGTAGCAGATCTCTGGCTTACCTGACTGATTCCTGTTTCTGTCAGGCTCAGTCAGTTTTAAGTCACCAGCCCTTGCTCAGCCGAAGATACGCCAGTATAACTTGCTATTTCCAGTTCAGCCAGGCCTCAGTCAAGTGAGCTGAATCTCGCTGAGCCAAGGCCAATGTAAGTCTACCAGCTCCACCTGGTACACAGATTGAGACCCTACCTGCCCGCTGACTGTCTCACCAGAGTGGTGCATGCTCTAGTTATATCTCACTTGGACTACTGTAATGCACTCTACGTGGGGCTTCCTTTGAAGGTGACCTGGAAATTACAACTAATCCAGAATGCGGCATCTAGACTGGTGACTAGGAGTGGGCGCCAAGACAAGTGCTTTTTTCTGAGGGGACTCAGGGGTACGCGTACCCCTAAACATTTTGTAAATCTAAGTTTGGCCTCACTGAGGGACAGTATTCAATATAAGTAGGAAAATGAGAGTACCCCTAAACTTTTTTTTAGAAAAAACCCCACCACCAGCCAAGACCATATAACACTGGTCCTGAAAGACCTACATTAGCTCCCGGTACGTTTCTGAGCACAATTCCTAAACCAGGCTTCCTCAACCTCGGCCCTCCAGATGTTTTTGGTCTACAACTCCCATGATCCCTAGCTAACAGGACCAGTGGTCAGGGATGATGGGAATTGTAGTCTCAAAACATCTGGAGGGCTGAGGTTGAAGAAGCCTGTCCTAAACAAAGCAGTGTTTCCACCCCCATCATTCAGCCCAGACACTAAGGTCCAAGGGCCTTCTGGCGGTTCCCTCATTGTGAGAAGTGAGGTTACATGGCAAACCAGGCACAGGGCCTTCTTGGTAGTGATGCCTGCCCTGTGGAACACCCTCCCAGCAGATGTCAAGGCAATAAACAACTACCTGACTTTTAGAAGACATCTGAAGGCAGCCCTGATTAGGGAAGTTTTTAATGTTTGATGTTTTATTGTGTTTTTAATATTCTGTTGGGAGCCACCCAGAGTAGCTGAGGAAACCCAGCCACATGGGTGGGGTATAAACAAACAAACAAACAAACAAACAAACAAATATGTGGTGGGAGCATGGTAGGGAAGGGGTACCAGAGAAGGGGGATTTAGGCTGGATCCTAAGCTTATTCCGCTTAGGACAACCTGGCATAGAATGCTATTTTGATGGTTTGTTTTTCCTCTGCCAGGCTTAGACAGGGTAGCATCCCAGTTGGTGAATGGGGTTTGGATCTGGCATAAATTTACACCTGCTTAAAGTTAAATTGTAGAGTGGAAGAGCAGGACTCTACTGAATTTTTCCTCCATCTTCCACCTTCTTCCTCAAGTTGTCCAGCCCACTTTCCCCCTACAAGCCTGGATTCCAAAATACAGGGTTAGAGATAAAAGAAGATCAGTGGGAGAAGAAGGAAGCACCTCTTGCCTGTGTTATGTCTCCTGAAAATGCTTCCCTGTTTTGCATTTTGGATCCCATATGCTGCCTATCTGCAATCCAACCCTTACTGATCTCGAGTCCTCAAAGTCACAAATCATCAATCCTGTGTAAGGAAAACTTGGCAAAAACAGTGACTCACAAAAGACTGTTGTGAGAACAAACAAGCTAAAGTTTGTGAAAGAACTTCTGCTTGTTAAAAAGGACTATAAAAACTTTTCATCCAATAGTGAGGCAGACTCCAATTACAGCGAAACAGGAGCCGAGAAAATATAACCAAGCCTGGATAATGTAGAGTTCTGAGCAGATGGATGAATGTGAATCACAGCAGGGAAAAGTTGTTTGACATTTTCCAAATTTTGCCGTATTTCTCAGCTACCAGAGTTTAATGCCTTAAGAAGCCAGATGAAATTAAACAGTGGACTGCCAAGTAAATTACTGTTATCAATCATGATTTCAGATACTTGCTGGGCAAAAGGAAGAAACCGTATACTTCTTTTTATTTCACAGAGCTGATATTAAAAATGGAAATGAAAAGTATGTTCAATGTTGTGCAAAGTACATGTGTCACCAGATAGTGTTACCACATCATTTACTGGAATTATGGCATTTGCCATAGTTACGGGTACATGCTCCAGTATTTCCTGTTCATCAGACAAAAAGCCTATTTCCTGCTTTCCATTTCTTGTCAACCACTGTCCCCATCTTGCTTTTTTTTGGGAGGGGGGGGAGAGAATTGGAATAGCTTACCTTTTTTTTAACTGCTTACTGCTTTTGAATTATGGTGCTGGAGGAGACTCTTGAGAGTCCCGTGGACTGCAAGAAGATCAAACCTCTCCATTGTTAAGGAAATCAGCCCTGAGTGCTCACAGGAAGGACAGATCCTGAAGCTGAGGCTCCAATACTTTGGCCACCTCATGAGAAGAGAAGACTCCCTGGAAAAGACCCTGATGTTGGGGGAAATGGAGGGCACAAGGAGAATGGGGACGACAGAGGACGAGATGGTTGGACAGTGTTCTTGAAGCTACCAGCATGAGTTTGACCAAACTGCGGGAGGCAGTGGAAGACAGAAGTGCCTGGCGTGCTCTGGTCCATGGGGTCACAAAGAGTTGGACACGACTAAACAACAACAACCTTTTTTTATTAGTGTAAGCAGTTTCAATTTTGGTTGCGAGTCCCTAAAAGTCAATCTCCAGAATTGAGTAGACCATTGCCATATTGCTATAGGATCCCACCCCAACCCTTGGCCATGGACTTATCTGACAGTTGGAAGGTTTCTTCTGATACTTTAATCAAATTTGCTACTCCAATCAGTGTCATCCTTGATGTTCCTTACTCTTCATTTTTTATTCAGGTAGGTAGCCGTGTTGGCCTGACACAGTCAAAATAATTTTTTCAACTTCATTTTTTAATCATTATATTTCATACCCTGCAGCTGTCCCGGGGAAAATAGGGCATCCTGTTTTTTCACGCAAGAGCACAGTGGCCATTTTTGGTGCTGTGATCTTGCACAATCCTGCCCCGAAAAAGTGCCTTTTCAGGACTGCAATCTTGCATGGGTCACATGACTCACCTGGGAGATCCACTGGAAGATGCTTGTCCCAGTTTTTGGCCTGGACATGGTGGAGGGTATGACATTTAAGCCATGTAGTGCAACCCTATACATCAGGGATAAGGAACCTTTACCTCTCCAGATGTGGCAGGACTCCTTTTCTCATCATCCTTGACCACTAGCCATAAGCTGAGTCTGCTGGGAGCTAGAGTCTGGCAACATCTGGAAGAACACAGGTAGCTCACTTCTGCCATACTTGAATGCAATGGGACTAACTCCCATGTATAGGATTGCTTTTGAATTATGGTGCTGGAGGAGACTCTCGAGAGTCCCATGGACTGCAAGAAGATCAAACCTATCCATTCTTAAGGAAATCAGCCCTGAGTGCTCACAGGAAGGACAGATCCTGAAGCTGAGGCTCCAATACTTTGGCCACCTCATGAGAAGAGAAGACTCCCTGGAAAAGACCCTGATGTTGGGGGAAATGGAGGGCACAAGGAGAAGGGGACAAGAGAGGACGAGATGGTTGGATAGTGTTCGCAAAGCTACCAGCATGAGTTTGACCAAATTGCGGGAGGCAGTGGAAGACAGAAGTGCCTGGTGTGCTCTGGTCAATGGAGTCACGAAGAGTCGGACACGATTAAACGACTAAACAACACAATAGGATTGCAATCTCCATCACCAATAGTGACTGGAATGTATCATGAGAATTAAAAAACAAAGCAAAAAGGGATTGGGAACAGATTTAGCTGCTCCAAATTCTTCCAAGATGACTTTAACAGTTCTAGGAAACCATTTTGAAATACTTTCCTTCTTGTTTCCAACAACCTTACTGTTGTGTGGGTGAATTGTGCCACCTGCCATTGACACAACCATCGTACCTTAGATTTATACCAGACTGCCCACACATCATTCAACTTTATTAGTTTTTCTGGGATGCTTCCCTGATGTTATTACATTTTTGCCCTCTGGAGGGGCACTCCTGATCAACAAACGTAAGACAAAAAAGGAACATTTGTGGAATAATTACAGGTAGGTAGCCGTGTTCGTCTGCCGCAGTTGAAACAAAACAAAACAAATTCCTTCCAGTAGCACCTTAGAGACCAACTAAGTTTGTTATTAGTATGAGCTTTCGTGTGCATGCACACTTGGTATCTGAAGAAGTGTGCATGCACATGGAAGCTCATACCAATAACAAACTTAGTTGGTCTCTAAGGTGCTACTGGAAGGAACTTTTTAAAATTTGTAGAATAAAATATTAAACAATTTCAGCAGGAAGTCACGAGGCATGGACTTATTGGCAATAAAGATGTATGTTCACCCTGAAACTTCTGCAAGCTCCAACAGTATTGTGAGCAGGATCATGTACAATTGTCCCAATTCTGTCATGATCATGAATGCACAATAAAAAAGACATCTGGTTGGACCTATAATCTGGAGTGCTGTACCTGGAATTCCTATGTGTTTTGGAAACACTTACATCACAATATGTTTTTGGTTATGTGGCATCACCAATAAGCATAGCATCCTAATGCTAATCTGCTGGGCCATTTCTATTATAGCCCAACTTTTATATAATTCTCATGCCATGGAAGACTGTCTAATACTGATTTATGTTCTGAAAGCACAGAAAAACTTGTCATCTTGCTTTTATAATTATGATTGCTGAATTTGTTCCGTTTTAAACCTTCTATCAACTTGTTTAAATTGTATATATTATAGTACTGTTTACTGGGGATATGTTCATGCGTCTTAAACCATTTTGAATAAACATTTTAAGGAAAGCAATGTTCAGAAAAGCATCAAAAACAAGCCCAAAGTGCTTTCATGTAAAAGCTCATGCCTCAAACAAACCATTTCCCCCCTCTGAATGGACTTAAGCACATTTTTATTTCATTTCTTTCTAATCTAAATATGGGAACATTCTGTCATTTTGGATGCACGGATTCCAGAAAAATCCTTCTTCCTTGTTGTCCCCTTTCCCAACATTTTGGATTCATTTTACTGATGCACAAATAGGTTATAGGAGAGTACTTTTTGCAGAAGCGACGAGAGTAAATTAACTCCTTTCCCACAGCAATTATGGAGCAAATCCCATCTCTTCGGGGTTGGTTGGAAGATGAATGAATATTTAAACAAGAAAGGTCACCTTATGTCAAAGGTCACCAACAGGGCACAGCTTAGATCGACCCTACAGCTGGATCACCCTGAGATCAGCTTCTAAACCTCTTTTCATTGGAATGTGTGTGTTCTCTTTCAGATTTCTGCATACATTTTCTCAGAGGTCTTAAGGGAAGGTTTTTCATTTTTACAACTGTGGAATATCAGCGTGCAAATGTTACTTGTCTGAAGATGCAGAGTTAGACTAGACATCTTTGCAAGGGATATCAAATAGGCATGCACTCGACCACTCCAATAAAATGCAGGAAAGCCCTGCCGAAAGAGTGAACTGCCTGAGCTTTAATGGAAATGCTGACCTTTCACCTCTTAAATAATCTGACTCAGCAGCACAGAATGCCAAGGGAGGCAAAGTACTATTGATTGTTCTAAAAAAATACTAGCAATTTCTCATGCCTGGATCCTTGTGTAACCAAAATGGCGCAATCCATACCAAAAAGAGGCTCGAGGGAAACACCAGGATTTGCAGAAGTACAATAAAACAAAAACAAAACATTTAGGGGAAGGAACATCATGTATGTATATGTCATACCCTCCAACTTTTTTCTGATGAAAATAGGAACGTCCTAGTCTAATAATAATAATAATAATAATAATAATAATAATAACAACAACAACAACAACAACAACAACAACAACAACAACAACAACAACAACATCTTGCCCATATGATTTGGTTGCCCCAGCCACTCTGGGAGGCTTCCAACATAAAAAATAATTAAACATTTAAAAAACTTCCCTGTACAGGGCTACATTCAGATGTCTTCTAAGGGCTGGATAGTTACTTACCTCCTTGGCTTGGGTGGTCATATAATTCCATACTTGCAACATTTCTCCAATGAAAATAGGGACATACTAAGTTAAAGCAGGACGTTCCAGGATGAAATCAGAAACCAGGACGGCTTCTGTAAATCCAGGAGTGCCCCTGGAAAATAGGGACACTTGGAGGGTCTGCTATTTGTGTGTGTATCCTTTTTCATATAAGATACTCAAGGTAATTTGTTAGTTGAGGCTGATTATCTGGACCCATTGCAGGCCTGCTTTGGGTAGAAACTGTTCTGGTCACCCTGCTGGATGACCTATGCTGAGAGAGATCTAGGGTCGTTGCAACCTTCTTATACTTCCCTGGACCCCTTGGCAGCTTTCATTGACCATTACAGTGGTACCTCAGGTTACATATGCTTCAGGTTACAGACTCCGTTAAACCAGAAATAATGCTTCAGGTTAAGAACTTTGCTTCAGGATGAGAACAGAAATTGTGCTCCGGTGGCGCAGCATCAGCAGGAGGCCCCATTAGCTAAAGTGGTGCTTCAGGTTAAGAACAGTTTCAGGTAAAGTACGGACCTCCGGAACAAATTAAGTACTTAACTGGAGGTACCACTGTACATTCCTGTGGATAGTCTATTAGACTGGAAAATGGAGAATGGCTGTTTTGGCAGGTCTATACCTCCTTAGAGGACAGATTCCAGATGGTGGTGTTGTACTTCTGTACCTCCCAGCATTTGTGTTAGGTTGTATAACATTGGCTTCAATCTTGTCCCCCCCATGCTCTACAAAACCTACCATGAAATCTGTGAGGGAGGCCATCTAGGGTTTTGGAGTGCAGTGCTGATGATACACAACTCTTTCTCTTTTACATCTGATTCAAGTGCTAAATTGGTGCTTAGAATCAGTAGTGGAGTGGATGAAAGGCTGTAAACTGAAGTTTATTCTTAATACTTCAGGTAGGTGGCTTGTCTTATCATTGATGTTCAGTCTATTCTGGCTGGTGTTGCAGCTCCCTAAAACGGATCAGCTTCACAGTTTCAGTCTGCCCGGACGCTGAGGTCCAGCGCCGAGGGCCTTCTGGCGGTTCCCTCACTGCGAGAAGCAAAGCTACAGGGAACCAGGCAGAGGGCCTTCTCGGTAGTGGCGCCCGCCCTGTGGAACACCCTTCCAGCAGATGTCAAAGCGATAAACAACTATCTGACATTCAGGAGACATCTTAAGGCAGCCCTGTTCAGGGAAGTTTTTAACGTGTGACATTTTACTGTATTTTTGGTTTTTATGGAAGCCGCCCAGAGTGGCTGGGGAGGCCCAGCCAGATGGGCGGGGTATAAATAATAAATTATTATTATTATTATTATTATTATTATTATTATTATTATTATTATTATTATTTGCTTATGAAGCCAGTTATGTCATTAGAGGCCAGGTCATATTCTGTGTCTGGCGTGCGAACTACACAGACATAGCCTGACCATGGTTATCCATCCTGCAACATGTTCTATGTGCAGCTGGGAAAAGCCCAGTAATTGTACCTACCATAAAACTAACCAGGTCTGGACACTGAGAACATACCTTAGATGTGTTTAAAGAGCTCCACGGGCTACTGATAGAATCACAGAATTGTAGAGCTTGAAGATACCCTGAGCGTCATTTAGTCCAACCCCCTGCAATGCAGGAATCTCAACTAAACCATGCATGACAGATGTCCAACCAACCTCTGCTTGGAAACCTCCAATTAAGATGACTCCACCACCTTTCAAGGGAGTCCGTTCCACTGTTGAACAGCTCTTATTGTCAGAAAGTTCTTCCTGATGTTTAGTCGGAATCTTGTTTCATGTAACTTGAATCCATTATTTTGGGTCCTATCCTCCAGAGCAGCCGAGAACAAGCTTGTTCCCTCTTCCATGTGACATCCTTTGAGATATTTGAAGATGGCTATCATATCTCCTCTCAGTCTCCTCTTTTCCAGACTAAATATACCCAGCTCCTTCAACCTTTCCTCATAAGGCTCGGTTTCAAGACCCTTGATCATCTTGGTTGCCCTCCTCTGTACACGTTCCAGCTTGCCAACATCCTTCTTAAATTGTGGTGCCCAGAAATGGACACAGTACTCCAGGCTAAACAGACCCAACTCCCTCAACAGTTCCTCATAAGGCTTTGTTTCCAAACCCTTAGTTTCCAGACCCTTGATCAGCTTTGTTGCCAAGAATGTAAGAACATAAGAAGTGCTCTGCTGGATCATGCCAAAAAGCCATCTAGCCAATCAGATGTCCATGGGAAGATCCCAAACAGAATAAGAGGGCTTCTTAGTTTAGGGGGGGAAAGGTACCATAGATAAATGAATATGATAGAGCTGTAAAAGGATCATCATCATCATCATTCTTTGGGAGCCACCCAGAGTGGCTGGGGAATGAATGAATGAATGAGTGAATGAATAAATAAATACAGTGGTACCTCGCAAGACGAATGCCTCGCAAGACGGAAAACCCGCAAGACGAAAGGGTTTTCTGTTTTGGAGGCGCTTCGCAAGACGAATTTCCCTATGGGCTTGCTTCGCAAGACGAAAGCCCATAGGGAAATCTCCGGGGACCTCTTTTAAATGCTGGTGGTGGGGAGCAAAGCCTTTCCCCCCCTCCGGCCTTCAGAAGAGGTCCAGGAAGGCCGGCGGGGGCCGAAAGGCTTTGCTCCCCACCGCCAGCATTTTAAAAGCAGTCCGGGATAGCAGGGAAGCGCTTCCCGCTATCGCGGACGGCTTTTGAAGGCAGGCGGGGGGGAGCAAAGACTTTCGCCCCCCGCCCGCCTTCAGAAGAGGTCTTTGCTCCCCCCTGCCTGCCTTCCCGGGAGAGCGGAGAAAGGCAGCGCGTTTCTCCGCTGTCCCGGACGGCTTTTGAAGGCAGGCGGTGGGGAGCAAAGACTTTCGCCCCCCGCCCGCCTTCAGAAGAGGTCCAGGACCTTTGTCCCCCCGCCTGCCTTCCCAGGGGCTTTTACATCGCCCCGGACAGCGGAGAAGTCCTCCGCTGTCCCGGGCGATTTTAAAATGCCACCCGCCAGCATTTTAAGATCGCCCCGGACAGCGGAGAAGTCCTCCACTGTCCCGGGGTTTTTTAAAATGCTGGGGGTGGGAAGAAAAGCCCTTGTCCCCCCCCCCCCCCAGCCTTCAGAAGAGGTCGGGGGACAGACTGTTGGCCAATATGAGAACAGGAGGCTGGCTAGATTGGCCACTGGTCTGATTGAGCAGATCTCTTCTTATGTGCTTATAACAATAACTTCTCCTACAGTTGTTCTCCAGCAACTATCATGCCACCTCTGATCCTGGACATAGCATTCGCTATTATAAGCAGCAGAAGTTGATAGATGGATGAATATGTCTTAACTGCTTGGAGAAGTCATCAAAGCCATCACCACCTTTTGTGGTAGAGAATTTCATATGACTATGTTCCAAGTTTTTCCTCCATCCACTTGCTAATTGACCCTCTGAATAACCCTAAAAGATTAGTCAGTGGAGCCACCTGATTTGCAGAATACATTCTAACTGGACTTCCATTACTGTGGGTTTGAAAAAAAAACCCCAAGCATTCTGTAGAGATTTGAACCTGTTTCGCTCAAACGAATGTCTTGTACCTGGGCCCAGGGGCCACTTAGGATTAAGTCTGTTTAGGGCTAGGTCCTTTGGGGTCAAGTTACCTGAAGGAAAGGCTACTTCAACAGCAACTTCCCTGAGCACTGACATTATCTCTGGAGCATCTTCTCTGAGTGGTCCTGTCATCTAAATTGAGGCCAATGGCAACCAAGGAAAGGGCCTTCTCTGTTGTGGCACCCCATTTATTGTCCTCTCTCTTCAGGGAGGGTTATCTGTTAGTTTAATGCAGGGGTCCGCAAACATTGTCAGCAGGAGGCCAACCCACTGTTCCTCAGACCATGTGGTGGGCCGGACTATATTTTGAAGGGGGAAAAAAGAATGAATTCCTATGCCCCACAAAGAACCCAGAGATGCATTTTAAATAAAAGGACACATTCTACTCATGTAAAAACACCAGGCAGCCCCCACAAAGAACCCAGAGATGCATTTTAAATAAAACCACACATTCTACTCATTTAAAAACACACGGGCTGGATTTAGAAGGCGATTGGGCCTTAGTTTGCGTAAAGGTAAAGGGACCCCTGACCATTAGGTCCAGTTGTGACCAACTCTGGGGTTGTGGTGCTCATCTCGCTTTATTGGCCAAGGGAGTCGGCGTACAGCTTCCGGGTCATGTGGCCAGCATGACTAAGCCGCTTCTGGTGAACCAGAGCAGCGCACGGAAATGCCGTTTACCTTCCTGCCAGAGCGGTACCTATTTATCGACTTGCACTTTGACGTGCTTTCAAACTGCTAGGTTGGCAGGAGCAGGGACCCAGCAACGGGAGCTCACCCCATCATGGGGATTTGAACCACCAACCTTCTGATCGACAAGTCCTAGGCTCTGTGGTTTAACCCACAGCACCACCCGTGTCCCTTTTCCTTAGTTTGCCTACCCATGGTTTAATGTTTTTACAGCTCCAAGCAAAGAACTTTCCTTGGGTTTTGCCACTTGATGATTTTCAAACATTTCATCTTCTTCCTGCTGCTTTTTCTTGGTTGTTTTTCTGTATTTGATTCCATTGTTAACATCATGCTGCTTATTCTTTAATCAGACTTGGTAATTCATATGCTGAACGACAGACTAGAAATCTGATTTCTTTCCCCCCTCCAAAAAGAAAAACAACAACTGTTAAATTAATTAAATAAGTAACCTGTGGGGTCCTAAGTATTAGAAAGTGGTTTTCTGTCATTTAATCTTCAGAAGACTCCTTTAATATATCTGCATATACAGGCAGGAGATGTGAAATTCTAAGTACAAAACCTAAAAATAAAATAAAAATGCAAAGGCATACTTTTCAACTCCATTGGTTCCTAACCTTTCATGAACACTTAATTCCTCACACAGAAAGGAATAGTCACGCTGTAGAATCCTGTGGACCATGAAGGGTAATTGGATAACATCTTTTGAAAGATTTACAAGCTTGCCAAGGATTTCGCCAGCTTTAGAACTGACTGATTCAGTATGAAAAGATCTGAACAACCTGACCTATAAGTTTAAAGAGAGACCTTTTTTTCTTTTCTTTTTTTGAGAAAGTCTAATTTAGAGCTTGGAATAACAATGCCTGGTGGTGGGGAAACACATGGAAAACAAGGATAAATCTGACAACGTAGCTTTGCATTAAAAGCACGGAATCCCCTACCCTTCTTCAGTGGCGTAGCGTGGGGGGTGCAGGGGGGGCCGGCCGCACCAGGTGCAACATCTGGGGGTTAGGGTTAGAGGGCGCAAATCCACGGGTTAGGGGGCGCAAATTACTTGCCTTGCCCCGGGTGCTGACAACCCACGCTACGCCACTGCCCTTCTTCATATAAACCTTTCTTCTTATTTGGCTATCACTTGTAGCCAAGTAAGATTGTCTTCCATGAATATGGTCTTAACAGTGTGTCCATAAGTGACTGTGGAGGCCAATTCTGGATCCACACATCCTTTTACAGTGGGCAGTGGCGTAGCGTGGCTTGTCAGCACCCGGGGCAAGGCAAGTAATTTGCGCCCCCTAACCCGTGGATTTGCGCCCCCTAACCCTAACCCCCAGATGTTGCTCCCGGTGTGGCCGGCCCCCCCTGCACCCCCCACGCTACACCACTGTTTCCTGGCAGTTTTATTCTCTTGGCAAACCGCTTTTGTAGCTGTCAAGCGGTTTATAAATTTTAGGATTTTTTTTTTTTAAAGGGCATTTTCAGAAAAAGCTGCTCGTGGCTCTCAGCTGTTCCCTCTCAGCTGCTCGCTCCTAGTTTGTGGGAGGGTGGATTTAAGGCGTGACGGGGGGGTGCGTGCGAAGAAGGGCAACCTCTCCCCACTCCGCCGCTTTGCTCCACCCTGGCAGGCAGGCTGGCAGGCTGGCTACACGCGACGCGCTCGGAGAGGGCCTCCGGATCGTCCCCCGGGCTGGGCAAGGGCTCGTTCTCACGCAGCGGCTGTTGCGCAGCCTCGCCGCCGCCGCCGCCCTTGCTCCTTCGCGTGCGGGGAAAGGCCGCCGGCAGCCCTGGGAGCGCCTCCCTCCGCGCCTTCACACGCAGCTGTGCCAGCCCAGCAGGCGGCTCCCATCCTCCCCGAGCCCCGGCCGGGCTAGCGGGGGTTGTGAGCCACCTGCAGGGAGCCGGGGGTCCTAGCAGGCTCCCTCGGAAGGTGGAGCGGGGCCCTCCTTCGCTGGAGGTTGGATGGCCAGCTGCGAGGAATTCTTAGCAGGCTCGCTCCACCTCCTCCTC
The DNA here is from genome assembly GCF_964188305.1 of Podarcis bocagei. Classification (NCBI taxonomy): domain Eukaryota; kingdom Metazoa; phylum Chordata; class Lepidosauria; order Squamata; family Lacertidae; genus Podarcis; species Podarcis bocagei. The sequence goes on from NC_138130.1 coordinate 14,418,095, forward strand.
CTCCCGACTTTGCAAGGAATTAGCAGGCTCGCTCCACCTCCTCCTCCTCCCGACTTTGCTGCTGCTGCTGCTCGGCTTTTTTCCTCTACCGACGGCACGCTGTGCCTTGGAGAGGTTCCCGCTTCCTTGAGGGGGGCCGGCCAAACGCGCCCCCCAAAATGTTGCGCCCGGTGCGGCTGGCACCCCTGGCACCCCCCACGCTACGCCACTGACAGTGGGGACATAGGTTTCTGGGTGGGAAAGGATCATGGTGAGGATTTGCCAAATGTGCCTTCCTCTTAGCTCATTTCTCCCTTTCATCCCAAGTTCGTGCTTTTTCAAAGTCGATGACACCTTTGGTAGAGGCTATTCTCTAATTGGAGCACTCACAGGCCAGTGATTCCCAGTTGTTGGTGTTTATGCTACATTTTTAAAGATTTGCCTTGAGAGCGTCTTTAAACCTCTTTTGTTGTCCACCGGCATTATACTTACTATTCTTAAGTTGGGAATAGAGTAGTTGCTTTGGAAGATGATAATCAGGCATGAACAACATGACCAGTCCAATGAAGTGGATGTTGAAGAATCATTGCGTTGACACTGGTGATCTTTGTTTCTTTCAGGAGACTGACAATTGTTTGCCTATCCCAAATGATATGTAATTTTTTTCGAAGGCACTGTTGATGTAATCTTTCGAGGATTTATACACAAACGTTGGCCAGATACACTTTTCCATTTTTGCAATCAGTAATGGAGCTGCCATATTTTCACATGAGAGATACATGATGCTGCAGGAGTGATTCTCTTTGACTAGCACATGGAAGCATTTTGAGCATCGGGTGGGAGCATGGAGATTCAATCTGGACATCTAGGCTGTTGTTCCTTCTGCTCTGGAACAGGCTGTTGCTGATTTTAATGTGCTGTTATGTTGCTGCTTTATTATTATGGTATATTACTGGATTCAGTTGTTAGATATGCTAAATATGATATGCTATAGAATTTTTTTTTTATTTATCAGCTGAAATGTATTTTTTTGCAACAATTCTTCATTCTTTTCATTTATAGATTAGGAATACACACACACACACACACACACACACACACACACACACCCTTTATTGTTCTAAAGAAACACCCAAGGCTGCTCATTCTGTAAGATAAAGTCAAATGTTAATAAGCATTTACACTAATATAAAAGAGAGGTGGCTTTTGTTTGTGAAAATGGTAAACAGGAGCTTAGAGAGCTGATGAATATCCAGCCTTCTTTGCTTTAGAGATTTGTTAGTTAGTTTGCATTGGGAAGGGCTGGAGAAAAGGAGCAGAAAATAGATAACAACAGAGGCTGCGGGACCCTTCTCTTGCGCACAGTTGGAGGTGGGATTTTCTCCATATCCAAAAGAAGGAGCAGAAGGTGTCAGATGAGGATTCAGCTAAGCAGAAAGTGTGGAGCAGGGCAGCAGGGCTACCCACCCAAAGGGATATGGGTGACCCTGAACTCAACAGGTGGCTTTTTTTGCTTTTGTTTTGATGCTGAACTGAAATGTAATTGAATTACATTAGTGCGTGTGTAACATTCTTCCAGCTTGGAAGGGTGGCACTGTGCTCTAAACCACTGAGCCTCTTGGGTTTGCCAATCAGAAGGTCGGCAGTACGAATCCCCACGATGGGGTGAGCTCCCATCGCTCAGTCCCAGTTCCTGCCAACCTAGCAGTTCGAAAGCGCGCCAGTGCAAGTAGATAAATAGGTACCTCTCCGGCGGGAAGGTAAACAGTGCTTCCGTGCGCTGCTCTGGTTTCGGTGTTCCATTGCACCAGAAGCGGCTTAGTCATGCTGGCCACATGACCCAGAAAAACTGTCTGTGGACAAACGCCGGCTCCCTCGGCCTGTAAAGCGAGATGAGCGCCACAAACCCAGAGTCATCTGCGACTGGACTTAACTGTCAGAGATATTGTAACTTTACCTTTTTAACATTCTTACATTTCTTACATAACCTACATATGTGTTCACACCATATTATGGGACCTCACAGAAAAAGATACAGAATTATTTGTTCTATTGGTGTTAATGTCAACCATTTGTACTAGCTAGCTGCTGTTTCCCTTTTCTCAGCTTCTTTAGGCTTATTTTTCAGAAGAAAACACAGGAAGTATGAAAAGGGGTCTCTTAGGCATTGAATGGGGATGCTGCTGCTGAGGGTGTCCTTCTTTGCTCTATTCCTCCCCAGACATCCTCTCTTTCCTGATGTGGCTGGGGTTAGAGCCCTGCCAACTGCAGCCAGGAGGAAGGGAATGGAAGAAGTGATTCATATTGGCACTGCCAGCATGAGAATTAAACCAGGTAGTCTCAGTAGCCTGTCAGTGCAACACAAACAGAGAAAGACAATCCATTACCGCTTTGTTCACCTTCAGACAGCAAGCAAAAGATTCAGTGTTCTTACACTCACAAACTCTGTGGCCATGAAAAATCTAGCACGCCTAGCTTCTCCCCAAGTGCTGGTTTTGAATGAATACACACATGCACTTAGGAAGGAGCATGCAATCATTCAGTCCCTAGCAAATTAAAGCAGTGCTATCCAGCAATATGGAGTCATAGACTCAAATCATAGAGTTGGAAGGGACCAACCCCCTACAGTACAAAAAGTCCAGCCCCCTGCAATGCAAAAACATTCAGCTGTCCCATACGGGGATTGAACCTGCAACCTTGGCATTATCAGCAACACACTCTAATCAACTGAGCTATACAATATGGGGCTGCTGGTCATACATTTTACATCTCAGATATCAAAATGTGTGGTAATGTTCAGGGATGCAGGAGAGGATATATTGTTTGATTATATCCTTTCCAACTTCTGTTAACAAGTTCTACAATTTAGCAGAGTAACATCCTCCTTTTTAAACTTGCACAGCGGATGCATTTGCTCAGGCTCGCTAAAGCCTCTAAAATAAGTTACTTGGTAGTTTCCCCTTTAGTCCCTCATAAAAGAAATAGACACAACACAGTCTTCTATAAAAGTATAAAAAGAGTTTACTCACTCACTCACTCACTCATTCCGTTCACAGATGGATCCCAGAAGGCAGACTTAAGTTACAAAAGTAATATACCTGGAATCTATCCCATAAAGAGATAGTCCCTTTGTCCTCTCTTGGCTGGAAGCCAAGAGAGCATCTTAGGCTAAGCAGATGTTGCTTCTTTGACGAATGTAGTCAGAGAGAGAGAGAAATGGCAGCCAGTCCTATGCTTTTGTTACCTGCACAGGTGAGGCCACCCCCACCTCTGGTCACATGTAGAGGAAGTCTGTCCCAGCCTAGGAGGAAACAGGAAGTTCCGACTGGCTGGTCCAGACACCCCCTTTTTATGTTCACTCTAGGGATGTTGTACTTGACTGCTCTGTGTTTCACATCCCACAAAATGACTCGTAAGTAATTCCTAAAATAGGAAGAGCATCTTTCCCAGGCATCCCAAAATCATGTTGATCCTACAGGAAAGGAGAGATGCACCTTCAGATTTGCTGCAGCTGGGACAGTTGCCAGGTCGGCATCAGATACAGAAGGAGATTGATACAGTGAGTGTCAACCTTCTGCAAACATAGGAAACATTGTCTTTTTAGAGGTCTCCAATGCAAAGGCAACGTAAAACAAAAAGCACAGGTAATGTACTGTGTAATCGTAAAAACATTTTATATACTCTGTTTCGTTATGTGTTTCCTTTGGGTTACGTTGATAAAAGTGAGGGGGAGAGAAGGGATTGCCAGAGCTAAACCTTGACAGCAGCGCCTATGATCCTGCAAGGCAACTGGGATCCTGAAAGCAAGCAGTGTTTATCCGTTGCTAAAACTACAGAATGAGCAACAGTCCTGTATGCTCAAAGAACGTCGTGTGTGCACCTAAGCTGTTCTACTCATGGCCATTCTAATAGTAGCCACTAAGGAGTGTTTAAGTGAGCAAAAGTGTGGCGCTCAGCTTGCTTTTCAGGCTGAGGGAGCTGGCATTTGTCCACAAACAGTTTTTACAAGTCATGTGGGCAGCGCTTCTGGCACAACAGCACACTGTGATGGAAGCCAGAGCGCACAAAAAAAAACCATTTACCTTCCCGCCGCAGCGGTACCCGTTTTTCTACTCACGCTGGAATGCTTTTGAACTGCTACATTGGCAGGAGCTGGGACAGCAAGGGGAGCTCACCCTGTCGCGGGGATTCAAACCGGGGACCTTATGATCAGCACGCTCAAGAGGCTGGTGGTTTACCTTTTTTGAGCTTAACCTACACACACACACACACACACACACACACACACAACTTTTCAGTGGGCTCCACAAGTCTTTATATCCATGAATTCAGGCTCTGATTCAGAGTATTACCCATGAATGAGTTGTGTAGATGAACTATTTCAACAGAGGTTTACACTTAAGCAGGCAAATCACAGATGGAAAATACTATATTGGCAATGATTTTCAGACACTGTCTGACTAAAGCATGACCAGCATTTGATTGCAGGTTCTACATTGTGGAATTGCAGTTATATACAAAGCCTGTGAATAACCATTTCCATAAAACCAAGACTTCGCCAAAGATTGTGTTTCTGATGAGTTTTTTTGTTTGTTTGTTTTTACAATGCATCATTTTATCTACCTTTAGGGAGTCTTTAATCTAAATGCAGTTTTGGCAGTAATAGGCAAGGCAAGAGTTATTGTCACACTAAATCCAAGCGATTGTGTTCTCTAATTTCTGTTGCATGTAGACACGTTTTCATCATATTTAAAGAGATGCACCATTATGACTCTGTGTGACGTTATGTGAAGCAAATGATTGGGGTTCTGTCTTTTATTGCTGAAAGAAAGATAGCTTATGCAAATCAAAGTAATATGTAAACAAGGGCAATGAGCTGTAGGTTGCATATTGCTTGATAAGAGGATGCAAATGTCACTGTAAAGCAGACACACAAATTCTTGACAATTAGGCTTGCTAAGTTTTTCTGTCAACTTTTGTTGGTTTGAATCATAGAATCATAGAGTTGGAAGAGACCACAAGGGCCATCGAGTCCAACCCCCTGCCAAGCAGGAAACACCATCAGAGCACTCCTGACATATGGTTGTCAAGCCTCTGCTTAAAGACCTCCAAAGAAGGAGACTCCACCACACTCCTTGGCAGCAAATTCCACTGTCGAACAGCTCTTACTGTCAGGAAGTTCTTCCTAATGTTTAGGTGGAATCTTCTTTTTGTAGTTTGGATCCATTGCTCCGTGTCCGCTTCTCTGGAGCAGCAGAAAACAACCTTTCTCCCTCCTCTATGTGACATCCTTTTATATATTTGAACATGGCTATCATATCACCCCTTAACCTCCTCTTCTCCAGGCTAAACATGCCCAGCTCCCTTAGCCGTTCCTCATAAGGCATCGTTTCTAGGCCTTTGACCATTCTGGTTGCCCTCCTCTGGACACGTTCCAGTTTGTCAGTGTCCTTCTTGAACTGTGGTGCCCAGAACTGGACACAGTACTCCAGGTGTGGTCTGACCAGAGCAGAATACAGTGGCACTATTACTTCCCTTGATCTAGATGCTATACTCCTATTGATGCAGCCCAGAATTGCATTGGCTTTTTTAGCTGCCGTGTCACACTGTTGGCTCATGTCAAGTTTGTGGTCAACCAAGACTCCTAGATCCTTTTCACATGTACTGCTCTCAAGCCAGGTGTCACCCATCTTGTATTTATGCCTCTCATTTTTTTTGCCCAAGTGCAATACTTTACATTTCTCCCTGTTAAAATTCATCTTGTTTGTTTTTGCCCAGTTCTCTAATCTGTCAAGGTCGTTTTGAAGTGTGCTGAAATCAAGGTAGGCTACATCTAGTGCGTTCCCTTCATCTACCAGGCTTGTAATTCTGTCAAAAAATGAGATCAGGTTAGTCTGACATGACTTATTTTTCAGAAATCCATGCTGACTATTGGTGATCACAGCATTCCTTTCTAGGTGCTCACAGACTGTTTGCTTAATGATCTGCTCCAGAATCTTCCCTAGTATTGATGTCAGACTGACTGGGCGGTAATTATTTGGGTCCTCTCTTTTCCCCTTTTTGAAAATAGGGACAACATTTGCCCTCCTCCAGTCTGCCGGGACTTCGCCTGTTCTCCAGGAATTCTCAAAGATGACTGCCAGTGGTTCTGAAGAGATAGATGGAAGTCTATTTTGTTAAAGTCTAGATCAGGAGTCTCCAACATGGTGCCCTCTAGGTGATGTTGGATTGCAACCCTCATTTCCCCTGACCATTTGTCATGCTGGCTGGGACTGATGGTTGTTGGGAGTCCAAGATTACATGGAACTACCTTTGAAGGTGATCAGATAACTACAATTAATCCAGAATGCAGAAACTAGACTGGTGACTAGGAGTGGCCGCCGAGACCATATAACACTGGTCCTGAAAGACCTACATTGGCTCCCAGTACATTTCCGAGCAAAAGTGTTGGTGCTGACCTTTAAAGCCCTAAATGGCCTCGGCCAAGTGTACCTGAAGGAGCGTCTCCACCCCCATCGTTCAGCCTGGGCACTGAGGTCCAGCTCTGAGGGCCTTCTGGTGCGAGATGTGAGGTTACAAGGAACCAGGCAGAGGGCCTTCTCAGTAGTGGCGCCTGCCCTGTGGAACACCCTCCCATCAGATGTCAAGGAGATAAACAACTACCTGACTTTTAGAAGACATCTGGAGGCAGCCCTGTTTAGGAAAGTTTTTAATGTTTGATGTTTTATCGTGTTTTAATATTCTGTTGGGAGCTGTCCAGAGTGGCTGGGGAAACCCAGCCAGATGGGTGGGGTATAAAATAATAATAATAATAATAATAATAATAATAATAATAATAATAATAATAATACTACAGAAGGATGTATTATTGTCCCAAGGTGACAAATTGTTTCAAATGCTATGCAGGGAGTCCTCAAGGGTTAGAGAGGATTCAAGCCTGCATGGAGGAAAGAGATAAGGAGGAGGAGCCAAGCACTGAACTGAACTCGAAGCCAGGAGCTGACAAGTCTTCTCCTTTTGGACAGATACAACTTGAAAGGTGCTGCGCTTTGTGCTGGCGACTGCGGGTGGCACTGTTGCATCTGATAAAAGCTTAAATGAAATGAAAAATCTAAAAAGAGACTGGACTTTAAATAAATCATTGTGATGAGTCAGGCCACTTGTCTTTGGAAAGAAGAGCAAGAAGGAACCAAACTCATTCTCTCTGCTGGTGGAGTGAAATTTCACAGCAGCTTTGGGGATTGAACCCCACTCTCCACGCTTCCTTTGTAAAGGCTTAGGTCTGCGACCAGAAGAAGCAAGCTATGAAAGACACAAGTAGTATCTTGATCATTCCAAGGGATGAATTGGTGGCACTTGATACCCCACACAACACAACAAAGCTGATATAGTATATTACAGGAGTTGGAAGCTATGGTCCACAGTAAATGTAAAAAGGACCCCTGGATGGTTAAGTCCAGTCAAAGATGTCTATGGGGTTGTGGCGCTCATCTCTCTTTCAGGCCGAGGGAGCCGGCGTTTGTCCACAGACAGCTTTCCGGGTCATGTGACCAGCATGACTAAATCGCTTCTGGTGCAATGAAACACTGTGACAGAACCCAGAGTGCACGGAAATGCCGTTTACCTTCCTGCCACAGTGGTACCTATTGATCTACTTGCACTGGCGTGCTTTTGAACTGCTAGGTTGGCAGGAGCTGGGACAGAGCAACGGGAGCTCATCCCATTACCAGGGGCGCCCAAACTTTTTTTCAAAGAGGGCCAGATTTGATGAAGTGAACATGCGTGAGGGCCAACTGAAGTTGTTGAACTTTTTTTTAGGATTTAACCCCAAAGTTGTTGAACTTTTTTTTACAATTTTACCCCAATCTTTTTTGGGATTGAAGTTGGGGGATTTTACCCCAGGACATATACTGCCACATGCGCCAGATTTAATTGACTGGTGGGCCAAATTAGGCCCCTGAATGGACTTTGGACATGCCTGCGTTATGTGGATTCGAACCGCCAACCTTCCGATCATCAAGCCCAAAAGGCTCAGTGGTTCAGACCACAGCACCACCTGCCCCCTTGTGGTCACAGTATTGGTCACAGACTGCGATTAGGCAGTAGGTGGCATCAGTTTTAATTGTGGTAGATTGAGAAAATTGACCCTGCGGTTCAAGCTATAGATGCTTCTTTACAATTGGTGAGAGATGCACTCAGCATAAGGGAAGTTCTGGATGAAGGCAAAGCAACACCGGAGCCAAGGCTTAAACAATTCCAGGGCATCCTCTGAAGGGTCACAAAGACTATCCTGGGAGGGGCAGTGGTCCATCAGGTGGCGTCGCCACGGCATTTCCAAGAGGAGGCTTTTCAACAAGCTCATGGCTGGCATAAAAACAAAAGAGAAAATCTGAAGAGGGACTGAACTTCAAATAAGCTGCTGAGATGAGTTGGACTTCTTGTCTCTGCAAAGAAGAGTAAGATGGAGCCCAAATCCACTCTTTCTCTTGGAGTGGGCTCTGAAGGAACACACACCATTGTAATTTATGGATACGCTCAGAAGATACAAAAGGAAAGAGCTAGTTATGTGTTAGCAGTTCTTACCTGATTTCTTCCTTTGCTTGTTTGTGGATTAGGACGTTCTGCTATGTCTGCTGCATAGGCATGCAATTATTCTGCTGTTTGCAGTAACAGTTATTACGATGAATGCAGCCACAAAAATGCTATGTACACACTCTTAGAGCAGGCGTACCAGGTAAGAACAGCAGGGTTAATTAAATACCGTCACCTGTGCTAAGCAAGCACCTCTTTCATTTCTCTTTAAGAAAAACACACACAGCCCCACATTGTATGTGCAGTTGCTAGCAGAGCTGCCCAGAGCAGAATGACAGACAGAGGAGCTGCTCAGCTCCGATAGAAGAGATGGGAGATAGTTTTATAAATCACCTCCACACTGTCCGCATTTTGTAGGAGAGATTCAGTTGCCTCCCGGAAATTTAGTCTGCACAATTGTAGCCCTCTATGCTTTGTTGCAACAAGTCCCTTTAAAACACACACACATATACAAGTTTTTGCGCTTCGAAAAATGACAGTGGAATGCACACCAAAAAGTGTGGTGTAAATGGGGTAAAAAGGTAAGGGTAAATGACCCCAGACGGTTAAGTCCAGTCAAAGGCGACTATGGGGTGCGGCACTCATCTCGCTTCAGGCCAAGGCAGCCAGCGTTTATCCACAGACAGCTTTCCAGGTCATGTGGGCAGCATGACTAAACCGCACAGAAACCAGAGCACACAGAAATGCTGTTTACCTTCCTGCCGCAGTGGTACCTATTTATCTACTTGCACTAGTGTGCTTTCGAACTGCTAGGTTGGCAGAAGCTGGGACACAGCAACTGGAGCTCACCCTGTCGTGCGGATTGGAACTGAAAAACCTCCGATTAGCAAGCCCAAATTAGCAAGAAGATGTATAACCACCACAAAAGCAAACCAGGATGAATGTCCATTGTCATAAAACCTGCCTGCACACCAATGAGAATGAATGCTCAGTAAGGAATAGGCAAAGGAAGTCTAACCTTCACACTGATTTTGTGCAAGCACATCCAGATGAATGTTCAATAAGCAGGCTATCTAGAGTAACCCATAGTCTCTGCATTTTTTATTCTTTCAACTTTAGTCAGTTGCTGCTGAGTCTGGTTCGGAAACCATGCTGGTGGAAGCACCTGGAGCCAGCCTGGTGGTATTATGGGATTTCCCTGCCCATGCAGAATGGAACCAATGGTGGGTAGGCAAACAGTAGCAATGTTAATAACTGGGGCTTAAATTACATATGAAATGAATAGTACCTGGATATAAGGAGAAATCAAAATGACATATGAACCTTGTGGTAAGAGAAATTTAACGATGATTGTAGGTAGAGTTTCGATTGGAGAAAGAAAATGCAATTGCTCTCAGCTTAAAGCTTCTGTAGAATGTTGTTTCTATGGATTTCTAGATTCAAGTAAATATTTGCTTTCTTGTATATTTTTGAAGCACGGTATTCATTGTGGACTTTTACACTAAAAAAGAAAGAGAAAACACTAAACAAACTTTTAAATAAATGTTTTCGGCTGTTTTGCTTAGTTTTGCCACTGCTGTTATTGTTGATCCTCTCTGATTTGTCTCAGTTCAGTGCACAAAGTTCTGAGAATAAGCCGGTTTTAGAATTGTGCTTTTCAAGCAGAAATACTGAGTTTGTTAATGCCTGAATTTTTCAGTTAAACAATTCCTGACCTGAGCTTAGATGCTATTCATAAAGACTTGTGTGTGTGCATGCAACCATACATCTAATTTCTATAGAAAAAAATAAATATGATTTTTGGAACCCATACAACTGTGAAAAGGATCCCTTGGTGAAAAACTGGTAGATCAGGCTTTTCAAACAAAAGCATTATATCCATTACAAGCGTATAAAAAGACATATGTAACATCTAAAAGAACCCATGTCACAAAATTGTCATTTTCTGTGAAAGCCAAATAAACCAACATATAACAACAACAACAACTTATTTATACCCACCCATCTGGCTGGGTTTCCCCAGCCACTCTGGGTGGCTTCCAACAAAATATTAAAATACAATAGTCTGTTAAACATTAAAGCTTCCCTAAACAGGGCTGCCTTCAGATGTCTTCTAAAAGTCTGGTAGTTGTTTTTCTCTTTGACATCTGATGGGAGGGTGTTCCACAGGGCGGGTGCCACTACTGAGAAGGCCCTCTGCCTGGTTCCCTGTAACTTGGCTTCTCGCAATGAGGGAACCTCCAGAAGGCCCTCGGCGCTGGACCTCAGTGTCCGGGCAGAATGATGGAGGTGGAGACACTCCTTCAGGTATACTGGACCAAGGCCATTTAGGGCTTTAAAGGTCAGCACCAACACTTTGAATTGTGCTTGGAAACATACTGGGAGCCAATGTAGATCTTTCAAGACCAGTGTTATGTGGTCTCGGCGGCTGCTCCCAGTCACCAGTCTAGCTACCGCATTCTGGATTAGTTGTAGTTTCCAGGTAACCTTCAAAGGTAAACAAACATAGAGCGCATTGCAGTAGTCCAAGCGAGAGATAACTAGAGCATGCACCACTCTGGCGAGACATATAGCTTTAGGTGCAAGATTTCTTCGATTACATAAGGCTAGCAATTATGACCAGTGAAAAATACAGGAACACACAAATGAAACATGCCAGTGAGAGCTGGGTCACACAACATCTGGGGATAGCAATGTCCCCAAATGTACTGTTCTTGCTTGTCCTTTTATGCATAGTAGCAAATCAGAACAATTTACTTACTTGGGTTGGCATTGGTGTCCACTGGGGTGAGATATCTAGTGCCCATCAGATTTGTCTGGACAGCAACCTCTATCATCCTTGGCCATTGGCCATGCTAGCTGGGGCTGATGGGAAATTTAGTATAATAATAATAATAATAATAATAATAATAATAATAATAATAATAATTTACATGGGGCTGGTTGCCCCAGCCACTCTGGATGGCTTCCAACAAATTAAAACACAGTAGGACATCAAACACTTCCCTAAGCAGGGCTGTCTTCAGATGTCTTCTAAGAGTCAAATAGTTTCCTTGACATCTGATGGGAGGGCGTTCCACAGGGCGGGCGCCACTACCAAGAAGGCCCTCTGGCTGGCTCCTTGTAACCTCACCTCTCACAGTGAGGGAACCACCAGGAGGCCCTTGGAGCTGGACCTCAGTGTCCGTGCTGAATGATGGGAGTGGAGACGTTCCTATAGTTATGTAGGGCCAAAGGTGTTTAGGGCTTTAAAGGTCAGCACCAACACTTTGAACTGTGCATGGAAACATACTGGGAGCCAATGTAGATCCTAGAGGAGCAATGTTATATGGTCTTGGCGGCCACTCCCAGTCACCAGTCTGGCATCTGCATTCTGGATTAGTTGCAGTTTCCGAGTCAGCTTCAAAGGTAGCTCCACATAGAGAGCATTGCAGTAATCCAAGGAGGAGATAACCAGGGCATGTACCAATCTTGCTAGACAGGATGCAAGACCGATGTCTCAGATGGAGCTGGTAGACAGCTGTCCTATCTAACAACATCTTGAGGGCCATGTTTCCTCTATCTGTAGTGTATAATCAGGGATGCACTTGGAATCAGAGACTGAACCTGCTGTCTACCCCTGTTGATTTCAGCCACAGTGCATCCAGTCTGTTCCTATGCATTTAGTACTGCCCTTCTTCTGTGTAAGGTAAAGGTAAAGGACCCCTGGACGGTTAAGTCCAGTCAAAGGGGACTATGTGGTTGCAGCACTCATTTCGCTTTCAACCTGAGGGAGCCAGCATTTGTACCCAGCTTTCTGGGTCATGTGGCCAGCATGACTAAACCACTTCTGGCACAACAGAGCACCGTGACGGAAACCAGACCACATGGAAATGCCATTTACCTTCCCACTGCAGCGGTACCTATTTATCTATTTGCACTGGCGTGCTTTCAAACTGCTAGGTTGGCAGGAGCAGGGACTGAGCAATGGCAGCTCACCCCGTTATGTAGATGATTCTTATCTTAAGAATGATAAGAATCTCTCTCACGCACTGTTTATATAGAAGTGGTTGGTTTACTAAGTCTCGCTTGGCACTGATTCATCCAGGAGTCCTTTCCCCAGAATTCATTAAAAGGGAAAAAAAGAACATAACACAGAGTTTATGCCTCAATGTGTGGAAGCCATATCAATAATCCATGTTATGTCAATAAAACAGGACACTGTGTTATGACCTTGGATGCTGTTGCTTTGGCTGGGATTCTGAGGGCGCACATTTGTGAGCGAGCGGACTTGAATTCCAAAACACAACATGAATAATTTGTGTGTGGAATAGTATAGAAGCTGTTGGATTCCCCCTCCTTTAGCTATTCTTTGTAGACGATTGAAGGACAGCAACAGTTGAGGTCTTTTCCGCTCTTATTCATGCTGGCATGTGGCTCAGAGATTCCTTTCTTGTCAACCAGGACTTGACCCTTAGAGACCCTTTGAGGACAGAGTATTCTCACCTCTGGAAAGAAGAGCTGCTTTTAAATTTATTTATTTTTAAAAAACCACCCTTATTCCAATCTCAGTGCAGAGAGTGAAGTCCAAACGTTACCTCAAGATACAGGCACTCAAATAATCTATAAAAGGTTACATCTTCACAGGTGGAGATTTTCCTCCAGGGAAGTTGTTTCACTTCTGATATTTTTCTGCCATGGGTACTGCCTAGAGGAGGTCGCAGACATATAATGCAGGAACTCAAAAACTGGGCATTTAAAAGAAAATTCTGTGAAAAGGGGGGAGGAGGAGCAAAAGGTGAGATTAAAAGCATTGCAGCAACATCTCATTTATCTAAAACCACAGTCCCATTTATTCAAGTCACCAGAAAGAATGTTCAAAACAGCAACATTCGGAGAGTAAGATAAACTTGCTCCTTTTCTATGCTTGCCATTGTAGTCTGTGAGCCTGATGGAGTGGCCTCTGTCTTTTTAATTCAGGTGTGCTGCTTTGGAGAACAATCACTGTCTAAAAAGTGGGATAAAAATATAGTAAGGGATACTGAATAAATACATAGTGGTGCTTATTATTATTTGCGTGCTGAGGTCCCCAAAACACCCTTAACCCCAATAACTCACACATCACACATGAATTTTTGTTTAAGGTTTTTGGCATAATTTTGGCCACAACTTTATTTGCATACAAATTGTGAGTGGTTGCTTAGGCATTGGTTACGACTAGCTGTCCCTCCCGCATTGGGGACAGCACTGGCTCCCGGATTCCAGCGGAAGCCAGTGTGGAGGAACAAGTTCAGGGATAGGCGGAGCTGCGGCACAGACCCTCAGCTTCTCCCCGCATGCTCCTAGGAACTTACACGGCCCAAGCCCGATTCCAGGGGCTTGGACGAATGGATGGTAAGTCCCTGAATTCCTTTAACGGAATTCCCATGCAGCAACATCATTGGAGGGGCAGGCACAGCCAATCCATACCCCTCCACCAACCAATTTAAACCAATGCCTAACCGCCAACCTTACAAGTTGTGACGTATTGCTAAGCAGTAGGCAAAACCCAAGAGGCACGCACTAATCAGCCAAATGGTAAATTCCTACTGGGCCCCCGCACCAAGGCGAACGACCCCATGACAGGCAAAGCAAGGTCAAAGCGCAAGCCCAACAAGGGAGGGCGGGCGGGAGATCCGATGTCCACAGCGAAAGAGAAAGTACCCTGCTGTGGACCTTCCTTAAATAACCTCTGACCTCTCCCCCAAAATTGCAACATCAAATTTACCCCAGCAACACCAACTCCAGCCAAAAGTAGGCCCCTTAAACCAATCCACCTAATTACTACAGGGTGCTTTGTCTGACCCATCCGCAACACGTGCTCTCCTTTAGTGAGAACACGCTTTGCGTGCTGAGGTCCCCAAAACACCCTTAACCCCAATAACTCACACATCACACATGAATTTTTGTTTAAGGTTTTTGGCATAATTTTGGCCACAACTTTATTTGCATACAAATTGTGAGTGGTTGCTTAGGCATTGGTTACGACTAGCTGTCCCTCCCGCATTGGGGACAGCACTGGCTCCCGGATTCCAGTGGAAGCCAGTGTGGAGGAACAAGTTCAGGGATAGGCGGAGCTGCGGCACAGACCCTCAGCTTCTCCCCGCATGCTCCTAGGAACTTACACGGCCCAAGCCCGATTCCAGGGGCTTGGACGAATGGATGGTAAGTCCCTGAATTCCTTTAACGGAATTCCCATGCAGCAACATCATTGGAGGGGCAGGCACAGCCAATCCATACCCCTCCACCAACCAATTTAAACCAATGCCTAACCGCCACTCGAGCCCCTTACGCTCGCCGCCAACCACTCACAGCCTCAAACACACCCTCAACTTATCCACCACTGAACTCAACCACACATCATTCCCAACAGACGACAGATGAACCCCATCCATCATAAACAATTCAGTGGCTTTGAACCTGATCAAGGGGTGTGAAATCACAAACCCGCCCAAATCAGCCACCAACTTGCTCACTGCAGCATTAATCCGTTTCCTGGACCGCTCGGTGGCTTCCACATAAGGGCTACCCCTCCACTTACGGCGTTGAAGTAATTTTGACCAAATTATTGTCGTTGGCTGCACCATGGCCGCCAAATCCTTCACATCTTCCAATATCATAGCACGCAGAACAAAACAAGAATGTGACACCAAATCATTCTCCCCAAGCTGAATGACAATCGCCGTAGGAGGGCCCTCCAAAAGAACACGCCTCTGGATAAGCGGCAGAAGTTCCTTCCACAGCATTCCCCTTCTGGCGATCCAGGACACTTTCACTTCCTGCGGAAAGCCAAGATCGTCACCCAAGCCAGACTGTCGAGCTCTGCGAGCTGCCCAGTGCACAATACTGTGCCCTACAATCCAGATACGTGTAGGGGCTTGACCTAGGGTAAAACAGATACGTAAGCACACGAAATTGCATCATTTACATACATAACCCTTGTATGCGTCCGACCTCCAACGACCCAGGTCTTTTATCCTTCTTGCCGATAAACCCCAATGAGCGGCCGTCGTCGCGGCCCCAATCCTGAAGGAATGAGGTGCAAACTCAGCGGCAGCCAGGCCGCATGCCGCGATGGCCTTGCGGAGCACTTTTGAGAACTGGTGACGAGCCAACGGGTGCCCCTTCTTGTGAACAAACAAGGGGCCCATGCCTGGTGGACGCAAGGCTAAATACCTCTGGAGGTCCTTGACCGGACAAGGGCCCTTCTCTCCAGTGGCGGGGAGCCGAATCACCGCTCCCCTACCCCGCTGATCAGTTTTTGAGCTCCTGACGTTGACTTGCACCTCAGACGGAGACAGACTCACGTCCTCTAGTAATAGACCCCTAGAACTACCACCCCGGTTAGGTTCAAGCACCACTTCGCCCACTCTCAGGGCCCCGGAGAAGGCTAAAGAAAAGGCTGCAGAGAACAGCCGGGCCTCAAACCTGTACCAACAGATGCTCCTCAGTTTACCACGCATCCGAGACAACAGGTGAAATGTAATGGGCCGCCGGGAAATAGGCCTGGAGGGACGAAGCCGACCCCAGCCCTCAAGTGCCTTTCTCACCACAAATTTCCCGCATGGGTCCTTATTAAAGAATGCCTTACTAAAGAAGGATATTGCTGCAGAATGCAGTCTGAGCGTCCTGTTTGCCCGACGCTTCTGAAACAGGTGCGCCAGATACTGGAGCACCTGAGAAGTAGAGTGGGGATTAACCACACCTCCCAACTCCGGCTGCCCAATGAACTTTAAAAAATCACACCAAGCCTTCTCATAAGACTGCAAAGTGGAGGGGGCAACAGATGCAGCTACTCCCTGTAAAACTAAGTGCTGCCAAGGTTCCAGAGGTGATCCGGGAAAAATTCCGGACGTTCTCGAGCCTCTGGCGCCAGGGATCTGAACCGCTCCATCTGAAAGGGAGGATGAAGTGTCCCTCCGACTCTTCTTGGCACGCTTCCCGGATTTCCTTCGGCGGCGGCGACCCCCAGAAGAAGCTTTCGGAGGGGGAAGCAGGCTGTCCTCCACCGAAGACTCGGAAGCGTCACCTTGCTGATCTGTATTTAAGATAGGCTGAGAAGAGACAACCAGTGAATGACCAGAAGCCGCCCTTGCAACTAGAGAAGGTGGCGCACCAGTGGCGCGGGCTGCCCGCCCCCTGGCAGACGCCCTTCTCCTGGCAGTACCCTTAGTGCCTCTACGGCCCCTATACGTGACGGCCGGAGGCTCAGGTGAACTCGGGGGCTGACTAGAGGCATCAGGCATCAAGAAAAGTTATGTCACATGATTGCCTCACCACACCGGGCTTGAGGCCATAGCTGTGCTCGCCAGCCGCCCTTGAAATAGAAACCAAAGGGCAAAGATCCAGCAGCACCAGCCTGAACCTGAAAATCCCTGTGCAGGTTCAAGGTATCCTGCCATGGCGAACTACTATTGCATACATTCAGGTCAGGAATTGCTACCATCACCTGATATCTGCCTTCACCACGCTTGGTAGGCGTACACAAAGGTAAGGGGACCTCAGGCCGCAGGCAGCCTGGCCTAGTGGGAAGATTAATTAAGTGACCCAGCAAGATCGGATCTGATGAAGCATCACTTGCTACAGAGGAAGTATTACAAAATAACTTCCTTCAAGGCAGACAGCTTCTCCATATGCAAGTGGCATGTTTTAGCAACGATATCTAACTGGATCCCTAAATAAAATGGGAATATGGGCAAAAGATATTGAGCTATTGCTTGCCAACTTCCCGCCCCCCGCTTGGGCAGGGGGCATCTTGTGCTGCCATCATGATATGTGAATTTACAGGGCCGATGCTGGCCAGAACCCCTGAAGGAGTCCCAACCAATCTGCCGCCGAGCCAGCTTCCTTTTCAGACACACACTCTGTGCAATGCAAAAACACACTCCGTGCGGTGCACACACTCTCCATGCAATGCAACTACATACTCCGTGCAATGCAAAAACACGCTCTGTGCAGTGCAACTACACACTCTGTGCAATGCACACACAAACCCTCCGTGCAATGCAACTACACACTCTGTGCAATGCACACACAAACCCTCCGTGCAATGCAACTACACACTCCGTTCAATGCAAAACACACTCCCTGCAATGCACACACCCTTCATGCAATGCAACTACACTCCATGCAATGCAACTACACACTCCATGCCCTGCACACACCCTCCGTTCAATGCAACTACATACTCCATGCAATGCACACACACTCCGTGCAATGCAAAAAACACACTCTGTGCAATGCAACTACACCCTCCATGCAATGTACACACACTCTGTGCAATGCAACTACACACTCCGTGCAATGCCACAACACACTCCGTGCAATGCAACAACACCCTCCGTGCAATGCAACAACACCCTCCGTGCAATGCAACAACACACTCCGTGCAATGCAACAACACACTCCGTGCAATGCAACTACACACCCTCCGTGCAATGCAACAACACACTCCGTGCAATGCAACAACACACTTTGTGCAATGCAACTACACCCTCCATGCAATGTACACACACTCTGTGCAATGCAACTACACACTCCGTGCAATGCAACAACACACTCCGTGCAATGCAACAACACCCTCCGTGCAATGCAACAACACCCTCCGTGCAATGCAACAACACACTCCGTGCAATGCAACTACACACCCTCCGTGCAATGCAACTGCAAATCTCCTTGCAATGTGATGCAATTGCAGCCCGTGCAGCGCCGTGCTCTGCAACGCACAGAGCAAACTGCAATGCGGGCACGCAAAGGTGCTTTCTCCCAGTTGCATATTGCAAACGTGGCACCCGTTACATCCCTCGCAGTGAGGTAACCACCAAAAGGACTTAAGTGTCCAGGTAGAGCAATGGGGGAGCATGCAGCTGTCCCATACAGGGACCAATCCTGCAACCTAGGCATTACCGGCACTATCCGCTGACCCAGTGAAACCAATGCTTCATGGACCACATGGGGACACTATTGAGGCCGGAAACGCTTCCAGGCCATCGAATTCTAGGGCAAAGCCCTAGGATCACCTGCTAGGCCAGGCATAAATGTTTCCAGTGAAATAGCAGAGTTGAGGTAGCCCACAGCTTGTCCAGGTACCCCTGCTTGCCCTTTTAGAGGGAAGCACCCCTTCAAGAAACCCAAAGTTCTTTTATCACAAATGGGCCGAACTACCCAGCAACAGAATAGCTCAAAAGGAGCAGTTTGTTTTGTTTTGTTATAACAATGGCTAAGAGGGGTATATGAACCCTGTCTCCCAGGTCCTAGTCCTGCACTTAGCCACTAAGCCACAATGGCAGTCGCCACTATCAGAGCAAAACAAACTTAAAGAAAATAACTTGTTCAGAAACAGCATAGTTCAAGAGCATATACAGAGTGCTCATAGTCCTTGGAGGGACAGGGAGCCTCTGGGGCCCTCTGTCTGCCTCAGATATACATTAGCAGCAACTGGGCCTGGAAGCAGATACATAGAGAGAATGAATCACGTGTCAGAGACTTAACCATTAACTGCTACCTGTAGCAGACTCAGGCTTGGAAGTTATGTGCAGGCCGAATAGGCCTCCCTGCTTCAGCTCTTGAGAATCTTAGTCTCATAGCAATGTTAAAAGAACTCAAATTAGTGCTCCCACCCAAGGCTAGCTTAAAATTTGGCCAACAGCGCTGCACACACTCAACATAAAGCCAACCTTCGGGGTACTATAAACGAAAGTGATTCCAGCTAAGCTGGGAACAGCCCTGACTAGCCCCACAATTTCAACAAGCAAAATGGAGGAAACCTTTTTGTGAAAGAAAGCCCCTAATGGGGGCTCTCTCCCTATTGGGAAAGGCAAGCCACAGATACAGGGAGAATCTTCCTACGGGGCAGGGTAAGGGGTGGAGAATAAACGTAAAACACCCAAAATTGCCACCAGCCAAATGAACCAAAGTTAAAGCACTATCAGTGGAGTGTAAACCTACAAGCAAGCAAACCCAATTCAGGCTGCACTTCCACCTTCGGCCACTGGGGGCAACCAACCGCAAAATGAGGCAGAAAGAAAATGGCGCTCCCGCCAAACTGCCTGCTCACGATCCCCAACCCGGCCCAGCACAGAAGGCCTGCAGGCCCTGGCTAGGCCAAAACCAGGCGCTCAGGCAACCAGCGGCTCCGCCGCAGCGCCTCCGCCGCCCACGGCCAGCTAGGCCGCGGCGCGCGCGCCGGAGCGTGAAGCAGCGACCGCCGGCGGCGGCAAGGGGTCAGGCAAGCGCCGGCCGCCCCCCCCCCGGTGTAAGCCACCCCGCCGCGGGACCGTCCCAGCGGCCGATCCCGGCCTCCACGGATGAAAGGGAGGGGAAAGGCCCAGCAGCCCCAAGCCTCCCCGGGCCAAAGCAAGGCCCGAAGCCAAGCCGGCAGCGCGGCCGCGCTGCCGCCCGGGGTGCTCCCCCGGCGTCTCCCTCCAAACAGAGCGCGCCGGAGCGCACCGCGAGGAGGGCCGACACGAGCGAGGTAAGAGCCGCGGCGCCCGTGTTCAAAACAAATAATTGAGGAACAAATCAAATCATAAAATTAAACGTTTTGCCCAGCTGCCCAACCCAGAAGGGGAGCCCGGGTGCCAGGGATAAGGCCGGGGACCAGCGCCTCAGCCGCGGACCAGGCCGCGGGCGGTTAGGGTCGCCCCAACCCCCCCCCAGCCCCCAAAAGCCCTGCCAAGGGGGAATGCAGCCAGGCAAACTAAATTAAGAATGATAAGGAAATGATTATTAATAAGGAAGAGATTAAAACAAAAAAAAGGGGGGGTGAGAAGAAAAGGATAAGAGAGAAGAAATTGGATTATTAACACAACCAGTCCTTCGCCGTGTCCAGCTAGATCCGATGTCCACAGCGAAAGAGAAAGTACCCTGCTGTGGACCTTCCTTAAATAACCTCTGACCCCTCCCCCAAAATTGCAACATCAAATTTACCCCAGCAACACCAACTCCAGCCAAAAGTAGGCCCCTTAAACCAATCCACCTAATTACTACAGGGTGCTTTGTCTGACCCATCCGCAACACGTGCTCTCCTTTAGTGAGAACACGCTTTATTTGTTAATGGCCTTTCCTATACGTGCCTCAAGGTGAGGTCAACGATATAATGAAAAACCGTTTCAAAAAAGTTAAAAACAGCACAGGAAATAACAGCAAATGAACTGAAAACGATAAAAGGAGACATTCATGGCAGAGATCTGCTCACCCAACTGGGAAAGCTTGTCAGAACACAAGTGTCTTCAACTGTTTCTGGAAACTGCATATAGTTGGCAACTGTCAAAGCCTGACAGGAATGGTGTTCCACAGAGGGCCAATGCTATCATTAGGCCAGAGGGGCTCAGTACTGACCTTTGAGGGACACAGTTTTATACAGAATAGTTTTTGTTACATGTGATAATATTCTACTTTTATATTTTGAAGCATATGACCATTTTTGAAGTAACTCATACATTAGAATTGTTTTTTATGTATATATGAAATAGACCATAGAGTGGACTGGATGTTATGTTACACCTACAAACACACAGAGAGAGTAAAAATGCAGTTAATTTTAAATATTACAATCACATCTTAATCCATCAATGGTTGATATATTCAACCTCAACCTGTGTGGGGGGGTTTGTGTGGGTTTGTTGTAGCTGTTCAGCAATGAACCCTACAAGAAACAGGTTCAAAAGACTGGAAGAAAACTGGAATGATTCCATCTTCACATGAGAGAAATACTGACCGTTTAGAAAACTTTCAGACCTGGAGAGAACTTGAATTGTGAAAAACAATTAGTGATATTAACCCAAAGAAAATTAGGGAAGAGGAACAATATTGGTGCCAAATCTTGGACCGCTGGATTTCTTTTGTCAGAGCTCTATGCAGCATTAGCTAAATAAAGTTATCACTTTAGAAGAACTGCTGTTAGTTGTTGATAAATCTATCAGATCATTAATCCCATAATCACATTAATGTGGAAAGAGATTATTTTCTATGCACTTTGCATGTACTACAGGTCTGCTAATTACCACATAGCTTCCCTTTCCCAAAGTCTTTTATGGGCCATCAGCAACATATTTTAGAGAATGCAAACAGAGTTTCTTTGTAAACATAGAAATCAATGCAAAGGAACAGCTGTGATTTCCCTCTGTCAACTCCTATAGCTACAGCAATCATGACTTTAATAGCTGAACACCTGTCTCTTATTATATTTGATAGAAAATTACTAATTCTATTTCCTTCCCAATGCCTTTGCCGAGTTTCAGCAATGTTTTATTTCTCTCATGCACACATATGCATGGTCCATTAGCACAATCCTTTTATTTAATCTTGAGCACTCTAAAAATGTTTCACAACTAATTGTGTAGAGACTGAATGTTTTTCCCAGATATAGCTTAATGAAAGTGTTTGCTCTTACTGATCCGTGAGAAAATTAATGGGGTCCATTTTGATTTATTGGAATCTGCTCTGGCAATGTTACTCAAGCAGCATTAAGCACTAGGAAAAATGTATGTTCCCAATCTATTGTCCCAGCACAGAAAGTCACATAAAAGAAAAAGAAAAGAGGCTTTTAGCTGCCTAAAAATGAGGACAACAGAAATCAAAGGAAGACATCTGATAGGTGCAGCCCATGGAGGCTGGCTTATCTGGGCTAATGGAGCACTGCCCCAGCAACCTCTGCCTGCTGTCAACTGGCGGACACCTGCCAGTCTTTTTACTTACTCCCAGTCCAGAAAAGAAGAGGAGGAGGAGTTTGGACTTGATACCTTTCACTCCCCTTAAGGAGTCTCAAAGGAGTCTCAAAGCGGCTAACAATCTCCTTTCCCTTCCTCCCCCACAACAAACACTCTGTGAGGTGAGTGAGGCTGAGAGACTTCAGAGAAGTGTGACTGGCCCAAGGCCACCCAGCAGCTGCATGTGGAGGAGCAGGGAAGCGAACCCGGTTCACCAGATTACGAGTCCACTGCTCTTAACCACTACACCACGCTGGAAACGCCTCTTAGCTTCCTCCTCTTTAGTGTCAGTGTTGCCCCTTACAGTATTCAGAAGGGTAAAAAAGTAAAGGTAAAGGACCCCTGGATGGATAAGTCCAGTGAAAGGCGACTATGGGGTTGCAGCGTTCATCTCGCTTTCAGGCCAAGGGAGCCAGTGTTTGTCCACAAACAGCTTTCCGGGTCATGTGACCAGCATGACTAAACTGCTTCTGGCAGAACAGGACACAGTGACAGAAACCAGAGCACACGGAAACGCTGTTTACCTTCCTGCTGCAGCAGTACCTATTTATCTACTTGCACTGGTGTGCTTTCGAACTCCAAGGTTGGCAGGAGCTGGGACAGAGCAATGGGAGCTCACCCCATCACGGGGATTCGATCCGCCAACCTTCTGATCGGCAAGCCCAAAAGGCTCTGTGGTTTAGACTGCAGCGCCTCCCTTCTCAGAAGGGAGGATAGGACAAACTTAGAATTTATCAGTTCTTCCTGTCATTGTCTCTGTCTCCCCATACTTTTCTGTCTCCATGTTTCACCCTATCTGATCCAATGGTCATCAGCCACTACTGGGTGCAGTTTGGCATTCAGGGGCAAGAAAAGCTACAGGTACGGAAATTCCTTCTTTTGTTAGCATCCATTTGTCTCAAGTGATAGCCTCCGGGGGTGAGAATCACAGCGCCTGCTGTGGCTGCAGAAACTGGTAACTTATAGCTGCTGCCTCCCACATTGTTTTGTAACCTGAAGCGTATGCAACCCAAGGTACCACTGTACAGATTGAGTCTTCATTGCTCCACTATGTGTTCATTTGAAAACTGATGTTGATGGTCCTAGCACTGCATGTATGTGCATTCACACTTGTCCAATAATATTATGGGTGGGCATGACCAATATCGCAATCCCCCCTTCCTTCTTCATTCACTGGGGCATGTACAGGGAGGAAAAAACATAGATAACCTAATCAAGGGGAGGCGTTTTCAGACAAATATAAAGTAACCAATCCCACCTGTATGGGTGGCAGGACCAAGAATAAAACTAGATTGAATGTTGAGGATGAGCATGAATGATTCTGGATTGAGAAAAACTACATTTTTATGCTCCAAATGGGTTAGTGCATACACAGCCTAGGAGATGGACCCTTGCAGAATCTGAAATTTACTGACTTTTCACATTCCACTGGTGGTTACCTGACAACAGAGCTTTACTGGTCAGACCAGAACGACACTGGAGGTCTTTTGGCGACCTATGATCCATTCGTAGAGAAGCAAAAGGCGCCAGAGTTTACGAAGCTGCCCACAAGCAGTTGTACATGCATTGAAGAGCCAGCTAATTTGTTCTCCTCCTAGGCTGTCTCCCACTTCCTTAAGCTATAAGCCGAGTGAAATATGCTGGGTGTAATAGAAGATGCCACACACCCTCACACATACACACACAATTTCCTGTTATAGCTGATTGTTTCATTAATGTAATTAACTTCACATCTATCATTTTGTTAGCCTAGAAAAATTTGGTCCTTGCAGCCAATTGCTTTCTTTCCTTCTCTGATTAGACTATAAAGAACAACATGGTACAGAGGATAAAATAAATGCAAATTGTTGTCAAGACACTTATTGATGTTCTATTTTCCCCTGACTTCCAATTTCACTTATGTTGTGTTCCCTTTTTGCTACTGGCAGCATGTTCCCTTGGTTTGCTACTTTGTCTTCATTATCGCAAGCTTTCTGTTCACTTACAAACTTTATTAGTCAAGCTAATAACCATGAATTGTAGTTCATTAATTGAAACTTCAGTCTCAGTGGTTTTAATAAGAAGGTTTGCATGCACTCCTTTAATCATCTTTGGAAGTGGTTAATTCGAAACCAAAGGTGTATTGGTTCCTCTTTTGCTACTCCTTTCTCTGTTAGATATTAATGGCAGTTTCATTAAATAACCAGGAAATTTCTGTAGGCTTAATGGAGTTAAAGCTGAGTTTACATCACAGCCAACAGCAGATAGTGCAAACGCGTAATGCCAAATCGCATTATAATAGGGGAGCCTGTGCAAAAGTTGCCTTACAGTGTTCTTGTCTTTTCTCATCCTCTCTGGATTCATTTTTGATCGTCCTGCTAATGATAGCAGCAGCTGTCTTCATGCCACTTACAGTGGAACAGTCTTCTTAAACCAGTGTGACTCTTTTTGACTCCTGCAGATGAGAACTTTGATTGCGTAAACAAAATCTGAACTTAATATAATTTCAGCATGTATTTTATGTAGCTAGAAAAGGCCACAACAAAAGGCTGTTTTAGGGTGGACGCTACGCTGCAGGGCAAGGGCATAGCGTGGGGAGGGCTGTGGGGGCTGTGGCCCTGGGCACAGGTTTTTGAAAGGGCATGAGGGGGCGCAACCAGGCACCCCCACAATTGGCACCTTCACATGCCAAGCTACGCCTGGGCTGAGTCTTCAAGGCTGCAACAGTGGTGGCAAATCCTTCCCCTCATGGCTGTCAAAGGGATGCCCAGTATAGCTGAAGGAGCATCACCACCCCCATCATTCAGCCTGGCCACTGAGGTCCTCTTCTGAGGGCCTTCTGGTGGTTCCCTCGCTGTGAGATGTGAAGCTGATGGTACGCCCTCCCATCAGATGTCAAAGAGATAAACAACTACCTGACATTCAGAAGACATCTTAAGGCAGCCCTGTCCAGGGAAGTTTTTAATGTATGACATATTAGTGTATTTTTGGTCTTTGTGGAAGCCGAACAGAGTGGCGGGGTAGAAATAAATTATTATTATTATTATTATTATTATTATTATTATTATTAACCAGGCAGAGGTCTTATTGGTAGTGGTGCCTGCCTTGTAGAACACCCTCCCATCAGATGTGAAACAGATAAATAACTATTTGACTTTTAGAAGACATCTGAAATCAGTCCTGTTTAGGAACGTGTTTAATCGTTGATGTTTTATTGTGTTTTTAATATTTTGTTGGGAGCTACCAAGAGTGGCTGGGGCAACCCAGTCGGGTGGGTTACATATAAATAATAAAATCATTGTCATTGTTATCGTCCTATTTTTCGCACCTGCTTGGAACTGTACAAGCAAGCCATGAAGTATGGGTGGTAGGATGTTTTTGGTATTGCTGGTACAGGCCTGTCCTCTGGATAGCTAGGGAGTATGTGAACAAAAGAAAGCTTGAATGAGGAATGTTATAGCTTACAGATAACACTCTTAAATGGTTTACTAAACCAGCCCTAAAGCCCTGCTTGCATTGTTTGTACAGACATGAGAAAAGACAACACTTTTTGGAAGCAACATATGATATGGATAAACCAATTCTGCTTCCATTCATTAAGGGAGGACTTGGCAGGAACACTGCTAAATGAATACTCCTAAACACCAAATTGAACCACAGAGCCTAGGGCTTGCCAATTGGAAGGTCGGCAGTTCGAATCCCCATGACAGGGTGAGCTCCCGTTGTTTGGTCCCAGCTCCTGCCCACCTAGCAGTTCAAAAGCATGTCAAGTGCAAATAGACAAATAGGTACCGCTCCGGCGGGAAGGTAAACGGCGTTTCCGTGCACTGCTCTGGTTCGCCAGAAGCGGCTTAGTCCTGCTGGCCACATGACATGGAAGCTGTCTGTGGACAAACGCTGGCTCCCTCAGCCTATTGAGCGAGATGAGCACGCAACCCCAGAGTCGTCCGCGACTGGACCTAACGGTCAGGGGTACTTTTACCTTTAAATACCAAAGAGATGGTCCTAATAAAATAAATAAAAACATAAAATGAATATAACATATGATAATTTCACATACACACAAAACAAGCAGTGCACATACCAGACTAGCCAGGCAAAGCTTAGGTGTAAATTAAAGAAGTGTTTATAGCATGGAACACAATCACTGTTGTATCCCATCTTTCCAGTGAAAGAGTGTTTCAAATAGCATGAAACAAAATAAAAATAAAAATCCTTCCAGTAGCACCTTAGATACACGTGCATGCAGAAGAAGAAGAGTTTGGATTTGATATCCCTCCTTTCACTCCCTTTAAGGAGTCTCAAAGCGGCTAACATTCTCCTTTCCCTTCCTCCCCCACAACAAACACTCTGTGAGGTGAGTGGGGCTGAGAGACTTCAAAGAAGTGTGACTGGCCAAAGGTCACCCAGCAGCTGCATGTGGAGGAGCGGAGATGCGAACCTGGTTCACCAGATTACGAGACTACCACTCTTAACCACTACACCACACTGGCTCTCTGCACACAAAAGCTCACACCAATAACAAACTTAAAAGGTAAAGGTACCCCTGCCCGTTACGGGCCAGTCTTGACAGACTCTGGGGTTTGTGCGCCCATCTCACTCTATAGGCCGTGGGCCAGCGCTGTCCGGAGACACTTCCGGGTCACATGGCCAGCGTGACAAAGCTGCATCTGGCGAGCCAGCGCAGCACACGGAACGCCGTTTACCTTCCCGCTGGTAAGCGGTACCTATTTATCTACTTGCACCCAGGGGTGCTTTCGAACTGCTAGGTTGGCAGGCGCTGGGACCGAGCAGCGGGAGCGCACCCCGCCGCGGGGATTCGAACCGCCGACCTTTCAATCGGCAAGCCCTAGGCGCTGAGGCTTTTACCCACAGCGCCACCCGCGTCCCGGGTATAACAAACTTAGTTGGTCCCTAAGGTGCTACTGGAAGGATTTTTTTTTTATTTTGTTTCGACTACAGCAGACCAACACGGCTACCTACCTGTAACTCAAATAGCATGGGAATAGTCATTTGTATTTAGTACAACCATGTATTTTTAAAGGAAAAGAAAAGAAAGACACACTATTGCCAAGGAAAAAGTCACTGAATTTCTCTCCAGCCCCCTAAGAAATACATTTAAATAAGTTTTGAGAAACTACCATACTTCACAACTTTTCTTCTGAAGTCAGCCCCTGGGCATGCTGCTAATTTTGTGTCTCAAAATAATGTCTGACAAAGTATTGGTTCTATTAAAGGCAACGTATGAAATTGCAACCATTGCCAGTTTGAATTATTCTTTAGAGACTCTGTAAAACGGGTGTATGCTTAGAAGAGAACTATGGAGCAAGTCCCAAGAAAGGCAATTCAGAGAATTGAAAGCACTTGTGTAAGATGGAGAGTTAAAGTTATTAAGATAAAGACATAGTTAGGATACACTGGAGACTTCAAGTCTGTAGAAATGAACCGAAGTGACAGCTGAATTTTGAAACACAAAGAAAGTTTACACTTTGGATCAAGTGCATGTGTTACAGACTTTTGGGACGAGTAAAACAGACTGACAGAGTCTCTCAACAAATTATGAAGAAGCTGTTGATCTCTCTCAGTTTGACTGGCTATCAACAGCTCCCCAGTCCCTATTTGATGAATCCTTATTACCCAGATCTACTTCGTGCACCTTCTTGAGGGAATGCAAATTTTTATTAAGAGCAAGACAGTGTGACAAAAGACAAAAGTAATAAGCGCAGGAGTGCGATTTCTGCTCTGAAGGGGTGAAATGTCAATTCTTCTGCTGCTCGTGCAGGTTCTAATGAATTGATTTAGTGCCAGATATTCTCTTCCAAACCTGTCACAATCTATTTTTGAAGAAATGTGGCTTATTAGTTGTTCAAGAGCTTCGTGACATGATTGATATCCAAGTGTAATCACGGTGTAACTCACTTCGGACTCTGATTTGTTTATGCATTCAAGGATTAAATTTGATAGGGGCTTTGCTCTCAGCGTAAACTGGCTGCCCATGCAGTATTGTTACGTCAGTTCTCTAGAAGATTGCCTAGCTAGGCTGGATCTAGACATGTCAAAGAAGCTTTTCCATTTAAAGCATTGTAAATTTAAACCTTGCCAACAAAGGTCCGTATAGTAAAAACTATGGTTTTCCCAGTAGTGATGTATGGAAGTGAGAGCTGGACCATAAAGAAGGCTGATCGCAGAAGAATTGATGCTTTTGAATTATGGTGCTGGAGGAGACTCTTGAGAGTCCCATGGACTGCAAGAAGATCAAACGTATCCATTCTTAAGGAAATCAGCCCTGAGTGCTCACTGGAAGGACAGATCCTGAAACTGAGGCTCCAATACTTTGGCCACCTCATGAGAAGAGAAGACTCCCTGGAAAAGACCCTGATGTTGGGAAAGATGGAGGGCACAAGGAGAAGGGGACGAGAGAGGACGAGATGGTTGGATAGTGTTCTCGAAGCTACAAACATGAGTTTGACCAAACTGCGGGAGGCAGTGGAAGACAGAAGTGCCTGGCGTGCTCTGGTCCATGGGGTCACAAAGAGTCGGACACGACTAAACGACTAAACAAAACAAACAAAACAAAAAAAAGGGGGGGAAAGCAGGTAGAAAAAGGGGCTCCACATCACCATCTGGTGGCACAAAGTTATATTGCACATACAACACATAAATTCCTGGAGAACAACAAGAATTGACAAAAGATAGACATAATTTATTACAAGGACAGGAAGAAATATTACTGACACATGGGAAAGAGAGAGTTTGAATGCTTCATCTGTAGGCACAGAAATTATTAAATGTGTCAATACAAATGGAAGCCATTAAAATTGCAGCTGCGATAAAAGGGATTGGTATCTGGACTGGAGCGTAACTGAAATTTATAAGACTTTGGAATGCTGGAACAAAGGAAAGCATCAAACCGTTAATTCTAGCATGCGGGAGGCAACTTAAATTGTATAATCTGGCACCTCAATGATTGGTAATATTAATTGCAGTATAAAGCGTGTTCTCACTAGCAGAGAGCACGTGTTGCGGTTGGGGAGCAGGCCACCATCATGACTAGGCAGTTTTGGGAACCTAAGATGAAAGGGTTAATTGGGTCGCTGGGGAAATTTGGGTGTTGCAAAATTGGAGGAGGGGTTTAGAGTCTATAAATTGAGGAGCTAGACTAGGGGACTTCCTCTTAGCCGTTTTGCATCGGATCAAGGAGCTGTTTGGTCGGAGACGGTATGGCCCCAAAGAGGCACTCAGATCGCCCGGGTCCACCTTCCACTGCAAAACGGCCTATTAGAGGCCCATCGCAGGCGCTACGCTCACCTGTGACAAGACAACCAGAGGGACGGGTGCAGTCATTGGTGTCCAGCATGGCCGGCGATCCTGCGGCCTTATCTCGCTTCGCGGCTAATCTGGATGGCTTTCTACAGCAGTGTTCCAGTCAGCCGTCCACGTCTGCAGCACCTCATCCTGTGGGAACATCATCTCCGGTCTTGTCATCATCTGAGGAGGATGAAAGTGGGGAAATGTTGCCTGTGGTGGGGGGAAGTGACCCCCAGCCGACCCAACCCCGTTACATACCTGCTGGTCGTGGTCGCGCAAGGAGGCCCCATCCTTCCCGGAGAGCTTCGGGGAGGGGTGCCCATTCTGTCCCTCCTTCCCGCCATGGTAGGTTAGTGCTGCCTACCGTTGAGGCAGCATCTGTTCCTGGTCCCTCACGGGTGGTTTCTTCTCCATCAGCCCCAGGTTCCTCTCGGCCGGATCAGGAATCAGAATCTTCCATTGAGGACAGCTTACCAGTTCCGGCCAGGAAGTCTTCGGGCGGGAAGCGTCGCCGCAGGAGATCTTCCCGGAAGCATGCAAAGCGTAGGAGGGATGACTCCTCTACTTCTTATACTGGTACGCCATCCTCTAGTTCTGATGAGGAGTCAGGTAACTCGCTGAAACTCTACTGGGGCTTTGGCGAATCCGCATCGGGGCTTCCTAAGTGGGCTTGGGAGCGCCGGTCCAACACACATCGGGCTAGGTATGGTATCGTTCAGGAATGTTTGGAGGGCGTTTTGGTACCAGACGTTAAAGTATCTACCAACTCCGCCAGAGACGTTATTCCTGGTTTGCACCTGTCATCGAAGGTGCGCTCTAGGATTTTGGATGGTCGATACGTAGACATGTTTAAGTTGGCTCCGCCTTCGGAGGATCAAGAGAAAAGTAGCTCTTCCAAAAAGCGCCAGGGGGTATCCAATGCAGACAGGACCTTCGAGCTCTGGCTCGATTGCTTTCAGGTCTTTGCTGGTGTGGTAATGGCGGCTTATCCACGGAGATCTCTCCATTTAATGGTTTATTTGTCCATTGTTCGCTCGGCATTCACCAGAGCCGGTGAAAAAGCCGCGATAAAATATGATGAAGCCTTCCGGCGCCGGGCGGCAAAAATTCCTTCTGCTCGCTGGGATCGTAAGGATCTTGACGTTTGGACCACCCATGTGGCCCCACTTATAGATAAAAAGGCGCCTGAACAGCAGAAGCCTAAGTCTCTGGCAATGAAAGCTGGCCGACGCCTGTTTTGCTGGGATTTCAATAAGGGCTCGTGTAATCGCCAGGGGTGCAAATTTGCCCACGCCTGCGAAAGGTGCAATGGTTCGCATCCCACTTCCTCATGTTTTGCAGGTCGGCGGCCCTTTCGTGGGGGTAAAGGGGGATCTCAGCAACCCCCAAAGCCCACCCCCGTCTCCGCCACCTCAGGAACTGGAAAGTAGTTCGCTGACATCGTTAGCGTATACACCAATCCGCTTGCGGGTTTTGCAAACTTGGCTGCAGTCGTACCCCAACGGGGATGCTGCAGAATATTTGAGCAATGGTTTTTCGCAGGGTTTTCGGATTCCGGTAGCCAAATCTCCTGTGGCTAGGAATCCTGCTAACCAAAAGTCAGTTCGCGAGCTTCCTCAGGTTGCTCGAAAGAAGATTGCAAAGGAGGTGGCCATGCGAAGGATGGCCGGTCCTTTTGACACCCCTCCTTTTCAAACTTTACATGTCTCCCCTTTGGGCATTGTGCCAAAGAAGGCGCCGGGGGAATTTCGTTTGATTCATAATTTATCACATCCCATGGGTACGTCGGTTAACGATGTTATCCCTCCTGAGCTCTGTTCAGTCAAGTACGCATCTCTTGATCATGCGATCAAGATGATTCGGAGTTTTGGCTCTTCTGCGTTATTGGCGAAATGCGACATTGAGTCTGCCTTCCGCCTTTTGCCAATACACCCAGAAGATTCTTGGTTACTGGGTTTTCAGTTTGAGGGCAAGTATTACTTTGATAAGGCCATGCCGATGGGATGTTCGATTGCCTGTGCCGCTTTCGAATCCTTCAGTTCCTTTTTGGAATGGGCATTGAAAGCAAAAACTGGTCTGGGCGGGGTCACTCATTATTTGGATGATTTTTTATTGGCCTCTGCCTCCGATACCGGTGACTGCTCGGTGCTATTGCAAGCGTTTGCTGATCTCACTCGGGAACTGGGGGTTCCCTTAGCCGCAGACAAGACTGAGGGTCCTTCGACTCGGCTGACTTATTTGGGTATCCTTTTGGATACTGTGGCTCAAACTTCTAGCTTACCTAGCGATAAACTGGAAAACTTGAGAAGGGTGATAGGGGAACTACTCCCATTGAGGAAGGTGTCCCTTCGGCAGCTTCAATCGCTGTTGGGACATTTGAATTTTGCATGTAGAGTGGTGGCGCCGGGGCGCCCCTTTTGCTCTCGCCTGGCTCGCCTCACCTCAGGGTTAAGAGCACCGCACCATCGGGTGCGTCTTTCTAACCAGGTGAGGGCTGATCTTTACATTTGGTTGGAATTCCTGGAGGAATTCAATGGGGTGTCATTATGGCAAGACACGCTGAACTTGCGTAATGACTTTCAAGTGCAGTCTGATGCTGCTGGTTCCCTTGGCTTTGGGCTCTATTGGAATGGACGTTGGTGTGCAGAACGTTGGCCGCAAGAATGGCAGGGGGGAGAGATTACGCGGGACCTAACCTTTCTCGAGTTTTTTCCCATTGCAGTGGCAGTGCATTTGTGGGTCGAGGAGTTCAGGAACCGTCGTGTCTGCTTCTGGACCGATAATCAGGCTGTGGTGACAGTGTTGGCCAAACTGTCGTCACGTTCCCCCCGGGTGTCGGCCTTATTACGGGTTTTTGTGTTACACTGCCTACGCCATAATATAGTTTTTTCAGCACGTTTTATCCCCGGGGTGTCTAATGAAATTGCTGATGCTCTGTCCCGTTTTCAGATGGAGCGGTTCAGACTTCTGGTTCCAGAGGCTCGGATACGTCCGGAATGTTTCCTGGAACATCTTTGGAGCCTTGGCAGCAATTAGTTTTACAGGGAGTAGCGGCATCGGTCTCCCCTTCTACCCTACGTTCTTACACTAAAGTGTGGGGTGATTTTGTGAGGTTTATGCAGCAATCTGCCTGCGAATTTAGAAGGGCTTCACCCACATCTTCCCAGGTGTTAAGTTACCTGGCACACCTATTTCAGTTGGGTAGGGCAGCTAAGACTATTAGGATACATGCTGCTGCTATAGCATTTTTCTGCAAGGTATTCTTTGATAAGGATCCTTGTGCGAAGTTCCTTGTCCGCAAAACCTTGGAGGGATGGAGTCGACTTTGTCCTTCCCGGCCGGCAAATCGACAACCCATATCCTTTGATATGTTGTGCAAGATGCGCAGAAAGCTGCGGGTGGTTTGTTGGTCGGTGTATGAGGCCCGCCTGTTTTCAGCTGCCTTTTCGATAGCCTTTTTTGGTGCCCTAAGGGTGGGTGAAATAGTGGTTGAAGTCCATAAGGATGGCCGTACTCGCGGCCTTTTGTTGCAGGATGTACAGTTGTCTCCTGTAGAACTCCGTATCACAATTAGACATTCAAAAACGGATCAAAAAGGCAGGGGGGCCCTCATGCGTCTCCCGGCTACGGGAGAAGCGGGCCCTTGCCCTGTAAAAGATGTCAGGAGGTACCTGTCTATCCGCACCCCTGGGGATGGTCCACTTCTTAGGCATGAGGATGGTTCCCCCCTGTCAAGGCAGCAGTTTGCGAAAGTAATGCGCAAAGTAATTATGGCGGGTGGCGGCAGGGCATCTGATTTTGCCCCACACTCATTTAGGATTGGGGCTGCCAATACTGCGGCGCATTGGGGTTTGTCAGCGGCCAGAATTCAGGAATTGGGTCGCTGGAAGTCTGAAGTGTTCAAAAGTTATATTCGTTGATAAGGACCTTACATTTGTTTTGTTTGTTCATATTAGGTTTAGCGGCTGTCCGCGTATGGATGGTGGGGCACAGCATCGTCCATTGGGCTGGCGTCGCGGCTCAGCAGCTGGGAATGGGTCCTGGTCTCGGCCTTCCTCGACATGTTCAGTTGTCTTGGATAACCAGAAGGGGAATGCGCTGGTCGGAGCTCCTGCCTCAGATTCGGAGGCGGTTGTTATGGGATGTACCCCCGTCGGCCATTGTGTTACAGCTGGGTGAGAACGACCTGGTTTCTATGAACTGTTTTTCCCTGCGTGCTACCATTTTATCGGACTTGGAGACGCTGCAGGCTATGATGCCTGACGGAAAAATCTTTTGGTCAAGGCTGCTACAACGGCGCGCGTGGAGGGGCAGTCATTGCCCAGCCGCCATTGAGAGAGCCAGGAGCCGTGTCAACTCCGCAGTAACAAAGAAGGTCTGGGAGTTGGGTGGGGATGTGATTTTTCATCCTGGAATTTCTTCTCAGAGGCCAGATTTATTCCGAGATGATGGCGTGCACCTTTCTGCTTTGGGTAATGAAGCTTGGCTAGGTGCGGTGGTGGCCAAGCTGAGGTCTTGGCTGGGGCTGTGAGTGGTTTGGCGGGGAGCCGTGGGCTCCATGGCGGTTAGGCATTGGTTAAATTGGTGCTTGGAGGGGTAAGGTGCCTACCCCTCCAAATGATGCGAATGGGAATTCCGTTAAAGGAATCCAGGGGCTTGCCATCCTTTCGTCCTTGTCCGTGGAGCCGGACTTGGGCCGGGCAAGACCCCACCGGAACATGAGGGTGAGAGGTGTTGGACTGCATTTACCCAGCCTCATTTCTCCCCAATACTTGTTTCCCACGCTGGCTTCCGGTGGTGTCCGGAAGTGCCAGCGCTGTCCTTGGGGGGGCAAGGACATAGTCATAACCAATGCCTAAGCAACCACTCACATTTTCTGTATTTAAATAAAGTTGTGGCCAAAATTATGCCAAAAACCTTAAACAAAAATTAACGTGTGCTGTGTGAATTTTTGGGGGGTGGCACTGCGGAACTCAACACGCAATTTGGCATTGCAATAATGAGGCTGTTATTGGACTAGATTGTTGTAACTGAAAACTAGTAAAAATAATTATCAAAAAATAAAAATAATTAATGAATCACCTTTTCTTTTCCAGTCTAACTGAGTCCCTAGTTTCTGCAAGATGCTTCAGTAGGTGGAGCTAGAGTCAATGACACACAGAGCCATCCCGTAACACATGTAGACCTGCACCTTTCTTAAGATCCCCAGGCAAAGTTCTCGTGTCTGTATTAATTTTAGTTTAGGCCAGCTGTACGGAATGGTCTGGCAGAGCCTTCTGGGTGGTGGCACCACAGTTTTGGAAGTCCCTTCCCCCTGTGACACTGCTGGCACCTATTCTTTTAAGGTTGAGATGCCTGTTCATTATTCACCCAGAAGCCGGTGTCTGTGTTGACTGAGTGTGACTTACCTGCATTTTTAGTAACTGCATTGTGAACATGAATTGCATTGTGAATGTGAATTGGATTGTGAACCTGAAACTGTGTTTAACTGCTCCACAATGAAGGGAGGCAAAGAAAAGTTATAAATAAATAACCACTCACTTTCATAGTCAGTGCAATTTCTGTGTTATCTTGTTAACATGAATGCTTCTATCTCATGGGTAGGCAAACTAAGGCCTGGGGGCTGGATCTGGCCCAATCGCCTTCTAAATCTGGCTCGCGGACGGTCTGGGAATCAGAGTGTTTTTACATGAGTAGAATGTGTCTTTTTATTTAAAATGCATCTCTGGGTTATTTGTGGGGCCTGCCTGGTGTTCTTACATGTGTAGAATGTATCCTTTTATTTAAAATGCATCTCTGGGTTATTTGTGGGGCATAGGAATTCATTCTCCTCCCCCCCTGCAAAATATAGTCCAGCCCCCCACAAGGTCTGAGGGACAGTGGACCGGCCCCCTGCTGAAAAAGTTTGCTGACCCCTGTATCTATCTCATGCCTTCAAGTCTTCTCTCTAGGTGAGGCCAAATCAATTATGACTAAAATTAAAAGCAAGCTCTGCAGCATAGTTCCTAAAGAGAGTGCTGCACTGATTCATTAGTTATTAATTATTAATCTGCACTTTTTATTTTGTCGTCATGCCTACTTATATTTACAACATTGTCTGGTGATGCCTCTTTTGTAACTTCACTAAACAGCCCCCCTACAACAGCTCAACAAACACAACAGTGTTATTAACCTTCCAAGAAACTTTCTTTCAGTTTAGTCATGGTCTTTGCCGAGTGAAAATCTGATTCTGGGCAAAAAAGGGGGGAAAGGTGCTTTTCCTTATACTTCCAATCTCCTTATGCCTCTGGGCATAATTTCTTTTCTTGACTATTAGAAAATGGACTCTCGGTAAATCAAGAAAAATTCATTTCCCAGCATGGGGAGGATATGGATTAAGGCACAACGTACTTAAATACTGAAAGAAAAATGTAGGGGAAACATGTCAATGGCTGTGTACAGCATTCTAGAGACTTGGGGAGAGTGTTGTACATTTATCCTTCCTTGCATCTTGCAAACATTCTTTTTTTATTCATAATTTTGGTGACTATCCCCCCCCCCAAGTCCCTGTTTTACAATAATATTGTTTGGTCTCTCCCTTCTTATCCACTGTCTCCAGGACTCAAATCTCTTAACCTCTGTGGAAATTTTAGCTGACATTTAATCCATTAAGTCAGGCACAGCCAAACGAAGTTCATTCCAGATGTTTCTGGATCACAACTCCCGCCATCTTTGATTTTTGGCCATGCTGGCTGGGACTGAGGCAGGTTGAAGTCCATCAGGAGTGCACCAGCATCAAGACAACCACAGGGATCAAGGATAATCAACAGTGAAACGTGCCTTCTGTCAGTCTCATTAACAAATACCGTCTCTGTCCTTTGATTAAGCCATTTGCGTGTGGAGGTCCCCTAGCCACCCCTCAAATAATTCACAAATCACACGTAATTTTTGTTTAATGTTTTTGGCACTATTTTGGCCACAACTTTATTAAAATACAAAATCTGTGAGTGGTTGCTTAGGCATTTGTTATGACTATCTGTCCCCCCTCCTGGGACTAGAACTGACTATTCAAACTCCCTCAGAAGCCAGTGAAGGGAAAACAATGTTGGGGATCAGTTGAGCTGAGCAACAGTCCCTCACTGCTCACCCAACCAGCTCCCCAAGGCTTGCCGGCCCTGGTCCCATTTCAGGGATTGGACAAAATCGTGGCAAGCCCCAGGATTCCTTTAACGGAATTCCCTTCCACCACCATTGGAGGGGCAGGCACAGCCTATCCTGACCCCTCCACCACCAGTTTTTATAACCAATGCCTAACCGCAACCTTACAAGTTGTGACGAATTGCTAAGTAGTAGGCAAAAACCCAATGGCACCAGCCAATCAGCCAAAAGGATAAAATTCCTACTAGGCCCCTGCCCCAATGGCAGATGACCCCATGACAGGCATAGCAAGGTCAACTGGATCACAGGGCGGGTGGGTGATCCGAAGCAGTCTGCAAAAGAGAAAGCAAAAGCAGAGTGCCCCCAATATTTAAAGCCTTCAGTCCCACCCACCCAATTTGCTACATGCAATTTGCCCCAGCACCCGGTCAGCCAATCATTGCTCCAGGCAATAACCATTAACCTGCCTGGCAACAGAGGGTTGGCCTGGCAGACCCCCCCCCCCCCCCGCAACACGTGCTCTCATTTTAGGAAGAACACACTTTCCTGGGCCACTAAGATCTACTTCTGATTAAAGCATTCACACAGTTGGCCGGAGTGTCTGTTATTTCTTAGTTCCTTCTCATTTTTCTGGTTGTATTTCTCCCAGTAACCAGCCGGGAGCATACTGTAGGTAGTTGCCAAGCAGACAGTAGCTAACTCATGGAAGCTTTTTATCAGATTGGCAGAACATCAAGAAGCATAGATGAAGTTGTGCTAAGGTTCTGTGTCCCAAATACATAAAATGAATGCTTTTTGAAGTGGTGAAATGGCCTCAGGTCTCTCTCTGCCTGGAGGTATCACTTGGTGGTGAGGAAGGCACAGATGGGAATCAAAGGCAGAACTATAAATGCCTGATTTGAACCTCTCTTAAACTTTATTTTCTGCAGCTCCCTCTCCAAATTAACAGTTCGTCATTTTTTAATTCATTTTCCTAAACCTAGTAATATCTCTTTTAGCATACGGTATATTGCTATGAAAATGCTGTTCATTTATCTGCCCAAGAGCATGCATATATATAAAGGTACAAATTTAGGGGCTCTAAGAGGGGGGAAATGTAATCCAATTTTTCCAAAGGCAAACACTCTTCAATATTTCATGATGAGGCTTCACACCAATATTCCACTTATCATACATGAAGAAAGGCTGCCATAATGTGAATAGTAGGAATTCTTCACATCTCAGCATTCCACTTTTCTTCTTTCTTTTCTTTTAGTGTCAGTGGATCTAATGTGTTATTATATTGCCCCATTTTTATTCATTTAATTTTATATATTGATATACCACTTAATACTGAAACAGACTGTAAGCAGCTTACAGAAATAACACATGCTATATAACAGACAGTGAAACTGTAAAAGCCACAATGCAAAACTGTGATACAGTGGTACCT
The DNA here is from genome assembly GCF_964188305.1 of Podarcis bocagei. Lineage (NCBI taxonomy): Eukaryota > Metazoa > Chordata > Lepidosauria > Squamata > Lacertidae > Podarcis > Podarcis bocagei. The sequence goes on from NC_138130.1 coordinate 14,456,189, forward strand.
TGGGTTACAGATGCTTCAGGTTACAGATGCTTCAGGTTACAGACTCCGCTAACCCAGAAATAGTACCTCGGGTTAAGAACTTTGCTTCAGGATGAGAACAGAAATTGTGTGGTGGCGGCAGTGGGAGGCCCCATTAGCTAAAGTGGTACCTCAAATTAAGAACAGTTTCAGGTTAAGAAAGGACCTCCAGAACGAATTAAGTACTTAACCCGAGGCACCATTGTATAATAAACATAAAGCTAGAAAAAAACCAACAACTACAAATCATAGCATCCCATTTGGGAAGCATTTTGAGAGCCCGGGGTCCTTTTCTTCTTCACCTTCCCTCCTGCCAAAGCACAAGCAGATTTGTGGTATTCAACAATTACCCCACAAGCACAAACATACCATAAGCAAATTAAGTCTTGCAACTACAGAAATTGTACCACTACTCATCCCATTCTATTCCCATGGACTGCAAGAAGATCAAACCTATCCACTCTTGAAGAAATCAGCCCTGAGTGCTCACTGGAAGGACAGATCATGAACCTGAGGCTCCAGTACTTTGGCCACCTCATGAGAAGAGAAGACTCCCTTGAAAAGACCCTGATGTTGGGAAAGATGAAGGGCACAAGGAGAAGGGGACGACAGAGGATGAGATGGTTGGACAGTGTTCTCAAAGCTACAAACATCAGTTTGACCAAACTGCAGGAGGCAGTGGAAGACAGGAGTGCCTGGCGTGCTCTGGTCCATGGGGTCATGAAGAGTTGGACACGACTAAACGACTAAACAACAACAAAAGCAGTATATCAATCAAAAGCCACAGTTGCACAATCTAAAAGTAATTGTTAGAAAGTAGTGAAACGACTAGTGAACTAGTGAAACGAACACAATAAACCTCACATCTGAATGTGCTGCTCCTTACGATACTCTATCTCTTTGCAAGTGCCCCAGTATTTGCAGATTACTATGTTCGTTTGCAAGTGGAAGACTGTGGCACATGCACTCCTAACATATTGCTGTGTGTATTCACATGTAGCATGTTACTGTGCATTCTGGTTTGTATTCGCATGCGCTTTTCAGCGTTAATCCTCTTCATCTACAAACTGGGCACATGCCAATTTGACAAAGCCATCAGTGTTATGTCAAAAGTTAATAATATGTAATCTTTTTCAATGCTAAATTCTTAATTACTAACTTCTTTCATGTCTTATCTTAAGCTGCAGAATGCAACCTTGTGAATGTTTGAGGAAAAGTAAAACTAACAGCTAACGAATGAAAGGCTGAACTATTCAAACTTGAGGAGGGATGGGGAGGAATTTGTTTGGCATGCTTTTTCGCTGTGGGACTGATCTGATCTGATACTTTCAAGGTTGCGTGTGGATTGGAACACAACTCCCAGTCTGATTACACCCTTCTCCCGACTTTGCAGTGCAGTTTTAGTGTGGGAAAAGTTCACACAAAGATACATATTGTATCTCAAGAGATGCACACAAAATGCATATTTTTATGGATGAATACGTTGAAAAGGGCACATTTTGCATCAAAAGTGTGCTATTTAACATAAAACATGTGGGCAAAATACATGCAATTCAACTGCATGCTTTTTGTTCATTCAGTGAAAAAATCCACACAAAAGAGAGCAGAATAGACCTATGGCTGAGCAATAGGATGCAATGAATTGCTCAGCCCATGCCTACTATGAGATCATCAGACCTGCAAATTTGCTCTGAGTGTCAATTCTAAAGATTTAATTAATTCCTTACAAAGTGTTCTAACCCTGTTCTAGGCATACCGACTCACAAACGCAAGACTCACCTTCTCCTTTCTCTTGCGACGAAGTAATATAGAGAGAGCCTCAATAATGCCTGTTTAGGCCTGTTATTGGGTCCACGTCTGCATCCTCTATCAATCAACCTCATCCTTGTCACTACAAACATATACCATTCCGTGTTAACCACAATGAAGGCATAAAGGGACAGTAGAGGGCAAGTATGTCGCTAAATGGCCATTGCTGTCATAGCGTCCTGAGTTTCAGTGTCTCTCCAGTTGCAGTGGAAGATGTTTTGGACCAGAAGAAAAAATAATAGGGAGTGCCAGGGTTCACAAGGGCTAAAATGATTAAGTAAGCACAATATGTGAGAATGTTGATCATGTATGCTTCTTACATTTTGGACTCACAGCTGTCCATGGAGGCGCAGGTTAATTCTGTGTCCAGGGCAGCTGTCTACCAGCTCCACCTGGTACGCAGGCTAAGACCCTACCTTCCCGTGGACTGTCTCGCCAGAGTGGTGCATGCTCCAGTTATCTCCCGCTTGGACTACTGCAATGTGCTCTACGTGGGGCTACCTTTGAAGGTGACTCGGAAACTGCAATTAATCCAGAATGCGGCAGCTAGACTGGTGACTGGGAGTGGCCTCCGGGACCACATAACACCGGTTCTGAGAGATCTGCATTGGCTCCCAGTACATTTCTGAGCACAATTCAAAGTGTTGGTGCTGACCTTTAAAGCCCTAAACGGCCTCGGTCCAGTATACCTGAAGGAGCGTCTCCACCCCCATCGTTTAGCCCGGACACTGAGATCCAGCGCCAAGGGCCTTCTGGCGGTTCCCTCAGTGTGAGAAGTGAGGTTACAGGGAACCAGACAGAGGGCCTTCTCGGTAGTGGCACCCACCCTGTGGAACACCCTCCCTTCAGATGTGAAGGAAATAAGCAGCTATCCTATCTTTAAAAGACATCTGAAGAAAGCCCTGTTCAGGGAAGTTTTTAATATTTAATGCTGTACTGTTTTTAACACTTGATTGGGAGCCACCCAGAGTGGCTGGGGAGACTCAGCCAGATGGGCGGGGTATAAATAAATTATTATTATTATTATTATTATTATTATTATTATTATTATTATTATTATACATGGTGTGGAAGTTAAGCCTGTGTGCCTTAATTTCCTTGCTTTTTCACATAAGCCATTAAAAATCAACAACACACACTCTGCACATTAATGGAACTCCATCCCTGTAATTGCCAAAGACTGTTGTGGGATGTATTCTTGCTTTAGGCCCCGGACACGACCCAGGTATTATTTCAGGTGCTGAAAGGTTCTCATTGAAGTTTACTGGCATTTGTGCCTCTAGAAATGGAGAGCTTGACAGACTGCGATATTGCCAGTTGGGCCCATCAAGTAACAAATGATTGCTCTTCTTCAAGACATCACCCTCATTCCTATCTCTCTCCCCCTTCCACACTGGGTAAAGTCTGTCAGGCCTTGACATCCCTCAAGCAAGGCCCCCAACCCCTTCTTATATGGCCATGGGGGAAGAAAATACAGGGAGCCCCTCAGGCTGCCTTGCCTTCTGTTGGCTTCTGTCAGTTCTGTCTGTTGTCAAAACCTTTTGTTGTAGACAGATTGGCTCTGCACCCCCTGTCTCAATGACCTTTAAATGACTGCTTTAAAAGCTTTTGTGTAGCTATGTTGAATCACCAACTCTTCTGTCCCAATGCTGCCTCCTGCTTCTTTGCCCATCTAGCAGCTGTCAACAAGACTCCATTGCTCTCCCCTCTGCAAAACATTCTTATAATGATGTTCCCTCTAAAAAGCAACCTCTGTATGTGTGTGTTTCATCAGGGCCACAGTGAAGGGAGAGCCAAGATCTCACACTCCCCCACCTGCAGTGCCAGATTTACGTATAAGCTAAACAAGCTATAGCTTAGGGTCCCTCTCTCTTGGGAGCCCCCCAAAAATTTAAAGGGGGAAAAACCTGGATGTACGTTTCCAAAATATAAGATAAAAAACCAAATAAAATAAAACCTATGTACATCAACAGTGTTTTGTGTTGTGTATGGACCAATTAGGTCCATAAATTACCATATAGCATATATTCAACACAAAAAAACAGTGACAATTTGTTGTTGACAAAGGACAGCTGGACGTATAAAGGGCCCCATTACCTTCGGTAGCTTAGGGCCTCATCAAACATAAATCCGGCCCTGCCCACCTGCCACAGATGCAGCTGCTTTTGGAAGAAGAAGGTTAAGCCAGGAGACTCAACCCAATCGCAGATCTTGCACATCTAATGATTCCCATTACGTAAACTCTCCATCACAGTTTTCACTTTCTGACTCTCCATTTCTGGAAAGATAAATCAGGCATAACATTGGCTGGGCAGAAACAGGACCTAGCGCCTGTTGCATTTATACTGGCCTAGCTCATACTGAGTGCCTACGTAGGATCTGGAGACCTGTCTCATTCTTGGTTCTCACGAAGTCTTGTTGCAAAGTGTTCACAGGGATGTTCACACCTTACATTCAAGGAGTGTACAACCTGTGTAACCGTGTGTACAAGTAGCTGGACAGTGCATGTGTAGTATTCAATGAATGTACAGTCTCTACTACATACAGGTTTGCTGCATTTGCTTTTGCAAATGGCTTCCCTAGCAACTACTGAATGCATTGCTTAAGAAATCCCCTTTTACTGGTAAGATGGCAAAGCATACTGGCTACCTTTTCTTTCCTAAAATTGTTTCTTAACAGGGGTTACAGTCAATAAGAAGAATTGTGGCAGAAAGTGGAATGCAACTTTGAAGGGCCTTCTCAGCAGTGGCTTGTGGAATGTCCTCCCATAAGATGTCAAGGAGAAAAAGAACTACACAACTTTTAGAAGACATCTGAAGGCAGCCCTGTATCAGGACATTTTTAATGTTCGATGTTTTATTATGTTTTTATATGTGTTGGAATTTGCCCACAGTGGCTGAGGCAACCCAGTCAGATGGGCAATAGTAGTAGTAGTAGTAGTAGTAGTAGTAGTAGTAGTAGTAATGGACTAAAACACCAACTTTAAAAGTAAAAGACACTATTTTTGAAACAATCATAGACATAGCTATCAAAATATTGTAAATACATACTTCTTGTTAGAGTTGTTCAGTAGAATCCTTGATTTGGACCTTGTTAAGAGTAGAAATGAATCTCTCCACCACAAGAATGAGTTTCAAAACTTTACTGCAGAATAATCTTAAATATTAGTTACAGTAAGATAAAAGTTACAAAATAATAAAGTAACAAGTTGCTCTCAGGTACCAGCCAATATGGTTCAGTCCTTTATACAGTTTAGTAAATTTTCCTCTCTCTGGTCCCAGAGAGAGATCCTAGGTTTTTTCATCACTGTGGAGCTTAGCTGCAGCTGCACCTGTTACAGCTAGCCTTCACTGCCTTCTTAAATTTCCTCCCCAGCTGTGAGAGAGCTGCAGCTCAGGTTTCTGTCTATGAGCCATCAGGTAGCCTAATCCTGTGAAATGGAAAAACATCAGTCTTCTGCTTTCATCTAGACTGCAACCTCTTGCGTAACGTAAATTTCTCTATTATGCAAATGCAAACTTTTACGTAAGTCTTAACTTCGGTGCATACAAACATTACATTTTCTGCATATTAGACAGTTTCACTGTCTTTGAGAAAGTATGCTTTTCTTTGACATAGGAATTCATATGCTTTTCTACTCAGAATTTGGAAGATCTTAACAGGGATTCCTGATGTTTTTAATATGCATTCTTAAATATTCACCTACAGTTAAGGTTGGGGGAGAACTTAGATTCAGTTGGGACTTATCAAATCTTCACTTTCTGAAATAATATGCAAAATGAAACAGCCATCCTTTGATATTTGCACTGTTTTTGCATTTTACAATGCAGTTCTTCATCTAAGCAATATATACCGTAAATGCATATACAGTGGTACCTCAATTCCTGATCGCCTCCGTTGTCGAACATTTTGGTTTTCAAATGCTGAAAACCCAGAAGTAAATGCTTCCATTTTCAAATGTTTTTCGAAACTCGAACGTGTTATGTGGCTACCGCTGAGCACAAGAAGCTCTTGCAACTAATGGGAAGCTGCACCTTGGTTTTTGAATGTTTCGGAAGCCGAACTGTCTTCCGGAATGAATTATGTTCAAGAACCAAGGTACCACTGTATAAGTAAAAAATTCCCATTAAATGCTTAGCTTTTGCCCTTACTTTTAACCAATTGATGTTTCTCTTGATTCCACTTGGGTGTCCTGGTGAGAGAAAAGATAGGGTTGAATTTGTTTTTTTAAAAAATAAACTAATTTCATAAACTAAACTTCATACAATGTGGCTCTGGTAACCTTTGGATGCAGATGGAGGGGGCGTCGTTTAGAGAACTTCATGAACTTTGTAAATAAAAAATGGGGAACACGTAGCCATGTTGTTGGACCACCATCAATGACCACTGAGGATGATGAGAGTTGTTATCCAACCTCTGAAAGGTGATTGGTTCCCCATTGTTGTTCTAAAGGCATATCCAGGGAGAGAGATGGAGAGAGAGATGCTTTTGACAACACAATTCCCCTCTTATTATGGTGGCCTCCCCTGAGTCAGAACCACACCTAGCAGCAAAATTAATTAACACTTTTAAGTAGGGAGTCATATGAACCCAGGTATTTTCATGCCTGCTAAAGCATAGCAGTTTGGTGTGACTGCTACAAGTGTGAAAGCAGAATCGTTTTGTTGCTGTTACCAACCTCTGTACATAAATGAAAAATAACATTAATTTCATTGGGGATAAATAAGTGCAGAGTAGCTCCGACCATAACGCCGTGAAGATGGAGATGAAACTCACAATAACTGGTCAATTTAGATGGAGAATGAATGACACCCTCTTTCGAGATAAGGAGATTCTCACGAAGGCCCAAAAGACCCTAAAAGACTATTTTGAAATAAATTTGAGGACCGACGCGGAGAAAAGAGTGATCTGGGATGCAAGTAAAGCGGTTATGAGAGGATTTTTGATTCAACAAAATTCAATAAAGAGGAAAAAACAAAATGAGAAAAAAGAGAAGATCTTGGAAATGATAAAGGAAGGAGAGAGGAAATTAAGAACAAAACCAAAGTCTCAGGACATTTTAAGAGAGATCAAGTTATATCAAACTCAATATATGGAATTGATGAACCAAGAGATTGAATGGAAGATAAAGCAAATGAAGCAAAAGACTTTTGAATCAGCAAATAAATGTGGTAAACTTTTGGCATGGCAATTGAAGAAAAGGCAGAAACTAAATACAGTTACAAGCCTAGAGGTGGATGGAAAGAACATATCTAAACCCAATGAAATTAGAAATTGTTTTTTAAGTTATTTCAAAAAACTCTACACCCAAGGCCCGCAAAATGAAGAAGATATAGACAAATTCCTTGGAAGATATGGACTACAAAACATCTCTCAGCAAAGTAAGATGGACTTGAACCAGAGAATCTCAGAACAAGAGATAGAGGCTGCCATTCAGAATATGCAACTGGGCAAATCTCCGGGACCAGATGGACTGACTTCCAGATACTACAAATCGCTGAAGGAATGGCTGATTCAACCACTAAGAGAAGTTTGTAATGAGATTCTTGAGGGGAAAAGGGCACCTGAATCGTGGAAAGAGGCATATATTTCACTCATACCAAAGTCAGAGACTGAAAAGACCCAACTCAAGAACTACCGCCCAATATCACTCCTTAATGTGGATTACAAAATTTTTGCAGACATTTTGGCAAAAAGATTTAAAAGAGTCTTGATGGAGAAGATTCATAAAGACCAAGCAGGCTTTCTCCCTAAAAGACACCTAGCAGATAATGTAAGGAATGTAATAGACATTTTGGAAAAGCTGGAGGTGAATATAAACACTAAAGCAGTATTGATCTTTGTGGATGCGGAGAAAGCCTTTGATAACATCTCTTGGAGTTTTATGAGGAAGAATCTTCATGGGATGGGGGTAGGCCAGGGTTTTGAGAATGGTATGGCTGCAATATATTCTGAACAAAAAGCTAAACTGATTGTAAATAATGTTGTGACTGAGGAACTTAAGATAGAAAAAGGAACACGACAGGGGTGCCCAATTTCCCCATTACTTTTCATTTCGGTTCTGGAGGTGCTGCTGAATATGATAAGAAATGACCAGCAGGTCAAGGGTGTGCAGGTCGGAGCTAAACATTATAAGTTAAGAGCGTATGCAGATGACCTAGTATTGACTTTGCAAGAACCAAACACTAGTACGAAAAGGGTCTTAGAAATAATACAACAATTTGGCCAGGTAGCTGGATTTAAGTTGAATAAGCAAAAAACTAAAGTTTTAGGGAAAAACCTAACAGATATGGAAAAGGAGAAATTTCAAGAGGAAACAGGTTTGACAGTGGTCAAGAAGGTGAAATACCTAGGGGTTTATTTAACATCTAAGAATGTCAATTTGTATAAGGACAATTATGAAAAATGTTGGTCAGAAATTAAAAAAGATTTAGAAATATGGTCAAATCTGAAACTGTCAATGTTAGGCCGAATTGCAGTAATCAAAATGAATGTATTGCCTAGAATGTTATTTTTGTTTCAGACCTTGCAGATTCTCGACAAGATGGAATGTTTTAAGAGGTGGCACAAAGACATTTCGAAATTCGTCTGGCAGGGCAAAAAGCCCCGAATTAAATTTAAAATACTGACTGACGCTAAAGAAAGAGGGGGTTTTGCCCTGCTGGACCTAAAATTGTACTATGAGGCAGCAGCTTTTTGCTGGCTGAAAGAATGGATGCTCCTCGAGAACACGGACATCTTGGATCTGGAAGGTTTCAATAATGCTTTTGGCTGGCATGCATATCTTTGGTATGACAAAGTTAACAGTACTTTTAAAAATCACATTGTTAGAAAAGCATTATTTAATGTTTGGATAAGATATAAAGACCTATTGGAAAATAAAACCCCTAGATGGGTGTCACCAGTGGAGGCTAATGCAGTGAAGAAACTCAATATGGAGGTCGGATGGCCGAAGTATTGGGAAATCTTAGAACAGGATGGAGACAAGTTTAAACTACAAAGTCAGGAGAAATTGAAGCACAAAGTAGAAAATTGGTTTCAATACCGTCAAATAATGGAATTTTTTAAACAGGACAGGAAAATCGGTTTCCAGGTGGAAAAATCAAAACTAGAGACCGAATTGTTAGAACCCAATACTAAGAATCTATCTAGAATGTATAACTTGCTGTTGAAATGGAACACACAGGATGAAACAGTTAAATCGGCTATGATTAAGTGGGCGCAGGATGTTGGACATAACATTATGTCAGATGACTGGGAATGGTTATGGAACACCGGTATTAAATTTACGGCATGTAATGCCTTAAAGGAAAACATTATGAAAATGGTTTACAGGTGGTACATGACCCCAGTCAAACTGGCAAAAATCTACCATTTGCCCGATAATAAATGTTGGAAGTGTAAAGAGACTGAAGGTACTTTCTATCACCTCTGGTGGACATGCCCGAGGATAAAGGCCTTCTGGGAAATGATCTATAATGAAATGAAAAAGGTACTTAAATGTACCTTTCCTAAAAAACCAGAGGCCTTTCTCTTGGGCATTGTCGGCCAATTGGTGACAAAGAAAGATAGAAATTTCTTTATGTATGCCACAACAGCAGCAAGAATACTCATCGCAAAGTATTGGAAGACACAAGATTTACCTACTCTGGAAGAATGGCAGATGAAAGTGATGGACTATATGACATTGGCTGAGATGACAGGCAGAATCCGTGACCAACGAAAAGAGACGGTGGAAGAAGAATGGAAAAAATTTAAAAGCTATCTTAAGGACTACTATAAACTTAATGAATGTTAAAATGTTGTGGTTGCCAGAAGCAAAAGGGTACAGGGATACAAGGTTAGACTATAAAAGAGGACTAAGATGATAGAGATTAGAAAGTAACAATTGGGAGTTGCTAGTTGAAATATGGACATTGGGATGCAGAGAGGGGGGGTATGGGGAAGTCCAAGAAAAGAGGTTTATGAAAATATCTTTGAAACTATTCGTGTATGTTTGTCACTTTTTGTGTTTGTTTGTTTTTCTTAAAAATGTTGTAAAACCAATAAAAATTTTATTAAAAAAAAAAAAAATAAGTGCAGAGTAGTTTAAATGCTCTGTGGCCAGGACTCTTCTGCTATGGCGTCTTTGACATTTGAATTGCAAACAACCTTTCTTTGGGGGAAGGGTGGGGGTTGGAGAGAGAGAAAAACGAATTCCCTCATATAGAAACCTTGGATAACTGCCTCATATGTAGTTATACAGGTCGCTGCCTTCTGCATTTTTACAGTGGCACTGGCAAATATTTCAGAAACCCTGCTGCGCTTGCTTTCTTGCTAAGAGAGCATACTGCTAGTCCCCCGGAGGCAACTGTCAATATTCAGAGTAGCTTCACTAGCTGCAAAATGGGATTGAAAATTAACAGGATGGACACAAGCGACACTGGCTGAAGTGTTCAGATTAATCTTGAAGAGGTTTGGGACACTTCTCCTTGACACAGCCTTCTCCTGACACCAGGAAGAAACACTGAACAGGCAAGGATTTGGCTATATATTTCAGTACCACCATCTTAAGTAGCTGTATCAGTAACTCTGAGTCTTGCACCTACTGCAATGATAGCCAGAAAGATTATGCTTCTCACTTTTCTGTGTTGTTTTCTGTCCTGTCCTTCATTCAAGGAGGAGAATGGCTCCAGCAGCAATTATTAAAGAAGATTATAGAAAGAAAAGGGAAGAAGCTGTGTGAGACAAACTTCTATTGGCACCATCTATTACAATATTGAACACAGTGTCAGGAAAAATTAGAATCTGAGGAGGGCTTGTTCTTTAATGTCACTTAATTGTCGTCAGGTGAATTGAAATAGGCGATGAACGTGTCAGTGTGTGCTATCAGTATGGGCAGATGTCACATTGCTTTTTTAAACACACACACACACACACACACACACACACACACAGAGGCACATACAAGCCCAGCACAAATGTCCTTTCCTGCAGCTGAGCAGCACAGCTAAAAGTTAGCCCCAAATCAATTTGATATCAACACATTAGTGGGGGTTGATTTCACTGCTGTGTGCATTTGCTATCGAAATGGCAAAGAGTCACTGAAATGGCAAGCTGAGGGGTTTGGTTGTAAATCGATGGTATCAAAACAACAAACAACAACAACAACAACAGGCCACTAACACTCCCATAGATCCTTCAATGGAAATTGACTGATCTTTTTAAAAATTTCCAAAGAAATCGTAACCATTCTTTAAAATGCCCCCAAATAGTAAAAATAAATAAATAGCCATGCTTAGCTACCAGATGAGCGGTTTCCTGCTACTGCTTCAGCAAGGAGCTATTGTGAAAACTTCCAGCTTTTCAATCTTTCCTTCTGTCAAAGCTTCATGCCACTTTATATGGGGGCAGGGGCAATGAGGCCAGTTGCCATGGTCCCCACACAGGAAGAAGGCCACTTCAAAACGGTCAGATCTATTTTCTTCCGAGGCTGTAATGCTGGTGGAATGCAAGGACCAGGAATCATTTCAGTGTGTTGGGTTCGCCAGCTGTTGTTAATGGGCCATTAACTTTGGCAGAATGGTGTGTTTTTATTTCCCTGATCTTTGGTCTGAAAATTTTAACAATGGACCCTTTAACTCCTCCCTTTCCCCCCACACCCACAGGCTGACCAATAGCTTGGATGTCAGGGTGATGAAATGATCATTCGTCCCAAGAATGCCAAGGAATATTTACTGGCTCAGCTTGCATTCCTAGAATCCTGAACATGTCCTTTTCCCATGAATTACTGTATTTTCACCACACTTTAGAAACACACATTATAGTCACTGGCTGGGCCATTGCCAATTTGACCTTGTATTTTGGAAGTACCATAAGCTGTTCCCACATCTTTACCGCTATAGTAGTAATTGGTGGTCCTTTGACACTCTCCCTTTCCTGGGACAAGTCAGGCGGCTAGGTCAGAGCAGCCAACTTGCGGGGACTTATACTAGTGAATGGTGATACCCACCAAATTCAGCTTGGATTGTCAAATATTCACCAAGTTGCAGACATTCAGGCATGTATAAATCGGCAAGTATATTTTGGATTGTAGCCTTTAAAAAGTGGAAGAATGGAACCACAGACTTATCTACAGTTAAAAGCAGCTTTGTTCTCCAGAGATGCACAAAATAAGTACCTCTTGCAAGATTTCTCCATAATTGATAGTAAATAATATAGCACAGTTGAAATATATTTCTACCAGCAGATGGCACACTTAGATTACATATTTCATAGCCACTAAAATATTTCATTATTCCAGATTACCCCCCCCTTTTTTTTGGAGGGGAGAGAACCTTGTTTAATGGTGTTGCTTGTTTAAAAACATCTTATTCTATTTGACACACTCCTTGTCTAAGAAGTATTTTACAGAATAATAGAAACATAATAGAAACACAATCTCCACGATGACTGAATAGGCCTATGTGCAGAATTAACCTTGACATCAAATCTATTTAATGCTTATGTTTTCATCTTTCTGACATAAAGATCAAGCACTTTCCAGGCAAGAATGTTTCGTTGGCATCTGCAGGAGAAATAGCGTGCTGCTTCTTTTAATGGATCAGGATTTCACCCTGCCTTTTTCCTCACTTGCTGGACTCAGTTTAAGCTATTCAGCTGAAGATAAATTTTGTTTCAAATCAAGCGATTAGGTTACAAATAGTCCAAGTAGATTTCTGGTCATCAGCTAGGGAAAGACAAAACTGGGACCTGAAATGTTTGTTGCTGTGTAATTCCTATAGGATGGATTATGAATAATGCATAACATTTATATAGCACTTTAGAAGGTTCAAAGCATTGCATGCACATTGCTGAAAGCTGGAGTCCTGAGCATCGGCAAGCCTCATAATTAAACCTCTTGAGGATTTGCAGTTATAAATGACCCCGAAAGAACATTCAGGTGCGAAACGTACCACTAAGCAGTATCACGTCACACTTCAACAGCAAGGGATCAATTGACTCACCAAGGAACAACCCCTTTTTTAAAAAAAACACACAAAGCAACACAAAATAACAGAAGGTTTTGCTGAAAGGGCACTGGGGTCATTTAGAGCCCAATTAAAATGTATCTACAAGGAAAATAAAGAAATAATGCAGGTTTAATATTGTGGAAAGTCACATTTAACTACCCTAAAGATACTTTAGGGTTTTATATACAATATTTTTATATTATTCACACCTCTAGGCCCTAGAGGTCTTGGGGGGGGTTTGAACCGAAGGGGCAAATTCAGGAGTATAACAAACTTGTGAGATCTCCTAAGAATTAATACTGGAGAGTCATTACAGAGGTCAAATACCATCGTTGTATACTTGCTACTATTTTAAGTCATGGATGGAAAACCTGTGGTTGCGGACTTCAACAGACTCATCAACAGTCAGGGATGGTGGGAGTTGTAGCTCAAAAGCACCTGGAGAGCAATAGGTTTCCATCCCCCTTTCAAATATTTCTAAACTGTGTTCCCTTAGTGGACTATGAGGCAGGGTGGAGTCACCCTCCTCACCCCAGTGTTGCTGCAGCAGCTTACCTGGATAAGAATGGGGCAGGCCACACCTGTGCAAAGCAATGAATTCAGGTTGGTACACAGGTGCGCTGGAATTCCATAGCTCAACCAGGTGCCCTCGATGGTCCACATTTCCAAAAGAGGGAGATGCAAAGTATTTTATATTAAACAGCAAAGTATTTTATATTAAACAGCAGTTATTTCTAAGCACCTCTTGTTTCTCTGAAACTATATAATTGAGGATTATTGACCTCAATTCCAGATTTGTAGACTGTATAGAAACTTATTCATGTACGCTACTACAGCAGCAATGTTACTCACCCCAAAATGGAAAGAAGCATAAGTCCCAGCAAAGGAAGAATGGATACAAAAACTTGTGGAATATGCAGAAATGGCAAAACGTACCGGAAGAATAAGAAATCAAGATAACAAACTTTTTATAGACAAATGGAAATCGTTTATGGAATATTTACAGATAAATTGTAAACAGATAAAAACATTTGCAGGATAATTGTAATAACCTGTGGTTTTATAAGAGTATATATTTAAGCAGATGAGTAAATGAGCAAATTAAGTTAATTTGGATATGCAGAAGATATTAAAAATAAATTTAAGGAACTGCAGAAAGAGGGGGAAGGAAGTCAAGTTGTGAAATGCTAAAATGATTGTAAAATTAGTGAAATGTATAAATCTGAAAAGCATAAATAAAATATTTTTTAAAATCACACCAATACATAAATTAAAACATTAATCCAAAGTAAACACAGCACAAAGTAAATCCCTCTTCCATAAAATAGCAGTGGACACTCTATAAAACTGACCTCCAAAAGCCTGGCAAAAGTGAGATATCTTCACCTTCCTCCTAAAATCATGTTGAGTTGAGAAGTATATCAGTGGTGAGATGTATGTCATGTAAAAGTACCACTAGGGTACACATGGATGATTTCAACCCTTACAGAGGGATTTTATGCCTTACAGCTGGGGTCCTTGCTTGCTGATCTTTAAAACGGGACAGGTTGTCATGAGAATCATAGAATTGTAGCATTGGAAGGGACCTTGTGGATGTCCAACTCCCTGCAACGCTGTCCCACATAGGGATCGAACCTACAAGCTTGGCGTTATCAGCATCATGCTCTAAGCAACTGAGCTAAGACAAAGACAAGGTATTGTCCCAGATAGCTGGGTCCCATGTCATTCAAGGCTTTAAATATCAGCATATGCACCTTGAATTGTGCTTGGAGGACAGTTAGCAACCATTGTAGCTGTTTCACAATGGGAATGACATGCTACCACAAGCACGCAGGCCCCTGAATTTTGCAGTAATCGCAGCTTCTGAACCGTGTTTGAAGGCAGCCTCGTGTCCAACAGTAGTCCAACATGGAGGACATCTTAAAATCAGGTTTTCTGCTCTGGTTCCGAACATATGATCACCATCATTTCACTGCATAGCCACGTCATTTCTCCGCATGGTTAGATCTTGCTAACCATTGCTCCAGCAAAGGTGGCAGTTGGTGCACCAGCTGAAGTTGGTCAGAGCAACTCGTAACTTCTGAGGCTATCTGCACCGCCAGCGACAACGATGGCTCTAGAAATACCCCCTCCATGTACTCAAAGGGTTTGCAACGTCACCCATAGAAGGCTGCTCTGTCCACCCATTGAACCAGGAATGGACCATCCACAGCTGTCAGGTACTGAACTGAAGGGGACAAGATTGAGGAGGAATAGTGGAGATCGCCCCCCCTTCTCCTGAAGCTTCCAAGAGGAAGGCAGTATTGATTTACAGGAGGAGTTTGAGGAAGGTCACAGCTCAGAGACAGGCGAACAGAAGAGTTGGGAGGTGCTGGGAGTAGGGAGTGGGGAGACAGAGCCAGAGCAGCCATCTGACACGTTATCACTGGAAAATATTTCTGACCCCCCCCTTCTCCCAGAACTCGGTGTTCATTGAGAGTGCAAGAGCAAAAGACTCAGAGACAATTAGCCCCTGGAGACCACCATATGGGGAAGTGCTATTGCTAGGAAGGGAGGGGGGAGCTCAGTGGGAACAACGCCATTGATGGGAGACAGACTGCATTCCTTTGTCTCTCGCTGTGATGATTGAATAAACTCATTAGTAAGAACTCTTCTTTGTTTTTCTCTGCTTCCTGCTGCCTCCAGTGGAGGGAGAGAATTCCCCGAAGCCTGACAACAGCATACATACAAAATATGGACATTCCTCTAGGTGGCTTCTGTGTCCTGCATTAGGATATTTCCCCTGAATAGGTGAATAACAAGTGCTCAGTAGCATCTTGTGATGAGGTGGAGCTTCCCTCTTGACACTTACCTCACTGAGCAAAGCTGGAGCAGGACAAGGAGGCACCAAAGCTGAGACTGAGTGGGCACATCCAAGCCCCATCCAGGTAAATTACAGTGATGATGGCATCATGAGGTTGGTCTCACACAAGGGGTGCCACTGCAATGGCTAGTTCATCTGTCTATGTTCACTCTCATTACATTGCAGTTAATTTATTTAATAACTGGACACATCTGGGATAGCAGCAGATATGGATATTTATGGACTTCACTTCCCATCAGCTCCAGTCACAAGGCAACTGGTCCAGGATGATGGAAGTTGCAGACCAAAACAATTGGTTTAACATTCAACCCTCTTCCCAGGGAACTCTGGGAACTGTGTGTCTGGGAGGGGGAATAGAGGTCTCCTAGCATCTCTACAGCACCCTTAAACTACAGTTCTTTGAAGAGAAGCCATGCCTGTTTAAAGTGGTATGATATGCTTTAAATGTATAGTGCAGATGACTACATAATGGTACAGATAAAGAAAACTGCCACTTTTCTGAGGAAGGGTGCCAAGCTGAGAGAATCTATTTGATAGAATTATCTCACAAGTTCCTGTAAAATGGAGGACTGGACGACAATGAAAACAAAAGATAATAGAGTGGTACCTAGGTATGCGAACGGGATCCGTTCCGGAGCCCTGTTCACATCCTGAAGTGAACGCAACCCATGTCTGCACGTCTGCGCGTGTGCGGGTCACGTTTCAGCACTTCTGCGCATGCACGTGACATCATTTTGACGGTCTGCGCATGTGCGCGCGGCGAAACTTGGAAGTAACGCGCTCTGTTACTTCCGGGTCGCCACAGAGCGCAACCCGAATTTGCCTAACCCGAAGCCTATTCATCTTGAGGTACGACTGTAATAATAATAATAATAATAATAATAATAATAATAATAATAATAATAATAATAAAATAAAATAAAATAAAATAAAATAAAATAAAAACAACTATCCTTGTTTTAAGCTATGGAACTAGAATATAACTATCTGGGAGTGGGGACTCAAGATTTCAAAGTACATCCATAGAGGGGCTGAGGAAATCATGGGAAACTTTTGGCCCATATGCCTAATTAAATTCATGAGGCCTTGAAGGTTGGTTCAAAATATTTTTTACTTACTATGCTATCAAGACCATTTTGGAAAAATCTAAGTCTGGGTCCCAATTTATGGCAGGTATAAAATTGCAGTTTTGGAGAACACCATTGCTACTGGAAGGCATCAAAATCTGGTTTTGCTAACTGTAATTTCCAGGCTTACAAGCATAGCAAGCCCAGCCAACATGACAGGATCACAGCATGAAGATGCTGCTTCAAATATTGACATATTTGTGGTTTGCCAGATGTTTGTGTTTCGGTTTGTGACAGTCACGTTCCACATACAGAGCTTCACATCTATTGTGTGCACTGTTGTGCCATTATATCTTTGCTGCAACGGCGTTAACATCTTGATAATGTGGTCAGCGGAGCTGAGCAACAGGGCATTAGACGAAGCTCCCACTGATATTGTGGCCTGAGCAGTCTGCATTCCACTGATGTGCTATGATTTTGCTGTTTTTCAAGCAGGGAAGAATGCTGTCGAGCATTTTGCAGCACATGTTGCCTTGAAAGTTCAGTCCCTTTCCTTGACCATTCCCTCATGTCCTTGCTAATCAGATTGTCATACTGGCTGCACTAGCCAAGGGCATTGCGTTTCTGCAAAATTGTTATTGCTGAGAATCAAAGATACGCAGTGACATTTGTATGCGCAATGCGTTCCACTTGTTTAGCTAGCAGCCAGATCATTTAACATGACAATTATCAATGTGAATGGAATAGATGAGGACTCTTCTCTTGCAGCTCACAAATGGGACAAGGGGAGATCAGTTAAAGCAATAACGATGCACAAATCAGAAGCAGTTCTTCCACATTTTTCAAGCAGCTGAAGACAAAAAGGTGTTTTTAATGGCTAGAATTCTACGAACTGCTGAGCTTGCAAGCAAAACGTTTTAGGATAGGAACATAAAGACAATTGTGCCCCTCCATCATGGCATTGCAGTAGCACTGTGAGCCAACCCCAGTTGCCATTTTGATATAGAACCTGTTCTCATACGGGAAAAACCAGTCGTCGCCACGTGTGATGTAGCAGTACTGTACAAAGAGAGCTGTTAAAAAAGAATAGTGGGTGGGTGGCATGTGAACAGACAGGACATGTGTTCAATAAAATCTAACTCTGCTTTTATGATACCTCTGGGGAGATACTGTGCTGTTCTGTGCATTCTGTCTAGAACAGGGGGTTAACTTGAATAAAATAAGCCCCACCCCACATAATTGCTCACAAGACATGGAACACCCCCCCCCACTTAAATGTCAGTGCCCATTAACTTTGAAGGGGCCTTTGGATGGGGGCCTAAGGGACCTCAGCCTGCAGGAATGAGCTCCTATGGACTAGAACAGGGATGGTCAACTCCCAAGAGACTCCCAAGGAAAGCCCTGTTTTCATAGAATCATAGAATCATAGAGTTGGAAGAGACCACAAGGGCCATCGAGTCCAACCCCCTGCCAAGCAGGAAACACCATCAGAGCACTCCTGACATATGGTTGTCAAGCCTCTGCTTAAAGACCTCCAAAGTAGGAGACTCCACCACACTCCTTGGCAGCAAATTCCACTGTCGAACAGCTCTTACTGTCAGGAAGTTCTTCCTAATGTTTAGGTGGAATCTTCTTTCTTGTAGTTTGGATCCATTGCTCCGTGTCCGCTTCTCTGGAGCAGCAGAAAACAACCTTTCTCCCTCCTCTATGTGACATCCTTTTATTATACTTGAACATGGCTATCATATCACCCCTTAACCTGTGGGGTTTTGTGGGTTCAGGTCAAGGTTGTTGAGCTTTCTTTAGGGGAGCCAAACTTTTTAAGCTTTTTTTGGGGGAGCCAGTGATCTACCAGTGATCTACCACAGACGTCCAGTGATCTACTGATAAATCCCGATCTACCTGTTGGACGTGCCTAGACTAGAAAATCTATTGTTCTTATCATGAAGACTAGCATCCCTGTAGCAAGTGTCCCAATCTACTGGTACCATGAAGTAGAATTCATTCTGTCAGTTGTGGACATCCTGTAAGGAGTTCCTTGCTCATAATCTGTTTTTAAGTATCTCAGTTAGAACAACTAAATCAAATACACAGGGAAGCAATTGTGTCAGCTTTAAGGAAGGAAGAAGTCATGATAAAGGGTACAGCAGCAGGGGACAGAAACTGACCTGTTAAAGGGCTAATTCAGAAATGCTACAGCCATGAATGAACAGGAAGCAACTGATTATAGGGTCACTTGCTGAAAAGCAGAAGCTACTTTAAAAGAAAGCAGTAAGGAGAAAATACAACACTAAAGTTTGGAGAACCCTCATTGCACTTTTCCAGCCACCACTAAACAAGATGGTGCTGTAGTTGTATTGTTTGTTTGTTTTAAAGATCCCACAAATCACATCTAAGGGAAAAGTAAGTGAAGAACAGCAAGAAAAAACACTGGGATGCAGTAGTTTGGTAGCAACAATGTATTATCTATAGAAACCGAGTGAAACAGGAATGATGTTTCTTTAAAAGCAACTACAGTGGTACCTCGGGTTACATACGCTTCAGGTTACAGACTCCGCTAACCCAGAAATACTGCATCAGGTTAAGAACTTTGCTTCAGGATGAGAACAGAAATTGTGCTCCGGCGGCGCGGCGGCAAAGGGAGGCCCCATTAGCTAAAGTGCTGCTTCAGGTTAAGAACAGTTTCAGGTTAAGTACGGACCTCCGGAACGAATTAAGTACTTAACCCGAGGTACCACTGTAATGTGGCAAAGAAGTTTGGCTTCTTCCTCATTCTGTTATGCCCCAGTCCTGGATCTGCAACATAGAAATAACAGATGAGACTTGCAACAAACATATTGGAGTATGTTCCCACCCACTGAGACAAGTGTGGGCCACTTGCAGCCCCAGATCCGTAAGTGGACTTCAGTCTAATTTAATGCAAATGACAGTGTGTGTGGGGTCTCTCTCTGTGTGTGTGTGTCAGACCCTCACCACCTGAAATATACTCGGAGTCAAGTGTGGATTTTATGCTCTTTATTCAGCTCACAGTAGTGAGGAATGGAAGTTCCCCTGAAATGTCTGCTTTATATACATTATTTACATAATGGGCCCCGTGTGATTGGCTAATTCTGGGATTCTCCTGTAGGCCAATCAGGTTGCGGATTCGCTTCCACCTGGAGTTGGATTGGGTGGCTCCTGCGGACCAATCAGACTGACTGCTGCATTCTGGATCCTATTGTTCTAGGACCAATCAGACTGCTGCATTCTGAATCCTATTGTTCTAGGACCAATCAGACTGCTGCATTCTGGATCCTATTGTTCTAGGACCAATCAGACTGCTGCATTTTGGATCCTATTCAACTCAGTACATAACACCATCCAACACTGCCCATTCTCAGAAATTGAGAGAGAGAGAGAGGATGAAGTGAGATGGGGAAGGAAAGAAGAAAGAAAGGAGATTCTAACACCATTCTTTGTGTTGGTGTATGGATCTCAAAATATTGTATTTTTCTGTGTATAAGACAATGCTTGTTTCCTATATTTTTTCAGTCAAAAATGGGAGTCGTTTTATACATGGATGTTGAATGCACAGGGGTTCGGGCTCTGCTGTGGGCGGCCTGAGTTTGGGCTCTTGAAATATGGTGACCCAAACTTTGGGCAACCCCCCCCCCCCAAGCTCAAAGTGAAGGAGCATGGCCTTAGATGAAAAAGGCTGTCATTCTGCCTGTAACAAGTGTCTTGTAGGCTCTCAGAGTTCAGACTCTTCTGCTATGGCAAGCCAGTTTCACGGGTGGGATAAATTATACTCCTGAAATCCTTTCTCCTGCTGTGGTATATAATGCAGGCTGGGACACACAGTTCTGGAGAAAGAAGAGGCATCACACAACCCTAAACCTTTTCCAGGATACATACTATACTATAGCAAGGCCTTGAACAGGTCAGTTTCTTGTCATTTATCTTCTCTCTGCATGCATTTCCTCACGGTTCCTTTATGTGGTAAGTATGCACCAAATGGCTCAGAGTGAGGTGCAAATAAGCAGAGCCAAAGCAAGCTACTTACATCGGCAAGCCCAGTTTGAGTATTTATTCAAAGATAACTCATATTGATTTTCTGCCCTCCTGCAGAGTTTTCAGAGATAATCCCTTCCATTTGTTCAGGCACTGCTTTCCACCACCTCAACATCTGCTCTGCTATTTTCCTCGCTTGTTCACAACGTCAGCTTCATGGGAGGCAGACCTGTGGGCCGGTGCATAACAAATAAGTTATCCTATTGAACTGTCTTGTTTTGAGATGCTCTTTTAACTCGAGCCAATGCAAAATGGCCTGATGGCACATTATATTCACATTCAAGACAGCTTCTTTCCTAGGGAAGCAAAATGTATTCTGGAGGGGAACCATTTGGAGTAGAGAAGCCATTGGAAGAGAGGAGCAGAGTAGTTCTTAACCTCTCCTCTGCCACTGCTCTATCTGGCCACCACTTCTTCCTTACATATGATAGCAAAACTACTCAAATAGCGCAAAGTCCAGAGAGGAAAGTCCTCCTGATAACAAAAATGAACAAAAATAGTGTGTAATTTGAGGAGAAACAAACAGAAGTTTTGACTTTCTTAATTCAGGTCTTCTAAATGACAGGGAAGCAATAAACCAAACATACAAAGGAAAACTCCCTCAGAACTACCAATCCAAGAGTCTGCCACCTCAGTGGAAAACATGTCACTCTGCTTGATTGCTATGCAACACTTCCACAAACAAATGTATATCTACTCTGAAGCAAGTCTTAGAAGTTCAGTGAGATTTGCTCCCAGGTACTGTGTATAGAATTGGAGCCACATTACTCCAGGTAATGTGCATTGAATTGAAGCTACAATTCACTAAAACTACAATCCTTTACCCTCTTACCTGGGTGTAAGTGCCATCGAACTCAGTGGCACTTATTTCTGAGTGGACATGCACAGAATTGCACTGAGAACAGCTGTAGGGAGTTTTGGTTCCATTGATCACAACATAACATTCTGCCTTCGAAATGTGCTCAGGACTGGGGGTAACATTCAAGTTTTTAAGAAATTAATCCTCAAAAGATTTTAATTCTCAAAAGTCTTTTTAGTTTCTCAGCAGCTTCATTAGTAATCTCAGCACTCTTTAGAGAAGATCAATGACAAAATGTGACTTCATAATGGCCGGGACTAAAACAGTTTTGATGCTAAGCTTTGAAGCCTGTGTGGAAGTTTCATTCCATTTCACAAATTTCTTCATGGCTTTATAAACCTTCTGAAGACCTTAGCAATGACATTAATTTTAATAGCACAGAACCTACCCTGTAGGTAAAAGCAGAATGCTAAGAACTCTTATAACTGAGATAATATTACTTTTTTCTCTTTACAAACAGAAACACACACATCAAGGGATCATAAAATATGAAATCCAGTGAATGTGATTCTCTGCCCCCCCTTGAGACATTTCCATGAAGTGTTATCATTTTGACATTAAACACCAAGATTAATGTAATCACTTTTTCTCAAGTAAGCTGATAGTATTTGTGCTAATATTAATATAGGGAAAAAAATGAAGGCCAGCTAGGTTTATTGCTGCAAAGCAAGTGTGTAGATTTAAGATATCCTTGCAATCTCCTATATTTAGCAAACCAATTTGAGTTATGTTCTGTACACAAGGTAGGATTCTTACCATAAATCACTCTGCGCAAGCTCAGGTCAATGATAGGCAAATGACTTTCCTTCACCCCTGGCAAGAGTGAAGAACCATCCGCTGAACCCAAGATGTCTAGTATACTAAACTAATGCTGTCCCAGAGCTTCATTTACTTCCTTACTCCATAGAGTCTTGAGAGAAAGACTGAAGGCAACACCCTCCAAAATGGTGATTTGCAACTCAATACCTTTGTCACCTGATCTAAGGTTACAACACTCACATGTTAGCTAGCAGAAAACAAAAATTGGTTAATTATCTACTCAGCAAGAGCTCAGATGGAATCTTCCCATGTTAGACCTTCATTAATACACAGACATTTTCCATTTCTGTGTCAATTAAACCAATTATACTTAAACATAAAATACATAGCTTTCACTTGCAGTTTGTAGTTCAATAGAAAATGGTTGAATAAACAGTGTTAAACATTAAGTATACTTGTTTAATTCATGCAGAAATGGTAAATGGCTATGTGTATTAATGAAAGTTTAACATCGGGGAATTCCATTGCAGCATACTGTGGGACTTTCAGCTCCTGAATGGGTTAATGATAAACTGTTAATTGTTCTCTATTCTAAACTGAATGTAATCTTTGATAATGTGATGAGGCTATTAAATAAGCGAGGATGTAAATGAAGCTCTCTAGGTAAACAGCTTCAGGCTGATGTATCTTTGATGCACTGGTTTTCCTTTTGAAGAAAGCTCTGCAAGTAATTATTTGGATTAAACATACGGACCTTGACAACGTTGCTATTCCAAAATATCTTGTTTTTTATGCATCCAGTAACTTCAAACTGTGCAATATTAATATCTGCAATTTTAAATTGCTTAAATTCCAGTGGTCCAGGTACTTCATGTAGTGTGTGTGTGTATGTGTGTGTGTGTGTGTGAATATTGACTCCATAAGACAAGGGTTAGCAAGCCATTGCCCTCCAGTAGATACTCTAACTAGAATTATTGTGCACTGCTTTAAATTGTGCTCAGTCTTACTCTTATCACAAGGTTTCCCCTTTATTTTAATCACCATGTAGTAACAGGGATCTCTTGATTACACAGAAGAAAACTTCAAAATAAATTTCTCTGACTTTTGCCCCGTAGTGCTGTTTTCCAGCATGAATGGCAGCATATATAGATACTTCACACAAAATGTTTCTTGCTTTGTACAATATTTCATCTGCAGTAAAAGTCCATTTCTTTCCCCCTTTCTAGCTTGAAAACAAACAAAAAACTGCACAAATTGATGGGACAGACTGCTTTACCAAAACAAATCACCTGGGATGCCCACTTTAATTGTTTTCCTTCCCCCTGCCTTAGAAAGCTTTGCATCTCCCTTCTTGAAAAATGTGGCCATATTGTTCAGAAGCATCATTGTCAGATTATCTCACGGAGCTGCCTGAACAATCCATCTCACTGACCACAATGACTTACCTGCAGCTTCTCCTCTACAGCCATCTGAAATCTTGCTTACTGATGTTCTCAGACCCTCCAAGTGTCCCTATTTTCCAGGGACAGTCCCGGTTTTATGAAAGCTGTCCTGGTTTCTGATTTGATCCCAGAAAGTCCATATTTTCCTTAAGATGTCCCTATTTTCATCAGAGAAATGTTGGCAGGTATGCAGTTATGTGACCCCCTGAGCCAAGGCAATAAATAACTACACAAACTTTAGAAGACATCTGAAGGCAGCCCTGTTTAGGGAAGTTTTATTTTGTTAATAACTGGACACATCTGGGACAGTGGCAGATTTAGATATTTATGGACTTCACTTCCCATCAGCTCCAGTCACAAGGCAACTGGTCCAGGATGATGGAAGTTGCAGACCAAAACAATTGGTTGAACAATCAACCCTCTTCCCAGGAAACTCTGGGAACTGTGTCTTTTGGAGGGGGAATAGAGGTCTCCTAGCATCACCCAGAGTGGTTGTGGCAAATCATCACCACCATCATCATCATTATGGAATAGGACATCCCTATTTTCATCAGAGAAATGTTGGCAGGTATGTGTTCTTTCACTTTCTTGTGCTAAGTGATGAAGTAGAAGTTCAGCAGAAAACTTGGACCCTGGTCATGACTGAACAGTTAAGAACATAAGAATAACCGCTAAACCAGACAAATGATCTAACTAGTCCGTCATCCTCTTTTCTACAGTGGCCAACCAGATGTTCATAGGAAGCCGACAAGCAGGACCTGAGGACAACGGTCCTTGTTCCCCTGCTACTGTTATTCAGAGACACACGCTTCCTCTAATCCTGTAGGTAGTAGATAACCATCAAGGTTAGTAGTAGACATTGAAAAGCTTAATCCATTTCTGAAGCCATCTACATTATAATATTTTAAATTAAATTTTCAGTTTTTACAAATTCTCTTAAAATACAATAAGAACAAATAATCTCATATCCTTTGACTTCCCATTCACCCATGGTGTACTTTTATTCCCTTTTAAAGCTGCTGTGTTACTTACATTTTACCCTTATGTTTTATATATCAGTTCTTAATTATTGAACTACAAATTCTCATCTGTTGCTATACTTCAAATCCTGCATATGTTTTAACAGAATCTTGATATTTTAAAAAAGATTCCACAAAAGATTTCCATTCTTCAAGAATACCCCCCCCCCATTTTGTTCTCTAATTCTCACAATTTCCATCTAAATGGGTGACACAAGAAGTGGGGAAGTGGTCCTTCTCTCCTGGCCACCACTTTCCCCCTTCAACCCTTGTCCCCAGCCAATCCCTGCCCCCTGGGATTCTCAGATAGGTGAAAAATCTCCCTCTCACCACACTTCTTTCATGCCAAATATACATTTGCCACAACATTCATCACCACAGCTATTCAGGTATGACCCATGTTTCCAGACCCAGATTTGTCAGTGTAGGACATATTCTTCTGTCTTTACTGAGAAACATAGAAAAAGTTGTCAGTGTTCAAATCCTTTATTGAGTGACTGACACAACTTAGACTAAGGCTCTCACAGGAGAAGCACAGCTTTCACTCCGCATTTTCAGAATGAGGCCTTTGGGACAGATAGCTGTGTACAGACATCAGCACAAACCTTCACTTAAGGCTGAGCCATGAAAAGACTAAGGGACGTTCGAAATGAGAGAAGAATATCTTCTTCTTTCCAGATCTTTACCCTGTGACTTATTGCTGAAGTAAAGATTTCAGAGAGATCAAGAAGGGCTTTATCTGTGAGCTAAGTTGCTCTGAACATTTGTTCCTAAGTGAACTATTCCCCTAGGCTAAGCTACATGTTGCCTCCCCAAACACGCACACACAATCGTGATAGTTATATATTACCTGCATGATTTTTTTGTACTTATACTCATCCTCATCATGTTTCACAATTGCGGGTAGTTGTGAAATTAATGAATGGTAAAAGGTAATACCTTTACTAGAAGCAATTAATACCTTTATTAGGACCAATCTTTTATTAGGATCAATCTTTATTAGGGTGCACTCTCAACTTTAGCTCAACTTCCCACGTGCAATAGGGGTCCAATACCTTTGTAGGCTAAAAGGTAAAGGACCCCTGGATGGTTAAATCCAGTCAAAGGTGACTGTGGGGTTGCGGCGCTCATCTCACTTCAGCCCAAGGGAGCCAGAGTTTGTCTGCAGACAGCTTTTCAGGTCATGTGGCCAGCATGACTAAACCGCTTCTGGAGCAATGGAACACCATGACAGAAACCAGAGCACACAGAAAAGCCTTCCCACCACAGTGGTACCTGTTTATCTACTTGCACTGGTGTGCTTTCAAATTGCTAGGTTGGCAGGAGCTGGGACAGAGCAATGGGAGCTCACCCTGTTATGGAGATATGAACTGTTGACTTCTGATCGGTGACCCCAAGAGGCTCAGTGGTTTAGACCACAGCACCACTCTGTGCAAACAGTCTGCCATGGTGCTGGCAGGCACAGAATGTCCAGAGAGAGGAATTAACTCTTTTTTTGGTCAAAGGTAGACTTGTAAGTTAGGAAAAGGCTTGTCCATCAGTCCTATGTGTCTCAGCTACTCCTAGGTTGGCACCTGCAATAGAGAGGGCCTGCCCCTGACGTCATCTTATGTATCTCCCCTATGGTGTGTAACCTGTTTCTGTTCTTCCCACTTCACTCATCTTCTGGTCCTGGGAGACAGTGGAGCAGGGGAGGTGAAGACAGCACGAGAAGCTTCCTCAACTCTTCTTCACTCTCCAGTTTTGCAGCTTCTCCTGCCTCTGCCTCTCGTCTTCCAGCTGCTACAGGCTCCCCCAGATCACCAATCCCTTATTCCAAGTCACTCTCCAACCCCGCCGACTCCTCAGTATCCAGCCAATTCCGGACAGAGTCTGATCTGTAGTATTTGGTGTGAACCACACACTATTTTTCTCCAGTGTGGTGTTGTGGTTAAGAGCGGTGGACTCGTAATCTGGTGCACTGGGTTTGATTCCCTGCTCCTCCACATGCAGCTGCTGGGTGACCTTGGGCTACTCACACTTCTCTGAAGTCTCTCAGCCCCACTCACCTCACAGAGTGTTTGTTGTGGGGGAGGAAGGGAAAGGAGATTGTTAGCCGCTTTGAGACTCCTTAGGGTAGTGATAAGGCGGGATATCAAATCCAAACTCTTCTTCTTCTCTTCTTCTCTCCTCCAATCTGCATATGGTGACTGTCAACAGCATTTGCTTTGGAATTTTTATCAGCGAAGTTTTCCTTTTGCTTCACACTGAATGGAATTTGAAAGAGCAGGGAAACTGAATCGGAAATGCATAAATCCCATAGATCAGAGTGGTGCTGCGCTGCATTTCCTAGTCAGAGACTCGTAAACAAGTCTTGATGGATGCAATAACGGAATACTGAATGGTATAGTTTTTGTAAAATATGCAGGGATTTATGATATGTAAAATGAACCATGGAAAGAGAAGAAGGGAAGTCATTGGTATCTTAAGGATGTAAAATGAGTACTTTAAATTGTAAAACAGAAAATCTAATTATATATAAATATAAGGAAATAAGAAATGTAGAGTTTCAAGGTACCACGAGGGTCATCTAGTCCAATCTCCTGCAATGCAGGAATGTTGTTGGACTTCAACTCCCTTTGGCCTCAGTTGGCAGGTGCAATGGTCAGGGATGATGACAGTTGTGGTACAGCATTGATGTGCAAGTTTACATACCTCTGTTTTAGGCTGACGATGATCACACTGAAGCAGTTTTATAATTTTATCTTGTTTCCTTTTCCCCCTCAAGCCTGTATAATTTAAATATATGTGGCCTGAAGCCTATAAGAGGAGGGCGTTGATTTCTCCTTCTTCTGGAAACCCAATACCCAGTTCCTAAAAGAATGAAGCGTGAGCTGATGAATTGCCCCACGGAGTAATATGACTGCGCTTAAATCTGACAAACCATGCAGGTAAAGTATTCATTACAAATTTGCGCTGACAGATCCGAAGGACAGAAACCTTAACAATGTGCTGTTTAAAACAGCTATCCGGTTACCTAGCTGCCTGATTTATTTGTGAAGTGTACTTTGCAGGAACTGTAAAGTCTGCGGGATATCAAACAGAGAAGCGATTTAGTTGGACAGCCAGAAAACATCAGGATACTTTAAAACTTCCCTGATGAGGGAGGCACAGTAATGGAGCTGAACTGTAGACTCCTTCTGGCAACATGTTTAGCCTTTTACAGGTTTTAAAAGGGGAGAGAAACATCCCCCCCCCTCCTCTTAGCAACATTACTCTCCCACAGACTCCTGTAGCCAAGGCAGGTGCTCAAGGTAATGAGGCTCAAAGACAGATCATCCTTAAAGTGGGTCTCTCTTTCAGGCATTTTCTCCACTTATTCCCTCATGAAGCAAGACAGTCGGTGGAAGCAAAATCCTCATTTTATCAGAGCTCTTGCTGTTTATTATACGTGCAAAGAGGTACTTTTAGCAGAAGGCTTTTGGCTATCGAGGGGCATGGGGGACACTGTTACTCCTCTTTCAGCTGCGAAAAAGACAAATTCCATGTTAGGGATCGTTGGGAAAGAGATTACAAAACAGAAACAAAAACCTACCAATATCGTAACGCCATTACAGAAGTCAACAGTGCAACCACATGTGGAATACTGCGTACAGCTCTAGTCACTGTAGCTTGAGAAGGATAATGCAGAACTGGATTTTTGATTTATGTGGAAGTGGTTCAGTTTGAAGTTTTATTTATCATTTTTTAGTAATTTTGTTCTGCTTGTAATTATGTTTTTTTCCCCTTGATGCAAGGCAGCCTGATCATTATTTTGGCTATGGATAGGTAGCATACAGATAGCATGATGTCAGAATCATAGAGTTGGAAGGGACCCTGAGCGTCATCCAGTCCGACCCCTGCAATGAAGAAATATGCAGCTGTCTCTTATGGGCTCAAATCTGCAACCTTGATTGCGCTGAGGTAGGAAGGCGCTGCCAGCTTTTATGTTTGCTGGCTGCCCGGGCAGGCATGCAGCCATTGCCCCTTTCAGCCACCAAGGCACACACCTCAGATAAGGCCATACATTGGCCAATTTGGACTGCAGCAGCTGACAGGCACTCGAGCCAGGAAGCCAAGGGGAATTCTCTCAATGGCCGCCTGGCCATGTGCATTGCGTTCTTACTGTCCTGGGATGGCAACCAGGTGCCCACCTAGTGAAAGGGGTAAGCAACCATTATTGTGAGGCTTCAGGGAATCAGCTTCCTCCCCCAGGGCAGTGAACAAAGGATCAAACAAAAGGAACGCCTTACCAGTTAGAATCTTCACAGTGAGAGAACAAAGAACATGTCTCCTAGAAATGGCGGTGCTCCCAGTTAAGGATTTCACCTCCTTCAGTCCCTGCTAATCTATGTCACTCCTATGTCTTGTAATCTGAGCTTGTACCCTCTGTGCTTTCTGTTCTGACACTTTCTGAGCTCTCCTTGACTTTGGAGAAGGAGAGGTGAATGCTGTCCAGAGACTGTGAATCTGTTAACCCTCTCTCTCCCAGTGTTTTTTCTCCTAGCTATTCCCCATCCAGTATTTCCCAGCTTCTGCCTTCTGAACTATGTCCCTCTGCAAACCACTGTTCCAAATCTATACTGTCCTCCTGCTCCTGGGAAGATTCAGGATCAGGATCAGGGGGACGGGGTGGCTCCTACCATTCTTCCTCAGTGCAGCCCTCCTCAGCACGGTCCCTGACAATTATTGGCACCATGCTATAACCAAGTGAGCTACCCAGCTACAGTATGTATCTATATATGCATGTATGCATATTGCTCTGGTGCCCCAAAGAAAATAATATGGATCCTTCTCTGGGGATAGAACTCCATAAACAGGGTGCTACCACCAAGGCAGCTCTGCGTCTTGTTGCTATTAGGCTCTTACCTTTGATGGGGTGGTGACCTAGAGAAGAGCTTGAAAATGATTTACAGATGAATTTAACTCCGAGTAGGCTTGCTAAGATGTATAAGACTGAATGAGATAAGTACTGGAGCTGCAATGAGGTCGAGGGTATGTTCTTTTATATGTGGTGGACCTGCGAAAGGGTATTGGGAAAGAGTATTGGGAAATAATTTATGATGAATTGAAAAAAATGTTTAAAAGCACTTTTTCTATAATAATAATAATAATAATAATAATAATAATAATAATAATAATAACACCCCACACAAAAATCCGAGTCCTTTTTGTTGGGGATAATTCAGATGGAAATTCCCAGGTGTCAAAAAAAGGTTATTTATGTATGCCACTACAGCAGCCCATGTTTTGTTAGTCCCCAAATGGAAAACGAGCAAGGTCCTAACTAAAGAAGAATGGCAACTTAAGCTGATGCGCAGCTTGAAGACTGAACACATAGAATAAGAGAACAAGAAGAACATTCATTTAAAGAAGATTGGAAAATGTCTATTGAATATATGGGGGGGGGAACTTTGTACACTTGAAAACCTTGGCAGTATTAAGATAAATTCAACAGTGTAAATAAGTTTCGATGGAAGTAATAATGGAATATTGAATGGTTTAGTTCAGGCTTCCTCAACCTTGGCCCTCCAGACGTTTTTGGCCTACAACTCCCACGATCCCTAGCTAGCAGGACCAGTGGTCAGGGATGATGGGAATTGTAGTCTCAAAACATCTGGAGGGCCAAGGTTGAGGAAGCCTGGTTAAGTTTATATAAAATTAACCATGGAAAGAGAAGAATGGAAGTCAGTAATATTTTAAGGTTGTTTAAATGAATATTCTAAATTGAGAGAGAAAGAGAGAGAAGAGCCTGAAGATGCCCTCTGGATGGGCAGGCTGGTTATGGGAGCAACCATTCCTTCAAGTACTTTGCTTCATTTAGGTTTTTAAAAGGCAAGCACCTATACTTTGAATTGTGCTTGGAGACAGGCAGGAAGCCAGAGAACTTCTCTTAATATCAGCAACATACCTTCCTACCAAACTGCAACTAACCAACGACCTAAAACAACTTGTTTAACACTCACTCGTCAGCTGCACTTGGTACTGTTCTTTTTACTTTGCACTCAAAATACCCTCCAACATCCCTCAGATGAAAATAGGGACCTTCTGTTCTGCATCACTGCCTGAGCATTTCTTCCTGGTCAAGTACAAAAGCTATTAGAGGAAACACTTGAAACTGCCGTATTTTAAGCACAGAAATCTTTGAATTTATGCATTGCATTTAGGGAAGACCGAGGGGATAAGAAAACCCCAAATCAATAAATACAACTAACTGTGTGTGTGTGTGTGTGTGTGTGTGTGTGTGTGTGTGTGTCTGTGTGGAGACTATGTGAAGTCATCATGCATTTAGGATTATTTTGGAAGTATTATAACTTTGAACAACATTATTGCTGTGATTGTGCAGGTGTATGATATGATATGATATGATATGATATGATATGATATGATATGATATGATATGTATAGATCCAGGGACATATAAACTTGTGAGCCTTGGGGATGGATACATAAACATCTCCTTTTCATCGTCTCAAACTTCTGAGCAAATTAGGAATATGTAAGCATCTGCAGCTTCCTAGTGTTGTGGTGAATCTTGGATGGATCAGCTGCACAGACCCCCCCCCAGGACCTCCTCCCTCAGTTGCCCTGGGACTCCACCCCAATTCACAAAATGGGGAGAACCATCAGATTTCAGAAGGCACCACTGATTCAGTTCAAGGGAGAGATCAATGTCTTTTCCCCATCCATGGGAGAAGCCAGGCAGGTAGGTACTTTGGAGAGAGGCCTTTTTGCTCCAGAGGACCCCCCTCCCTCATCTCCCTAAATTCTCTACCTCTCTAGGAATCTAAAGGTAAAGGGTAAAGGGACCCCTCACCATTAGGTCCAGTCGTGGCCGACTTTGGGGTTGCAAAGCTCATCTCACTTTATTGGCTGAGGGAGCCGGTGTACAGCTTCCGGGTCATGTGGCCAGCATGACTAAGCCACTTCTAGTGAACCAGAGCAGCGTACGGAAACACCGTTTACCTTCCTGGCAGAGCAGTACCTATTTATCTACTTGTACTTTGACGTGCTTTCAAACTGCTAGGTTGGCAGGAGCAGGGACCGAGCAATGGGAGCTCACCCCATCGCGGGGATTCGAACCGCCGACCTTCTGATCGGCAAGTTCTAGGCTCTGTGGTTTAACCCACAGTGCCACCCACGTCCCTAGGAATCTATTCTGGTTCATTTTAAGCCAGAGAGAGAGAGCCAAACTGCAGGGTTAGATCTCTCTGCATCTCTCTCAAAGCAGGAGCCAATGAAGAAATACCTGTGACACACACAGGTGGCGACGGCCCAGAGACGGCTCCCAAACGAAACTGGCAATGAAAGGTGAGACAGCAATGCAAAGAAGGTGGGTTTGAATGCAGAGCAGACCCTCCCCGTTGTGTGTGATGTTGCTGAGCATCTCCTAAGAGCTTGCAAAATGAGAACCCCAAGTAGGTTGGCGCTTCTCTCTTTGCCTGACCAGGAGATGGAAGGAGCAATGAATGAAAAGTTGG
The DNA here is from genome assembly GCF_964188305.1 of Podarcis bocagei. Classification (NCBI taxonomy): domain Eukaryota; kingdom Metazoa; phylum Chordata; class Lepidosauria; order Squamata; family Lacertidae; genus Podarcis; species Podarcis bocagei. Next base: position 14,488,565 of record NC_138130.1, read on the forward strand.
AGAAAGATTTGAGTTTTTTGAGTAGGGAGGAGGAGAAGGAAAGACTTGCATTGGGAATCTGGGACCCTGCATGACAAAGTGAGAAGCCACCATGGCTCAAGGGTTTTCATGAAGGTCTTGGCATTTTCGTGGCAATTGGAGACTATGATTCAGAACCGTATTATTTATTATTAGCTGCCCTGGACTCTTGTGGCAAGAAGAGTGGTTTATAATAAATGTGATCAGTGTTGTAGGTGAATGAGTTGTTTGGGATACACAAATTCCCTGTCTTCCTCTTATTAATGTCTTCCATTTGTCTATGGAATCCAAATTTGAAACTACCATAAATTGATTTCATTACAGATGTGATTATCATCTAGGATTTTTTTTAAAAGGGTGACATTAGAATGGTGAATCTCTAAAGACTGCTCCATATCTTCTCATCAGTGAGTGCCCTAATTAATCATCCATTCATTTCAGTAACAGTAATGTATCTTGCTCAGTCTCTCTTCCTATCCCTCCATTGCTCTCTCTCTCTCTCTCTCCCTCCCTGGGTTTATAAACCAGTATATTATCAAGAAAGTGTTCCCCAGTCCTCAAGACAGGCTCTTACCCTCTTATTTTGTATAATAATACTTAGCTTGAATTAAGGATAATGAGCATAAAATGTTCTTTTTAGACAATCCTCAATTATTTACACAACCAGAAGTTCTAATTATTTATGCTGTCTAATTGCTTCTAAAGCGAACCACCAGGAGAACTCACTTTGCAAAAGAATGCTTGTTTGGTTTTTGTTGGCTAGCTGACAAAAGAGTTCATCCTCCTGGTATTTCAACATTTAGCAATTTTCTGGACAGGCACACAGACAAAATGAATACAATTGTGTTTTAATTTGATTAAGTGATATCAGTGTAAGCAGAGGCAGAATCAAGATTCTGTTTCATAGCTGCAGTGCAATTCATGACCCATTATCCATCTCAAGCCCCTCTGATTTCTTCATAAAACTGCAGGTTTTTGTGGTAGAGTGTTGGTGTATTCTTACTTGGACAAGCTTCCCGGATTTAATTTGTGGCAATGATCACCAAAGCTTGGCCCTCAAATATGTTCACAGTTCCAGTGATTAATGTGAGTTTCCAGCTGACCAGGAAAAGAAAATGTTCTGGCCTGTCCTTATGCCTTAAATGGGAGCTCAAGCTAAAGTTGATCAGCAGGTGATAATAATGATGGCAGGAAGATAAACACCTCCACACATCATAGCCACAGGAATAAGGACCAGCTAAAAAGCTGGCAGCTGTAAGAACAATAGAATATATTTGTCTGGACTGTCCAAATACCTAGTTTGTATGCCACTGTGTACATGAAATGGCTGTTTTGCACATGCAACGCTAATGGAATGCTGCAGGAAAATGATAAAAAAGTAGATTCACAGATGGGTCTTCCAGACATGCAATAGTATATTAAAAATGAGATTATTTTCTATGAATGGGGATGACTGATCTTCTATTCTGTCTCTGAATGCATATCTGTTGCTTTGATGCAGTAACCATAGTTCTATTAAGTGTGTTCTCCTTCATGGAGAGCCTGTGTTGCGGTGGGGGCCACCAGGACACTCCAAAGTTGGAGGCGGGCTAATTGATCGTTGGCCACTGATGCGATTGGGGCTTCCCCTTGTTGTTGGGAAGAAGTTAATGTTGCCATTTGTTGATTGACAGCCATAAATGCTAAAACTCCTTGCACAAGGCTGGGGCTTCCTCTTTTCGCCCGTGCATCGGATTGCCCGCCCCCCCCTAGAATTAGGCTTTGACCTTGCTATGCCTGTCATGGGGTCGTCTGCTCTTGGGGCAGGGGCCTGGTAGGAATTTTGTCCATCTGACTGATTGGCTGGGGCCATTTGGTTTTTGCCTACTGCGTAGCAAATCGTCACAACTTGTAAGGTTGCGGTTAGGCATTGGTTTATGGTTTGGTTGGTTGAGGGGCTTGGATTGGCTGTGCCTGCCCCTCTAATGCTGCTGCTGCAAGGGTTTTCCATTAAAGGAACCCAGGGGCTCGCCATGCTTTTGTCCGAACCCTGTCAAGGGACTAGGGCCACACAAGAGCCCCTGGGAGCATTTGGGGAGAAGTGAGGCATGGTACCCAGTTCCGTTTCTCTCCCCAAAATGTTTTCCCTTTCTGGCTTTGCAGGTGTGCGAATGTCAATCTGTCCCCATGCGGGGTCAGATAGTCGCAACCAATGCCTAAGCAACCACTCACATTGCTTGTAATTTTAATAAAGTTGTGGCCAAAATTATGCCAAAAACCTTAAACAAAAATTCTGTGTGATATGTGAGTTATTGGGGTGGCCCTGGGGACATCGACATGCAACTCTTGAATAGCTTGCCTAAAATAGCCTTCTGAAGCTGAGCTACTAAATCAGGAGAAGTTATTCGCACGTCTTTGCCTCCTGTGAAAGATAATTAAAATAAACTTTGCTAAAAACAAGCCGCTAGATCTATTATGTTCAAAATTTTGCAAGTATAAGTAATATAAATAATGACACACACACATGCACAAAAAACACACCTCTTTGTTTGCTTTCATCACGGCTAGGCCACAGCACTGGATTTAGGGACAAGAAATTAAAATTGCATTTATCCTCATGCTTTTACTGGAAGTACTGTTGAAATTAGCAGGCTTGCACTTCTTAAGTAAACTTGCTTGGAACTGAGGCTGCAGATCTCCCTCTTTGCTGTAAGCTGGCCTCCAACGTCTGATATCAGGCAGTTCTGGAATGGGCATCTTCAAGAGTAATGCATCGCAGCAGCACAGGATTTCCTGACGAAACACGGAACTAGTCAAGTCAAGACACGGACCAGAGTGTGATTTTCTGTATTATGTTTTCTGTTCGTTTTCACAGCTTGATATAAAGGTTCACAGCAATCCATTCTGTCCACAGCCGCTCTAGGCAGCCATCCCATTTGAAAGAATAGAAGTGGCGCACTCAGATCTATAGATTGTGGTTCCTTATATAGTAGGATAACGGCAGGGGGAGAGTAAGAACAGAAGTTTCACACAATCTCATGCTGGAGACTTGATGGCATAGATGTTAGCTGATTTCTCTCCTCACCTTCCAATACCTATGGTTTAGGAAATGAAGCCAGGGAAACCAGTTGTTTAATGTCAACAGAACGGAGATGGATGCTTTATCTGTCATGGATGCTTTAGCTGCAGAGGATTCGACTAGATGGGGCTCGAGGTCCCTTCCAACTCTGTGATATTATATACAGTGGTACCTCAGGTTACAGATGCTTCAGGTTACAGATGCTTCAGGTTACAGACTCCGCTAACCCAGAAATAGTACCTCAGGTTAAGAAGTTTGCTTCAGGATGAGAACAGAAATCGCGCAGTGGCAGAGCGGCAGCAGCAGGAGGCCCCATTAGCTAAAGTGGTACCTCAGGTTAAGAACAGCTTCAGGTTAAGAATGGACCTCCAGAACGAATTGAGTTCTTAACCTGAGGTACCACTGTATGTCTCTGTCTCTCTCTCTGTATATATATACACACACACACCTTGGGTTAAGAACTTAATGCGTTCCTGAGGGTAGAAGATTAAAGAGGTGCTGCCCGGGTGTGAATCATCCCTGAGAATTTTTCTCGCTCTCCTAAGGCAACGATCCCCTGCGATGTCATCTAGCGGGCTCAGGGGACAGCCCAATTTACAGGAAGTAATGTAGGGTTGCCATATTTCAAAAAGTGAAAATCCGTACACAAAAGTTGTTGAGCTATTTTTAAGGAATTTTGCCAAAATCTAGACTTCCAACAGAATGTGCCTGGATTTTCCCAGACATGTGAGCGATTTTTGGCCGGACACTGTTTCTGACAGCCGAATGCAGGGTATGCCTGGCAAATTCTGGATGTATGGCAGCCCTGTTGCTTTAGCATTAACTCTGGAAGTGTATACTCAATTCTGACCAAACTAAGCCTCTTAGATCAAAATATACAGCAGGAGGCTTAATTTAGTTAGAATCAAGCATACATTTCCAGAGTTAACACCAAATACATTACCTCTGGTAAATGATCTACCATAGCCACTAGAAGGCCATGAAAATTTGTGTCCCGGGCTTTTTAGACTCGTCTACCCAAGTACTATAAGGGACGTGGGTGGTGCTGTGGGTTAAACCACAGAGCCTAGGGCTTGCCGATCAGAATGTCGGCAGTTTGAATCCCCACGACGGCGTGAGCTCCCGTTGCTCAGTCCCTGCTCCTGTCAACCTAGCAGTTCGAAAGCACGCAGTGCAAGTACAAAAATAGGTACTGCTCCGGTGGGAAGGTAAACGGCGCTGCTCTGGTTTGCCAGAAGCGGCTTAGTCACGCTGGTCACATGACCCAGAAGCTGTGCGCCGGCTCCCTCGGCCAGTAAAGTGAAATGAGCGCTGCAACCCCAGAGTCATCCGCAACTGGACCTAATGGTCAGGGGTCCTTTTACCTTTACCTTTAGCTAGGTACTATTCGAAACCCAAGGGATGTATTGGTTGCCAGATGTGAAATATGTTGGAATTATTTTCAGCTCTCTTACCCCACTATAAGGCTCTTTGAGGGACTGTTAAACTCAATGTTAAAATGTGCATCCTGCACACAGAAGCTCTTAGGTTTGTCTTGAGTATCCTCACCCAAATGGGCCCTGGGCAGCAAGGCTGGGAAATCCCAACACCCAAAGCCTCTTGCTAGCCAGACTAGGCACCACTGGGCCATACAGACCAATCAGTCTGCCCATCCCTATATGCTCCATAAAGTTAGGAAGAGGGGAGAAATTAACTGTTCCTGTAATTAAAATAGTTATGAAAGGGGTTATAAAGTTTGAAGAATCCTCGTATTTATAGTTTGCTGCTTTATAGGCAACCAGCCACTTTTCTCCTCTTGTTGATGCCTAATAAAACGTCAACATGGTTAGCTTAGCGCTAGATCTGAGGGCTAAATGTATGCTGCATTTGAAATCAGATGATAAATCTTTTTCAGAAGCCGAAAAATAAATGACAACCTCGGGTTTACAACAGCTGCTGTGGTTGAATAAACCATGAACTTTATATTGTCAGGCAAGTATCTCAGGCAAAGCTCTAGGCACATCTCAAAGATGTAGGATATTAAAAAATAATTCGGTTTTTATTAGCCATGGCTTACTGCTGAATAAATTAAAAGAAACTTTTGATGGATAGTGTTATTGGTGTTTTGCTGTAGTTTAAAAATGCACCCTGTGCTGTCATGTGATTGATAGATTTGGTTGCTACAAGGTTTCCTTCTGTTTCAAAGTGTTGGCAAAAGTCCTGCTTAAAACGATTAAGCCAAGTCTAGTTTCTCAGCATCTTGTTAGATAGCCAGCATCCCTTACTTCCAGTAAGGGGACTGGGTGGCACTGTGGTCTAAAACACTGAGCCTCTTGGACTTGCCGATCGGAAGGTCAGCAGTTCGAATCCCTGTGATGGAGTGAGCTCCCGTTTCTCTGTCCCAGCTCCTACGAACTTAGCAGTTTGAAAGCACGCCAGTGCTAGTAGATAAATAGGTACCACTGTAAATGGTGTTTCCTTGCGCTCTGGTTTCCGTCACGGTGTTCTGTTGCACCAGAAGCGGTTTAGTCCTGCTGGCCACACGACACAGAAAGCTGTCTGCAGACAAACGCCGGCTTCCTCGGCCTGAAAGTGAAATGAATGCCACAACCCCATAGTTGCCTTTGACTGGACTTAACTGTCCAGGGGACCTTTACCTTTACCTTTTTCTACTCCCAGGTAATTGTGCATAGTACTGCAGCCTTATTTTATTGAGGGTATAATAAGGTAAACCCCATCTCCTAAAGTTTAGGAGTGAGGGCTTCAAAACCATTTCTGCCCCTCTTTCTCATACTAGACCATCATGAAGCATGATGGCACTAAGACTGAGAAGCTGGTGAAATTTGTGGTGAGTATTGGGGTCTTCTATATTTAGTGCTTGGCAATGTTGTGAAGGTGTCACTTCCATAAACAGGCCTCCCTGGACACTTGCCGCAGCACGTTTGCCCCAAAGGTCCCTGATCAAATACCTTGTGAGCATAATTTCAGGCACCACCAGCAGATTCTGGACCAGTCAGTCTTCAGGGCACTATTACCATGGACTCCACAGTGGAAGCAGAAGGACTGCCAAACTTTGCTGTTTCCCAATGCTGCCATTGCATCTTAAGGAGAAGACATCGTTAGGAGGAAAAAGGGCTGGGAGAAATGGATGTTCATACAATCTCTGCCCTTTCTTCTTACTGAGAGATAAAATTTAGATGCAAATAATGTTGTGATTTGGTTTTCCTTGCTAACCAAGTTGAAGAGTGCACAACAGTCCTTCTTAAGGAGAGTATGTTCCTTACACTGGGAGAATTTCCTTTCCTTTAAGAAGTACTGCAACATCTCTTCAAAAGGAAGTGTTGGAATATAATCTACTTCATTGTAGAACCAATCTTTCACACATGCTACTGACTATCACTAGTTAAAGGGAAGTCATCTTTCTGCGCATAACTGTTGCATTATGGGGAAGCATTGCTTCTTTTCTCTTGCATTCTGGGAACTCTTGCTTATAAGCTTTTCTCTGCCTTTTGCACACACTGCACAGCTTGTACTGAAACCAAGACATCCTCTCATTTCCCTAGACTGACACTATGACCTGTTCTTAATGCACAGCTGACCACATCCACGAAATTCACTTATTATATTCTTTCATGTTATGATCAATCATTAGTAATTGTTTTAGCCATATTAATCTTTAGTTATAATTTAATTAGGAGGTTTCATGCCCTTCTAGTTCCAGCTTCGTTTCCCAGCCTTTAATCTATCGGTGATTAATGTTCACATGTAATTCCCGCCTTGTACTTATGTTAACCAATCAGCAACAAGTTTCTTTGTGTTTGTATCAACCAATCAGCCACAAGCACACCTGTGGCAGTGTTTGTAATATTCAATAAAAGAGAGTTCCCGGGGCTCGCCCCGGTAGATGCCGCTCGATGACACCTACTTACTCGTCTCTCGTTCATTTTCAACCCAACAACTAGTAGTATCCTGAAGTTCGCATATAAGATTTCCGGGAGTTGGTTGTATTAACTATTGTTTATCTGCAGAAGATAAAAGTCATGCTTATGGTATAGTCTAATACTAACACCAAGCAGATTGGTCTCAAGAGGAGATGGAAGCTCTTACAGAAATGGCAACTGAGCATTCTCAGTACAACTTTCAGAGCACAACTCAAAGTACAGTTTATCAAAGGCAACAGTTCTGCACAGTTGTGATAGAAATAGTGAGGAAGGACAGCATCATTTCACTCATCATAGACAATGTTACAAAGTAGCATGCATATGACCTAAAGCAGGGTTGACTAACCTGTGGTCTCCAGATGTCGAGGGACTCCATCTTCCATCATCCCTGACCATTGGTCATGCTGGATGGCAATGATGGAAATTGGAGCCTTCACTATTGTCCAGTCGGTGGAGCATGAGACTCTTAATCTCAGGATTGTGGGCTTGAGCCCCACATTGGGCAAATAGATTGCTGAATTGCAGGGGCTTTCAGGGTTCCTCCCAACTTTACAATTCTATTATTCTAACATCTGGAGGGCTACAAGTAAGCCATCTCTTGCCTAAAAGTTGGAATTTACAAAATAATTGCTGAAGTACCATATTGTTGTTGTTCTTTAGTTGTTTAGTTGTGTCCAACTCTTCATGACCCCATGGACCAGAGCACGCCAGGCACTCCTGTCTTCCACTGCCTCCCACAGTTTGGTCAAACTCATGTTTGTAGCTTCGAGAACACTGTTCAACCACCTCGTCCTCTGTCGTCCCCTTCTCCTTGTGCCCTCCATCTTTCCCAACATCAGGGTCTTTTCCAGGGAGTCTTTTCTTCTCATGAGGTGGCCAAAGTATTGGAGCCTCAGCTTCAGGATCTGTCCTTCCAGTGAGCACTCAGGGCTGATTTCCTTAAGAATGGATAGGTTTGATCTTCTTGCAGTCCATGGGACTCTCAAGAGTCTCCTCCAGCACCATAATTCAAAAGCATTTACTGCATATTAGCTTGACCCATATTTGTGTGTATGTGTGTGTTTTAGGAAAAAACTTGGGTCACAGAGCACATATTAGTTTACTGATCTTTTTTTTAGCACGCTTGACCTGAAATCCTATCTTGGCCTGGCATTCCCAGCGTATTTTTAAATTTGAGTGTGTTCTGTACCATGTAGACTTGGTAACGTGGATCAATTGGAACTGATCTGTATGAATGCTAACTTTGCCAGCTGGCCTTGTCTTCATATGGCATTCTCCTATGACTTTCCTTGGCTTTTTGCTTGAATTTTGATGAAGATTAATATAATGCTTCTAATTTATTTTTAATGTATCCAATGGTGAATCAATTATGCATGGGAGCCATCATAGAATTGGTAAGCAATATTAGCTGCATAACAAGACTATTTCCAATTCAAAAAAGCACAATTTAATTAATAAGGGGGAAAAAAGTCATGTTACACATTGATCAGACAAGATTTTTGATTAACAGAAGAACTACATGTCGTCAGGATGCAGCCAGGAAACCTCATGGGCTCTATCCTCACTTTCCAGAAAAATAATTAGTTTTCAAGCTAAAATTTTCCCTGGTTGGTTTAATTAAAAATAGAAACAGGCAAATACTCAACAGCAGTAAATGGATGCCAATGAGTTATCTGCAGATCTAGAGATCCTTCAACTCGAGGAATATTAAAACAAATTTGCAGTGTTCAGACTTATTTCTTTTCCTTGTTAACTTAATTTTGCATGCATGTGGTTGTGAGATACAGTGCGCTTCCATTAATCCTGATTTGTTTGCTGGGAGATTTGGCAATGTTGGCTATTTAATGAACATACATTCTGATTTGTTTGCAGGGCATTGAAGAACATAAGATGAGCCCTGCTGTATTGGGCCAGTGGCACATCTTCTCCAGCATCCTGTTGTCACAGTGACCAATAGAGGCCTCTGGAAAGCCCACAAGGTAAGGTAAAGGATGCCTAGATGGTTAAGTCAAGTCAAAGACGACTATGGGGTTGCGGCACTCATCTTGCTTTCAGGCTGAGAGAGCCGGTGTTTGTCCGCAGACAGCTTTCCATGTCATGTGGCCAGCAGGACTAAACCACTTCTGGCGCACGGAGCACCATGATGAGTGCCAGAGTGCAGCTCTACTCCCCAGCAGTGAAGGGGTTAACACTCATCATATCTATTAAAGGTAAAGGAACCCCTGACCGTTAGGTCCAGTCGTGGCCGACTCTGGGGTTGCGGCGCTCATCTCGCTTTACTGGCCGAGGGAGCCAGCGTCCAGCTTCTGGGTCATGTGGCCAGCAGGACTAAGCCCTTCTGGCGAACCAGAGCAGCACTCAGAAATGCCGTTTACCTTCCCGCCAGAGCAGTACCTATTTATCTATTGATGTGCTTTCAAACTACTAGGTTGGCAGGAGCAGGGACTGAGCAATGGGAGCTCACCCTATTGCGGGGATTCGAACCGCCGACCTTCTGATCATCAAGTCCTAGGCTCTGTGGTTTAACCCACAGTGCCACCCACGTCCCCATCATATCTATTAACTGCTGGTTAATAAACTGACTGATTGATCATATTGATTATGTGAGTACAAAATTAAGTATAATAATAAAGTGTAATAGCGGTTACATGGCTGGGGTAGGGAGGGAGCACTGAGAATAGATAAATATTTCAGAAACCTCATGAAAATACCACCCTTCCTGTAACGATGGTTTTAGAACCAGGTGATGGAAGTTGCACACTAAAATATCTGGAGGGCACCAGGTTGGGGAAGAGTGGCTTATAACAATGGAAAAGACGACTAAGGCAGAGGATGCCAAGGAGTGACAAACACTTCAGGGAAAGAAGAACTAGAAAGAACGAAGGTATCAAGGGTACTATGTGAACAAATGCAATAACTCATGCATAAGTTATTTACTAATATCCTTTTTTTGTATTTTGAGTTAGCTTTGAGGACAGAGATAACATGCATCACCCAAAAGAAGAAGGATTCTGTTAACTACTACGTCAATCTGTCTAATTGGTAGCATAATTAACCATATTCTGTAACAGCTCCATATTGTGGGCATAATTTAATGGAATTTAAAAGTCATGTTTATTTTGCAAACCCAGATATAACAAACTGCACGACTCAGATCTACTTTGCTTATTAAATGAATTTAATTAAAACCAAACTTTCATCAACAGCTCAGAGGAAAATATTTAATCTTCGGCACTCTTGCAGTGAAACAAGGATCTCCAGAAGAACTCAAATAGCAGCAGTATTTGAAAAGGGGATTATATATGTAGTAAATATGTTCAAACCGTGTAAGTGTCTTCTATTTGGAGTTGTGTCAAAGAGGGAGAAAAAAAACCAGGTGCTGATTATACAAATAAGATAGTATATCATATTGGCAGATTCCCCAAAGGTTTGCCCTTGGAACACTCCAAATGAGGAAATTATAGATGTATTATCTTACAGGATGTCTGGAATTGGATATCTGAAGGGTCTCAGACAGGGACAATCTTGCAGGGCACTCCAAGGACATTAACCAATAATGAGCACTCACACTTTACATTGTGGGTGCCCTTTGCGGGATCGCGTTTCGTGCTACAGTTCCCAGGGATCTTACTAGCAAACAGGGACTGGCTTGCCTCTCAGGGTTAATTTTTGGAGGGTCACACCCAGCCTCAGTATTCAAGTTTCTTGCTGGGAGGTGGGGCCAGCCCCATTTATAAATAGGGGGTGGAGCCGACAATAGCCAGGGAGTCGGCTCTGGAAATTCACCCTCCCTACCCTCCCTCTGGTTAATGTTTTCTTGTTTGCAGGTTAACTTTTTATTCCTGTTTAGCGGGCGCTGCTACGGTCTTTTACTGGTTGCGATTGAAGGACCAGGAAGAAATTTTTCTGCATTGGCAGGTTTTGTCTTCCCCGTAGCAATTCGTTACAACTTTGGTGGTTATGGCCTTGGACGGAACCCTTTAGTCTTTTCTTCCCTATACGGGGAGGGGGGGCGTGAAGTGGTGACTCACCCCCCTGCGGTGGCGATTCCAGGGTCCCCTCTTAAAAGGGGTTATATATAATGGGTGTCACTGGCTGTGACGATTAACATATGAGAGAGTGCTGGAGGTGAAATTGTTAAACAGGTTGCCCAGTTAGGACCCAGGGGGGTGGAATCAGAGGGACTATAAAATCAGCTCTGGGGGGAGTTCGTTGAGGAGTTTGTTGGGAGTTGGGCTGTTGGTTGGAGTGGGAGTGAATTGGGCTAGAGTTGTGGGTAGGTTGAGATAGTGTAACGAAATAGGCTGAGTCAGGAACAGTTAGGGACTAGGCAGACAAGTAAATATCTCAGAGGTGGTTTAGTGAGGGAGAGCAGGTAGTGGGAGTTATAGGTCTGGATAGGCACCCCATGAATGTAATTGACTGATACTGTTTATGAAACCACACACTTGTTAAACTGCAATAAATAAACAAAAGTTTATGTTTCAGTTTAACCCTGACTGGACTCAGTATTGTCCCAGGTAGGGCCTGGATGGTGGCAGCGAGAAATAAAGTGGTGGCACAGGGATCAATAGATGGTGAAACGTCCAGGGACCCTGTGTGATAGCCACACTAGCCATACACTAAAAGGTTGTCAGTGAGGGGGCTAGGGCTTTCTCCACCTGGTCATGCAATGCCTCCTTATGCTACTTGAGGGATATTTACAGTGCAGCCAAATCAACAGTGCATGTTTGCTAGATAGGCACATAATAGGAGCTGAAGCTCGCAGAGTTTTCCTGAACAAAGCTGCCGACAGGAGTGCCATCTCTCTTTTTTTATATATATATGGTATTTATTGAAATTTTTTGAGTTACAGAGAAAAAACAAAGCAGAAAAAACAAAGAAAGAACAAAGAAAAAAAACAAACCACATCAAACAATACAAATTCAAAAAACAAAAATACACCACAAACAGACAAAAATAAATCCATCATTCTCAAATTCTCAACTCTCATTACCTTCTTTCTTTGACGTCCTCCTCCTCCCTTTTTTTGTATCCTGGTTAATAATTATCACAGCAAATCCTTTCCATATTTCATAGTATTCTGTCATTACCTTACCTTAATCTATTTTCATCTTACCTTATAGAAAACCTTAAAAACTTAAACCTTAAATCTTATTTTTACCGACTTCTCACAACCATAATATTCTTACCTAATTCTTTAAACATTTTTGCTAGAGCCAAGTAATTTTGTTCCAACATTTTTCTAACATTCATCAATTTTATAAAACAATCCTGGTAATAAAAAGAGAAATAAAAACAATCCGATCTTCATCCAGCGTCCCTTCCTCCTGGTCCTGGGTTTTGTCAGTCCTTTTTATCCCATCAATCAAAGTTCATTTGTCAAATCCAAAAGCTCATGTTCCTGCAAGGCCGCAGCTCCCTCCATCTCTGGCGCCCAAAATTCAGCAACATCCTCTTCTCTCATCTGCTCTGTCAGGACACACTCCTGATCTAATTCCTGGGTGGGCTCCACATAGTTTCCCACCGTCTGTTCAAAAATTCTGGCCGCATTAGTCATCAAATCCATCTTCTCACTTAACTGTTCCAGTAGAGCACTTGTTTTTCAGAGAGCACACAACAGAGCCTCTGAATACATTGTCCTACAAAGTCACAAATCCATTCCCACGATTGTAATCTGAGACAGCTGCAAGCTCCCTGGAATTAGTTACAGTTTCACAGTCTCCCTCTAGGGGGAGAACTTCTATTTGTTCTTGCAATAAAGTATCCTTTTTAAGATATTTTGTCAATATTTGTTCCTTTAAGGTGCGAAAGGAAACAGTGGAATCACTATGTTTCTCTTCCTTTAACTATCTGTCAAAGATGTTTGTCTCTGGTCAATGAGCTTCAAAACGTCAGTCCTGACACCCCGCTACAGGATCAGGACGGTCTTTTGTTGGTCTCTTTCTTAATTCCTTTCCTTTCTTATTGAGGAGTAGTTCTCTGGGCGGTTCCCTGTTAAAGGGGTTTCTGAAAGGAGGCTTTGACCGTACGCCGAGAGGTCGTCATTGCTCTCCCCTGCGGTGGTGGCATAACGGGGGCGGCTATTTCTTCTTGAACATATGTTCTCGAGAGCCGGCCCATCCCCCACACAAACACTGTATAACCCTGATGCTCCCTAGGTCCCCGGCTGGGGACCGGGGAGGGAGAACGCCCAATGCCTGAGCCAAGGTCTACCCACATTTGAAATTTAATAAAGTTGTGGCCAATTTAATCCCATAGCACGTTGTCTTGAGTCATTATTCCACATGACGGGGGGGGGGCACCCGGGATCTGGGGGACTCCACGCAATGTCTTTCTAAGGCTCAGCTGAATATCCCCATCTAAAAATATCTGGCTCAAATGGAGCAGTGGGATCTTGTTTTGGAGGAGGGCAACTGCAACATCAATTTTGCTGGTTTATACTGATAATTTGGACTGCTTACCTTGTGGTGATTCTCCCTGTGTCCTTCAGAAAGATTTATGCCACATCCCTAACTTAAGGCATACTTTTCCTACGGTTCCTAGAACGTTTAGATGTACATAATTTAGATAAAAATGGGGGTATTATATTCCACCCATGCCTTGTATCATCGTTATGAATTGCTGTTTTGATTATTATAGCCACGGGCTATCTTCCTCTTCTGTTTATACTTAAGTAAGTCACACGTCTTTATATATTGGTATTTCACAATGCACCTGTTAGATTTTAATTATTTTCATATTGATAAACCTGGAAAATCCAATTAAGGAATGGGTATACAAAGGAGCTTTCCCTGCTACACCACACTTGTAAGCATGTAGCAACACACAGAAACATTAGATGTATCACACACAACATACTTTATCTTCCATATGGACATTGTTGCAAAGTTGTCGTACAGAAGGTTCATAATGACCTTCCTTCTCGTCCTGATAAAAGCCTCCTTTCAAGGCTCATTTTACTCATTAACTTTCCTATATGCTATTGACCCTGATATCATTTTACAAAACCATTAGACTGTTACAGGCCTCTAATGCTGGTATTTCTGGGCTCACAGTTTTGTACTTGACGAAACTATATTGCTTTGGGTATTCTACATCTACCATTATGTCTAATGACAAAGATCTCATTGATTTTGATGGATTCACTCCTTGTAAATTGCTGCATTTTACCTTGAAAATCCTCTCTCTGGATGCTTCAAGAATTGAAATGTATCAGGATGCATTGTTGTATTACACACATAGAAGGGCCACAGTATCATTTAGATTTAGGGAAAATATTCTGGTGTGAATGTTGTTCAAGATATCTAGGCCTTTCAGTTTATTTTCATATTGCAAAATAATGTCGGTTCATCACATCTGTAAATCAAATCTGTCATGTTCAAAGCATAATTGACCCCAGAGTAATCAATGTCATTAAGTAAATTCAAAATTGCCTTTAAAATAAAATTAATATTTTAAGTATTCAGATTTGTTATTTTCTAATCATCTTAATTAGTGATATTAGTTCAATATCACATATTGGTTAATGTTCCTAAATATGTAATCAATAAACACATTATCTGCTGTCATGCCAACAGAAGACCTGCATGTTCTATGAATTGATCTTTAATATCCCCCTCAGTCTTGGGGACAACTTAGTGCCTCTGGTACTGGGTCCAGTCAACCCAACCTTCAATGTCAAATTGCACATTTAAGCAGTCCATCTGGATTATGATACAGTGGTACCTTGGGTTACAGACGCTTCAGGTTGCAGACTCCACTAACCCAGAAATAGTACCTCAGGTTAAGAACTTTACTTCAGGATGAGAACAGAAATTGCGTGGCTGTGGCGCGGCGACAGTGGGAGGCCCCATTAGCTAAAGTGCTACCTCAGGTTAAGAACTGTTTCAGGTTAAGAACGGACCTCCAGAATGAATTAAGTTCTTAACCCGAGGCACCACTGTAGTTTTGCTGCCCAAGCAGTATACAAAAACATTGCTTCTAGTACATGTTTGGGGTGATCTTTGGTGCACCAACCACAATACTTGATCTCATTGAATTCTAATGGGGCGCAGTCTTCAGTTGATTCAATAGTAAAATCCAAGGCCAAGTTTTAAAAGGGCATCCTAGTCAGTTATTTGTGTGGTCTCAATTTTCATGTTCCCCCTTCTATATCTATATATGTAGCTTCCCTCCCCTTCCCTTAAACGGTATGCTTTAGAAGAGCTGCCTTTCAGATCCTTCGCCTTCACTCAGATCTGACAAAAAAACACAAAATCAGCCTTCCACAGAAGGAAGATAGGGCACAGAAGGAGAAAGCTATCTCTTTGTCCATAAACCAGTGCTCACATGTCCCTTTAGGGCTTAAGCAGCAGCAAGAGCCACAACGTTTGAAGTTGATTCACAGAATCTGTTTCTACAGACTGTGCATCTCAAAGTGAGAAGTGGTCTGATGGCATGGATGTAACTATTGTGCCCTTTCTGGTTATGTAAAAACAGCAAAGACCACGTACCCTCAGGACCAGGGGAGAGAATTTAACTATCTCTCCCGCTGCCAAAGAGAAAATCACATCTCTGAAGGGCCTCCTTTCCCCCTCCATAATTCCCTCTGACCAGCTCCTCTTTGGTCAATGGAGGCATAGAAGACACTGAACAATAACAGTTCCAACATCCAGTTTTGAGTCTCATCCCATCAGCGATGTACAGGGTGAATGGGAATGTGCCATCCTCAGCAGCATTGCGTCCTTTGCTGGCGTCCAGGGCATGTGTGCACCAGGTGGGAGCAGGGGTGGAGCGCAGAGGGTGAACTGTTAAAACTTTGAAGCCAGTGAACTTTTGAAGTGCTTTCGCCTGTTGCACAACTTAGCAGAGTACAGCAGAGTACTGCAGCGTTTCTTAGGCAACTCTTGAGATTGCCCAGTCAGGACGACGATCAGGAACAAAGACTGATGACTAGTAACTTGATTCTTGTAGATTATTATATACAGCTGTAAATATACAAGTCTATCTACAAGTTACTATTTATAAAACAACCTCTTCACTCTCAGCAACTCCTCAACACTAACCAACTCAACACTCACCAACAACCAGTGTCATAGGTCATGCTGTCTATATGAGGGACCTCAGCCAATCACTGAGCTGCTGCTGGGTCTCCTTATCTCTAGGCAGATTCCTTTCATGCTCTGTCTTCCCAGGCTGCTGTAGAGACACTAATTGCTAACTTGCAAAGTTGCACGTAGACCATGGATTCCAACATGAACAAAACCTGCCTTGCCAGTCCAGCCCTTGCCACAGAGGCCACTGGTTGGGCATGGGGCACAGAGAGTTCACAGGACCACACCGTGTTTCCTGCCTGCCTAGGCAGGGGGGAACCCAGCCAGCCAACGTGCCCCTTGGCAGGCACATCCTTCCAACATGGGTTGGACGGCCATTCAGTGAGGGGGCCGAGGGGGCCAGGCAAGGCTGGCCCCTGTGGCAGGCAGTGCGGGACAGGGATCTCTGCATAGGGGTGCCTGGCTTGTGCCCCCTCAAAATCATGCACCCAGGGCTATAGCCCCCCTGGCCCTCACTACACCATGTCCTCTGGACCTACTATAGGATGCTGTTGTATACTGAATCAGGCCATTATTGTCTACCCTGACGGATAATGGCTCTCTGGGGTTTTAGACAGAGATGCTAGGGACTGAACTAGGGACCTTCTGTATGCAAAGCAGATGCTCTACCACTGAGCTACCCTGGGGGTATAGACAGCTGTGAACAGCTGCACACTAGGGTTTTTGAAAAGTGAAAATCTGGAAACAAAAGTTGTTGAGCTTGTTGCCATACACCCAGATTTGTCAGTTTGCATTTCTTGGCGGAGAAAGTATTGATCTGAGGTGTAGAGATCTTTCCTCTTCTAATTAATTCAAGAAGGTTCTGGAAGCTTCTGTGTGTGAAAGAAACAAGCAGAAGGTTTGTGATGTTTGGGTTATTCCTTCAGAGAAACTGAATTACAGCTGGCTTAAAGTGGTTCTGTTATCTCCTCAGTCAAGAAGGACACTGACAAACTGGAATGTGTCCAGGGGAGGGCAACCAAAATGGTCAAAGGCCTGGAAACGATGCCTTATGAGGAACGGCTAAGGGAGCTGGGCATGTTTAGCCTGGAGAAGAGGAGGTTAAGGGGTGATATGATAGCCATGTTCAAATATATAAAAGGATGTCACATAGAGGAGGGAGAAAGGTTGTTTTCTGCTGCTCCAGAGAAGCGGACACGGAGCAATGGATCCAAACTACAAGAAAGCAGATTCCACCTAAACATTAGGAAGAACTTCCTGACAGTAAGAGCTGTTTGACAGTGGAATTTGCTGCCATGGAGTGTGGTGGAGTCTCCTACTTTGGAGGTCTTTAAGCAGAGGCTTGACAACCATATGTCAGGAGTGCCCTGGTGGTGTTTCCTGCTTGGCAGGGGGTTGGACTCGATGGCCCTTGTGGTCTCTTCCAACTCTATGATTCTATGATTCTAAGCTCATGATGACTATAAAAGGAAGGCCAGAAGGAGCCTGGGTTTTACTTTCTCTTTCTTTCTCTTTTCCTCCTGGTGTGGTGGTCTGTACACAGTATGGTATAGTGTTAAAGTTTAGACTTATAATAAGTTATTGTAAGTTTAAGTTAAGTCTGCAGCAACTGGATTTCTTATGGACAGTGCCAATCCCGAATGTCTTGGATTTGTGACCATTATGCTCATTTGCCTTCCATAGCAGTAAAGCTCTGCTAGATGAAATAATTATTTCCTCTGATCTATTTTTTGGGACGGTGGTTTGAATCCCCGCGAAGGGGTGAGCTCCCTTTGCTCAGTCCCAGCTCCTGCCAACCTAGCAGTTTGAAAGCACGTCAAAGTGCAAGTAGATAAATAGGTACTGCTCCGGCGGGAAGGTAAACGGCGTTTCCATGCGCTGATCTGGTTCATCAGAAGCAGCTTAGTCATGCTGGCCACATGACCCGGAAGCTGTACGCCGGCTCCCTCGGCCAATAAAGCGAGATGACTGCCGCAACCCCAGAGTCGGCCACTACTGGACCTAATGGTCAGGGGTCCCTTTACCTTTACCTTTTACAATGTGTTTAAGTTTTTACTCTGCTAACTATACGCTGGAATCTGCTCTGGGTCAATATTGAGTAGAATTCAATGACAGGATTTTGCAGGACACTTCAGCCATTTCTGCCCGGACAGTCTTTACAACTGCCATATTCTGTCTGGGAAATTCTGGACGAATGGCAACCATACTGCACACACTAGTTGCACATTCCTGGCCATGTGCAATACTCTGAGTTGTAGGATTTTCTCTCCTCCCTGTATTAGGCTGGTTGTTTATAAAGGAAGAGATAGGGAGCCTTCTTAAGAGAGCAGACCTTGTCGCAATAATTCTTTGAATATGTTAGAGTTGATTGACCACAAGGGGTCTCCCTTGCCTTAATTTTGTGCCAGCGTTACACAGAGAGGCGCATGGGGCTCCTGTGTGATATAATTTTCTATGGAAGCATTCAGTATACTATATGGGAGTAGAGAGGGAAAAGAGAGAGAAAAAGATATATTAGAAAGTACAATGCTGAAAGCAAAAAGGTAGGTCATTCTAACCCAGTAGGAAGCATAGCCTGATCATTTGATAGAGAATCTCATTTACCTTGCCAAATAAACTGGCACATAATGTCAGCTTGCCATGTAGCTCTTGCATCTGATTCACAGGCCTACAACTAATAAGAAATAAAGCTCCTGTGGCTATCATTAACCCTCCCCTCCCCACAATTGTTCCAGCCTTTTAGAAAACGCTTCTTTGCATCCTGTAATTAATTTCTTCCCCTGGCAAACAACTATAAAAATATAGCAACGGAAATGAGCTCCCTCCCCGATCATCTGAGCAAGACTCTGAAGCCAGCTTATTGTGACTTTTTGAGGTGGGGGGGGGGAGAGAGGTGTCTGAAAAGCTGTAAAGACATAGCACAAAGAGGACAAACTGTTCCACTTTGGGGGGACTCTGCGGAAAGCTTGCAGTGTTTCAGAACCAATAACTATGCAACGGGGAAAGGGAGGGATTATCTTAGAGGCCTTTTCTGGG
Source organism: Podarcis bocagei (assembly GCF_964188305.1). Lineage (NCBI taxonomy): Eukaryota > Metazoa > Chordata > Lepidosauria > Squamata > Lacertidae > Podarcis > Podarcis bocagei. The sequence goes on from NC_138130.1 coordinate 14,507,632, forward strand.
ATCATGAGAGGATTTTTCTTATTTTCGGTACATTTAAAAAATAGATTTGAAACACACTTACACAAAGCAATGAGAGAATCAGCAGCCTCAATTTTTTAAAGAGTACAGACTGTCCAAGTATCCCTATTTTCCAGGGACAGGCCCCGATTTAGAAAAACTGTCCCAGTATCTATTTTGATCCTGGAATGTCCTGCTCTTCCTTAGGACATCTCTATTTTCATTGGAGAAATGTTGGAGAGTATGGAGTTATCCAACCCCTGAGCCATCTGAAGGCAGCCCTGTATAGGGAAGTTTTTTTATATGTTTAAGGTTTTATTATGTTTTTATATATATTGGAAGTGGCCCAGAGTGGTTGGGGCAACCTAGTCAGATGGGCAGGGTATAAATAGTAAAATTATTATTATGGAATGGGGTGTCCCTATTTTCAATGGAGAAAAGTTGGAGGGTACGGGACTACTGATTTTACAAAGGTACAAGAAAGGGATGAATAAGATTGCAATGCATGGAATACATAATTTCAAAGATGTCTCACCACTGAAACTTCTGAAAATGTCCCCCATAATGTTCCAGATATGTTGTTGTTGTTGTTTAGTCATTTAGTCGTGTCCGACTCTTTGTGACCCCATGGACCAGAGCACGCCAGGCACTCCTGTCTTCCACTGCCTCCCGCAGTTTGGTCAAACTCATGCTGGTAGCTTCGAGAGCACTGTCCAACCATCTCGTCCTCCATCGTCCCCTTCTCCTTGTGCCCTCCATCTTTCCCAACATCAGGGTCTTTTCCAGGGAGTCTTCTCTTCTCATGAGGTGGCCAAAGTATTGGAGCCTCAGCTTCACGATCTGTCCTTCCAGTGAGCACTCAGGGCTGATTTCCTTAAGAATGGAGAGGTTTGATCTTCTTGCAGTCCATGGGACTCTCAAGAGTCTCCTCCAGCACCATAATTCCAAAATCTGGCCAGAGAGCTGCAGCTGCTGATCTTTATAGTATACTGTATGACAAACTATTGAAATACAGATTCATAGTTACTGGTAAAGACATGTAAGGTAAAGACATGCATACTGAAATCAGTTCACTTTGCACATGGTGTGTGTTGTGGGGATCTCTGTGCAACACAACAGCTTCTCCTAAGACAACAGACCCCTCAAGTGTCCCTATTTTCCAGGGACAGTCCTGGATTTGCAGACGCTGTCCCAGCTTTTTCTTTGATCCGAGAATGCCCTGCTTTTCCTTAGGACATCCCTATTTTCAATGGAGAAATGTTGGAGGGGGCATCTCTATCTTCATCAGAGAAATGTTGGAAGGTATGGAATAGGACATCCCTATTTTCCTTGGAGAAATGTTGAAGGGTATGGAATAGGACATCCCTATTTTCACTGGAGAAATGTTGGAAAGGACATCTCTATCTCTATCAGATAAATGTTGGAAGGTATGGAATTTTCATCGGAGAAATGTCAGAGGGTATGAGACAAGCTGTTGTTTAGAATATTGGGGAGATTTTTCAGGCAAGTATTAACAGGGGGTGGGGGAGGAAAGAAAATTTTGCACATGTATTGTTTTTATTGTAAGTCAGTATGTAGATTCTAGAAAATTGTATGTAAAACCTTATCAGGCCTCGTACAAACAAGCATCCCCTGTGACAGTAGGAGCTTAGAGAATGGATTTGTCTGAGAACAAAGGCCCCATGCCAGTTGATCCTGGCACAGTTTGAAAGAGGAAGCTTATAAACACACTCGGAAAACCTGCCAGGGAAATGGTCTTTCAGCTGAATTTCAGATTTTCCATTACAATAGCAATAGAGCCCAAGCGACCTCTCTAGGAATGCTCCAAGTAAGATGTATGTGTTTGTATGTACATGCATTGCTTAGTAGGATACTCCATCAGGATTTGAATGCCTTTCTCTAAAGTACTGAGGACAGGATATAGACAAGGGGAACTGGACTTGCTTGTACTCCTTTGGAAGGTCCATTTTTCACCTCCCTCTTGAAAGCAGAGGAGCCAATTTAGAAATAACTATGATAATTCAAATACAGTGGTACCTCTGGCTATGAACTTTATTTGTTCCGGAGGTTCGTTCTTAACCTGAAACCGTTCTTAACCTGAGGTACCACTTTAGCTAATGGGGCCTCCCGTGCCGCCGCAAGATTTCTGTTCTCATCCTGAGGTAAAGTTCTTAACCCAAGGTACTACTTCCGGGTTAGCGGAGTCTGTAACCTGAGGTGTTTGCAACCCGAGGTACCCCTGTAGAAATACAATCCATACTGGGAAAGACTCTGACCAGATGACCTGTGTGCCTGCTTGGTCTGTTCTCCAGGGGTTAACTTTAATAATAATGATGATGATGATGATGATGATGATGATGATGATGATTTATTACTTGAACCCCACCCATCTGGCTGCATTTCCCCAGCCACTCTGGGTGGCTCCCAACAGAATATTAAAAACACGATAAAACATCAAACATTAAAACTTCCCTAAACAGGGCTGCCTTCAGATGTCTTCTAAAAGTCTGGTAGTTGTTTATTTCCTTGACATCTGACGGGAGGGTATTCCACAGGGCGGGCGCCACTACCAAGAAGGCCCTCTGCCTGGTTCCCTATAACCTCACTTCTTGCAGTGAGGGAACCGCCAGAAGGCCCTGTACCCCTGCTGTCCCTTCTTATGGTCAAACTACACTTGGACCGAACAGTCCTTCAGATAGACTGTCCTCTATAAAGTGTGACTACTCAACAGCTCTGGCTACCAATGTATCATATTTGAGTTTTACTCAGAGTAAACCCATGGAAATTAATGGACCCAAGTTAGTCATGCTAATCAATTTCTCTGGGTCTACTAGTGAAGAGGATACTCACCCCTTTGTATCCTAGGGTTTTTATGCATTTCTCTCATTTGTACTGTCTGGAAGGTTCCAAAAAGTACTCTTTCAGAATAGACTTTACTCTTGTGGTATGAATACACTAGATACAATATACAAAATAATTTTGGACTGCCCTCTCTTCAACATCTTTGGAGAGACCTATGGGCAACTCCTTGGAAGCTTAAAGTATCTACTTGCAGAGAATTTGTAATCTGTTGAGGAATGATATATCTGAAACTCCTGAGATTGTTTCAGGATATTTACTTGAGGTTTTTGCTGTCAAATTTAAAACTACTTAATTTGACTTAATGGTGGCTACTAAGTCTTTTATACATGTGAGGTTACAAGGAACCAGGCAGAGAGGGCCTTCTCGGTAGTGGCACCCGCCCTGTGGAACACCCTCCCATCAGATGTCAAGGAAATAAACAACTATGTCACTTTTAGAAGACATCTGAAGGCAGCCATGTTTAGGGAAGTTTTTAATGTTTGATCTTTTATCACTTTTATTATTATTATTATTAATATTCTGTGGGGAGCCGCTCAGAGTGGCCGGGGAAATGAAGCCAGATGGGTGGGATATAAATAATAAATTTATTGTTCCTGTTCCTGTTGCTGTTAGAAGCCTGACTGACCACTCATGAGATTAGAGAGTTAATTTGTGCAACATAATACATTTCTGGCTTCCAGTTATGATCTGTAGCATAGTGTGTGTGTGTGTGTGTGTGTGTGTGTGTGAGAGAGAGAGAGAGAGAGAGAGAGAGAGAGAGAGAGAGAGAGAGAACAAAGCTCAAGCTCAGGGCACAGGTTTTACAGCATATTCATCTTGATGACAACAATGATTAATCCATTAAGAAACAAAATGGTAAGGACTATAACAGCAGTATGCTGGTACAGACAAAAAAAGAAGAAGAATATATGTAGGTAATAAAATAGAAATGAAAGGACTGTAAATGCAGGAACCTCTGTTTCACATTTTCTTAATTAGGTGAGTATCCTCAAGTGTAAATAATTAGTAGGTAAAATCCACAATCCCAGCATAAAACCAAACAACAGATATTTTCATTTGGTAGCTGAGTCATTAGGGCAAACTGGTAGGAAGATGTCCGCATGTTTGTGGGGAAAAAATGCTGATTTAAAAAAAGAAAATCTGGGATTAGCTTTTCAGTGCACAGAATAAGGTGTTCTCCGAAGTTTAAAGCTCATGCTATGGTCACATCTCTTGCTACATCAAAAATTGAAATAAAGTATTTGGATTGGAAATATAAAAAGCCAATTTGCTTCCCAAGGTTAGGGTTACTCACACGGCCAGCTGACAGTTTTGCAATGGCTGCAAGGCTGTGCCAGAAGCCATTCAGCCTGTTCCCTCTCTCCTCTACCCCTGAGTAAGCCGGGGGGCATGTTATATTTTTTGTAAATAATTTGTACAGTTTTTTTGTGGCTGCTATAAGTAAGAATTCTAACCACTATGTGCTTCAAGATATGTAGTTTCATTTCTATCACACACACACACATGCCTGGTAACAAGTCAAAATTAGAGGGAGGGAGGGAGGGAGAAGCACACATTTTCCTGTGAAAATCAAGATATATGAATATACAGTTGCTAGTAGAGATTTAGCAATACAACCATCATATATTAACAATAGCTAGAGTGACAGAAATTGCTGGCTGTATTAGGGTAATTCAGAAGATTGCTTGAAAGTAACAAAACTAAGCCAAAATAGTTGCCTTACCAAATTAGGCAGTGTAAATTTTTTGGGAACATACTTCTGAAGGTTAATTTTACTGCTTTTGTTTCTTACATGAATCTTGTAGACATGTAACTCTTTATATATAACTTTTTCTGCTCTTGAATCTGGCCATGCCTCTTGGCTCTGGGGTCATCTCACAGGTGAAATACAAGGATGTTGTTTGGTTCAGGTGCACTGCTAGGACAATTGATTTGTTGGCCATCGGGAGGCTGGTTTCAATCAGGACTCCGCTGCCTCAGCAAGACAGAAGGCTCATCCATACTTCCGCTTCTCCTGTCCTAGAAAGCAGTTTTCCCCCTGCTGTGCTCCTTTCCCACTGTTTTGCACCATATCAGAACAAACATCAGTCTGGGGGAAAACTCAAATTGCTGTTTTCTCTGAGCACCAAAGAGCAGTTTTCCATGAGGTAAAGGAGCAGTACAAAATGAAGTGTGGATAATCTCTGAACTGGGTATCTTGAAGACGATAGACCTTGGTTCTGATTATCTGTAGCTCCCAATGGACTACGTGCAGGAACATGTTTAAAGCACTGATAGTCTAAACCAGCATTTATTCATGAAACTGACATTTGACTTCCACAGTAGCCAGCTGACTAGGTGGCTGCATTAGGAAGATTGTCACTGGTGAATTCTTTTGAATTTATAACTATCAGAAATGTGCTTATGCCATCATTTCTCTCACATCATTGTAAAGTACAGTGGTACCTCAGTTTTAAAAAATAATCCATTCCAGAAGACTGTTTGAGTTCTGAAACATTAGAAAACTGAGGTGCCAGCTGACAGGACTCAACAGCTGACAGGATCTTACACTCAGCAGAAGCCCTCAGAAGTTTGACTTCTGAGGTGTGTTTGAAAACTGAAGCATTTACTTTCAGGTTTACGGTGTTTGAAAACAGAAACGTTTGTCAATGGAGACGTCCGAAAACTGAGGTGCCACTGTATTCACAAAGATGTGCATCATAACCTGCCACTATTCTGTTGCCATTTCCCTACACCAGAGTTCTCCGAACTTTTCATGTCTGTGACACACTTTTTAGATATGCATCATTTCGCAACACGGTAATTCAGCAAACTGGAGGTTAAACTAAACCCTTTCCAGAACTTGGGAGAAGCACCGGGAGCATTCATGTGACACACATACACACTGCAGCTGACACGCTAAAGTGTCTCAACACACAGTTTGGAAAGCTTTGCCCTACAAGATCCTTTTTCACAACATCGTGAAGGCCTTTTAGCACTCTTTGGTCACGACAAGTCATTTCAATGAAGGCTTTCTCTGTAGGAGGCAGAGACTACATAAATGGGCACTGAACTCCTTGACAGAGGAACTGTGCAATTAAATCCTTACCGCCTATGGGTCAGAGGGCTCCATGTGAACTCTTAAATCCTAGTCCCCCCCCACTCATTATAATTACTCTACTTCAGCTGCCTGAGTTAGCACAACAGCATTGGCGATTCTAACTTAATTTGCCCCTAAAAGATTAAGAATAATAACAGATGTTTTGCAACACGTAAATAGTTCTGCTTTGAAACATCATTAAAAATGTAACTGTTGTCACGTTTTAATTGATATTCATATCTTCTTAGAATCATAGAATCATAGAGTTGGAAGAGACCACAAGGGCCATCGAGTCCAACCCCCTGCCAAGCAGGAAACACCATCAGAGCACTCCTGACATATGGTTGTCAAGCCTCTGCTTAAAGACCTCCAAAGTAGGAGACTCCACCACACTCCTTGGCAGCAAATTCCACTGTCAAACAGCTCTTACTGTCAGGAAGTTCTTCCTAATGTTTAGGTGGAATCTTCTTTCTTGTAGTTTGGATCCATTGCTCCGTGTCCGCTTCTCTGGAGCAGCAGAAAACAACCTTTCTCCCTCCTCCATGTGACATCCTTTTATATATTTGAACATGGCTATCATATCACCCCTTAACCTCCTCTTCTCCAGGCTAAACATGCCCAGCTCCCTTAACCGTTCCTCATAAGGCATCGTTTCCAGGCCTTTGACCATTTTGGTTGCCCTCCTCTGGACACGTTCCAGTTTGTCAGTGTCCTTCTTGGATTGTGGTGCCCAGAACTGGACACAGTACTCCAGGTGAGGTCTGACCAGAGCAGAATACAGTGGCACTATTACTTCCCTTGATCTAGATGCTATACTCCTATTGATGCAGCCCAGAATTGCATTGGCTTTCTTCATCAGGCCTGGGTAGTATTATAGTTATTCTCTGCCAATGCAGTGGCTACCAACCCTGTATGACCAAGATGCATTTGGAGATGTTCAATTGGTTTTGGGTGCTCTTTAGCACCTTTGCAAATCAAAGAAAAAGATGTGTTGGTATTGGTGGGCATGCTGTTTTTTTTATGACATTCAATGCCTTTCTCACTGAGGAACCATCAATGTTCTGAAAAACCGCTTGGATGCCTTGAAACATAATTTGAAATCCCCAGCCTTGAAGGCCGAGGGGCTGATGAATGGGTGACCTACTGTATATTTGGTATGAATTTGATATCAGTGTTTCACATCACTACCTAGCAGTGATTTTCTTAGTAGCCAACAATACTGTTCTGTTCTAAGGCCCTTCATGTGCCGAAGAAAGCAATGAACAGATTAATTTTGGATGCTCTAGTTATCTCCCGCTTGGGCTACCGCAATGCACTCTACGTGGGTCTACCTTTGAAGGTGACCCAGAAACTGCAACTAATCCAGAAAGTGACAGCTAGACTGGTGACTGGGAGCGGCCGCCGGGACCATATAACACTGGTCCTGAGAGATCTGCGTTGGCTCCCAGTACGTTTCCGAGCACAATTCAAAGTGTTGGTGCTGACCTTTAAAGCCCTCAATGGCCTTGGCCCAGTATACCTGAAGGAGCATCTCCACCCCCATAGTTCAGCCTGGACAATGAGGTCCAGCTCTGAAAGCCTTCTGGCAGTTCCCTCACTGCGAGAATTGAGGTTACACAGCAAACCAGGCAGATGGCCTTCTTGGTAGTGGTGCCCACCCTGTGGAACACCCTCCCATTAGATGTCAAGGAAATAAACAACTACCTGACTTTTAGAAGACATCTGAAGGCAGCCCTGTTTAGGGAAGTTTTAATGTTTGGTGTTTTATCGTGTTTTTAATATCCTGTTGGGAGCTGCCCAGAGTGGCTGGGGAAACACAGCCAGATGGGTGGGGTATAAATAATAATTTATTTATTTATTTCAATATTTCTTTTAAACTAAGGGCAGAGAGGTCTGAAGCAGACCAGAACTACAGCATTACCCCTTCTTAAGATCATTTATCTTGAAACTGTGAGTAGACAGTTCTTCAAACAGTGGACTATCCTCAAAAGACAAGTGCACCATACAAATTTTCCAGTATGACCTTGTACGCTCATTGGTTTGCTCCAGTAGTAGTCAACCTGGAGTCCTACAGCTGTTGTTAGACTATAACTCCTGACCATTTTCATGCTGCCTGGTGGATGGGCTGAGAATATGTCATTGGCTATTGCTTGCTGAGACTTCAGGCAGATAAATGGCTTTGTGACTGAGGTACATGTGAACCAGTGTAGAGCTCATTTACATGCTGTGTGCTTGTCATTAGTTTATCTTTCCACAACAGAAGCTCCTGTGGAATTCCAGTTTCAATTATGGCAAGAAGAGGTGAGAATATCCTCGCCAAAGCCTGTTTATGCCATGAGGGAACCTTAAGAATAAAAACAACCCAAATGCATAGCTAGAGGTAGGCTTTTTCCTGTCACAAAATATTCCTGTTTCTTGAGGCCGCCGCAACCCAGATCTAGAAAATGCACTGAGAAGGCCTATTTAGGAAGGTATATGACATTTACGCTGGGTATTTAGAGTGCTAATGCTTGTATAAATGCAGCACACAGCTTGAGGAAAACATGTCTCCAATACAAATGAATACAAGCTATCTATTGGCATTTAGATTAATGCAAGTTTAAATACATGCCCTTGAGGTTCATGTTCTTCTTCAAAAATGAAAAGCTGAGATTATAAGAATGGATGTTTATATTCATCCTTTTGCTTACCCTCCAACATTTTATAGATGGAAACAAGAGCACTACTGAGTAACTGTAACACTCCGATTTTCACACTGGCACCATGTGCTATTCCCTTTCCTACATTTGCTTCTTCATTTGCAATAGATCTAGTTCTGGTGTTCATTTCCATGCATTCCCAAGGAGTATGGGAGTATGAGTTTTGTCCCAGTTGCTGGTGGGGTCCGCCCCCCTTCTCCTGAACCTTCCCAGGAACAGGAGGACAGTATAGATTTAGAACAGTGGTTTGCAGAGGGGCATAGTTCAGAGGCTGCAGAGGGGAGAAGCTGGGAAATATTGGAAGAGGAACAGCAGGAAGAAGAAGCATCAGGGGAGAGAAAGAGCTAACAGACTCAGTGTCCTTGGAAAGCATTCCTGACCCCCCCTCCCTGAACCCGGTGAGCATTGAAAGTAGGAGAACAGAAAGCTCAGAGGCAGAAGGCACAGATCAGTCAATGTAGGAATGATGTAGAATAGGAGAGACGGAGGAGGGGTGGGCCTTTATTTGGAGCAATGCCACTATTTAGGGAAGACTGCATTCCTTCATCTCTTTCTGTGAATATTAATAAATTACGTGGTAAGAACTTGTAATTGTTTCTCTGCTTCTTGGCTACTACTTGTGGGAGGGATCAGATTCCCCAAAGCCTGACAGTTGTCCCTGCTGATGTCACCCCTGACTTTGAATGGGAAGGTCTGAAAGCGGGAAATCTTTGCATATTCATCCAAAACTGCTTAGAATCCTCTACAGGAACTCCAGTCGTGCCACATTCCCAGTCATGTGCCAAGTACTTCAAAGCCTAAGTGCTTTCAACTGAACACACCAAAGTTCCTCCTTCAGACCTTCCACTCAACCCAGAAAGATCTGAAGGAGCTGCAGCTGGTGAGGGCACTGCGTTTGGGAATAGCATGTGAAGCCCACTCCTCCCTCAACATGCTCTGAGAACAATGTGGCAGCAAATACCTGAACAGGGCTGTACTCTTCATCAGCCAGTCCCAGGCTGGCTTCTGGAGTTGTACCATCAAAGGTAGATTTTTTTACCATAAAACATTCCTGTCTTTAATACTTACGAATGTTGTATTTTGCTGCAAGTCAAACACTATATGTCTAGTGTGTAGCCAGCAGGGATGGGGACATTGGGCTGCAGGTAACAATTATATGCCTGCATCTTTTTGTTTCTCAAAATGGAGCTGGTTGTGTACCTGTTATGGGATTGCTGCAACTCAAATACAGCCTAGGTCAGGTCACACACAGACAAAAATAATAATATTGAATCCCAATAATATTAACATTCTGTTTTCTTATAATTTTGGGAAATGATATATAATGAACTGAAAACAATGTTTAAAATAACGTTTTCTTAAAAACCCTGAAGCCTTTCTTTTAGGATATTTAAGGTGCAGAAATCCCAAGGGAGCATTAATCTGAAAACTATAAATATTTTTTTTAAAAAAGAAGAAAATTCTATTTATGTACGCGACCACAGCTGCGTGATTGCTACTAATCCAGAGATGGCAAGAAGAAATCCCTACCAGAGAAGAATGGCAGATCAAGTTGATGGACTATGTTGAAATGGCAAAAATGACAGGAAGAATCAGAAATCAGGAAAAGCAAAATTTTAATAAGGTATGGGGAAAATTTATAATCTATTTTAAAAACCGTTGTAAACAGTTAAAATCGTTAGTGGGATTGGAATAACACTTGTAGTTTAATGGTGATCTTTGGACATAATGGAGATGCAAAAGATTTGGATTATTATAAAAAAGATGCAGGAGGAAAAGACTAACAGTAGGACCCACAAAGGGGAGGAGGGAGGTCCAGGAGATTCTGTGGAATATTGTAAGTTGATATGTAATTGTAAAATTTTAATTTGAAAAACCCAAATAAATAAATTTACAAAAAAACCCCAACATATTCTGCTTTCTTGTATAATCCATAGGCCTCAAAAAGTGAGCCCTGTGGTGATTAAAGAAGCCATTTAATTTTCATAGAATCATAAAGTTGTAGAGCTGGGACCCTCAGGGTCATGCAGGAATCTCACCTGAAAGCTTCCATGGCAGAGGACCATCCAACCTCTGCTTCAAAACCTCCAATGAAGTAGGGGTCCCTAGGGAGTCTGTTCCACTGTCTACAAGCTGTAGCTGTCAGAAAGTTCTTCTTGATATTTACCATATTTTTTGCTCCATAACACTCACTTTTTTCCTCCTAGAAAGTAAGGGGAAATGTCTGTGCGTGTTATGGAGGGAATGCCTACGGGTGGCGGGGGAGGGGGGGATCTGCTGCAGTCGTGAGCAGAGGATCCATGGTTCCCCTTCCTTCTCTCCTCCGTGGCTCGCTTTGCTCGCTTTGAAACAGCAAAGCGGGAGAAGAGCCACTGAGTGGGGAGAAGAGAGGGACAGAGAGCCTGGTTACAAAGCACGGATCCACATAGATCCTCAGGATTTTTGCACTGGGTCACCCCAAATTCACCATCAGATCACATAGCATGTCCAAGGCTACAGATTGCACCAAATAATCACACACCCACTGTTGCCTGGGGCCGCAGTGGTGCAAAAACGTGGTTACAAAGCATGGATCCACATGGATCCTCAGGATTTTTGCATTGGGCTACCCCAAACTCACTGTCAGATCACATGTCTGTGGCCACAGCATGCACCACAAAAATCATACATCCACTGTTTTGTTTAGAATATTTTTTTCTTCTTCTTTTCCTCCTCTAAAAACTATGTGCGTGTTATGGTCGGGTGCGTGTTATAGAGCGAAAAATACGGTAGTCAGAATCTCCTTTCTTGCAACTTGAATCCATTGGTATAGGTCCTACCCTCTGGAGAAAGAAACAAGCTTGCTCCATCTTCCATGTGGCAGCCCTTGAGATATTTGAAGATGGCTATCATAGATGGCTATAATATCTCCTCTCGGTGTCCCCCTCCCAGTCTAAACATACCTAACTCCTTCAGCTGTCGTGGTTTCCAGACACTTGATCATCTTGATCGCCCTCCTCAGCAAGCATTCCAGCTTGTCAAGTAAGCAAGCTGTTTAAGGTTCACAGATTAACTGCCTTGAGGATCACAAGATCTGTGTTATCCTGCGGAACTCCCTATCCTTGTCAACATCTTCACCAACCAGCAGCTTCCCAGGTGCAAATAGCTCAAGATCCAAGATAACAGCTCAGTATTCAAGCCCACTAGCGTGCTAGCAGTTCTAACAAACCGCATTATGTTTAGAAAAATATCCAAGCCAGGCGGACTGTCCATTTAACTTCATCATAGTCACCGCAAACACAAGGCCCACTGAGTTGTGCTGGCATCAAAGCAACGTTAAGAGGCAGGGAAGCCGAGGAATAAAAATACTTTCAAGATGATTAGATGACAACTTCACAGTTTCCATCCTCAAGGCAAATTCAAGATCTCTGTCAGCTGAGTCTACATGACTTCAGTTGCAGTGGCAGATGTAAAGAAAGCTACTACCATCTTTCACTTCTGACAGGGACCTACTGGGACACTCTCTGCTGCTATTCACTGAACATGAAATAAAAGAAGCAAAACTGTCGAGACCTTTCCTCGGCCATTTAGTATGCAGTAGGCCAAATCATGGGGTAAAGCAGAACTACCAAGAGCACGGGGTGTTATTTTGTGTGTATGTACATCTTGAGCACACACAAAAACTGCCTTCAAGCTTAGCATTTTTGCCTCTTTGATCCTGAGCTTTTGATCCCAGTATGAAAGTTAGACAGAACTGGCAGGATTGTGAGGAGAAACTCCTGGCTTTGCAAGCTATGAGGGCAAAAATAAGGACTTCAGTGTATTACGTATTAAAATATGAGAGCAATATGTGGGCCTCCACCTGTCATTAGACTACAGATCCCACCAGCGGCGTAGCGTGGGTTCTCAGCACCCGGGGCAAGGCAAGTAATTTGCGCCCCCTAACCCTACAAATCTATGCCTATGAATGATGGTCCCTCTCTTTCTCTCTTTCTCATATTCCAATTGATTCCCATTTCCGCCGATTGATCCCCCAAGCTCTCATCCAGCGAAATTCGTGCGTAATTACGCTTCGCCATCCCTAATCCTGCCGCTTCCACCGGGAAATCATGACGGTGCGTTTCTCCTCTCCAAACTTTCTGTGACCCTTAGCCGGCCGGTGCAGCCCTTTTGGCTACGAGCTCCCCTCCTTCTCTGCCCGCTTCCGACCCCACCTCCCCGTCCAGCCTCCCTACCTTCTGAAAAAAGGCGCCAGCGCCGAGCAGGACACCCCCGCGGCCATCGGAGAGAGGCGGGGCCGAGGGAGGCAAGCCAATGGGCGAGGCGGGGGTAGGTGGCCACGGGGCGGGCGCTGCCGCAGTCCTCGGGTGGGCAAGGTAGGAGCAGGCAGAGGCTGGCCGGCCGCTCTGACAATAGGGGCGGGCCGAGGGCATGACGGGGCTGGGCCCTCTGGACTCGCGCCCCCCCCAGATGTTGCACCCGGTGCAGCCGGCACCCCTGGCACCCCCCACGCTATGCCACTGGATCCCACCAGCCCCCGCTAAGAAATTGAGGGAGTTGTAGCCCAGCCACAGGTTTCCAACCCTTGTATTCTTGGCAGAGTTATGACCCGTGTTTGAATCTGCACAGGTGGGGGAGGGGAATATAGTTTGGTCCAAATCCAACTTTCCTGGCAAAACTTCAACCTAACCCAAACTTTGGTGTTTCTGCCAAAAGGAAATCTTGAAGAGGAAGAGATTGACTTGTTTTACTGCCTTCAGGCTGATCTCACCAGAATTCAATAATAATAGTAATAATAATTCTGTTGGAATTAACAAACATCTCTAACTCAAGGCGGCTATGTTGACAGACACAGAGAATTAATGCTGATGGTTCAGAGCTGAAAAATATTACCTGCTTAAAAATGTACTTTGAGCAGCAGTTAGTCTCACTGCTGGTGGCTTTTGGAGGTGCAGTGCCATGCAACAAAGTTTATTCACATAATAAAATGAATAGCATTGCATTCTGTTGGTTTGACCTAATTAATTGTTAGAGAAAGCCCATGATGCAAAATGTATGCGTATCAGTACGGCTCTTTGGGGCCGCAAAGCCTATAGCCTTAATTCTATTTTCCTTGAAAATCTGTTGCATTTACTAGCCAGTCACATGGATGAACTCAAGTGCACTTCTCAAATATATTGCTTCAACTCTTAGTTCAAAGAATCTCATCACAGTGAAAGGGCACCTGTCATATGACTGGATTATCTGAAAATGGAGCTGTAAGCTTATTCTCATTCCTTGCAGAAATTTGACATTGGCTAGTATTTTCTTAAAAAAGAGCTTTTCAGAAAAAAGCCCTCAGATTTTATGATATCTTATAGTAAACTATATTTGGCAATCATGATTTCACAGTAGATAAAGGTCAATAATGAAGGAGGAAGATGTATTTTGCTGGGAGATAGACAAGAGGAATGTAGCCGTGTTGATTATCCTTGGCTTCTCTTGATATCCTTTGGGGCCATCTGCCTATGAACCAAACTAAGCATGACATTTATCATGCAATTGGCCATTGCATTGTTTTTCCTTTAACAAACAACAGGTGTGGGTGTGGGTCAGATGGAGACCATTTCATGCAGAGAGGGAGCATTAATGTTTTGCCCCCTGTCATGGTCCCAGTTGGAATTCCCCTCCATCCCTATTCTCTGCATTAGGAGGAAAATTCTCAGTGTTGATGCCCTCATTAAGGCTCTCCCTCCAGAGCCACTTGGTTTGGGATTTAAAGAGGTTAGATAAAACCATACTGAGCATTTCAGAAAAGTTAAGCCTTACAAGTTGGAAAAGATGTGGGAAATTCAGCCCAATATAACAGCATGTTTAGCGCTAGTTAATGAATGAAGGGGTTAACACCATAGAGTAAGCTGTTTTTGCTAGGTCACGCCCCCTCATCTTGAGCGACAAAGAGGCAGAGAACTCTCTTTGTTTGCTCTCTTCCACTATGTGAATCCAACCAGGGAGCACGTATGGGCTGATCACTCCAAGTCCAGACCATGTGCTCAGAAATGTTTTATGTAACTGTGCTTTTCTTGCTGCTGCATGGAACAGCAAATTAACCTAACCTTTGGAAGTTTGTAAGTAAAGAAACTATTTTTAAGGTAAAGGTAAAGGACCCCTCACAGTTACTTTAAGTCCAGTCGTGAACGACTCTGGGGTTGCGGCGCTCATCTCGCTTTACTGGCCAAGGGAGCCAACATTTGTCCACAGACAGTTTTTCCAGGTCATGTGACCAGCATGAGTAAGCCGCTTCTGGTGAAACCAGAGCAGCGCATGGAAAAGCCGTTTACCTTCCCGCCAGAGCGGTACCTATTTATTTACTTGCACTTTGATGTGCTTTACAACTACTAGGTTGGCAGGAGCTGGGACTGAACAACGGGAGCTCACCCTGTCGCGGGGATTCAAACCAACAACCTTCTGATCGACAAGCCCTAGGCTCAGCGGTTTAGACCACAGTGCCACCCACATACCAAATTCTATGGTTTTTTCTATGCTTAAGGGGGAGAAAGGAAGCTCTGCAGATGATTTAAAGAAGGATATTTAAAAGGTCTAGCAGTCTATATTCCCATGCTTTAGTTTGCTGCATGTGTTGTGTTTTAAAACCACTGTGGGGCTTTCTCTTACTGGAGAGTATTCTGCCCTGTTTTTAGATCCATGGATCTAGTGAATTCTTCTTTAATTAACCAAAACAATCGCAACACTGACATAAGATGAGCCTGTATTAATCCGAATCTGGTGAGCACGAACTTCAAAGACATTACTCATTGAAACATAGCGGCTCCTGTTTTACTATTGAGGCTATGTGGTTTAAATTGAATTCAAAGTTTAATTACAGTTCTGAGTGAAATGTCAACATAGTCCTACACAGTTCTGCTCTTGCCCCTGAAGAATGTAAGAAGAGGCTAGCTGGATCAGTTAGATCAGAGGTAGCCAATGAGATGTTGAAAAGTACTGGTCTAGGACACATGCAATTGGATTCACATCTTTAAATAAAATGAAAGAAAACACTCTTGTAATTAACTGGATGATTTCTTTGCACTTAATCCACCTAAGCTTTCTCAGAGAACTTAAAAGCCCCATCTGAATTCTACAATGATACCCAGCTAACCTCAATATATGTCTTATTGGCTGGGTGGCCACTTGTACATCTGAAGTACAAAGTGCAGCATTCTGACACTTCTTTTAAAAGTGATCAGCAATTGCATCAAGAAGGGTGTGCGTGTTAAAGCAAACCCTCTTTTAATTGCTGTTTTATATTTCTCTTCAGCTAAAGCAAACCTGTGTCCTCAGCAGTTTCCAAGCAACACATCTTTTTCAATTACAGCTTAATATTAGTTTCTGTCTCTGTATTGCTGAATACATTTTCCTTTATTCATCCTGTGCTTTCAGATCACTGCAAAGGAAAATACTATTGCAATTACAATTACTAAATGTGATGTACGTTGTTTGTCAAGGCCTTTTGACAAACAATGCTAAGAAAATGCATGATCTAAACTCCTCTCATTCTGGGTGAGCTGGCTTTTTTATTTTTATTTTTGAAGAATATATTCATTCTTAACATTTAGAACACTGGGTTGCAAGTTGGATAAAATTCCTGGTTCATATGTTTCGCTTGCCCAGAAAGGCCAGATTTTACATTTAAAGTAGCATTTTTAACCGCCATAGATAGCAAACTCAGAGGGATACACACACACACACACACACACACACACACACACACACACAGTGTTTTTTCCCCTAAAAAAATGTTTAGGGGTATGCGTACCCCCATAAAAAAGCACTGTATATATATCCTTATATATGGAGTCCCTGAGTTTGCTGTGGTGGTTTAAAAGGCTGCTTTAAATTTAGACACCCCCATCCCCCTGTGTGTGTGTGTGTGTGTGTGTGTGTGTGTGTGTGTGTATAGGATATATATATCCAGAACATACAACAGAACATACAAATTCTATAAAAAAACCCAACTCTTGTAATTAACTAAAACCAAAATCAACTCCCCCTCCTCCATCTGTTGTTCATTTCCTTTTCTCTTTACTGCTGCACATCCAAATTAATACCTTGATTATTTATCTTCTCTAATAATTTCCTTGAGCTATCCTTTTATGTGAACCCTTCTAATGTTTTAAGTTGCTTACAATAATAATAAACTATTATTATACAAATAGTACAATAAACACCCAATAGTATAATAAATACCCTTACAAACACCCAATAAATTTCCCACAGTCTTTATTAAAAGTTTTTTCTTCCTGCTTCCTCATCCTTCCCATAACTTTAGCGTGGGCTAGGGGCCAAGTCATAGCCCCTACGGAGACCCCTTGGGGTGGTGCCACTATCTGATGTAAGTTATAGGGCACCCCCTGTCAGTGGTTTCCCCTTCTGTGGACTCCCTGCCAGTGGCGCACCGTGGGGGGTGCAGGGGTGCCCGGCCACACCGGGCGCAACATCCGTGGGGGGGGCGTTCGCACTCGCAGCTCTCTGCCCCTACCTGGCTCACTCACTCTCTCTCACTGCAGTGCTGGCTGTGCGAATCCGATCCGAGCCTCCGGGTCGCCGCCCACTGGGGGGGGGGTGCCAGGTGTGCGGTGTGGAGAGAGAGCGAGGGACTATCTGGGGGAGGGACAGTGCAGCGGCCGCCCAGCGCAGCGCTGAGCACGGGAGAAAACCACACTATTTTACTTTAATTACATCAGTATTTTCATAACAAACAATACATGTGCTTAGGGGGTAAGGGTTTCTTTAACTAATCTAGTGGAAGAGACTCGAGTGCTAAACTCCACGGGTTAGGGGGCGCAAATTACTTGCCTTGCCCCGGGTGCTGACAACCCACGCTACGCCACTGCTCCCTGCAGATGGGCAGGACTCAAGATATAGCCTGGTTTCACCCCAATGCCTAAGCCAAACCACTCACATCTGTGACCAAAAAAGTTGTGGCCTATTTAATAATAATAATAATTTATTATTTATACCCCGCCCATCTGGCTGGGTTTCCCCAGCCACTCTGGGCAGCTTCCAACAGAATATCAAAATACAATAATATATTAAACATTAAAAGCTTCCCTAAACAGGGCTGCTTTTGGATGTCTTCTAAAAGTCTGGTAGTTGTTTATTTCCTTGACACTTGATGGGAGGGCATTCCACAGGGCGGGCGCCACTACCGAGAAGGCCCTCTACCTGGTTCCCTGTAACCTCACATCTCGCAGAGAGGGAACTGCCAGAAAGCCCTTGGCACTGGACCTCAGTGTCCGGGCAGAACGATGGGGGTGGAGATGCTCCTTCAGGTATACTGAACCCATAAACCAAAATACTCCTTGTCAGTTGTGGTTTACTGTTCTCCTGGGAACTTTGTGGCTCAGGTGCCTTGGCATGCAATAGGTAACAGAATTTAGGACATCCCCACCAAAGAACCCCCCCCCCCAAGGTGATCTTCAACTCAGCCCGCCACTGCAGAGACAAGTGATGTAAAAGAAGGCAGGCTGGCAATGCCAGGAACTTATCCCAATAAGAAATCAGAAACCATGTTTCTGCATTCTGAGCAATGCTTATGACAATGCATTCTCCCTGAGCCATCCGGGCTCATTACCGACAGCAGCTTATAAAGGACCAAAACTGTCTACCTCTTGTATAAGAGGAAATGACTGCATGCCAATGCATCTTATAAAACAAAGCACGGTATCTGCTTATACTATTCCTCCCCCCCGTGAAACCACACAGCAGATTTCTTCATTGCAGCTAATGCCCAGAGTTGGGTGCTCCCCCCCCCCAGAAGGCATAAAGTAAAATGGTTTGTGGAAAGTTTAAAAAAACACCAAGGGGATAGATACTGAGCGAGGCGCTGTGGGCGACTGTAGCCTAATGGGCTGTTAATTAGAGAGCAGGTGGATTTAAATAGATGTCATGCAGTCTACATGTGGGGGTATTGTGGATGAAAGAACAGAAAGTACACTCAGCTTTCTTCCAAGCTGATATTATAAGACATTATTAAGTGAAAGGGTGGGGATAGGAAAAAGTGCATGTGAAGGGAGATTCTGATCATCTTCCTTCTAAAAAGGAGAATCTCATCCGAAAAAGGAGATTCTGATCATCTTCCTTCTCAAACAAACAAACAAACAACCATCAGGTTTTAAACTGCATGCAATGATGTATATTTGGACAGAAGAAAAAGCAAACCAATGCTATACATTTTGTTTACTTTAGTATGGAAAATAAGGTGTCACTGCTGGGCAGTGCCAAACCAGTGGCGCAAGGTTAAAAAAATTGCAGCCATCAACAGCACTGTAAGATACAGTGGTGCCCCGCAAGACGAATGCCTCGCAAGACGGAAAACCCGCTAGACAAAAGGGTTTTCCGTTTTGGAGGTGCTTCGCAAAACGAATTTCCTATGGGCTTGCTTCGCAAGACGAAAATGTCTTGCGAGTTCCTGCGGGGGTTTCCCCCCCTTTTTCCCAAGCCGCTAAGCTGCTTAACAGCAGATCCGCTAAACCGCTAAGCCGCTTATCAGCTGATCCGCTAAGCCGCTTAACAGCTGATCCGCTAAACCGCTTAACAGCTGATCCGCTAAGCCGCTTAACAGCTGATCCGCTAAGCCGCTTATCAGCTGATCCGCTAAGCCGCTTATCAGCTGATCCGCTAAGCCGCTTAACAGCTGATCTGCTAAACCGCTTATCAGCTGATCCGCTAAGCCGCTTATCAGCTGATCCGCTAAACCGCTTATCAGCTGATCCGCTAAGCCCGCTAAGCCGCTAATAGCGCTAAGCCGCTAAGCCGCTAATGGGCTTGCTTCACACGACGAAAAAACCGCAAGACGAAGAGACTCACAGAACGGATTCTTTTTGTCTTGCGAGGCACCACTGTATTTCCCTTTACACACACACACACACACACACACACACACACACACACTGAAGGTATCTAAACAAGTTGGGAACCATCATTTCAAATAGCGCCGTTATTGTGAGTTAACTCTTTTTCAAACTTGGATCTTGCTTTTGTAAGACCTGCCACTCCTGGTCAACAGCAGTGACTCAGGTTCCAGGAAGTCAGGTGAGGGCTGCTGCCCCACTAGGGCTTCCGTTGCTGCAGAGATCCAATTTGCATTCACTGATAATAATTGGTTCAGCCAGTGCAAAATGTTAGAGAAACTTATTTTTCCGACAGATGGGGGTCTAACTGACAGCTCAGCTCTCTCTAGCTACCAACTGCCATTGCTGTGGGCATCAGATGGAGAGGAAGCAACACGTGGGCACTTCTCCATTGTGTCTCAGTACGGCTCTAGCTGGAGTCCCTGCTATGCATATGAAGGGAAATTACCCTGTTATGTACACAAAACTAATTATCTTTTGCAAGCTGCTTTTCGGAGGGCATTGCCCTGGAAGGCAGCATATATGTACAGTGGCGCCTCGCAAGACGAAAAGAATCCGTTCTGTGATTCTCTTCGTCTAGCGGTTTTTTCGTCTTGCGAAGCAAGCCCATTGACGGATTAGCGGATTAGCGCTATTAGCGGCTTTTAGCGGCTTATCTGCTGATCAGATCAGCTGATAAACGGCTTAGCGGCTTAGGAAAAGGGGGGGGGGAAGGAAAAAAAACCAGCATGAACTCGCAAGACATTGTCGTCTTGCGAAGCAAGCCCATAGGAAATTCGTTTTGCGAAGCACCTCCAAAACGGAAAACTCTTTCGTCTAGCGAGTTTTCCGTCTTGCAAGGCATTCGTCTTGCGGGGCACCACTGTACTCGGAATGAATGAATAAATGAATGAATGAATATGGCTGCATTTCCGTTCACAAAATTGTAGTTAAAATGTTCTCAGTATGGGTTCCCTGAAATTGAAGTCTTTCCCACTCCTTTCCTGCTCTCTCTGTTTGAAATGGGCTTGGATTCAGTGTTATTTTGTGGAATCATAGAATTGTAGAGTTGGAAGGGACTATGGGGGATCATCTAGTCCAAACCCCTAAAATGCAGGAATATTTCGCCCAATGTGGGGCAAACTCGCATAAACTGGGACAGTGGGTACGATCTCCATTGACTCAGCTAAGAGAGCAGAAACTTTTGGGACCTTTCTCAGATTCTCTATTATCTCTCTATTCTAGCAGATATTACAAGAATAATGTAACTAAAAACTCGTGCCTGAGTCTTCCCCCCTCCTCCCCTCAATGCCTTTTCCTTTTGTGACATGCCTTCCAGAGCATAAAACTGAGGGCAGGTACTATTTTATAACCTTTGTTTGTAAGCTGCTCCAGGGATCTCACACATTAGCAGATGGTAGAATAAAGTCGAAGTAACTGGACAATGGAGGAGGAGGAGGAGGAGGAGGAGGAGGAGGAGGAGGAGGAGGAGGAGGAGGAGGAGGAGGAGGAGGAGGAGGAGGAGGAAGAGTTTGGATTTGATATCCTGCTTTATCACTACCCTAAAGGAGTCTTAACGAGGCTAACAATCTCCTTTCCCTTCCTCCCCCACAACAAACACTCTGTGAGGTGAGTGAGGCTGAGAGACTTCAGAGAAGTGTGACTGGCCCAAGGTCACCCAGCAGCTGCATGTGGAGGAGCGGGGAAGCAAACCTGGTTCACCAGACTACGAGTCCACCGCTCTTAACCACTACACCACACTGTAGAATTTCACTCTGATGTTTTCCTATCAGCCCTTGGTCTAACCACTTCAGAAGTACCTGACAACGTGGAACCAAGAGCCGAGTTCAAATTCCTTGAAATAAGGGTATAGCATATCTAGTTTATTTGGAGACCTATATCACAAATTTTGCCCTATGCAGAATGACATGCACCCTTAACGGATGGTTTTCATTTTTCACTATCAATGTATAAGCTGATTTCCCATCAGGTTTATAACAATTAAAGCTAATATGTATGCCAGTGTGAATATTGATTCTTTTATTACACTAGTAAATTACCATGCACCCTAGAGAGTTATGAAGCAAATTATTAGTCTAGATAGATGCCTATGGATCTATACTATAGATCTGAATGTTATAAATTCATGAAGTAATATTCACTTCAAAGTTATTTCCACCAAATGCTCCAGAGGCGTTTATGGCCTTTGCTACAGTTATGATGTACATGCACTAATTTAAGATGGTTAAATTGCATTCTCGAGTTTTTGAGCAGGTCTGCAAAGTCTTAGTGGCACAAATTGCAAGCAGCTAATGATGTTGAGTAACATACAGCTTGGTCCTGCGAATGTTCGCTAGGAATAAGTTCTACTGAATTCAATGGGACTTCACCCTCAATTAAGGGCGCATGGAATGTAGGCTTGCACCATCTTTTCTCAATATCATTTTACCAAGTTGAAATCCTGTTGTAGAAAAAGAAGTAGGAGATGTGTCAAGGAGCAAATGTTTCTTCTGCATCTTTGTTAGTTCTGTGGGTCATCATGTTTGATTCGTCTGCTAGTTTGCCATCCAGAATTGAGAGAGGCTCCTTTAGACTGGAAAGATATGGGCGAAAATTGCTTCCAGCCCACTCACAGGTCATGGGAGTTGCTGTTCTTCTGGAATGAACTGCTTTAGTGAATTGCTGTGCTACTGTGGACCATAAATTGCTCACAAATGGCATGGGCTTTGATATTTCTAATACATGGATATAAAATGCGTGTAGGCATTTGCACATGCAGATACAGAAAATAGAAATACAGTGGTACCTCGGGTTACATACGCTTCAGGTTACATACGCTTCAGGTTACACACTCCGCTAACCCAGAAATAGTGCTTCAGGTTAAGAACTTTGCTTCAGGATAAGTACAGAAATCGGGCTCCAGCGGCGCGGTGGCAGCAGCGGGAGGCCCCATTAGCTAAAGTGGTGCTTCAGGTTAACAACAGTTTCAGGTTAAGAACAGACTTCTGGAACGAATTAAATACTTAACCCAAGGTACCACTGTAAAAATGCATTGTTTGAGAAGGAAACTCAAGACTATGCATTCAGAAGGCATTATTTTGTCTCAGTATATTTTATTGATTTTGTTATTCAAATCATGTATTCCTTACTGGGGACTACAAACACCCGAGGATCAGAGTTTTAAAAATGAACTTGTTCTTGTGGTATCAGAGTAAGGAAAAAAGATATAGGTATTTTCATTAAAGTGTGAAAGGCAATTTTTAATGCTCAGATAACTCCAAGGTAGCCAGAACCATATTTTTTTGGGTGTGGGGAGAAAGAGCATGAAAATTTTTAACTCAGAAGTTTTCGACTGTTTTGGTTTGCCAAGCGGCTGCTTGGAATCAAAATGACTCTGAGGCTGTTCTTGGGGCCATTTCTAAGAATATGTTTGCTGTATCTGCAGAGGCTGTGCTTATTTATGCACAAATTTCAGCAGTGAAAATAAATACGTTTGTTACACCACCAATGCATTAAAAATGGCATTGGCAGCTGTGGCACTATTTGAAAGAGGAAGTGTGGATTATGGAAGAGTGCAGGACATGAGCTGCATGGGGCACAGGAGCAGATATACCTTTCCTGACTGAGCTGAAATCCTTGACTCATTCATATTCCTTAGCAATATTAGGCACATGCCATCCAGAAGATGTTCTGTGAGCCACACAAAATGAATGGGAATGCTTTGCGTATCCTCTTCATAGTGAATGTAAGCAGGCAGCTAAGGGCTTGATTCAAAGCATGCTGTCACTACACAGAGACTATGTGAATCATCTCTGTATTTAGCCCTCAGATAGATTTTCTCATTTCTTTACAAGTCCCCTTGGAAACTAGAATGAGCCTTCACAGGCTCAGTGACTACATTTTAAATGGTTGCACAAGGCTTCTTTTAGGTTACACTTTATGACCCCCCTTTTTTTGCTGCGCCCCTCTCCTGTTCTGATATTTTGCCAGAATGGATGCTTGACTTCTGTAAACTGTGGTGTAGTTGTCAATATGTATTTATTTCTCACCCTTTCATCCACCTACCCCGTCTTCCTAAGAGTGCCAAGCAGAGTTGGGAAACACTGGCCTGCGAGTGCTCCCATTGGAGAATAGCCTCTACTGAAGGCATCAAGGATTTTGAAGGAGCACAAATACAGGACAAAATTCCATCGACGGTGTCTCCAAAATTTTTTACACATCACTTGGGAAGACGGGCGAATTAATGCCAGAGTACTGGAAGAAGCAAAGATCACCAGTGTCGAAGCGATGATTCTTCAACATCAACTTTGTTGGACTGGTCATGTTGTTCAGATGCCTGATTATCGTTTTCCAAAGCATCTACTCTATTCCGAACTTAAAAATGGAAAGCCTAATGCTCGTGGTCAACAAAAGAGGTGCAAAGACTCTCTCAATGCAAATCTAAAAAAAAAGGAGTATAAACACTGGACAACTGGGAAACACTGGCCTGCGAACACTCCAATTGGAGAATAGCCTCTACCAAAGGCATCATGGATTTTGAAGGAGCACAAATACAGGATGAAAGGCAGAAACAAGCTAAGAGGAAGGCATGTTTGGGAAATCCTCACCGTGATCAAGTCCCACTCGGAAACCTATGTCCCCACTGTGCAAAGATGTGTGGATCCAGAATTGGCCTTCACAGTCTCCTACGGACACACCACTAAGACTGCATTCATGGAAGACAATCTTACTCTGCCATGAGTGATTGCCAAGAGAGAGAGACCAAGCAGTGCATGAATAGATGGATGAGGCTTTATCCTATTTTATCCTCAAAACAGTACCTTTATTAGGTAGATGATGCTGAGATAGTGAATGGCCCAAGCTCATGTAGGGACACAAACCTAAGTCTCATTGATCCACGTAGGGCACTCCAGCCCAACCCTCTGCAACCTAGTGCCCTCAAGTAGATTACAACTGCCATTATCCCTGCCCATTGGCCACGCCGATTGGGGCTAATGGGATTTACAACCCAGTAATGTCTGGAAGACACCAGATTGGGGAAGGCTATTCTAGCTCTTTAGGCTGCATTTGCTCCCAATAAAAAAGAAATCCCATTTTCATAGAACTAATTTTGAGGTCTACTAATGCTGCCAGGAGATAGATGATAGATAGATAGATGATAGATAGATAGATAGATAGATAGATAGATAGATAGATAGATAGATGATAGATAGATGATAGATGATAGATAGATAGATAGATGATAGATAGATAGATAGATAGATAGATAGATAGATAGATAGATAGATGATAGATAGATAGATAGATAGATAGATAGATAGATAGATATAGATAGATGATAGATAGATAGATGATAGATGATAGATAGATAGATAAATAGATGATAGATAGATATAGATAGATAGATAGAAATCCTGCTGCAGAAAGATCTTCGAGTTGGTTCTTCTTTCTTTCAATTTAGCTGACACCTTTGGCAATCTACCTCCATTAACTTCTGAGCCTACATGCACAGGCTAGCAGCATAATCAAATTATTTTTAAAATTCCTTCTTTTTCTGCTACTTCCCACACCTGCCATCTAATATAAAGCACACCACTGTTGAATGTCACCTCTTTACAACCAGGAGGTTTAACCAAACACAAAAGTGATAAAAGGTGCAATGTCATACATTTAGCAAGATTATGTTATAAAATGCCTCTTGTGTTTGGAAATGAGATTGAAGCTCTCCGCTAATACTTTAGACCAGTCGCTGCTGTATTTAATGGAAAGCTAATATAAGCACAGCTGTAAAATATTTCTCTCCTGAATTCTGCCTTACATTCAACTTCTCCACTCCTGTTTATCTATTCCTCCACCCCCACAAAAAATATTGATAATACTTGCAAGATTTTATATTTGCAGAGAAAACCGCCAGCAGGAATTCAGCTAGAAGACTCCCTGATAGATATATGAGACTATTTAAATGCTTTGTTGGAAATACAAAATAATCGTTTTCTCTTGTGGTCCCATTTTTGTTTTATTGCAGCAATAATGAGATTGCTGGAGCACCCTCCCAATGTTATGAATTCTACAAGCAACTCGCAGGATGCTAAATATCCCCTATGGTTTGCACTGGAAGTTGAAGCTACTCATTGTCAAAGAACTTACTCCTGACTTCCTAAGGGTGCATTCATCAAAATCTATGTCCTCTTCCCTTAAACAGAAACCTTATCTTTAACAATTTGAAATAAAGTGGACCAAGATTTCAAGGAAGGGGGTCCTTTTATTATCTGTAGATGGTGACAGACATTCAGCAATAAATATTTTAAAGTCTATAAAATTGAGGCGAAAAATAAAGAGCAGTTAAGATGGTAAAGGATAAAACGACACAGGTCTGACTCTCTGATAAAAAGTAAAAGCTAGGAACAGGCTGACAACGGTCTATGCTGTTGGCATTATATAACCACTAAAGCTATTTTTCTGAACTAAAGTATAATCCTCCACATCCACTAGCCTTTACAGATTGGCTCATAGAATCAAGATTATAATATTTCGCAGTGACAGTGAAAAGCAAAAGCCAGAAAGATGCCAGGGATCCTAAGGATGTTAAAAATGGGATTATGATCTGCTTAAAAAGTCACCAACAATTCTCTGAGAATTATACTGAATGTTTTGGCAGATGTGAATAATAAAAAGTGTATATGAACAGAAGTACATAGGAAGAGCCCATCTAGTCCATCTTCTCCTAGATGTTTCTCCAACCAGATGTTTGTGGGGCCCCAGCAAAATTCCCAGTGAGTGTCATTCAGAAGCAGTGGAGGTGGAGAAACCCATTAGGCTTAGTAACCATGGATGCATACCCTCCAACATTTCTCTGATGAAAATAGGGACATCCAAAGGGAAAGCGGGACATTTCAGGATCAAATCAGAAACTGAGGCAGCTTCTGTAAATTAGGGACTGTCCCAGGATAACAGAGACACTTGGAGGGTCTGTTACCCTCCCTTAACTTGTCTAATCCTTTTTTAAAGCCGTCCACATTGGTGGCCAACATTGCCTTCTTTGGGAGCGAGCTCTATCCTTTAACCTCACACTGCGTGGAAAAGTACTTTTTCTTGAAACTTCCAAGATTCAAGAAGGGACATTTTACCACATGTGGTGGGAATGTAAGAAGGTGAAAGGTTTCTGGGAGATGATATATAATGAATTGAAAAAGATGTTGAAATATACATTTGTAAAGAAACCAGAAGCTCTTCTGTTAGGAATAGTAGGAAATGAAATAAATAGAAAGGACTGTAAACTTTTCCAATATGCAGTTACAGCGGCGAGAATATTAATGGCCCAAAGATGGAAACAGGAGGAATTACTGACCCTGGAAGAATGGAGAATGAAAATGATGGACTATGCAGAACTGGACAAATTAACTGGGAAGATCAGATATCAACGAGACCATAAGTTCATTGAGGACTGGGGAAAATTTGTAGAATATCTGAAAAATATATGTGATGAACAAACAACGTTTGTGGGATTTCAAGAAGCTCTGTGAAAGGTTGAGGAGTATTGTAAAAAAAGAAAATAAGATTAGGAAGGCATATAAAAAGGCAGTATTAAATTTAGGAAATGCGTAACTAAGATTTAATTACGGATGATTGGCAGAAAAGCTGAAGGAACTCCATAATATGTAATTTGTGATAAACCTTTGATATGGTATTAAATGTATATTGTATTGAAAATTAATAAAACTTTTATTCAAAAAAGGGGAAAAAAGAAACTTCCAAGATTCAGCGTCAATGGATGTCAACGAGTCCTCATGTTCTGACAGAGGGAGAAGAACTTTTCTCAATCCACACCATGTATTAGAAATGTCTCTTGTGTCACCTCTTACTGCCAGATTCATGCCCTGTTGCCAAAGATCAATCAGAAGTGATGAAGCATGCTCCTAGTAGTTTCTCTCCAGCAAAGTTTGCTTTAGTCACTGTTTAAATTCAGTACTAAATGCCAACCCTTCTGATTTCCAGTGAGTGTGAATCTACAGGGATGTAGGAAAGCACTTCAGATATGGGTGGCTTTTTTCAAAAAATCATATCAAGAGAGGAGGGAGTTTATTGGTTTTTGTTTTGCTTTATTATATATTTTGTATTTTTATTATGTATTTTTCTGTTGTGAACCACCCTGGGCTCTTTGGCTGAAGGGTGGTATAGAAATTTAATAAATCATCATCATCATCATCATGCCAGGTGACTGGCAGGTGGGGAGACCCACCACCTTTGGATGTGTGACCACTTTTGGATCTGACCCGCCCCCCACTCCACCCTGTTAAATCTAATCCACTGATTATAACTCAACCCTCCAAGTCTGCAATCCTTTGCCCACTCCCCTAAGAGAAAGTCCCATTGAACTCAGTGGGGTTTCCTTCTGGGCAGATATGCATCAGATGAAGCTATTAATTGTCCTCCTATTGTTTTGCCGAAGACTATCAAAAGAAGGAAAGGGATTTAAGGATCTCAAAAATGTTAAGCTAAATGGAAAAGTGTTTTGGAGCATTTTATCCAGCTATGTGGCAGAAAGACTACAATTTAGGTTGGCTCTTGTGGTGCAGCCATGGTCAGAGAGAAAGCTGTTGTCTACTGATTCCTGCTTCAAATACTTATTTCAGTCTTGTATGAATTTTCTCAGTCTTGTACGAATTGTCTCTTGCTGCTTAATATATAGCCATGTGATCAGATCCTGTCAGAAATGTTCCTCTCTACAAAGTTTCCCCAGCCTTATGAATGACTGTACAATAAAATTTCTTGAAGGGAACTTCTACACCTTGCAACCAAGTAAGAAGAAAATAAGCCCAAGTAATATCTGCTTCCTTGTATTATGCTTGCCATGAAGAAAGAAAAAAAAGAGAGAAAGGAGAAAAGAGGGGGGGGGGAGAAAAACTTGTGGAATAGTTTGGTATATATTTTTGCTAGTGCTGGCCTGAAGTTTTCACCCCATACTTTTGGGCATGGGGGGGGGCATCCCCCAAAGAATTTTGTGGTCTTCAACTGGTCAGAATAATGTTTTGATGGGGGGGGGAGGCTTTGCATATAGATATAAAGTCCTAAAGGGCTGCAGTCAGCATTTCTTAAATTGTTAACAACAATTGTCTCTACTCCAGGTAGCCAGTTCTAGGATCAACAATACATCACTGTGTGAAGGAACATTCCCACTGGGCCATTCTCAGTGAGGAATACTATTGGGCTGCTGGTGTGTACTGCAGCTCCAACACTGCCTGAAGTTATGGCAATGCTATTGTTTTAATTTGAGAAAGACTGGCTGCAACATTTTGTTGCCACATGGTAAGCTTCCCCTGAACCAGCCCCAAACTTTTTGCTGCCTGGGATGAAGGACAAGACTGCACCCACTCCCCATTTGTCATATAGATCCTAACTGTCATGGGCAAGGAGGCAGTTTTGCCTGCTGAACAGCAGCCTGAAGGGGGAGAAGGGGGAGTGACTCCACCTGCAGCTCATCAGCCTTCAAGGACACAGAGGAGAAGTCACTGATGAGAACCAGCTGGCTTCAGCCTTCTTCAGCATAGCTTCCAGCAGCATATAGATGCTGGTAACAACACTTATAGTCCTTGGCCCTACCTTGCTGCTGCCTGCTTTGGCTTGACCCTTGATCCCATGATCACGAGATTCCATGACAGCTGGACTGTCTGACCAGGTGAATTGCTGTGTCGGAACCTGCGTTCGACCGAGCGACTCCTCTGGAATCGCCTCCGTTCTCTCCTCCAATGATAATTAACGACCTGAGCCTCTGAGAGCCACTAGAGAGCCAGTGTGGTGTAGTGGTTAAGAGCGGTAGTCTCGTAATCTGGGGAACCGGGTTCGTGTCTCCGCTCCTCCACATGCTGCTGCTGGGTGACCTTGGGCCAGTCACACTTCTTTGAAGTCTCTCAGCCCCACTCACCTCACAGAGTGTTTGTTGTGGGGGAGGAAGGGAAAGGAGAATGTTAGCCCCTTTGAGACTCCTTAAAGGGAGTGAAAGGCGGAATATCAAATCCAAACTCCTCCTCCTCCTCCTCCTCTTCTTCTTCTTCTTCTTCTTCTTCTTCTTCTTCTTCTTCTTCTTCTGATAAGACCCCAAGCATGTCCCCATTACGCAGAGTTTCAGAGCAGCAGAAGTGACAAGATTATGGGCTACATTGCAAAGCCTTTATTTCTAACTACGCAGACAGAAAAGAAAATACATCCTCTCTCTGTGAAAGACAGAGAGCAACTGAAAAACAAAGGAACAGGAAACCAGTAAACATCACATCTGTCTCCTGTCTTCTGTGAGACTTCCAGCAGTCTGGAATCCCTGGAATGTAAACAGAGTCCTGTGACTCCAAGCAACTGCACAGTGGCACAAACAGAAACTAACATGCTGTTCACCCGACCCTAGGACTGGACCTGATTTTGGATGCTGACACTGCCTCCAGGCAAGTACACCCCAAAGACTCTTCTGGTTGGCTGGCCGCCCACTCCACTGAGCTCTTCACGTTGGTGCTCAACAATGAGACTACGACACCAACCATATTGGCAATTGAATCTAATGGCAGAAGTGGTGACAGGATAGTATCCTCCATTCCATTTGTGGTAGCAGATCAGATAAGGGAGCCAGGACAAGCAGAGCTGAATGATTCTGGGTGCTCAATATCAACTGATCCGGGTGCTGCTTCCAACCCTCAATATCTGCCTCACTCTGCCTGGAGGTGACCCGGCCCCACTCTGTTGAACTAATTTTAACTCAAAATCTATTCCCCGCTTCCACAGGAAATGGATGCCATCACGAAAATGGAAGAAGCATTATTTTGGCCCAGCATCTGGACTTTGTGCAATTCACTTATTGTTCCTTGTTTCTAACATGCACACCTGTCAAACAGATGAATCTTCTATGAAAGAATGTTTCATCCATGGAACTAACCTTTTATTAAAGGATCACCAGGTAAGGTGAAGTTTCTCCTTGCCCTTTCATGTGTTCATTCATGGAGGCAATCTCTCACATGGCAAATGTCTGAGACTGAGAATGCATTATTTATATCTGCATATCTTTGATCCACAGGGCTACATGGCAGATAAAAGTTTGAAATGGAGGTGTCTTCTATGTCAGCCGGCTTCAATTGGTCAAACATTACCTACCTGAAGGCTTATAAAGTTTCTTGGTCAACAGCGGATGGGATTCTACTGCTGACTTGCTTGCAGGCAGATTGAATTATGTTGGCTGCTTAATGAATATTCACTTTGAATTGTTTGCAGGGAGATTTAATGCTGTTGTATCCAAGCAAGTGTTATCTCACACTTTCCGGGGCTTTCCCCCATCACTTTCTTTATCGCAAAAAGTAGTATTATTGGGAGAAGTGTGGTTGTTGCACAAGACCTTGCCATCGGCTCTCATTGTACAACTTGAATTTTCCAGAGTATCCTTGCATCCTACCTGAAAATGGTGATAATCTGGAAACACCCTGTGTGCATACCCTCCAACATGCTCTAGAGCAGCCATTCTCAACCTGTGAGTCCCCAGATGCTGTTGAACTACAACTCCCATCACCCCTAGCTAGCAAGGCCAGAGCTCAGGGATGATGGGAGTTGTAGTCCAACATCTGGGGACCCACAGGTTGAGAACCGCTGCTCTAGAGGAAAACGGGGACACTATCTTCCAAGCTCATGCTCCTGTGGGAGTCAGGTGACTTGCGTGAGAGCATCCCTCCCCCCCCCCAAAAAAATTGGGCATCTTTTGGGGCCTTACTCTTGCGGGAGCCCAAATGGACTGTTAGGATTTTTATCTATCCGAGCTGCTCCAGCAGTGGTACTATGTTTTTGTGTACCTTCTGTGAGTGTCTGAGAGAGCGTGAGAAAGGAAGTCTGTCTTATCTCTTCCTTCTGAGTACTGTTGGAAGTTGGTTTCACTTCTGTATGTGTCGCAGTTCTGTAATGGTGTTCAGAGAGCACAGATGTACTGATGGAGTCTCTGTATAAAGACTGTAAATAAAGTAGTTTAGAACTACGACTGAGTCTTTCTTCTGCTATGATATACCAGAAGACTGGCATGCTCTTCTCAGGAGAGAAGGGTCGCTTATTACCGGTCTCTCTGGACTGAGGAAGATTTACAGCCAGAGAAGACCACTGGAGAAACACTCCAAAGACTTGGGAAGTTGGCAGTCTTCCCAGGGCGTTTTTCCAACATGGGCATCCTGAGATCCATTTCGAAGCTGGGATTGCTTCTGTAATTCTGGAATATCCTGCTCAAATAGGGACACTTGATGGGTCTCTTTGTGTTGTTAATCCAGATTATAAGAGAGTGTTCTGTCCACCAACATTCTGTCTGATGGGGAAGGAAGGACCAGAACTGATCCCTGTTTCTGCTTCCTCAGATTCTCACTCATCTGGAATGAATAAATAACTGAGAAAAGCAAGCAGTGCAGCTGTGAGTTTAAGAGTCAGCCATAAAGCAGAGTAACTTCTGCTTTTTAAAATCCAGTTTGCTGTTCAACATTTTAAGCAATGTTGATCAGTAAAGATGGAGGAGGGTGGGCTTCTTTCTTCCTCCTTAGCATTACAAAATGGAGTCTGGAGATAGAAATCTTTTATGAAAGGGATGGTGGGGAAAGATAATTTGAGACTTGCCTCTAACTTTCTCCATTCATTTTTATCAGTTACTGGAGATAAACTGGATATGTTTTATTTCATTTCCTTACCCTCAAGGGTCCCACAATTCTTAGCCAGCAAGGTTTCCCTTTTGGTGTGCTGTTTCAAAAGAAGCTGCAGAAAAGAAATACAAAGGGAAGGGGAGCATGGCGTTTCTTACAGGCGAGTCAAGAACATGCCTTTGAAACAGAGACAGATGCATCTATTGGGAAAGGAGAGTTCTGCAAAAGAGGAAAGCACCTTTAAAGGAAAAGACCTTCTACAATGGGTATCATGGGAAAACAGAAATGTGTGTGACACTTTCAGCACCAGTTTCTAAACAAGTTGAACACTATTTTAAACACAGCCTTTCAGAGTTGTTACGAGGCTGGGCTACGAGATTGTTCGGAGCTCATCCCTGAAGCCACTGCCAGTACAATTCTATACAGTGGTACCTCGGGTTACATACACTTCAGGTTACAGACGCTTCAGGTTACAGACTCCGCTACCCCAGAAATAGTACCTCGGGTTAAGAACTGTGCTTCAGGATGAGAACAGAAATCGTGCCCCGGCGGCGCGGCGGCAGTGGGAGGCCCCATTAGCTAAAATGGTGCTTCAGGTTAAGAACAGTTTCAGGTTAAGAACAGACCTCCAGAACGAATTAAGTACTTAACCCCAGGTACCACTGTATTCTCATTTAGAAGTCTAGTGTGTTCAGTGCTGAACTCAAGCTTCTGCAGCTCATTGTTTTGTTTCCTTGCATATCTTTCAGCAGCAAGACCAATCCTTCTTTCACCTGTTGGTTCAGTATGTCAGTAGTGGGGGGGAGTGAAAAAAATCGCAAGACTCGCAAGCCCATAGGGAAATTCGTCTTGCGAAGTGCATCGAAAAACGGAAAACCCTTTCGAATACGGGTTTTTCGTCTTGCGAGGCATTCGTCTTGCAGGGCACCACTGTATCTATCATCACACACACACACACACACACACACACACACACACACACAAGATCCATTGCTTATTTTTGCCGGAAGTTTTTTTCTCTTTGCAGAGCACAACTCACCCATCCATAAGTAATCTGTGCATAGGTGCCGTGCTAAGTGTGGAAGAGCTGTTCAGTTCTACAGTGAGACAAAGAACCCCCAGGGAAGGGGAACAACATGCTGTTTCCAGGAAAGTGTTTTGTCAAATAGCCTTGCAAAAGGGACAATTCAGCAATGGTAGGGAGACATAACTGGGTGGTGAAGTTTTCCTCAGGCAATAGAGCCAAGTCTCCATAAATAGCACCGTCTACTGTTGTCAACATTGTTTTACCATGGACATAAAAGAAAAGGTTTATGTGCATATTTCCACTCACCTCAGCTTCAGCCTACTGGATAAACTGTAGCTTTTGTAAATTATGTATTTGCAGAAGCCAAACATAACCCTTTTCCTCTTTTCCCTCTATAATCGCCCTCCTCTGCCAGCCAACTAGTCAGCAAACAATAAATTGTTGTAGATTTCAAAGCTTGCTGTTTTAAAGTTTTCATGTTTACCTGAAAGTCAATACTTCTCCTGGTGTCGGGGCACGTTGATTTCCCCTCCCAATGAAATAATGCTTGCTCACTGCTATTCTTTTGAAGTGAAGGTTGGAGTTAGGGATTCGAGGACAAAAATTTCAGCTTGTTCTGCTCAGCAGAAGTATGAGGGAAAGTTTTGGAGAGAAACAGACAATTTGTTAAGACTCTCTGAAGCACTAATTAAATATGCAATTAACGAAATTTCTGTGGCCCCTAAGGCTTCCAAGCCTAGTTAATAGGAAGCTTCCTGTATGGCTTTAATGACAAGATAAAAACTTATATACATGCTTTATTGCGTTGTTTCTTCTTGTAGCCTTATAGGTTCACACACGGACACTTGCACAGCTCAGAGTTTTATGAGCAAAACAATTTGAAGAGGCGCATAAACATCGTTTTTAAGGTTTTGAAAATGTTTCGTTTGTACTTAGATACCATTAATGGGGCTGGAAACTGAACAAGTGCAAACTATTATACATGCCATCAGGATGCTTGAAGTTCTGACACTTCTGTTAGCAGCTGCCATTATATGTTTTAACATTAAATATTGGCTAAGTTCTGCTCGGAAGGCTTAATTGTGTTTCTCTCAGGAATGAACTTAGACCTGTAAGGCCTTGGAAGGTTGATATTGGCAAAGCAGCGTAACTGCAAACTTTTTCTGGAAATAAATACTCAGTATTTATTCTGGTTATAATATTCAGTTAGGCCAGAAAGTTGTAACCACTGCAGAACAGGCAAATACCTCAAATTCAGTTCTCTTGACCACTGTTAGCAGGGCCTCTCCAATGCATTTTGCCGTCTAAGGCAGAACAGCAAATGTGCCCATCCTAAGTGAAGATACATCATATCCGAGACCAACCAAGTTAATTTGGCACCTGAGACAGAAAATATCACAAGTCTCTCTCCTTCTCCCTGGCAGTAAAGATACAATACCAACCGACTAAATAATAAGCCACGCAATGCCCAATTGTTCTCTAAAATGGCTGGATAAGTTGGGCCCTTCTTAAAGATGTGATGAAAATCTGCATGGCTAGCCACACAATGTTTATGTTGGATTATAGATTCATTTCGGTCTATGAAACATAAGATTTTCAATAACAGGATGTACTTTTCACAAACTTCTCTGAAGCGATTCTTTCCCTCTTTTTTAATCAGCACTGGAAAGCTGCCTGAAGGTTACTATAATTCTTTAAAATATATACCAACATATCATGCAATGCAGATTTCTACAGCTTTGCATGGTATATGGCTCACAATGGAGACTTTTTGAAAAGGGCTAAATGACAGGTTATCCGTGTTTCAATTCTTCTATGTGTACAATATATTTTCTTGATTAATTGGTTGTCCCTAGCGCCTCACTTTTTGCTTTATGGTAGTTGCACTGGACATTGTATCAGATGGAAGAGAGGCAAAATTTACTTCTTCAATTGCAGCGCTATGTGGACAAAAACAGTAAATCAGACATTTTGACAGCTGTGTTTATCTTCTGCACCTCCCTTCATTTTTTTTTATTTCCCCAGGTTAAAAGTTAAGCTTTGGAAGTTTTATTGTTGCCCCAGAGTAGACATTGTTCAAGGGTACAAATCAAAAGATACAAATCTATCAAAGGAAGATAGAACAGACTACTCAAAATACTTAGGTTGCCAAACCTTTATCAGACATCACAAATATAGGCCATACTCAAAATACTCATATGTATAGGCTGATGTGTGATGATTACCCACAAATGTGATGATGTACAGTTACAATTACAATTTTTAAAAAGTTATAATCAGTAATCACAAGGAGTTTTGACTGATAAACTATACCCATACATTTTGGGGAGAGCAGAATCAGCCAATGAGTGTTGAAACAATACAGGAAGGGATTCATAACTGTAATATCTAAACACCGAGGGGGATGCAGATGAAGATTAGATAGATAGATAGATAGATAGATAGAGAGAGAGAGAGAAGTATTGCAGGGACAATTACACAACACTGACAAATTTACAGAGATGTGGTATTTGAGAAACGACTATAACATTCTAATGAAAATAAATCAGTGAATAGTTTCCTTCTTTAAAATCATATAGACTATACTAAAAATGTGAATCCACTAAGGGTGAGATTTTCAGCCTGGGAGAGTGCTTCCAGGGGTGTAGGAAGTGGGGTGCAGACTGCCACAGATGTCCTTCCTGAGGGGTGACAAAATGGCACACCATGAGGGGTGGCACTTGCCGCGGGGCCTGGCCTGCAGCACGCCCAAGCCACGTGTCTCTCCTGGGAGTGACGTGGTGGCTCAGGGCCCCACACTGCCCAAAACGGCAGCATGGGGCTTGTGTCTGCCAGGCGGACTCCGTGGGCAGCTTGCCGTTGTGCCCCATGGGTGAATCGCCCCACCCCCACCGCTCCAGGTTCTGGAGCAGCTAGCTACACCCCTGAGTGCTTCTCACCTTTTGTACATCTTTCAATAACCAACTTCATATTTTAATATTCTGCATTAATTATGTGGGTTTTTAAAAATTTCTCTGTGGGGTATTGTTTTTATTTGTTTTTTATTATTATTTATTTGAGAGCCAGTGTGGTGTAGTGGTTAAGAGCGGTAGACTCGTAATCTGGGGAACCGGTTTTGCGTCTCCGCTCCTCCACATGCAGCTGCTGGGTGACCTTGGGCCAGTCACACTTCTTTGAAGTCTCTCAGTCTCACTCACCTCACAGAGTGTTTGTTGTGGGGGAGGAAGGGAAAGGAGAATGTTAGCCGCTTTGAGACTCCTTCAGGTAGTGATAAAGTGGAATATCAAATTCAAACACTCTTCAAATTCTTCTTATGAGATATATATAGTGGTTTTGTTTACAAGCCATCCCGTGATCTTTGGATGAAGAGAGGTATAGAAATTTAAATCATCATCATCATAATCATCACTTGAGATGACCCCATGGAAGCAGAGTGGTGCTTCCTAAAGGAGGACTTGGCACATGCACACTTTAATAGGTGTGTAGAAATGTTGTGAAGTAAAGCCTGGCACGTAGTAGTAAGAACACACACACACACACACAGATTTCATGCTCTATATAATAATAAAGTCATATGGTAACACCCCTCCTTTGTATCTTGTCACCCTACAGAAGCATCCTGTGCATTTTTAGAAGAAATTAAGCTCTACAGTGGTGCCTTGGGTTACAGATGCTTCAAGTTACAATCACTTCAGGTTACAGACTCCGCTAACCCAGAAATAGTACCTCGGGTTAAGAACTTTGCTTCAGGATGAGAACAGAAATCGTGCTCTGGCGGCAGCAAGAGGCCCCATTAGCTAAAGTGGTACCTCAGGTTAAGAACAGTTTCAGGTTAAGAACGGACCTCCAGAACAAATTAAGTTCTTAATCCCAGGTACCACTGTATTCTCATTTAGAAGTCTAGTGTGTTCAGTGCTGAACTCAAGCTTCTGCAGCTCATTTTTTTGTTTCCTTGCATATCTTTCAGCAGCAAGACCAATCCTTCTTTCACCTGTTGGTTCAGTATGTCTGCCTGTTCCATACCGAAAAGTCTAAGGGCTGCCGTGGCTTGCTGCTGCTGTTTTACCTAAGGAAGCCTCTAGTTTGTGATAACGGCTTGAATTCTAGGGCTAACCCAAAAGATTTTGCTTTCAGAGACAGGATGGCATCTCCTCCTTATTCCAAGCTGACTGGACTGTTGTTGTTAATTTGTATACCGCTCTTCATCCGAAGATCTCAGGGCAACCTGAGACTTGCTTCAGCCCTGGTGGAAGGATAATGTCCTCCTCTGCCCCTAGGTAGTTTAGGGGAGGAACAGGTCAGGCTGCAAAGCATGCACAGCTCTGTCCTCCAACAGAAGATTGGGATATTCATATAGGACAAAAAGCGAGGAGACTTCCATTGCTGCCTTCCAGCATTTGCCACCTGAGACAGTTGCTTCACTTTGCCAGACAGCTTGGTCCTGTCTGGATGACCTGGGAAGATTTCTTCAAACTAAGGAAAGAAACTTCCAGAAGCCGATTTCCCAAGGAAATAAACATATTTGTCATTTGCTTCACATCTCGTCTCTCCCTCTTCTACCCACACATTTTTGTTTTGAGGATTTAACATGGTTGGAAGCAGTGTTTGTGGATGTGGATATGTGTGGGTGGGTGAGCAAGTGATTGATGTCTTCGTGAGGCTATTTTGTTCTCATATCAGAGAGCAAGATGGGGAGACATATTTGATAAAGCCACAATTAATGTATTAATCCCGAAAAAGAAAGCTGAGACAGAAATATATATCTTAAGAGATAAGTGCACCTTTTATGTCACTGGTGGCTTTGACAAGGAACCGCATGAGCACATTTCAGAGAATATCTAACTGCAGCAATTTATGAAGCCTCCAAGGAATTAGGTGCCAAGTAAGTGATTTTTGAGATTTAACTTCCCATAATCCTCTCTTGGAACAAAACAACAAGAAAGCAAATAACTCTCTTTGCAAAACCTGCAAAACTTTCTGAACTAATGGCAGATACTAGCAAACCTATATTTATCTCTCATTAGTGGGTAGAGGATGACCCAAGCAGTTTGCTCAGAATAATTCCTTTCTGAGAAACAAAATCCCCCCCTTTTTTTTTTAGTTTCATAGCTGGCTACAAGCCATTTCAAGGCAATAATGCTAGAGGACACGGCTAACAACATGCCGTCAGATATCTTCAGGCTAATGGGGTAGGATGGAGATAGAGAGTGGGTGCAAACTCAGTGGAGGCATTCACTTCCATTCCAAACTGCAAGAATTTAGCTAAAACTACCAGATGCGGGACGTGGGTGGCGCTGTGGGTTAAACAACAGAGCCTA
Organism: Podarcis bocagei; assembly: GCF_964188305.1. Taxonomy (NCBI): domain Eukaryota; kingdom Metazoa; phylum Chordata; class Lepidosauria; order Squamata; family Lacertidae; genus Podarcis; species Podarcis bocagei. Next base: position 14,546,105 of record NC_138130.1, read on the forward strand.
GGACCTGCCGATCAGAAGGTCGGTGGTTCGAATCCCCGTGACAGGGTGAGCTCCCATTGCTCGGTCCCTGCTCCTGCCAACCTAGCAGTTCCAAAGCATGCCAAAGTGCAAGTAGATAAATAGGTACTGCTCCGGCTGGAAGGTAAACGGCGTTTTCATGCGCTGCTCTGGTTTGCCAGAAGCGGCTTAGTCATGCTGGCCACATGACCCGGAAGCTGTACGCTGGCTCCCTCGGCCAATAAAGCGAGATGAGTGCCACAACCCCAGAGTCGGTCACGACTGGACCTAATGGTCAGGGGTCCTTTACCTTTACCAGATGTGGGAGTCAGAGCCTTGTATTTTGGGTTTCTGGTTCTGCAAAGTTAAATACATCATGGTTGCCCCATGTTTAGCTCTCCGTTGGACTGATGACGCAAAAAACCAATATTCTCACAGTGAATATTCCTGGTGTGGAAACAACTGAGAAATGATAGAGACCTGCTCCGTGGACACTGATTTAGCTTTATTTTATAATTATCCCAGATAGAACATGACAGGAGTCCGCCCTCAACACACAGAACAATATGGAGGAATCTCCTGGAGTTAGTTGTATACCATATTTATTATCTTATGCAGTGCTTTTTTCTGGGGGGACGCAGGGGTACACATACCCCTAAACGTGTTGTGAATCTAAGTTTGGCCTCATTGTGGGGCAATATTTCAATATGAGTAGGAAAATTAGAGTACCCCTAAACTACTACCACTACTACTGCTATTATTATTAAAGCACTGATCTTATGAACCTAACGTAATTATATCACAACTGGATCTTATTGGACCAATGACATATGTTACTGAAACATTCTATGACAGCTTTGTGTTGTGTCTGTTTGCATTATTTCATATTTTCTAAGATGCTGAGCCTGTGCTGGGCAGCACAAGATACTGCATTGAAATTTTTGGATGTATTGCTTGATGCTTATGTTCTGTTTTGAAGAGTTCTGCCAGTGAAAGTTTGAATAATACTTTTATGGGCCTGGGCAATGATTCATTTCCAAAAGGAATCAGTTCTTATGCTTCCAGTCACTTCAAACTGTGCAATATTAATATCTGCAATGTGGGGTGCAGTGCAGACTTTATTTGTTTATATTTTATGTGTATTTTTTTTGCTTACCTTTTTAAAATTGAGATAAACACCTAAACTCTTTGAATGTTAATTAATTACCAAGATCACTTGAGGGGTAAGCAGAACTTGCCTCGTGTGTGTCTTTCCTACAGGAATTAGAATTTGCGTATTCAGACTTTTAAACCTCCCCCTTAAATAAATTCAGACAAGACTCAAATTTTGGTTGGGTTTTTGGCAGAATTTAGGCCACAACTTTATTGATTACAGCAAGTGAATGGTTGCATAGGCTCTGGTTTGACTAGCTCCCTGCACCGTTGCAGGTAGCGCTGACCCAGGGCACACTAGGGTGAACACCTGGATAAGTGGAAAGCCAGGAACAGGCTATCTCCGCCACCCAAATGCCCCCCCTGGACTCAGGCACAGGCACAGCCCCCTCACAGGGTTGACCAAACCATTGAGTCCCTGGATTCCTTTAATAGAATACCCTTCACATAGGGATGGCGAGAGCATTCTCCCATCCCTATCACCTGAACCAGTGCCTATCTGCAACCTTACAGGTTGTGACGATTTGCTACGTGGCAGGCGAAACCCAAATGGCACCAGCCAATCAGCCAAGTGGGGGAAATTCCTGCCGTGCCCCTTTCCCAACGACAGACAATACACGACGGCATTGCAAGGTCAAGCGCAAAGCCCTAAATATAGGGAGAAGTGGGCAGGTTTTTCTGATGCATGCACTGAAAGAGGAAGCTCTTGGTCACGTGCATAGGTATATATAGGTCCCTTGATCCTTTTAGCTTGCATCCCATTGGCCTGATTAAACACAGCATCAAGGGACCTACCAATTGGGTGTTGTGGCTAATCAGTCAACCCACCCACAACACAGGGTTTGGTTGCCAGGTCTCACCGCAACACGTGCCCACTTTAAAGGAGGACTCAATTTACCTTCAAAAAAGACGCCATCAATACCACTCTCCATGCTGCTCTGTCCCATCTGGAGCAGCCGGGGAGTTATGTGAGGCTGCTGTTTGTGGATTTTAGCTCTGCTTTTAACACTATCCTCCCCCATAGACTGGTGTCCAAGCTAGAGGCGATTGGACTCTCCAACTCCACCTGTCTCTGGGTTTTGGATTTTTTGTCAGAACGTTCTCAGAGGGTTAAAGTAGGGTCACACATGTCCACAGCCCTTAGCCTTAACACCGGCTCACCACAGGGTTGTGTGTTGAGTCCCCTGCTCTACACTCTCTATACGTATGACTGTACAGCCATCTATTCCAGCAACAAAATCATCAAGTTTGCTGATGACACTACGGTGGTGGGGCTCATTTCAGGAGGGGATGAGTCCGCCTATCGGGACGAGGTGGAGCGGCTCTGTGTTTGGTGTGGAGAGAACAATCTGGCTCTTAATACGGCTAAGACCAAGGAATTGGTGGTGGATTACAGGGGAAAAAAGGCGGACATTCAGCCCTTGTATATCAACGGGGAACGGGTGGAGAGGGTGGCGGAATTCAGGTTTTTGGGAGTAGCTATCGATCAGGGCATGACTTGGAGCGCACATACCACCGCTCTGGTGAAGAAGGCCCAGCAGAGAATTTATTTCCTCAGACTTTTAAAGAAGAACAATCTGAGTGAGAGACTGCTGGTGTGCTTCTACCGAGGCTCCATAGAGAGCATTCTTACATACTGTATTTGTGCTTGGTTCTCCGGTTGTACAGCTAGGGAGAGGAAGGTGCTCCAGAAGGTCATAACCACAGCCCAAAGGATTATTGGTCATCCTCTCCCATCTTTGGAAGAACTGTACGGTTCCCGTTGTCTTAGGAAAGCAAATAACATCCTGCATGATTCATCTCACCCGGGACACGGTCTGTTTGCACTACTGCCTTCTGGCAGGAGATATAGAAACATCAAGTCAAAGACAAATAGACTGAAAAACAGTTTCGATCCAAGAGCTGTGGCCTTTTTGAATGCTGTAACTCGATAGTGTGACCTGGGAGTTTGATGGGTGTGGTGTGGGTGTGGCTGGAATGTGGTTTGTTTGGTTGTTGTTGTTGTTTTGCTTTTGATGTTTTAAGGGATGGCATCCAATTTCGTTGCACTTTGTACAATGTTGCACTTGTGTAATGACAATAAAGAATCTATTCTATTCTATTCTATTCTAAATGGGGTGCTGACTGATTGGAATCACTCGCCTAGCCTAGTCGTGCCTCCCATACCACCAACACAACATTCATAGGGCTCCTGAGAGAATTATAGAAAATGTGAATAGCTTGCAGTGAAATTATGGAATGCACTACCAAAGAAATGAAATGGAATCTGTGTTTAGCATGTTCCTAAAGCTCACTACTGTATATTCAAGGCTGCGTTCATTGCTGTAGGCCACAAGCTAAAATCCACTAAGCCAAAGATAATGCTGTCTGATTAATTTCTTCTTCTCCTCTACTTTATCTTCTAAAATATGTGTTGAAACAATTTTAAAACTTGCTCACTGCGCTATATTTTTGGTTCATAGCTCTCAGCCTTTCTGCCAACAGCTGCTTACGTAGATATATTCAACTTCTCTTTTAAAATGGAATTTATATTGGCTGAAATAGTTAATGAAATATAGCTTTTGCAGGACTCAGGCTAAAGGACACACTGTAAAAGAAGCTAGGAGAGTAGCATAATCAAAAACTCAAATTTGAAATCACGGCATACAGCACACCCTACTATTCTTGACTGTACTGAAGCTCCGTTCAATTATCCTGTGCAATTTGGGATTATTATTTATCGTGTTTTACATCTCATCCTTTCATTTGGGGTGGTATATATAGTATTATTCCATTTTATCCTCACCGCCACCTTGTGGGGTAGCTTCTGTTGAGAAATGGTGACTTACTAATACAATCCAGTGAGCTGCACAGCTGAGCAATGGTTGGAACTCAAAATTTCTTCATTAGAAGGTGCAGTTGTGGCTTCAGTTCATAGAATGGCAGATGCATTTCAGAACAAAACTGCTTTCCAATTCAACGTCTAAACTTAGGTCAATTAATGAATATCCCAGTATTTAAAATGAATATCCCAGTATTTAAAACATCAATTAGGAAAATATGGTAAATGTTTAATACCTCAGATCCATTCAGTTCTAAGTAATTTGCACTCACCTATGCATATAACTATGAGTAATGGGAAGTACTGAGTAGATGGCATACAAAACAGTGAAGTGTGCAGGTTCAATCCCCATACGGGAGAGCTGCATATTCCTGTATTGTGGGGTTTGGACTAGATGATTCTCATGGTCCCTTCCAACTCTGCAATTCTATTATTCTATGATCTTTTCTTGAAGCAGTTGACTGCCATTGCTAATGAGAGAAGCCATTCACATAAAAAGTAGCTCAACTCTTTGACTGCATTCATAACTGCATTGGAACAAAACACATTTCTATATGCAACTGCAATTTTCTCCAGTATGCAAACCTTGTATTTTCAAAAGTGAATTTTAGCTACCAGTAGGGACATCACTAATTTTCATTATACATCTCAGTGATCAAACAGGTATTTCAGATTGGTTTATTTCCTTAGATTTGTTTTTGAAAGAAGACATTTCATACACAGTCGTACCTTGGAAGTCAAACAGCTTAGTTCCCAAATGTTTTGGCTCCCGAATGTTGAAAACCCAGAAGTGACTGTTCCAGTTTGTGAACTATTTTTGGAAACTGAATGTCCGATGGGGCTTCTGCGGCTTCTGATTGGCTGCCGGAGCTTCCTGCAGCCAATCAGAAGCCGAGCTTTGGTTTTCGAATGTTTTGGAAGCCAAACAGACTTCCGGAATGGATTCCGTTTGACTGCCAAGGTATGACTGTACTATCCCTTGGACCTGAGGTAGCAGTAAGGAGGAGTTCAAAGTAATAATAGTAGCGCCAGACTCATACATTTGGGGACATTGAATTTGTCTGCAACAGAACATTGTCCAGAATTAGGAAAATTATAAAACTTAGTAGTTTTGACAATTGATGTTGAAGTAGTTTATAGACCTAAGGGCAATGTGTGATAAATATCCAGCTTATGTTATTCTCAAAGTAGACCCCTTGAAATCAGTAAAGTTAAGGTATTCTACTGAGTCTACTGTGACTAATGTTTGATATTTCCCAATGTGAGATTTAGGGAGAAATTATACGTATAAGAAGCTGACACCAGTGGCGTGGTGTGGGTAGGACCACAGGGGCAGTTGCCCTGGGCACAAAATTCTTAGAGGCACAAAATTTCAAAAAGAAAAAAAGGAAAGTAATCATAAAAAAATAAAACATAGCACTCCCTGCCCCGATGCAGAAAATCTCCCTATGTTCATGTGAGCGGACTGAGGGGCAGATTTGGGTGATGGCTGGTTGCTAGGATTTAGAAAGATACCCACTCCCAACCAATCCCTCATCTTGCTCTCCATCATGCTTGACACTCATGGGACACCATGTCTGCCACTCAGGTAGGTCTCCAAGCTATTGTCCTTTCATTCCAGACTATGGATGGGCAGTGCCAACGATACTTGCCTTGCCTCGGACACTGGCAACCCACGCTATGACACTGTCTGGCACAAAGCAAGCAAGTGTAAATTGAGCCGGTATAAATTTACACCAGATCCAAACTGTGTTCAGCAGCAAGGCTGCCACTGTTGCTTTGGCTAAGCTTGGCAGAGGGAAATCAAGCATTTAAAATAGTGTTTTGCGCTGGGTTGCCATGTCATGTTACCAAGCTCAATGGGAGTAGGATCCAGTCCTGCTTTCTGGTCATGCCACCATTTGGAGACTTACACTGATGTTGGCTCAGCTGGTTGTGCCCTTTCTGAACTGGGATGAGCAAGTTACAATAGCATATCTTTGGCTGAGCTGGGGTTGGAGATTTAGCACTAAATTGGAGATCTGTTTCATCTAAGCTGCTCACCCTGGCAGATCTTGCCGTAGGCTTTCCGCTTATTCCTCACAAAAATTGGAAAACTCTGGCTACAATTGCAGAGGCAGCTTAATCGGAAAGTTGAACCCTTCATGTACTTCCAGTTGAATTTTCCCCATGATGGCTGTTTTGTGAGTGGTTCATTTCCCAATTAAAAAGTGGGTCATTATCTTGACTACAGTGGTACCTCGGGTTAAGTACTTAATTTCTTCTGGAGGTCCATTCTTAACCTGAAACTGTTCTTAACCTGAAGCACCACTTTAGCTAATGGGGCCTCCTGCTGCTGCCGCGCTGCCGGAGCACGATTTCTGTTCTCATCCTGAAGCAAAGTTCTTAACCTGAGGTACTATTTCTGGGTTAGCGGAGTCTGTAACCTGAAGAGTATGTAACCTGAAGCGTATCTAACCCGAGGTACCACTGTATTGGTAAAGGTAGCATTAGTTTCCTAATTAAATGGCAGAAGGTAAAAGTCATCCATTTTTCCAGAAAAATGGAATTCCTGTTATGATGGAAAAATCTGATTAACAGAATGTCACAGGATTATCCCTACATAGCGTTCATACAAGCCCCTATCTTTCTTTAGAAAAAGCAGTGACATACAAAGGAGAAAGAGGGCCCTTTGGGGAGTTTATCAGAGAGCCAATTGGTTCGGTAATGAGCCCAGTTAGAGCTGAACAGGTTCTCATAAATTTAAGACACCTGGCTTTAGCTTCAAAAAAGGCCAGCAAAGTGAATTATGCAAAAATAATGGCATCGGAGTATAAGAGAGTGAGAAGGGTTAAAAATTAAGCACAATTACATCCCAAGTATGAGGATGCAGTATCTTAATAACCGCATCAAAAAAATGAGGTTAATGTAGATGAAGAGTATCAAGAAAAAATGGCTATTATGTGAGAGGTATAACACATCAAGCGCAAGGAAGGGCTAGGAAGATTACAGAATGAAGTGGAGTGTAAAAAAAAATATGATAAGAAAAGCAAAGGTGGAGAGTGAAAGGAAGATTACACAAGAGGTTGTGATTAATAAGAACATTTTCAAGTACATGAAGAACAAAAGGTCAGCAGAAGAAACTCTAGACTTCTAATGATGGCCAGCAAAATTTATTGGCAGCTAAGGCAGATATGTTAAAAAGAAAACTGAACCGGGGTTTAAAAGAAATGATGAAGGGCAAAGGCATGAAACGGTCCAAAATGGAGGCAGAAAGGATATTCTGGGTAACCAGGCCATGGTGTGGAGCATCAATGGAGGGTTACAAAATAATTGGAAAAGACAAAGTAGTTTTGGACCAAATTTCAGGTAAAGACCACCATGCAGATCTTATCTTCCAGCTAGGAATGAAGGGTGGTTAGCACACTACTCCTTCAGCCCAGAATTTAGAAGGCAAAATACATATCTGAAGAGTTGTTCATTTGAAGTCTTCCTAATGTAGACTGAATAGTTGTGTGCAATATCACAATCTGTTCTGGTAGTGGAGCCATCTCTACTCTTCCCCCTATAGGATGTGAGCTGAGAACAACTAACAACTCGCTCTTAAGAAACTTGTTAACATGCTTGACAGAATAAGCTTAATGATACTACAGTGGAACCTTGGTTTTCGAACGTAATCCGTTCCGGAAGACCGTATGGCTTCCGAAACGTTTGAAAACCAAAGTAGGCATTTCTGGAAGCATTGATGTCTGGAAAACTCAATACAGAAGCCGCGTGGCATGTTCAGCTTCCGAAAAGCATTTGAAAACCGAAGCAGTTACATTCGACTTCCAAGATGTTTGAAAACCTAGGTACCACTGTAAATGTTATAAGAGAGCAAGAGTACATATTTTTCGCTCTATAAGACGCACCCAACCATAAGATGCACCTAGTTTTTAGAGGAGGAAAACAAGAAAAAAAATAATATTCTGAATCAAATGTTGTACTAAACTATTTAATAAACAACCGAAGGGTTTCATCAGGATACCCTGAACCTTGAAGATACTTACCTATATCACCCCCACCCCATACACATCCAAGGAAACTTCCAGGTAGGAGATCAGGACAGACAAAAGGAAGAACTTTGCACAATGTATGGTTAAATGACAGAACTTGCTACAAGACTGAGCGACTTCAAAAGGGGATTAGACAAATTTCTGGAGGATAAGGCTATCAATGGCTACCAGTCATTATCACTATATGGTACCTGCCGGATTAGAGGCAGCATGCCTCTGGATACCATTTTCTGGTGAACATGAATGAGAAAGCGCTATGATGCTCATGTATTGCTTGTTGGCTTCCCACAGGCATCAAGCTGGCCACTGTGTGACAAGAGAGCAGGACTAGGTAGGCCTTCCGTCTGATTCATCTGACTGCCCACCTTCACCTGCATAGCAGGGAAGTTCAAATGCATCACATGGATCAATGATTCAGGCTTCCTGCCACGTAAGTGCTGGGAGAAGTGGATGTAGGCATGACAGAACCAAGTGTGCTTCAGACTGGAGATTTGTACCATACCTCACAGCGAGGTTAACCCAGTGAGGTTAAGGTGGCACTCTTCGCAGTGCCTCTTCAGCACTTCAGCTCTCCCTCTCTGCGTAGCGCCCCTTCAGCGAAGCAGGAGGAGGAACAGAAGGTGCTCCGTTCCTTCTCCCACTTCTCAGGAGAGGCGCTGCGAAGAGAGGAAGAGCTACGCAGCGCCCCTTCAGTGAAGTGGGAGGAGAAATGGAAGGGGCTCTTTTCCTCCTCCCGCTTCACTGAAGGGGTGCTACACAGCTCTCCCTCTCTGTGCAGCACTATTCGCTCCATAAGACACACACACATTTCCCCTTACTTTTTAGGAGGAAAAAGGTGCGTCCTATGGAGTGAAAAATACGGTGATTACCAGACTGGATTGGATATTTTTCATACTGTTTGGCGGATAAAAAGCAATACCAAACTGATAAGACTAGGCAGTGGATCTGATTGTGTGTGTGATACTGCTTTTATCACCATCTCTTCCTTTCTTCTTTCATGCTAACCGCAACTAGGCAATGCAGTTCCTTTCCTATTTACTCTGTTTCTTGTCCTGTTTTATTTTCTTTCTACCTCATATTGTTAAATTGGACTGTGAACTTTTCACTGCTGGCATGACTGTATTTTTGGATTTGAGCAGTGTCTGGGGGCGACGGAGAAACAGTGCTTGTCATACAAATAAATGTGCATAGTAAATCTATATGTGACGAATAAAGAAAATTAAGGGCTGAAACTCCGTACTACTCCCTATAGAATTCGTACCAGCAGGAGTCTCTCACACTCACCCTAATACAGAACAGAGGCGTCTAATTCCATTTATTATTGAAAAACCAATTACAACTATTGTACTATTACCCTCATGCATATGTTTTCTTATTCAGCACAAATGCTCACAACTGCAACATAATGGATGCTTTTTATCTCTGCATTTTTAGGAAAGTTAATTTGAAGCTGGCTGCATTAGTCAGAGCCATACCTAGCGCTTTGTTGTTACAAGCAAAGCATCTGACATAATTGGAAGACTGAAAAATCTAACTCATTTGTGCCTTTTACTCAATTGGAGCTGCACAAAGCAAATGTTAACTTCCTAAGCATATGCTAAGAAACCCCACCCCCCTCCTCTGAAAACAGTCATGGCCACACAAGAACAATATGGGCTAATTTGAATATTGAGAAGTTACAAAGGGTGGCGGCGGAATAGGGCAGTTCCGTTCTTAACGATAAATAATCACATCAGTAAAAATTGTGCTGGCGATATATGCAAATGAATATGTGTGAAGTGATGTGAACAAACAGAAGCAGATCAGAAAGAAAGGCATTGCCCTTAGGATGCAATCTGTTTCAAAACAGGTATTCTTCTTCCACACATTTTGGTATGGAGGGGAGAGTGGTACAGTGGTGCTGGGTTCTGTGATTCTCTTCGTCTAGCGGTTTTTTTCGTCTTGCGAAGCAAGCCCATTGAAGGATTAGCAGATTAGCGCTATTAGCGCTATTAGCGGCTTTTAGCAGCTTTTAGTGGCTTATCTGCTGATCGGATCAGCTGATAAGCGGCTTAGCAGCTTAGAAAAAGGGGGAAAAGGGAAAAAAACCAGCAGGAACTCGTAAGACATTGTCGTCTTGCAAAGCAAGCCCATAGGAAATTCGTTTTGCGAAGCACCTCCAAAACGGAAAACTCTTTCGTCTAGCGAGTTTTCCGTCTTGCGAGGCATTCGTCTTGCGGGGCACCACTGTACAAGGCTCCTTGGACGCAACCTGAGCATCCTGTGCCTGCCCAGCCTATACTGGAACATCTTTAAAGGGAAGCCTGAATGCATAGAGTTGTGTGTTGAGACCCCAAGACCACCTCCTCATTGATGAATAAGACACAAGGACACAGATATTAAGTTAATGTTATTGGGCAAATTTAGGCCACAACTTTATTGGTTACAGAACATGAGCGGTATTGGCTTAGGCATTGGGATTGACCCAACTCTATCTGACTCCTCCCCATCATGTAGGGAGTCCAGTAAGGGTCAACCACTGGTAGGGGGAGCCCCGTCGATGCAAACCAACTCGAGCTCCCCCTGGGTTCCCAATGGGGTCGTGGCATGTCCCTAGCCCTGCCCCAGACTTAGGACAAGATGCACACATCCCGGATTCCTTTAACGGAATACCCTTGGAGGGGCAGGGGATGGCCACACCTCCCCTCCCCCATCATAAGATCAACCAATGCCTAACTGTCAAACCTTACAAAGTTGTGACGATTGCTACGAGGTAGGCGAAAACCAAATGGCCCGTGCCAGTTTGCCAAGTGGAAAAATTCCTACCAGGCCCCTCAATGGCAACCAACCGAGGTCCATAGCAAGGCCAAATTTGAAACCTGAAAATAGGGAAGGAGGGAGATCGAGGAAGCAAGCCAAGAGGAAGCTCTCTGGCTCATGCCTCAGTTTAAATGGGGCCTGGCCACGCCCCCCAGCCAGCGGATTGGCTGGCAGGCGAATGACGTGACTGGTAACCTCCGGGGGACGAGGGACGAGGTCCACTGCAACTCCTCCCCACTGGGAAGTGGAGCCAATTTGTAGCATCATAGGATCCCTTTTATAAATTTTCTCAAAAATGTGCAGATGCCAGAAGTATACAGAAATAGCTAAAATATTCACATAGTGCATAAACCAGACAATATGTCACTTGCTTTGCAAATACTGCCTGGACAATGTGACTTCACGAGACTCATCTACATCCTTGGACTCAGTGAGACTTGTAAAGAAAAAGCAATTTGTATGCATTGTATCACTGTTTCTATAGGAGATAAAAGACCTGTTGTACTATATATAGTACATCTGAACCAGGTAAAGGCCCAATGAGCTCTGGCTGTCATGCATGCAATCCAGGAAGAACCCAGGCAACCCTGAGAAATGCACTGTAGAAATTATGCATGAGACCCATCAGGTTGAATGAATGTGGCCAGTGATTTGCCTTCACAGACTGGCAATTTGGAATGGAGTTTATAAAGGATTACATTTTAACAGGTCACTCAGTTGCAACCAATTTGATCCAAATAGACTCACTTGTGGCATGAATTAAAATATCGGAGAATGCAGTCCTAGCTATCTTTACAGGCTGAGGTGCTGATTTTCTCCAAGCTTATTTATTTTTGCATTAAGCAAATGTTGGGATTTTTGTTGTTGTTGTTTGTTTTTATAGACACTGGAAAAATTATAATTGCTTGATCCAGGGATTTGCGACAGCCAATATTTTTCTACTTTTCACATAAAATGCCTTATAAATGAATCATTCATCAGATTGAGTTTCCATAGCATATGATTTTAATGAAGGTCCATCAACTGGAAGCCAAGATTATTACTCATTTAAGAAGCTAACCATACTAACCATAACCCAATAGGAGCCTTTTAAAAACTCGTTATATTCTGCAATAAAGCACTTCATGATTTTTAACTGAAAAATATTACTGCAATAATTTTTACAAGCATTTCATATTTGTCATTTGCACTGCCCTTGTCATTTCAATTATCCATTTCTTCATACTGCTTTCCAGCACACGCATAAAAAATAAGAAATTAAATATTTTGTACAAAACAATTGTTTAACTGATTATTTCTTTAGAATGATAAGTGGTCAGTGTGATAGGAAAAGCATTCTCGCTGTCATTTTTGTTCATTAGCATAGCTAAATTTATAAAACATGGGTTGTCTGATTATCCTGTGGAAAGCAAATAGGTTTACAATGCTAAGGCAGTTCTTTGTACAAATTAGGGTTGCCATATTTCAAGAAGTAAAAATCTAGACACAGTTGCTCAGCACTTGCGGGGGGGATCGCCCAAAAAGTTGAGATTTCTTTTTTCTTTTTGCAATCGTTCAAAGTTTTGAGCTTTTTGGGGGCAATCAGGATGGCAGGTGGTGGGGTGATATCCCAAAATCCTGTACATTTTCTGTTAAATTAAAAATTCCCTCCAGGCACCAATTTTGCCCCCACCCCCAGACATTACTGGAATTTTTTGGTTTATATGGCTAATGAGTGTAATGCTAATGAGTGTAAACTGTATTAGACTGTAAACTGTATGCTAATGAGTGTAAACTGCTAATGAGTGTAAACTGTATTAGAATTGTTCAACGGTATCCCTGATGTGGACCTTGTGTAGAAATCATAAAGGAGCTTTCCACCTCAAAAATGAGTTTCAAAGCTTTACTGCAGGATAGTCTTAAAACTAGTTACATATAAAGTTAAGCATTACAAAATAAGAAAGTAACAAATTTCAAAGAATTAATGTGGTTCATTCCTTTATGCAGTTTAATAAACTTTGCTATCTCTGATCCCAGAGAGTGATCCTAAGCTTGCTTACCATTGCAGAACTTCTCTGCTACAACGTCCTCTGCTAGCCATATCTGACTTATCAAGCTTCCTCTCCTGCTGTGAGAGCTTCATATCAGTTTCCCTTGATGAGTATTCAGGTAGTTTAGTTCAGTGTAATGGAAAAACACCAGCCATCCGCTTTCACCCAGAGTGCAACTTCTTGCTTGAGGCAAACGTCTCTTTACAGCATTCCAAATACAATGTGTTCCAAGACAGAATGTTATATACATTATACATCTTTATAAGTATAATTTGGCTTACCCTTCTTATAACTGTATCATATTTTCAGCCTCTCTTGGAAGTTCCTGTCAAATGCTTAGTTTTTGGATATTGTATTATCTTAACCCATAATTAACAGGTGACTACCTCAAGTCTTCTCAGCCGTCATTAATTCCAACTGAATTCTGAATTCTCAGAATGTTATGTACATTAACTTAACAAAGTGTAGTGAGAAGAGGGCTATTGCCATCAAAGTCTGTTTTGGACTTCTTGAAGGCATGTGGCTGGTCACGGTGGGAAGTGTGATGCTGGACTAATGAACTTTTAGTTCAATCCAGCAGGGCTCTATTTATGTTCTTTTGTGCTGTTCATATGCATATTGCATACATGGACCTAGTTTACTGTACCAGTAGCCACTCATCTTATGAATCAGCAAAAACAGGTGCTTCTGAGGCATAATCATATGTTCTCAGAAATGTGAATGGAGATGTGGATGACTGGATGAATCCCACCCACCACCTTCCATAAATGGAAACACCCTCTGGTCTGATGATCTCTGGGGAATGACCACAGTGGAACTGCTATCTCTGCAGTAGCCCTTTCCACATCTCTTCAACTGCAAAATCAATTTGTCCCAGTGTCTCTGACAATGTTATTACTCAACATCTAACATTTATTTACCACATTCTCTTTATTCACTACGAAGGAATAGTATAGCTGCATGCATAAACCAAGACATTTGTCTTACACTAATTAAATACTTGCAAAAGAGATTTTAGGCAAAAGAATGGCAACCTATGATAATTCATTTCAAATCTCTGCAAACATTTCAAATTAATGATGGCTGAGAGGACTTGAAGTAGGCACCCATTAATTATGGGTTAAGATAAAACATATCCAAAAACTAAGCATTTGCCAGGAACTTCTGAGAGAGGCTGAAATATGATACAGTTAAAAGAAGTGCAAGTCAAATTATACTTATAAAGATAGCTTCTCAGAGCTAGAAGCTAGGTTACATAATAAAATATGTCAAATCAATTGTCAATGGTGTTCTGGCAAGTTGCTTCTTCATGTTTGCTAGCCAGTTGAATACTAACAGAAAGCACAGTATCTTGTTAAATTTTGACAACCTTTTGGTTCTGTCACCTGGCATAAATTTCTTCAGTAGGCATATAATGACTTGCTAAATTGGATGTACATATAGGACCCTTCTATGGTTCCCTCAGTACCATGGAAGCCCATCTTACTCTCATTTCTCCAGGAACATCCAAAGTCCAAGATCATATAGAAAGTTTCTCATTTCTCATGCTTACATCGGCCCAGTTTTCAGGTGGGTGATAAAAGGAGCAGCATCACCAGCTTTCCCCCACATAATCTGGTATCTGACATTACCAAAGCAGTATCGGAAGAATGCATGCTCTCACATGGCTAAAGTAATGTCAGGAAAGCCCCTCTAACTGGCCAAGTAGTGGGGAGAAATTTACTATATTTTACTAAATGAGAATTTCACAGAGCAGGTAACAGGTAACATTTGCCAAACCAACTAACAGGACAATAATGACAAATGGCTTACCATGACGTTCCCATTTGTTAGATTGTCACATGTGTTCATTCATAACCACACACCCCTCCCCCCATTTATTTGAAGAAGGACAAATATATCCATCAAGGCTGTACGTGTATACAGTTATCATTCATTCTGCCAGTATTGGACAGCATGGTGGGTCCACGCAGTGCTATTTTTCTAGAAAATGAGGTGCTGGAACTCACTATGAATGCCTCCCTTGTTTTCTTCTAATGGCATTGGCGGCCACCTGAGAGGTGCCTGAAATGAGTTCTGGCTGAAAAAAAGCCCTGGTTGTGAGGATAATGTGGAAAGAAGGTAAAAGCTCTGTCACCACTCATCTGAACTCCCTCTGACTGAGTCGCTGCTACATACTGGAACACACACACACACACACACAGAGAGGCATTAGCATGGCTGGTGTGGTGCAAACACGATAGCGGAGCCAATCTGATATTCCATCCAGTGTTTGCATTGTACTGACCTCACAACATCTCTCTGACACCATCTGTCCTGCAGTATAGTAGCAACTCATATAGGGGGAGGTCAGGTGAGCCCCACCATGCCTCCCATGACTGTACTCTGCCTTCTTACATTGAATTGCTGAATTTATGCGTGATGTCATGCTGCCTTCATTTTTATATAACACCAGTCAGTATCGGCTTTTCGCTATCTTTCAGTGGACAGATGCTGCTATTTCAAATACAACCATCGGAAGCTTGCAGGCTAGTTGTTTGTGATGACCGTATCAAATGGAAATGGATAAGCTGTCCAAATGGCTAGCAGTTGCTTTCCATTGTCCAAGCTGCAAATTTAGATGCTGCTACTGCTACTCTTGCTGTGGTTGTTTCTTGGGAAACTGGCCTTAGCTGATATCAATGGAATCAGCTTTTATGCTGCAGGGAAACGTTGGCCTCACAAGCACTGCAATTTCTGGGAAACACAGACTTTTGGCTGTAAATATCCAGCTGCCAAGTTGTCGTGCCTATATGCTGCCTCATGCAAATGTACACACTTATATTCTCACATGCATCTATATCACTCAAAGTCTCATCACTTGAAACTGTGCCCCAAATTCATAAGTTACTGGAACAGACTATGAGATGATTTTTCCATTCTTGTTTCATTCCAGTAGCGTCTGGCTGATGGAAGCATGTGTTCAGGGCAAGTGACATGGCTTTTCTCTTGGCAACCATCTTCCAACCTTCAGCCTCGGGCATGAATTGCACAATTATGCATCGATAATTGACAGAATCATTACAGAAATTATCAACCACCTTGCAAATTAGGACAGCATTAAGCAGGATACACAATTAATAGTTATAATGACCTGCTTAAATGGTAATAAATTAATGATGTAGTTAGCTTCAGAATGAATACATTCATTAACTGAGCATTGAGAAATTGTGCAAAGCAACACACATTGGCTTACAAAACATCTGTCAAAATAAAAGTGCTGATCATTAACATCAAGAGATATTGCATTGATGAGGCAAATGTTTTCTCTGTAGACGTATATTAAGCTGCAAAACCCAGTCCATGTTTAAAATCTGGAGGTTATAGAGCTAAGGTTGCCTTATTTAAATTTTGGGCTATCCTGAGGATCAGAACACATCAAGTGACAATGAAATATGGAAGGCAAACAGTTTCTAAGTCCAACTAAATGAACTGTGTGACCCATACAATTCTACAGTAATATACGTTTCAGCTAAATAATAGTTGTTGCTGGTCTGCCTACAGGAAAGATCACCTAAGTGATCTTGGGTATAAATATATTCCAGGAAAAAATACTTCTTTTCCATTATGAATATGAATTCTCTATGACTGTCTCTTGTTGGCAGATCTTATTTTATTCTGCAGTACCAAACCAGAAACCCGTGAAAGATGTACCTGAAAAAAGAAAGTTTCACATAGCATGTGAGTTTACTGAGATGGCAAACTGAAGAAGAGAGAGACAGAGATACACCTTGGAGGTACTAACAATATTATTGAACATGAAATATCAGTCAAAATAATTCAATAATAACTGATATTATTAAAATATTAATAATAACCCATGGCTGAAACTCAGAGATGCATTAGTGAAATAAATTATAGCATTGACACTATTCCATGAACATTTTGCCCATGGGCTTGTGGAAGACATTCTGTGATTATGTGCAAGATCTTACACAGCACCAGCCTGAATCCTTGTACAAGAGATTGTGCAACACCCTATGCATCTTGAGATGTTGTGCAAGAGAACATAAAAGAGACCTTCTGGATCAGGTCAATGTCCCTTATAGTACAACATCCTGTTCCACAATGGTCAGCCCAATGCCCATGGGAAGTTCACATGCAGGACCTGAGTGCAGTAGCATACTCTCCACTGTAGGTAAAGGTAAAGGGACCCCTGACCATTAGGTCCAGTCGTGACTGACTCTGGGGTTGCGGCGCTCATCTCGCTTTATTGGCCGAGAGAGCCGGCATACAGCTTGCGGGTCATGTGGCCAGCATGACTAAGCCACTTCTGGCGAACCAGAGCAGTGCCTGAAAACGCCATTTATCTTCCCGCCGGAGTGGTACCTATTTATCTACTTGCACTTTGACGTGCTTTCCAACTTCTAGGTTGGCAGGAGCATGGACCAAGCAATGGGAGTTCACCCCATCACAGGGATTCGAACCGCCGACCTTCTGATCAGCAAGTCCTAGGCTCTGTGGTTTAACCCACAGCGCTACCCGCGTCCCTATAACCTTGATGGGAGAACAAAACTGCCATGACGAGTATTCATTGAGTTATCATGGCCACAAAATTAATGCAAGGAACTTGAACCTGACCTGGTAACATGGGCAGTCACAGGGCAAGCTTTTAAGCATCAGAATTATGTGCTGACAGTAGTCAGTTGCCACCAACCGTCTAGCTGAAGCTGATGTAGGCAGCATCAACAGTAGTGTCCAGATCAAGGGAAGTAATAGTAGCCTTTTATTCTGCCTTGGTCAGACCACACCTGGAATACTGTGTCCGGTTCTGGGCACCACAATTTAAGAAGGATGTTGACAAGCTGGAACATGTGCAGAGGAGGGCAACCAAGAGGATCAAGGGTCTGGAAATGAAGCCTTATGAGGAATAGTTGAGAGAGTTGGGTATGTTTAGCCTGGAAAAGAGGAGACTAAGAGGAGTTATGATTTGTTGTTGTTTAGTCGTTTAGTCATGTCCGACTCTTCGTGACCCCATGGACCAGAGCACGCCAGGCACTTCTGTCTTCCACTGCCTCCCGCAGTTTGGTCAAACTCATGCTGGTAGCTTCGAGAACACTATCCAACCATCTTGTCCTCTGTCGTCCCCTTCTCCTGATCTTTCCCAACATCGGGGTCTTTTCCAGGGAGTCTTCTCTTCTCATGAGGTGGCCAAAGTATTGGAGCCTCAGCTTCATGATCTGTCCTTCCAGTGAGCACTCAGGGCTGATTTCCTTAAGAATGGATAGGTTTGTTCTTCTTGCAGTCCATGGGACTCTCAAGAGTCTCCTCCAGCACCATAATTCAAAAGCCATCTTCAAATCTCTCAAGGGCTATGCTATCACATGCAAGAGGGAACAAGCTTGCTTTCTCCTGTTCCAGAGGGTAGGACTCAAACCAATGGCTTCAAGTTACAAGAAAGGACATTCGGACTAAACATCAGGAAGAACTTTCTGACAGTAAGAGCTGTGTCCAATTCTAGGCACCACAATTTAAGAAGGATGTTGATAAGCTAGAATGTGTGCAGAGGAGAGCAGCCAAGTTGATCAAGGGTCTGGAAACCAAGTCTTATGAGGAATGGTTGAGGGAGCTGGGTATATTTAGCCTGGAAAAGAGGAGGCTGAGAGAAGATATGATAGCCATCTTCAAATATCTCAAAGGCTGTCACATGGAAGAGGAAACGACATCGTTTCTCCTGCTTTAGAGAGTAAGAGGTGAACCAATGGCTTCAAGTTAGAAGAAAGAAGATTCCAATTAAACATCAGGGGAAACTTTCTGACAGTAGGGGCTGATTGACAGTGAAACAGTCTCCTTTGGGAGCTTGTGGACTCTAGAGGTTGGATGGCCATCTGTCATGATTCCTTAGTTGAGATTCCTGCCCTGCAGGGAGTTGGAGTAGATGATATTCAGGTTCCCTTCCAACACTACAATTCTATGATTCTATGATCTACCTCATTTACTTGTACAACCCATCCATCTGTTTCCCTTAGCAGTTTGATACCAATGCAGGGACATGAGGATAATAGGTTTCTCCCACTGTTGCTGTTCCACAGCAACTGTTGCTGTTGAGAGAGCTGTTGCCTCTGATCCTGGAGGTAGAATGCAGCCTCCAGGAATTTGTCTAATCCTCTTTTCAAACCATCCAAGTTGGTGGCCATCACTACAGAGATTATGAAGTGCCTAAGGCAAGTGAACACCTCTGGATTTCAGTTCTCATTTCAAGACCAAAAAGGGCCTTCTGCAAATGGAAAAGGCCAACACACAATGTTGTTTGAGCCCTACACAATTTTCAGGGAAAATAGTTTCCCTTCTTTATCCGGGCATTTGAATACAGATAGCTGACAACACTATGAACAAAATCCACTCATTTTGGCAGTGCTATCCATACTGATGCACTGGCACATTTGAAAAAGAAGGGATCAGCTCTTGGTATATCACAGTCCCCAGCTGGCCAGTGGGTGTCAGGCAGCTGAACTGGATTTTAGATCCAACACATAAAATCCCTCCATCTGGAAGCATCTAACAGGTACCACAGTTAGAATTTCCCCAGATCATCTAAATCAGTGTTTCCCAAACTTGGGTCTCCAGCTGTTTTGGGACTACAACTCCGATCATCCCTAGTTAGCAGGACCAGTGGTGAGGAATAATGGTCCAAAAACAGCTGGAGATCCAAGTTTGGGAAACACTGATCTAAATTATCTTTGATATTTTACTTTGCTGGTTTTGATTTTTATCCTGGCTACTATTTCCACTCTTACTGCATAATTTTATTGTACTGTGGTTTCATTGTTCAGTTTTTGCTTTCTTTTTTGTATGCCACCTAGAAAATTAATTTTAGGAGGAGTTTCATAAGTACAAGTGATAAATACCGTATTGTTTGCTCTATAAGACGCACTTTTCCCCTCCTAAAAAGTAAGGGGAAATATGTGTGCGCCTTATGGAGCAAATGCAGGCGAGAGGCTCTGCTCAGCACTCCCTTTAAAGAGCGCATGGAGCGTTTGTGCAGCTCTTGGGGGCTTTTCCTTGAGGAGGAAGGAACACACACTCCATGCGCTCTTTAAAGGGAGCACGGCTCTTGGGGGAGCCTTAGCCACGCACAGCCTCTCCCGGGCAGGGGATGAAGGCTCCCCTTGCCTGGGAGATGCTGTGTGCAGCTATCCCATAAGCCAGGACAGCCAGTGGGATCCCGCTGGCTGTCCTGGCTTCTGGGATTCAGAATATTTTTTTTCTTGTTTTCCTCTTCCAAAAACTATTTTGGTCTGGTGCATCTTAGAGCGAAAACTACGGCAACTGAATACTTTTCTTTGAAACCCTTTAGCATTTTTCACATGACTGCCATTTTTCTGTACATTTCCTGAATTCCCTATCTCCTATGACTGGCCATTGTTCCTCTCTGCTTACTCTTTCAGCAAAATCCTGTATTCCGACCCACTGGTCCCTTTCTCACTTGCTGTTGGGCTTCCTACTCCTCATCCTATCCAGCAACCAGAACCTGTTCTTGCTTAGCTTGCCTTTCTTGCTACACAGCTTATCCTAGTTCTAAAGCCACTGTGACATTTACTTCTAGCCCAGTGAATTGTCTGCTTGTTTATTGCATTTATATATTGCCTTTCTGCCGAGGCCCTCAAGATGATGTGTAATTTCCATTGGAGGAGATTGCCTCCTAACATTCACTGTCATCCATTCTTGAGCATGTGAAATGTTTGTGAATATTCTAAGGTATCGCATCAGCTCAGCTGGTAGAAGCTTCATTGCCAACAGAGCAATTCAAACAAAATCCTTAATGAAGTACAATATAGGTACAATTTTCTGGAAGCACCAATGTCCATTATACAACATGGGCATGTGTGCAAAACAGAATATGCAATGCACTCTATTTCCAAAATATCGTACTAATTTACGTTAATATTTTATTGAAAGTAGGGCAGTCTTGACAGCTATTTATCTGTTCAGTAATTAACACTAGCCTTGCAAATGGAAGATAATGTAAGAGCTTATGCCATACTATAAATTGTTTCAATGGAATGTAATTCATGAATATCTTTAGTTTATGGTTCAACTTTCAGTTTATAGTTCATCCTTCTTTTGTTTTTTATTATTTTAGGAACAGCATCTAATTATTCTAAATAAATATAAATTTATGATACATTGGACTATAGACCAGATCTTTTGAGATTGTCAAATATTTTTTACACTGGTGTATTTTTGAGGCAAGCATTCTTATTTCATGGATGATGGAACAGTTATTATGATGTATTTTTATTACTCTACAAGATCTTAAATATTAGATAACTTAATGAGGAATAGGCTATTCTAGGTATTGCTTACTGCAAACATTGTGCCTTAGTTACACCAGTCTATGAAGTCTTGCTTTACCACTGTACTTGTGAAGAAGCTGGTAAAATGTGGACTGGACAGGGTAACAATTAGGTGGATTTGTAGCTGGTTGACTGACCAAACCCAAAGAGTGCTCACTAACAGTTCCTTGTCATCCTGGAAAAAAACATGGAAAGTGGGGTGCTGCAGGGTCAGAACCCATGCTTGTTCAACATTTTTATAAACAACTTGGATGAAGGAATTGAGGGGATGCTTATCAAATTTGCAGATGACACCAAAGTGGGAGGGGTGGCTAATGTTGTAGAAGACAGACTTGGGATTCAAGATGACTTTAACTAACAAAATTAATTTGAACAGAGACAAGTATAAGGTCCTACACTTAGGCAGGAAGAAGCAACTGCACAAATATAAGATGGGGGACACCTGGTTTGTCAGTAGTACATGTGAAAAGGGTATCAGAATCTTAGTCGACAACAAGCTTAACATGAGTCAACAGTGTGACGCAGCAACAGAAACAGCCAATGCTATTCTAGGTTGCATCAACAGAAGTATAGCATCCCAATCAAGGGAGGTCATAGCCTGTCAAGGGAGGTCTATTTTGTACTACGTCCAGTTCTGGGCACCACAATCTAAGGATATTGACAACATGGAACATATGCAGAGGTGGGCAACCAAGATAATAAAGGGTTTGGAAACCAAGACTTATGGGGAATTGATGAGGGAATTGAGTATGTTTAGCCTGGAAAAGAGGAGATATGATGGCCATCTTCAACTATCTCAAGGGCTGTCACATGGAGGATGGAAGAAGCTTATTTTCTCCTGCTCTGGAGGCTAGGATCAGAACCAATTGATCCAAGCTACAAGAAAGGAGATTCCAACTAGACAGCATGATGAATTTTCTTTCAATAAGGCCGTCCAACAGTGGAACAGACTTGCACGACAGCTGGTGGAATCACCTCCTTTGGAGGTTTTGAAGCAGAGATTGAATGGTCAGCTGTCCTGTATGATTTAATTGAGATTTCTGCACTGCAGGGAGTTGGACTAGATGCCCCTTGTGGGTCCCTTCCGCTGCAGTTGCTGGGCAGATTAGTGAAGTCCCACTCTGCATTTTTCCCCCTTTGGTCCCTTCGTTTCTCCTTTGCCAAAATATGCAACACACACTGTCACTCACATGCACTATCTCTCTCTCTAGGCCGAATTAGGGGTCTTCTCTAATGCCCGTCCCCACTCCTATAAGGAAGACATTGCTGACTTGATTGGAGAAATCACCTCTCACTCCTCTTGTTTTCTTCTTTCTGCTTCATCATCCCTTCTCTCTCTTCATCCCACCACTGAGGAAGATTCTCAGCCACAACTAGGATGAGTGGCCTATGGTCATTGCGGGCAAAGCAAGACAAGGTTTTCATGTTGTCGCTTCCAGTTCCCTGCCACTTTGGTACTTTGCAAGGGCTGTTGTAAAAGGCTTTGATGACCACATGTTGCTTTGATGACCACATGCTGGACCACCCTGCTTTACATTGTGGCCATTCTCTCTGAGGAAGCCCTCCAGAGGGCCCTACTGATCTCTTTCATGCAAATATTATTTCTATTAAAAGAATATATCCAAAAATAAGGCTTAGCCCCTGCTGCAGCATTAAAAGCTGTCAAGGAAATATACATTGTCAAATGGAAAGTCTGTAATTTACACAGTAGGTGTGCTAAATACCCTTCTTTATGATGTCTCTCAGCTTTCAGACCAAAGACAGAGAAGCTATTTTTTACCTTCCTCCATTACCACAATAAAATAAAACCATCTCTGAGGGTAAACACTGTTCTTTCCATGGGAGTAATGAAATCAGAGGGATATTTTTGGGGTGGATTGGGGGTGAGAATCAGACTGGAAGTGTTAGTCTTCTATTCAGAATCAATGTGACCACTCTCATTGTAGTTTCCCAAACCAAAACCTCTATCAATTTATTATATATTTTGGCCCTATTTTTTCTTTTAAAAATTGCAGCAGATCACAAGAACTGTAAAGTTCCTGTTATGTCAAGTATCACTCCACCTCAATATTCTCAGTTGTTCAGTTTGCACATAACACTAAGCCAAACTATGGATCCAATATGCTCGTGCACATTTATAAATTTTATCCCACTTTGCCCCTCCCTGCTGTTGTGTTCCTGGGAGCTAAGCCATGGTTTGTCTTAGTGTTCTGTGTGAATCCAAACAAACCATGAGTGGTGAGCCAAGAACAAACTTTGGTTAAAGCTGATGGTTTGCTTGGAATGAGACAAATCATTTGTCCAGGTTTGTATGTAAAGCTAAATGAAACCATGACTTTGCTCCCTGTCGTGTCTTGCCAGCAGGAGTGGGGGATTTTAAAAATGTGCACTAGCACATTTCTTTGCTCATAATAAATTATTATTATTATTATTATTATTATTATTATTATTATTATTATTATTATTATTATTACCCTGCCCATCTGGCTGAGTTTCCCCAGCCACTCTGGGTGGCTCCCAACAGAATATTAAAAACACGATAAAACATCAAACATTAAAAACTTCCCTAAACAGAACTGCCTTCAGATGTCTTCTAAAAGTCAGATAGTTGTTTATTTCCTTGACACCTGATAGGGCATTCCACAGGGCGGGCGCCACTAGAGAAGGCCCTCTGCTTGGTTCCCTGTAATAACTTCGCTTCTCGCAGTGAGGGAACCACTAGAAGGCCCTCGAAGCTGGACCTCAGTGTCCAGGCTGAACGATGTGGGTGGAGATGCTCCTTCAAGTATACTGGGCCGAGGCCATTATGCTATAGTTTGGTTTTGTGTTATGTATAAACCAGGCCATTAACCCACACGAGCTCTTTTCATCTCATGTTGCGCCCATGTAGGGGTGCTGTATGGAGAAGCGTGAGAGGGACCTCGCCACTGACTCTCATTGTCCCTGTTTCCAGTGGGTGGGGTTAAGCCTTTGTGACTTCTGTGCAGTTGGATGTATCAATTACATGGAATGCCTCTGCATCCATATGCTAGTGTTCACTGTGTGAGCATTACGACACAGATGTAGCAGAATGTGTGATGTCAGGGGCAGGATGTGCAACTTGCCTATCTTCTATGTATTAGCCCTGTGCATGGAAGAATGTGTGAAAAGGGTTGTGATGTTTAGTTTTCCAGTTCTGTTCCTTAAAGAAATTATGTTGAAACACCCTGTCTGGATCTTTGGGGCTCTGAGGTTCTCAGTGCAGAAATCTGTCAAGAAAGGTAGAAAACATTCTAATCACATACTGGTTATTTGTGTTAATTAGCCACCATCATGTTGCCAAAAGGCATGGGGGAAATCATGGCAAATTTACTATTTTAGCCAAAGTTAAGTTGCCTGATTGTTGAATAAGAGGCAGTCATTTGCTAAATGATAATTTGCCATGCATGTAAAACCTCTTAATAAATTTTACCTCTCCAACTTCCTCCAATTTCTGAACAGATTCAGAAGTGTGGGAAGCAAGTTAAAGGTAAAGGTAAAGGGACCACTGACCATTAGGTCCAGTCATGGCCGACTCTGGGGTTGCGCGCTCATCTCGCTTTATTGGCTGAGGGAGCTGGTGTTTGTCCACAGACAGCTTCTAGGTCATGTGGCCAGCATGACTAAGCCACTTCTGGCAAACCAAAGCAGTGCACGGAAACACTGTTTACCTTCCCGCCGGAGCAGTACCTATTTATCTACTTGCATTTGACGTGCTTTCGAACTGCTAGGTGGGCAGGAGCTGGGACCGAGCAACGGGAGCTCACCCCATTGCGGGGATTTGAACCGCCAACCTTCTGATCGGCAAGCCCTAGGCTCTGTGGTTTAACCCACAGCGCCACCCGCGTCCCAGGGAACCAAGTTACCTTTTGGTAAATAGTCATCTAAATTTACCCTTGTGCGTATTACTAAATGATAGCTAATGTATGTCAAGAGCCATTGGGTACCTCTTATTCCTTCTTCTCTTATACCCCTCTTCTGCATTATTAGCAGCATCCCTCTCCACACACCCCACGCGTGTTCCTTCTCCCCTTAAACCCCTCTTCTGCATTATTAACAGCATCCTTCTCCACCCACCCACGCGTGTTCCTTGTCCCTCAAGTGCTTTTCCTTCCCGCACCACCTAAAACATGGTTACAAAGCACGGATCCACATGGATCCTCAGGATTTTTGCACTGGGTCACCCCAAATTCACCATCAGATCACATAGCATGTCCATGGCTACAGCTTGCACCAAAAAAAGCACGCACCCACTGTTGCCTGGGGCCGCAGTGGTGCAAAAATGTGGTTACAAAGCACGGATCCACATAGATCCTCAGGATTTTTGCATTGGGCTACCCCAAACTCACCGTCAGATCACATGTCTGTGGCCACAGCATGAACCACAAAAATCATACATCCACTGTTTCGTTTGGAATTTTTTTCTCTTCTTTTCCTCCTCTAAAAACTATGTGCATGTTATGGTCGGGTGCGTGTTATAGAGCGAAAAATACAGCATGTTTCTTATAAGAAGCTGGCATGATATGCAGTGAGTATCTACAAAGAAGTGGAAGCAGAAAAAAACATGAAAGCTTAGTGGGGTTTGCGTTGAAATATTTTGGAATAACAAATATTTTGGAGCTGCCATAAACCTTACTCAGGAAACAGACAGAAGTATAAAATTCCTCCATATAACACAATTCTAAGCACCATGAAATCAAAGCTGAATAAAATTGTTGTGTAATACCCTTTTTATTTCTTTGTCTTGGAAATACTTTCCTTGTGTTAATAATTTATGCCAAGCTACATTCTTTATTTACAAATTGTTCATAAGTGATGGGATTTTATCTTTGTTTGCACTTTGTTTTTGTTATAGCCTATGGTTATCCAAATGGAATTTTGTGTGTGTTTATCTCTGCAAAATTGTGGCACTAATAATTATTGCCAGGATCACTTCTTCCAGAATATGAGATTTCTCCTTTTAAACACCAGTGCTACTGATGTCTTGTTACCATCTTCTACTCTCTCTTTTATAGGCTTTTGGCCCTTATTAGTTATAACACTCAGTAACCCATTTGTAAGCAATTTTTTCTTAATTGCTTCTTTTCGAAGGGCTAAAGTTAACAGTTATGCAAAAGGTCAAAAATGAAAATTATTTTCAAACTTGAGCAACTGAAATATACAGAGAGGCAATTAAGACAAGACCTTAAGCTTTTGTAATGAGTTACTCTGCTGGGAAAGTGTCTAAAACCATAATTGCATCTTGATGAATATGTAATCGGTTATATGGGGTCTGATGAAGTGTGAATTCCTGCACATAGATAATCGGGAGAAGCCTATTGCTTAGCCTTTTTGCAGGGGGGGGGGTTATTAAATAAGCACACTAATTGTCTGAGCTCAAGTCACACCTCGGTCTTTAACCGGGCAATTCCACGCAACTATGCTTGCATGCTCTGGGTGGGTGTTATAAAAGCAACTGCCGAGTTGCGAATGCTGTGATTGTGTTTGAAAGCTGTTTTGTGTCCTAGAATCATACTAGTTTGATTTTTCAGTCTGCGTTCAGATGTAACAGTGACAGTGTGAGAAGGTCAGCTGCAGGGCCCCTTTAAATCAAGGGAGTGGACCCCAGCCAGGCCCACCCCCTAGGCGTGGCCCACCCCCAAGCCTGCCTGCGATTGGCCAATTGTACGAGCAATCTGAATCCACTTGGCCCACCCCCTGGGCGTGGCCCACCCCCAAGCCTGCCTGCGATTGGCCAATTGTACGAGCAATCTGAATCCACTTCCTGGATGGTAAGCTTGGTCCTGGAACATCCTTTGTTGCCCTGGAAATGGCCCAGAGGCAGGGTCTCTGCCACCGGGAACGCAATGGGCAGGAGGACTGCTGGCCTGCAATGGCGCCCAACTAAGAGTTGGAGCTGACTTGTCATACATATGACAACATAGGAAGCTTCCTCTTTTTTTGTAAAATCTTTTTTATTCAGTTTCACACTCTACATTTAAATTCAAACATTGATCACAATCATCAACATTCAGGATTCACCGAATCCCTAGACTTCCCACAACCTCTCCATGGTTTCCATTATTAAACCTTTTTCTACTGCAACACATAATTTCTCTATTTAAAGTAATCAATTTTTCCTTAGTTTTTAATATATTACAAGCGTTACTCAAATCCTGCCAATGTTTTTACTTGTTTACAGTGTTCTTGTAAGTAAATTGAAAAGTTTTCCCATTCCTTCTTAAAGTTTCTATTTTCCTGGTTTCTGATTTTCCTGGTCAATTTTGTCATTTTGACGTAGTCCATCACCTTCACCAGCCATTCGTCTCTGGTTGGGACTTTACCTTCTTTCCATCTCTGGGCCAGTAGTATCTGCGCTGCTGTTGTCGCATACATAAGTAATCATTTCTGCTCCTTTGAACTGATTTTATAATGAATTGATTTTAGAATGCTGTATTATTTTACTGTTGTTAGCCGCTCTGAGCCCGGCTTTGGCTGGGGAGGGCAGGATATCAATAAAATATTATTATTATTATTAATAATAATAATAATAATAATAATAATAATAATAATAATAATAATAATTTGGTATCTCTATGTCTATACCTAGTAGAAAAGCTTCTGTTTTCCCCACAAACGTTATTTTAAACATTTTTTCAACTCTTTATATATCATTTCCCAGAATGATTTTGTTATCTTGCACGTCCACCACATGTGCTAGAATGTGCCTTCGTTCTCCTTACACTTCCAACATACATTTGAAGCAGTTCTATACATCTTTGCTATTTTTATAAGGTTAAGTACCAATGATACATCATAGGAAGCTTCCTTATACTGACTTGGACCAATTGGATCATTATAGCTCAATATTGTCTACTTTGACTGGCAGAAGCTTTCCAGGGTTTCAGGCAGGAATCTTTCCCAGCTATAGCTGGAGGTGCTGCTGGGGTTGAACTTGGGACCTTTTGTATTCAGAGTATGTGCTCCAGCACTGAGCTTCCCATTATCTTGTCTTTTGGGAGGGGCCCTTAATTAAAATATAGTTTTTGCAGAGGGACATTTTGAAGGCATAGGCATCAAACTGTACTCAAGAAAACCCCATTGCTTCCTCTAGCAGGGAGATGAGGGAAGTCTCCAAAAACGTGTGTATTACTGTTGCAGATGACTACTGTAGGGTATTAAAATAATGTACATGATTAATAAAGGTAAAGGTACCCCTGACCATTGGGTCCAGTCGCGGATGATTCTGGGGTCGCGGCGCTCATCTCGCTTTATTGGCCGAGGGAGCTGGCGCACAGCTTCCAGGTCATATGGCCAGCATGACTAAGCCGCTTCTGGTGAACCAGAGCAGCGCACGGAAATGCCGTTTACCTTCCCGCCGGAGCGGTACCCATTTATCTACTTCCACTTTGACTTGCTTTTGAACTGCTAGGATGGCAGGAGCAGGGACTGGGCAATGGGAGCTCACCCCATCGCAGGGATTCGAACCACCGACCTTCTGATCAGCAAGCCCTAGGCTCTGTGGTTTAACCCACAGCGCCACCCACGTCCCAGTACCTGACTAGGAGGTAGTATCATTCTCAGTTCCAATACCTACCTGCTGTTTATTTACCCCATGCTATGGAAAAAAACATTTATGGAGAACCAGTGATTTAAGCAGCAACTCAGGTTTTCCACTTAATAAAGTAACATCCTAATTTCCTACCTCCTAAAGCAGCAGGCTTTCAGACAAAATATGCACAACAATCACTGCGGTCATTTCCCATAGGCGTGCTGCATGACACACCATATTCATTGGACTTCCTCTTCAGACCATTGCCATCACAGCGTCATTGTACTCAGTGGGCTTCACATAATGGGAGGAAGATCATTGTGTGACCTTAATGGTCACACCTAATAGGCCATGGAAATTGACTGATAGGAACACATTGTGAGCTCATCTCTTTTCGATTGTTGGTGCATAATGGACTATCCATAATTTGCAGTAGGAAAGGTAGGCTAGAAGACACTGAGGTTATTGCCTGGTCTAACAGTCTTTTCTGGGCTGGGCTGGGAGTAGAATTGCTCTTTGGCAGCACAGCCACTGCTAAAAGTTTGTTTTTCAAGTGTCTCTCACTGTGGGAACCTATTTGTCTTTCTCACTGATACTGATGTGGTTTTGAGTCACTTACTCTGCAGTCCTATGCATGTTTACTGAAAAGTCCCACATAGTATAATGAGCCTTACTACCAGTTGTAGGAGCAAAACTATAGGGAGATCTGCTGGATCCTAACCTGCTCATCCAGTTGGATCTCTGACTGACCTGGGAGGTTCTGCTTCCATTGTTGGAAAGCGTGTTCTCCCTCATGGAGAGCACATGTTGCGGTGGGGTTCGCCAGGCCACCCCTCTGTTGCCGGGCAATATTCCTATGGAAGCCTGTGGCAACGATTGGATGGTTGGGTTGCTGGGGTAAATTCTATGTTGCAATTTTGGTGGGAGGGATCGGATGTTTTAAAATCCTGTGCTCGCAGCTTGGCTTTTTCTTTCGCTGCGTGCAACGCATCACCTGCCCACCCTCACTTTATGGGTTTGCATAGACCTTGCTACGCCTGTCATGGGGTCGTCTGCCGTTGGGGCAGGGGCCTGGTAGGAATTTTGTCTATCTGGCCGATTGGCTGGGCCATTTGGTTTTTGCCTACTGCGTAGCAAATCGTCACAACTTGTAAGGTTGCGGCTAGGCATTGGTTATCAATTGGTTGGAGGAGGGGTTAGGATTGGCTGGGCCTGCCCCTCCAAGGTTGCTGCGGAAAGGGAATTCCGTTAAAGGAATCCAGGGGCTTACCATCTTTTCGTCTGAATCCCTGCAATGGGGCTAGGGCCGGCAAGCCCTGGGGAGCATGCAAGGAGAGGTGAGGGTCTGTGCCTCAGCTCCATTTCTCCTCAATATTGTTTTCCCTTACTGGCTTTCACTGGAATCCAGAAGTCAGTTCCGTCCCCAGGCGGGGGGACAGATAGTCTTAACCAATACCTAAGCAACCACTCACATTTATGTATTTCAATAAAGTTGTGGCTAAAATTATGCCAAAAAACCTTATGTGTGTGTTGTGAGTTATTTGAGGGGTGGCTTGGGGACCTCGACACATAATGCTTCTGAAAATTTGTAGCTGGTACCCGCAGGATGGGAGAGCGCTGTTATGCTCAGGTGCTGTTTGTGGGCATCTATTGAGAACATGGTGCTGGAGTAGATGGGTACTGGCCTGATCCTGCAGGCTATTCTTTCGTTCTGAAGTGTGTATGCAATTGCAGCCTGAGCATTCCAGGAGTTTCTCTCCTGCTCTCTTTCAAAGATTGTGTCAAGCATCAGCTCTCTCAACAGAGAACAATTTTGGAAAAAGTTATTATATTTACAGGAAGCACATGGCCTCATTTTAACTGCTCTCGTTTGCTTCCAGGCATATACAATGACGGTTGTGGATGTTCATTTCATATCGTTCCTCTGTGTAACCATTATGCTGTAACGGATAGGAAAAATTACCAGGGTACAGCTTCATCCTTGATTATGTATCCATTCCTCAGGCTTCAAATTTCTCTTCCAGTTATTTTTGTGTATGTGTGTGTGTGTTTATTGCAATCACCTCAGGTATGGAAACTGCCCTGCTCTCTCAGTGCAGGGATGGAAGTTAATATAGACATATATGATATTTGCTTGCAGCTAAGTACAATATACATTCTCAATGGAGCTGGGAAACTGAAGTTGACGGCATTAATCAAAGCCTTAAACTATCCTTGCTCTTTACATAACATGTTTTGAAGTTCTCAAGTTTGATAAATGCTGAAGAGGTTGCAGAATGACAAGTAAATACTATTCTGCCTGCCACATTGTGAAATTGTCTTGGTGCCTCCAAACTAATGGTTGTGTTTGGAGCTGCAAGACAGTCACATTTGTTTAAGGAGATGAAGAATCTCCCCTGGCTTTCTTGTTCTAACAAATATTAATTGCCTGAATGACTTTGATGAGCACAGAAAAAGGGTAAAGAAAAGAAGGGAGAAAAACAAGCCTTGCATGTGGCTCTCAATTACCAAACATTTTAAAAATTAAAACAATCAGTGATGAAGCATACATGGTGTGCTATAAAAAGTAACTAGTGCCCACACAGAGTGCATTTTTTTGTAAATCCATTTCATATCAAGTAATCAAGACTGGATTATTGCAAAGTGCTCTAAGTTTATTCATTTATTACATTTATACAGTGCCTTTTTCTGGGGGTATGCAGGGTTACACATACCCCTAAACATTTTGCAAATCTTTATACTTTTGTCCATTTACTGTGTTTATTTTTCCCGATTTGAACTATAAAATGGTGATTTTCTTGAGTCGAAATGAGAGTACCCCAAGGGACCTTGATAGAAGTGGATAGGCTGCTTTGGCTCCTCTGAAATGTTTTGGTAGCCTCATTTCCACTGAACTTCATCTTCTGATCTTTGGTGCCCCCAAACAATGCACTGTTGCAGAATAGTTACATACTCTTTTTGTGACAGAAACACTGATTTTGTATCTGCCAACCTACCAGCAAGAATTTATCATCTGCTTTTTTATATATCGGAAGATAGTCAAAGTGATGACCATTCATGAAAATGAAAAATGGTGACCATTAATGAAAAATAGTTTAAAGAAATGCTTATTCTGGATATTCTCCAACAAACCTCCAACGGAAGTCATTTCTGTTTTTCAGAAACTTTCTAGCTTGTCTATGGTCATGTAGTGAAAGAGGAATCAAGTGTTTCAGTAAAGATTGGCTAAGTGGAAATGAAAATCACTCTTACTTTGGCTGTAGCCCTTAAACAAACACTTGCATGGGATAGAGAGGTCCAGGTAGGAATTTAGGGATCTCCCTTATATCTGTACATTGTACTGCCATCTACTCTAACTGGCAGAGACTTTCCATGGTCTCAGGAAGAAAGTGTTTTTCATCACTTGGTATGCGATCCTTTCCAAAGTGCAGAGCCTTCTTGTTGTTCTTGGGACCTTCTACATGCAAACCATGTGCTCTTGTAGTTGAGATATAACAACAACAACAACAACAACAACAACAACAACAACAACAACAACAACAACAACAACAATATATTATTTGTACCCTGCCCATCTGGCTGCATTTCCCCAGCCACTCTGGGCGGCTTCCATAGAAACCAAAAATACACTAAAATATCGCACATTAAAAACTTCCCTGAACAGGGCTGCCTTAAGATGTCTTCTGAATGTCAGGTAGTTGTTTATCGCTTTGACTTATGATGAGAGGGCGTTCCACAGGGCGGGCGCCACTACCGAGAAGGCCCTCTGCCTGGTTCCCTGTAACCTTACTTCTCGCAATGAGGGAACCGCCAGAAGGCCCTTGGGGCTGGACCTCAGCGTCCGGGCAGAACGATGGGGGTGGATGACGATTCCTTCCAGTCACTGATGCTGCTTGCACATATCTCCAGTACAAGTCCCCCGGCTAGACATGATAAGGGGATCACAGAAAATGGAGATCACTTTTGATTCCATTTGTCAGCTGAATCCATGGGGAATATGGAACACGAAACTAGACAGAACAGCTCAAGGTCTTCATACAATGCTGCTTTTAGCATTTCCTCCTCTTTCCTATAACATTAATATTACATTAGCTACATTTATTGTTTGAAATAAATGCTTGTAAATGGCTTTATTGCTAAAAACAATTGCTTCCTATTACTCTAAGGTACACAGAAGACAAATCCTGATCAATATTAAAGATCTCTTTGCTTGTTCTGGCCCATTATCAGCTAAATCATTACATTCCTGAGTAATCACAAAACAGTGACCATTTATTAAATTTGCCCAGATAGCAGCAATAATAGAGATATTTAAATTCCTAAACAAGCAGAGCAAAATGAACTGAAATGGTAATAGCCAAGGGGAAAATAAAGCACATTTTACTAATGTAAAAGAGGAAGGCAACTACTTTAGCATCTTCCATAATGAATAATAAAAAAGCGAGACTATTAAGCCAGCCATTAAGCATCTAAACCAATTAGTCAAATAAACATTTAAGTACTTACAGGCAAAAGTGTTGTTCTCATATAATGTATAAAACCCAAAGTGCACAGCAGCGGCCAACAGTTTTGCCAAGTGTGCCCCAAGTCGAGCTCAAAGAGCAAAGTTGTGCCACTCTAGTGCCACTTAAATACAGCAATTTATGTGAGTCGAATTACATGTGGAAGGCCACAAGTTCTCCATCCCAGCCATAAAGTCTCATGTACGCTAGTTATTTGTGCTGCAAAACACATACACATTTTTTAAAGGCGGTGTTGTAGCAGAGATCCTGGAGGACACCATGTTGGAGCGAAACTGAACGTTAGTTTTATTTCCCCCTCCCTTCTAGTGACTCTGGTGTTTATAGAGCTAATACTCCAAAAATGTTCTCAAGGAATCAGTTGACTATTTGCAAGTCTCAGCTGCAGTGTATATGTAGATCTCTCCCACAGACTGGTATGGATTTGCCTCTAGCCTACTAAGCTTGAGAAGAGGCATCTCCTTCCTTGTATACAACAGTGACTCAGCCAGAGGGAGGTCAGGCAGCTCCTTTTCACCACGAATGCCTTCTCCTCTTCAGGTGTGTCACATAGCCATTGCTATGCCACTTTCCATATCTGTGCCACACACTGACCATGTTCCAAAAGTAGGAGATGATCCCAAATCATGGACTGAAGCCATATGAGGCCACAGGGTTCTGGAAGGTAGTCAGATGTGGGTCTAGTTAGAGCCTGGATGAGAAATTACTTTTATATCATAGAGTGCCAGTGTGGTTAGGCTGTTAGATTAGAACTGTGGAAAGCTGTCCTGCTCTGGCCCATGGAAAACCCCAATGGCCAGTTTGCCAAACAGGTTGGTTGCCACAGTGCTAGGAAGGACTTCTAGTGAGCAACTTTCTCTGACAAGGGTTGAAAGTAAACCAAGGCCTTTTGAGTCTCTTCAGTGTACCTCTCAGAAGCACCTCCTACATTTGGAGAACGAGTGTGGTAGCCTTACTCAGAGTAGACCCTTGGAAATTAAGAGACAAGATTAACCTAGGTCCATTAATTCTGGTGGGTCTGTTCTGAGAGGACTTGGGTGAATATAGCCATCTCTGGCCTGACAACAGGCACTTCTCCTAAACTCCATGGCCTCCTGCCTGGTGAGCCTTCTGTGCCATTGGAAGCACTTAGGTCTAGGAAAAGGTGCTCACAAGAGTCTAGCTCTGGTTCTAGAGACCATGGAGCTGAGGGATCTGATTCCCTCCTGAGCACCAGCCTCGGGTTAAATAACCTCCTGATCACCATCATCTGACACTGTAGCCTCTGACTCATGTCCTGGTCACTGCTGGATCATGATAAAATCCAAGTTCAAATTCCCATTCAGACATGAAACTCACTGGGTGACCTTGGGTCAGTCCCTCTCCGCTTTCTCTACCTCATAGGATTGATCTGTTTTACTATTCTATTTACTACATTTAAAATGGATCACTGAAGACCTGGGATAGCTCAATTGCTAGAGTATGAGACTCTTAATCTCAGGGTTGTCGGTTCAAGAACCACATTGGATAGAAGATTCCTGCATTGTAGAGGGTTCGACTAGATGACACTGGTGGTCCCTTCCAATTCTATGATTTTATAACCACAGCCAACCTTTCCTCCAAGAAGTTCAATGCACCATTGTAATGGATTTAGGGGTTGCTTGTGCGTAAGTTGCCGCCACTGCTGGCGAGGTTACCTGATTAAACCCTTTCTGACTGAACAGCCTTCAGCATCGTAACTGTCTCAGTCGCTGGCAGAATCCATCAGTGGGCGTTTCTTGAACCTTTTCCAGCATAAAAGCTGTTTGACCCCAAGTCTCCTCCTACTCTCCCTGCGCGGAAGTCTTCTGCGCAGGGAGGGTGTGGGCAGCGGAGTACCCGTACTCTCCGCTGGTCTCCGGCGAGGAGTCTTGGAGCCTCCTCTCCGATTCTCCCATCTGTCCCCCTTCTCCACTGGTGTTACACTGATTTCCTTCCCCAGCAGATGGGCTGCCTCTCTCCCTACAGGGACCCTCTCCGGCATCCCTCTGGAGCCTTCGCTCCACCTCTAGCTCCGATGGCAGTTCCCTGACAACCATATATGATGCTTCCTCGCTTCCTCCATTTTATCCTCACAATATTGATGGTTAGACTGAGAGACAGTGGCTGGCCCAAGGTTACTCAGTGAGTTTTGTTGCTGAGTGGAAATTTGAAACCCGGATTGTTGTGAATAGTGCTATTTTTCTAGAAGCATAGATGGTGGAACTCACCATGAACACCTCCCTTGTTCTCTGAGAATGGCAATAGTGCCAACTGAGAGGTGCCGGAATTGAGTTCCGGTGTGTTCCAGCTGAAAAAGCCCTGGTTGTGAGGATAATGTGGAAAGAAGGTAATCCTTGAAGGAAAGTTTGTTCCAACTTGTTTAAATATGTAATAATAACAATAGTTATTGTTATTGTTACTTTATTAGTTATGCCCCGCCCATCTGGCTGGGTTTCCCCAGCCACTCTGGGTGACTTATGGCATATCTAAAAACTTAATAAAAACATCAAGCATTAAAAACTTCCCAATACAGGGCTGCCTTCAGATGTTTTGTAAAAGTTGTGTAATACTTTATCTCCTTGACATCTGAAGGGGTGGCATTCTACAGGGAGGGCAGCACTACCGAGAAGACCCTCTGCCTGGTTCCCTGTAACTTTGCTTGCAGAAGACCATCGGAGGAGGACGTCGGTTTCTGGGCAGAACGATGGCGGTGGAGAGGCTCCTTCAGATATACTGGACCGAGGCCATTATAGGGCTTTAAAGGTCAGCACCAACACTTTGAATTGTGCTTGGAAACGTACTGGGAGCCAGTGAAGAACTTAGTTTACTATAAGCTTAGTTAGCAATGCCCCTTTGTGGGGGACTGAGACAGCCTTTAGAAGTTATCCTCATATGCACTAGGATTCACAGAGAGACATTAAATATAGCTTCCCCCCTCTTAAAATTTGTGATAACCCAAAAGTATTCCCATATCAAATCATGTGCTAAGCTATTCCTAGATGCTGAACTTTTCTTAAATGTTAACTGATGCTTTATTGAAGATCTAACCCAGATAACTGGATTGCACGACTTAGGAATTCACAAAATATTTCCCTGGTGACGGTAGCTAAACAAGACTGTTAAATATCAGAAGGGTCAATTGAGAATCCCATGGTTCCAAACATAGATGTAAAAAACCCTCCACCAATCTCTTTTCTTTACTCTAAATTATATTGCATCTATAAAAAAGGACACATCACAGGAAATACAGACTTGCTGAGTGCATAGAGAAGAATCAAAATACACAGAAGATGGCTTCTGAGGCAGCAAGAGCTAAGAGCTCTGAATACTGTTGACACTGAAATTTTTGAAACGCTATTTTGTCAAGTGTAGAAACTGCCAGCTTTTGTTCAGCTTGATTATATTACTAATGAGTGCTATCTGTCGTCCACACTCACTACATTATTGTCAGCTGATGTTTTGGAGAGCTAGCTTAGGATGTTTGTTCAATGGCTTTTGATGGACAGAGATTTCTTCCATGATCACCAATAGATGGTTCCTTCTGAAATACAGCTTAGATGCTTAGGTAGGGACTGCAACAGCCCTATCTGACAGCCGTCTGGAAGTAACAGCCTTAGATGGATGCCATTTGGCTTTGTATGAAATAATGCTTTGCAAATGCCTTGCAGATCAACATTGTGTGTGCTTGCTTCCTGTATCATGCCCAATGTCTATTTATAGATCAATAGCTATGAAAACAATGACAAGTCTCCTATGGAATTAACATGCTTCCTATGGAGATTGCTTAGAGAAGTGGTGAAGCCACACTTAAGGTGGAACTTGGATTTCACCTAAAAGTGGGGTGGAGAGATTGAGTGAGAGGGAGAGGGATTTGAGAGTAATTTCACAAAAATAATAAAGGATCTATCTATGTTTACATGTGTCCTTGACCTTTCTAGCCCATATGCTCCAGTTATGCTAGGAAGGCACTATAACAACTTTTTATTCTTAAAGACGTTCATTTAACTACTGGAACAATACATTTCAGTCTATGAAAGTTCAGTCTATTTTTGCTGCAAGACTTTGAACTCAGTGATACTTTTCTCTGACTTTTAATTTGTATAGTGAATCAATTGTATGCAATAGTTCTTTTTGCATGACTTACCTTTTATATTACATGATTTCAAAAATCTAATAATGAAGTTACAATTTTTAAAAACCTGCTACCAATTGAATAGATTGATTCAAAATTGGGAAAGGAGTACAAAAAGGCTGTGTATTTTCTCCCTGTTTATTTAACTTATATGCAGAATCCATCATGCGAAAGGCTGGACTGGATGAATCCCAAACCGGAATTAAGATTGCCAGAAGAAATATCAACAACCTCAGATATGCAGATGACACAACTTTGATGGCAGAAAGTGAGAAGGAATTAAAGAACCTTTTAATGAGGGTGAAAGAGGAGAGCACAAAATATGGTCTGAAGCTTAACATAAAAAAACAACAAAGATCATGGCCACTGGTCCCATCACCTCCTGGCAAATGGAAGGGGACGAAATAGAGACAGTGAGGGATTTTACTTTATTGGGCTCCATGATCACTGCAGATGCTGACAGCAGTCACAAAATTAAAAGACGCCTGCTTCTTGGGAGAAGAGCAATGACAAACCTAGACAGCATCTTAAAAAGCAGAGACATCACCTTGCCAACAAAGGTCTGTATAGTTAAAGCTATGGTTTTCCCAGTAGTGATGTATGGAAGTGAGAGCTGGACCATAAAGAAGGCTGATTGCCGAAGAATTGATGCTTTTGAATTATGGTGCTGGAGGAGACTCTTGAGAGTCCCATGGACTGCAAGAAGATCAAACCTATCCATTCTTAAGGAAATCAGCCCTGAGTGCTCAGTGAAAGGACAGATCCTGAAGCTGAGGCTCCAATACTTTGGCCACCTCATGAGAAGAGAAGACTCCCTGGAAAAGACCCTGATGTTGGGAAAGATGGAGAGCACAAGGAGAAGGGGATGCAGAGAATGAGATGGCTGGACAGTGTTCTCGAAGCTACCAACATGAGTTTGACCAAACTGCGGGAAGCAGTGGAAGACTGCAGTGCCTGGCGTGCTCTGGTCCATGGAGTCCCGAAGAGTCGGACACAACTAAACGACTAAACAGCAACAACCAATAGAACACGGATGTGTATGTTCTGAAGTGTGTTTTCCTCCTGTGCAAGTAGATAAATAGGTACTGCTGCGGCGGGAAGGTAAATGGCATTTCCATGCGCTTTGGCAGAAGATAATTGGTTTTATATTTTGGTTGTAGCTAACTAAAGTTAAGCACTTTTAATTCATATTGAATTAAAATGAAAAGTTATTCATGAACTTCAGTCTCCTTCATTTATATCAACAGGATGTAAACATGCTTAACTTTGGCTGGCTTGTGCCCAGTTATATCAATGATGAAATTATTCATTGAATGGGCTTTTGAAATATACTGATGGCTAAAATATATGCATTAGCACTGTACTCCTTTTTAAATACCTTGCTTCCTCTTCTCAGTGTTCAGTACTGTCTGCATTCAATTACCAGAATCTCTTATTATGCCTGCCCCCTAGAACTTTTAACATTTCAGCAAATTTCCATTTAAAAGCATAGAACTTCAGAAATGCAAGACAAGGAAGAATTTGACAATGTTCTAATTTCACCTACATCAATAAATCAGAATAATCGACATATATCTGCTGATAAAACTTTTCATTTGTATCTAAAATTGGCACACCTATCAGTTCTTTTTCTATGATAGGCAGTGCAGATATGTTGATGGGAAGTTCATATCACACTTCATTGTAAAAGCTGAAGGTCACAGCAAGTAGGAGAAGGAATGAAATGTGCAGGCATCAAGCCCTTGTCTGATAATGTCCTGGACAGACAAGAAGTCTACATTTCTTCTTTAGAATCCAAAAATGTTGCCTCTATCAGTTGTTTAAGCAACACTTTAGCACTGATCTCTACTACTGCACTTTTGCTAGTTTGTCTTCCTCCCAATTTTTTATATGTGCTCAATAACCACCCACCCCAATGATTTCTTGTCTGTAAGAGCAATCCTATACACAAGAAGCTGGTCGAAGTGAAGCCTGGATAAAGTTACATCTTTATAAACAACTTGAATGAAGGAACTGAGGGGATGCTTATGAAATTTGCAGATGACACCAAACTGGGAGGGGTAGCAGAAGACAGAATCTGTATTCAAGATGACTTTAACTGATGGGAGTACAAGGAGAAGGGGACGACAGAGGACGAGATGGTGGGACAGTGTTCTCGAAGCTACCAGCATGAGTTTGACCAAACTGCGGGAGGCAGTGGAAGACAGGAGTGCCTGGCGTGCTCTGGTCCATGGGGTCACGAAGAGTCGGACATGACTAAACAACTAAACAACAACAACAACACATTAACTTAACATTATTATTTTTATCATTTACCAAAAGCATGGTGCAAGAGTCAGCTGGTGAGACTAGACATGCCTTCAATCAGTGACCCAGCACATACAGCGTTCTTGAAAGTTGTGTTAAACTGCAGATTGGCCTAGCATACAGAACAGCTGGAGCTCTGTGGCCTTCAGCAACATATTATGGGAGATCTATTGCATTTGTTTCTGTTATGCACCAGACCACTATATTATTAAGACAGTTGTTTCCTATGTATTTGTTTGGGATTCAATTCTAGTAAATTCAGTGGATCTTACTTACAAGTAAGCAGTTTAAAGATCTGGGTGCAAGGTTTATTAAATAAGTGAATAAAGAATGCCTGGAGGTTGATTTCCCTTTTGCTGTGACTTTTCTTGTTCTTCTTCAATAAAACTTTGATGATAGAAAAGGGCCTTTGGATGAATTATGTTTTTTAAAACAACAACAACGAAACAGAATTTTAAGTACTCTGGAATGGCAACTTTGCATGTGGTAAAACCATCTTTCCCTCCTTTTTCCTGTTAGTTTCAACATTCTGGGAAAGTATCGTTTCCAAATTTTGCTTGTTTTTCTATCTGTGACAAAGATAAATGGTTTGTTCGTTTGCTTTAAACAGAAGCTGTAATGTTTTGTGTCTGCACAATCAATCTCATTATAAAAGAAGCACAGCAGCCATAAAGCATAGTGTAACAACCTGGGAATAAATGTCTTTCGAATTATATGCCTTTCCCATTGGATTAGATTTTGCACTGTACTGATTGCATTTCCCTCTCCTCCACCCCATTTTCCCCACCATAAAACAGAATATATACATATTTGAAAAGTAATCATGAAGCTTTTTTTTTTTAGGAGGGGGGAAATAGTCTTGCTGAACAGGCAGACAAAGAAGAAAGTGTAAATGGATGCCTATATCTCAGTTTCCTCGGAGGCCACACATGCTATGGCATGCACACATTTGATTCCACTGTATTATGGATGATGTAATTCCCATGCTACAGTGTGACTTATTTGAAAGTTTATGCACATACATTTCTAGGGCTGGGGTCTTACACTCAAGCAAGGGGAAACTTCCAAACCTGCAGATGTCTTGGAACCATGTAAACAACTTTTCCTGGCAAAATAGCACATCTGCCTAACTTGAAACCTAATGTCCATGGTTACCACTTTATGATATGATGATCTGCTACGTCACTATTGTTGGGTATCCTTCAGTCATCTTTTGAGCATAGCTTTTTGCAAGGCTTTCCCTGATGGTTAAAGCTGAATCCTTTCTTTTGTGTGTAATAAGGCTTTATTGTTGTGCTTTTTATTGCCATTTTAATCATTTGTGTTAGTGGTTTTATTGTATAATTTTGCAATATCTGTGGCTTTTAAATTTTCTCTTGTATATTAAGTGGCAAAGAAATTGTCTTAAATAGCCCTGAAGATGGTAATAATAGTAGTAGCAATAATAATAATAATAATAATAATAATAATAATAATAATAATTTATTTATACCCCACCCATCTTGATGGGTTTCCCCAGCCACTCTGGGCGGCTTCCAACAAAATATTACAATAGTCTGTTAAACATTAAAAGCTTCCCTAAACAGGGCTGCCTTCAGATGTCTCGTAAAAGTCCGGTAGTTGTTTTTTCCTTTGACATCTGCTGGAAGGGCGTTCCACAGGGCGGGTGCCACTACCGAGAAGGCCCTCTGCCTGGTTCCCTGTAACTTGGCTTTTCACAGTGGGGGAACCGCCAGAAGGCCCTCGGCGCTGGACATCAGTGTCCAGGCAGAACGATGGGGGTGGAGACGCTCCTTCAGGTACAAGCCTTTCCCAAAATGTACCTGTTAGGCTAAGCCCTAGATTGAAAATATATTTGCATTCTACCATCTTCCTTTGCAATTTAAGCTTGATATGTATTTCTCAAGCCTTTCAAACACCGAAGAAGAGGCTGAAATGTTTCAATACATTATATCTGTGGGGTTTGGCTTGTTTCCTTTGATTTTTTTTCTGAACAAAAGTTCACAAAAATATTATAGAAATTTCAAAAAGCATGTAGGAGTATCTATTCCAGACTCTGGAAAGGGCAAATGAGATTCCTTGCCATAATCTAGAGCCTTGACCAATGCAGAGATAAGATCGCTGTCGAGGCTGGGGGCTTCTTGGAACGTATGAGCCCTCCTTATCCTAGCAAAGCATGTTCTCCCTAAAATGAGAGCACGTTTTGCGGTGGGGTCTGCCAGGCCAACCCTCTGTTGCCAGGCAGGTTAATGGTGATTGCCTGAAGCAACGACTGGATGACTGGGTTGCTGGGTTGCTGGGGCAAATTGCAAATTGGGTGGGTGGGACCAAAGGTTTTTAATATTGGGGCACTCTGCTTTTGTTTTCTCTTTCGCTGAGTGCATCGGATCACCCGCCCGCCCTCTGTTCTGGCTGACTTTGCTATGCCTGTCATGGGGTCATCTGCCGTTGGGGCAGGGGCCTAATAGGAATTTTGTCCATTTGGCTGATTGGCTGGTGCCATTTGTTTTTTGCCTACTATTTAGCAATTCATCAAACTTGTAAGGT
This sequence comes from Podarcis bocagei, assembly GCF_964188305.1. Lineage (NCBI taxonomy): Eukaryota > Metazoa > Chordata > Lepidosauria > Squamata > Lacertidae > Podarcis > Podarcis bocagei. The sequence continues at coordinate 14,588,329 of NC_138130.1, forward strand.
TGCGGTTTGGCATTGGTTATAAAAATTGGTGGAGGAGGGGTCAGGATAGGCTGGGCCTGCCCCTCCAATGGTGGTGTGGAAGGGAATTTTGTTAAAGGAATCCTGGGGCTTGCCACGATTTCGTCCAATCCCTGAAATGGGACCAGGGCCGGCAAGCCTTGGGGAGCTGGTTGGGTGAGCGGTGAGGGACTGTCGCTCAGCTCAACTGATCCCCAACATTGTTTTCCCTTCACTGGCTTCCGAGGGAGTTTGGAAGTCAGTTCTGTCCCAGGCGGGGGGACAGATAGTCATAACGAATGCCTAAGCAACCACTCACAGATTATGTATTTTAATAAAGTTGTGGCCAAAATTATGCCAAAAACCTTAAACAAAAATTACATGTGATTTGTGAATTATTTTGAGGGGTGGCTTGGGGACATCCACACGCAATAAGAAAACTTCCTTAGGACAGAACAAAAGTGGCGATGAGAACCTGCTGTCACATGTTGCAGGTCAAATCTTTGAAAAGGTCACAAGTATTTCCATGGGCTAATGATGTCATCAGCCATGACTAGTGTTTGAGGACTCTGGCGTAGGTCTATCATGAGCAGAGACAAATAAAAATCATTGAAGCAGATACCAGGAAGCGCCCACAAAATGCATCGAGGCAGAACCCCAAATTCACTCCAATTCTGGGTAGGTTGCAACAATAACCCATTTCCCATCCTTAAGCAATGACACTCCTAATTAAATTCAGCAATCTCAAACAAGGCTTCACAATGCTTAACAAAGCACCCAAAATCTTATATATTAGGTTTCTATTAATAAAACTTAACAATGTTCTCTTCTGCAAGTTCTCTAGGTCTGAGTGAGATTTACTTCCCAGAAGGTTACAATGAGCCAAAGCATCACGTTGTTTTTTTAAAAAATAGTTAAATCCAAATGAGGTGTAGAATTGAGCAATCTTTTCATCCTTTTTTAAAAAAGCAAATTTAGAGATCTTTCAAAATAATAAATAAGTGGTGCTTAGCAACAAACACCCCCCCCCCCCGATCGTTACTTAAAGGTTTCTGGAACCTCCAACTGTAAACATGAATACTGGCTGTAGAAGTAAAAGAGTCATTTGTCAGGCCAATTAATAATATATCTTACATTCCAAAGCCAATTAAAGCATGCATGTTTTAAAAATGAAGGGCCACAGTTCGACAGTGAACTTGATCATGCTGGTATGTCCGCTGAATCCTGTCCTGTATCTTATAATTGGCAATAGCAGAAAGAGCTGTACTTTAATTACAGTGAACTAAATGCTTTGTGTGTGTTTTTAAAAAATGTCATTTAAATCAGTGGATGAATTTAAATATCCTTTGTTAAAACTGGCTATTAACTTTCCTCCTAGTCCAATCATGACAAGGGCAGTTGTATGCTATTTTAAATTCCTAGGGGGATGCAACTTGGACTTCTGTGTGATCGTTTACCCACCTGAGATTGGAATGCCTGGCTTACTTTAAAAGGCACAAGCCAAATGTCTTCCTTTAATCATATTACTGAGGTGCCCTCTCTTGTTATACTCAATTCAGAGTGATATCACATGACATGAGGGGGGTAGAACCTCAGCTGTCGGATTCTTTTATGGTGCCTGACAGCCTATAAATCCAATATCGTTCTGTCCTTGATGATACCAATGTCATCCCTTGCTAGACATTCTTTCCAACAGAATATTCATGTCTTTGGACATGGTATGCTTCAACTGCACTATAACTGCATAATGAAGGCAGAGCCGAGATATGGTTCTGAAGCTTTAATCGTAAGCTGTGGCAGATGACTTCTTGTTCATATTTAATTATATAAATTAAGATCTAGGAACAGAAGACCCGCAACAACAACAATCCTATTAGAAGAGCTTTTTCTAAGGCCCATAGCCCCTTGTGTGTCATGTACTGACTTTCATTAGGAACACAGGTGGGGATGAAAGAGTTAAATTTCCATGTCCCACATGCTGTAGGTCCAGTGAAAATGTTTGGTATGAAACTTAAAGAATCATAGCATTCTAGAGCTAGAATGGACTCTGAGGGCCATCTAGCTAAACATACCCAACTCTCTCAACTATTCCTCATAAGGCTTCGTTTCCAGACCCTTTATCATTTTGGTTACCCTCCTCACCACATGTTCCAGCTTGTCAACATCCTTCTTGAATTGCGGTGTCCAGAATTGGACACAGTGTTCCAGGTGTGGTCTGACCAAAGCAGAATAAAGTGGTACTATTACCCTTGATCTGGACATTATACTGAATCCTGACGTAATATCTAATTGTCACAATTAGCATGTCTTAGAGACCTTCAGATACTTGTGGAGCTTGAAGGTCTCTAAGACATTGCAAAACTCAGAAGCATGATGGTAACATAGTCACAAAACCACAGTGGTGGTCATCCTATAGCATCAGAACTAGCATTCTCTGTTACATTCTCTCCAATCTATACAGAGGAGTTTTCTGTTCTGACGCGGGTGGCGCTGTGGGTTAAACCATAGAGCCTAGGGCTTGCCAATCAGAAGGTTGGCAGTTTGAATCCCTGCGACGGGATGAGCTCCTGTTGTTCGGTCCCAGCTCCTGCCAACCTAGCAGTTTGAAAGCACACGAGTGCAAGTAGATAAATAGGTACCGCTCCGGCGGGAAGGTAAACGGCGTTTCCGTGCGCTGCTCTGGTTCGCCAGAAGTGGCTTAGTCATGCTGGCCATATGACCCGGAAGCTGTACGCCGGCTCCCTCGTCCAATAAAGCGAGATGAGCGCCACAACCCCAGAGTCGGTCACGACTGGACCTAATGGTCAGGGGTCCCTTTACCTTTACCTTATTCACTTTAATCTTTTTGCCTTAATGCATCCAAGCAAATTGATGAACTTTCAGCGGTTAATCATTTGTAAGCAGTAAACATACAAATGAACCTGAGTGTTAAAAGGTATAGAGATCAGTACAGAGGTTTTTTTAAGCTGCACTTGCTTTTACTGCAATTTAGAGTTGGGTAAGGGATTTAAGGCAATGATTATTTGTACTGTCTGAGATCTCCCTTATATACTGAAATGTTCTCTCATAAGATTTGTTCTGGATTCTTTGGGCAGCATATTAGGGTAGAGAGGATTATGCTACCTTATATTTATTCCAAGCCTATTAGCATGAGGATCAATATCTATTTTCAAAAAATGTAAGAAAGGCTCTCTGAGTGTGTCCTGTGAGACTTCAGCTAAAATTTCCCCCCAAAATTTTATATACCTGATTTTACAACTGTTTCCCCATTTTAGATGTGGCTTTTTTCAACTTATAGAGTACATATTATTTTCCTATGTCTCTGAACCCACAAATTTCAACTTTTATCCTAAGTATGAATCATTCATGCACAACCATGCCAAAATATTTCTGTAAATCCATATAAATGATTACTGGTCTTGCTTATAAGCCCTGAAGAAATGGGGGGTGGGGAATAGATAGAAGAATTTCTGTGCCTGGAATCCCTTCTAGCTACAGCAGATTATCATTCAGACATACTTTGTTTTTCCCTATGGAATATTTGGGCCTCCAACAAGGTACTTCATAGTCTTTTCTTTAATTAACCCAGAGTCTGCTTCCCTTTCTATTCCTTCATCAGTCCATGAAACATTCTGCTTGCTTTCTGATCCACATATTTTTATTTAATATACCCTAAATGCAACCTGGAGGCAGGTGGCGCTGTGGTCTAAACCACTGAGCCTCTTGGGCTTGCCGATCAGCAGGTCGGCGGTTCGAATCACCATGATGGGGTGAGCACCCGCTGCTTGGTCCCAGCTCCTGCCAACCTAGCAGTTCAAAAGCACACCAAAAAGTGCAAGTAGATAAATAGGTACCACTCCGGCGGGAAGGTAAACAGCGTTTCTGTGTGCTGCTCTGGTTTTGGTGTTCCATTGTGCCAGAAGCGGCTTAGTCATGCTGGCCACATGACCAGGAAAAACTGCGGACAAACGCCGGCTCCCTTGGCCTGTAAAGCGAGATGAGTGCCGCAACCTCAGAGTTGTCTGCGACTGGACTTAACTGTCAGGAGTCCTTTACCTTTACCTTTTTAAATGTGACTTAAGTCTTTAAGGAGAGTATGACCTCATCTAAGACAGTCTGAATCCCAATTTTCTGATCTGCACTTCTACTGACCAGGAAGACCTCTGTCCTGACTTGATTAAGGATAAAGCTATTGGCCCTCCTCCATTTTACTATTTACATCTGATACTGCTTCAGAAAATAGTTTCTTTGTATTTAGAGGTAAATAAGGGAAATATTGGGATGTCAGCGTCGGCAGCATATTGGCACCACACCCAAATCTTCGATAATATTTTTATTATTATTTATACCCCGCCCATCTGGCCAGGTTTCTCCAGCCACACTGGGCACCTTACAGCATTTATAAAACATAGTGGGTGATCTCATGCAGTGGTTTCGTGTACTCTAGCTGTTAAATGACAGAGTGGTCAATATTCCTCACCCAGGAACAGCTTTTTAGAATATATGTAAACAGCCCACAACTGTATCACAAGCAAAATGCAAAATGCTCTGGATAACTCAATTCCACCCTGCACATTAATCTGACAGTGAATTTCATATAGGAATTCACAAAGATGAAATTTTGCAAACATTTCTATATGTACTGGAATAATAGTTGTGAGCAAATGTTCTCAACGAGGGCTTAACTGTCAGGATGCATCTGGAGCAACCCAGTCAGATGAGCAGCATATATATAATAAAATTATTACCATTATAGGATGCAGTTGCATCAGAAAAAAACCACAGTGCCAGTCTTGCTAAATTTGAGAAGCCACTGTGATTGTATGAAAGAGCATCTCTAGCTCTTATCATTGCTGGCATGTTATCTCCCTAGTCATCGTTCAGTGTCAATTCTCTGTTCTTACTAATACAAATGGAGCATCACAAAGAGTAAAGGTAAAGGGACCCCTGAACGTTAGGTCCAGTCATTGCCGACTCTGGGGTTGCGGCACTCATCTCGCTTTATTGGCTGTGGGAGCCAGCGCACAGCTTCCGGGTCCTGTGGCCAGCATGACTAAGCTGCTTCTTGCGAACCAGAGCAGCGCACAGAAACGCCATTTACCTTCCCGCCAGAGCAGTACCTATTTATCTACTTGCACTTTTGACGTGCTTTCGAGCTCACCCCGTTGCGGGGATTGGAACCGCCGACATTCTGCTCGGCAAGTCCTAGGCTCTGTGGTTTAACCGCTCGCCACAAACTATCAGGTAAATTTGAGAGGCTTCTTTGCTAGATTCCACAGTGAGAAATGTGAACCGTAGGCTCAGGTAGTAGCAGATAGTGATGCTTTTGAAGTGTATAATTAGTTAACCGATTGAGTTTATGAATTTGCCCAGCTTGTAGTGTTTGGTTGTGATATGAATCAAGCACTGTTTCTCCATCTTTTAGAATGCTAAATGAGATTTTGCACATGCTTGATCAGTGTTCAACAGATCAAATCCCCGCAGCCCGGCTGCTTTAAAGGCATACACACAGAAGTCCTTTAATTAGAATAGCATATGTGCAGTGCTCTGGAAATATTTTTGTAAGCATGCTTGCTTCCAGTCTCATAATGGACAATATGTTTCTGCAGCTTGTCACCTGGCATTGAATTGTCATTCTCTGGGCGCTCATCCCCTTTGGCCACCAATCTTATTATTCACCCACCACAAGCAGCCATCCTGGCTCTTGTGTACAATATAACATTTGATGCAAAGTTGTGCATGTTGTTTTCTGCATACTGTAGCAAACTAGATAACAACCACACTTCAAAAGAATGCTATATCTTCTAGAAATGAGTCTGGCTATTTTTTATTTAGAAATGAAACCAAGCAGCTGTTGTTGCTTCTTCCCCGATAAAGGACAGCTTTGAGATAGCTTATTTTCATAGTTGGGTTGTTTCATGCTTCACCGAATGGAATTAATAGCCCACAGGTTTAGAATCATAGAATCATAGAATCATAGAGTTGGAAGAGACCACAAGGGCCATCGAGTCCAACCCCCTGCCAAGCAGGAAACACCATCAGAGCACTCCTGACATATGGTTGTCAAGCCTCTGCTTAAAGACCTCCAAAGTAGGAGACTCCACCACACTCCTTGGCAGCAAATTCCACTGTCGAACAGCTCTTACTGTCAGGAAGTTCTTCCTAATGTTTAGGTGGAATCTTCTTTCTTGTAGTTTGGATCCATTGCTCCGTGTTCGCTTCTCTGGAGCAGCAGAAAACAACCTTTCTCCCTCCTCTATGTGACATCCTTTTATATATTTGAACATGGCTATCATATCACCCCTTAACCTCCTCTTCTCCAGGCTAAACATGCCCAGCTCCCTTAGCCGTTCCTCATAAGGCATCGTTTCCAGGCCTTTGACCATTTTGGTTGCCCTCCTCTGGACACGTTCCAGTTTGTCAGTGTCCTTCTTGAATTGTGGTGCCCAGAACTGGACACAGTACTCCAGGTGTGGTCTGACCAGAGCAGAATACAGTGGCACTATTACTTCCCTTGATCTAGATGCTATACTCCTATTGATGCAGCCCAGAATTGCATTGGCTTTTTTAGCTGCCGCGTCACACTGTTGGCTCATGTCAAGTTTGTGGTCAACCAAGATTCCTAGATCCTTTTCACATGTACTGCTCTCAAGCCAGGTGTCACCCATCTTGTATTTGTGCCTCTCATTTTTTTTGCCCAAGTGCAATACTTTACATTTCTCCCTGTTAAAATTCATTTTGTTTGTTTTTGCCCAGTTCTCTAATCTGTCAAGGTCGTTTTGAAGTGTGATCCTGTCCTCTGGGGTGTTAGCCACCCCTCCCAGTTTGGTGTCATCTGCAAATTTGATCAGGATGTCCTTGAGTCCATCATCCAAGTCGTTGATAAAGATGTTAAATAAGACCGGGCCCAAGACAGAACCCTGTGGCACCCCACTAGTCACTCTTCTCCAGGATGAAGAGGAACCATTGATGAGCACCCTTTGGGTTCGGTCAGTCAGCCAGTTACAAATCCACTGAGTGGTAGCAGAGTCAAGACCGCATTTTACCAGCTTCTTTACAAGAATATCATGGGGCACCTTGTCAAATGCCTTACTGAAATCAAGGTAGGCTATATCCACTGAGTTCCCTTCATCTACCAGGCTTGTAATTCTGTCAAAAAATGAGATCAGGTTAGTCTGACATGACTTATTTTTCAGAAATCCATGCTGACTATTGGTGATCACAGCATTCCTTTCTAGGTGCTCACAGACTGTTTGCTTAATGATCTGCTCCAGAATCTTCCCTGCTATTGATGTCAGACTGACTGGGCGGTAATTATTTGGGTCCTCTCTTTTCCCCTTTTTGAAAATAGGGACAACATTTGCCCTCCTCCAGTCTGCCGGGACTTCGCCTGTTCTCCAGGATTTCTCGAAGATGACTGCCAGTGGTTCTGAGATCACATCTGCCAGTTCTTTTAATACTCTTGGATGCAGTTCATCTGGCCCTGGAGACTTGAATACATCTAAACTAGCCAAATATTCTTGTACTGTCTCCTTAGTTATTCTGGGCTGTGTTTCCTTTGCTGAATCATTTGCTCCAAATTCTTCAGGTCGGGCATTGTTTTCTTTATCGGAGAAGACTGAGGCAAAGAAGGCATTGAGGAGTTCAGCCCTTTCTGTGTCCCCTGTTTGCATTTCACCATCTTCTCCTCTGAGTGACCCCACTGTTTCTTTGTTCTTCCTTTTGCTACGAACATACCCATAAAAGCCTTTTTTGTTGCTTTTAACCTCTCTAGCAAGCCTGAGTTCATTCTGTGCTTTAGCTTTTCTGACTTTGTGTCTACACGTGCTGGCTATTTGTTTGAATTCCTCTTTGGTGGTTTCCCCCCTTTTCCATTTTTTGTACACATCCTTTTTTAATCTTAATTCAGTTAAAAGTTCTTTAGATAGCCACCCTGGCTTCTTTAGGCACCTTCCATGTTTCCGTCTCATTGGTATTGCCTGACGTTGTGCTTTTACTATCTCCCTCTTAACAAACTCCCAGCCATCATGAACTCCCTTTCCTTTTAGTATTGCTGTCCATGGGATCTCACCCAGCACTTCCCTAAGTTTTATGAAGTCGGCTTTCTTAAAGTCAAGAAATTGAGTCCTAGTATGCTTGGCTGCTCCTTTCCGCTGTATAGTAAACTTCAGAAGAGCATGATCACTCGCGCCTAATGATCCTTCCACTTCTACCCCACTAACCAGGTCATCAACATTGGTTAGGACCAGATCTAAAATGGCTGTTCCTCTTGTTGCTTCTCCCACTTTCTGGACAATGAAGTTGTCTGCAAGGCCAGTGAGGAATCTGTTTGACCTTATGCTCTTGGCTGAGTTTGACGTCCAACAAATATCCGGGTAATTGAAGTCCCCCATTACTACTATCTCCCTTCCTTTTGCATGCTTGGCCATCTGTTCCAGGAAGGCATCATCTATGTCCTCCGTTTGGCTTGGGGGTCTATAGTAAACTCCCACAATGAGGTCTCTGTTATTCTTCTCTCCCTTAATTTTGACCCAAATGCTCTCACATTGGCTTTGAGGTTCTAAATCTTGGATCTCTTCACAGGTATACACATCCCTGACATATAACGCCACTCCTCCTCCTTTCTTGTCTGGTCTGTTTCTCTGAAATAGATTGTATCCCCCCATTATTACATTCCAATCGTGGGACTTATCCCACCAGGTTTCAGTGATGCCTATTATGTCATATTTAGTTTGCTGTACCAAGAGCTCAAGCTCATCTTGTTTATTTCCCATGCTTTGCGCATTAGTGTACAGACATTGAAGTCCATTAATCATTCCCCCGTGTCTCTTATTTAAGGATTTTTTCCTCCCACCACTAGGTCCGCGTGCTGTTTGCTCCATTTGGTCTATGACATTTGGATGATCATCTTCATTAATTGATAGACTCCTACCTTCAGGAGCACTGTCTCCCTCCCCCACATTAGTCAGTTTAAAGCCCTCCTGATGAGGTTTCTGAGATTTTTGGCAAAAACATTCCTCCCAACCGTTGTGAGGTGCAGCCCATCACTTGCCAGAAGTCCATCTTCAAGAAACTGCAGTCCGTGATCTAAGAATCCAAACCGTTCCTGTTTACACCATTTGCGAAGCCAGCTGTTCACTTCCACTATTTTCCCCTCTCTCCCTGTTTATAGCACCCTCAATGGTTGTTACCTAACAAAAAAAAAAAAGAGAAGCTATGCTGTACCACACAAGGTCAGTGTGAACAAACCCAACAAGTCAAGTTGTTTCAGGTTTAATTTCGGAAGTATTTAAATGTGTCTCCTGAACACTCAGTCTTTCATCTTGAAATACATGTGCCTCCTCCTCCTTAAACCCCACCCTAAATTTTATCTTGCTTCATCACCATGAACTGTTCAAAATCAATTTTACTTGCTGTAAGCTGTCATTTCCTTAATACTATGATTGCCCATGTTTTCATATGACTTTTGAAAGCCCTTCCCACAGACTCGGTTCCTTGAAAAATCCATTTCTGTTTTAATGTTGGTTTAAAGTGTATTGGAAAAACCTGATGAGAATGTCACCCTGAATTATCTTAAAAGTACTACTTATGGGCACGAGACCAGCTTGTTTTTCTTGGTACAAATTAAAGCACATATACTGATTTCTAGGTATCAAAGGGGAAAGAATCAGAAATGCCTTCCATCTGCATCAATGTCTGAGCAAGAAAGCACATTCTGTTCAACAGAACTTAAGTCTTGTAGTTTATCAGTGCAATCATTTGCATGCTTAATTGGAAGGAAATTCCACTGTCTTTACTAAAGCTTCCTCCCTAGTAAGTATGGAAAACACAACTCACATTCACAGTGGTTATAATCCAGAGATTTCTTCCTTGTTTGCTTATTTTGGGCGATTTTTACCCTGCTTCTTCAGGCAGTCATTTCCTAGACAAGCTAACAAAAAATCAAAATGTAAACACAATAGCAATAATACGTCAAGTTTTGATTCATCATTACAAGTATGTAGGCATTTCATGGGGCTTCTTTTTTTATTTAAAAAATCCTCAAATTTCAACATGTCCTCCTCCAGCTTTACCACAAACTGAAGCCTCCCTTCAGGCCAACTCTCTTCCTGGGAATTTTACCAAACCCCCACGCTTGTATGCTTCTTAACACATTATGCTGAACACATGCATAAGCTGTGAAATGGTGTAAATTTATTGATTTGGACAGCTCAACTGTACTATACATAGGTACACACAGGCTGTGCACTGACTGGATGTAACGTGTGAACACCACTTGTACCCATAAATCAGGGGTAGTCAACATGGGGTTTTCCAGATGTTGGACGCCCATCACCCCTGATTGTTGGCCATGGTGGCTGGGGATGATTGGAACATGAGAACAACAGCATCTGGAGAGTGTTAATGAACTCAGTTTGGGGGACAAATCTGTCTGCATGGTTACCCCAAAAAACTGTGGAATAGAATGGAAGAAAATTTTGGTAGAGTACACCTGGATAGCGGTCTTGAAATCTGAGAAGCAGAAATGCTAATAAGTCCATAGTCAGTGTGAAGTGTGAAGATTTGTTACTCCATGCGACTGGCAGGGCTGTGTGAGCTTCCCTGTACCCCGATAATGTTAAGAACATGTCAAACCCTAAAACGATGGAAAACTGGTTCAATGGAAAACCCTAAAACAATGGAAAACTGGTCACAGGTCTCTCCTGTGACCTTCCACTTACCGATACAGAACTGATTTTGTGTGTGAGAGAGAGAAAAAGTGGAATGAGGGGGGGGGGGGAATGACAAATCAGAATGCAGAAAAAATGGGGGTGTCATTGGAGATAAAAAATAAATAGACTGTGTTCAGTGCTAGTGCTCACCTCTTTCCCTTTTCCGCTTAATTTTATTTTTTTGACTTAGCTCAGTTTTTCTATTTCTGCTTGCTCTGTTTCTCTGGAGTCCAGCTTTCTTTTCTTTTCTTGCTTCAGTTTTTGAAGCTGCTCTGCGCTATTTTCTCTGAGCCAGCCTTTTGAGGCCTGGATATTTGGTTCATGAACAGTTTCAGACACATGCAGTTTTTATAGGTTTTATTTCCCCTAAAATCCTTTTCATTTTCACTGTACTTTCTCTTTATTCCCTTCCGACGCTTAGACTGCACTATTTCAACATTTCCCCCTCTGCATGCTTTAGTACTTATTTCCCATTTGGATCATTCTGGACCATATACACAGGATTCTGCATTCATCTCTCTTAACTCCCCCACCTTAGTTCACAGAGGTTAGTTCCATAGAACCCTGTTTGCTCGGTAGCTATGAGGAGGTGTTGTTGTTGTTTAGTCGTTTAGTCGTGTCCGACTCTTCATGACCCCATGGACCAGAGCACGCCAGGTACTCCTGTCTTCCAATGCTTCCCGCAGTTTAGTCAAACTCATGCTGGTAGCTTCGAGAACACTATCCAACCATCTCGTCCTCTGTCATCCCCTTCTCCTTGTGCCCTCCATTTTTCCCAACATCAGGGTCTTCTCCATGGAGTCTTCTCTTCTCATGAGGTGGCCAAAGTATTGGAGTCTCAGCTTCAGGATCTGTCCTTCCAGTGAGCACTCAGGGCTGATTTCCTTAAGAATGGATAGGTTTGATCTTCTTGCAGTCCATGGGACTCTCAAGAGTCTCCTCCAGCACCATAATTCAAAAGCATCAATTCTTTGGCGATCAGCCTTCTTTATGGTCCAGCTCTCACTTCCATACATCACTACTGGGAAAACCATGGCTTTAACTATACGGACCTTTGTTGGCAAGGTGACGTCTCTACTTCTCAAGATGCTGTCTAGGCCTGTCATTGCCCTTCTCCCAAGAAGCAGGCGTCTTTTAATTTCGTGGCTGCTGTCACCATCTGCAGTGATCATCAAGCCCAAGAAAGTAAAATCTCTCACTGCCTCCATTTCTTCCCCTTCTATTTTCCAGGAGGTGATGGGACCAGTGGCCATGATCTTCGTTTTTTTGATGTTGAGCTTCAGACCATATTTTGCGTTCTCCTCTTTCACCCTCATTAAAAGGTTCTTTAATTCCTCCTCTCTTTCTGCCATCAAGGTTGTGTCATCTGCATATCTGAGGTTGTTGATATTTCTTCTGGCAATCTTAACTCCAGCTTGGGATTCATCCAGCCCAGCCTTTCGCATGATGCATTCTGCATATAAATTAAATAAGCAGGGAGACAAAATACAGCCTTGTCGTACTCCTTTTCCAATTTTGAACCAATCAGTTGTTCCATATCCAGTTCTAACGGTAGCTTCTTGTCCCACATAGAGATGTCTCAGGAGACAGATGAGGTGATCAGGCACTCCCATTTCTTTAAGAACTTGCCATAGTTTGCTGTGGTCGACCATGACCAGTGGCTTAGCGTGGGTTGCCAGCACCCAGGGCCACATGGAGTGGGGGATGGGAGGGAAACGGATGGCGTATGTATGTGCATTTTACTGCCTAACAGTGTCTGCATCACCCAAGAGATTGCAGCCGCAGAGATAAGAATGAAGAATCGTTCCATTGTCTGGAGAGGTCACTTCCTGGTTTGCATGAAGCCCAGCAACAGAAGCACACAGCTGTATTGAGGCAGCACAGAGTGTTGAAATTTTGCACCCCCAGCCATTTTTAACCTGGGGTAACTGCCCCTGTGCACTCCCTCCACACTATGCCACTGATAATGGCTACTAGAAACTGATAGCCTTGACCGCCACAAATTTGTCTAATCCTCTTTCAAAGCCATCCAAGTTGGTGGCCATCATTGGCTCCTGTTGGAGCGAGCTCCAAATTTTATCTATGAGTCACATGAAGAACTGCTTTCTTCTATCTGCCCTGAAATTCAGCATCATTAAATGCCCATGAGTTTTAATGTTATGAGAGAGCATCAGCCTCCTGTACCAGAATATATCCTCACATTTTGTCTTCTGGTATTTCATGAGGAAAACAACCAAACGCTTAATGCATTTCCTTTTCTGATATATTTCACATATAATGAGCTCTAATTGTTCCTTCTACCTGTTTTCTGCCTCTGCTTCATTTATAAATGGCAGTACCCAATTTTACTGAGCATATGCCCCTAACATTGTTCTGATAACACAATACATAATAGATAAGAACAAAACAACCATTTGTATTAGCTGTGCTGGAGGGAGGGAAGTAGCTTCGAAAACACATAATCACCATATTTATTTTGCTGGTAAGGTGTTATTTGGTCATATTAAATTCCTCCTGCCTCTCATGAAAGTTAATTCTACCTCCAGTTTTCTCAGAAGCAGAGAGCCCAAAAGTAATTAGGGGGAAAAGAGAGAGAAGTAATAAAGCAGTTGGAACATCTGCATTTAGTTTCTACATCTTTAGTATGTATCCATTTTATTCTCCTAATTCATTCTGTATGTTTTTAGAAAATAACGCCATAATGCATCTTCTCCCATGCCTACATCTTAGAAAGGGGCCATTCAATCTACTTATAGGAGCATAGATGGCCATTCTATTGAAAGTGATAGCCAGGGACATTATGACGCATTGAGCACTGAGAATGCGGCAGCTAGACTGGTGACTGGGAGTGGCCGCTGAGACCATATAACACCGGTCCTGAAAGACCTACATTGGCTCCCAGTACATTTCCAACCACAATTCAAAGTGTTGGTGCTGACCTTTAAACCCCTAAACAGCCTCGGCCCAGTATACCTGAAGGAGTGTCTCCACCCCCATCGTTCAGCCCAGACACTGAGGTCTAGCTCCGAGGGCCTTCTGGTGGTTCTCTCACTGCGAGAAGTGAGGTTACAGGAAACCAGGCAGAGGGCCTTCTCAGTAGTGGCACCCACCCTGTGGAACGCCCTCCCACCAGATGTCAAGGAAATAAACAACTATCTGACTTTTAGAAGACATTTAACGGCAGCGCTGTTTAGGGAAGTTTTTAATGTTTGATGTTTTATTGTGCTTTTAATATTCTGTTGGAGCTGCCCAGAGTGGCCCATATGGGCGGGGTATAAAAATTATTATTATTATTATTATTATTATTACTACTACTATTTATTAGTAGTGCACTGCTCCCATTTTGTAGATTTCTGTATCTCCCTGGAAAACAGGGTTCATTTTTCTGCTCCTTACATTTGGGAGGGAGGAGTCATATAAATGAGCATAGAGAAGGAGGTCGACTCAACGTGTTCTCCCTAACAGAGAGCACGTGTTGCGGTGGGGGCCTGCAGGCCACCCCACTGTTACTGGGCGGATGTTTGGAGGGGACTCAGGCAGTGATTGGGTAAATTGAGTCTCTGGGGAGATTTCCTTGTTGCCAATTTGGAGGAGTGGTCAGAGGTTTTAACTGCTGGACACCCAGCTCTTGGGCTGCTTGCATTGGATCACCCGCCCTGAATTGAGGGTTCTTTGCATTTGACCTTGCTATGCCTGTCATGGGGTCGTCCGCCTTGGAGCGGGGGCCTGGTAGAAATTTTGTCCATTTGGCTGATTGGCTGGTGCCATTTGGTTTTTGCCTACTGCGTAGCAACTCATCACAACTTGTAAGGTTGGCATTAGGCATTGGTTAAAATTGGTTGGGAGGGGTAAGTGCCTGCCCCTCCAATGGTGGTGCTGTGAGGGAATTCCGTTAAAAGAATCCAGGGGCTTGCCATCCTTTTCGTCCTTGTCCCTGGCATCGGACTTGGGCCGGGCAAGCCACCAGGAGCATGCGGGTGAGAAGTGAGGGACTAATGTCCAGCTTCATTTCTCCCCAATATTGTTTCCCTGACTGGCTTCTGCTGGAATCCAGAAATCAGTTCTGTCCCTGGGCAAGGACAGATAGTCGTAACCAATGCCTAAGCAACCACTCACATGTGTGTATTTAAATAAAGTTGTGGCCAAAATCATGCCAAAAACCTTAAACAAAATTTGATGTGTGATGTGTGAGTTATTGGGGGGCCTGGGGACCTCGACACACAATTGTTTTTATCTCAACAGAATTGTGAGGAAGCACTCCATTCTTTCTTAGGGACAGACCTGCAGACTTGCAGATGCAGGAAGGGGTAGATTGGGTCATATATGTTGAAATAAATTAAATGATTTAATAAATAAATTGTTATCATTTCAATGGCCATTGAAGTCAGAGATATCACAGACTTGTAGGTGATTTTGCCCATATCTGGTGGCCATAGTGGTCTTTTTTTGCCCTTGCAGAAAGCAGGGTCTGGAATGAAAGCAGTGAGTTGAGGATGATCAAGAACAATTCTGGATTCAGGAGAATTACATTTTTGTGCTACAGATGGGTTACTGTGTTTGCAGCCTCAGCCAAGGATGGCAGGGACAGTGTAATTCTGCTCCCTGTCAATTTCACATTGCCCGTATTCAAAAACATTGGAGCACAATATGTTATAATGTTGCATCCCAGTATTCCTGAATATAAATTGAATATACCTCCCCACCCCCAGAAAGGATTTTTGTTGTTGTGAAAGTAAAGCAAAAGACAATTTGTGGCTTAACTGCTGAAGTCTGTCCCAGAGTCAGAGAGAAATAAGAAGCAAATGAGTGATGAGACAGTTGCAAGCCAAAGGATGCTTCAGCATTCAGGGGAGAATGAGGGGATAGAAATGGGGGAAAAACAGCCTTCACTGGCAGGGGCTGATGGAAGTTGTAATCCAAAACTTCAAGAGGGCACTGGGATGGTGAAGGCTGTAGGTAGAAGATGAAGAACTGTATTGCAAACTTTGGAGAAGTGCAAATTCTGAAGGGTAATTTAGTTCTGATTATGTACAGCCTTAGTTAAGAATTTGGTTGGTTGGTTTAAAAATGCAGATCAAACAAAATTCTTTGCCAGCAAGGCTGTTATCTTGAAATCACACAGCTTATGCAATTTTGGGGTGTCTTGGTAAGTTCAGGCATCTAAGACCAGTTACCCAGGAAGGCGTATTATGTGACCCATGATAGTAGCCAAATAACCAGAATGTACAACGGTGATAGCAGCAAGCAGGTTGAGGGTTTGCATGGCATTGAGGCCATGATCAGTTCTTCATTCCACAACCTCCATGTTGATGGAATGGGTTCACCAGACTTGGACCACCCCAAACCCGTTCCATGGGAGTCAGCCAGTGTTGAACCTTGTGGTGATAAATAAAATTATAATGCGTTATGTTATATTCTAGAGGTCTCTGAGAATTTGTAATAGTATTACTTGCAAGACATATCGAGTATTAAATTTAAAATAGAGAAAACTTGCCCAAGTTATGCTAAGGAATCTTAAAGAACATATTTTTCTCTAGTCTACCTTGTTTCACATTCTGGTTCCTCTTGAAAATTCAGTAGTAAGCGTTTAAACATTGCAGGCCTTCCCCTCATTTTTAACATTCATTTCTGTGCTTGCTTTATGAGATGTCTTAACAACAGCCAGCTTTTATGTAAATTGTAAGATTAGAAGTTAATGTCTTGTGCAAAAGCTAAATGATGAAGAGGACCTTTTTTATTAAAAAGGATACAAATTCAGTTGAAGTGGAATAAAACAGACTTCCTTGACACCTTCAGAATATTAAACAAATTTTACATCCACCTGCTTCAGCCTTCAACAGTTACTTTTGTAGGAACTAAGAAAATGAGGACTCGGTGCTAATCTTTGCACGTTTATATTTATGTCATATATGCTTCTATCATTGTCAAGTCTTAAGCTTATGTGCAGAATTAATGTAGCTGATACTTTTACAGTCCTTGCAGTTTACATTTAAAATCCTATTTGACTGTCACGTTAGTTTGGTGAAGAAGGCAGTTTGGCATGTGAAATAGATTCCAGAACCTTGCACGGGATGTTGAGTCAAAAAATGGGATTCCATATCTATTCATTATTTTCTTTGGTCACTACATTTTATTGGTTATGGCACTGCAATTCCATGACTCGTGCACAACTTATTATGAGGTTATTCTAATACGAACAAAAAGAAAAGAATGTAAAATATTGAAATGGTTAACACTGATTTTTCATTACTTTACTAGCAAATGCCCATTCAGATGTGTGTATGTGGATGGAAGCCTAGCCTAGCGATGAGGGAGCCATTGCATACCAAGCTAGTTTTCCCCGATTGACCACAGTCTTGGAGAACGTATCTTAAAACTAGATTAAATTTATAACTAGAAATGGATGGAACCACTGAGTTTTGTTACAGAAATGTTTGGGTGCAAAGGAACTTTCAGACATGATTATGCTTGAACTTCTGGAAATGTATTCCATAGATTGTTTCATACTCTGCAGGAAAGACTCTCCTCCCTGAAAGAGAGGGGAGTGGTTGTGGGCGGGAGCCCGAACACCGCTCCTAGCAGGGGGCGTTGCCCCCTGCCTCCAGCTCACCTGGCTGGCACTCACGCCCCCCGGTGGCCGCCCAACCAGGTGCCATGGGGGGGGCGTGTCCAGCAGCCTTTATGCTGCAGTGCCAGCCTCTCCCCGGCCATAGTTTTACTTCCAAACTTATCATAGTCTGAAACTCTGAAATTTTAGGCCACACCACATTTCCAGAGAAGCTAACTTTCCATCCTAACATAAAGACATCATTATACAATGTCAGCCAAGAAGGTCTCTACATGCAATAGTTGGATTTATTATATTTATCTATGAAAAAGCTGTGTTTGTGGTTTTGTGTAGTTTCATTGTAACAAACTATTAAAATATTATATTTTTAATATTTTTTCTAAAAATATAAATTATTATATTTTCTCTTTTTTTGAAAAAAATGGCTTTTTAAAAAGAAAAAGCAGAAACGAAACAATACTTTGTTTTAAAGATAAATCTGGTCCTGTGCTAGCATTTTGGATCAATTCTCAGGCAATTCAGATCCACCTCACTTTTTGCCTTGGAGTCAGGTATATTTAATGGGCAAAAGCTGCACTACTATTGTATGGTGGCAGTCTGGCCCTATTTAATATTTTGTGAAAAAGTTATAGATCTTCTTCCACATATTCTTAACGACGGCTATACAAAGCTGTTTCCATTTAGGAATAATATTTTTAAAGCTCCTCATGTTCTTAATATCCATAGGATAAAGTCTATCAACATGAAGATAATAAAGGATTTGCAGTCCAGTGAATAGTACAAACCACACGCAGATTAACATCCATTTTCTCATATCCCCAGCTAGGCCATACAAATAATAAAGGTATTAATGGAGATCAAGGTATATAAACCAGGACAGCATATAAATCTTTCAGAATGAGAACAAACGCTCTCTTCAGCGGGTCCTGGGGATGGAGCTACTGTCTGGCAGCAATGTACCAAACATTTGAAATACCCTGAACCTGGAAAAACCATTTACATGAATGAAACCATTATATTGTTAATAGTGAAGATGTTACAAGCCGCCTTCTAACACATACAAAGCAAACACAATATACCAGCGTGTTTCCCCCAAAAGAAATTCTTTAAAAAATATTTTTCGTTTTCAACTTTTACAAACATTTTAGCCAGAAAACAGTCTTTTCTCCCCTCCCTCCTGCAGTTATTTATTTCATATCTTTTTATTACTGCATATCCAATTCAAATATATTTATAATTTTTCCCTTATCCTCCTTTTAATTAACTCTTACTGTACGTGTTTATTTCAGTCCCACTAGGGTTTTAATTTGTTGACAATGTGCCCTCAAATAATCAATACATTTTCCCCATTCTATTTTAAAAGGTCTCTCTTCTTGATTTCCTATTCTTCTGGCAAATTTCGCCATTTCTGCGCATTCCATTAGTTTTAATTGCCAGTCTCCATTAGTCAGAACTGTTCATTCCTTCCATCTTTGGGCATAAATCATTTGAGCAGCCTTGTGTGTTTCCCAAACTTGGTTCTCCGGCTGTTTCTGGACTACAACTCCCATCATCCCTATCTGGCAGGACCAGTAGCCAGGGGTGATGGGAATTGTAGTCCAAAAACATCTGGAGAACCAAATTTGAGAAGCACTGCACTATACCAAGAGGCTTCATGAAATTGGGCAGAGTGTTGTCTCCCTGTGCTTTCTTTCCATGTCTGTGGCTACAAGCTCATGTCATCCCAGGTTAAGTGACATCTATTTGTCTCATCGTGGGACACGGGTGGCACTGTGGGTAAAACCTCAGCGCCTAGGACTTGCCGATCGCATGGTCGGTGGTTCGA
Organism: Podarcis bocagei; assembly: GCF_964188305.1. Taxonomy (NCBI): domain Eukaryota; kingdom Metazoa; phylum Chordata; class Lepidosauria; order Squamata; family Lacertidae; genus Podarcis; species Podarcis bocagei. Next base: position 14,607,431 of record NC_138130.1, read on the forward strand.
ATCCCCGCGGCGGGGTGCACTCCCGCTGCTCGGTCCCAGCGCCTGCCAACCTAGCAGTTCGAAAGCACCCCCGGGTGCAAGTAGATAAATAGGAACCGCTTACTGGCTGGAAGGTAAACGCCGTTTCCGTGTGCTGCGCTGGCTCACCAGATGCGGCTTTGTCACACTGGCCATGTGACCCGGAAGTGTCTCCGGACAGCACTGGCCCCCGGCCTCTTGAGTGAGATGGGCGCACAACCCTAGAGTCTGTCAAGACTGGCCCGTACGTGCAGGGGTACCTTTACCTTTTTATTTGTCTCATCACATCAGCTGATGTTCATTCCCATTCAAAGCCTGATCCCATTGACAAAGAGTTGGGTTTGTTTTGCTAGAGAGTATACTACCTTACGGCCAAATACCGTATTGACCTGAATATAAGCCACACTTCCCCCCAAAAAAATTCTGACCATGAAAAGTTAAAATGTGGCTTAAATTCATGACCTAACCTGATCCAAAACACCCACCCACCCCACTCACACACAAAAACAAAGATCACCACAGCCAATCACAAACAAACAACCACACCCTAGGCCAATCCCAACCTCTCTCACCACCAAAGAAACACAAATGAGCAGCAGAGAACCTGCACGAGCAACGCTGACACCAATTAAGCAAACTAGAAACATCGCCACCCGACCCCACCCCCACCCCCACCTATCTCCCCCCCTTTCCCCCCTAATGTCTCAACAAAAAAATAAAATAAAAAAGAATGACTACATAAGGTGTTTGAACTTAAAAATAAAAAATAAAAAATTTGCGACCTTACAAAAATTGGCTTTTACAATATCACTGATGAAACATGCTAGACCTTCTTTGCCAGCCGAGTTTGCGCAGTGACTGGGGCGATGGAATAAAAACCTGCCCGCAAAATCTTTGCTTACGTTTATTTTTAAATAATAATCAAACAGCTGCAAAACACCCCTTGTCAAAAGCTCACAGATGTGCTGCCATGCAGATTATAATTACAAACACACATCTCTAAGTAGCACCATTGACCACATCAATATTAAGAAAACCCAACAAAAAATGGCTTAAATTCGTGACCTTACAAAAATGGGCCTTTATGATATCGCTGCTGAGACAGACTTACGGTAAAATGGAACAAAAAATGTTTTATTGCCGATTTGTGAGGTTGAGACTGTTGTGCAATTAATTCTAATGTCACTCATTGCGTTTACTTACGGGTCCTCTGTAGTACCCATAGGATTTACTTCTACATTTGCCATTTTATGGATGTGAGTGCCTACGGAATTTTAAGGGAGTGACTTATATTTGGGTATTGTCTCTCCCTCCCCCCCCCCCCCCCCCCGAATTTTAAAAGTGCGGCTTATTTGCGGCTTATATTTGGGCCAATACGGTACTTGCCAACCAAACCCCCATTTTTGCAGCAGCCCAAACCTTCACATAGCAAGATGTTTAAACTTAACGTAATATATATATATATATATATATATATATATATATATATATATATATATTACAATAGTGCTGAAAAGCTTCTGTATAAACATTGGCTTGGTCTTAATGATGTTTAATACAACCATGACATTTTTGAAAGGACTTTCCTTTGGCTTCTGTTCAAGTTGTCAAAACAAAAATAAAAATTGATAAGGTTGCCATATGGAGCCATTTATTCTGGGAGAAATATATAAATTTAATCATACTGTAGATGACAGCTATGATAATTAGCATAGATTTGCCTCCCTTCCCATTTTTTAATCAAACAAAGCTTCCTGAAATCCACAGGAGTAGCTGATTCTGTAATATAACTTATTTGAATTCCAGGAAATCATGGCTGCTTTCTTTTATAAGGACTACAAGGAAACTTGTAGTAATCACTTAGCAATAACCTGTAAATAATAATCATTAGAGAGTTGGACCAGGAGTGGGGAGACCCATTTTCCCATCCCTAAGGTAAAGGTAAAGGGACCCCTGACCATTAGGTCCAGTTGTGACTGACTCTGGGGTTGCGGCACTCATCTCGCTTTATTGGCCGAGGGAGCCGGCGTACAGCTTCCGGGTCATGTGGCCAGCATGACTAAGCCGCTTCTGGTGAACCAGAGCAGTGCACGGAAACACCATTTACCTTCCCGCCGGAGCAGTACCTATTTATCTACTTGCACTTTGACGTGCTTTCGAGCTGCTAGGTTGGCAGGAGCAGGGACCAAACAACGGGGGCTCACCCCGTCGCGGGGATTCGAACCACCAACCTTCTGATTGGCAAGTCCTAGGCTCTGTGGTTTAACCCACAGCTCCACCCATGTTCCCATCCCTACTCGGTAGCAAAAACCTGCTTGGGGGAAACTTATCACAATCTATTAGCCTACCATGTAAGGATAAAAAAGGGGGGCTGAGTGATGCACAATGTCTTTTTATATGGTCTCCAACACTGTGGAGAATGATTATTATTACTGCTGTATTTGGCTATTGTTATGATTTCCCCCCCTGGAGACACAATTATAATAATGTCAGATGATTGGCAGGTGGGCAGCCTGACTCACCTATCAAACTTGGCTTGTGGGGATCAGAAAGAAAAGGATTCATGATTGTGGAATTCAGATATAAAAATTTACCGCATGCTATAGTTTAAGAGAAAATTATATGAAAACGATATATCGTTGGTCTCTAACACCAAGTAAATTGGCAAAAATTTATAAATCTAAATCAAACAAATGTTGGAAATGTAAAGAGAAAGAAGGTTCTTTTTATCCTATGTGGTGGTCTTGTAGTAAGGTTCAAGCTTACTGGGAAATGATATATAATGAATTGAAAAGGGTGTTCAAAATAACTCTTATTTAAAAAATCAGAAGCTTTTATTTTGGGAATTATAGGGACAGAACTACCTAAATTGTATAGAAATTTATTTATGTATGTGACTATAGTGGCAAGAATGTTACTTGCCCCAAAATGTAAAGAAGCAGAAGTCCCAGCAAAGGAAGAATGGATACAAAAACGTATGGAATATGCAGAAATGGCAAAACTTACCGGAAAAATAAGAAATCAAGATAACAAACTTTTTTATAAAAGAATGGAAATGGTTTATTGAATATTTACAGATAAATTGTAAACAGATAAAAACATTAGCAGGATTATTGCAATAACCTGCAGTTTTATAAGAGTATATATTTATAGTAGGTAACTAAATGAGCAAGTTAAATGAATTTGGATATGCAGAAGATATTAAAAATGATAATTAAGGAACCGCGGAAAGAGGAGGAAGGAAGTCAATTTTTGAAATGACAAATGGATTGTAAAACTAATGAAATATATAAATTTGAGAAGTATAACTAAAAAACGTAAAAGGAAGGAAGGAAGGAAGGAAGGAAGGAAGGAAGGAAGGAAGGAAGGAAGGAAGGAAGGAAGGAAGGATTCAGCTCGCTTGCCCTTTTCCTCTTTGGGGCTTGGCGAATTGGGAAACTAGCTTGGCCTTTAAAGTTGGCCATGGCAAAATAGCTGCAGTGAAAGTCAAACGCTTTTAAGTCCAGAGTTTTGTGAAACTGAGAATCCTGTTTCCCTTTCCTCCTCCCTGCCCCCACAACATGAGCACCAGCAATATTGCTGCCTACAGTCATTTATATTTATATTTTTGAAAATATTCTCCTAAGCTTTTCATTTGTTTTTCTGTCAGAGTGAGACTTTAATGTAATATACTTGCAAATACCTGCATGTATGCTGATTTGAACATTTCCCAAAGTGGAAAAAAGAAGAAGAAGAAATCGAAAGTGGAAATATACTTTTGCTTCTACTAAAGCAAAACAATACTGAGATGGGTGAAAGCAGAAATATTAAAACAGGCTAATATAATTTCCACCTGAACTTAAGGGCTGTTGATACTAACATTGCCTAATCACTCTTTCATCAGGATAAAAAGTTGATGTCTGAAGAATTGCTAGAAAGTAGATTACTGATTTATTGATGTTTAATTCATAATTATTTGTTTTCCTCTGACTTTTCCCATTTTGACCATTGACGATGACTAAAACCAGTTGGTTCCTGCAGCTCTTCGCAGTTTAAACACATTCTATGAGGTAAAAATTTCCCCTTATTTTCAGGGCTAAGTGATTATTCCATTTGCAGAAACTCTTGAATCCCAGAAGAAAAAAATACTTACTCATGGAAGGCATTGCAAACCTATCCTTTGTGTATTTTCATTCCCCAGATCGAACCATTGCTTAAATCTAGCACTGCTTGTCTATGCTTGAAGCACCAGTATAAGCGGTAGGAGACTTCCGGGTTAGCGCCACCAGCAATGGCGGATTTCCTCTGATCTGGAGGAATCCGCTCCGTGGAAATCAGGGTCTGGACCTCCACGGCGAGGCGGAGACCCATCAAAAACCACAGGCGGGAGAAGCCTGTGGACCTGGGATTTGGCTGGCGCCTTTTGCGCCTCCCGTACTCACGGGGAAACCCAGTTACGGGGATCTGGAGCGACGTGGGGTGAGCGGTGCGGTGCTTCGAACTGATTGCTCTTTTCACGGAGTGAAGCCGCATTGCTGTTGCCGGAGAGCGCTGACTTTTTTCCTGTGGACAATTGGACTCTAAACAAGTACCCGTGAGTAGAACGGAAAATTGGATTATTAAACTTCGTAATTTGGCATCGGAGCGGGAAGGTCTAAACAGGAAGTCCGCCTTCCGCTTTTGTAAATAGTTTGAAGCAAAGACATCGCAAGCTAAAGTCCGGAAAGTTATTTGTAAAGGACTAAATTTCCATCGGTTAAAACTGCAAAACCCCCCTTGGAAGCAGGAGAAGAGGGGGGAAATCTTAAATTGTTCAAGCCTGCAGGAGAGAGAGTAAAGAAAGATAAATTTCTATCGTCTTGAACCTGGGAATGGGCTGTCAAAGACGGACATTTTGGGAAAGTTCATTGACTGTGAATAGAACGTATGTTGACAGATAGTCAAATAAGAGAAACATATTGATTCCAATGTTTCCTTTTGCACTAAAAAGGAACAAATATTTGAAAAACGAAAGTAATTTTGTTGCCGGATCTGCTTGTAAAAGGATGGATACAAATAGAAATTGTTTCCTCTAGAGGGAGCTTTTGAACTGTTGTTGGAGTGGACCTGGGGAACTCTACAGCTGTAGAAATTAAAGATCGTGAGAACTAGACATTGACCTTGAACAAGAATGTGGGCAGAGGAAGTCTTAGTGATTGCTCTTTGCAAAACAAGTGCCCTACTGGAACAGCTTCATGAGAAGATGGATTTGATGACTACTGCAATTGATAATTTCGGACAAACAGTGAATATCTATATAGAACCTGCTCAGGAACTGACCCAAGAATCTGCTCTGACAGAGCAAGCTGTGGAGAAGACAAAGGAGGAGGTTGTTGTTGAACCTCAAGTAATACAAGTCGAGAAAGCTGCGGCCCTGCAGGAACATAAGTTGTTGCTTCTGAGGACTGAATCTGGAGTGAGTCAGACTTGGAGAGATGGAGTCCTCTTGGGACTGGAGATGGCAAGTTGGTCAGACCCCCCCCTATGCAGGGATGTCCTGGCTTTTGGGATCTGGTTTTGGGTCAGGGGGAGACTGGAGTAGTCGAGGCCCTTAACTTTGGAGGGACATTGAAGTATGCTTTGAAATATTTTTTGGATTTTGGTGCTGACCATGGAGAATGGGCTGACCTGTCGAGAAGGGATAAAGACATCCTTAGGTTGTTTCCCCGAGATCTACTCCTCAGTAATAAAGGAAGGAAATCAAGAACAAGACCAGCAGAAGACAAAGTAAAGTGCAGGTACAAATATGAAGAAGATCTGCAGAAGGGACATGGAAAAGAGTTAAGAGCCTCGGACATAAGATCACCAGGTTGATGGACTAGATGGAATAGACAGAAAGGACTGACAGAACCCGAGACCAGGAAGAAGAGACGGTGGATGAAGATTGGAAGAAATTTTAAAAATTTATTTAGAGAAATATTGTAAAATTAATGAGTGCTAGAAAAATCTTGGAATGAAACTATTAGACTTTAGTAGAAATGTTATAAGGAGTTATGTATAAATATGTTTTCAAGTTCTAGGGCTTTTTATGGTAAGATAAGGTTAAAATAAATTAAGACAACTAAAGGACAGCATACAGTGAAAGATGGAAAGGATTTGCTGAGATAATTAATAATTAGAATACAAAAAAGGGAGGTGTGAGGAGGTCGATGAAACAAGTTAATGAAGATAAGGATATGGGGATATTGGATTTGTTTTTAAATTTATTCTTTTGCTCTTGTTTTTGATTTTGATGTATTGTATGTTTTGTACTTTTTTCTTCTTTTTACTGTTTAATTTCTTTTTTCCTGTTTTTTTCTTTTTTCTTTTTTTCCTGTAACCTTAAATCCCCAATAAATATCATTTTAAAAAAAAGAAGCACCAGTATAAGCTGTAAAGTTAGATTCTTCTTTTCAAAGTGAAGTCTGAAACTTAAGATGGTTCTCTTTTTTCTTTTCCTTTGAAGACCATGTCCCAGTTGGATGATAAAAGTGAAGCAAGTTTAACTGAACCAGAATGTACACCTTCTGAAACTTTAGGTTTCTTTCTTAAAATGTTTTAAATTCTCAAGTTTGTTAATTTCTTTTATTTTTATTAACCAGTTTTGCAGTCCACCCTTCATAACATGGTGGTCACAAAGCAGCTTGGAACATCATATCTAGAAAGAAAACAAAGACTACAATACAATACAATACAATACAATACAATACCAATAAGAAAGTATCCAATATAAAACCACTAAAAATGGACAACATCATATCAAGGAAAGCTAAGAACTTAAACATCTGCTGGAACCAAAGTAACAGCATACGTTTCTTCAAAATGTGAGAGAACAGGTTACCTTGTAAGAGCTGTTGTTAGGTATATAAGTAAGTTCAAATGAACTTTAGAAGAAGAGAAGAATTATGCTGATCAGATCAAAGACATCTCTCATCTAGCATCCTGTTTCCCACAGCACCCAACTAGTTGCATATGAGAAACCCACAAGTAGACAGTAGGTCAATAGTCCCCTTGCACTGTTGTTTCCACATGCCTGGTATTCCAAGGCATCTAATCTTGGAAGGCAATATATAGCAGGGCTGGGAAGCTTTTCTTGCTGGTCTCCTCTGGACGTTCCAGAATACAGTTTCCATCATTCTTGACCATCAAACGTGTTTGTTGGGGCTGATAGGAAGCTGTTGCACTACCTGTGAGATTTTGATCAGCTTCGCCCATCTGAAGCTGATACAGGCTCGTCTTATCTTGAGCCCAAGCAGAGCGTTGTCACACAGCAGAAGGATAAGCAGGTAATGTGCCACATGCTGACTTTATTTACACTCTAAGATGAGAGCATACAAACTTGCATCCTGCCTCTGTGAGAGCAGAGAAGCAACTCACTCTCTAACAAAGAAACCGAGAGAACACTGAACACTGAAAAACAGGAAACCAGAGTACGTCACATCCAGTCTCCCATTCCCGTGGGAAACCAACAGTAACTCTGACTGTGGAATGTAAACAATTGTCTTGTGACAAGCATTTTGCTGCTCAGTGAGGGAAACAGAAACCAACATCCTCCCCCTTTCTGTGAACATCACTGGGCAGCATGTTCGTACAGTATCAGTACAAACACAACATCTGCACATAGGTACAGTGTTGATCCCTTGATAAAATCTTGGACAATACATCAGCAGGAATTTCATTACCTGGCATATAGGACACCGTTACGAGTCCCTTCTGAATACATTCCCTAGCATATTGCAGTTTCAATTGCAAGTGCTTCGTGCTTTACTTACAACCTTCAGAATTCAGCAAAGCCAAACATGCTTTGTTGCCCTGCTAAACCTGGATTGGACATTTGACAGGAATTTTCATGTCTTTGCACAATTGTAACAACCATTCACAATCTTTAAGTGAATAAGACAAGATTTCAAAAAAAAATCTTTTTCTGCCGGTTAAGTTGTCGAGGGATGATTTCTTTTCCTGTGATAAAAAGCCTTCTGTTTCGACCGCCAAACCTTTCAGGGGAGCATTTGCAACCGTTTGGCACCACTTTAGAGTGAATTGGAGAAGGTGAGATTTTTTCTGAAATTGTGACCCCGGTGCTTAGGGATTTTTTCAAAAAAATCTTTTTCCACCGGTAAAGTTGTCGACGCCTTATTTCTTGTCCTGTGATAAAAAGCCTTCTGTTTTGAATGCCAAACCTTTCAGGAGAGCATTTCCAACCATTTGGTTTGGCACCATTTTTGAGTGAATTTGCGAATGTAAGTTTTTTTCTGAAATTGTGACCCCGGGGTTTAGGGATTTTTACAAAAAAATCTTTATCAACCGCTTAAGTTGTTGAGTGCTGATTTCTTGTTCTATGATAAAAAAGCCTTCTATTTCGACCACCAAACCTTTCAGGGGAGTATTTGCAACCGTTTGGCACCAATTGTGAGTGAATTGCCGAACGTCAGATTTTTGCTGAAATTGTGACCCCGGGGCTTAGGGATTTTTTCAAAAAAAATATCTTTTTCTGCTGGTAAAGTTGTCGAGGGCTGATTTCTTGTCCTGTGATAAAAAGCCTTCTGTTTCAACCGCCAAACCTTTCAGGGGAGCATTTGAAACCGTTTGGCACCATTTTTTTAGTGAATAGGAGAACGTTAGTTTTATTCTGAAATTGTGACCCCGGGACTTAGCGATTTTTACAAAAAAATCTTTATCCACCACTTAAGTTGTCGAGGGCTGATTTCTTGTCCTGTGATAAAAAGCCTTCTGTTTCGACCGGCAAACCTTTCAGAGGAGTATTTGCAACCGTTTGGCACAATTTGTGAGTGAATTGCAGAACGTCAGATTTTTGCTGAAATTGTGACCCCGGGGCTTAGGGATTTTTTCAAAAAAATCTTTTTCCGCCCGTTAAGTTGTCGACGGCTGACTTCTTGTCCTGTGATAAAAAGCCTTCTGTTTCGACGGCCAAACCTTTCAGGGGAGCATTTCCAACCATTTGGCACCATTTTTGAGTGAATTGAAGAAAGTCAGATTTTTGATGAAATTGTGACCCCGGGGCTTTGGGATCTTTTCAAAAAAATCTTTTTCTGCGGTGAAGTTGTTGAGGGCTGATTTATTGTCCTGTGATAAAAAGCCTTCGGTTTCGACCGCAAAACCTCTCAGGGGAGCATTTGCAACCTTTTGGCACCATTTTTGAGTGAATTGCCGAAAGTCAGATTTTTGATGAAATTGTGACCCCTGGGCTTAGGGATATTTTCAAAAAAAAAATTTTTTTGCCGGTGAAGTTGTTGAGGGCTGATTTCTTGTCCTGTGATAAAAAGCCTTCGGTTTCGACCGCCAAACCTCTCAGAGGAGCAATTACAACCGTTTGGCACCATTTTTGAGTGAATTGAAGAAAGTCAGATTTTTGATGAAATTGTGACCCTGGGGCTTAGGGATTTTTTCAAAAAAATCTTTTTCTGCTGGTTAACTTGTCGAGAGCTGATTTCTTATCCTGTGATAAAAGCCTTCTGTTTCGAACGCAAAACCTCTCAGAGGAGCATTTGCAACCATTTGGCACCATTTTTGAGTGAATTGCCGAAAGTCAGATTTTTGATGAAATAGTGATCGCGGGGCTTAGGGATTTTTTCAAAAAAATCTTTTTCTGCCGGTTAAGTTGTTGAGGGCTGATTTCTTGTCCTGTGATAAAAAGCCTTCTGTTTTGACCGCCAAACCTCTCAGGGGAGCATTTGCAACCATTCCGCACCATTTTTGAGTGAATTGCCGAAAGTCAGATTTTTGCTGAAATTGTGACCCCGGGGCTTAGGGATTTTTGCAAAGAATTATTTTTCTGCCGCTTAAGTTGTTGAGGGCTTATTTCTTGTCCTGCGATAAAAAGCCTTCTGTTTCGACCGCCAAACCTTTCAGGGGAGCATTTGCAACCGTTTGGCACCATTATTGAATGATTTGCAGAAAATCAGATTTTTTCTGGAATTGTGACCCCGGGGCTTAGGGATTTTTTCAAAAAAATCTTTTTCCGCCTGTTAAGTTGTCGAGGGCTGACTTCTTGTCCTGTGATAAAAAGCCTTCTGTTTCGACCGCCAAACCTCTCAGAGGAGCAATTGCAACCGTTTGGCACCATTTTTGAGTGAATTGAAGAAAGTCAGATTTTTTGTGAAATTGTGTCCCCCGGGGCTTAGGGATTTTTTCAAAAAAATCTTTTTCTGCCGGTTAACTTGCCGAGGGCTGATTTCTTATCCTGTGATAAAAGCCTTCTGTTTCGAACGCAAAACCTCTCAGGGGAGCATTTGCAACCATTTGGCACCTTTTGGAGTGAATTGCCGAAAGTCAGATTTTTGCTGAAATTGTGACCACGGAGCTTTGGGATTTTTTCAAAAAAATCTTTTTCTGCCGGTTAAGTTGTTGAGGGCTGACTTCTTGTCCTGTGATAAAAAGCCTTCTGTTTCGACCGCAAAACCTCTCAGGGGAGCATTTGCAACTATTTGGCAGCATTTTTGAGTGAATTGGAGAACTTCAGATTTTTTATGAAATTGTGACCCCGGGGCTTAGTGATTTTTTCAAAAAAATCTTTTTCTGCCGGTGAAGTTGTTGAGGGCTGATTTATTGTCCTGTGATAAAAAGCCTTCTGTTTCGAACGCAAAACCTCTCAGGGGAGCATTTGGAACCATTTGGCACAATCTGTGAGTGAATTGCAGAACGTCAGATTTTTGCTGAAATTGTGACCCCGGGGCTTAGGGATTTTTTCAAAAAATTCTTTTTCTGCCGGTTAAGTTGTTGAGGGCTGATTTCTTGTCCTGTGATAAAAAGCCTTCTGTTTTGACCGCCAAACCTCTCAGGGGAGCATTTGCAACCGTTCCGCACCATTTTTGAGTGAATTGCCGAAAGTCAGATTTTTGATGAAATTGTGACCCCTGGGCTTAGGGATATTTTCAAAAAAAAAATTTTTTTGCTGGTGAAGTTGTTGAGGGCTGATTTCTTGTCCTGTGATAAAAAGCCTTCGGTTTCGACCGCCAAACCTCTCAGAGGAGCAATTACAACCGTTTGGCACCATTTTTGAGTGAATTGAAGAAAGTCAGATTTTTGATGAAATTGTGACCCTGGGGCTTAGGGATTTTTTCAAAAAAATCTTTTTCTGCTGGTTAACTTGTCGAGAGCTGATTTCTTATCCTGTGATAAAAGCCTTCTGTTTCGAACGCAAAACCACTCAGAGGAGCATTTGCAACCATTTGGCACCATTTTTGAGTGAATTGCCGAAAGTCAGATTTTTGATGAAATAGTGATCGCGGGGCTTAGGGATTTTTTCAAAAAAATCTTTTTCTGCCGGTTAAGTTGTTGAGGGCTGATTTCTTGTCCTGTGATAAAAAGCCTTCTGTTTTGACCGCCAAACCTCTCAGGGGAGCATTTGCAACCATTCCACACCATTTTTGAGTGAATTGCCGAAAGTCAGATTTTTGCTGAAATTGTGACCCCGGGGCTTAGGGATTTTTTCAAAAAAAATCTTTTTCTGCTGGTTAACTTGTCGAGAGCTGATTTCTTATCCTGTGATAAAAGCCTTCTGTTTCGAACGCAAAACCTCTCAGAGGAGCATTTGCAACCATTCCGCACCATTTTTGAGTGAATTGCCGAAAGTCAGATTTTTGATGAAATAGTGATCGCGGGGCTTAGGGATTTTTTCAAAAAAATCTTTTTCTGCCGGTTAAGTTGTTGAGGGCTGATTTCTTGTCCTGTGATAAAAAGCCTTCTGTTTTGACCGCCAAACCTCTCAGGGGAGCATTTGCAACCATTCCGCACCATTTTTGAGTGAATTGCCGAAAGTCAGATTTTTGCTGAAATTGTGACCCCGGGGCTTAGGGATTTTTGCAAAGAATTATTTTTCCGCTGCTTAAGTTGTTGAGGGCTTATTTCTTGTCCTGCGATTAAAAGCCTTCTGTTTCGACCGCCAAACCTTTCAGGGGAGCATTTGCAACCGTTTGGCACCATTATTGAATGATTTGCAGAAAATCAGATTTTTTCTGGAATTGTGACCCCGGGGCTTAGGGATTTTTTCAAAAAAATCTTTTTCCGCCTGTTAAGTTGTCGAGGGCTGACTTCTTGTCCTGTGATAAAAAGCCTTCTGTTTCGACCGCCAAACCTCTCAGAGGAGCAATTGCAACCGTTTGGCACCATTTTTGAGTGAATTGAAGAAAGTCAGATTTTTTGTGAAATTGTGTCCCCCGGGGCTTAGGGATTTTTTCAAAAAAATCTTTTTCTGCCGGTTAACTTGCCGAGGGCTGATTTCTTATCCTGTGATAAAAGCCTTCTGTTTCGAACGCAAAACCTCTCAGGGGAGCATTTGCAACCATTTGGCACCTTTTGGAGTGAATTGCCGAAAGTCAGATTTTTGCTGAAATTGTGACCACGGAGCTTTGGGATTTTTTCAAAAAAATCTTTTTCTGCCGGTTAAGTTGTTGAGGGCTGACTTCTTGTCCTGTGATAAAAAGCCTTCTGTTTCGACCGCAAAACCTCTCAGGGGAGCATTTGCAACTATTTGGCAGCATTTTTGAGTGAATTGGAGAACTTCAGATTTTTTATGAAATTGTGACCCCGGGGCTTAGTGATTTTTTCAAAAAAATCTTTTTCTGCCGGTGAAGTTGTTGAGGGCTGATTTATTGTCCTGTGATAAAAAGCCTTCTGTTTCGAACGCAAAACCTCTCAGGGGAGCATTTGGAACCATTTGGCACAATCTGTGAGTGAATTGCAGAACGTCAGATTTTTGCTGAAATTGTGACCCCGGGGCTTAGGGATTTTTTCAAAAAATTCTTTTTCTGCCGGTTAAGTTGTTGAGGGCTGATTTCTTGTCCTGTGATAAAAAGCCTTCTGTTTTGACCGCCAAACCTCTCAGGGGAGCATTTGCAACCGTTCCGCACCATTTTTGAGTGAATTGCCGAAAGTCAGATTTTGGCTGAAATTGTGACCCTGGGGCTTAGGGATTTTTGCAAAGAATTATATTTCCGCCGCTTAAGTTGTTGAGGGCTTATTTCTTGTCCTGCGATAAAAAGCCTTCTGTTTCGACCGCCAAAGCTCTCAGAGGAGCATTTGCAACCGTTCCACACCATTTTTGAGTGAATTGCCGAAAGTCAGATTTTTGCTGGAATTGTGACCCCGGGTCTTAGGGATTTTTTCAAAAAAATCTTTTTCCGCCGGTTAAGTTGTTGAGGGCTGACTTCTTATCCTGTGATAAAAGCCTTCTGTTTCGAACGCAAAACCTCTCAGGGGAGCATTTGCAACTATTAGGGAGCATTTTTGAGTTAATTGGATAACTTCAGATTTTTTATGTAATTGTGACCCCGGGGCTTAGTGATTTTTTCAAAAAATCTTTTTCTGCCGGTGAAGTTGTTGAGGGCTGATTTATTGTCTTGTGATAAAAAGCCTTCTGTTTCGACCGCAAAACCTCTCAGGGGAGCATTTGCAACCCTTTGGCACCATTTTTGAGTCAATTGAAGAAAGTCAGATTTTTGATGAAATTGTGACTCCGGGGCTTAGGGATATTTTCAAAAAAATATTTTTCTGCCGGTGAAGTTGTTGAGGGCTGATTTCTTGTCCTGTGATCAAAGCCTTCTGTTTCATTCGGCAAACCTTTCAGGGGAGCATTTGCAACCGTTCGGCACCATTTTTGAGTGAATTGCCGAAAGTCAGATTTATTATGAAATTGTGACCCCGGGGCTTAGGGATTTTTTCAAAGAAATCTTTTTCTGCCGGTGAAGTTGTAGTGGGCTGATTTCTCGTCCTGTGATAGAAAGCTTTCTGTTTCGACCGGCAAACCTTTCAGAGGAGCATTTGCAAAGGTTTGGCACCATTATTAAGTGAATTGCCGAAAGTCAGATTTTTTATGAAATTGTGACCCCGGGGCTTCGGGATTTTTTCAAAAAAATCTTTTTCTGCCGGTGAAGTTGTTGAGGGCTGATTTCTTGTCTTGTGATCAAAGCCTTCTGTTTCGATCGGCAAACCTTTCAGAGGAGCGTTTGCAACCGTTTGGCACCATTTTTGAGTGAATTGCCGAAAGTCAGATTTTTTATGAAATTGTGACCCTGGGGCTTAGGGATTTTTTTCAAAAAAATCTTTTTCTGCCATTTCAGTTTTTGAGGGCTAATTTCTTTACCTGAGATTAAAAGCCTTCTGTTTCGACCGCCAAAGCTCTCAGGGGAGCATTTGCAACCGTTCCACACCATTTTTGAGTGAATTGCCGAAAGTCAGATTTTTGCTGGAATTGTGACCCCGGGTCTTAGGGATTTTTTCAAAAAAATCTTTTTCCGCCCGTTAAGTTGTTGAGGGCTGACTTCTTGTCCTGTGATAAAAAACTTTCTGTTTTGACCGCCAAACCTCTCAGGGGAGCATTTGCAACCGTTTGGCACCATTTTTGAGTGAATTGCCGAACGTGAGATTTTTCCGGAAATTGTGACCCCGGGGCTTAGGGATTTTTTCAAAAAAATATTTTTCTGCCTGTGAAGTTGTTGAGGGCTGATTTCTTGTCCTGTGATAAAAGCCTTCTGTTTCGAACGCAAAACCTCTCAGGGGAGCATTTGCAACCATTTGGCACCATTTTTGAGTGAATTGGAGAACTTCCGATTTTTTATGAAATTGTGACCCCGGGGCTTAGGGATTTTTTCAAAAAAATCTTTTTCTGCCGGTGAAGTTGTTGAGGGATGATTTCTTTTCCTGTGATAAAAAGCCTTCTGTTTTGACTGCCAAACCTTTCAGGGGAGCATTTGCAACTGTTTGGCACCATTTTTGAGTGAATTGCCGAAAGTCAGATTTTTCCTGAAATTCTGACCCCGGGGTTTAGGGATTTTTTCAAAAAAATCTTTTTCTGCCGGTTACGTTGTTGAGGGCTGATTTCTTGTCCTGTGATAAAAGCCTTCTGTTTCGACCGCAAAACCTCTCAGGGGAGCATTTGCAACCATTTGGCACCATTTTTGAGTGAATTGGAGAACTTCAGATTTTTTATGAAATTGTGACCCCGGGGCTTAGGGATTTTTTCAAAAAAATCTTTTTCTGCCGGTGAAGTTGTTGAGGGCTGATTTCTTTTCCTGTGATAAAAAGCCTTCTGTTTCGACCGGCAAACCTCTCAGGGGAGCATTTGCAGCCGTTTGGCACCATTTTTGAGTGAATTTCTGAAAGTCAGATTTTTTATGAAATTGTGACCCCGGGGCTTAGGGATTTTTTTAAAAAAAATCATTTCCTGCCGGTTAAGTTGTTGAGGGCTTATTTCTTGTCCTGTGATAAAAAGCCTTCTGTTTCGACCGCCAAACCTCTCAGGGAAGCATTTGCAACCTTTTGGCACCATTTTTTAGGGAATTGCCGAAAGTCAGATTTTTGCTGAAATTGTGACCCCGGGGATTAGGGATTTTTTTTAAAAAAATCTTTTTCTGCCGGTGAAGTTGTTGAGGGCTGATTTCTTGTCCTGTGATAAAAAGCCTTCTGTTTCGACTGCCAAACCTTTCAGAGGAGTATTTGCAACCATTTTTGACCATTTTTGAGTGAATTGGAGAACTTCAGATTTTTCCTGAAATTGTGACCCCGGAGTTTAGGGATTTTTTCAAAAAAATCTTTTTCTGCCGGTGAAGTTGTTGAGGGCTGATTTCTTGTCCTGTGATATAGAGCCTTCTGTTTCGATCGGCAAACCTTTCAGAGGAGCATTTGCAACCGTTTAGCACCATTTTTGAGTGAATTACCGATTTTTGCTGAAATTGTGACCCCGGGGCTTAGGGATTTTTGCTGAAATTGTGACCCCGGGGCTTAGGGATTTTTTTAAAAAAATCTTTTTCTGCCGCTTAAGTTGTTGAGGGCTCATTTCTTGTCCTGTGATATAAAGCCTTCTGTTTCGACCGGCAAACCTTTCAGAGGAGCATTTGCAACCATTTGGCACCATTTTTGAGTGAATTGGAGAACTTCAGATTTTTGCTGAAATTGTGACCCCGGGGCTTAGGGATTTTTTCAAAAAAATCTTTTTCTGCCAGTTAAGTTGTTGAGGGCTTATTTCTTCTCCTGTGATAAAAAGCCTTCTGTTTTGACCGCCAAACCTCTCAGGGGAGCATTTGCAACCGTTTGGCAACATTTTGGAGGGAATTGCCGAAAGTCAGATTTTTGATGAAATTGTGAACCTAAGGGATTTTTTCAAAAAAATCATTTTCTGGTGGTGAAGTTGTTGAGGGCTGATTTCTTGTCCTGTGATAAAAAACCTCAAAATCTCTCAGGGGAGCATTTGTAACCGTTTGGCACCATTTCTTAGTGAATTGGAGAACTTCAGATTTTATATGAATTTCTGACCCCAGGGCTTGGGAATTTTTTCAAAAAAACCTTTTTTTTGCCCGTGAAGTTGTTGAGGGCTGATTTCTTGTCCTGTGATAATAAGCCTTCTGTTTCGACAGGCAAACCTCTCAGGGGAGCATTTGCAACCGTACGGCACCATTTTTGCGTGAATTGGAGAACTTCAGATTTTTGCTGAAATTGTGACCCCGGGGCTTAGGGATTTTTTCAAAAAAATCTTTTTCTGCCAGTTAAGTTGTTGAGGGCTTATTTCTTCTCCTGTGATAAAAAGCCTTCTGTTTCGACCGCCAAACCTCTCAGAGGAGTATTTGCAACCATTTTTGACCATTTTTGAGTGAATTGCCGAAAGTCAGACTTATTATGAAATTGTGACCCCGGGGCTTAGGGATTTTTCCAAAAAAATCTTTTTCTGCCGGTTAACTTGTCGAGGGCTGATTTCTTGTCCTGTGATAAAAATCTGACATTCTGAAATTCACTCAGTAATGGTGCCAAACTGTTGCAAATGATCGCCTGAAAGCTTTTTCGATGCAAACAGATGGGTTTTTATCATCGGAAACAGAATTAGCCCTCGACCTCTGAACAACTTTTTTTTAAAAAAAACCCTAAGCCACGCGGTCACATTTTTTGGTGGAAACAGATAGGTTTTTTTCATCGGAAACAGAATTAGCCCTCGACGTCTGAACAACTATTTTTTTGAAAAATCGCTCAGCCATGCGGTCACAATTTCAGCAAAAATCTGACCTTCTGCAATGCACTCAAAAATGCTGCCAAACTGTTGCAAACGACCCCCTGAAAGCTTTTTCTATGGAAACAGATAGGTTTTTATCATCGGAAACAGAATTAGCCCTCGACCTCTGAACAACTTTTTTTTGAAAAAACCGTAAGCCGCGCGGTCACCATTTCAGCAAACATCTGACATTCTGAAATTCACTCAGAAATGGTGCCAAACTGTTGCAAACGATCCCATGTAAGATTTTTTGGTAGAAAGAGATAGGTTTTTATCATTGGAAACAGAATTAGCCCTCGACGTCTAAACAACTGTGTTTTGAAAAATCAAAAAGCAGCGCGGTCACATTTTCAGCAAAAATCTGACATTCTGAAATTCACTCAAAAATGCAGCCAAACTGTTGCAAACGATCGTCTGAAAGGTTTTTCGGTGGAAACAGATAGGTTTTTATCATCGGAAGCAGAATTAGCCCTCGACCTTTGAACAACTTTTCTTTGAAAAATTCCAAAGCCAAGCAGTCACATTTTCAGCAAAAATCTGAAATTCTGAAATTCACTCAGACATGGTGCCAAACTGTTGCAAGCGATCCCCTGAAAGATTTTTCGGTGGAAAAAGATGGGTTTTTATCATCGGGAACAGAATTAGCCCTCGACCTCTGAACAACTTTTTTTAAAAAAAACCCGAAGCCGCGCGGTCACAATTTCAGCAAAAATCTGACAGTCTGAAATTCACTCAGAAATGGTGCCACACTGTTGGAAACGATCCCCTGAAAGGTTTTTCGGTGGAAACAGATGGGTTTTTATCATCGGAAACAGAATTAGCCCTGGACCTCTGAACAACTTTTTTTTGAAAAATTCCAAAGCCGTGCGGTCACAATTTCAGCCAAAATCTGACCTTCTGCAATTCACTCTAAAATGCTGCCACACTGTTGCATACAATCCCCTGAAAGGTTTTTTGGTGGAAACAGGTGGTTTTTTATCATCGGAAACAGAATTAGCCCTGGACCTCTGAACAACTTTTCTTTGAAAAATTCCAAATTCCAGTCACATTTTCAGCAAAAATCTGACATTCTGAAATTCACTCAGAAATGGTGCCAAACTGTTGCAAACGATCCCCTGAAAGGTTTTTCGGTGGAAACAGATGGTTTTTTATCATTGGAAACAGAATTAGCCTTCGACCAATGAACAACTTTTCTTTGAAAAATTCCAAAGCCGCGCAGTCACATTTTCAGCAAAAATCTGACATTCTGAAATCCACTCAGAAATGGTGCCACACTGTTGCAAACGATCCCCTGAAAGGTTTTTCGGTGGAAACAGATGGGTTTTTATCATCGGAAACAGAATTAGCCCTCGACCTCTGTACAACTTTTTTTGAAAAAAAAACCCTAAAGCCGCGCGTTAACAATTTCAGCAAAAATCTGACCTTCTGCAATTCACTCAAAAATGCTGCCAAACTGTTGCAAAAAGATCCCCTGAAAGCTTTTCGGTGGAAACAGATGGGGTTTTTTCATGGGAAACAGAGTTAGCCCTCGACCTCTGAACAACTTTTTTTTTGAAAAATCCCTAACCCGCAGGGTCACAATTTCAGCAAAAATCTGACCTTCTGCAATTCACTCAAAAATGTTGCCAAACTGTTGCAAACGATCCCCTGAAAGCTTTTCGATGGAAAGAGATGAGTTTTTTTCATCGGAAACAGAATTAGCCCTGGACGTCTGAACGTTTTTTTGAAAAATCCCTAAGCCGCACCGTCACAATTTCAGCAAAAATCTGACCTTCTGCAATTCACTCAAAAATGCTGCGAAACTGTTGCAAACGATCCCCTGAAAGCTTTTCGGTGGAAACAGATGGGGTTTTTTCATCGGAAACAGAATCAGCTCTGGACCTCTGAACAACTTTTTTTTGAAAAATTCCTAAACCGCGCGGTCAGAATTTCAGCAAAAATCTGACATTCTGAAATTCAGTCAGAAATGGTGCCAAACTGCTGCAAACGATCCCCTGAAAGCTTTTTCGGTGGAAACAGATGGGTTTTTATCATCGGGAACAGAATTAGCCCTCGACCTCTGAACAACTTTTTTCAAAATAAAACCTAACCCGCGCGGTCACATTTTCAGCAAAAATCTGACATTCTGAAATTCACTCAGAAATGGTGCCACACTGTTGCAAACGATCCCCTGAAAGGTTTTTCGGTGGAAACAGATAGGTTTTTATCATCGGAAACAGAATTAGCCCTCGACCTCTGTACAACTTTTTTTTAAAAAAAACCCTAAGCCGCGCGTTCACAATTTCAGCAAAAATCTGACCTTCTCCAATTCATTCAAAAATGCTGCCAAACTTGCAAACGATCCCCTGAAAGCTTTTCGGTGGAAACAGATGGGTTTTTTTCATGGGAAACACAATTAGCCCTCGACCTCTGAACGACGTTTTTTTGAAAAATCCCTAAGCCGCGCGGTCACATTTTCAGTAAAAATCTGACCTTCTGCAATTCACTCAAAAATGCTGCCAAACTGTTGCAAACGGTCCCCTGAAAGCTTTTCGGTGGAAACAGATTTGGTTTTTTCATCGGAAACAGAATTAGCCCTGGACCTCTGAACAACTTTTTTTAAAAAAATTCCTAAACCGCGCGGTCACAATTTCAGCAAAAATCTGACATTCTGAAATTCAGTCAGAAATGGTGCCAAACTGCTGCAAACGGTCCCCTGAAAGGTTTTTAGGTGAAAACAGATGGGTTTTTATCATCAGAAACAGAATTAGCCCTCGACCTCAGAACAACTTCTTTTAAAAAACCCCCTAAGCCGCGCGGTCACAATTTCAGCAAAAATCTGAGCTTCTGCAATTCACTCAAAAATGCTGCCAAAGTGTTGCACACGATCCCCTGAAAGGTTTTTTGGTGGTAACAGATGGGTTTTTATCATCGGAAACAGAATTAGCCCTGGACCTCTGAACAACTTTTTTTTTGAAAAATCCCTATGCCGCACTGTCACAATTTCAGCAAAAATCTGACCTTCTGCAATTCACTCAAAAATGCTGCCAAACTGTTGCAAACGATCGTCTGAAAGGTTTTTTCGGTGGAAACAGATGGGTTTTGATCAATGGAAACAGAATTAGACCTCGACCTCTGAACAAGTTTTTTTTGAAAAATCGCTAAGCCGCGCGGTCACAATTTCAGCAAAAATCTGACATTCTCTAATTCACTCAGAAAAGATGCCAAACTGTTGCAAACGATCGCCTGAAAGGATTTTCGGTGGAAACAGATGGGTTTTTATCATCGAAAACAGAATTAGCCCTCGACTTCTGAACAACTTTTTTTTGAAAAAAACCCTAAGCCGCGCGGTCACAATTTCAGCAAAAATCTCACCTTCTGCAATTCACTCAAAAATGCTGCCAAACTGTTGCAAACGATCCCCTGAAACCTTTTTCGGTGGAAACAGATGGGTTTTTATCATCGGAAACAGAATTAGACCTCGACCTCTGTACAACTTTTTTTTGAAAAAACCCTAAGCCGCGCGGTCACAATTTCAGCAAAAATCTGACAGTCTGAAATTCACTCAGAAATGGTGCCACACTGCTGGAAACGATCCCCTGAAAGGTTTTTCGGTGGAAACAGATGGGTTTTTATCATCGGAAACAGAATTAGCCATGGACCTCTGAACAACTTTTCTTTGAAAAATTCCAAAGCCGCGCAGTCACATTTTCAGCAAAAATCTGACATTCTGAAATTCAATCAGAAATGGTGCCAGATTCTTGGAAACGATCCCCTGAAAGGTTTTTCGGTGGAAACAGATAGGTTTTTATCATCGGAAACAGAATTAGCCCTCGACCTCTGTACAACTTTTTTTTAAAAAAAACCCTAAGCCGCGCGTTCACAATTTCAGCAAAAATCTGACCTTCT
The DNA here is from genome assembly GCF_964188305.1 of Podarcis bocagei. Taxonomy (NCBI): domain Eukaryota; kingdom Metazoa; phylum Chordata; class Lepidosauria; order Squamata; family Lacertidae; genus Podarcis; species Podarcis bocagei. The sequence goes on from NC_138130.1 coordinate 14,628,330, forward strand.
CCAATTCATTCAAAAATGCTGCCAAACTTGCAAACGATCCCCTGAAAGCTTTTCGGTGGAAACAGATGGGTTTTTTTCATGGGAAACACAATTAGCCCTCGACCTCTGAACGACGTTTTTTTGAAAAATCCCTAAGCCGCGCGGTCACATTTTCAGTAAAAATCTGACCTTCTGCAATTCACTCAAAAATGCTGCCAAACTGTTGCAAACGGTCCCCTGAAAGCTTTTCGGTGGAAACAGATTTGGTTTTTTCATCGGAAACAGAATTAGCCCTGGACCTCTGAACAACTTTTTTTTAAAAAATTCCTAAACCGCGCGGTCACAATTTCAGCAAAAATCTGACATTCTGAAATTCAGTCAGAAATGGTGCCAAACTGCTGCAAACGGTCCCCTGAAAGGTTTTTAGGTGAAAACAGATGGGTTTTTATCATCAGAAACAGAATTAGCCCTCGACCTCTGAACAACTTTTTTTATAAAAACCCTAAGCCGCGCGGTGACATTTTTCGGTGGGAACAGATAGGTTTTTATCATCGGAAACAGAATTAGCCCTCGACCTCAGAACAACTTTTTTTTAAAAAAACCCTAAGCCGCGCGGTCACAATTTCAGCAAAAATCTGAGCTTCTGCAATTCACTCAAAAATGCTGCCAAAGTGTTGCACACGATCCCCTGAAAGGTTTTTTGGTGGTAACAGATGGGTTTTTATCATCGGAAACAGAATTAGCCCTGGACCTCTGAACAACTTTTTTTTTGAAAAATCCCTATGCCGCACTGTCACAATTTCAGCAAAAATCTGACCTTCTGCAATTCACTCAAAAATGCTGCCAAACTGTTGCAAACGATCGTCTGAAAGGTTTTTTCGGTGGAAACAGATGGGTTTTGATCAATGGAAACAGAATTGGCCCTTGACGTCTCAACACCTTTTTTTTGAAAAAACGCTAAGCCGCGCGGTCACAATTTCAGCAAAAATCTGAGCTTCTGCAATTCACTCAAAAATGCTGCGAAACTGTTGCACACGATCCCCTGAAAGGTTTTTTGGTGGAAACAGATGGGATTTTATCAATGGAAACAGAATTAGCCCTCGACCTCTGAACAAGTTTTTTTTGAAAAATCGCTAAGCCGCGCGGTCACAATTTCAGCAAAAATCTGACATTCTCTAATTCACTCAGAAAAGATGCCAAACTGTTGCAAACGATCGCCTGAAAGGATTTTCGGTGGAAACAGATGGGTTTTTATCATCGAAAACAGAATTAGCCCTCGACTTCTGAACAACTTTTTTTTGAAAAAAACCCTAAGCCGCGCGGTCACAATTTCAGCAAAAATCTCACCTTCTGCAATTCACTCAAAAATGCTGCCAAACTGTTGCAAACGATCCCCTGAAAACTTTTTCGGTGGAAACAGATGGGTTTTTATCATCGGAAACAGAATTAGACCTCGACCTCTGAACAACTTTTTTTTGAAAAAACCCTAAGCCGCGCGGTCACAATTTCAGCAAAAATCTGACCTTCTGCAATTCATTTAAAAATGCTGCCAAAATGTTGCAAACGATCCCCTGAAAGCTTTTTCGGTTGAAACAGATGGGTTTTTATCATCGGAAACAGAATTGGACCTCGACCTCTGAACAACTTTTTTTAAAAAAAACCCCTAAGCCGCGCGGTCACAATTTTAGCAAAAATCTGACCTTCTGCAATTCACTCAAAAATGCTGCCAAACTGTTGCAAAAAGATCCCCTGAAAGCTTTTCGGTGGAAACAGATGGGGTTTTTTCATGGGAAACAGAGTTAGCCCTCGACCTCTGAACAACTTTTTTTTTGAAAAATCCCTAACCCGCAGGGTCACAATTTCAGCAAAAATCTGACCTTCTGCAATTCACTCAAAAATGTTGCCAAACTGTTGCAAACGATCCCCTGAAAGCTTTTCGATGGAAAGAGATGAGTTTTTTTCATCGGAAACAGAATTAGCCCTGGACGTCTGAACGTTTTTTTGAAAAATCCCTAAGCCGCACCGTCACAATTTCAGCAAAAATCTGACCTTCTGCAATTCACTCAAAAATGCTGCGAAACTGTTGCAAACGATCCCCTGAAAGCTTTTCGGTGGAAACAGATGGGGTTTTTTCATCGGAAACAGAATCAGCTCTGGACCTCTGAACAACTTTTTTTTGAAAAATTCCTAAACCGCGCGGTCAGAATTTCAGCAAAAATCTGACATTCTGAAATTCAGTCAGAAATGGTGCCAAACTGCTGCAAACGATCCCCTGAAAGGTTTTTCCGTGGAAACAGATGGGTTTTTATCATCGGAAACAGAATTAGCCCTCGACCACTGTACAACTTTTTTTTGAAAAAACCCTAAGCCGCGCGGTCACAATTTCAGCAAAAATCTGACAGTCTGAAATTCACTCAGAAATGGTGCCACACTGCTGGAAACGATCCCCTGAAAGGTTTTTCAGTGGAAACAGATGGGTTTTTATCATCGGAAACAGAATTAGCCATGGACCTCTGAACAACTTTTCTTTGAAAAATTCCAAAGCCGCGCAGTCACATTTTCAGCAAAAATCTGACATTCTGAAATTCAATCAGAAATGGTGCCAAATTGTTGGAAACGATCCCCTGAAAGCTTTTTCGGTGGAAACAGATGGGTTTTTATCATCGGGAACAGAATTAGCCCTCGACCTCTGAACAACTTTTTTCAAAATAAAACCTAACCCGCGCGGTCACATTTTCAGCAAAAATCTGACATTCTGAAATTCACTCAGAAATGGTGCCACACTGTTGCAAACGATCCCCTGAAAGCTTTTCGGTGGAAACAGATGGGTTTTTTTCATGGGAAACACAATTAGCCCTCGACCTCTGAACGACGTTTTTTTGAAAAATCCCTAAGCCGCGCGGTCACATTTTCAGTAAAAATCTGACCTTCTGCAATTCACTCAAAAATGCTGCCAAACTGTTGCAAACGGTCCCCTGAAAGCTTTTCGGTGGAAACAGATTTGGTTTTTTCATCGGAAACAGAATTAGCCCTGGACCTCTGAACAACTTTTTTTTTAAAAATTCCTAAACCGCGCGGTCACAATTTCAGCAAAAATCTGACATTCTGAAATTCAGTCAGAAATGGTGCCAAACTGCTGCAAACGGTCCCCTGAAAGGTTTTTAGGTGAAAACAGATGGGTTTTTATCATCAGAAACAGAATTAGCCCTCGACCTCTGAACAACTTTTTTTTGAAAAAACCCTAAGCCGCGCGGTGACATTTTTCGGTGGGAACAGATAGGTTTTTATCATCGGAAACAGAATTAGCCCTCGACCTCAGAACAACTTTTTTTAAAAAAACCCCTAAGCCGCGCGGTCACAATTTCAGCAAAAATCTGAGCTTCTGCAATTCACTCAAAAATGCTGCCAAAGTGTTGCACACGATCCCCTGAAAGGTTTTTTGGTGGTAACAGATGGGTTTTTATCATCAGAAACAGAATTAGCCCTGGACCTCTGAACAACTTTTTTTTTGAAAAATCCCTATGCCGCACTGTCACAATTTCAGCAAAAATCTGACCTTCTGCAATTCACTCAAAAATGCTGCCAAACTGTTGCAAACGATCGTCTGAAAGGTTTTTTCGGTGGAAACAGATGGGTTTTGATCAATGGAAACAGAATTGGCCCTTGACGTCTCAACACCTTTTTTTTGAAAAAACGCTAAGCCGCGCGGTCACAATTTCAGCAAAAATCTGAGCTTTTGCAATTCACTCAAAAATGCTGCGAAACTGTTGCACACGATCCCCTGAAAGGTTTTTTGGTGGAAAGAGATGGGATTTTATCAATGGAAACAGAATTAGCCCTCGACCTCTGAACAAGTTTTTTTTGAAAAATCGCTAAGCCGCGCGGTCACAATGTCAGCAAAAATCTGACATTCTCTAATTCACTCAGAAAAGATGCCAAACTGTTACAAACGATCGCCTGAAAGGATTTTCGGTGGAAACAGATGGGTTTTTATCATCGAAAACAGAATTAGCCCTCGACTTCTGAACAACTTTTTTTTGAAAAAAACCCTAAGCCGCGCGGTCACAATTTCAGCAAAAATCTCACCTTCTGCAATTCACTCAAAAATGCTGCCAAACTGTTGCAAACGATCCCCTGAAACCTTTTTCGGTGGAAACAGATGGGTTTTTATCATCGGAAACAGAATTAGACCTCGACCTCTGTACAACTTTTTTTTGAAAAAACCCTAAGCCGCGCGGTCACAATTTCAGCAAAAATCTGACAGTCTGAAATTCACTCAGAAATGGTGCCACACTGCTGGAAACGATCCCCTGAAAGGTTTTTCGGTGGAAACAGATGGGTTTTTATCATCGGAAACAGAATTAGCCATGGACCTCTGAACAACTTTTCTTTGAAAAATTCCAAAGCCGCGCAGTCACATTTTCAGCAAAAATCTGACATTCTGAAATTCAATCAGAAATGGTGCCAAATTGTTGGAAACGATCCCCTGAAAGCTTTTTCGGTGGAAACAGATGGGTTTTTATCATCGGGAACAGAATTAGCCCTGGACCTCTGAACAACTTTTTTCAAAATAAAACCTAACCCGCGCGGTCACATTTTCAGCAAAAATCTGACATTCTGAAATTCACTCAGAAATGGTGCCACACTGTTGCAAACGATCCCCTGAAAGGTTTTTCGGTGGAAACAGATAGGTTTTTATCATCGGAAACAGAATTAGCCCTCGACCTCTGTACAACTTTTTTTTAAAAAAAACCCTAAGCCGCGCGTTCACAATTTCAGCAAAAATCTGACCTTCTCCAATTCATTCAAAAATGCTGCCAAACTTGCAAACGATCCCCTGAAAGCTTTTCGGTGGAAACAGATGGGTTTTTTTCATGGGAAACACAATTAGCCCTCGACCTCTGAACGACGTTTTTTTGAAAAATCCCTAAGCCGCGCGGTCACATTTTCAGTAAAAATCTGACCTTCTGCAATTCACTCAAAAATGCTGCCAAACTGTTGCAAACGGTCCCCTGAAAGCTTTTCGGTGGAAACAGATTTGGTTTTTTCATCAGAAACAGAATTAGCCCTGGACTTCTGAACAACTTTTTTTTAAAAAATTCCTAAACCGCGCGGTCACAATTTCAGCAAAAATCTGACATTCTGAAATTCAGTCAGAAATGGTGCCAAACTCCTGCAAACGGTCCCCTGAAAGGTTTTTAGGTGAAAACAGATGGGTTTTTATCATCAGAAACAGAATTAGCCCTCGACCTCTGAACAACTTTTTTTTGAAAAAACCCTAAGCCGCGCGGTGACATTTTTCGGTGGGAACAGATAGGTTTTTATCATCGGAAACAGAATTAGCCCTCGACCTCAGAACACCTTTTTTTTAAAAAAAACCCTAAGCCGCGCGGTCACAATTTCAGCAAAAATCTGAGCTTCTGCAATTCACTCAAAAATGCTGCCAAAGTGCTGCACACGATCCCCTGAAAGGTTTTTTGGTGGTAACAGATGGGTTTTTATCATCGGAAACAGAATTAGCCCTGGACCTCTGAACAACTTTTTTTTTGAAAAATCCCTATGCCGCACTGTCACAATTTCAGCAAAAATCTGACCTTCTGCAATTCACTCAAAAATGCTGCCAAACTGTTGCAAACGATCGTCTGAAAGGTTTTTTCGGTGGAAACAGATGGGTTTTGATCAATGGAAACAGAATTGGCCCTTGACGTCTCAACACCTTTTTTTTGAAAAAACGCTAAGCCGCGCGGTCACAATTTCAGCAAAAATCTGAGCTTCTGCAATTCACTCAAAAATGCTGCGAAACTGTTGCACACAATCCCCTGAAAGGTTTTTTGGTGGAAACAGATGGGATTTTATCAATGGAAACAGAATTAGCCCTCGACCTCTGAACAAGTTTTTTTTGAAAAATCGCTAAGCCGCGCGGTCACAATTTCAGCAAAAATCTGACCTTCTGCAATTCATTTAAAAATGCTGCCAAAATGTTGCAAACGATCCCCTGAAAGCTTTTTCGGTGGAAACAGATGGGTTTTTATCATCGGAAACAGAATTGGACCTCGACCTCTGAACAACTTTTTTTAAAAAAAAACCCTAAGCCGCGCGGTCACAATTTTAGCAAAAATCTGACCTTCTGCAATTCACTCAAAAATGCTGCCAAACTGTTGCAAAAGAACCCCTGAAAGCTCATTCGGTGGAAACAGATAGCTTTTTATCATCGGAAGCAGAATTAGCCCTCAATGTCTGAACAACTTTTTTTTGAAAAATCCCTAAGCCGTGCGGTCACAATTTCAGCAAAATTCTGACCTTCTGCAATTCACTCAAAAATGCTGCCAAACTGTTGCAAACGATCCCCTGAAAGGTTTTTCGGTGGAAACAGATGGGTTTTTATCATCGCAAACAGAATTAGACCTCGACCTCTGAACAACTTTTTTTAAAAAAAACCCGAAGCCGCACTGTCACAATTTCAGCAAAAATCTGACCTTCTGAAATTCACTCAAAAATGCTGCCAAACTGTTGCAAATGATCCCCTGAAAGTTTTTTGGTGGAGACAGATGGGTTTTTATCATCGGAAACAGAATTAGCCCTCGACGTCTGAAGAACTTTTTTTTGAAAAATCCCTAAGCCGCGCGGTCACAATCTCAGCAAAAATCTGACCTTCTGCAATTCACTAAAAAATGCTGCCAAACTGTTGCAAACGATCCCCTGGAAGCTTTTTTGGTGGAAACAGATGGGTTTTTATCATCGGAAACAGAATTAGACCTCCACCTCTGAACAATTTTTTTTTAAAAAAACCCCTAAGCCGCGCTGTCACAATTTCAGCAAAAATCTGACCTTCTGCAATTCACTCAAAAATGCTGCCAAACTGTTGCAAACGATCCCCTGAAAGCTTTTTCGGTGGAAACAGATGGGTTTTTATCATCGGAAACAGAATTAGACCTCGACCTCTGAACAACTTTTTTTTGAAAAAACCCTAAGCCGCGCGGTCACAATTTCAGCAAAAATCTAACCTTCTGCAATTCATTCAAAAATGCTGCCAAAATGTTGCAAACGATCCCATGAAATCTTTTTCGGTGGAAATAGATGGGTTTTTATCATCGGAAACAGAATTAGACCTCGACCTCTGAACAACTTTTTTTTGAAAAAACCCTAAGCCGCGCGGTCACAATTTCAGCAAAAATCTGACCTTCTGCAATTCACTCAAAAATGCTACCAAACTGTTGCACACGATCCCCTGAAAGCTTTTTCGGTGGAAACAGATGGGTTTTTATCTTCGGAAACAGAATTAGCCCTCGACGTCTGAACAACTTTTTTTTGAAAAATCCCTAAGCCGCGCTGTCACAATTTCAGCAAAAATCTGACATTCTGCAATTCACTCAAAAATGCTGCCAAACTGTTGCAAACGATCGTCTGAAAGGTTTTTCGGTGGAAACAGATGGGTTATTATCATCGGAAACAGAATTAGCCCTCGACCTCTGAACAACTTTTTTTGGAAAAAACCCTAAGCCGCGCAGTGACATTTTTCGGTGGGAACAGATAGGTTTTTATCATCGGAAACAGAATTAGCCCTCGACCTCAGAACAACTTTTTTTAAAAAAACCCCTAAGCCGCGCGGTCACAATTTCAGCAAAAATCTGAGCTTCTGCAATTCACTCAAAAATGCTGCCAAAGTGTTGCACACGATCCCCTGAAAGGTTTTTTGGTGGTAACAGATGGGTTTTTATCATCAGAAACAGAATTAGCCCTGGACCTCTGAACAACTTTTTTTTTGAAAAATCCCTATGCCGCACTGTCACAATTTCAGCAAAAATCTGACCTTCTGCAATTCACTCAAAAATGCTGCCAAACTGTTGCAAACGATCGTCTGAAAGGTTTTTTCGGTGGAAACAGATGGGTTTTGATCAATGGAAACAGAATTGGCCCTTGACGTCTCAACACCTTTTTTTTGAAAAAACGCTAAGCCGCGCGGTCACAATTTCAGCAAAAATCTGAGCTTTTGCAATTCACTCAAAAATGCTGCGAAACTGTTGCACACGATCCCCTGAAAGGTTTTTTGGTGGAAAGAGATGGGATTTTATCAATGGAAACAGAATTAGCCCTCGACCTCTGAACAAGTTTTTTTTGAAAAATCGCTAAGCCGCGCGGTCACAATGTCAGCAAAAATCTGACATTCTCTAATTCACTCAGAAAAGATGCCAAACTGTTACAAACGATCGCCTGAAAGGATTTTCGGTGGAAACAGATGGGTTTTTATCATCGAAAACAGAATTAGCCCTCGACTTCTGAACAACTTTTTTTTGAAAAAAACCTTAAGCCGCGCGGTCACAATTTCAGCAAAAATCTCACCTTCTGCAATTCACTCAAAAATGCTGCCAAACTGTTGCAAACGATCCCCTGAAACCTTTTTCGGTGGAAACAGATGGGTTTTTATCATCGGAAACAGAATTAGACCTCGACCTCTGTACAACTTTTTTTTGAAAAAACCCTAAGCCGCGCGGTCACAATTTCAGCAAAAATCTGACAGTCTGAAATTCACTCAGAAATGGTGCCACACTGCTGGAAACGATCCCCTGAAAGGTTTTTCGGTGGAAACAGATGGGTTTTTATCATCGGAAACAGAATTAGCCATGGACCTCTGAACAACTTTTCTTTGAAAAATTCCAAAGCCGCGCAGTCACATTTTCAGCAAAAATCTGACATTCTGAAATTCAATCAGAAATGGTGCCAAATTGTTGGAAACGATCCCCTGAAAGCTTTTTCGGTGGAAACAGATGGGTTTTTATCATCGGGAACAGAATTAGCCCTGGACCTCTGAACAACTTTTTTCAAAATAAAACCTAACCCGCGCGGTCACATTTTCAGCAAAAATCTGACATTCTGAAATTCACTCAGAAATGGTGCCACACTGTTGCAAACGATCCCCTGAAAGGTTTTTCGGTGGAAACAGATAGGTTTTTATCATCGGAAACAGAATTAGCCCTCGACCTCTGTACAACTTTTTTTTTAAAAAAACCCTAAGCCGCGCGTTCACAATTTCAGCAAAAATCTGACCTTCTCCAATTCATTCAAAAATGCTGCCAAACTTGCAAACGATCCCCTGAAAGCTTTTCGGTGGAAACAGATGGGTTTTTTTCATGGGAAACACAATTAGCCCTCGACCTCTGAACGACGTTTTTTTGAAAAATCCCTAAGCTGCGCGGTCACATTTTCAGTAAAAATCTGACCTTCTGCAATTCACTCAAAAATGCTGCCAAACTGTTGCAAACGGTCCCCTGAAAGCTTTTCAGTGGAAACAGATTTGGTTTTTTCATCAGAAACAGAATTAGCCCTGGACTTCTGAACAACTTTTTTTTTAAAAATTCCTAAACCGCGCGGTCACAATTTCAGCAAAAATCTGACATTCTGAAATTCAGTCAGAAATGGTGCCAAACTCCTGCAAACGGTCCCCTGAAAGGTTTTTAGGTGAAAACAGATGGGTTTTTATCATCAGAAACATAATTAGCCCTCGACCTCTGAACAACTTTTTTTTGAAAAAACCCTAAGCCGCGCGGTGACATTTTTCGGTGGGAACAGATAGGTTTTTATCATCGGAAACAGAATTAGCCCTCGACCTCAGAACAACTTTTTTTTAAAAAAACCCTAAGCCGCGCGGTCACAATTTCAGCAAAAATCTGAGCTTCTGCAATTCACTCAAAAATGCTGCCAAAGTGTTGCACACGATCCCCTGAAAGGTTTTTTGGTGGTAACAGATGGGTTTTTATCATCGGAAACAGAATTAGCCCTGGACCTCTGAACAACTTTTTTTTTGAAAAATCCCTATGCCGCACTGTCACAATTTCAGCAAAAATCTGACCTTCTGCAATTCACTCAAAAATGCTGCCAAACTGTTGCAAACGATCGTCTGAAAGGTTTTTTCGGTGGAAACAGATGGGTTTTGATCAATGGAAACAGAATTGGCCCTTGACGTCTCAACACCTTTTTTTTGAAAAAACGCTAAGCCGCGCGGTCACAATTTCAGCAAAAATCTGAGCTTCTGCAATTCACTCAAAAATGCTGCGAAACTGTTGCACACAATCCCCTGAAAGGTTTTTTGGTGGAAACAGATGGGATTTTATCAATGGAAACAGAATTAGCCCTCGACGTCTGAAGAACTTTTTTTTGAAAAATCCCTAAGCCGCGCGGTCACAATCTCAGCAAAAATCTGACCTTCTGCAATTCACTAAAAAATGCTGCCAAACTGTTGCAAACGATCCCCTGGAAGCTTTTTTGGTGGAAACAGATGGGTTTTTATCATCGGAAACAGAATTAGACCTCCACCTCTGAACAATTTTTTTTTAAAAAAAACCCTAAGCCGCGCTGTCACAATTTCAGCAAAAATCTGACCTTCTGCAATTCACTCAAAAATGCTGCCAAACTGTTGCAAACGATCCCCTGAAAGCTTTTTCGGTGGAAACAGATGGGTTTTTATCATCGGAAACAGAATTAGACCTCGACCTCTGAACAACTTTTTTTTGAAAAAACCCTAAGCCGCGCGGTCACAATTTCAGCAAAAATCTAACCTTCTGCAATTCATTCAAAAATGCTGCCAAAATGTTGCAAACGATCCCATGAAATCTTTTTCGGTGGAAATAGATGGGTTTTTATCATCGGAAACAGAATTAGACCTCGACCTCTGAACAACTTTTTTTTGAAAAAACCCTAAGCCGCGCGGTCACAATTTCAGCAAAAATCTGACCTTCTGCAATTCACTCAAAAATGCTACCAAACTGTTGCACACGATCCCCTGAAAGCTTTTTCGGTGGAAACAGATGGGTTTTTATCTTCGGAAACAGAATTAGCCCTCGACGTCTGAACAACTTTTTTTTGAAAAATCCCTAAGCCGCGCTGTCACAATTTCAGCAAAAATCTGACATTCTGCAATTCACTCAAAAATGCTGCCAAACTGTTGCAAACGATCGTCTGAAAGGTTTTTCGGTGGAAACAGATGGGTTACTATCATCGGAAAAAAAATTGGCCCTCGATGTCTGAACAACTTTTCAAAAAAAATCCCTAAGGTGCGCGGTCACAATTTCAGCAAAAATCTGACCTTCTGCAATTCACTCAAAAATGCTGCCAAACTGTTGCAAACGATCCCCTGAAAGCTTTTTCGGTGGAAACAGATGGGTTTTTATCATCGGAAACAGAATTAGACCTCGACCTCTGAACAGCTTTTTTTTAAAAAAAACCCTAAGCCGCGCGGTCACAATTTCAGCAAAAATCTGACCTTCTGCAATTCACTCAAAAATGCTGCCAAACTGTTGCAAACGATCCTCTGAAAGCTTTTTCGGTGGAAACAGATAGCTTTTTATCATCGGAAGCAGAATTAGCCCTCGACGTCTGAACAACTTTTTTTTGAAAAATCCTAAGCCACACGGTCATAATTTCAGCAAAAATCTGACATTCTGCAATTCCCTCAAAAATGCTGCCAAACTGTTGCACACGATCCCCTGAAAGCTTTTTCGGTGGAAACAGATGGGTTTTTATCTTCGGAAACAGAATTAGCCCTCGACGTCTGAACAACTTTTTTTTGAAAAATCCCTAAGCCGCGCTGTCACAATTTCAGCAAAAATCTGACCTTCTGCAATTCACTCAAAAATGCTGCCAAACTGTTGCAAACGATCGTCTGAAAGGTTTTTCGGTGGAAACAGATGGGTTTTTATCATCGGAAACAGAATTAGACCTCGACCTCTGAACAGCTTTTTTTTAAAAAAAACCCTAAGCCGCGCGGTCACAATTTCAGCAAAAATCTGACCTTCTGCAATTCACTCAAAAATGCTGCCAAACTGTTGCAAACGATCCTCTGAAAGCTTTTTCGGTGGAAACAGATAGCTTTTTATCATCGGAAGCAGAATTAGCCCTCGACGTCTGAACAACTTTTTTTTGAAAAATCCTAAGCCACACGGTCATAATTTCAGCAAAAATCTGACATTCTGCAATTCCCTCAAAAATGCTGCCAAACTGTTGCAAACGATCGTCTGAAATCTTTTTCGGTGGAAACAGATGGGTTTTTATCATCGGAAACAGAATTAGCCCTCGACCTCTGAACAACTTTTTTTTGAAAAATCCCTAAGCCGCGTGGTCACAATTTCAGCAAAAATCTGACATTCTGAATTTCACTCAAAAATCCTGCCAAACTGTTGCAAACGATCGTCTGAAAGGTTTTTCGGTGGAAACAGATGGGTTATTATCATCGGAAACAAAATTGGCCCTCGATGTCTGAACAACTTTTCAAAAAAAATCCCTAAGGTGCGCGGTCACAATTTCAGCAAAAATCTGACCTTCTGCAATTCACTCAAAAATGCTGCCAAACTGTTGCAAATGATCCCCTGAAAGCTTTTTCGGTGGAAACAGATGGGTTTTTATCATCGGAAACAGAATTAGACCTCGACCGCTGAACAACTTTTTTTTGAAAAAACCCTAAGCCGCGCGGTCACAATTTCAGCAAAAATCTGACCTTCTAAAATTCACTCAAAAATGCTGCCAAACTGTTGCAAAGGATCCCCTGAAAGCTTTTTCGGTTCAAACAGATAGCTTTTTATCATCGGAAGCAGAATTAGCCCTCGACGTCTGAACAACTTTTTTTTGAAAAATCCCTAAGCCGCGCGGTCACAATTTCAGCAAAAATCTGACATTCTGAAATTCACTCAAAAATCCTGCCAAACTTTTGCAAACGATCGTCTGAAAGGTTTTTCGGAGGAAACAGATGGGTTTTTATCATTGCAAACAGAATCAGCCCTCGACGTCTGAACAACTTTTCACAAAAAATCCCTAAGCTGTGAGGTCACAATTTCAGCAAAAATCTGACCTTCTGCAATTCACTCAAAAATGCTGCCAAACTGTTGCAAACGATCCTCTGAAAGCTTTTTCGGTGGAAACAGATAGCTTTTTATCATCGGAAGCAGAATTAGCCCTCGACGTCTGAACAACTTTTTTTTGAAAAATCCTAAGCCACACGGTCATAATTTCAGCAAAAATCTGACATTCTGCAATTCCCTCAAAAATGCTGCCAAACTGTTGCACACGATCCCCTGAAAGCTTTTTCGGTGGAAACAGATGGGTTTTTATCTTCGGAAACAGAATTAGCCCTCGACGTCTGAACAACTTTTTTTTGAAAAATCCCTAAGCCGCGCTGTCACAATTTCAGCAAAAATCTGACCTTCTGCAATTCACTCAAAAATGCTGCCAAACTGTTGCAAACGATCCTCTGAAAGCTTTTTCGGTGGAAACAGATAGCTTTTTATCATCGGAAGCAGAATTAGCCCTCGACGTCTGAACAACTTTTTTTTGAAAAATCCTAAGCCACACGGTCATAATTTCAGCAAAAATCTGACATTCTGCAATTCCCTCAAAAATGCTGCCAAACTGTTGCAAACGATCGTCTGAAATCTTTTTCGGTGGAAACAGATGGGTTTTTATCATCGGAAACAGAATTAGCCCTCGACCTCTGAACAACTTTTTTTTGAAAAATCCCTAAGCCGCGTGGTCACAATTTCAGCAAAAATCTGACATTCTGAATTTCACTCAAAAATCCTGCCAAACTGTTGCAAACGATCGTCTGAAAGGTTTTTCGGTGGAAACAGATGGGTTATTATCATCGGAAACAAAATTGGCCCTCGATGTCTGAACAACTTTTCAAAAAAAATCCCTAAGGTGCGCGGTCACAATTTCAGCAAAAATCTGACCTTCTGCAATTCACTCAAAAATGCTGCCAAACTGTTGCAAATGATCCCCTGAAAGCTTTTTCGGTGGAAACAGATGGGTTTTTATCATCGGAAACAGAATTAGACCTCGACCGCTGAACAACTTTTTTTTGAAAAAACCCTAAGCCGCGCGGTCACAATTTCAGCAAAAATCTGACCTTCTAAAATTCACTCAAAAATGCTGCCAAACTGTTGCAAAGGATCCCCTGAAAGCTTTTTCGGTTCAAACAGATAGCTTTTTATCATCGGAAGCAGAATTAGCCCTCGACGTCTGAACAACTTTTTTTTGAAAAATCCCTAAGCCGCGCGGTCACAATTTCAGCAAAAATCTGACATTCTGAAATTCACTCAAAAATCCTGCCAAACTTTTGCAAACGATCGTCTGAAAGGTTTTTCGGAGGAAACAGATGGGTTTTTATCATTGCAAACAGAATCAGCCCTCGACGTCTGAACAACTTTTCACAAAAAATCCCTAAGCTGTGAGGTCACAATTTCAGCAAAAATCTGACCTTCTGCAATTCACTCAAAAATGCTGCCAAACTGTTGCAAATGATCCCCTGAAAGCTTTTTCGGTGGAAACAGATGGGTTTTTATCATCGGAAAGAGAATTACACCTCAACGTCTGAACAACTTTTTTTTTCGAAAAATCCCTAAGCCGCGCGGTCACAATTTCAGCAAAAATCTGACATTCTGAAATTCACTCAAAAATGCAGCCAAACTGTTGCAAACGATCCCCTGAAAGGTTTTTCGGTGGAAACAGATGGGTTTTTATCTTCGGAAACAGAATTAGCCCTCGAAGTCTGAACAACTATTTTTTGAAAAAACCCTAAGCCGCGCGGTCACAATTTCAGCAAAAATCTGACATTCTGATAATCACTCAAAAATGCTGCCAAACTGTTGCAAACAATCGTCTGAAAGGTTTTTCGGTGGAAACAGATGGGTTTTTATCATCGGAAACAGAATTAGCCCTCGACCTCTGAACAACTTTTTTTTAAAAAATCCCTAAGCCGCGCGGTCACAATTTCAGCAAAAATCTGACCTTCTGCAATTCACTCAAAAATCCTGCCAAACTGTTGCAAACGATCGTCTGAAAGGTTTTTCGGAGGAAACAGATGGGTTTTTATCATTGGAAACAGAATTAGCCCTTTGACGTCTGAACAACCTTTTTAAAAAAATCCCTAAGCTGCGCGGTCACAATTTCAGCAAAAATCTTACATTCTGATATTCACTCAAAAATGCTGCCAAACTGTTGCAAATGATCCCCTGAAAGCTTTTTCGGTGGAAACAGATGGGATTTTATCATCGGAAACAGAATTAGACCTCGACCTCTGAACAACTTTTTTTTGAAAAATCCCTAAGCCGCGTGGTCACAATTTCAGCAAAAATCTGACCTTCTGCAATTCACTCAAAAATGCTGCCAAACTGTTGCAAACGATCCCCTGAAAGCTTTTTCGGTGGAAACAGATAGCTTTTTATCATCGGAAACAGAATTAGCCCTCGACGTCTGAACAACTTTTTTTTGAAAAATCCCTAAGCCGCGCGGTCACAATTTCAGCAAAAATCTGACATTCTGCAATTCCCTCAAAAATGCAGCCAAACTATTGCAAACGATCGTCTGAAAGGTTTTTCGGTGGAAACAGATGGGTTTTTATCTTAGGAAACAGAATTAGCCCTCGAAGTCTGAACAACTATTTTTTGAAAAAACCCTAAGCCGCGCGGTCACAATTTCAGCAAAAATCTGACATTCTGCAATTCACTCAAAAATGCTGCCAAACTGTTGCAAATGATCCCGTGAAAGCTTTTTCGGTGGAAACAGATGGGTTATTATCATCGGAAACAAAATTGGCCCTCCATGTCTGAACAACTTTTCAAAAAAAATCCCTAAGGTGCGCGGTCACAATTTCAGCAAAAATCTGACCTTCTGCAATTCACTCAAAAATGCTGCCAAACTGTTGCAAACGATCCCCTGAAAGGTTTTTCGGCGGAAACAGACGGGTTTTTATCATCGGAAACAGAATTAGCCCTCGACCTCTGAACAACTTTTTTTTGAAAAAACACTAAGCCGCGCGGTCACAATTTCAGCAAATATCTGAGATTCTGAAATTCACTCAAAAATCCTGCCAAACTGTTGCAAACGATCGTCTGAAAGGTTTTTCGGTGGAAACAGATGGGTTATTATCATCGGAAACAAAATTGGCCCTCGATGTCTGAACAACTTTTCAAAAAAAATCCCTAAGCCACGCGGTCACAATTTCAGCAAAAATCTGACCTTCTGCAATTCACTCAAAAATGCTGCCAAACTGTTGCAAACGATCCTCTGAAAGCTTTTTTGGTGGAAACAGATAGCTTTTTATCATCGGAAGCAGAATTAGCCCTCGACGTCTGAACAACTTTTTTTTGAAAAATCCCTAAGCCACGCGGTCATAATTTCAGCAAAAATCTGACATTCTGCAATTCCCTCAAAAATGCTGCCAAACTGTTGCAAACGATCGTCTGAAAGGTTTTTCGGTGGAAACAGATGGGTTTTTATCATCGGAAACAGAATTAGCCCTCGACCTCTGAACAACTTTTTTTTGAAAAATCCCTAAGCCGCGTGGTCACAATTTCAGCAAAAATCTGACATTCTGAATTTCACTCAAAAATCCTGCCAAACTGTTGCAAACGATCGTCTGAAAGGTTTTTCGGAGGAAACAGATGGGTTTTTATCATTGCAAACAGAATCAGCCCTCGACGTCTGAACAACTTTTTACAAAAAATCCCTAAGCTGTGAGGTCACAATTTCAGCAAAAATCTGACCTTCTGCAATTCACTCAAAAATGCTGCCAAACTGTTGCAAATGATCCCGTGAAAGCTTTTTCGGTGGAAACAGATGGGTTTTTATCATCGGAAACAGAATTACACCTCGACGTCTGAACAACTTTTTTTTCGAAAAATCCCTAAGCCGCGCGGTCACAATTTCAGCAAAAATCTGACATTCTGAAATTCACTCAAAAATGCAGCCAAACTGTTGCAAACGATCCCCTGAAAGGTTTTTCGGTGGAAACAGATGGGTTTTTATCTTCGGAAACAGAATTAGCCCTTGAAGTCTGAACAACTATTTTTTGAAAAAACCCTAAGCCGCGCGGTCACAATTTCAGCAAAAATCTGACATTCTGATATTCACTCAAAAATGCTGCCAAACTGTTGCAAACAATCGTCTGAAAGGTTTTTCGGTAGAAACAGATGGGTTTTTATCATTGGAAACAGAATTAGCCCTCGACCTCTGAACAACTTTTTTTTGAAAAATCCCTAAGCCGCGCGGTCACAATTTCAGCAAAAATCTGACCTTCTGCAATTCACTCAAAAATCCTGCCAAACTGTTGCAAACGATCGTCTGAAAGGTTTTTCGGAGGAAACAGATGGGTTTTTATCATTGGAAACAGAATTAGCCCTTTGACGTCTGAACAACCTTTTTAAAAAAATCCCTAAGCTGCGCGGTCACAATTTCAGCAAAAATCTTACATTCTGATATTCACTCAAAAATGCTGCCAAACTGTTGCAAATGATCCCCTGAAAGCTTTTTCGGTGGAAACAGATGGGATTTTATCATCGGAAACAGAATTAGACCTCGACCTCTGAACAACTTTTTTTTGAAAAAACCCTAAGCCGCGCGGTCACAATTTCAGCAAAAATCTGACCTTCTGCAATTCACTCAAAAATGCTGCCAAACTGTTGCAAACGATCCCCTGAAAGCTTTTTCGGTGGAAACAGATAGCTTTTTATCATCGGAAACAGAATTAGCCCTCGACGTCTGAACAACTTTTTTTTGAAAAATCCCTAAGCCGCGCGGTCACAATTTCAGCAAAAATCTGACATTCTGCAATTCCCTCAAAAATGCAGCCAAACTATTGCAAACGATCGTCTGAAAGGTTTTTCGGTGGAAACAGATGGGTTTTTATCTTAGGAAACAGAATTAGCCCTCGAAGTCTGAACAACTATTTTTTGAAAAAACCCTAAGCCGCGCGGTCACAATTTCAGCAAAAATCTGACATTCTGCAATTCACTCAAAAATGCTGCCAAACTGTTGCAAATGATCCCGTGAAAGCTTTTTCGGTGGAAACAGATGGGTTATTATCATCGGAAACAAAATTGGCCCTCCATGTCTGAACAAATTTTCAAAAAAAATCCCTAAGGTGCGCGGTCACAATTTCAGCAAAAATCTGACCTTCTGCAATTCACTCAAAAATGCTGCCAAACTGTTGCAAACGATCCCCTGAAAGGTTTTTCGGCGGAAACAGACGGGTTTTTATCATCGGAAACAGAATTAGCCCTCGACCTCTGAACAACTTTTTTTTGAAAAAACACTAAGCCGCGCGGTCACAATTTCAGCAAATATCTGAGATTCTGAAATTCACTCAAAAATCCTGCCAAACTGTTGCAAACGATCGTCTGAAAGGTTTTTCGGTGGAAACAGATGGGTTATTATCATCGGAAACAAAATTGGCCCTCGATGTCTGAACAACTTTTCAAAAAAAATCCCTAAGCCACGCGGTCACAATTTCAGCAAAAATCTGACCTTCTGCAATTCACTCAAAAATGCTGCCAAACTGTTGCAAACGATCCTCTGAAAGCTTTTTCGGTGGAAACAGATAGCTTTTTATCATCGGAAGCAGAATTAGCCCTCGACGTCTGAACAACTTTTTTTTGAAAAATCCCTAAGCCACGCGGTCATAATTTCAGCAAAAATCTGACATTCTGCAATTCCCTCAAAAATGCTGCCAAACTGTTGCAAACGATCGTCTGAAAGGTTTTTCGGTGGAAACAGATGGGTTTTTATCATCGGAAACAGAATTAGCCCTCGACCGCTGAACAACTTTTTTTTGAAAAAACCCTAAGCCGCGCGGTCACAATTTCAGCAAAAATCTGACCTTCTAAAATTCACTCAAAAATGCTGCCAAACTGTTGCAAAGGATCCCCTGAAAGCTTTTTCGGTTCAAGCAGATAGCTTTTTATCATCGGAAGCAGAATTAGCCCTCGACGTCTGAACAACTTTTTTTTGAAAAATCCCTAAGCCGCGCGGTCACAATTTCAGCAAAAATCTGACATTCTGAAATTCACTCAAAAATCCTGCCAAACTTTTGCAAACGATCGTCTGAAAGGTTTTTCGGAGGAAACAGATGGGTTTTTATCATTGCAAACAGAATCAGCCCTCGACGTCTGAACAACTTTTTACAAAAAATCCCTCAGCTGTGAGGTCACAATTTCAGCAAAAATCTGACCTTCTGCAATTCACTCAAAAATGCTGCCAAACTGTTGCAAATGATCCCGTGAAAGCTTTTTCGGTGGAAACAGATGGGTTTTTATCATCGGAAACAGAATTACACCTCGACGTCTGAACAACTTTTTTTTCGAAAAATCCCTAAGCCGCGCGGTCACAATTTCAGCAAAAATCTGGCATTCTGATATTCATTCAAAAATGCTGCCAAACTGTTGCAAACAATCGTCTGAAAGGTTTTTCGGTGGAAACAGATGGGTTTTTATCATTGGAAACAGAATTAGCCCTCGACCTCTGAACAACTTTTTTTTGAAAAATCCCTAAGCCGCGCGGTCACAATTTCAGCAAAAATCTGACCTTCTGCAATTCACTCAAAAATCCTGCCAAACTGTTGCAAACGATCGTCTGAAAGGTTTTTCGGAGGAAACAGATGGGTTTTTATCATTGGAAACAGAATTAGCCCTTTGACGTCTGAACAACCTTTTTAAAAAAATCCCTAAGCTGCGCGGTCACAATTTCAGCAAAAATCTTACATTCTGATATTCACTCAAAAATGCTGCCAAACTGTTGCAAATGATCCCCTGAAAGCTTTTTCGGTGGAAACAGATGGGATTTTATCATCGGAAACAGAATTAGACCTCGACCTCTGAACAACTTTTTTTTGAAAAAACCCTAAGCCGCGCGGTCACAATTTCAGCAAAAATCTGACCTTCTGCAATTCACTCAAAAATGCTGCCAAACTGTTGCAAACGATCCCCTGAAAGCTTTTTCGGTGGAAACAGATAGCTTTTTATCATCGGAAACAGAATTAGCCCTCGACGTCTGAACAACTTTTTTTTGAAAAATCCCTAAGCCGCGCGGTCACAATTTCAGCAAAAATCTGACATTCTGCAATTCCCTCAAAAATGCAGCCAAACTATTGCAAACGATCGTCTGAAAGGTTTTTCGGTGGAAACAGATGGGTTTTTATCTTAGGAAACAGAATTAGCCCTCGAAGTCTGAACAACTATTTTTTGAAAAAACCCTAAGCCGCGCGGTCACAATTTCAGCAAAAATCTGACATTCTGCAATTCACTCAAAAATGCTGCCAAACTGTTGCAAATGATCCCGTGAAAGCTTTTTCGGTGGAAACAGATGGGTTATTATCATCGGAAACAAAATTGGCCCTCCATGTCTGAACAACTTTTCAAAAAAAATCCCTAAGGTGCGCGGTCACAATTTCAGCAAAAATCTGACCTTCTGCAATTCACTCAAAAATGCTGCCAAACTGTTGCAAACGATCCCCTGAAAGGTTTTTCGGCGGAAACAGACGGGTTTTTATCATCGGAAACAGAATTAGCCCTCGACCTCTGAACAACTTTTTTTTGAAAAAAC
Source organism: Podarcis bocagei (assembly GCF_964188305.1). NCBI lineage: Eukaryota > Metazoa > Chordata > Lepidosauria > Squamata > Lacertidae > Podarcis > Podarcis bocagei. Next base: position 14,648,670 of record NC_138130.1, read on the forward strand.
ACTAAGCCGCGCGGTCACAATTTCAGCAAAAATCTGAGATTCTGAAATTCACTCAAAAATGCTGCCAAACTGTTGCAAACGATCCCCTGAAAGCTTTTTTGGTGGAAACAGATGGTTTTTTATCATCGGGAACAAAATTGGCCCTCGGTGTCCGAACAACTTTTTTTTGAAAAATCCCTAAGCCGCGCGGTCACAATTTCAGCAAAATTCTGACCTTCTGCAATTCACTCAAAAATGCAGCCAAACTGTTGCAAACGATCGTCTGAAAGGTTTTTCAGTGGAAACAGATGGGTTTTTATCTTAGGAAACAGAATTAGCCCTCGAAGTCTGAACAACTATTTTTTGAAAAAACCCTAAGCCGCGCGGTCACAATTTCAGCAAAAATCTGACATTCTGCAATTCACTCAAAAATGCTGCCAAACTGTTGCAAATGATCCCGTGAAAGCTTTTTCGGTGGAAACAGATGGGTTATTATCATCGGAAACAAAATTGGCCCTCCATGTCTGAACAACTTTTCAAAAAAAATCCCTAAGGTGCGCGGTCACAATTTCAGCAAAAATCTGACCTTCTGCAATTCACTCAAAAATGCTGCCAAACTGTTGCAAATGATCCCCTGAAAGGTTTTTCGGCGGAAACAGACGGGTTTTTATCATCGGAAACAGAATTAGCCCTCGACCTCTGAACAACTTTTTTTTGAAAAAACACTAAGCCGCGCGGTCACAATTTCAGCAAAAATCTGAGATTCTGAAATTCACTCAAAAATGCTGCCAAACTGTTGCAAACGATCCCCTGAAAGCTTTTTTGGTGGAAACAGATGGTTTTTTATCATCGGGAACAAAATTGGCCCTCGGTGTCCGAACAACTTTTTTTTGAAAAATCCCTAAGCCGCGCGGTCACAATTTCAGCAAAATTCTGACCTTCTGCAATTCACTCAAAAATGCTGCCAAACTGTTGCAAACGATCCCCTGAAAGGTTTTTCGGTGGAAACAGATGGGTTTTTATCATCGGAAACAGAATTAGCCCTCAACCTCTGAACAACTTTTTTTAAAAAAAACCCTAAGCCGCGCGGTCACAATTTCAGCAAAAATCTGACATTCTGCAATTCACTCAAAAATGCTGCCAAACTGTTGCAAATGATCCCGTGAAAGCTTTTTCGGTGGAAACAGATGGGTTATTATCATCGGAAACAAAATTGGCCCTCCATGTCTGAACAACTTTTCAAAAAAAATCCCTAAGGTCCACGGTCACAATTTCAGCAAAAATCTGACCTTCTGCAATTCACTCAAAAATGCTGCCAAACTGTTGCAAACGATCCCCTGAAAGGTTTTTCGGCGGAAACAGACGGGTTTTTATCATCGGAAACAGAATTAGCCCTCGACCTCTGAACAACTTTTTTTTGAAAAAACACTAAGCCGCGCGGTCACAATTTCAGCAAATATCTGACATTATGAAATTCACTCAAAAATGCTGCCAAACTGTTGCAAACGATCCCGTGAAAGCTTTTTCGGTGGAAACAGATGGGTTTTTATCATCGGAAACACAATTAGCCCTCGACCTCTGAACAACTTTTTTTAAAAAAAAACCCTAAGCCGCGCGGTCACAATTTCAGCAAAAATCTGACCTACTGAAATTCACTCAAAAATGCTGCCAAACTGTTGCAAACGATCCCCTGAAAGGTTTTTCGGTGGAAACAGATGGGTTTTTATCATCGGAAACAGAATTAGCCCTCGACCTCTGAACAACTTTTTTTTGAAAAATCCGTAAGCCGCACTGTCACAATTTCAGCAAAAATCTGACCTTCTGCAATTCATTCAAAAATGCTGCCAAAATGTTGCAAACGATCCCCTGAAAGCTTTTTCGGTGGAAACAGATGGGTTTTTATCATCGGAAACAGAATTAGCCCTCGACGTCTGAACAACTTTTTTTTGAAAAATCCTTAAGCCGCGCGGTCCTAATTTCAGCAAAAATCTGACCTTCTGAAATTCACTCAAAAATGCTGCCAAACTGTTGCAAATGATCCCCTGAAAGTTTTTTGGTGGAGACAGATGGGTTTTTATCATCGGAAACAGAATTAGACCTCGACCTCTGAACAATTTCTTTTAAAAAAAACCCTAAGCCGTGCGGTCACAATTTCAGCAAAAATCTGACCTTCTGAAATTCACTCAAAAATGCTGCCAAACTGTTGCAAACGATCCCCTGAAAGCTTTTTTGGTGGAAACAGATGAGTTTTTATCATCGGAAACAGAATTAGACCTCCACCTCTGAACAATTTTTTTTTTAAAAAAACCCTAAACCGCGCTATCACAATTTCAGCAAAAATCTGACCTTCTGCAATTCACTCAAAAATGCTGCCAAACTGTTGCAAACGATCCCCTGAAAGCTTTTTCGGTGGAAACAGATGGGTTTTTATCATCGGAAACAGAATTAGACCTCGACCTCTGAACAACTTTTTTTTGAAAAAACCCTAAGCCGCGCGGTCACAATTTCAGCAAAAATCTGACATTCTGAAATTCACTCAAAAATCCTGCCAAACTTTTGCAAACGATCGTCTGAAAGGTTTTTCGGAGGAAACAGATGGGTTTTTATCATTGCAAACAGAATCAGCCCTCGACGTCTGAACAACTTTTTACAAAAAATCCCTAAGCTGTGAGGTCACAATTTCAGCAAAAATCTGACCTTCTTCAATTCACTCAAAAATGCTGCCAAACTGTTGCAAATGATCCCCTGAAAGCTTTTTCGGTGGAAACAGATGGGTTTTTATCTTCGGAAACAGAATTAGCCCTCGACGTCTGAACAACTTTTTTTTGAAAAATCCCTAAGCCGCGCTGTCACAATTTCAGCAAAAATCTGACATTCTGCAATTCACTCAAAAATGCTGCCAAACTGTTGCAAACGATCCTCTGAAAGCTTTTTCGGTGGAAACAGATAGCTTTTTATCATCGGAAGCAGAATTAGCCCTCGACGTCTGAACAACTTTTTTTTGAAAAATCCCTAAGCCACGCGGTCATAATTTCAGCAAAAATCTGACATTCTGCAATTCCCTCAAAAATGCAGCCAAACTGTTGCAAACGATCGTCTGAAAGGTTTTTCGGTGGAAACAGATGGGTTTTTATCATCGGAAACAGAATTAGCCCTCGACCTCTGAACAACTTTTTTTTGAAAAATCCCTAAGCCGCGTGGTCACAATTTCAGCAAAAATCTGACATTCTGAATTTCACTCAAAAATCCTGCCAAACTGTTGCAAACGATCGTCTGAAAGGTTTTTCGGTGGAAACAGATGGGTTATTATCATCGGAAACAAAATTGGCCCTCGATGTCTGAACAACTTTTCAAAAAAAATCCCTAAGGTGCGCGGTCACAATTTCAGCAAAAATCTGACCTTCTGCAATTCACTCAAAAATGCTGCCAAACTGTTGCAAACGATCCCCTGAAAGCTTTTTCGGTGGAAACAGATGGGTTTTTATCATCGGAAACAGAATTAGACCTCGACCTCTGAACAACTTTTTTTTGAAAAAACCCTAAGCCGCGCGGTCACAATTTCAGCAAAAATCTGACATTCTGAAATTCACTCAAAAATCCTGCCAAACTTTTGCAAACGATCGTCTGAAAGGTTTTTCGGAGGAAACAGATGGGTTGTTATCATTGCAAACAGAATCAGCCCTCGACGTCTGAACAACTTTTTACAAAAAATCCCTAAGCTGTGAGGTCACAATTTCAGCAAAAATCTGACCTTCTGCAATTCACTCAAAAATGCTGCCAAACTGTTGCAAACGATCCCCTGAAAGCTTTTTCGGTGGAAACAGATGGGTTTTTATCATCGGAAACAGAATTAGACCTCGACCTCTGAACAACTTTTTTTTGAAAAAACCCTAAGCCGCGCGGTCACAATTTCAGCAAAAATCTGACATTCTGAAATTCACTCAAAAATCCTGCCAAACTTTTGCAAACGATCGTCTGAAAGGTTTTTCGGAGGAAACAGATGGGTTGTTATCATTGCAAACAGAATCAGCCCTCGACGTCTGAACAACTTTTTACAAAAAATCCCTAAGCTGTGAGGTCACAATTTCAGCAAAAATCTGACCTTCTGCAATTCACTCAAAAATGCTGCCAAACTGTTGCAAATGATCCCCTGAAAGCTTTTTCGGTGGAAACAGATGGGTTTTTATCTTCGGAAACAGAATTAGCCCTCGACGTCTGAACAACTTTTTTTTGAAAAATCCCTAAGCCGCGCTGTCACAATTTCAGCAAAAATCTGACATTCTGCAATTCACTCAAAAATGCTGCATAACTGTTGCAAACGATCGTCTGAAAGGTTTTTCGGTGGAAACAGATGGGTTATTATCATCGGAAACAAAATTTGCCCTCGATGTCTGAACAACTTTTTTAAAAAAAACCCTAAGCCGCGCGGTCACAATTTCAGCAAAAATCTGACCTTCTGCAATTCACTCAAAAATGCTGCCAAACTGTTGCAAACGATCCTCTGAAAGCTTTTTCGGTGGAAACAGATAGCTTTTTATCATCGGAAGCAGAATTAGCCCTCGACGTCTGAACAACTTTTTTTTGAAAAATCCCTAAGCCACGCGGTCATAATTTCAGCAAAAATCTGACATTCTGCAATTCCCTCAAAAATGCAGCCAAACTGTTGCAAACGATCGTCTGAAAGGTTTTTCAGTGGAAACAGATGGGTTATTATCATCGGAAACAAAATTGGCCCTCGATGTCTGAACAACTTTTCAAAAAAAATCCCTAAGGTGCGCGGTCACAATTTCAGCAAAAATCTGACCTTCTGCAATTCACTCAAAAATGCTGCCAAACTGTTGCAAATGATCCCCTGAAAGCTTTTTCGGTGGAAACAGATGGGTTTTTATCATCGGAAACAGAATTAGACCTCGACCTCTGAACAACTTTTTTTTGAAAAAACCCTAAGCCGCGCGGTCACAATTTCAGCAAAAATCTGACCTTCTAAAATTCACTCAAAAATGCTGCCAAACTGTTGCAAAGGATCCCCTGAAAGGTTTTTCGGTTCAAACAGATAGCTTTTTATCATCGGAAGCAGAATTAGCCCTCGACGTCTGAACAACTTTTTTTTGAAAAATCCCTAAGCCGCGCGGTCACAATTTCAGCAAAAATCTGACATTCTGAAATTCACTCAAAAATCCTGCCAAACTTTTGCAAACGATCGTCTGAAAGGTTTTTTGGAGGAAACAGATGGGTTTTTATCATTGCAAACAGAATCAGCCCTCGACGTCTGAACAACTTTTTACAAAAAATCCCTAAGCTGTGAGGTCACAATTTCAGCAAATTCTGACCTTCTGCAATTCACTCAAAAATGCTGCCAAACTGTTGCAAATGATCCCCTGAAAGCTTTTTCGGTGGAAACAGATGGGTTTTTATCATCGGAAACAGAATTACACCTCGACGTCTGAACAACTTTTTTTCCGAAAAATCCCTAAGCCGCGCGGTCACAATTTCAGCAAAAATCTGACATTCTGAAATTCACTCAAAAATCCTGCCAAACTTTTGCAAACGATCGTCTGAAAGGTTTTTCGGAGGAAACAGATGGGTTTTTATCATTGCAAACAGAATCAGCCCTCGACGTCTGAACAACTTTTTACAAAAAATCCCTAAGCTGTGAGGTCACAATTTCAGCAAATTCTGACCTTCTGCAATTCACTCAAAAATGCTGCCAAACTGTTGCAAATGATCCCCTGAAAGCTTTTTCGGTGGAAACAGATGGGTTTTTATCATCGGAAACAGAATTACACCTCGACGTCTGAACAACTTTTTTTTCGAAAAATCCCTAAGCCGCGCGGTCACAATTTCAGCAAAAATCTGACATTCTGAAATTCACTCAAAAATGCAGCCAAACTGTTGCAAACAATCGTCTGAAAGGTTTTTCGGTGGAAACAGATGGGTTTTTATCATCGGAAACAGAATTAGCCCTCGACCTCTGAACAACTTTTTTTTGAAAAATCCCTAAGCCGCGCGGTCACAATTTCAGCAAAAATCTGACCTTCTGCAATTCACTCAAAAATCCTGCCAAACTGTTGCAAACGATCGTCTGAAAGGTTTTTCGGAGGAAACAGATGGGTTTTTATCATTGGAAACAGAATTAGCCCTTTGACGTCTGAACAACCTTTTTAAAAAAATCCCTAAGCTGCGCGGTCACAATTTCAGCAAAAATCTTACATTCTGATATTCACTCAAAAATGCTGCCAAACTGTTGCAAATGATCCCCTGAAAGCTTTTTCGGTGGAAACAGATGGGATTTTATCATCGGAAACAGAATTAGACCTCGACCTCTGAACAACTTTTTTTTGAAAAAACCCTAAGCCGCGCGGTCACAATTTCAGCAAAAATCTGACCTTCTGCAATTCACTCAAAAATGCTGCCAAACTGTTGCAAACGATCCCCTGAAAGCTTTTTCGGTGGAAACAGATAGCTTTTTATCATCGGAAACAGATTTAGCCCTCGACGTCTGAACAACATTTTTTGGAAAATCCCTAAGCCGCGCGGTCACAATTTCAGCAAAAATCTGACATTCTGCAATTCCCTCAAAAATGCAGCCAAAATATTGCAAACGATCGTCTGAAAGGTTTTTCGGTGGAAACAGATGGGTTTTTATCTTAGGAAACAGAATTAGCCCTCGAAGTCTGAACAACTATTTTTTGAAAAAACCCTAAGCCGCGCGGTCACAATTTCAGCAAAAATCTGACCTTCTGCAATTCACTCAAAAATGCTGCCAAACTGTTGCAAATGATCCCGTGAAAGCTTTTTCGGTGGAAACAGATGGGTTATTATCATCGGAAACAAAATTGGCCCTCCATGTCTGAACAACTTTTCAAAAAAAATCCCTAAGGTGCGCGGTCACAATTTCAGCAAAAATCTGACCTTCTGCAATTCACTCAAAAATGCTGCCAAACTGTTGCAAACGATCCCCTGAAAGGTTTTTCGGCGGAAACAGACGGGTTTTTATCATCGGAAACAGAATTAGCCCTCGACCTCTGAACAACTTTTTTTTGAAAAAACACTAAGCCGCGCGGTCACAATTTCAGCAAAAATCTGAGATTCTGAAATTCACTCAAAAATGCTGCCAAACTGTTGCAAATGATCCCCTGAAAGCTTTTTTGGTGGAAACAGATGGTTTTTTATCATCGGGAACAAAATTGGCCCTCGGTGTCCGAACAACTTTTTTTTGAAAAATCCCTAAGCCGCGCGGTCACAATTTCAGCAAAATTCTGACCTTCTGCAATTCACTCAAAAATGCTGCCAAACTGTTGCAAACGATCCCCTGAAAGCTTTTTCGGTGGAAACAGATGGGTTTTTATCATCGGAAACAGAATTAGACCTCGACCTCTGAACAACTTTTTTTTAAAAAAACCCGAAGCCGCACTGTCACAATTTCAGCAAAAATCTGACCTTCTGCAGTTCATTCAAAAATGCTGCCAAAATGTTGCAAACGATCCCCTGAAAGCTTTTTCGGTGGAAACAGATGGGTTTTTATCATCGGAAACAGAATTAGCCCTCGACGTCTGAACAACTTTTTTTTGAAAAATCCCTAAGCCGCGCGGTCACAATTTCAGCAAAAATCTGACCTTCTGAAATTCACTCAAAAATGCTGCCAAACTGTTGCAAATGATCCCCTGAAAGTTTTTTGGTGGAGACAGATGGGTTTTTATCATCGGGAACAGAATTAGACCTCGACCTCTGAACAATTTTTTTTAAAAAAAACCCTAAGCCGCGCGGTCACAATTTCAGCAAAAATCTGACCTTCTGAAATTCACTCAAAAATGCTGCCAAACTGTTGCAAACGATCCCCTGAAAGCTTTTTCGGTGGAAACAGATGGGTTTTTACCATCGGAAACAGAATTAGCCCTCGAAGTCTGAACAACTATTTTTTGAAAAAACCCTAAGCCGCGCGGTCACAATTTCAGCAAAAATCTGACCTTCTGCAATTCACTCAAAAATGCTGCCAAACTGTTGCAAATGATCCCGTGAAAGCTTTTTCGGTGGAAACAGATGGGTTATTATCATCGGAAACAAAATTGGCCCTCCATGTCTGAACAACTTTTCAAAAAAAATCCCTAAGGTGCGCGGTCACAATTTCAGCAAAAATCTGACCTTCTGCAATTCACTCAAAAATGCTGCCAAACTGTTGCAAACGATCCCCTGAAAGGTTTTTCGGCGGAAACAGACGGGTTTTTATCATCGGAAACAGAATTAGCCCTCGACCTCTGAACAACTTTTTTTTGAAAAAACACTAAGCCGCGCGGTCACAATTTCAGCAAAAATCTGAGATTCTGAAATTCACTCAAAAATGCTGCCAAACTGTTGCAAATGATCCCCTGAAAGCTTTTTTGGTGGAAACAGATGGTTTTTTATCATCGGGAACAAAATTGGCCCTCGGTGTCCGAACAACTTTTTTTGAAAAATCCCTAAGCCGCGCGGTCACAATTTCAGCAAAATTCTGACCTTCTGCAATTCACTCAAAAATGCTGCCAAACTGTTGCAAACGATCCCCTGAAAGCTTTTTCGGTGGAAACAGATGGGTTTTTATCATCGGAAACAGAATTAGACCTCGACCTCTGAACAACTTTTTTTTAAAAAAACCCGAAGCCGCACTGTCACAATTTCAGCAAAAATCTGACCTTCTGCAGTTCATTCAAAAATGCTGCCAAAATGTTGCAAACGATCCCCTGAAAGCTTTTTCGGTGGAAACAGATGGGTTTTTATCATCGGAAACAGAATTAGCCCTCGACGTCTGAACAACTTTTTTTTGAAAAATCCCTAAGCCGCGCGGTCACAATTTCAGCAAAAATCTGACCTTCTGAAATTCACTCAAAAATGCTGCCAAACTGTTGCAAATGATCCCCTGAAAGTTTTTTGGTGGAGACAGATGGGTTTTTATCATCGGGAACAGAATTAGACCTCGACCTCTGAACAATTTTTTTTAAAAAAAACCCTAAGCCGCGCGGTCACAATTTCAGCAAAAATCTGACCTTCTGAAATTCACTCAAAAATGCTGCCAAACTGTTGCAAACGATCCCCTGAAAGCTTTTTCGGTGGAAACAGATGGTTTTTTATCATCGGATACAAAATTGGCCCTCGATGTCTGAACAACGTTTTTTTGAAAAATCCTTAAGTCGCGCGGTCACAATTTCAGCAAAAAATCTGACCTTCTGCAATTCACTCAAAAATGCAGCCAAACTGTTGCAAACGATCTTCTGAAAGGTTTTTCGGTGGAAACAGATGGGTTTTATCATCGGAAACAGAATTAGCCCTCGACGTCTGAAGAACTTTTTTTGAAAAATCCCTAAGCCGCGCGGTCACAATCTCAGCAAAAATCTGACCTTCTGCAATTCACTAAAAAATGCTGCCAAACTGTTGCAAACGATCCCCTGGAAGCTTTTTTGGTGGAAACAGATGGGTTTTTATCATCGGAAACAGAATTAGACCTCCACCTCTGAACAATTTTTTTTTTAAAAAAACCCTAAACCGCGCTGTCACAATTTCAGCAAAAATCTGACCTTCTGCAATTCACTCAAAAATGCTGCCAAACTGTTGCAAACGATCCCCTGAAAGCTTTTTCGGTGGAAACAGATGGGTTTTTATCATCGGAAACAGAATTAGACCTCGACCTCTGAACAACTTTTTTTTGAAAAAACCCTAAGCCGCGCGGTCACAATTTCAGCAAAAATCTGACATTCTGAAATTCACTCAAAAATCCTGCCAAACTTTTGCAAACGATCGTCTGAAAGGTTTTTCGGAGGAAACAGATGGGTTTTTATCATTGCAAACAGAATCAGCCCTCGACGTCTGAACAACTTTTTACAAAAAATCCCTAAGCTGTGAGGTCACAATTTCAGCAAAAATCTGACCTTCTGCAATTCACTCAAAAATGCTGCCAAACTGTTGCAAATGATCCCCTGAAAGCTTTTTCGGTGGAAACAGATGGGTTTTTATCTTCGGAAACAGAATTAGCCCTCGACGTCTGAACAACTTTTTTTTGAAAAATCCCTAAGCCGCGCTGTCACAATTTCAGCAAAAATCTGACATTCTGCAATTCACTCAAAAATGCTGCCAAACTGTTGCAAACGATCGTCTGAAAGGTTTTTCGGTGGAAACAGATGGGTTATTATCATCGGAAACAAAATTGGCCCTCGATGTCTGAACAACTTTTTTTAAAAAAAACCCTAAGCCGCGCGGTCACAATTTCAGCAAAAATCTGACCTTCTGCAATTCACTCAAAAATGCTGCCAAACTGTTGCAAACGATCCTCTGAAAGCTTTTTCGGTGGAAACAGATAGCTTTTTATCATCGGAAGCAGAATTAGCCCTCGACGTCTGAACAACTTTTTTTTGAAAAATCCCTAAGCCACGCGGTCATAATTTCAGCAAAAATCTGACATTCTGCAATTCCCTCAAAAATGCAGCCAAACTGTTGCAAACGATCGTCTGAAAGGTTTTTCGGTGGAAACAGATGGGTTTTTATCATCGGAAACAGAATTAGCCCTCGACCTCTGAACAACTTTTTTTTGAAAAATCCCTAAGCCGCGTGGTCACAATTTCAGCAAAAATCTGACATTCTGAATTTCACTCAAAAATCCTGCCAAACTGTTGCAAACGATCGTCTGAAAGGTTTTTCGGTGGAAACAGATGGGTTATTATCATCGGAAACAAAATTGGCCCTCGATGTCTGAACAACTTTTCAAAAAAAATCCCTAAGGTGCGCGGTCACAATTTCAGCAAAAATCTGACCTTCTGCAATTCACTCAAAAATGCTGCCAAACTGTTGCAAATGATCCCCTGAAAGCTTTTTCGGTGGAAACAGATGGGTTTTTATCATCGGAAACAGAATTAGACCTCGACCTCTGAACAACTTTTTTTTGAAAAAACCCTAAGCCGCGCGGTCACAATTTCAGCAAAAATCTGACCTTCTAAAATTCACTCAAAAATGCTGCCAAACTGTTGCAAAGGATCCCCTGAAAGCTTTTTCGGTTCAAACAGATAGCTTTTTATCATCGGAAGCAGAATTAGCCCTCGACGTCTGAACAACTTTTTTTTGAAAAATCCCTAAGCCGCGCGGTCACAATTTCAGCAAAAATCTGACATTCTGAAATTCACTCAAAAATGCTGCCAAACTGTTGCAAACGATCCCCTGAAAGGTTTTTCGGAGGAAATAGATGGGTTTCTATCATTGCAAACAGAATCAGCCCTCGACGTCTGAACAACTTTTTACAAAAAATCCCTAAGCTGTGAGGTCACAATTTCAGCAAATTCTGACCTTCTGCAATTCACTCAAAAATGCTGCCAAACTGTTGCAAATGATCCCCTGAAAGCTTTTTCGGTGGAAACAGATGGGTTTTTATCATCGGAAACAGAATTACACCTCGACGTCTGAACAACTTTTTTTTCGAAAAATCCCTAAGCCGCGCGGTCACAATTTCAGCAAAAATCTGACCTTCTAAAATTCACTCAAAAATGCTGCCAAACTGTTGCAAAGGATCCCCTGAAAGCTTTTTCGGTTCAAACAGATAGCTTTTTATCATCGGAAGCAGAATTAGCCCTCGACGTCTGAACAACTTTTTTTTGAAAAATCCCTAAGCCGCGCGGTCACAATTTCAGCAAAAATCTGACATTCTGAAATTCACTCAAAAATGCTGCCAAACTGTTGCAAACGATCCCCTGAAAGGTTTTTCGGAGGAAATAGATGGGTTTCTATCATTGCAAACAGAATCAGCCCTCGACGTCTGAACAACTTTTTACAAAAAATCCCTAAGCTGTGAGGTCACAATTTCAGCAAATTCTGACCTTCTGCAATTCACTCAAAAATGCTGCCAAACTGTTGCAAATGATCCCCTGAAAGCTTTTTCGGTGGAAACAGATGGGTTTTTATCATCGGAAACAGAATTACACCTCGACGTCTGAACAACTTTTTTTTCGAAAAATCCCTAAGCCGCGCGGTCACAATTTCAGCAAAAATCTGACATTCTGAAATTCACTCAAAAATGCAGCCAAACTGTTGCAAACAATCGTCTGAAAGGTTTTTCGGTGGAAACAGATGGGTTTTTATCATCGGAAACAGAATTAGCCCTCGACCTCTGAACAACTTTTTTTTGAAAAATCCCTAAGCCGCGCGGTCACAATTTCAGCAAAAATCTGACCTTCTGCAATTCACTCAAAAATCCTGCCAAACTGTTGCAAACGATCGTCTGAAAGGTTTTTCGGAGGAAACAGATGGGTTTTTATCATTGGAAACAGAATTAGCCCTTTGACGTCTGAACAACCTTTTTAAAAAAATCCCTAAGCTGCGCGGTCACAATTTCAGCAAAAATCTTACATTCTGATATTCACTCAAAAATGCTGCCAAACTGTTGCAAATGATCCCCTGAAAGCTTTTTCGGTGGAAACAGATGGGATTTTATCATCGGAAACAGAATTAGACCTCGACCTCTGAAGAATTTTTTTTTGAAAAAACCCTAAGCCGCGCGGTCACAATATCAGCAAAAATCTGACCTTCTGCAATTCACTCAAAAATGCTGCCAAACTGTTGCAAACGATCCCCTGAAAGCTTTTTCGGTGGAAACAGATAGCTTTTTATCATCGGAAACAGAATTAGCCCTCGACGTCTGAACAACTTTTTTTTGAAAAATCCCTAAGCCGCGCGGTCACAATTTCAGCAAAAATCTGACATTCTGCAATTCCCTCAAAAATGCAGCCAAAATATTGCAAACGATCGTCTGAAAGGTTTTTCGGTGGAAACAGATGGGTTTTTATCTTAGGAAACAGAATTAGCCCTCGAAGTCTGAACAACTATTTTTTGAAAAAACCCTAAGCCGCGCGGTCACAATTTCAGCAAAAATCTGACCTTCTGCAATTCACTCAAAAATGCTGCCAAACTGTTGCAAATGATCCCGTGAAAGCTTTTTCGGTGGAAACAGATGGGTTATTATCATCGGAAACAAAATTGGCCCTCCATGTCTGAACAACTTTTCAAAAAAAATCCCTAAGGTGTGCGGTCACAATTTCAGCAAAAATCTGACCTTCTGCAATTCACTCAAAAATGCTGCCAAACTGTTGCAAACGATCCCCTGAAAGGTTTTTCGGCGGAAACAGACGGGTTTTTATCATCGGAAACAGAATTAGCCCTCGACCTCTGAACAACTTTTTTTTGAAAAAACACTAAGCCGCGCGGTCACAATTTCAGCAAAAATCTGAGATTCTGAAATTCACTCAAAAATGCTGCCAAACTGTTGCAAACGATCCCCTGAAAGCTTTTTCGGTGGAAACAGATGGGTTTTTATCATCGGAAACAGAATTAGCCCTTGACCTCTGAACAACTTTTTTTTGAAAAAACCCTAAGCCGTGCGGTCATAATTTCAGCAAAAATCTGAGATTCTGAAATTCACTCAAAAATGCTGCCAAACTGTTGCAAACGATCCCCTGAAAGGTTTTTTGGTGGAAACAGATGGGTTTTTATCATCGGAAACAGAATTAGCCCTCGACCTCTGAACAACTTTTTTTTGAAAAAACCCTAAGCCACGCGGTCACAATTTCAGCAAAAATCTGACATTCTGAAATTCACTCAAAAATGCTGCCAAACTGTTGCAAATGATCCCCTGAAAGCTTTTTCAGTGGAAACAGATGGGTTTTTATCATCGGAAACAGAATTAGCCCTCGACCTCTGAACAACTTTTTTTTGAAAAAACCCTAAGCCGCGCGGTCACAATTTCAGCAAAAATCTGACCTTCTGAAATTTACTCAAAAATGCTGCCAAACTGTTGCAAACGATCCCCGGAAAGGTTTTTCGGTGGAAACAGATGGGTTTTTATCATCGGAAACAGAATTAGCCCTCAACCTCTGAACAACTTTTTTTTGAAAAAACCCTAAGTCGCGCGGTCACAATTTCAGCAAAAATCTGACCTTCTGCAATTCACTCAAAAATCCTGCCAAACTGTTGCAAACGATCGTCTGAAAGGTTTTTCGGAGGAAACAGATGGGTTTTTATCATTGGAAACAGAATTAGCCCTTTGACGTCTGAACAACCTTTTTAAAAAAATCCCTAAGCTGCGCGGTCACAATTTCAGCAAAAATCTTACATTCTGATATTCACTCAAAAATGCTGCCAAACTGTTGCAAATGATCCCCTGAAAGCTTTTTCGGTGGAAACAGATGGGATTTTATCATCGGAAACACAATTAGACCTCGACCTCTGAACAACTTTTTTTTGAAAAAACTCTAAGCCGCGCGGTCACAATTTCAACAAAAATCTGACATTCTGAAATTCACTCAAAAATGGTGCTAAACTGTTGTAAATTCTCCCCTGAAAGTTTTTTGGTGGAGACAGATGGGTTTTTATCATCGGGAACAGAATTAGACCTCGACCTCTGAACAATTTTTTTTTAAAAAAACCCTAAGCCGCGCGGTCACAATTTCAGCAAAAATCTGACCTTCTGAAATTCACTCAAAAATGCTGCCAAACTGTTGCAAACGATCCCCTGAAAGCTTTTTCGGTGGAAACAGATGGTTTTTTATCATCGGATACAAAATTGGCCCTCGATGTCTGAACAACGTTTTTTTGAAAAATCCTTAAGCCGCGCGGTCACAATTTCAGCAAAAATCTGACCTTCTGCAATTCACTCAAAAATGCAGCCAAACTGTTGCAAACGATCTTCTGAAAGGTTTTTCGGTGGAAACAGATGGGTTTTTATCATCGGAAACAGAATTAGCCCTCGACGTCTGAAGAACTTTTTTTTGAAAAATCCCTAAGCCGCGCGGTCACAATCTCAGCAAAAATCTGACCTTCTGCAATTCACTAAAAAATGCTGCCAAACTGTTGCAAACGATCCCCTGGAAGCTTTTTTGGTGGAAACAGATGGGTTTTTATCATCGGAAACAGAATTAGACCTCCACCTCTGAACAATTTTTTTTTAAAAAAAACCCTAAACCGCGCTGTCACAATTTCAGCAAAAATCTGACCTTCTGCAATTCACTCAAAAATGCTGCCAAACTGTTGCAAACGATCCCCTGAAAGCTTTTTCGGTGGAAACAGATGGGTTTTTATCATCGGAAACAGAATTAGACCTCGACCTCTGAACAACTTTTTTTTGAAAAAACCCTAAGCCGCGCGGTCACAATTTCAGCAAAAATCTGACATTCTGAAATTCACTCAAAAATCCTGCCAAACTTTTGCAAACGATCGTCTGAAAGGTTTTTCGGAGGAAACAGATGGGTTTTTATCATTGCAAACAGAATCAGCCCTCGACGTCTGAACAACTTTTTACAAAAAATCCCTAAGCTGTGAGGTCACAATTTCAGCAAAAATCTGACCTTCTGCAATTCACTCAAAAATGCTGCCAAACTGTTGCAAATGATCCCCTGAAAGCTTTTTCGGTGGAAACAGATGGGTTTTTATCTTCGGAAACAGAATTAGCCCTCGACGTCTGAACAACTTTTTTTTGAAAAATCCCTAAGCCGCGCTGTCACAATTTCAGCAAAAATCTGACATTCTGCAATTCACTCAAAAATGCTGCCAAACTGTTGCAAACGATCGTCTGAAAGGTTTTTCGGTGGAAACAGATGGGTTATTATCATCTGAAACAAAATTGGCCCTCGATGTCTGAACAACTTTTTTTAAAAAAAACCCTAAGCCGCGCGGTCACAATTTCAGCAAAAATCTGACCTTCTGCAATTCACTCAAAAATGCTGCCAAACTGTTGCAAACGATCCTCTGAAAGCTTTTTCGGTGGAAACAGATAGCTTTTTATCATCGGAAGCAGAATTAGCCCTCGACGTCTGAACAACTTTTTTTTGAAAAATCCCTAAGCCACGCGGTCATAATTTCAGCAAAAATCTGACATTCTGCAATTCCCTCAAAAATGCAGCCAAACTGTTGCAAACGATCGTCTGAAAGGTTTTTCGGTGGAAACAGATGGGTTTTTATCATCGGAAACAGAATTAGCCCTCGACCTCTGAACAACTTTTTTTTGAAAAATCCCTAAGCCGCGTGGTCACAATTTCAGCAAAAATCTGATATTCTGAATTTCACTCAAAAATCCTGCCAAACTGTTGCAAACGATCGTCTGAAAGGTTTTTCGGTGGAAACAGATGGGTTATTATCATCGGAAACAAAATTGGCCCTCGATGTCTGAACAACTTTTCAAAAAAAATCCCTAAGGTGCGCGGTCACAATTTCAGCAAAAATCTGACCTTCTGCAATTCACTCAAAAATGCTGCCAAACTGTTGCAAATGATCCCCTGAAAGCTTTTTCGGTGGAAACAGATGGGTTTTTATCATCGGAAACAGAATTAGACCTCGACCTCTGAACAACTTTTTTTTGAAAAAACCCTAAGCCGCGCGGTCACAATTTCAGCAAAAATCTGACCTTCTAAAATTCACTCAAAAATGCTGCCAAACTGTTGCAAAGGATCCCCTGAAAGCTTTTTCGGTTCAAACAGATAGCTTTTTATCATCGGAAGCAGAATTAGCCCCCGACGTCTGAACAACTTTTTTTTGAAAAATCCCTAAGCCGCGCGGTCACAATTTCAGCAAAAATCTGACATTCTGAAATTCACTCAAAAATGCTGCCAAACTGTTGCAAACGATCCCCTGAAAGGTTTTTCGGAGGAAATAGATGGGTTTCTATCATTGCAAACAGAATCAGCCCTCGACGTCTGAACAACTTTTTACAAAAAATCCCTAAGCTGTGAGGTCACAATTTCAGCAAATTCTGACCTTCTGCAATTCACTCAAAAATGCTGCCAAACTGTTGCAAATGATCCCCTGAAAGCTTTTTCGGTGGAAACAGATGGGTTTTTATCATCGGAAACAGAATTACACCTCGACGTCTGAACAACTTTTTTTCGAAAAATCCCTAAGCCGCGCGGTCACAATTTCAGCAAAAATCTGACATTCTGAAATTCACTCAAAAATGCAGCCAAACTGTTGCAAACAATCGTCTGAAAGGTTTTTCGGTGGAAACAGATGGGTTTTTATCATCGGAAACAGAATTAGCCCTCGACCTCTGAACAACTTTTTTTTGAAAAATCCCTAAGCCGCGCGGTCACAATTTCAGCAAAAATCTGACCTTCTGCAATTCACTCAAAAATCCTGCCAAACTGTTGCAAACGATCGTCTGAAAGGTTTTTCGGAGGAAACAGATGGGTTTTTATCATTGGAAACAGAATTAGCCCTTTGACGTCTGAACAACCTTTTTAAAAAAATCCCTAAGCTGCGCGGTCACAATTTCAGCAAAAATCTTACATTCTGATATTCACTCAAAAATGCTGCCAAACTGTTGCAAATGATCCCCTGAAAGCTTTTTCGGTGGAAACAGATGGGATTTTATCATCGGAAACAGAATTAGACCTCGACCTCTGAACAATTTTTTTTTGAAAAAACCCTAAGCCGCGCGGTCACAATATCAGCAAAAATCTGACCTTCTGCAATTCACTCAAAAATGCTGCCAAACTGTTGCAAACGATCCCCTGAAAGCTTTTTCGGTGGAAACAGATAGCTTTTTATCATCGGAAACAGAATTAGCCCTCGACGTCTGAACAACTTTTTTTTGAAAAATCCCTAAGCCGCGCGGTCACAATTTCAGCAAAAATCTGACATTCTGCAATTCCCTCAAAAATGCAGCCAAAATATTGCAAACGATCGTCTGAAAGGTTTTTCGGTGGAAACAGATGGGTTTTTATCTTAGGAAACAGAATTAGCCCTCGAAGTCTGAACAACTATTTTTTGAAAAAACCCTAAGCCGCGCGGTCACAATTTCAGCAAAAATCTGACCTTCTGCAATTCACTCAAAAATGCTGCCAAACTGTTGCAAATGATCCCGTGAAAGCTTTTTCGGTGGAAACAGATGGGTTATTATCATCGGAAACAAAATTGGCCCTCCATGTCTGAACAACTTTTCAAAAAAAATCCCTAAGGTGTGCGGTCACAATTTCAGCAAAAATCTGACCTTCTGCAATTCACTCAAAAATGCTGCCAAACTGTTGCAAACGATCCCCTGAAAGGTTTTTCGGCGGAAACAGACGGGTTTTTATCATCGGAAACAGAATTAGCCCTCGACCTCTGAACAACTTTTTTTTGAAAAAACACTAAGCCGCGCGGTCACAATTTCAGCAAAAATCTGAGATTCTGAAATTCACTCAAAAATGCTGCCAAACTGTTGCAAACGATCCCCTGAAAGCTTTTTCGGTGGAAACAGATGGGTTTTTATCATCGGAAACAGAATTAGCCCTCGACCTCTGAACAACTTTTTTTTGAAAAAACCCTAAGCCGTGCGGTCATAATTTCAGCAAAAATCTGAGATTCTGAAATTCACTCAAAAATGCTGCCAAACTGTTGCAAACGATCCCCTGAAAGGTTTTTTGGTGGAAACAGATGGGTTTTTATCATCGGAAACAGAATTAGCCCTCGACCTCTGAACAACTTTTTTTTGAAAAAACCCTAAGCCACGCGGTCACAATTTCAGCAAAAATCTGACATTCTGAAATTCACTCAAAAATGCTGCCAAACTGTTGCAAATGATCCCCTGAAAGCTTTTTCAGTGGAAACAGATGGGTTTTTATCATCGGAAACAGAATTAGCCCTCGACCTCTGAACAACTTTTTTTTGAAAAAACCCTAAGCCGCGCGGTCACAATTTCAGCAAAAATCTGACCTTCTGAAATTTACTCAAAAATGCTGCCAAACTGTTGCAAACGATCCCCGGAAAGGTTTTTCGGTGGAAACAGATGGGTTTTTATCATCGGAAACAGAATTAGCCCTCAACCTCTGAACAACTTTTTTTTGAAAAAACCCTAAGTCGCGCGGTCACAATTTCAGCAAAAATCTGACCTTCTGCAATTCACTCAAAAATCCTGCCAAACTGTTGCAAACGATCGTCTGAAAGGTTTTTCGGAGGAAACAGATGGGTTTTTATCATTGGAAACAGAATTAGCCCTTTGACGTCTGAACAACCTTTTTAAAAAAATCCCTAAGCTGCGCGGTCACAATTTCAGCAAAAATCTTACATTCTGATATTCACTCAAAAATGCTGCCAAACTGTTGCAAATGATCCCCTGAAAGCTTTTTCGGTGGAAACAGATGGGATTTTATCATCGGAAACAGAATTAGACCTCGACCTCTGAACAACTTTTTTTTGAAAAAACTCTAAGCCGCGCGGTCACAATTTCAACAAAAATCTGACATTCTGAAATTCACTCAAAAATGGTGCTAAACTGTTGTAAATTCTCCCCTGAAAGGTTTGGCGGTGGAAACAGAAGGCTTTTTATCATAGGACATGAAATCAGCCCTCGACAACTTAACCTGTGAATAAAAAAATTTCTAAGCCCCGGGGTCACAACTTCAGCAAAAATCTGAAATTCTCCAATTCACACAAAGATGGTGCCAAAGTTTTGGAAATACTCCCCTGAAAGGTTTGGCGGTGGAAACAGAAGGCTTTTTATCATAGGCCAAGAAATCAACCCTCGACAACTTAACCTGTGGAAAAAAAAATTTCTAAGCCCCGGGGTCACAATTTCAGCAAAAATCTGACCTTCTGCAATTCACTCAAAAATGCTGCCAAACTGTTGCAAACGATCCCCTGAAAGCTTTTTCGGTGGAAACAGATAGCTTTTTATCATCGGAAACAGAATTAGCCCTCGACGTCTGAACAACTTTTTTTTGAAAAATCCCTAAGCCGCGCGGTCACAATTTCAGCAAAAATCTGACATTCTGCAATTCCCTCAAAAATGCAGCCAAAATATTGCAAACGATCGTCTGAAAGGTTTTTCGGTGGAAACAGATGGGTTTTTATCTTAGGAAACAGAATTAGCCCTCGAAGTCTGAACAACTATTTTTTGAAAAAACCCTAAGCCGCGCGGTCACAATTTCAGCAAAAATCTGACCTTCTGCAATTCACTCAAAAATGCTGCCAAACTGTTGCAAATGATCCCGTGAAAGCTTTTTCGGTGGAAACAGATGGGTTATTATCATCGGAAACAAAATTGGCCCTCCATGTCTGAACAATTTTTCAATAAAATCCAAAAGGTGCGCGGTCACAATTTCAGCAAAAATCTGACCTTCTGCAATTCACTCAAAAATGCTGCCAAACTGTTGCAAATGATCCCCTGAAAGGTTTTTCGGCGGAAACAGACGGGTTTTTATCATCGGAAACAGAATTAGCCCTCGACCTCTGAACAACTTTTTTTTGAAAAAACACTAAGCCGCGCGGTCACAATTTCAGCAAAAATCTGAGATTCTGAAATTCACTCAAAAATGCTGCCAAACTGTTGCAAACGATCCCCTGAAAGCTTTTTCGGTGGAAACAGATGGGTTTTTATCATCGGAAACAGAATTAGCCCTCGACCTCTGAACAACTTTTTTTTGAAAAAACCCTAAGCCGTGCGGTCATAATTTCAGCAAAAATCTGAGATTCTGAAATTCACTCAAAAATGCTGCCAAACTGTTGCAAACGATTCCCTGAAAGGTTTTTTGGTGGAAACAGATGGGTTTTTATCATCGGAAACAGAATTAGCCCTCGACCTCTGAACAACTTTTTTTTGAAAAAACCCTAAGCCACGCGGTCACAATTTCAGCAAAAATCTGACATTCTGAAATTCACTCAAAAATGCTGCCAAACTGTTGCAAATGATCCCCTGAAAGCTTTTTCAGTGGAAACAGATGGGTTTTTATCATCGGAAACAGAATTAGCCCTCGACCTCTGAACAACTTTTTTTTGAAAAAACCCTAAGCCGCGCGGTCACAATTTCAGCAAAAATCTGACCTTCTGAAATTTACTCAAAAATGCTGCCAAACTGTTGCAAACGATCCCCGGAAAGCTTTTTCGGTGGAAACAGATGGGTTTTTATCATCGGAAACAGAATTAGCCCTCAACCTCTGAACAACTTTTTTTTGAAAAAACCCTAAGCCGCGCGGTCACAATTTCAGCAAAAATCTGACCTTCTGCAATTCACTCAAAAATCCTGCCAAACTGTTGCAAACGATCGTCTGAAAGGTTTTTCGGAGGAAACAGATGGGTTTTTATCATTGGAAACAGAATTAGCCCTTTGACGTCTGAACAACCTTTTTAAAAAAATCCCTAAGCTGCGCGGTCACAATTTCAGCAAAAATCTTACATTCTGATATTCACTCAAAAATGCTGCCAAACTGTTGCAAATGATCCCCTGAAAGCTTTTTCGGTGGAAACAGATGGGATTTTATCATCGGAAACAGAATTAGACCTCGACCTCTGAACAACTTTTTTTTGAAAAAACCCTAAGCCGCGCGGTCACAATTTCAGCAAAAATCTGACATTCTGCAATTCCCTCAAAAATGCAGCCAAAATATTGCAAACGATCGTCTGAAAGGTTTTTCGGTGGAAACAGATGGGTTTTTATCTTAGGAAACAGAATTAGCCCTCGAAGTCTGAACAACTATTTTTTGAAAAAACCCTAAGCCGCGCGGTCACAATTTCAGCAAAAATCTGACCTTCTGCAATTCACTCAAAAATGCTGCCAAACTGTTGCAAACGATCCTCTGAAAGCTTTTTCGGTGGAAACAGATAGCTTTTTATCATCGGAAGCAGAATTAGCCCTCGACGTCTGAACAACTTTTTTTTGAAAAATCCCTAAGCCACGCGGTCATAATTTCAGCAAAAATCTGACATTCTGCAATTCCCTCAAAAATGCAGCCAAACTGTTGCAAACGATCGTCTGAAAGGTTTTTCGGTGGAAACAGATGGGTTTTTATCATCGGAAACAGAATTAGCCCTCGACCTCTGAACAACTTTTTTTTGAAAAATCCCTAAGCCGCGTGGTCACAATTTCAGCAAAAATCTGACATTCTGAATTTCACTCAAAAATCCTGCCAAACTGTTGCAAACGATCGTCTGAAAGGTTTTTCGGTGGAAACAGATGGGTTATTATCATCGGAAACAAAATTGGCCCTCGATGTCTGAACAACTTTTCAAAAAAAATCCCTAAGGTGCGCGGTCACAATTTCAGCAAAAATCTGACCTTCTGCAATTCACTCAAAAATGCTGCCAAACTGTTGCAAATGATCCCCTGAAAGCTTTTTCGGTGGAAACAGATGGGTTTTTATCATCGGAAACAGAATTAGACCTCGACCTCTGAACAACTTTTTTTTGAAAAAACCCTAAGCCGCGCGGTCACAATTTCAGCAAAAATCTGACCTTCTAAAATTCACTCAAAAATGCTGCCAAACTGTTGCAAAGGATCCCCTGAAAGCTTTTTCGGTTCAAACAGATAGCTTTTTATCATCGGAAGCAGAATTAGCCCTCGACGTCTGAACAACTTTTTTTTGAAAAATCCCTAAGCCGCGCGGTCACAATTTCAGCAAAAATCTGACATTCTGAAATTCACTCAAAAATGCTGCCAAACTGTTGCAAACGATCCCCTGAAAGGTTTTTCGGAGGAAACAGACGGGTTTTTATCATCGGAAACAGAATTAGCCCTCGACCTCTGAACAACTTTTTTTTGAAAAAACACTAAGCCGCGCGGTCACAATTTCAGCAAAAATCTGAGATTCTGAAATTCACTCAAAAATGGTGCCAAACTGTTGCAAACGATCCCCTGAAAGCTTTTTCGGTGGAAACAGATGGGTTTTTATCATCGGAAACAGAATTAGACCTCGACCTCTGAACAACTTTTTTATGAAAAAACCCTAAGCCGCGCGGTCACAATTTCAGCAAAAATCTGACCTTCTGAAATTCACTCAAAAATGCTGCCAAACTGTTGCAAACGATCCCCTGAAAGGTTTTTTGGTGGAAACAGATGGGTTTTTATCATCGGAAACAGAATTAGCCCTCGACCTCTGAACAACTTTTTTTTGAAAAAACCCTAAGCCACGCGGTCACAATTTCAGCAAAAATCTGACATTCTGAAATTCACTCAAAAATGCTGCCAAACTGTTGCAAATGATCCCCTGAAAGCTTTTTCAGTGGAAACAGATGGGTTTTTATCATCGGAAACAGAATTAGCCCTCGACCTCTGAACAACTTTTTTTTGAAAAAACCCTAAGCCGCGCGGTCACAATTTCAGCAAAAATCTGACCTTCTGAAATTCACTCAAAAATGCTGCCAAACTGTAGCAAACGATCCCCGGAAAGCTTTTTCGGTGGAAACAGATGGGTTTTTATCATCGGAAACAGAATTAGCCCTCAACCTCTGAACAACTTTTTTTTGAAAAAACCCTAAGCCGCGCGGTCACAATTTCAGCAAAAATCTGACATTCTGAAATACATTCAAAAATGCTGCCAAACTGTTGCAAACGATCCCCTGAAAGGTTTTTCGGTGGAAACACATAGGTTTTTATCATCGGAAACAGAATTAGCCCTTGACCTCTGAACAACTTTTTTTTGAAAAAACCCTAAGCCGCGCGGTCACAATTTCTGCAAAAATCTGACATTCTGCAATTCACTCAAAAATGCTGCCAAACTGTTGCAAATGATCCCCTGAAAGCTTTTTCAGTGGAAACAGATGGGTTTTTATCATCGGAAACAGAATTAGCCCTCGACCTCTGAACAACTTTTTTTTAAAAAAACCCTAAGCCGCGCGGTCACAATTTCAGCAAAAATCTGACCTTCTGAAATTCACTCAAAAATGCTGCCAAACTGTTGCAAACGATCCCCGGAAAGCTTTTTCGGTGGAAACAGATGGGTTTTTATCATCGGAAACAGAATTAGCCCTCAACCTCTGAACAACTTTTTTTTGAAAAAACCCTAAGCCGCGCGGTCACAATTTCAGCAAAAATCTGACCTTCTGAAATTCACTCAAAAATGCTGCCAAACTGTAGCAAACGATCCCCGGAAAGCTTTTTCGGTGGAAACAGATGGGTTTTTATCATCGGAAACAGAATTAGCCCTCAACCTCTGAACAACTTTTTTTTGAAAAAACCCTAAGCCGCGCGGTCACAATTTCAGCAAAAATCTGACATTCTGAAATACATTCAAAAATGCTGCCAAACTGTTGCAAACGATCCCCTGAAAGGTTTTTCGGTGGAAACACATAGGTTTTTATCATCGGAAACAGAATTAGCCCTTGACCTCTGAACAACTTTTTTTTGAAAAAACCCTAAGCCGCGCGGTCACAATTTCTGCAAAAATCTGACATTCTGCAATTCACTCAAAAATGCTGCCAAACTGTTGCAAACGATCCCCTGAAAGGATTTTTGGTGGAAACAGATGGGTTTTTAAGATCGGAAACAGAATTAGACCTCGACCTCTGAACAACTTTTTTTTGAAAAAACCCTAAGCCGCGCGGTCACAATTTCAGCAAAAATCTGACCTTCTGAAATTCACTCAAAAATGCTGCCAAACTGTTGCAAACGATCCCCTGAAAGGTTTTTCGGTGGAAACAGATGGGTTTTTATCATCGGAAACAGAATTAGCCCTCGACCTCTGAACAACTTTTTTTTGAAAAAACCCTAAGCCGCGCGGTCACAATTTCAGCAAAAATCTGACATTCTGAAATTCACTCAAAAATGCTGCCAAACTGTTGCAAATGATCCCCTGAAATGTTTTTCGGTGGAAACAGATGGGTTCTTATCATTGGAAACAGAATTAGCCCTCAACCTCTGAACAACTTTTTTTTGAAAAAACCCTAAGCCGCGCGGTCACAATTTCAGCAAAAATCTGACATTCTGAAATTCACTCAAAAATGCTGCCAAACTGTTGTAAACGATCCCCTGAAAGGTTTTTCGGTGGAAACAGATGGGTTTTTATCATCGGAAACAGAATTAGCCCTTGACCTCTGAACAACTTTTTTTTGAAAAAACCCTAAGCCGCGCGGTCACAATTTCTGCAAAAATCTGACATTCTGCAATTCACTCAAAAATGCTGCCAAACTGTTGCAAACGATCCCCTGAAAGGATTTTTGGTGGAAACAGATGGGTTTTTAAGATCGGAAACAGAATTAGACCTCGACCTCTGAACAACTTTTTTTTGAAAAAACCCTAAGCCGCGCGGTCACAATTTCAGCAAAAATCTGACCTTCTGAAATTCACTCAAAAATGCTGCCAAACTGTTGCAAACGATCCCCTGAAAGGTTTTTCGGTGGAAACAGATGGGTTTTTATCATCGGAAACAGAATTAGCCCTCGACCTCTGAACAACTTTTTTTTGAAAAAACCCTAAGCCGCGCGGTCACAATTTCAGCAAAAATCTGACATTCTGAAATTCACTCAAAAATGCTGCCAAACTGTTGCAAATGATCCCCTGAAATGTTTTTCGGTGGAAACAGATGGGTTCTTATCATTGGAAACAGAATTAGCCCTCAACCTCTGAACAACTTTTTTTTGAAAAAACCCTAAGCCGCGCGGTCACAATTTCAGCAAAAATCTGACATTCTGAAATTCACTCAAAAATGCTGCCAAACTGTTGTAAACGATCCCCTGAAAGGTTTTTCGGTGGAAACAGATGGGTTTTTATCATCGGAAACAGAATTAGCCCTCGACCTCTGAACAACTTTTTTTTGAAAAAACCCTAAGCCGCGCGGTCACAATTTCAGCAAAAATCTGACATTCTGAAATACATTCAAAAATGCTGCCAAACTGTTGCAAACGATCCCCTGAAAGGTTTTTCGGTGGAAACACATAGGTTTTTATCATCGGAAACAGAATTAGCCCTTGACCTCTGAACAACTTTTTTTTGAAAAAACCCTAAGCCGCGCGGTCACAATTTCTGCAAAAATCTGACATTCTGCAATTCACTCAAAAATGCTGCCAAACTGTTGCAAACGATCCCCTGAAAGGATTTTTGGTGGAAACAGATGGGTTTTTAAGATCGGAAACAGAATTAGACCTCGACCTCTGAACAACTTTTTTTTGAAAAAACCCTAAGCCGCGCGGTCACAATTTCAGCAAAAATCTGACCTTCTGAAATTCACTCAAAAATGCTGCCAAACTGTTGCAAACGATCCCCTGAAAGGTTTTTCGGTGAAAACAGATGGGTTTTTATCATCGGAAACAGAATTAGCCCTCGACCTCTGAACAACTTTTTTTTGAAAAAACCCTAAGCCGCGCGGTCACAATTTCAGCAAAAATCTGACATTCTGAAATTCACTCAAAAATGCTGCCAAACTGTTGCAAATGATCCCCTGAAATGTTTTTCGGTGGAAACAGATGGGTTCTTATCATCGGAAACAGAATTAGCCCTCAACCTCTGAACAACTTTTTTTTGAAAAAACCCTAAGCCGCGCGGTCACAATTTCAGCAAAAATCTGACATTCTGAAATTCACTCAAAAATGCTGCCAAACTGTTGTAAACGATCCCCTGAAAGGTTTTTCGGTGGAAACAGATGGGTTTTTATCATCGGAAACAGAATTAGCCCTCGACCTCTGAACAACTTTTTTTTGAAAAAACCCTAAGCCGCGCGGTCACAATTTCAGCAAAAATCTGACATTCTGAAATTCACTCAAAAATGCTGCCAAACTGTTGCAAACAATCCCCTGAAAGCTTTTTCGGTGGAAACAGATTGGTTTTTATCATCGGAAACAGAATTAGCCATCGACCTCTGAACAACTTTTTTTTGAAAAAACCCTAAGCCGCGCGGTCACAATTTCAGCAAAAATCTGACCTTCTAAATTCACTCAAAAATGCTGCCAAACTGTTGCAAACGATCCCGTGAAAGCTTTTTCGGTGGAAACAGATGGGTTTTTATCATTGGAAACAGAATTAGCCCTCGAACTCTGAACAACTTTTTTTTGAAAAAACCCTAAGCCGCGCGGTAACAATTTCAGCAAAAATCTGACATTCTGAAATTCATTCAAAAATGCTGCCAAAATGTTGCAAACGAACCCCTGAAAGGTTTTTTGGTGGAAAGAGATGGGTTCTTATCATCGGAAACAGAATTAGCCCTCGACCTCTGAACAACTTTTTTTTGAAAAAACCCTAAGCCGCGCGGTAACAATTTCAGCAAAAATCTGACATTCTGAAATTCACTCAAAAATGCTGCCAAACTGTTGCAAACGATCCCCTGAAAGGTTTTTTGGTGGAAACAGATGGGTTTTTATCATCGGAAACAGAATTAGCCCTTGACCTCTGAACAACTTTTTTTTGAAAAAACCCTAAGCCGCGCAGTCACAATTTCTGCAAAAATCTGACATTCTGCAATTCACTCAAAAATGCTGCCAAACTGTTGCAAACGATCGTCTGAAAGGTTTTTCGGCGGAAACAAATGGGTTTTTATCATCGTAAACAGAATTAGCCCTCGACCTCTGAACAACTTTTTTTTGAAAAATCCCTAAGCCGCGCGGTCACAATTTCAGCAAAAATCTGACATTCTGAAATTCACTCAAAAATGCTGCCAAACTGTTGCAAACGATCCCCTGAAAGGTTTTTCGGTGGAAACAGATGGGTTTTTATCATCGGAAACAGAATTAGCCCTCGACCTCTGAACAACTTTATTTGAAAAAACCCTAAGCAGCGCGGTCACAATTTCAGCAAAAATCTGACCTTCTGCAATTCACTCAAAAATGCTGCCAAACTGTTGCAAACGATCCCCTGAAAGGTTTTTCGGTGGAAACAGATGGGTTTTTTTCATCGTAAACAGAATTAGCCCTTGACCTCTGAACAACTTTTTTTTGAAAAAACCCTAAGCCGCGCAGTCACAATTTCTGCAAAAATCTGACATTCTGCAATTCACTCAAAAATGCTGCCAAACTGTTGCAAACGATCGTCTGAAAGGTTTTTCGGTGGAAACAAATGGGTTTTTATCATCGTAAACAGAATTAGCCCTCGACCTCTGAACAACTTTTTTTTGAAAAATCCTTAAGCCGCGCGGTCCTAATTTCAGCAAAAATCTGACCTTCTGAAATTCACTCAAAAATGCTGCCAAACTGTTGCAAACGATCCCCTGAAAGGTTTTTCGGTGGAAACAGATGGGTTTTTATCATCGGAAACAGAATTAGCCCTCGACCTCTGAACAACTTTATTTGAAAAAACCCTAAGCAGCGCGGTCACAATTTCAGCAAAAATCTGACCTTCTGCAATTAACTCAAAAATGCTGCCAAACTGTTGCAAACGATCCCCTGAAAGGTTTTTCGGTGGAAACAGATCGGTTTTTTTCATCGTAAACAGAATTAGCCCTAGACCTCTGAACAACTTTTTTTTGAAAAATCCCTAAGCCGCGCGGTCACAATTTCAGCAAAAATCTGACATTCTGAAATTCACTCAAAAATGCTGCCAAACTGTTGCAAACGATCCCCTGAAAGGTTTTTCGGTGGAAACAGATGGGCTTTTATCATCGGAAACAGAATTAGCCCTCGACCTCTGAACAACTTTTTTTTGAAAAAACCCTAAGCCACGCGGTCACAATTTCTGCAAAAATCTGACCTTCTGAAATTCACTCAAAAATGCTGCCATACTGTTGCAAACGATCCCCTGAAAGGTTTTTCGGTGGAAACAGATGGGTTTTTATCATCGGAAACAGAATTATACCTCGACCTCTGAACAACTTTTTTTTGAAAAAACCCTAAGCCGCGCGGTCTCAATTTCTGCAAAAATCTGACATTCTGCAATTCACTCAAAAATGCTGCCAAACTGTTGCAAACGATCTCGTGAAAGCTTTTTCGGTGGAAACAGATGGGTTTTTGTCATCTGAAACAGAATTAGCCCTCGACCTCTGAACAACTTTTTTTTGAAAAAACCCTAAGCCGCGCGGTCACAATTTCAGCAAAAATCTGACATTCTGCAATTCACTCAAAAATGCTGCCAAACTGTTGCAAACGATCCCCTGAAAGGTTTTTCGGCGGAAACAGACGGGTTTTTATCATCGGAAACAGAATTAGCCCTCAACCTCTGAACAACTTTTTTTTGAAAAATCTCTAAGCCGCGCGGTCACAATTTCAGCAAAAATCTGATATTCTGAAATTCACTCAAAAATGCTGCCAAACTGTTGCAAACGATCCCCTGAAAGGTTTTTCGGTGGAAACAGATGGGTTTTTATCATCGGAAACAGAATTAGCCCTCGACCTCTGAACAACTTTTTTTTGAAAAAACCCTAAGCCGCGCGGTCACAATTTCAGCAAAAATCTGAGATTCTGAAATTCACTCAAAAATGCTGCCAAACTGTTGCAAACGATCCCCTGAAATGTTTTTCGGCGGAAACAGATGGGTTTTTATCATCGGAAACAGAATTAGCCCTCGACCTCTGAACAACTTTTTTTTGAAAAAACCCTAAGCCGCGCATTCACAATTTCAGCAAAAATCTGAGATTCTGAAATTCACTCAAAAATGCTGCCAAACTGTTGCAAACGATCCCCTGAAAGGTTTTTCGGCGGAAACAGATGGGTTTTTATCATCGGAAACAGAATTAGCCCTCGACCTCTGAACAACTTTTTTTTGAAAAATCCCTAAGCCGCGCGGTCTCAATTTCTGCAAAAATCTGACATTCTGCAATTCACTCAAAAATG
The DNA here is from genome assembly GCF_964188305.1 of Podarcis bocagei. Taxonomy (NCBI): domain Eukaryota; kingdom Metazoa; phylum Chordata; class Lepidosauria; order Squamata; family Lacertidae; genus Podarcis; species Podarcis bocagei. The sequence continues at coordinate 14,678,088 of NC_138130.1, forward strand.
CTGCCAAACTGTTGCAAACGATCTCGTGAAAGCTTTATCGGTGGAAACAGATGGGTTTTTGTCATCTGAAACAGAATTAGCCCTCGACCTCTGAACAACTTTTTTTTGAAAAAACCCTAAGCCGCGCGGTCACAATTTCAGCAAAAATCTGACATTCTGAAATTCACTCAAAAATGCTGCCAAACTGTTGCAAACGATCCCCTGAAAGGTTTTTCGGTGGAAACAGATGGGTTTTTATCATCGGAAACAGAATTAGCCCTCGACCTCTGAACAACTTTATTTGAAAAAACCCTAAGCAGCGCGGTCACAATTTCAGCAAAAATCTGACCTTCTGCAATTCACTCAAAAATGCTGCCAAACTGTTGCAAACGATCCCCTGAAAGCTTTTTCGGTGGAAACAGATGGGTTTTTATCATCGGAAACAGAATTATACCTCGACCTCTGAACAACTTTTTTTTGAAAAAACCCTAAGCCGCGCGGTCTCAATTTCTGCAAAAATCTGACATTCTGCAATTCACTCAAAAATGCTGCCAAACTGTTGCAAACGATCTCGTGAAAGCTTTTTCGGTGGAAACAGATGGGTTTTTGTCATCTGAAACAGAATTAGCCCTCGACCTCTGAACAACTTTTTTTTGAAAAAACCCTAAGCCGCGCGGTCACAATTTCAGCAAAAATCTGACATTCTGAAATTCACTCAAAAATGCTGCCAAACTGTTGCAAACGATCCCCTGAAAGGTTTTTCGGCGGAAACAGACGGGTTTTTATCATCGGAAACAGAATTAGCCCTCAACCTCTGAACAACTTTTTTTTGAAAAATCTCTAAGCCGCGCGGTCACAATTTCAGCAAAAATCTGACATTCTGAAATTCACTCAAAAATGCTGCCAAACTGTTGCAAACGATCCCGTGAAAGGTTTTTCGGTGGAAACAGATGGGTTTTTATCATCGGAAACAGAATTAGCCCTCGACCTCTGAACAACTTTTTTTTGAAAAAACCCTAAGCCGCGCGGTCACAATTTCAGCAAAAATCTGAGATTCTGAAATTCACTCAAAAATTCTGCCAAACTGTTGCAAACGATCCCCTGAAATGTTTTTCGGCGGAAACAGATGGGTTTTTATCATCGGAAACAGAATTAGCCCTCGACCTCTGAACAACTTTTTTTTGAAAAAACCCTAAGCCGCGCGGTCACAATTTCAGCAAAAATCTGAGATTCTGAAATTCACTCAAAAATGCTGCCAAACTGTTGCAAACGATCCCCTGAAAGGTTTTTCGGCGGAAACAGATGGGTTTTTATCATCGGAAACAGAATTAGCCCTCGACCTCTGAACAACTTTTTTTTGAAAAAAACCTAAGCCGCGCAGTCACAATTTCAGCAAAAATCTGACATTCAGAAATTCACTCAAAAATGCTGCCAAACGGTTGCAAACAATCCCCTGAAAGCTTTTTCGGTGGAAACAGATGGGTTTTTATCATCGGAAACAGAATTAGCCCTCGACCTCTGAACAACTATTTTTTGAAAAAACCCTAAGCCGCGCGGTCACAATTTCAGCAAAAATCTGACATTATGAAATTCACTCAAAAATGCTGCCAAACTGTTGCAAACGATCCCCTGAAAGGTTTTTCGGTGGAAACAGATGGGTTTTTATCATCGGAAACAGAATTAGCACTCGACCTCTGAACAACTTTTTTTTGAAAAAACCCTAAGCAACGCGGTCACAATTTCAGCAAAAATCTGACATTCTGAAATTCACTCAAAAATGCTGCCAAACTGTTGCAAACGATCCCCTGAAAGGATTTTTGGTGGAAACAGATGGGTTTTTAAGATCGGAAACAGAATTAGACCTCGACCTCTGAACAACTTTTTTTTGAAAAAACCCTAAGCCGCGCGGTCACAATTTCCGCAAAAATCTGACCTTCTGAAATTCACTCAAAAATGCTGCCAAACTGTTGCAAAAGATCCCCTGAAAGGTTTTTCGGTGGAAACAGATGGGTTTTTATCATCGGAAACAGAATTAGCCATCGACCTCTGAACAACTTTTTTTTGAAAAAACCCTAAGCCGCGCGGTCACAATTTCAGCAAAAATCTGACATTATGAAATTCACTCAAAAATGCTGCCAAACTGTTGCAAACGATCCCCTGAAAGGTTTTTCGGTGGAAACAGATGGGTTTTTATCATCGGAAACAGAATTAGCACTCGACCTCTGAACAACTTTTTTTTGAAAAAACCCTAAGCAACGCGGTCACAATTTCAGCAAAAATCTGACATTCTGAAATTCACTCAAAAATGCTGCCAAACTGTTGCAAACAATCCCTGAAAGCTTTTTCGGTGGAAACAGATTGGTTTTTATCATCGGAAACAGAATTAGCCATCGACCTCTGAACAACTTTTTTTTGAAAAAACCCTAAGCCGCGCGGTCACAATTTCAGCAAAAATCTGACCTTCTAAATTCACTCAAAAATGCTGCCAAACTGTTGCAAACGATTCCGTGAAAGCTTTTTCGGTGGAAACAGATGGGTTTTTATCATTGGAAACAGAATTAGCCCTCGAACTCTGAACAACTTTTTTTTGAAAAACCCTAAGCCGCGCGGTCACAATTTCAGCAAAAATCTGACATTCTGAAATTCATTCAAAAATGCTGCCAAAATGTTGCAAACGAACCCCTGAAAGGTTTTTTGGTGGAAAGAGATGGGTTCTTATCATCGGAAACAGAATTAGCCCTCGACCTCTGAACAACTTTTTTTTGAAAAAACCCTAAGCCGCGCGGTAACAATTTCAGCAAAAATCTGACATTCTGAAATTCACTCAAAAATGCTGCCAAACTGTTGCAAACGATCCCCTGAAAGGTTTTTTGGTGGAAACAGATGGGTTTTTATCATCGGAAACAGAATTAGCCCTTGACCTCTGAACAACTTTTTTTTGAAAAAACCCTAAGCCGCGCAGTCACAATTTCTGCAAAAATCTGACATTCTGCAATTCACTCAAAAATGCTGCCAAACTGTTGCAACCGATCGTCTGAAAGGTTTTCGGTGGAAACAAATGGGTTTTTATCATCGTAAACAGAATTAGCCCTCGACCTCTGAACAACTTTTTTTTGAAAAATCCCTAAGCCGCGCGGTCACAATTTCAGCAAAAATCTGACATTCTGAAATTCACTCAAAAATGCTGCCAAACTGTTGCAAACGATCCCCTGAAAGGTTTTTCGGTGGAAACAGATGGGTTTTTATCATCGGAAACAGAATTAGCCCTCGACCTCTGAACAACTTTATTTGAAAAAACCCTAAGCAGCGCGGTCAGAATTTCAGCAAAAATCTGACCTTCTGCAATTCACTCAAAAATGCTGCCAAACTGTTGCAAACGATCCCCTGAAAGCTTTTTCGGTGGAAACAGATGGGTTTTTATCATCGGAAACAGAATTATACCTCGACCTCTGAACAACTTTTTTTTGAAAAAACCCTAAGCCGCGCGGTCTCAATTTCTGCAAAAATCTGACATTCTGCAATTTCACTCAAAAATGCTGCCAAACTGTTGCAAACGATCTCGTGAAAGCTTTTTCGTGGAACAGATGGGTTTTTGTCATCTGAAACAGAATTAGCCCTCGACCTCTGAACAACTTTTTTTTGAAAAAACCCTAAGCCGCGCGGTCACAATTTCAGCAAAAATCTGACATTCTGAAATTCACTCAAAAATGCTGCCAAACTGTTGCAAACGATCCCCTGAAAGGTTTTTCGGCGGAAACAGACGGGTTTTTATCATCGGAAACAGAATTAGCCCTCAACCTCTGAACAACTTTTTTTTGAAAAATCTCTAAGCCGCGCGGTCACAATTTCAGCAAAAATCTGACATTCTGAAATTCACTCAAAATGCTGCCAAACTGTTGCAACGATCCCGTGAAAGGTTTTTCGGTGGAAACAGATGGGTTTTTATCATCGGAAACAGAATTAGCCCTCGACCTCTGAACAACTTTTTTTTGAAAAAACCCTAAGCCGCGCGGTCACAATTTCAGCAAAAATCTGAGATTCTGAAATTCACTCAAAAATTCTGCCAAACTGTTGCAAACGATCCCCTGAAATGTTTTTCGGCGGAAACAGATGGGTTTTTATCATCGGAAACAGAATTAGCCCCTCGACCTCTGAACAACTTTTTTTTGAAAAAACCCTAAGCCGCGCGGTCACAATTTCAGCAAAAATCTGAGATTCTGAAATTCACTCAAAAATGCTGCCAAACTGTTGCAAACGATCCCCTGAAAGGTTTTTCGGCGGAAACAGATGGGTTTTATCATCGGAAACAGAATTAGCCCTCGACCTCTGAACAACTTTTTTTTGAAAAAACCTAAGCCGCGCAGTCACAATTTCAGCAAAAATCTGACATTCAGAAATTCACTCAAAAATGCTGCCAAACGGTTGCAAACAATCCCCTGAAAGCTTTTTCGGTGGAAACAGATGGGTTTTTATCATCGGAAACAGAATTAGCCCTCGACCTCTGAACAACTATTTTTTGAAAAAACCCTAAGCCGCGCGGTCACAATTTCAGCAAAAATCTGACATTATGAAATTCACTCAAAAATGCTGCCAAACTGTTGCAAACGATCCCCTGAAAGGTTTTTCGGTGGAAACAGATGGGTTTTTATCATCGGAAACAGAATTAGCACTCGACCTCTGAACAACTTTTTTTTGAAAAAACCCTAAGCAACGCGGTCACAATTTCAGCAAAAATCTGACATTCTGAAATTCACTCAAAAATGCTGCCAAACTGTTGCAAACGATCCCCTGAAAGGATTTTTGGTGGAAACAGATGGGTTTTTAAGATCGGAAACAGAATTAGACCTCGACCTCTGAACAACTTTTTTTTGAAAAAACCCTAAGCCGCGCGGTCACAATTTCCGCAAAAATCTGACCTTCTGAAATTCACTCAAAAATGCTGCCAAACTGTTGCAAAAGATCCCCTGAAAGGTTTTTCGGTGGAAACAGATGGGTTTTTATCATCGGAAACAGAATTAGCCCTCGACCTCTGAACAACTTTTTTTTGAAAAAACCCTAAGCCGCGCGGTCACAATTTCAGCAAAAATCTGACATTCTGAAATTCACTCAAAAATGCTGCCAAACTGTTGCAAATGATCCCCTGAAATGTTTTTCGGTGGAAACAGATGGGTTCTTATCATCGGTAACAGAATTAGCCCTCAACCTCTGAACAACTTTTTTTTGAAAAAACCCTAAGCCGCGCGGTCACAATTTCAGCAAAAATCTGACATTCTGAAATTCACTCAAAAATGCTGCCAAACTGTTGTAAACGATCCCGTGAAAGCTTTTTCGGTGGAAACAGATGGGTTTTTATCATCGGAAACAGAATTAGCCCTCGACCTCTGAACAACTTTTTTTTGAAAAAACCCTAAGCCGCGCGGTCACAATTTCAGCAAAAATCTGACATTCTGAAATTCACTCAAAAATGCTGTCAAACTGTTGCAAACGAATCCCCTGAAAGGTCTTTCGGTGGATACAGATGGGTTTTTATCATCGGAAGCAGAATTAGCCCTCAACCTCTGAACAACTTTTTTTTGAAAAAACCCTAAGCCGCGCAGTCACAATTTCAGCAAAAATCTGACATTCTGAAATTCACTCAAAAATGCTGCCAAACTGTTGCAAACGATCCCCTGAAAGGTTTTTCGGTGGAAACAGATGGGTTTTTATCATCGGAAACAGAATTAGCCCTCGACCTCTGAACAACTTTTTTTTGAAAAAACCCTAAGCCGCGCGGTCACAATTTCAGCAAAAATCTGACATTCTGAAATTCACTCAAAAATGCTGCCAAACTGTTGCAAACAATCCCCTGAAAGCTTTTTCGGTGGAAACAGATTGGTTTTTATCATCGGAAACAGAATTAGCCCTCGACCTCTGAACAACTTTTTTTTGAAAAAACCCTAAGCCGCGCGGTCACAATTTCAGCAAAAATCTGACATTATGAAATTCACTCAAAAAAGCTGCCAAACTGTTGCAAACGATCCCCTGAAAGGTTTTTCGGTGGAAACAGATGGGTTTTTATCATCGGAAACAGAATTAGCCCTCGACCTCTGAACAACTTTTTTTTGAAAAAACCCTAAGCCGCGCGGTCACAATTTCAGCAAAAATCTGACATTCTGAAATTCACTCAAAAATGCTGCCAAACTGTTGCAAACGAACCCCTGAAAGGTTTTTTGGTGGAAAGAGATGGGTTCTTATCATCGGAAACAGAATTAGCCATCGACCTCTGAACAACTTTTTTTTGAAAAAACCCTAAGCCGCGCGGTCACAATTTCAGCAAAAATCTGACATTATGAAATTCACTCAAAAAAGCTGCCAAACTGTTGCAAACGATCCTGTGAAAGCTTTTTCGGTGGAAACAGATGGGTTTTTATCATTGGAAACAGAATTAGCCCTCTAACTCTGAACAACTTTTTTTTGAAAAAACCCTAAGCCGCGCGGTCACAATTTCAGCAAAAATCTGACATTCTGAAATTCATTCAAAAATGCTGCCAAAATGTTGCAAACGAACCCCTGAAAGGTTTTTTGGTGGAAAGAGATGGGTTCTTATCATCGGAAACAGAATTAGCCCTCGACCTCTGAACAACTTTTTTTTGAAAAAACCCTAAGCCGCGCGGTCACAATTTCAGCAAAAATCTGACCTTCTGAAATTCACTCAAAAATGCTGCCAAACTGTTGCAAACGATCCCCTGAAAGGTTTTTCGGTGGAAACAGATGGGTTTTTATCATCGGAAACAGAATTAGCCCTCGACCTCTGAACAACTTTTTTTTGAAAAAACCCTAAGCCGCGCGGTCACAATTTCAGCAAAAATCTGACCTTCTGAAATTCACTCAAAAATGCTGCCAAACTGTTGTAAACGATCCCCTGAAAGGTTTTTCGGTGGAAACAGATGGGTTTTTATCATCGGAAACAGAATTAGCCCTCGACCTCTGAACAACTTTTTTTTGAAAAAACCCTAAGCCGCGCGGTCACAATTTCAGCAAAAATCTGACATTCTGAAATTCACTCAAAAATGCTGCCAAACTGTTGCAAACGATCCCCTGAAAGGTTTTTTGGTGAAAACAGATGGGTTTTTATCATCGGAAACAGAATTAGCCCTCGACCTCTGAACAACTTTTTTTTGAAAAAACCCTAAGCCGCGCGGTCACAATTTCAGCAAAAATCTGACATTCTGAAATTCACTCAAAAATGCTGCCAAACTGTTGCAAACAATCCCCTGAAAGCTTTTTCGGTGGAAACAGATTGGTTTTTATCATCGGAAACAGAATTAGCCATCGACCTCTGAACAACTTTTTTTTGAAAAAACCCTAAGCCGCGCGGTCACAATTTCAGCAAAAATCTGACATTATGAAATTCACTCAAAAAAGCTGCCAAACTGTTGCAAACGATCCCCTGAAAGGTTTTTCGGTGGAAACAGATGGGTTTTTATCATCGGAAACAGAATTAGCCCTCGACCTCTGAACAACTTTTTTTTGAAAAAACCCTAAGCCGCGCGGTCACAATTTCAGCAAAAATCTGACATTCTGAAATTCACTCAAAAATGCTGCCAAACTGTTGCAAACGATCCCCTGAAAGGTTTTTCGGTGGAAACAGATTGGTTTTTATCATCGGAAACAGAATTAGCCCTCGACCTCTGAACAACTTTATTTGAAAAAACCCTAAGCAGCGCGGTCACAATTTCAGCAAAAATCTGACCTTCTGCAATTCACTCAAAAATGCTGCCAAACTGTTGCAAACGATCCCCTGAAAGCTTTTTCGGTGGAAACAGATGGGTTTTTATCATCGGAAACAGAATTAGCCCTCGACCTCTGAACAACTTTTTTTTGAAAAAACCCTAAGCCGCGCGGTCTCAATTTCAGCAAAAATCTGACATTCTGAAATTCACTCAAAAATGCTGCCAAACTGTTGCAAACGATCTCGTGAAAGCTTTTTCGGTGGAAACAGATGGGTTTTTGTCATCTGAAACAGAATTAGCCCTCGACCTCTGAACAACTTTTTTTTGAAAAAACCCTAAGCCGCGCGGTCACAATTTCAGCAAAAATCTGACATTCTGAAATTCACTCAAAAATGCTGCCAAACTGTTGCAAACAATCCCCTGAAAGCTTTTTCGGTGGAAACAGATTGGTTTTTATCATCGGAAACAGAATTAGCCATCGACCTCTGAACAACTTTTTTTTGAAAAAACCCTAAGCCGCGCGGTCACAATTTCAGCAAAAATCTGACATTATGAAATTCACTCAAAAAAGCTGCCAAACTGTTGCAAACGATCGTCTGAAAGGTTTTTCGGTGGAAACAGATGGGTTTTTATCATCGGAAACAGAATTAGCCCTCGACCTCTGAACAACTTTTTTTTGAAAAAACCCTAAGCCGCGCGGTCACAATTTCAGCAAAAATCTGACATTCTGAAATTCACTCAAAAATGCTGCCAAACTGTTGCAAACGATCCCCTGAAAGGTTTTTCGGTGGAAACAGATTGGTTTTTATCATCGGAAACAGAATTAGCCCTCGACCTCTGAACAACTTTATTTGAAAAAAACCTAAGCAGCGCGGTCACAATTTCAGCAAAAATCTGACCTTCTGCAATTCACTCAAAAATGCTGCCATACTGTTGCAAACGATCCCCTGAAAGGTTTTTCGGTGGAAACAGATGGGTTTTTATCATCGGAAACAGAATTAGCCCTCGACCTCTGAACAACTTTTTTTTGAAAAAACCCTAAGCCGCGCGGTCTCAATTTCAGCAAAAATCTGACATTCTGAAATTCACTCAAAAATGCTGCCAAACTGTTGCAAACGATCTCGTGAAAGCTTTTTCGGTGGAAACAGATGGGTTTTTGTCATCTGAAACAGAATTAGCCCTCGACCTCTGAACAACTTTTTTTTGAAAAAACCCTAAGCCGCGCGGTCACAATTTCAGCAAAAATCTGACATTCTGAAATTCACTCAAAAATGCTGCCAAACTGTTGCAAACGATCCCCTGAAAGGTTTTTCGGCGGAAACAGACGGGTTTTTATCATCGGAAACAGAATTAGCCCTCAACCTCTGAACAACTTTTTTTTGAAAAATCTCTAAGCCGCGCGGTCACAATTTCAGCAAAAATCTGACATTCTGAAATTCACTCAAAAATGCTGCCAAACTGTTGCAAACGATCCCGTGAAAGGTTTTTCGGTGGAAACAGATGGGTTTTTATCATCGGAAACAGAATTAGCCCTCGACCTCTGAACAACTTTTTTTTGAAAAAACCCTAAGCCGCGCGGTCACAATTTCAGCAAAAATCTGAGATTCTGAAATTCACTCAAAAATTCTGCCAAACTGTTGCAAACGATCCCCTGAAATGTTTTTCGGCGGAAACAGATGGGTTTTTATCATCGGAAACAGAATTAGCCCTCGACCTCTGAACAACTTTTTTTTGAAAAAACCCTAAGCCGCGCGGTCACAATTTCAGCAAAAATCTGAGATTCTGAAATTCACTCAAAAATGCTGCCAAACTGTTGCAAACGATCCCCTGAAAGGTTTTTCGGCGGAAACAGATGGGTTTTTATCATCGGAAACAGAATTAGCCCTCGGCCTCTGAACAACTTTTTTTTGAAAAAAACCTAAGCCGCGCAGTCACAATTTCAGCAAAAATCTGACATTCAGAAATTCACTCAAAAATGCTGCCAAACGGTTGCAAACAATCCCCTGAAAGCTTTTTCGGTGGAAACAGATGGGTTTTTATCATCGGAAACAGAATTAGCCCTCGACCTCTGAACAACTATTTTTTGAAAAAACCCTAAGCCGCGCGGTCACAATTTCAGCAAAAATCTGACATTATGAAATTCACTCAAAAATGCTGCCAAACTGTTGCAAACGATCCCCTGAAAGGTTTTTCGGTGGAAACAGATGGGTTTTTATCATCGGAAACAGAATTAGCACTCGACCTCTGAACAACTTTTTTTTGAAAAAACCCTAAGCAACGCGGTCACAATTTCAGCAAAAATCTGACATTCTGAAATTCACTCAAAAATGCTGCCAAACTGTTGCAAACGATCCCCTGAAAGGATTTTTGGTGGAAACAGATGGGTTTTTAAGATCGGAAACAGAATTAGACCTCGACCTCTGAACAACTTTTTTTTGAAAAATCCCTAAGCCGCGCGGTCACAATTTCCGCAAAAATCTGACCTTCTGAAATTCACTCAAAAATGCTGCCAAACTGTTGCAAACGATCCCGTGAAAGCTTTTTCGGTGGAAACAGATGGGTTTTTATCATCGGAAACAGAATTAGCCCTCGACCTCTGAACAACTTTTTTTTGAAAAAACCCTAAGCCGCGCGGTCACAATTTCAGCAAAAATCTGACATTCTGAAATTCACTCAAAAATGCTGCCAAACTGTTGCAAATGATCCCCTGAAATGTTTTTCGGTGGAAACAGATGGGTTCTTATCATCGGAAACAGAATTAGCCCTCAACCTCTGAACAACTTTTTTTTGAAAAAACCCTAAGCCGCGCGGTCACAATTTCAGCAAAAATCTGACATTCTGAAATTCACTCAAAAATGCTGCCAAACTGTTGTAAACGATCCCGTGAAAGCTTTTGCGGTGGAAACAGATGGGTTTTTATCATCGGAAACAGAATTAGCCCTCGACCTCTGAACAACTTTTTTTTGAAAAAACCCTAAGCCGCGCGGTCACAATTTCAGCAAAAATCTGACATTCTGAAATTCACTCAAAAATGCTGTCAAACTGTTGCAAACGAATCCCCTGAAAGGTCTTTCGGTGGATACAGATGGGTTTTTATCATCGGAAGCAGAATTAGCCCTCAACCTCTGAACAACTTTTTTTTGAAAAAACCCTAAGCCGCGCAGTCACAATTTCAGCAAAAATCTGACATTCAGAAATTCACTCAAAAATGCTGCCAAACGGTTGCAAACAATCCCCTGAAAGCTTTTTCGGTGGAAACAGATGGGTTTTTATCATCGGAAACAGAATTAGCCCTCGACCTCTGAACAACTATTTTTTGAAAAAACCCTAAGCCGCGCGGTCACAATTTCTGCAAAAATCTGACATTATGAAATTCACTCAAAAATGCTGCCAAACTGTTGCAAACGATCCCCTGAAAGGTTTTTCGGTGGAAACAGATGGGTTTTTATCATCGGAAACAGAATTAGCACTCGACCTCTGAACAACTTTTTTTTGAAAAAACCCTAAGCAACGCGGTCACAATTTCAGCAGAAATCTGACATTCTGAAATTCACTCAAAAATGCTGCCAAACTGTTGCAAACGATCCCCTGAAAGGATTTTTGGTGGAAACAGATGGGTTTTTAAGATCGGAAACAGAATTAGACCTCGACCTCTGAACAACTTTTTTTTGAAAAATCCCTAAGCCGCGCGGTCACAATTTCCGCAAAAATCTGACCTTCTGAAATTCACTCAAAAATGCTGCCAAACTGTTGCAAACGATCCCCTGAAAGGTTTTTCGGTGGAAACAGATGGGTTTTTATCATCGGAAACAGAATTAGCCCTCGACCTCTGAACAACTTTTTTTTGAAAAAACCCTAAGCCGCGCGGTCACAATTTCAGCAAAAATCTGACATTCTGAAATTCACTCAAAAATGCTGCCAAACTGTTGCAAATGATCCCCTGAAATGTTTTTCGGTGGAAACAGATGGGTTCTTATCATCGGAAACAGAATTAGCCCTCAACCTCTGAACAACTTTTTTTTGAAAAAACCCTAAGCCGCGCGGTCACAATTTCAGCAAAAATCTGACATTCTGAAATTCACTCAAAAATGCTGCCAAACTGTTGTAAACGATCCCGTGAAAGCTTTTTCGGTGGAAACAGATGGGTTTTTATCATCGGAAACAGAATTAGCCCTTGACCTCTGAACAACTTTTTTTTGAAAAAACCCTAAGCCGCGCGGTCACAATTTCAGCAAAAATCTGACATTCTGAAATTCACTCAAAAATGCTGTCAAACTGTTGCAAACGAATCCCCTGAAAGGTCTTTCGGTGGATACAGATGGGTTTTTATCATCGGAAGCAGAATTAGCCCTCAACCTCTGAACAACTTTTTTTTGAAAAAACCCTAAGCCGCGCAGTCACAATTTCAGCAAAAATCTGACATTCTGAAATTCACTCAAAAATGCTGCCAAACTGTTGCAAACGATCCCCTGAAAGGTTTTTCGGTGGAAACAGATGGGTTTTTATCATCGGAAACAGAATTAGCCCTCGACCTCTGAACAACTTTTTTTTGAAAAAACCCTAAGCCGCGCGGTCACAATTTCAGCAAAAATCTGACATTCTGAAATTCACTCAAAAATGCTGCCAAACTGTTGCAAACAATCCCCTGAAAGCTTTTTCGGTGGAAACAGATTGGTTTTTATCATCGGAAACAGAATTAGCCCTCGACCTCTGAACAACTTTTTTTTGAAAAAACCCTAAGCCGCGCGGTCACAATTTCAGCAAAAATCTGACATTATGAAATTCACTCAAAAAAGCTGCCAAACTGTTGCAAACGATCCCCTGAAAGGTTTTTCGGTGGAAACAGATGGGTTTTTATCATCGGAAACAGAATTAGCCCTCGACCTCTGAACAACTTTTTTTTGAAAAAACCCTAAGCCGCGCGGTCACAATTTCAGCAAAAATCTGACATTCTGAAATTCACTCAAAAATGCTGCCAAACTGTTGCAAACGAACCCCTGAAAGGTTTTTTGGTGGAAAGAGATGGGTTCTTATCATCGGAAACAGAATTAGCCATCGACCTCTGAACAACTTTTTTTTGAAAAAACCCTAAGCCGCGCGGTCACAATTTCAGCAAAAATCTGACATTATGAAATTCACTCAAAAAAGCTGCCAAACTGTTGCAAACGATCCTGTGAAAGCTTTTTCGGTGGAAACAGATGGGTTTTTATCTTTGGAAACAGAATTAGCCCTCGAACTCTGAACAACTTTTTTTTGAAAAAACCCTAAGCCGCGCGGTCACAATTTCAGCAAAAATCTGACATTCTGAAATTCATTCAAAAATGCTGCCAAAATGTTGCAAACGAACCCCTGAAAGGTTTTTTTGGTGGAAAGAGATGGGTTCTTATCATCGGAAACAGAATTAGCCCTCGACCTCTGAACAACTTTTTTTTGAAAAAACCCTAAGCCGCGCGGTCACAATTTCAGCAAAAATCTGACCTTCTGAAATTCACTCAAAAATGCTGCCAAACTGTTGCAAACGATCCCCTGAAAGGTTTTTCGGTGGAAACAGATGGGTTTTTATCATCGGAAACAGAATTAGCCCTCGACCTCTGAACAACTTTTTTTTGAAAAAAACCCTAAGCCGCGCGGTCACAATTTCAGCAAAAATCTGACATTCTGAAATTCACTCAAAAATGCTGCCAAACTGTTGCAAACGATCTCGTGAAAGCTTTTTCGGTGGAAACAGATGGGTTCTTATCATCGGAAACAGAATTAGCCCTCGACCTCTGAACAACTTTTTTTTGAAAAAACCCTAAGCCGCGCGGTCACAATTTCAGCAAAAATCTGACCTTCTGAAATTCACTCAAAAATGCTGCCAAACTGTTGTAAACGATCCCCTGAAAGGTTTTTCGATGGAAACAGATGGGTTTTTATCATCGGAAACAGAATTAGCCCTCGACCTCTGAACAACTTTTTTTTGAAAAAACCCTAAGCCGCGCGGTCACAATTTCAGCAAAAATCTGAGATTCTGAAATTCACTCAAAAATGCTGCCAAACTGTTGCAAACGATCCCCTGAAAGGTTTTTTGGTGAAAACAGATGGGTTTTTATCATCGGAAACAGAATTAGCCCTCGACCTCTGAACAACTTTTTTTTGAAAAAACCCTAAGCCGCGCGGTCACAATTTCAGCAAAAATCTGACATTATGAAATTCACTCAAAAAAGCTGCCAAACTGTTGCAAACGATCCCCTGAAAGGTTTTTCGGTGGAAACAGATGGGTTTTTATCATCGGAAACAGAATTAGCCCTCGACCTCTGAACAACTTTTTTTTGAAAAAACCCTAAGCCGCGCGGTCACAATTTCAGCAAAAATCTGACATTCTGAAATTCACTCAAAAATGCTGCCAAACTGTTGCAAACAATCCCCTGAAAGCTTTTTCGGTGGAAACAGATTGGTTTTTATCATCGGAAACAGAATTAGCCATCGACCTCTGAACAACTTTTTTTTGAAAAAACCCTAAGCCGCGCGGTCACAATTTCAGCAAAAATCTGACATTATGAAATTCACTCAAAAAAGCTGCCAAACTGTTGCAAACGATCCCGTGAAAGCTTTTTCGGTGGAAACAGATGGGTTTTTATCATTGGAAACAGAATTAGCCCTCGAACTCTGAACAACTTTTTTTTGAAAAAACCCTAAGCCGCGCGGTCACAATTTCAGCAAAAATCTGACATTCTGAAATTCACTCAAAAATGCTGCCAAACTGTTGCAAACGATCCCAGGAAAGCTTTTTCGGTGGAAACAGATGGGTTTTTAAGATCGGAAACAGAATTAGACCTCGACCTCTGAACAACTTTTTTTTGAAAAAACCCTAAGCCGCGCGGTCACAATTTCAGCAAAAATCTGACATTATGAAATTCATTCAAAAATGCTGCCAAAATGTTGCAAACGAACCCCTGAAAGGTATTTTGGTGGAAACAGATGGGTTTTATCATCGGAAACAGAATTAGCCCTCGACCTCTGAACAACTTTTTTTTGAAAAAACCCTAAGTCGCGCGGTCACAATTTCAGCAAAAATCTGACATTCTGAAATTCACTCAAAAATGCTGCCAAACTGTTGCAAACGATCCCCTGAAAGGTTTTTCGGTGGAAACAGATGGGTTTTTATCATCGGAAACAGAATTAGCCCTCGACCTCTGAACAACTTTTTTTTGAAAAAACCCTAAGCCGCGCGGTCACAATTTCAGCAAAAATCTGACCTTCTGAAATTCACTCAAAAATGCTGCCATACTGTTGCAAACGATCCCCTGAAAGCTTTTTCGGTGGAAACAGATGGGTTTTTATCATCGGAAACAGAATTAGCCCTCGACCTCTGAACAACTTTTTTTTGAAAAAACCCTAAGCCGCGCGGTAGAATTTCAGCAAAAATCTGACATTCTGAAATTCACTCAAAGATGCTGCCAAACTGTTGCAAACGATCCCGTGAAAGCTTTTTCGGTGGAAACAGATGGGTTTTTATCATCGGAAACAGAATTAGCCCTCTACCTCTGAACAACTTTTTTTTGAAAAAACCCTAAGCCGCGCGGTCACAATTTCAGCAAAAATCTGAGATTCTGAAATTCACTCAAAAATTCTGCCAAACTGTTGCAAACGATCCCAGGAAAGCTTTTTTGGTGGAAACAGATAGGTTTTTATCATCGGAAACAGAATTAGCCCTCGACCTCTGAACAACTTTTTTTTGAAAAAACCCTAAGCCGCGCGGTCACAATTTCAGCAAAAATCTGACATTCTGAAATTCACTCAAAAATGCTGCCAAACTGTTGCAAACAATCCCCTGAAAGCTTTTTCGGTGGAAACAGATTGGTTTTTATCATCGGAAACAGAATTAGCCATCGACCTCTGAACAACTTTTTTTGAAAAAACCCTAAGCCGCGCGGTCACAATTTCAGCAAAAATCTGACATTATGAAATTCACTCAAAAAAGCTGCCAAACTGTTGCAAACGATCCCGTGAAAGCTTTTTCGGTGGAAACAGATGGGTTTTTATCATTGGAAACAGAATTAGCCCTCGAACTCTGAACAACTTTTTTTTGAAAAAACCCTAAGCCGCGCGGTCACAATTTCAGCAAAAATCTGACATTCTGAAATTCATTCAAAAATGCTGCCAAAATGTTGCAAACGAACCCCTGAAAGGTTTTTTGGTGGAAAGAGATGGGTTCTTATCATCGGAAACAGAATTAGCCCTCGACCTCTGAACAACTTTTTTTTGAAAAAACCCTAAGCCGCGCGGTAACAATTTCAGCAAAAATCTGACATTCTGAAATTCACTCAAAAATGCTGCCAAACTGTTGCAAACGATCCCCTGAAAGGTTTTTTGGTGGAAACAGATGGGTTTTTATCATTGGAAACAGAATTAGCCCTTGACCTCTGAACAACTTTTTTTTGAAAAAACCCTAAGCCGCGCAGTCACAATTTCTGCAAAAATCTGACATTCTGCAATTCACTCAAAAATGCTGCCAAACTGTTGCAAACGATCGTCTGAAAGGTTTTTCGGTGGAAACAAATGGGTTTTTATCATCGTAAACAGAATTAGCCCCTGACCTCTGAACAACTTTTTTTTGAAAAATCCCTAAGCCGCGCGGTCACAATTTCAGCAAAAATCTGACATTCTGAAATTCACTCAAAAATGCTGCCAAACTGTTGCAAACGATCCCCTGAAAGGTTTTTCGGTGGAAACAGATGGGTTTTTATCATCGGAAACAGAATTAGCCCTCGACCTCTGAACAACTTTATTTGAAAAAACCCTAAGCAGCGCGGTCACAATTTCAGCAAAAATCTGACCTTCTGCAATTCACTCAAAAATGCTGCCAAACTGTTGCAAACGATCCCCGGAAAGCTTTTTCGGTGGAAACAGATAGGTTTTTATCATCGGAAACAGAATTAGCCCTCGACCTCTGAACAACTTTTTTTTGAAAAAAACCCTAAGCAGCGCGGTCACAATTTCAGCAAAAATCTGACCTTCTGAAATACACTCAAAAATGCTGCCAAACTGTTGCAAACGATCCCCTGAAAGGTTTTTTGGTGGAAACAGATGGGTTCTTATCATCGGAAACAGAATTACCCCTCGACCTCTGAACAACTTTTTTTTGAAAAAACCCTAAGCCGCGCGGTCACAATCTCAGCAAAAATCTGACATTCTGAAATTCACTCAAAAATGCTGCCAAACTGTTGCAAACGATCCCCTGAAAGGTTTTTCGTTGGAAACAGATGGGTTTTTATCATCGGAAACAGAATTAGACCTAGACCTCTGAACAACTTTTTTTTGAAAAAACCCTAAGCCGCGCGGTCACAATTTCTGCAAAAATCTGACCTTCTCAAAAAATTCATTCAAAATTCTGACCTTCTCAAAAAATTCACTCAAAAATGCTGCCAAACTGTTGCAAACGATCGTCTGAAAGGTTTTTCGGTGGAAACAGATGGGTTTTTATCATCGGAAACAGAATTAGCCCTCGACCTATGAACAACTTTATTTGAAAAAACCCTAAGCAGCGCGGTCACAATTTCAGCAAAAATCTGACCTTCTGCAATTCACTCAAAAATGCTGCCAAACTGTTGCAAACGATCCCCGGAAAGCTTTTTCGGTGGAAACAGATAGGTTTTTATCATCGGAAACAGAATTAGCCCTCGACCTCTGAACAACTTTTTTTTGAAAAAAACCCTAAGCAGCGCGGTCACAATTTCAGCAAAAATCTGACCTTCTGAAATACACTCAAAAATGCTGCCAAACTGTTGCAAACGATCCCCTGAAAGGTTTTTTGGTGGAAACAGATGGGTTCTTATCATCGGAAACAGAATTACCCCTCGACCTCTGAACAACTTTTTTTTGAAAAAACCCTAAGCCGCGCGGTCACAATCTCAGCAAAAATCTGACATTCTGAAATTCACTCAAAAATGCTGCCAAACTGTTGCAAACGATCCCCTGAAAGGTTTTTCGGTGGAAACAGATGGGTTTTTATCATCGGAAACAGAATTAGACCTAGACCTCTGAACAACTTTTTTTTGAAAAAACCCTAAGCCGCGCGGTCACAATTTCAGCAAAAATCTGACCTTCTGAAATTCACTCAAAAATGCTGCCAAACTGTTGCAAACGATCGTCTGAAAGGTTTTTCGGTGGAAACAGATGGGTTTTTACCATCGGAAACAGAATTACCCCTCGACCTCTGAACAACTTTTTTTTTAAAAAAAAACCCTAAGCCGCGCGGTCACAATTTCAGCAAAAATCTGACATTCTGAAATTCACTCAAAAATGCTGCCAAACTGTTACAAACGATCCCCTGAAAGGTTTTTCGGTGGAAACAGATGGGTTCTTATCATCGGAAACAGAATTAGCCCTCGACCTCTGAACAACTTTTTTTTGAAAAAACCCTAAGCCGCGCGGTCACAATCTCAGCAAAAATCTGACATTCTGAAATTCACTCAAAAATGCTGCCAAACTGTTGCAAACGATCCCGTGAAAGCTTTTTCGGTGGAAACAGATGGGTTTTTATCATCGGAAACAGAATTAGCCCTCGACCTCTGAACAACTTTTTTTTGAAAAATCCCTAAGCCGCACGGTCACAATTTCAACAAAAATCTGACATTCTGAAATTCACTCAAAAATGCTGCCAAACTGTTGCAAACGATCCCCTGAAAGGTTTTTCGGTGGAAACAGATGGGTTTTTATCATCGGAAACAGAATTAGCCCTCGACCTCTGAACAACTTTATTTGAAAAAACCCTAAGCAGCGCGGTCACAATTTCAGCAAAAATCTGACCTTCTGCAATTCACTCAAAAATGCTGCCAAACTGTTGCAAACGATCCCCGGAAAGCTTTTTCGGTGGAAACAGATAGGTTTTTATCATCGGAAACAGAATTAGCCCTCGACCTCTGAACAACTTTTTTTTGAAAAAAACCCTAAGCAGCGCGGTCACAATTTCAGCAAAAATCTGACCTTCTGAAATACACTCAAAAATGCTGCCAAACTGTTGCAAACGATCCCCTGAAAGGTTTTTTGGTGGAAACAGATGGGTTCTTATCATCGGAAACAGAATTACCCCTCGACCTCTGAACAACTTTTTTTTGAAAAAACCCTAAGCCGCGCGGTCACAATCTCAGCAAAAATCTGACATTCTGAAATTCACTCAAAAATGCTGCCAAACTGTTGCAAACGATCCCCTGAAAGGTTTTTCGGTGGAAACAGATGGGTTTTTATCATCGGAAACAGAATTAGACCTAGACCTCTGAACAACTTTTTTTTGAAAAAACCCTAAGCCGCGCGGTCACAATTTCTGCAAAAATCTGACCTTCTCAAAAAATTCATTCAAAATTCTGACCTTCTCAAAAAATTCACTCAAAAATGCTGCCAAACTGTTGCAAACGATCGTCTGAAAGGTTTTTCGGTGGAAACAGATGGGTTTTTATCATCGGAAACAGAATTAGCCCTCGACCTATGAACAACTTTATTTGAAAAAACCCTAAGCAGCGCGGTCACAATTTCAGCAAAAATCTGACCTTCTGCAATTCACTCAAAAATGCTGCCAAACTGTTGCAAACGATCCCCGGAAAGCTTTTTCGGTGGAAACAGATAGGTTTTTATCATCGGAAACAGAATTAGCCCTCGACCTCTGAACAACTTTTTTTTGAAAAAAACCCTAAGCAGCGCGGTCACAATTTCAGCAAAAATCTGACCTTCTGAAATACACTCAAAAATGCTGCCAAACTGTTGCAAACGATCCCCTGAAAGGTTTTTTGGTGGAAACAGATGGGTTCTTATCATCGGAAACAGAATTACCCCTCGACCTCTGAACAACTTTTTTTTGAAAAAACCCTAAGCCGCGCGGTCACAATCTCAGCAAAAATCTGACATTCTGAAATTCACTCAAAAATGCTGCCAAACTGTTGCAAACGATCCCCTGAAAGGTTTTTCGGTGGAAACAGATGGGTTTTTATCATCGGAAACAGAATTAGACCTAGACCTCTGAACAACTTTTTTTTGAAAAAACCCTAAGCCGCGCGGTCACAATTTCAGCAAAAATCTGACCTTCTGAAATTCACTCAAAAATGCTGCCAAACTGTTGCAAACGATCGTCTGAAAGGTTTTTCGGTGGAAACAGATGGGTTTTTACCATCGGAAACAGAATTACCCCTCGACCTCTGAACAACTTTTTTTTTAAAAAAAACCCTAAGCCGCGCGGTCACAATTTCAGCAAAAATCTGACATTCTGAAATTCACTCAAAAATGCTGCCAAACTGTTACAAACGATCCCCTGAAAGGTTTTTCGGTGGAAACAGATGGGTTCTTATCATCGGAAACAGAATTACCCCTCGACCTCTGAACAACTTTTTTTTGAAAAAACCCTAAGCCGCGCGGTCACAATCTCAGCAAAAATCTGACATTCTGAAATTCACTCAAAAATGCTGCCAAACTGTTGCAAACGATCCCCTGAAAGGTTTTTCGGTGGAAACAGATGGGTTTTTATCATCGGAAACAGAATTAGACCTAGACCTCTGAACAACTTTTTTTTGAAAAAACCCTAAGCCGCGCGGTCACAATTTCAGCAAAAATCTGACCTTCTGAAATTCACTCAAAAATGCTGCCAAACTGTTGCAAACGATCGTCTGAAAGGTTTTTCGGTGGAAACAGATGGGTTTTTACCATCGGAAACAGAATTAGCCCTCGACCTCTGAACAACTTTTTTTTAAAAAAAAACCCTAAGCCGCGCGGTCACAATTTCAGCAAAAATCTGACATTCTGAAATTCACTCAAAAATGCTGCCAAACTGTTGCAAACGATCCCGTGAAAGCTTTTTCGGTGGAAACAGATGGGTTTTTATCATCGGAAACAGAATTAGCCCTCGACCTCTGAACAACTTTTTTTTGAAAAATCCCTAAGCCGCACGGTCACAATTTCAACAAAAATCTGACATTCTGAAATTCACTCAAAAATGCTGCCAAACTGTTACAAACGATCCCCTGAAAGGTTTTTCGGTGGAAACAGATGGGTTTTTATCATCGGAAACAGAATTAGCCCTCGACCTCTGAACAACATTTTTTTGAAAAAACCCTAAGCCGCGCGGTCACAATTTCTGCAAAAATCTGACATTCTGAAATTCACTCAAAAATGCTGCCAAACTGTTGCAAACGATCCCCTGAAAGGTTTTTCGGTGGAAACAGATGGGTTTTTACCATCGGAAACAGAATTAGCCCTCGACCTCTGAACAACTTTTTTTAAAAAAAACCCTAAGCCGCGCGGTCACAATTTCAGCAAAAATCTGACATTCTGAAATTCACTCAAAAATGCTGCCAAACTGTTGCAAACGATCCCGTGAAAGCTTTTTCGATGGAAACAGATGGGTTTTTATCATCGGAAACAGAAATAGCCCTCGACCTCTGAACAACTTTTTTTTGAAAAATCCCTAAGCCGCGCAGTCACAATTTCAACAAAAATCTGACATTCTGAAATTCACTCAAAAATGCTGCCAAACTGTTGCAAACGATCCCCTGAAAGGTTTTTCGGTGGAAACAGATGGGTTTTTATCATCGGAAACAGAATTAGCCCTCGACCTCTGAACAACTTTTTTTTGAAAAAACCCTAAGCCGCGCGGTCACAATTTCTGCAAAAATCTGACATTCTGCAATTCACTCAAAAATGCTGCCAAACTGTTGCAAACGATCCCCTGAAAGGTTTTTCGGTGGAAACAGATGGGTTTTTATCATCGGAAACAGAATTAGACCTAGACCTCTGAACAATTTTTTTGTGAAAAAACCCTAAGCCGCGCGGTCACAATTTCAGCAAAAATCTGACCTTCTGAAATTCACTCAAAAATGCTGCCAAACTGTTGCAAACGATCCCCTGAAAGGTTTTTCGGTGGAAACAGATGGGTTTTTACCATCGGAAACAGAATTAGCCCTCGACCTCTGAACAACTTTTTTTTTAAAAAACCCTAAGCCGCGCGGTCACAATTTCAGCAAAAATCTGACATTCTGAAATTTACTCAAAAATGCTGCCAAACTGTTGCAAACGATCCCGTGAAAGCTTTTTCGGTGGAAACAGATGGGTTTTTATCATCGGAAACAGAATTAGCCCTCGACCTCTGAACAACTTTTTTTTAAAAAATCCCTAAGCCGCGCGGTCACAATTTCAACAAAAATCTGACATTCTGAAATTCACTCAAAAATGCTGCCAAACTGTTGCAAACGATCCCCTGAAAGGTTTTTCGGTGGAAACAGATGGGTTTTTATCATCGGAAACAGAATTAGCCCTCGACCTCTGAACAACTTTTTTTTGAAAAAACCCTAAGCCGCGCGGTCACAATTTCTGCAAAAATCTGACATTCTGCAATTCACTCAAAAATGCTGCCAAACTGTTGCAAACGATCCCCTGAAAGGTTTTTCGGTGGAAACAGATGGGTTTTTATCATCGGAAACAGAATTAGACCTAGACCTCTGAACAATTTTTTTGTGAAAAAACCCTAAGCCGCGCGGTCACAATTTCAGCAAAAATCTGACCTTCTGAAATTCACTCAAAAATGCTGCCAAACTGTTGCAAACGATCCCCTGAAAGGTTTTTCGGTGGAAACAGATGGGTTTTTACCATCGGAAACAGAATTAGCCCTCGACCTCTGAACAACTTTTTTTTTAAAAAACCCTAAGCCGCGCGGTCACAATTTCAGCAAAAATCTGACATTCTGAAATTTACTCAAAAATGCTGCCAAACTGTTGCAAACGATCCCGTGAAAGCTTTTTCGGTGGAAACAGATGGGTTTTTATCATCGGAAACAGAATTAGCCCTCGACCTCTGAACAACTTTTTTTTAAAAAATCCCTAAGCCGCGCGGTCACAATTTCAACAAAAATCTGACATTCTGAAATTCACTCAAAAATGCTGCCAAACTGTTGCAAACGATCCCCTGAAAGGTTTTTCGGTGGAAACAGATGGGTTTTTATCATCGGAAACAGAATTAGCCCTCGACCTCTGAACAACATTTTTTTGAAAAAACCCTAAGCCGCGCGGTCACAATTTCTGCAAAAATCTGACATTCTGAAATTCACTCAAAAATGCTGCCAAACTGTTGCAAACGATCCCCTGAAAGGTTTTTCGGTGGAAACAGATGGGTTTTTACCATCGGAAACAGAATTAGCCCTCGACCTCTGAACAACTTTTTTTAAAAAAAACCCTAAGCCGCGCGGTCACAATTTCAGCAAAAATCTGACATTCTGAAATTCACTCAAAAATGCTGCCAAACTGTTGCAAACGATCCCCGGAAAGCTTTTTCGGTGGAAACAGATAGGTTTTTATCATCGGAAACAGAATTAGCCCTCGACCTCTGAAAAACTTTTTTTTGAAAAAAACCCTAAGCAGCACGGTCACAATTTCAGCAAAAATCTGACCTTCTGAAATACACTCAAAAATGCTGCCAAACTGTTGCAAACGATCCCCTGAAAGGTTTTTTGGTGGAAACAGATTGGTTCTTATCATCGGAAACAGAATTACCCCTCGACCTCTGAACAACTTTTTTTTGAAAAAACCCTAAGCCGCGCGGTCACAATCTCAGCAAAAATCTGACATTCTGAAATTCACTCAAAAATGCTGCCAAACTGTTGCAAACGATCCCCTGAAAGGTTTTTCGGTGGAAACAGATGGGTTTTTATCATCGGAAACAGAATTAGACATAGACCTCTGAACAACTTTTTTTTGAAAAAACCCTAAGCCGCGCGGTCACAATTTCAGCAAAAATCTGACCTTCTGAAATTCACTCAAAAATGCTGCCAAACTGTTGCAAACGATCGTCTGAAAGGTTTTTCGGTGGAAACAGATGGGTTTTTATCATCGGAAACAGAATTAGCCCTCGACCTCTGAACAACTTTTTTTTGAAAAATCCCTAAGCCGCGCGGTCACAATTTCAACAAAAATCTGACATTCTGAAATTCACTCAAAAATGCTGCCAAACTGTTGCAAACGATCCCCTGAAAGGTTTTTCGGTGGAAACAGATGGGTTTTTATCATCGGAAACAGAATTAGCCCTCGACCTCTGAACAACATTTTTTTGAAAAAACCCTAAGCCGCGCGGTCACAATTTCTGCAAAAATCTGACATTCTGAAATTCACTCAAAAATGCTGCCAAACTGTTGCAAACGATCCCCTGAAAGCTTTTTCGGTGGAAACAGATGGGTTTTTACCATCGGAAACAGAATTAGCCCTCGACCTCTGAACAACTTTTTTTAAAAAAAACCCTAAGCCGCGCGGTCACAATTTCAGCAAAAATCTGACATTCTGAAATTCACTCAAAAATGCTGCCAAACTGTTGCAAACGATCCCCGGAAAGCTTTTTCGGTGGAAACAGATAGGTTTTTATCATCGGAAACAGAATTAGCCCTCGACCTCTGAAAAACTTTTTTTTGAAAAAAACCCTAAGCAGCACGGTCACAATTTCAGCAAAAATCTGACCTTCTGAAATACACTCAAAAATGCTGCCAAACTGTTGCAAACGATCCCCTGAAAGGTTTTTTGGTGGAAACAGATGGGTTCTTATCATCGGAAACAGAATTACCCCTCGACCTCTGAACAACTTTTTTTTGAAAAAACCCTAAGCCGCGCGGTCACAATCTCAGCAAAAATCTGACATTCTGAAATTCACTCAAAAATGCTGCCAAACTGTTGCAAACGATCCCCTGAAAGGTTTTTCGGTGGAAACAGATGGGTTTTTATCATCGGAAACAGAATTAGACCTAGACCTCTGAACAACTTTTTTTTGAAAAAACCCTAAGCCGCGCGGTCACAATTTCTGCAAAAATCTGACCTTCTCAAAAAATTCATTCAAAATTCTGACCTTCTCAAAAAATTCACTCAAAAATGCTGCCAAACTGTTGCAAACGATCGTCTGAAAGGTTTTTCGGTGGAAACAGATGGGTTTTTATCATCGGAAACAGAATTAGCCCTCGACCTATGAACAACTTTATTTGAAAAAACCCTAAGCAGCGCGGTCACAATTTCAGCAAAAATCTGACCTTCTGCAATTCACTCAAAAATGCTGCCAAACTGTTGCAAACGATCCCCGGAAAGCTTTTTCGGTGGAAACAGATAGGTTTTTATCATCGGAAACAGAATTAGCCCTCGACCTCTGAACAACTTTTTTTTGAAAAAAACCCTAAGCAGCGCGGTCACAATTTCAGCAAAAATCTGACCTTCTGAAATACACTCAAAAATGCTGCCAAACTGTTGCAAACGATCCCCTGAAAGGTTTTTTGGTGGAAACAGATGGGTTCTTATCATCGGAAACAGAATTACCCCTCGACCTCTGAACAACTTTTTTTTGAAAAAACCCTAAGCCGCGCGGTCACAATCTCAGCAAAAATCTGACATTCTGAAATTCACTCAAAAATGCTGCCAAACTGTTGCAAACGATCCCCTGAAAGGTTTTTCGGTGGAAACAGATGGGTTTTTATCATCGGAAACAGAATTAGACCTAGACCTCTGAACAACTTTTTTTTGAAAAAACCCTAAGCCGCGCGGTCACAATTTCAGCAAAAATCTGACCTTCTGAAATTCACTCAAAAATGCTGCCAAACTGTTGCAAACGATCGTCTGAAAGGTTTTTCGGTGGAAACAGATGGGTTTTTACCATCGGAAACAGAATTACCCCTCGACCTCTGAACAACTTTTTTTTTAAAAAAAACCCTAAGCCGCGCGGTCACAATTTCAGCAAAAATCTGACATTCTGAAATTCACTCAAAAATGCTGCCAAACTGTTACAAACGATCCCCTGAAAGGTTTTTCGGTGGAAACAGATGGGTTCTTATGATCGGAAACAGAATTACCCCTCGACCTCTGAACAACTTTTTTTTGAAAAAACCCTAAGCCGCGCGGTCACAATCTCAGCAAAAATCTGACATTCTGAAATTCACTCAAAAATGCTGCCAAACTGTTGCAAACGATCCCCTGAAAGGTTTTTCGGTGGAAACAGATGGGTTTTTATCATCGGAAACAGAATTAGACCTAGACCTCTGAACAACTTTTTTTTGAAAAAACCCTAAGCCGCGCGGTCACAATTTCAGCAAAAATCTGACCTTCTGAAATTCACTCAAAAATGCTGCCAAACTGTTGCAAACGATCGTCTGAAAGGTTTTTCGGTGGAAACAGATGGGTTTTTACCATCGGAAACAGAATTAGCCCTCGACCTCTGAACAACTTTTTTTTAAAAAAAAACCCTAAGCCGCGCGGTCACAATTTCAGCAAAAATCTGACATTCTGAAATTCACTCAAAAATGCTGCCAAACTGTTGCAAACGATCCCGTGAAAGCTTTTTCGGTGGAAACAGATGGGTTTTTATCATCGGAAACAGAATTAGCCCTCGACCTCTGAACAACTTTTTTTTGAAAAATCCCTAAGCCGCACGGTCACAATTTCAACAAAAATCTGACATTCTGAAATTCACTCAAAAATGCTGCCAAACTGTTACAAACGATCCCCTGAAAGGTTTTTCGGTGGAAACAGATGGGTTTTTATCATCGGAAACAGAATTAGCCCTCGACCTCTGAACAACATTTTTTTGAAAAAACCCTAAGCCGCGCGGTCACAATTTCTGCAAAAATCTGACATTCTGAAATTCACTCAAAAATGCTGCCAAACTGTTGCAAACGATCCCCTGAAAGGTTTTTCGGTGGAAACAGATGGGTTTTTACCATCGGAAACAGAATTAGCCCTCGACCTCTGAACAACTTTTTTTAAAAAAAACCCTAAGCCGCGCGGTCACAATTTCAGCAAAAATCTGACATTCTGAAATTCACTCAAAAATGCTGCCAAACTGTTGCAAACGATCCCGTGAAAGCTTTTTCGATGGAAACAGATGGGTTTTTATCATCGGAAACAGAAATAGCCCTCGACCTCTGAACAACTTTTTTTTGAAAAATCCCTAAGCCGCGCAGTCACAATTTCAACAAAAATCTGACATTCTGAAATTCACTCAAAAATGCTGCCAAACTGTTGCAAACGATCCCCTGAAAGGTTTTTCGGTGGAAACAGATGGGTTTTTATCATCGGAAACAGAATTAGCCCTCGACCTCTGAACAACTTTTTTTGAAAAAACCCTAAGCCGCGCGGTCACAATTTCTGCAAAAATCTGACATTCTGCAATTCACTCAAAAATGCTGCCAAACTGTTGCAAACGATCCCCTGAAAGGTTTTTCGGTGGAAACAGATGGGTTTTTATCATCGGAAACAGAATTAGACCTAGACCTCTGAACAATTTTTTTGTGAAAAAACCCTAAGCCGCGCGGTCACAATTTCAGCAAAAATCTGACCTTCTGAAATTCACTCAAAAATGCTGCCAAACTGTTGCAAACGATCCCCTGAAAGGTTTTTCGGTGGAAACAGATGGGTTTTTACCATCGGAAACAGAATTAGCCCTCGACCTCTGAACAACTTTTTTTTAAAAAAACCCTAAGCCGCGCGGTCACAATTTCAGCAAAAATCTGACATTCTGAAATTTACTCAAAAATGCTGCCAAACTGTTGCAAACGATCCCGTGAAAGCTTTTTCGGTGGAAACAGATGGGTTTTTATCATCGGAAACAGAATTAGCCCTCGACCTCTGAACAACTTTTTTTAAAAAAATCCCTAAGCCGCGCGGTCACAATTTCAACAAAAATCTGACATTCTGAAATTCACTCAAAAATGCTGCCAAACTGTTGCAAACGATCCCCTGAAAGGTTTTTCGGTGGAAACAGATGGGTTTTTATCATCGGAAACAGAATTAGCCCTCGACCTCTGAACAACATTTTTTTGAAAAAACCCTAAGCCGCGCGGTCACAATTTCTGCAAAAATCTGACATTCTGAAATTCACTCAAAAATGCTGCCAAACTGTTGCAAACGATCCCCTGAAAGGTTTTTCGGTGGAAACAGATGGGTTTTTACCATCGGAAACAGAATTAGCCCTCGACCTCTGAACAACTTTTTTTAAAAAAAACCCTAAGCCGCGCGGTCACAATTTCAGCAAAAATCTGACATTCTGAAATTCACTCAAAAATGCTGCCAAACTGTTGCAAACGATCCCCTGAAAGGTTTTTCGGTGGAAACAGATGGGTTTTTATCATCGGAAACAGAATTAGCCCTCGACCTCTGAACAACATTTTTTTGAAAAAACCCTAAGCCGCGCGGTCACAATTTCTGCAAAAATCTGACATTCTGAAATTCACTCAAAAATGCTGCCAAACTGTTGCAAACGATCCCCTGAAAGCTTTTTCGGTGGAAACAGATGGGTTTTTACCATCGGAAACAGAATTAGCCCTCGACCTCTGAACAACTTTTTTTAAAAAAAACCCTAAGCCGCGCGGTCACAATTTCAGCAAAAATCTGACATTCTGAAATTCACTCAAAAATGCTGCCAAACTGTTGCAAACGATCCCCGGAAAGCTTTTTCGGTGGAAACAGATAGGTTTTTATCATCGGAAACAGAATTAGCCCTCGACCTCTGAAAAACTTTTTTTTGAAAAAAACCCTAAGCAGCACGGTCACAATTTCAGCAAAAATCTGACCTTCTGAAATACACTCAAAAATGCTGCCAAACTGTTGCAAACGATCCCCTGAAAGGTTTTTTGGTGGAAACAGATTGGTTCTTATCATCGGAAACAGAATTACCCCTCGACCTCTGAACAACTTTTTTTTGAAAAAACCCTAAGCCGCGCGGTCACAATCTCAGCAAAAATCTGACATTCTGAAATTCACTCAAAAATGCTGCCAAACTGTTGCAAACGATCCCCTGAAAGGTTTTTCGGTGGAAACAGATGGGTTTTTATCATCGGAAACAGAATTAGACATAGACCTCTGAACAACTTTTTTTTGAAAAAACCCTAAGCCGCGCGGTCACAATTTCAGCAAAAATCTGACCTTCTGAAATTCACTCAAAAATGCTGCCAAACTGTTGCAAACGATCGTCTGAAAGGTTTTTCGGTGGAAACAGATGGGTTTTTATCATCGGAAACAGAATTAGCCCTCGACCTCTGAACAACTTTTTTTTGAAAAATCCCTAAGCCGCGCGGTCACAATTTCAACAAAAATCTGACATTCTGAAATTCACTCAAAAATGCTGCCAAACTGTTGCAAACGATCCCCTGAAAGGTTTTTCGGTGGAAACAGATGGGTTTTTATCATCGGAAACAGAATTAGCCCTCGACCTCTGAACAACATTTTTTTGAAAAAACCCTAAGCCGCGCGGTCACAATTTCTGCAAAAATCTGACATTCTGAAATTCACTCAAAAATGCTGCCAAACTGTTGCAAACGATCCCCTGAAAGCTTTTTCGGTGGAAACAGATGGGTTTTTACCATCGGAAACAGAATTAGCCCTCGACCTCTGAACAACTTTTTTTAAAAAAAACCCTAAGCCGCGCGGTCACAATTTCAGCAAAAATCTGACATTCTGAAATTCACTCAAAAATGCTGCCAAACTGTTGCAAACGATCCCCGGAAAGCTTTTTCGGTGGAAACAGATAGGTTTTTATCATCGGAAACAGAATTAGCCCTCGACCTCTGAAAAACTTTTTTTTGAAAAAAACCCTAAGCAGCACGGTCACAATTTCAGCAAAAATCTGACCTTCTGAAATACACTCAAAAATGCTGCCAAACTGTTGCAAACGATCCCCTGAAAGGTTTTTTGGTGGAAACAGATGGGTTCTTATCATCGGAAACAGAATTACCCCTCGACCTCTGAACAATTTTTTTTTGAAAAAACCCTAAGCCGCGCGGTCACAATCTCAGCAAAAATCTGACATTCTGAAATTCACTCAAAAATGCTGCCAAACTGTTGCAAACGATCCCCTGAAAGGTTTTTCGGTGGAAACAGATGGGTTTTTATCATCGGAAACAGAATTAGACATAGACCTCTGAACAACTTTTTTTTGAAAAAACCCTAAGCCGCGCGGTCACAATTTCAGCAAAAATCTGACCTTCTGAAATTCACTCAAAAATGCTGCCAAACTGTTGCAAACGATCGTCTGAAAGGTTTTTCGGTGGAAACAGATGGGTTTTTATCATCGGAAACAGAATTAGCCCTCGACCTCTGAACAACTTTTTTTTGAAAAATCCCTAAGCCGCGCGGTCACAATTTCAACAAAAATCTGACATTCTGAAATTCACTCAAAAATGCTGCCAAACTGTTACAAACGATCCCCTGAAAGGTTTTTCGGTGGAAACAGATGGGTTTTTATCATCGGAAACAGAATTAGCCCTCGACCTCTGAACAACATTTTTTTGAAAAAACCCTAAGCCGCGCGGTCACAATTTCTGCAAAAATCTGACATTCTGAAATTCACTCAAAAATGCTGCCAAACTGTTGCAAACGATCCCCTGAAAGCTTTTTCGGTGGAAACAGATGGGTTTTTACCATCGGAAACAGAATTAGCCCTCGACCTCTGAACAACTTTTTTTAAAAAAAACCCTAAGCCGCGCGGTCACAATTTCAACAAAAATCTGACATTCTGAAATTCACTCAAAAATGCTGCCAAACTGTTGCAAACGATCCCCGGAAAGCTTTTTCGGTGGAAACAGATAGGTTTTTATCATCGGAAACAGAATTAGCCCTCGACCTCTGAAAAACTTTTTTTTGAAAAAAACCCTAAGCAGCGCGGTCACAATTTCAGCAAAAATCTGACCTTCTGAAATACACTCAAAAATGCTGCCAAACTGTTGCAAACGATCCCGTGAAAGCTTTTTCGGTGGAAACAGATGGGTTTTTATCATCGGAAACAGAAATAGCCCTCGACCTCTGAACAACTTTTTTTTGAAAAATCCCTAAGCCGCGCGGTCACAATTTCAACAAAAATCTGACATTCTGAAATTCACTCAAAAATGCTGCCAAACTGTTGCAAACGATCCCCTGAAAGGTTTTTCGGTGGAAACAGATGGGTTTTTATCATCGGAAACAGAATTAGCCCTCGACCTCTGAACAACATTTTTTTGAAAAAACCCTAAGCCGCGCGGTCACAATTTCTGCAAAAATCTGACATTCTGAAATTCACTCAAAAATGCTGCCAAACTGTTGCAAACGATCCCCTGAAAGCTTTTTCGGTGGAAACAGATGGGTTTTTACCATCGGAAACAGAATTAGCCCTCGACCTCTGAACAACTTTTTTTAAAAAAAACCCTAAGCCGCGCGGTCACAATTTCAACAAAAATCTGACATTCTGAAATTCACTCAAAAATGCTGCCAAACTGTTGCAAACGATCCCCGGAAAGCTTTTTCGGTGGAAACAGATAGGTTTTTATCATCGGAAACAGAATTAGCCCTCGACCTCTGAAAAACTTTTTTTTGAAAAAAACCCTAAGCAGCGCGGTCACAATTTCAGCAAAAATCTGACCTTCTGAAATACACTCAAAAATGCTGCCAAACTGTTGCAAACGATCCCGTGAAAGCTTTTTCGGTGGAAACAGATGGGTTTTTATCATCGGAAACAGAAATAGCCCTCGACCTCTGAACAACTTTTTTTTGAAAAATCCCTAAGCCGCGCGGTCACAATTTCAACAAAAATCTGACATTCTGAAATTCACTCAAAAATGCTGCCAAACTGTTGCAAACGATCCCCTGAAAGGTTTTTCGGTGGAAACAGATGGGTTTTTATCATCGGAAACAGAATTAGCCCTCGACCTCTGAACAACTTTTTTTTGAAAAAACCCTAAGCCGCGCGGTCACAATTTCTGCAAAAATCTGACATTCTGCAATTCACTCAAAAATGCTGCCAAACTGTTGCAAACGATCGTCTGAAAGGTTTTTCGGTGGAAACAGATGGGTTTTTATCATCGGAAACAGAATTCGCCCTCGACCTCTGAACAACTTTTTTTTGAAAAAACCCTAAGCCGCGCGGTCACAATTTCAGCAAAAATCTGACATTCTGAAATTCACTCAAAAATGCTGCCAAACTGTTGCAAACGATCCCGTGAAAGCTTTTTCGGTGGAAACAGATGGGTTTTTATCATCGGAAACAGAATTAGCCCTCGACCTCTGAACAACTTTTTTTTGAAAAAACCCTAAGCCGCGCGGTCACAATTTCTGCAAAAATCTGACATTCTGCAATTCACTCAAAAATGCTGCCAAACTGTTGCAAACGATCGTCTGAAAGGTTTTTCGGTGGAAACAGATGGGTTTTTATCATCGGAAACAGAATTAGCCCTCGACCTCTGAACAACTTTTTTTTGAAAAAACCCTAAGCCGCGCGGTCACAATTTCTGCAAAAATCTGACATTCTGAAATTCACTCAAAAATGCTGCCAAACTGTTGCAAACGATCCCCGGAAAGCTTTTTCGGTGGAAACACATGGGTTTTTATCATCGGAAACAGAATTAGCCCTCGACCTCTGAACAATTTTTTTTTGAAAAATCCCTAAGCCGCGCTGTCACAATTTCAGCAAAAATCTGAGATTCTGATATTCACTCAAAGATGCTGCCAAACAGTTGCAAACGATCCCGTGAAAGCTTTTTCGGTGGAAACAGATGGGTTTTTATCATCGGAAACAGAATTAGCCCTCGACCTCTGAACAACTTTTTTTTGAAAAAACCCTAAGCCGCGCGGTCACAATTTCTGCAAAAATCTGACATTCTGCAATTCACTCAAAAATGCTGCCAAACTGTTGCAAACGATCGTCTGAAAGGTTTTTCGGTGGAAACAGATGGGTTTTTATCATCGGAAACAGAATTCGCCCTCGACCTCTGAACAACTTTTTTTTGAAAAAACCCTAAGCCGCGCGGTCACAATTTCAGCAAAAATCTGACATTCTGAAATTCACTCAAAAATGCTGCCAAACTGTTGCAAACAATCCCCTGAAAGCTTTTTCGGTGGAAACAGATGGGTTTTTATCATCGGAAACAGAATTAGCCCTCGACCTCTGAACAACTTTTTTTAAAAAAAACCCTAAGCCGCGCGGTCACAATTTCAGCAAAAATCTGACATTCTGAAATTCACTCAAAAATGCTGCCAAACTGTTGCAAACGATCCCGTGAAAGCTTTTTCGGTGGAAACAGATGGGTTTTTATCATCGGAAACAGAAATAGCCCTCGACCTCTGAACAAATTTTTTTTGAAAAAACCCTAAGCCGCGCGGTCACAATTTCAACAAAAATCTGACATTCTGAAATTCACTCAAAAATGCTGCCAAACTGTTGCAAACGATCCCCGGAAAGCTTTTTCGGTGGAAACAGATAGGTTTTTATCATCGGAAACAGAATTAGCCCTCGACCTCTGAAAAACTTTTTTTTGAAAAAAACCCTAAGCAGCGCGGTCACAATTTCAGCAAAAATCTGACCTTCTGAAATACACTCAAAAATGCTGCCAAACTGTTGCAAACGATCCAATGAAAGGTTTTTTGGTGGAAACAGATGGGTTCTTATCATCGGAAACAGAATTACCCCTCGACCTCTGAACAACTTTTTTTTGAAAAAACCCTAAGCCGCGCGGTCACAATTTCAGCAAAAATCTGATATTCTGAAATTCACTCAAAAATGCTGCCAAACTGTTGCAAACGATCCCCTGAAAGGTTTTTCGGTGGAAACAGATGGGTTTTTATCATCGGAAACAGAATTAGACCTAGACCTCTGAACAACTTTTTTTTGAAAAAACCCTAAGCCGCGCGGTCACAATTTCAGCAAAAATCTGACCTTCTGAAATTCACTCAAAAATGCTGCCAAACTGTTGCAAACGATCGTCTGAAAGGTTTTTCGGTGGAAACAGATGGGTTTTTACCATCGGAAACAGAATTAGCCCTCGACCTCTGAACAACTTTTTTTAAAAAAAAAACCCTAAGCCGCGCGGTCACAATTTCAGCAAAAATCTGACATTCTGAAATTCACTCAAAAATGCTGCCAAACTGTTGCAAACGATCCCGTGAAAGCTTTTTCGGTGGAAACAGATGGGTTTTTATCATCGGAAACAGAATTAGCCCTCGACCTCTGAACAACTTTTTTTTGAAAAATCCCTAAGCCGCGCGGTCACAATTTCAACAAAAATCTGACATTCTGAAATTCACTCAAAAATGCTGCCAAACTGTTACAAACGATCCCCTGAAAGGTTTTTCGGTGGAAACAGATGGGTTTTTATCATCGGAAACAGAATTAGCCCTCGACCTCTGAACAACATTTTTTTGAAAAAACCCTAAGCCGCGCGGTCACAATTTCTGCAAAAATCTGACATTATGAAATTCACTCAAAAATGCTGCCAAACTGTTGCAAACGATCCCCTGAAAGGTTTTTCGGTGGAAACAGATGGGTTTTTACCATCGGAAACAGAATTAGCCCTCGACCTCTGAACAACTTTTTTTTAAAAAAACCCTAAGCCGCGCGGTCACAATTTCAGCAAAAATCTGACATTCTGAAATTCACTCAAAAATGCTGCCAAACTGTTGCAAACGATCCCGTGAAAGCTTTTTCGGTGGAAACAGATGGGTTTTTATCATCGGAAACAGAATTAGCCCTCGACCTCTGAACAACATTTTTTTGAAAAAACCCTAAGCCGCGCGGTCACAATTTCTGCAAAAATCTGACATTCTGCAATTCACTCAAAAATGCTGCCAAACTGTTGCAAACGATCGTCTGAAAGGTTTTTCGGTGGAAACAGATGGGTTTTTATCATCGGAAACAGAATTCGCCCTCGACCTCTGAACAACTTTTTTTTGAAAAAACCCTAAGCCGCGCGGTCACAATTTCTGCAAAAATCTGACATTCTGAAATTCACTCAAAAATGCTGCCAAACTGTTGCAAACGATCCCCTGAAAGGTTTTTTGGTGGAAACACATGGGTTTTTATCATCGGAAACAGAATTAGCCCTCGACCTCTGAACAATTTTTTTTTGAAAAATCCCTAAGCCGCGCTGTCACAATTTCAGCAAAAATCTGAGATTCTGATATTCACTCAAAGATGCTGCCAAACTGTTGCAAACGATCCCGTGAAAGCTTTTTCGGTGGAAACAGATGGGTTTTTATCATCGGAAACAGAATTAGACCTAGACCTCTGAACAAATTTTTTGTGAAAAAACCCTAAGCTGCGCGGTCACAATTTCAGCAAAAATCTGACCTTCTGAAATTCACTCAAAAATGCTGCCAAACTGTTGCAAACGATCCCGTGAAAGCTTTTTCGGTGGAAACAGATGGGTTCTTATCATCGGAAACAGAATTACCCCTCGACCTCTGAACAACTTTTTTTTGAAAAAACCCTAAGCCGCGCGGTCACAATCTCAGCAAAAATCTGACATTCTGAAATTCACTCAAAAATGCTGCCAAACTGTTGCAAACGATCCCCTGAAAGGTTTTTCGGTGGAAACAGATGGGTTTTTATCATCGGAAACAGAATTAGACCTAGACCTCTGAACAACTTTTTTTTGGAAAAACCCTAAGCCGCGCGGTCACAATTTCAGCAAAAATCTGACCTTCTGAAATTCACTCAAAAATGCTGCCAAACTGTTGCAAACGATCCCCTGAAAGGTTTTTCGGTGGAAACAGATGGGTTTTTACCATCGGAAACAGAATTAGCCCTCGACCTCTGAACAACTTTTTTTTGAAAAATCCCTAAGCCGCGCGGTCACAATTTCAACAAAAATCTGACATTCTGAAATTCACTCAAAAATGCTGCCAAACTGTTGCAAACGATCCCCTGAAAGGTTTTTTGGTGGAAACAGATGGGTTCTTATCATCGGAAACAGAATTACCCCTCGACCTCTGAACAACTTTTTTTTGAAAAAACCCTAAGCCGCGCGGTCACAATCTCAGCAAAAATCTGACATTCTGAAATTCACTCAAAAATGCTGCCAAACTGTTGCAAACGATCCCCTGAAAGGTTTTTCGGTGGAAACAGATGGGTTTTTATCATCGGAAACAGAATTAGACCTAGACCTCTGAACAACTTTTTTTTGAAAAAACCCTAAGCCGCGCGGTCACAATTTCAGCAAAAATCTGACCTTCTGAAATTCACTCAAAAATGCTGCCAAACTGTTGCAAACGATCGTCTGAAAGGTTTTTCGGTGGAAACAGATGGGTTTTTACCATCGGAAACAGAATTAGCCCTCGACCTCTGAACAACTTTTTTTTAAAAAAAAACCCTAAGCCGCGCGGTCACAATTTCAGCAAAAATCTGACATTCTGAAATTCACTCAAAAATGCTGCCAAACTGTTGCAAACGATCCCGTGAAAGCTTTTTCGGTGGAAACAGATGGGTTTTTATCATCGGAAACAGAATTAGCCCTCGACCTCTGAACAACTTTTTTTTGAAAAATCCCTAAGCCGCGCGGTCACAATTTCAACAAAAATCTGACATTCTGAAATTCACTCAAAAATGCTGCCAAACTGTTACAAACGATCCCCTGAAAGGTTTTTCGGTGGAAACAGATGGGTTTTTATCATCGGAAACAGAATTAGCCCTCGACCTCTGAACAACATTTTTTTGAAAAAACCCTAAGCCGCGCGGTCACAATTTCTGCAAAAATCTGACATTCTGAAATTCACTCAAAAATGCTGCCAAACTGTTGCAAACGATCCCCTGAAAGGTTTTTCGGTGGAAACAGATGGGTTTTTACCATCGGAAACAGAATTAGCCCTCGACCTCTGAACAACTTTTTTTTAAAAAAACCCTAAGCCGCGCGGTCACAATTTCAGCAAAAATCTGACATTCTGAAATTCACTCAAAAATGCTGCCAAACTGTTGCAAACGATCCCGTGAAAGCTTTTTCGGTGGAAACAGATGGGTTTTTATCATCGGAAACAGAAATAGCCCTCGACCTCTGAACAACTTTTTTTTGAAAAATCCCTAAGCCGCGCGGTCACAATTTCAACAAAAATCTGACCTTCTGAAATTCACTCAAAAATGCTACCAAACTGTTGCAAACGATCCCCTGAAAGGTTTTTCGGTGGAAACAGATGGGTTTTTATCATCGGAAACAGAATTAGCCCTCGACCTCTGAACAACATTTTTTTGAAAAAACCCTAAGCCGCGCGGTCACAATTTCTGCAAAAATCTGACATTCTGAAATTCACTCAAAAATGATGCCAAACTGTTGCAAACGATCCCCTGAAAGGTTTTTCGGTGGAAACAGATGGGTTTTTACCATCGGAAACAGAATTAGCCCTCGACCTCTGAACAACTTTTTTTTTAAAAAAACCCTAAGCCGCGCGGTCACAATTTCAGCAAAAATCTGACATTCTGAAATTCACTCAAAAATGCTGCCAAACTGTTGCAAACGATCCCGTGAAAGCTTTTTCGGTGGAAACAGATGGGTTTTTATCATCGGAAACAGAAATAGCCCTCGACCTCTGAACAACTTTTTTTTGAAAAAAACCTAAGCCGCGCGGTCACAATTTCAACAAAAATCTGACCTTCTGAAATTCACTCAAAAATGCTGCCAAACTGTTGCAAACGATCCCCGGAAAGCTTTTTCGGTGGAAACAGATAGGTTTTTATCATCGGAAACAGAATTAGCCCTCGACCTCTGAACAACTTTTTTTTGAAAAAACCCTAAGCCGCGCGGTCACAATTTCAGCAAAAATCTGACCTTCTGAAATTCACTCAAAAATGCTGCCAAACTGTTGCAAACGATCCCCTGAAAGGTTTTTCGGTGGAAACAGATGGGTTTTTACCATCGGAAACAGAATTAGCCCTCTACCTCTGAACAACTTTTTTTTTTAAAAAACCCTAAGCCGCGCGGTCACAATTTCAGCAAAAATCTGACATTCTGAAATTCACTCAAAAATGCTGCCAAACTGTTGCAAACGATCCCCTGAAAGGATTTTCGGTGGAAACATATGGGTTTTTATCATCGGAAACAGAATTAGCCCTCGACCTCTGAACAACTTTATTTGAAAAAACCCAAAGCCGCGCGGTCACAATTTCAGCAAAAAACTGACCTACTGCAATTCACTCAAAAATGCTGCCAAACTGTTGCAAACGATCGTCTGAAAGGTTTTTCGGTGGAAACAGATGGGTTTTTATCATCGTAAACAGAATTAGCCCTCGACCTCTGAACAACTTTTTTTTGAAAAATCCCTAAGCCGCGCGGTCACAATTTCAGCAAAAATCTGACATTCTGAAATTCACTCAAAAATGCTGCCAAACTGTTGCAAACGATCCCCTGAAAGGTTTTTCGGTGGAAACAGATGGGTTTTTATCATCGGAAACAGAATTAGACCTAGACCTCTGAACAATTTTTTTGTGAAAAAACCCTAAGCCGCGCGGTCACAATTTCAGCAAAAATCTGACCTTCTGAAATTCACTCAAAAATGCTGCCAAACTGTTGCAAACGATCCCCTGAAGGGTTTTTCGGTGGAAACAGATGGGTTTTTATCATCGGAAACAGAAATAGCCCTCGACCTCTGAACAACTTTTTTTTGAAAAAAACCTAAGCCGCGCGGTCACAATTTCAACAAAAATCTGACATTCTGAAATTCACTCAAAAATGCTGCCAAACTGTTGCAAACGATCCCCGGAAAGCTTTTTCGGTGGAAACAGATAGGTTTTTATCATCGGAAACAGAATTAGCCCTCGACCTCTGAACAACTTTTTTTTGAAAAAACCCTAAGCCGCGCGGTCACAATTTCAGCAAAAATCTGACATTCTGAAATTCACTCAAAAATGCTACCAAACTGTTGCAAACGATCCCCTGAAAGGTTTTTCGGTGGAAACAGATGGGTTTTTACCATCGGAAACAGAATTAGCCCTCTACCTCTGAACAACTTTTTTTTGAAAAATCCCTAAGCCGCGCGGTCACAATTTCAACAAAAATCTGACATTCTGAAATTCACTCAAAAATGCTGCCAAACTGTTACAAATGATCCCCTGAAAGGTTTTTCGGTGGAAACAGATGGGTTTTTATCATCGGAAACAGAATTAGCCCTCGACCTCTGAACAACATTTTTTTGAAAAAACCCTAAGCCGCGCGGTCACAATTTCTGCAAAAATCTGACATTCTGAAATTCACTCAAAAATGCTGCCAAACTGTTGCAAACGATCCCCTGAAAGGTTTTTCGGTGGAAACAGATGGGTTTTTACCATCGGAAACAGAATTAGCCCTCGACCTCTGAACAACTTTTTTTTAAAAAAACCCTAAGCCGCGCGGTCACAATTTCAGCAAAAATCTGACATTCTGAAATTCACTCAAAAATGCTGCCAAACTGTTGCAAACGATCCCGTGAAAGCTTTTTCGGTGGAAACAGATGGGTTTTTATCATCGGAAACAGAAATAGCCCTCGACCTCTGAACAACATTTTTTTGAAAAAACCCTAAGCCGCGCGGTCACAATTTCTGCAAAAATCTGACATTCTGAAATTCACTCAAAAATGCTGCCAAACTGTTGCAAACGATCCCCTGAAAGCTTTTTCGGTGGAAACAGATGGGTTTTTACCATCGGAAACAGAATTAGCCCTCGACCTCTGAACAACTTTTTTTAAAAAAAAACCCTAAGCCGCGCGGTCACAATTTCAGCAAAAATCTGACATTCTGAAATTCACTCAAAAATGCTGCCAAACTGTTGCAAACGATCCCGTGAAAGCTTTTTCGGTGGAAACAGATGGGTTTTTATCATCGGAAACAGAAATAGCCCTCGACCTCTGAACAACTTTTTTTTGAAAAATCCCTAAGCCGCGCGGTCACAATTTCAACAAAAATCTGACATTCTGAAATTCACTCAAAAATGCTACCAAACTGTTGCAAACGATCCCCTGAAAGGTTTTTCGGTGGAAACAGATGGGTTTTTATCATCGGAAACAGAATTAGCCCTCGACCTCTGAACAACATTTTTTTGAAAAAACCCTAAGCCGCGCGGTCACAATTTCTGCAAAAATCTGACATTCTGAAATTCACTCAAAAATGATGCCAAACTGTTGCAAACGATCCCCTGAAAGGTTTTTCGGTGGAAACAGATGGGTTTTTACCATCGGAAACAGAATTAGCCCTCGACCTCTGAACAACTTTTTTTTTAAAAAAACCCTAAGCCGCGCGGTCACAATTTCAGCAAAAATCTGACATTCTGAAATTCACTCAAAAATGCTGCCAAACTGTTGCAAACGATCCCGTGAAAGCTTTTTCGGTGGAAACAGATGGGTTTTTATCATCGGAAACAGAAATAGCCCTCGACCTCTGAACAACTTTTTTTTGAAAAAAACCTAAGCCGCGCGGTCACAATTTCAACAAAAATCTGACCTTCTGAAATTCACTCAAAAATGCTGCCAAACTGTTGCAAACGATCCCCGGAAAGCTTTTTCGGTGGAAACAGATAGGTTTTTATCATCGGAAACAGAATTAGCCCTCGATTTCTGAACAACTTTTTTTTGAAAAAACCCTAAG
The DNA here is from genome assembly GCF_964188305.1 of Podarcis bocagei. Taxonomy (NCBI): domain Eukaryota; kingdom Metazoa; phylum Chordata; class Lepidosauria; order Squamata; family Lacertidae; genus Podarcis; species Podarcis bocagei. The sequence continues at coordinate 14,718,098 of NC_138130.1, forward strand.
CCGCGCGGTCACAATTTCAGCAAAAATCTGACCTTCTGAAATTCACTCAAAAATGCTGCCAAACTGTTGCAAACGATCCCCTGAAAGGTTTTTCGGTGGAAACAGATGGGTTTTTACCATCGGAAACAGAATTAGCCCTCTACCTCTGAACAACTTTTTTTTTAAAAAAACCCTAAGCCGCGCGGTCACAATTTCAGCAAAAATCTGACATTCTGAAATTCACTCAAAAATGCTGCCAAACTGTTGCAAACGATCCCCTGAAAGGATTTTCGGTGGAAACATATGGGTTTTTACCATCGGAAACAGAATTAGCCCTCGACCTCTGAACAACTTTATTTGAAAAAACCCAAAGCCGCGCGGTCACAATTTCAGCAAAAAACTGACCTACTGCAATTCACTCAAAAATGCTGCCAAACTGTTGCAAACGATCGTCTGAAAGGTTTTTCGGTGGAAACAGATGGGTTTTTATCATCGTAAACAGAATTAGCCCTCGACCTCTGAACAACTTTTTTTTGAAAAATCCCTAAGCCGCGCGGTCACAATTTCAGCAAAAATCTGACATTCTGAAATTCACTCAAAAATGCTGCCAAACTGTTGCAAACGATCCCCTGAAAGGTTTTTCGGTGGAAACAGATGGGTTTTTATCATCGGAAACAGAATTAGACCTAGACCTCTGAACAATTTTTTGTGAAAAAACCCTAAGCCGCGCGGTCACAATTTCAGCAAAAATCTGACCTTCTGAAATTCACTCAAAAATGCTGCCAAACTGTTGCAAACGATCCCGTGAAAGCTTTTTCGGTGGAAACAGATGGGTTTTTATCATCGGAAACAGAAATAGCCCTCGACCTCTGAACAACTTTTTTTTGAAAAATCCCTAAGCCGCGCGGTCACAATTTCAACAAAAATCTGACCTTCTGAAATTCACTCAAAAATGCTGCCAAACTGTTGCAAACGATCCCCTGAAAGGTTTTTCGGTGGAAACAGATGGGTTTTTATCGGAAACAGAATTAGCCGCCCTCGACCTCTGAACAACATTTTTTTGAAAAAACCCTAAGCCGCGCGGTCACAATTTCTGCAAAAATCTGACATTCTGAAATTCACTCAAAAATGATGCCAAACTGTTGCAAACGATCCCCTGAAAGGTTTTTCGGTGGAAACAGATGGGTTTTTACGATCGGAAACAGAATTAGCCCTCGACCTCTGAACAACTTTTTTTAAAAAAAAACCCTAAGCCGCGCGGTCACAATTTCAGCAAAAATCTGACATTCTGAAATTCACTCAAAAATGCTGCCAAACTGTTGCAAACGATCCCGTGAAAGCTTTTTCGGTGGAAACAGATGGGTTTTTATCATCGGAAACAGAAATAGCCCTCGACCTCTGAACAACTTTTTTTTGAAAAAAACCTAAGCCGCGCGGTCACAATTTCAACAAAAATCTGACCTTCTGAAATTCACTCAAAAATGCTGCCAAACTGTTGCAAACGATCCCCGGAAAGCTTTTTCGGTGGAAACAGATAGGTTTTTATCATCGGAAACAGAATTAGCCCTCGACCTCTGAACAACTTTTTTTTGAAAAAACCCTAAGCCGCGCGGTCACAATTTCAGCAAAAATCTGACCTTCTGAAATTCACTCAAAAATGCTGCCAAACTGTTGCAAACGATCCCCTGAAAGGTTTTTCGGTGGAAACAGATGGGTTTTTACCATCGGAAACAGAATTAGCCCTCTACCTCTGAACAACTTTATTTGAAAAAACCCAAAGCCGCGCGGTCACAATTTCAGCAAAAAACTGACCTACTGCAATTCACTCAAAAATGCTGCCAAACTGTTGCAAACGATCGTCTGAAAGGTTTTTCGGTGGAAACAGATGGGTTTTTATCATCGTAAACAGAATTAGCCCTCGACCTCTGAACAACTTTTTTTTGAAAAATCCCTAAGCCGCGCGGTCACAATTTCAGCAAAAATCTGACATTCTGAAATTCACTCAAAAATGCTGCCAAACTGTTGCAAACGATCCCCTGAAAGGTTTTTCGGTGGAAACAGATGGGTTTTTATCATCGGAAACAGAATTAGACCTAGACCTCTGAACAATTTTTTTGTGAAAAAACCCTAAGCCGCGCGGTCACAATTTCAGCAAAAATCTGACCTTCTGAAATTCACTCAAAAATGCTGCCAAACTGTTGCAAACGATCCCCTGAAGGGTTTTTCGGTGGAAACAGATGGGTTTTTATCATCGGAAACAGAAATAGCCCTCGACCTCTGAACAACTTTTTTTTGAAAAAAACCTAAGCCGCGCGGTCACAATTTCAACAAAAATCTGATTCTGAAATTCACTCAAAAATGCTGCCAAACTGTTGCAAACGATCCCCGGAAAGCTTTTTCGGTGGAAACAGATAGGTTTTTATCATCGGAAACAGAATTAGCCCTCGACCTCTGAACAACTTTTTTTTGAAAAAACCCTAAGCCGCGCGGTCACAATTTCAGCAAAAATCTGACCTTCTGAAATTCACTCAAAAATGCTACCAAACTGTTGCAAACGATCCCCTGAAAGGTTTTTCGGTGGAAACAGATGGGTTTTTACCATCGGAAACAGAATTAGCCCTCTACCTCTGAACAACATTTTTTTGAAAAATCCCTAAGCCGCGCGGTCACAATTTCAACAAAAATCTGACATTCTGAAATTCACTCAAAAATGCTGCCAAACTGTTACAAACGATCCCCTGAAAGGTTTTTCGGTGGAAACAGATGGGTTTTTATCATCGGAAACAGAATTAGCCCTCGACCTCTGAACAACATTTTTTTGAAAAAACCCTAAGCCGCGCGGTCACAATTTCTGCAAAAATCTGACATTCTGAAATTCACTCTAAAATGCTGCCAAACTGTTGCAAACGATCCCCTGAAAGGTTTTTCGGTGGAAACAGATGGGTTTTTACCATCGGAAACAGAATTAGCCCTCAACCTCTGAACAACTTTTTTTAAAAAAAACCCTAAGCCGCGCGGTCACAATTTCAGCAAAAATCTGACATTCTGAAATTCACTCAAAAATGCTGCCAAACTGTTGCAAACGATCCCGTGAAAGCTTTTTCGGTGGAAACAGATGGGTTTTTATCATCGGAAACAGAAATAGCCCTCGACCTCTGAACAACATTTTTTTGAAAAAACCCTAAGCCGCGCAGTCACAATTTCTGCAAAAATCTGACATTCTGAAATTCACTCAAAAATGCTGCCAAACTGTTGCAAACGATCCCCTGAAAGCTTTTTCGGTGGAAACAGATGGGTTTTTACCATCGGAAACAGAATTAGCCCTCGACCTCTGAACAACTTTTTTTAAAAAAAAACCCTAAGCCGCGCGGTCACAATTTCAGCAAAAATCTGACATTCTGAAATTCACTCAAAAATGCTGCCAAACTGTTGCAAACGATCCCGTGAAAGGTTTTTCGGTGGAAACAGATGGGTTTTTATCATCGGAAACAGAAATAGCCCTCGACCTCTGAACACCTTTTTTTTGAAAAAAACCTAAGCCGCGCGGTCACAATTTCAACAAAAATCTGACATTCTGAAATTCACTCAAAAATGCTGCCAAACTGTTGCAAACGATCCCCGGAAAGCTTTTTCGGTGGAAACAGATAGGTTTTTATCATCGGAAACAGAATTAGCCCTCGACCTCTGAACAACTTTTTTTTGAAAAAACCCTAAGCCGCGCGGTCACAATTTCAGCAAAAATCTGACCTTCTGAAATTCACTCAAAAATGCTGCCAAACTGTTGCAAACGATCCCCTGAAAGGTTTTTCGGTGGAAACAGATGGGTTTTTACCATCGGAAACAGAATTAGCCCTCGACCTCTGAACAACTTTTTTTTTAAAAAAACCCTAAGCCGCGCGGTCACAATTTCAGCAAAAATCTGACATTCTGAAATTCACTCAAAAATGCTGCCAAACTGTTGCAAACGATCCCGTGAAAGCTTTTTCGGTGGAAACAGATGGGTTTTTATCATCGGAAACAGAATTAGCCCTCGACCTCTGAACAACTTTTTTTTGAAAAAACCCTAAGCCGCGCGGTCACAATTTCAACAAAAATCTGACATTCTGAAATTCACTCAAAAATGCTGCCAAACTGTTGCAAACGATCCCCTGAAAGGTTTTTTGGTGGAAACAGATGGGTTCTTATCATCGGAAACAGAATTACCCCTCGACCTCTGAACAACTTTTTTTTGAAAAAAACCCTAAGCCGCGCGGTCACAATCTCAGCAAAAATCTGACATTCTGAAATTCACTCAAAAATGCTGCCAAACTGTTGCAAACGATCCCCTGAAAGGTTTTTCGGTGGAAACAGATGGGTTTTTATCATCGGAAACAGTATTAGACCTAGACCTCTGAACAACTTTTTTTTGAAAAAACCCTAAGCCGCGCGGTCACAATTTCAGCAAAAATCTGACCTTCTGAAATTCACTCAAAAATGCTGCCAAACTGTTGCAAACGATCGTCTGAAAGGTTTTTCGGTGGAAACAGATGGGTTTTTACCATCGGAAACAGAATTAGCCCTCGACCTCTGAACAACTTTTTTTTTAAAAAAAACCCTAAGCCGCGCAGTCACAATTTCAGCAAAAATCTGACATTCTGAAATTCACTCAAAAATGCTGCCAAACTGTTGCAAACGATCCCGTGAAAGCTTTTTCGGTGGAAACAGATGGGTTTTTATCATCGGAAACAGAATTAGCCCTCGACCTCTGAACAACTTTTTTTTGAAAAATCCCTAAGCCGCGCGCTCACAATTTCAACAAAAATCTGACATTCTGAAATTCACTCAAAAATGCTACCAAACTGTTACAAACGATCCCCTGAAAGGTTTTTCGGTGGAAACAGATGGGTTCTTATCATCGGAAACAGAATTACCCCTCGACCTCTGAACAACTTTTTTTTGAAAAAACCCTAAGCCGCGCGGTCACAATCTCAGCAAAAATCTGACATTCTGAAATTCACTCAAAAATGCTGCCAAACTGTTGCAAACGATCCCCTGAAAGGTTTTTCGGTGGAAACAGATGGGTTTTTATCATCGGAAACAGAATTAGACCTAGACCTCTGAACAACTTTTTTTTGAAAAAACCCTAAGCCGCGCGGTCACAATTTCAGCAAAAATCTGACCTTCTGAAATTCACTCAAAAATGCTGCCAAACTGTTGCAAACGATCGTCTGAAAGGTTTTTCGGTGGAAACAGATGGGTTTTTACCATCGGAAACAGAATTAGCCCTCGACCTCTGAACAACTTTTTTTTTAAAAAAAACCCTAAGCCGCGCGGTCACAATTTCAGCAAAAATCTGACATTCTGAAATTCACTCAAAAATGCTGCCAAACTGTTGCAAACGATCCCGTGAAAGCTTTTTCAGTGGAAACAGATGGGTTTTTATCATCGGAAACAGAATTAGCCCTCGACCTCTGAACAACTTTTTTTTGAAAAATCCCTAAGCCGCGCGGTCACAATTTCTGCAAAAATCTGACATTCTGAAATTCACTCAAAAATGCTGCCAAACTGTTGCAAACGATCCCCTGAAAGGTTTTTCAGTGGAAACAGATGGGTTTTTACCATCGGAAACAGAATTAGCCCTCGACCTCTGAACAACTTTTTTTAAAAAAAACCCTAAGCCGCGCGGTCACAATTTCAGCAAAAATCTGACATTCTGAAATTCACTCAAAAATGCTGCCAAACTGTTGCAAACGATCCCGTGAAAGCTTTTTCGGTGGAAACAGATGGGTTTTTATCATCGGAAACAGAAATAGCCCTCGACCTCTGAACAACTTTTTTTTGAAAAATCCCTAAGCCGCGCGGTCACAATTTCAACAAAAATCTGACATTCTGAAATTCACTCAAAAATGCTGCCAAACTGTTGCAAACGATCCCCTGAAAGGTTTTTCGGTGGAAACAGATGGGTTTTTATCATCGGAAACAGAATTAGCCCTCGACCTCTGAACAACATTTTTTTGAAAAAACCCTAAGCCGCGCGGTCACAATTTCTGCAAAAATCTGACATTCTGAAATTCGCTCAAAAATGCTGCCAAACTGTTGCAAACGATCCCCTGAAAGGTTTTTCGGTGGAAACAGATGGGTTTTTACCATCGGAAACAGAATTAGCCCTCGACCTCTGAACAACTTTTTTTTAAAAAAAACCCTAAGCCGCGCGGTCACAATTTCAGCAAAAATCTGACATTCTGAAATTCAGTCAAAAATGCTGCCAAACTGTTGCAAACGATCCCGTGAAAGCTTTTTCGGTGGAAACAGATGGGTTTTTATCATCGGAAACAGAAATAGCCCTCGACCTCTGAACAACTTTTTTTTGAAAAAAACCTAAGCCGCGCGGTCACAATTTCAACAAAAATCTGACCTTCTGAAATTCACTCAAAAATGCTGCCAAACTGTTGCAAACGATCCCCGGAAAGCTTTTTCGGTGGAAACAGATAGGTTTTTATCATCGGAAACAGAATTAGCCCTCGACCTCTGAACAACTTTTTTTTGAAAAAACCCTAAGCCGCGCGGTCACAATTTCAGCAAAAATCTGACCTTCTGAAATTCACTCAAAAATGCTGCCAAACTGTTGCAAACGATCCCCTGAAAGCTTTTTCGGTGGAAACAGATGGGTTTTTACCATCGGAAACAGAATTAGCCCTCTACCTCTGAACAACTTTTTTTTAAAAAAAACCCTAAGCCGCGCGGTCACAATTTCAGCAAAAATCTGACATTCTGAAATTCACTCAAAAATGCTGCCAAACTGTTGCAAACGATCCCCTGAAAGGTTTTTCGGTGGAAACAGATGGGTTTTTATCATCGGAAACAGAATTAGCCCTCGACCTCTGAACAACTTTATGTGAAAAAACCCAAAGCCGCGCGGTCACAATTTCAGCAAAAAACTGACCTACTGCAATTCACTCAAAAATGCTGCCAAACTGTTGCAAACGATCGTCTGAAAGGTTTTTCGGTGGAAACAGATGGGTTTTTATCATCATAAACAGAATTAGCCCTCGACCTCTGAAGAACTTTTTTTTGAAAAATCCCTAAGCCGCGCGGTCACAATTTCAGCAAAAATCTGACATTCTGAAATTCACTCAAAAATGCTGCCAAACTGTTGCAAACGATCCCCTGAAAGGTTTTTCGGTGGAAACAGATGGGTTTTTATCATCGGAAACAGAATTAGACCTCGACCTCTGAACAACTTTTTTTTAAAAAAAACCCTAAGCCGCGCGGTCACAATTTCAGCAAAAATCTGACATTCTGAAATTCACTCAAAAATGCTGCCAAACTGTTGCAAAAGATCCCGTGAAAGCTTTTTCGGTGGAAACAGATGGGTTTTTATCATCGGAAACAGAAATAGCCCTCGACCTCTGAACAACTTATTTTTGAAAAAAACCTAAGCCGCGCGGTCACAATTTCATCAAAAATCTGACCTTCTGAAATTCACTCAAAAATGCTGCCAAACTGTTGCAAACGATCCCCTGAAAGGTTTTTCGGTGGAAACAGATGGGTTTTTACCATCGGAAACAGAATTAGCCCTCGACCTCTGAACAACTTTTTTTAAAAAAAACCCTAAGCCGCGCCGTCACAATTTCAGCAAAAATCTGACATTCTGAAATTCACTCAAAAATGCTGCCAAACTGTTGCAAACGATCCCGTGAAAGCTTTTTCGGTGGAAACAGATGGGTTTTTATCATCGGAAACAGAAATAGCCCTCGACCTCTGAACAACTTTTTTTTGAAAAATCCCTAAGCCGCGCGGTCACAATTTCAACAAAAATCTGACATTCTGAAATTCACTCAAAAATGCTGCCAAACTGTTGCAAACGATCGTCTGAAAGGTTTTTCGGTGGAAACAGATGGGTTTTTATCATCGTAAACAGAATTAGCCCTCGACCTCTGAACAACATTTTTTTGAAGAAACCCTAAGCCGCGCGGTCACAATTTCTGCAAAAATCTGACATTCTGAAATTCACTCAAAAATGCTGCCAAACTGTTGCAAACGATCCCCTGAAAGCTTTTTCGGTGGAAACAGATGGGTTTTTACCATCGGAAACAGAATTAGACCTCGACCTCTGAACAACTTTCTTTTGAAAAAAAACCCTAAGCCGCGCGGTCACAATTTCAGCAAAAATCTGACATTCTGAAATTCACTCAAAAATGCTGCCAAACTGTTGCAAACGATCCCGTGAAAGCTTTTTCGGTGGAAACAGATGGGTTTTTATCATCGGAAACAGAAATAGCCCTCGACCTCTGAACAAATTTTTTTTGAAAAAAACCTAAGCCGCGCGGTCACAATTTCAACAAAAATCTGACATTCTGAAATTCACTCAAAAATGCTGCCAAACTGTTGCAAACGATCCCCGGAAAGCTTTTTCGGTGGAAACAGATAGGTTTTTATCATCGGAAACAGAATTAGCCCTCAACCTCTGAACAACTTTTTTTTGAAAAAACCCTAAGCCGCGCGGTCACAATTTCAGCAAAAATCTGACCTTCTGAAATTCACTCAAAAATGCTGCCAAACTGTTGCAAACGATCCCCTGAAAGGTTTTTCGGTGGAAACAGATGGGTTTTTACCATCGGAAACAGAATTAGCCCTCTACCTCTGAACAACTTTTTTTTGAAAAATCCCTAAGCCGCGCGGTCACAATTTCAACAAAAATCTGACATTCTGAAATTCACTCAAAAATGCTGCCAAACTGTTACAAACGATCCCCTGAAAGGTTTTTCGGTGGAAACAGATGGGTTTTTATCATCGGAAACAGAATTAGCCCTCGACCTCTGAACAAGTTTTTTTAAAAAAAACCCTAATCCGCGCGGTCACAATTTCAGCAAAAATCTGACATTCTGAAATTCACTCAAAAATGCTGCCAAACTGTTGCAAACGATCCCGTGAAAGCTTTTTCGGTGGAAACAGATGGGTTTTTATCATCGGAAACAGAATTAGCCCTCGACCTCTGAACAACATTTTTTTGAAAAAACCCTAAGCCGCGCGGTCACAATTTCTGCAAAAATCTAACATTCTGAAATTCACTCAAAAATGCTGCCAAACTGTTGCAAACGATCACCTGAAAGCTTTTTCGGTGGAAACAGATGGGTTTTTATCATCGGGAACAGAATTAGCCCTCGACCTCTGAACAACTTTTTTTTAAAAAAAACCCTAAGCCGCGCGGTCACAATTTCAGCAAAAATCTGACATTCTGAAATTCACTCAAAAATGCTGCCAAACTGTTGCAAACGATCCCGTGAAAGCTTTTTCGGTGGAAACAGATCGGTTTTTATCATCGGAAAAAGAAATAGCCCTCGACCTCTGAACAACTTTTTTTTGAAAAAAACCTAAGCCGCGCGGTCACAATTTCAACAAAAATCTGACATTCTGAAATTCACTCAAAAATGCTGCCAAACTGTTGCAAACGATCCCCGGAAAGCTTTTTCGGTGGAAACAGATACGTTTTTATCATCGGAAACAGAATTAGCCCTCGACCTCTGAACAACTTTTTTTTGAAAAAACCCTAAGCCGCGCGGTCACAATTTCAGCAAAAATCTGACCTTCTGAAATTCACTCAAAAATGCTGCCAAACTGTTGCAAACGATCCCCTGAAAGGTTTTTCGGTGGAAACAGATGGGTTTTTACCATCGGAAACAGAATTAGCCCTCTACCTCTGAACAACTTTTTTTTTTAAAAAAACCCTAAGCCGCGCGGTCACAATTTCAGCAAAAATCTGACATTCTGAAATTCACTCAAAAATGCTGCCAAACTGTTGCAAACGATCCCCTGAAAGGTTTTTCGGTGGAAACAGATGGGTTTTTATCATCGGAAACAGAATTAGCCCTCGACCTCTGAACAACTTTTTTTTGAAAAATCCCTAAGCCGCGCGGTCACAATTTCAGCAAAAATCTGACATTCTGAAATTCACTCAAAAATGCTGCCAAACTGTTGCAAACGATCCCCTGAAAGGTTTTTCGGTGGAAACAGATGGGTTTTTATCATCGGAAACAGAATTAGACCTAGACCTCTGAACAAATTTTTTGTGAAAAAACCCTAAGCCGCGCGGTCACAATTTCAGCAAAAATCTGACCTTCTGAAATTCACTCAAAAATGCTGCCAAACTGTTGCAAACGATCCCCTGAAGGGTTTTTTGGTGGAAACAGATGGGTTTTTACCATCGGAAACAGAATTAGCCCTCGACCTCTGAACAACTTTTTTTTAAAAAAATCCTAAGCCGCGCGGTCACAATTTCAGCAAAAATCTGACATTCTGAAATTCACTCAAAAATGCTGCCAAACTGTTGCAAACGATCCCGTGAAAGCTTTTTCGGTGGAAACAGATGGGTTTTTATCATCGGAAACAGAATTAGCCCTCGACCTCTGAACAACTTTTTTTTGAAAAATCCCTAAGCCGCGCGGTCACAATTTCAACAAAAATCTGACATTCTGAAATTCACTCAAAAATGCTGCCAAACTGTTGCAAACGATCCCCTGAAAGGTTTTTCGGTGGAAACAGATGGGTTTTTATCATCGGAAACAGAATTAGCCCTCGACCTCTGAACAACATTTTTTTGAAAAAACCCTAAGCCGCGCGGTCACAATTTCTGCAAAAATCTGACATTCTGAAATTCACTCAAAAATGCTGCCAAACTGTTGCAAACGATCCCCGGAAAGCTTTTTCGGTGGAAACAGATAGGTTTTTATCATCGGAAACAGAATTAGCCCTCGACCTCTGAACAACTTTTTTTTGAAAAAAACCCTAAGCAGCGCGGTCACAATTTCAGCAAAAATCTGACCTTCTGAAATACACTCAAAAATGCTGCCAAACTGTTGCAAACGATCCCCTGAAAGGTTTTTTGGTGGAAACAGATGGGTTCTTATCATCGGAAACAGAATTACCCCTCGACCTCTGAACAACTTTTTTTTGAAAAAACCCTAAGCCGCGCGGTCACAATCTCAGCAAAAATCTGACATTCTGAAATTCACTCAAAAATGCTGCCAAACTGTTGCAAACGATCCCCTGAAAGGTTTTTCGGTGGAAACAGATGGGTTTTTATCATCGGAAACAGAATTAGACCTAGACCTCTGAACAACTTTTTTTTGAAAAAACCCTAAGCCGCGCGGTCACAATTTCAGCAAAAATCTGACCTTCTGAAATTCACTCAAAAATGCTGCCAAACTGTTGCAAACGATCGTCTGAAAGGTTTTTCGGTGGAAACAGATGGGTTTTTACCATCGGAAACAGAATTAGCCCTCGACCTCTGAACAACTTTTTTTTAAAAAAAAACCCTAAGCCGCGCGGTCACAATTTCAGCAAAAATCTGACATTCTGAAATTCACTCAAAAATGCTGCCAAACTGTTGCAAACGATCCCCTGAAAGGTTTTTCGGTGGAAACAGATGGGTTTTTATCATCGGAAACAGAATTAGCCCTCGACCTCTGAACAACATTTTTTTGAAAAAACCCTAAGCCGCGCGGTCACAATTTCTGCAAAAATCTGACATTCTGAAATTCACTCAAAAATGCTGCCAAACTGTTGCAAACGATCCCCTGAAAGCTTTTTCGGTGGAAACAGATGGGTTTTTACCATCGGAAACAGAATTAGCCCTCGACCTCTGAACAACTTTTTTTAAAAAAAACCCTAAGCCGCGCGGTCACAATTTCAGCAAAAATCTGACATTCTGAAATTCACTCAAAAATGCTGCCAAACTGTTGCAAACGATCCCGTGAAAGCTTTTTCGGTGGAAACAGATGGGTTTTTATCATCGGAAACAGAAATAGCCCTCAACCTCTGAACAACTTTTTTTTGAAAAAAACCTAAGCTGCGCGGTCACAATTTCAACAAAAATCTGACATTCTGAAATTCACTCAAAAATGCTGCCAAACTGTTGCAAACGATCCCCGGAAAGCTTTTTCGGTGGAAACAGATAGGTTTTTATCATCGGAAACAGAATTAGCCCTCGACCTCTGAACAACTTTTTTTTGAAAAAAACCCTTAGCAGCGCGGTCACAATTTCAGCAAAAATCTGACCTTCTGAAATACACTCAAAAATGCTGCCAAACTGTTGCAAACGATCCCCTGAAAGGTTTTTTGGTGGAAACAGATGGGTTCTTATCATCGGAAACAGAGTTACCCCTCGACCTCTGAACAACTTTTTTTTGAAAAAACCCTAAGCCGCGCGGTCACAATTTCAGCAAAAATCTGACCTTCTGAAATTCACTCAAAAATGCTGCCAAACTGTTGCAAACGATCCCCTGAAAGGTTTTTCGGTGGAAACAGATGGGTTTTTACCATCGGAAACAGAATTAGCCCTCTACCTCTGAACAACTTTTTTTTAAAAAAACCCTAAGCCGCGCGGTCACAATTTCAGCAAAAATCTGACATTCTGAAATTCACTCAAAAATGCTGCCAAACTGTTGCAAACGATCCCGTGAAAGCTTTTTCGGTGGAAACAGATGGGTTTTTATCATCGGAAACAGAATTAGCCCTCGACCTCTGAACAACTTTTTTTTGAAAAATCCCTAAGCCGCGCGGTCACAATTTCAACAAAAATCTGACATTCTGAAATTCACTCAAAAATGCTGCCAAACTGTTGCAAACGATCCCCTGAAAGGTTTTTCGGTGGAAACAGATGGGTTTTTATCATCGGAAACAGAATTAGACCTAGACCTCTGAACAAATTTTTTGTGAAAAAACCCTAAGCCGCGCGGTCACAATTTCAGCAAAAATCTGACCTTCTGAAATTCACTCAAAAATGCTGCCAAACTGTTGCAAACGATCCCCTGAAGGGTTTTTTGGTGGAAACAGATGGGTTTTTACCATCGGAAACAGAATTAGCCCTCGACCTCTGAACAACTTTTTTTTAAAAAAATCCTAAGCCGCGCGGTCACAATTTCAGCAAAAATCTGACATTCTGAAATTCACTCAAAAATGCTGCCAAACTGTTGCAAACGATCCCGTGAAAGCTTTTTCGGTGGAAACAGATGGGTTTTTATCATCGGAAACAGAATTAGCCCTCGACCTCTGAACAACTTTTTTTTGAAAAATCCCTAAGCCGCGCGGTCACAATTTCAACAAAAATCTGACATTCTGAAATTCACTCAAAAATGCTGCCAAACTGTTGCAAACGATCCCCTGAAAGGTTTTTCGGTGGAAACAGATGGGTTTTTATCATCGGAAACAGAATTAGCCCTCGACCTCTGAACAACATTTTTTTGAAAAAACCCTAAGCCGCGCGGTCACAATTTCTGCAAAAATCTGACATTCTGAAATTCACTCAAAAATGCTGCCAAACTGTTGCAAACGATCCCCGGAAAGCTTTTTCGGTGGAAACAGATAGGTTTTTATCATCGGAAACAGAATTAGCCCTCGACCTCTGAACAACTTTTTTTTGAAAAAAACCCTAAGCAGCGCGGTCACAATTTCAGCAAAAATCTGACCTTCTGAAATACACTCAAAAATGCTGCCAAACTGTTGCAAACGATCCCCTGAAAGGTTTTTTGGTGGAAACAGATGGGTTCTTATCATCGGAAACAGAATTACCCCTCGACCTCTGAACAACTTTTTTTTGAAAAAACCCTAAGCCGCGCGGTCACAATCTCAGCAAAAATCTGACATTCTGAAATTCACTCAAAAATGCTGCCAAACTGTTGCAAACGATCCCCTGAAAGGTTTTTCGGTGGAAACAGATGGGTTTTTATCATCGGAAACAGAATTAGACCTAGACCTCTGAACAACTTTTTTTTGAAAAAACCCTAAGCCGCGCGGTCACAATTTCAGCAAAAATCTGACCTTCTGAAATTCACTCAAAAATGCTGCCAAACTGTTGCAAACGATCGTCTGAAAGGTTTTTCGGTGGAAACAGATGGGTTTTTACCATCGGAAACAGAATTAGCCCTCGACCTCTGAACAACTTTTTTTTAAAAAAAAACCCTAAGCCGCGCGGTCACAATTTCAGCAAAAATCTGACATTCTGAAATTCACTCAAAAATGCTGCCAAACTGTTGCAAACGATCCCCTGAAAGGTTTTTCGGTGGAAACAGATGGGTTTTTATCATCGGAAACAGAATTAGCCCTCGACCTCTGAACAACATTTTTTTGAAAAAACCCTAAGCCGCGCGGTCACAATTTCTGCAAAAATCTGACATTCTGAAATTCACTCAAAAATGCTGCCAAACTGTTGCAAACGATCCCCTGAAAGCTTTTTCGGTGGAAACAGATGGGTTTTTACCATCGGAAACAGAATTAGCCCTCGACCTCTGAACAACTTTTTTTAAAAAAAACCCTAAGCCGCGCGGTCACAATTTCAGCAAAAATCTGACATTCTGAAATTCACTCAAAAATGCTGCCAAACTGTTGCAAACGATCCCGTGAAAGCTTTTTCGGTGGAAACAGATGGGTTTTTATCATCGGAAACAGAAATAGCCCTCGACCTCTGAACAACTTTTTTTTGAAAAAAACCTAAGCTGCGCGGTCACAATTTCAACAAAAATCTGACATTCTGAAATTCACTCAAAAATGCTGCCAAACTGTTGCAAACGATCCCCGGAAAGCTTTTTCGGTGGAAACAGATAGGTTTTTATCATCGGAAACAGAATTAGCCCTCGACCTCTGAACAACTTTTTTTTGAAAAAAACCCTTAGCAGCGCGGTCACAATTTCAGCAAAAATCTGACCTTCTGAAATACACTCAAAAATGCTGCCAAACTGTTGCAAACGATCCCCTGAAAGGTTTTTTGGTGGAAACAGATGGGTTCTTATCATCGGAAACAGAGTTACCCCTCGACCTCTGAACAACTTTTTTTTGAAAAAACCCTAAGCCGCGCGGTCACAATTTCAGCAAAAATCTGACCTTCTGAAATTCACTCAAAAATGCTGCCAAACTGTTGCAAACGATCCCCTGAAAGGTTTTTCGGTGGAAACAGATGGGTTTTTACCATCGGAAACAGAATTAGCCCTCTACCTCTGAACAACTTTTTTTTAAAAAAACCCTAAGCCGCGCGGTCACAATTTCAGCAAAAATCTGACATTCTGAAATTCACTCAAAAATGCTGCCAAACTGTTGCAAACGATCCCGTGAAAGCTTTTTCGGTGGAAACAGATGGGTTTTTATCATCGGAAACAGAATTAGCCCTCGACCTCTGAACAACTTTTTTTTGAAAAATCCCTAAGCCGCGCGGTCACAATTTCAACAAAAATCTGACATTCTGAAATTCACTCAAAAATGCTGCCAAACTGTTGCAAACGATCCCCTGAATGGTTTTTCGGTGGAAACAGATGGGTTTTTATCATCAGAAACAGAATTAGCCCTCGACCTCTGAACAACATTTTTTTGAAAAAACCCTAAGCCGCGCGGTCACAATTTCTGCAAAAATCTGACATTCTGAAATTCACTCAAAAATGCTGCCAAACTGTTGCAAACGATCCCCTGAAAGCTTTTTCGGTGGAAACAGATGGGTTTTTACCATCGGAAACAGAATTAGCCCTCGACCTCTGAACAACATTTTTTTGAAAAAAACCCTAAGCAGCGCGGTCACAATTTCAGCAAAAATCTGACCTTCTGAAATATACTCAAAAATGCTGCCAAACTGTTGCAAACGATCCCCTGAAAGGTTTTTTGGTGGAAACAGATGGGTTCTTATCATCGGAAACAGAATTACCCCTCGACCTCTGAACAACTTTTTTTTGAAAAAACCCTAAGCCGCGCGGTCACAATTTCAGCAAAAATCTGAGATTCTGAAATTCACGCAAAAATGCTGCCAAACTGTTGCAAACGATCCCCTGAAAGGTTTTTCGGTGGAAACAGATGGGTTTTTATCATCGGAAACAGAATTAGACCTAGACCTCTGAACAACTTTTTTTTGAAAAAACCCTAAGCCGCGCGGTCACAATTTCAGCAAAAATCTGACCTTCTGAAATTCACTCAAAAATGCTGCCAAACTGTTGCAAACGATCCCCTGAAAGGTTTTTCGGTGGAAACAGATGGGTTTTTATCATCGGAAACAGAATTAGCCCTCAACCTCTGAACAACTTTTTTTTGAAAAAACCCTAAGTCGCGCGGTCACAATTTCTGCAAAAATCTGACATTCTGAAATTCACTCAAAAATGCTGCCAAACTGTTGCAAACGATCCCCTGAAAGGTTTTTCGGTGGAAACAGATGGGTTTTTATCATCGGAAACAGAATTAGCCCTCGACCTCTGAACAACTTTTTTTTTGAAAAAACCCTAAGCCGCGCGGTCACAATTTCAGCAAAAATCTGACATTCTGAAATTCACTCAAAAATGCGGCCAAACTATTGCAAACGATCCCCTGAAAGGTTTTTCGGTGGAAACAGATGGGTTTTTATCATCGGAAACAGAATTAGCCCTCGACCTCTGAACAACTTTTTTTTGAAAAAAACCTAAGCCGCGCGGTCACAATTTCTGCAAAAATCTAATATTCTGAAATTCACTCAAAAATGCTCCCAAACTGTTGCAAACGATCCCCGGAAAGCTTTTTCGGTGGAAACAGATGGGTTTTTATCATCGGAAACAGAATTAGCCCTCAACCTCTGAACAACTTTTTTTTGAAAAAACCCTAAGCCGCGGGGTCACAATTTCAGCAAAAATCTGACATTCCGAAATTCACTCAAAAATGCTGCCAAACTGTTGCAAACGATCCCCTGAAAGGTTTTTCGGTGGAAACAGATGGGTTTTTATCATCGGAAACAGAATTAGCCCTCGACCTCTGAACAACTTTTTTTTGAAAAAACCCTAAGCCGCGCGGTCACAATTTCTGCAAAAATCTAATATTCTGAAATCCACTCAAAAATGCCGCCAAACTGTTGCAAACGATCCCCGGAAAGCTTTTTCGGTGGAAACAGATGGGTTTTTATCTTCGGAAACAGAATTAGCCCTCAACCTCTGAACAACTTTTTTTTGAAAAAACCCTAAGCCGCGCGGTCACAATTTCAGCAAAAATCTGACCTTCTGAAATTCACTCAAAAATGCTGCCAAACTGTTGCAAACGATCCCCTGAAAGGTTTTTCGTTGGAAACAGATGGGTTCTTATCATCGGAAACAGAATTAGCCCTCGACCTCTGAACAACTTTTTTTTGAAAAATCCCTAAGCCGCGCGGTCACAATTTCAGCAAAAATCTGAGATTCTGAAATTCACTCAAAAATGCTGCCATAATGTTGCAAACGATCCCCTGAAAGGTTTTTCAGCGGAAAAAGATGGATTTTTATCATTGGAAACAGAATTAGCCCTCGAACTCTGAACAACTTTTTTTTGAAAAATCCCTAAGCCGCGCGGTCACAATTTCAGCAAAAATCTGACATTCTGAAATTCACTCACAAATGCTGCCAAACTGTTGCAAACGATCCCCAAAAACTTTTTCGGTGGAAACAGATGGGTTTTTACCATCGGAAACAGAATTAGCCCTCGACCTCTGAACAACTTTTTTTTGAAAAAACCCTAAGCCGCGCGGTCACAATTTCAGCAAAAATCTGACCTTCTGAAATTCACTCAAAAATGCTGCCAAACTGTTGCAAACGATCCCCTGAAAGCTTTTTCGGTGGAAACAGATGGGTTTTTACCATCGGAAACAGAATTAGCCCTCGACCTCTGAACAACTTTTTTTTGAAAAAACCCTAAGCCGCGCGGTCACAATTTCTGCAAAAATCTGACCTTCTGAAATTCACTCAAAAATGCTGCCAAACTGTTGCAAACGATCCCCTGAAAGGTTTTTCGGTGGAAACAGATGGGTTCTTATCATCGGAAACAGAATTAGCCCTCGACCTCTGAACAACTTTTTTTTGAAAAATCCCTAAGCCGCGCGGTCACAATTTCAGCAAAAATCTGAGATTCTGAAATTCACTCAAAAATGCTGCCATACTGTTGCAAACGATCCACTGAAAGGTTTTTCGGCGGAAACAGATGGGTTTTTATCATCGGAAACAGAATTAGCCCTCGACCTCTGAACAACTTTTTTTTTGAAAAAACCCTAAGCCGCGCGGTCACAATTTCAGCAAAAATCTGACCTTCTGAAATTCACTCAAAAATGCTGCCAAACTGTTGCAAACGATCCCCTGAAAGCTTTTTCGGTGGAAACAGATGGGTTTTTACCATCGGAAACAGAATTAGCCCTCGACCTCTGAACAACTGTTTTTTGAAAAAACCCTAAGCCGCGCGGTCACAAGTTCAGCAAAAATCTGACCTTCTGAAATTCACTCAAAAATGCTGCCAAACTGTTGCAAACGATCCCCTGAAGGGTTTTTCGGTGGAAACAGATGGGTTCTAATCATCGGAAACAGAATTAGCCCTCGACCTCTGAACAACTTTTTTTTGAAAAATCCCTAAGCCGCGCGGTCACAATTTCAGCAAAAATCTGAGATTCTGAAATTCACTCAAAAATGCTGCCATACTGTTGCAAACGATCCCCTGAAAGGTTTTTCGGCGGAAACAGATGGGTTTTTATCATCGGAAACAGAATTAGCCCTCGACCTCTGAACAACTTTTTTTTGAAAAAACCCTAAGCCGCGCGGTCACAATTTCAGCAAAAATCTGACCTTCTGAAATTCACTCAAAAATGCTGCCAAAGTGCTGCAAACGATCCCCGAAAGCTTTTTCGGTGGAAACAGATGGGTTTTTATCATCGGAAACAGAATTAGCCCTCAACCTCTGAACAACTTTTTTTTGAAAAAACCCTAAGCCGCGGGGTCACAATTTCAGCAAAAATCTGACATTCCGAAATTCACTCAAAAATGCTGCCAAACTGTTGCAAACGATCCCCTGAAAGGTTTTTCGGTGGAAACAGATGGGTTTTTATCATCGGAAACAGAATTAGCCCTCGACCTCTGAACAACTTTTTTTTTAAAAAACCCTAAGCCGCGCGGTCACAATTTCTGCAAAAATCTAATATTCTGAAATCCACTCAAAAATGCCGCCAAACTGTTGCAAACGATCCCCGGAAAGCTTTTTCGGTGGAAACAGATGGGTTTTTATCTTCGGAAACAGAATTAGCCCTCAACCTCTGAACAACTTTTTTTTGAAAAAACCCTAAGCCGCGCGGTCACAATTTCAGCAAAAATCTGACCTTCTGAAATTCACTCAAAAATGCTGCCAAACTGTTGCAAACGATCCCCTGAAAGGTTTTTCGGTGGAAACAGATGGGTTCTTATCATCGGAAACAGAATTAGCCCTCGACCTCTGAACAACTTTTTTTTGAAAAATCCCTAAGCCGCGCGGTCAAAATTTCAGCAAAAATCTGAGATTCTGAAATTCACTCAAAAATGCTGCCATAATGTTGCAAACGATCCCCTGAAAGGTTTTTCAGCGGAAAAAGATGGATTTTTATCATTGGAAACAGAATTAGCCCTCGAACTCTGAACAACTTTTTTTTGAAAAATCCCTAAGCCGCGCGGTCACAATTTCAGCAAAAATCTGACATTCTGAAATTCACTCACAAATGCTGCCAAACTGTTGCAAACGATCCCCGAAAACTTTTTCGGTGGAAACAGATGGGTTTTTACCATCGGAAACAGAATTAGCCCTCGACCTCTGAACAACTTTTTTTTGAAAAAACCCTAAGCCGCGCGGTCACAATTTCAGCAAAAATCTGACCTTCTGAAATTCACTCAAAAATGCTGCCAAACTGTTGCAAACGATCCCCTGAAAGCTTTTTCGGTGGAAACAGATGGGTTTTTACCATCGGAAACAGAATTAGCCCTCGACCTCTGAACAACTGTTTTTTGAAAAAACCCTAAGCCGCGCGGTCACAATTTCAGCAAAAATCTGACCTTCTGAAATTCACTCAAAAATGCTGCCAAACTGTTGCAAACGATCCCCTGAAGGGTTTTTCGGTGGAAACAGATGGGTTCTAATCATCGGAAACAGAATTAGCCCTCGACCTCTGAACAACTTTTTTTTGAAAAATCCCTAAGCCGCGCGGTCACAATTTCAGCAAAAATCTGAGATTCTGAAATTCACTCAAAAATGCTGCCATACTGTTGCAAACGATCCCCTGAAAGGTTTTTCGGCGGAAACAGATGGGTTTTTATCATCGGAAACAGAATTAGCCCTCGACCTCTGAACAACTTTTTTTTGAAAAAACCCTAAGCCGCGCGGTCACAATTTCTGCAAAAATCTGACCTTCTGAAATTCACTCAAAAATGCTGCCAAACTGTTGCAAACGATCCCCTGAAAGGTTTTTCGGTGTAAACAGATGGGTTCTTATTATCGGAAACAGAATTAGCCCTCGACCTCTGATCAACTTTTTTTTGAAAAATCCCTAAGCCGCGCGGTCACAATTTCAGCAAAAATCTGACCTTCTGAAATTCACTCAAAAATGCTGCCAAACTGTTGCAAACGATCCCCTGAAAGGTTTTTCGGTGGAAACAGATGGGTTTTTATCATCGGAAACAGAATTAGCCCTCGACCTCTGAACAACTTTTTTTTGAAAAAATCCTAAGCCGCGCGGTCACAATTTCAGCAAAAATCTGACCTTCTGAAATTCACTCAAAAATGCTGCCAAACTGTTGCAAACGATCCCCTGAAAGGTTTTTCGGTGGAAACAGATGGGTTCTTATCATCGGAAACAGAATTAGCCCTCGACCTCTGAACAACTTTTTTTTGAAAAATCCCTAAGCCACGCGGTCACAATTTCAGCAAAAATCTGACATTCTGAAATTCACTCAAAAATGCTGCCAAACTGTTGCAAACGATCCCCTGAAAGCTTTTTCGGTGGAAACAGATGGGTTTTTACCATCGGAAACAGAATTAGCCCTCGACCTCTGAACAACTTTTTTTTGAAAAAACCCTAAGCCGCGCGGTCACAATTTCTGCAAAAATCTGACCTTCTGAAATTCACTCAAAAATGCTGCCAAACTGTTGCAAACGATCCCCTGAAAGGTTTTTCGGTGGAAACAGATGGGTTCTTATCATCGGAAACAGAATTAGCCCTCGACCTCTGAACAACTTTTTTTTGAAAAATCCCTAAGCCGCGCGGTCACAATTTCAGCAAAAATCTGAGATTCTGAAATTCACTCAAAAATGCTGCCATACTGTTGCAAACGATCCACTGAAAGGTTTTTCGGCGGAAACAGATGGGTTTTTATCATCGGAAACAGAATTAGCCCTCGACCTCTGAACAACTTTTTTTTTGAAAAAACCCTAAGCCGCGCGGTCACAATTTCAGCAAAAATCTGACCTTCTGAAATTCACTCAAAAATGCTGCCAAACTGTTGCAAACGATCCCCTGAAAGCTTTTTCGGTGGAAACAGATGGGTTTTTACCATCGGAAACAGAATTAGCCCTCGACCTCTGAACAACTGTTTTTTGAAAAAACCCTAAGCCGCGCGGTCACAATTTCAGCAAAAATCTGACCTTCTGAAATTCACTCAAAAATGCTGCCAAACTGTTGCAAACGATCCCCTGAAGGGTTTTTCGGTGGAAACAGATGGGTTCTAATCATCGGAAACAGAATTAGCCCTCGACCTCTGAACAACTTTTTTTTGAAAAATCCCTAAGCCGCGCGGTCACAATTTCAGCAAAAATCTGAGATTCTGAAATTCACTCAAAAATGCTGCCATACTGTTGCAAACGATCCCCTGAAAGGTTTTTCGGCGGAAACAGATGGGTTTTTATCATCGGAAACAGAATTAGCCCTCGACCTCTGAACAACTTTTTTTTGAAAAAACCCTAAGCCGCGCGGTCACAATTTCAGCAAAAATCTGACCTTCTGAAATTCACTCAAAAATGCTGCCAAACTGCTGCAAACGATCCCCGAAAGCTTTTTCGGTGGAAACAGATGGGTTTTTACCATCGGAAACAGAATTAGCCCTCGACCTCTGAACAACTTTTTTTTGAAAAAACCCTAAGCCGCGCGGTCACAATTTCTGCAAAAATCTGACCTTCTGAAATTCACTCAAAAATGCTGCCAAACTGTTGCAAACGATCCCCTGAAAGGTTTTTCGGTGTAAACAGATGGGTTCTTATTATCGGAAACAGAATTAGCCCTCGACCTCTGATCAACTTTTTTTTGAAAAATCCCTAAGCCGCGCGGTCACAATTTCAGCAAAAATCTGACCTTCTGAAATTCACTCAAAAATGCTGCCAAACTGTTGCAAACGATCCCCTGAAAGGTTTTTCGGTGGAAACAGATGGGTTTTTATCATCGGAAACAGAATTAGCCCTCGACCTCTGAACAACTTTTTTTTGAAAAAATCCTAAGCCGCGCGGTCACAATTTCAGCAAAAATCTGACCTTCTGAAATTCACTCAAAAATGCTGCCAAACTGTTGCAAACGATCCCCTGAAAGGTTTTTCGGTGGAAACAGATGGGTTCTTATCATCGGAAACAGAATTAGCCCTCGACCTCTGAACAACTTTTTTTTGAAAAATCCCTAAGCCACGCGGTCACAATTTCAGCAAAAATCTGACATTCTGAAATTCACTCAAAAATGCTGCCAAACTGTTGCAAACGATCCCCTGAAAGGTTTTTCGGTGGAAACCGATGGGTTCTTATCATCGGAAACAGAATTAGCCCTCGACCTCTGAACAACTTTTTTTTGAAAAATCCCTAAGCCGCGCGGTCACAATTTCAGCAAAAATATGAGATTCTGAAATTCACTCAAAAATGCTGCCAAACTGTTGCAAACGATCCCCTGAAAGGTTTTTTGGTGGAAACCGATGGGTTCTTATCATCGGAAACAGAATTAGCCCTCGACCTCTGAACAACTTTTTTTTGAAAAATCCCTAAGCCGCGCGGTCACAATTTCAGTAAAAATCTGAGATTCTGAAATTCACTCAAAAATGCTGCCATACTGTTGCAAACGATCCCCTGAAAGGTTTTTCGGCGGAAACAGATGGGTTTTTATCATCGGAAACAGAATTAGCCCTCGACCTCTGAACAACTTTTTTTTGAAAAACCCTAAGCCGTGCGGTCACAATTTCAGCAAAAATCTGACATTCTGAAATTCACTCAAAAATGCTGCCAAACTGTTGCAAACGATCCCCGAAAGCTTTTTCGGTGGAAACAGATGGGTTTTTACCATCGGAAACAGAATTAGCCCTCGACCTCTGAACAACTTTTTTTTGAAAAAACCCTAAGCCGCGCGGTCACAATTTCTGCAAAAATCTGACCTTCTGAAATTCACTCAAAAATGCTGCCAAACTGTTGCAAACGATCCCCTGAAAGGTTTTTCGGTGGAAACAGATGAGTTTTTACCATCGGAAACAGAATTAGCCCTCGACCTCTGAACAACTTTTTTTTGAAAAAACCCTAAGCCGCGCGGTCACAATTTCTGCAAAAATCTGACCTTCTGAAATTCACTCAAAAATGCTGCCAAACTGTTGCAAACGATCCCCTGAAAGCTTTTTCGGTGGAAACAGATGGGTTTTTATCATCGGAAACAGAATTAGCCCTCGACGTCTGAACAACTTTTTTTTGAAAAAACCCTAAGCCGCGCGGTCACAATTTCATCAAAAATCTGACATTCTGAAATTCACTCAAAAATGCTGCCAAACTGTTGCAAACGATCCCCTGAAAGGTTTTTCGGTGGAAACAGATGGGTTTTTATCATCGGAAACAGAATTAGCCCTCGACCTCTGAACAACTTTTTTTTGAAAAAACCCTAAGCCGCGTGGTCACAATTTCAGCAAAAATCTGACATTCTGAAATTCACTCAAAAATGCTGCCAAACACTTGCAAACGATCCCCGAAAGCTTTTTCGGTGGAAACAGATGGGTTTTTACCATCGGAAACAGAATTAGCCCTCGACCTCTGAACAACTTTTTTTTGAAAAAACCCTAAGCCGCGCGGTCACAATTTCTGCAAAAATCTGACCTTCTGAAATTCACTCAAAAATGCTGCCAAACTGTTGCAAACGATCCCCTGAAAGGTTTTTCGGTGGAAACAGATGAGTTTTTACCATCGGAAACAGAATTAGCCCTCGACCTCTGAACAACGTTTTTTTGAAAAAACCCTAAGCCGCGCGGTCACAATTTCTGCAAAAATCTGACCTTCTGAAATTCACTCAAAAATGCTGCCAAACTGTTGCAAACGATCCCCTGAAAGCTTTTTCGGTGGAAACAGATGGGTTTTTATCATCGGAAACAGAATTAGCCCTCGACGTCTGAACAACTTTTTTTTGAAAAAACCCTAAGCCGCGCGGTCACAATTTCATCAAAAATCTGACATTCTGAAATTCACTCAAAAATGCTGCCAAACTGTTGCAAACGATCCCCTGAAAGGTTTTTCGGTGGAAACAGATGGGTTTTTATCATCGGAAACAGAATTAGCCCTCGACCTCTGAACAACTTTTTTTTGAAAAAACCCTAAGCCGCGTGGTCACAATTTCAGCAAAAATCTGACATTCTGAAATTCACTCAAAAATGCTGCCAAACACTTGCAAACAATCCCCTGAAAGCTTTTTCGGTGGAAACAGATGGGTTTTTATCATCGGAAACAGAATTAGCCCTCGACCTCTGAACAACTTTTTTTTGAAAAATCCCTAAGCCGCGCGGTCACAATTTCAGCAAAAATCTGAGATTCTGAAATTCACTCAAAAATGCTGCCAAACTGTTGCAAACGATCCCGTGAAAGCTTTTTCGGTGGAAACAGATGGGTTTTTATCATCGGAAACAGAATTAGCCCTCGACCTCTGAACAATTTTTTTTTGAAAAAACCCTAAGCCGCGCGGTCACAATTTCAGCAAAAATCTGACATTCTGAAATTCACTCAAAAATGCTGCCAAACTGTTGCAAACGATCCCCTGATAGGTTTTTTGGTGGAAACAGATAGGTTTTTATCATCGGAAACAGAATTAGCCCTCGACCTCTGAACAACTTTTTTTTGAAAAAACCCTAAGCCGCGCGGTCACAATTTCTGCAAAAATCTGACATTCTGAAATTCACACAAAAATGCTGCCAAACTGTTGCAAACGATCCCCGGAAAGCTTTTTCGGTGGAAACAGATGGGTTTTTATCATCGGAAACAGAATTAGCCCTCGACGTCTGAACAACTTTTTTTGAAAAAACCCTAAGCCGCGCGGTCACAATTTCAGCAAAAATCTGAGATTCTGAAATTCACTCAAAAATGCTGCCAAACTGTTGCAAACGATCCCCTGAAAGGTTTTTCGGTGGAAACAGATAGGTTTTTATCATCGGAAACAGAATTAGCCCTCGACCTCTGAACAACTTTTTTTTGAAAAAACCCTAAACCGCGCGGTCACAATTTCTGCAAAAATCTGACATTCTGAAATTCACTCAAAAATGCTGCCAAACTGTTGCAAACGATCCCCTGAAAGCTTTTTCGGTGGAAACAGATGGGTTTTTATCATCGGAAACAGAATTAGCCCTCGACGTCTGAACAACTTTTTTTTGAAAAAACCCTAAGCCGCGCGGTCACAATTTCATCAAAAATCTGACATTCTGAAATTCACTCAAAAATGCTGCCAAACTGTTGCAAACGATCCCCTGAAAGGTTTTTCGGTGGAAACAGATGGGTTTTTATCATCGGAAACAGAATTAGCCCTCGACCTCTGAACAACTTTTTTTTGAAAAAACCCTAAGCCGCGCGGTCACAATTTCAGCAAAAATCTGACATTCTGAAATTCACTCAAAAATGCTGCCAAACACTTGCAAACAATCCCCTGAAAGCTTTTTCGGTGGAAACAGATGGGTTTTTATCATCGGAAACAGAATTAGCCCTCGACGTCTGAACAACTTTTTTTTGAAAAAACCCTAAGCCGCGCGGTCACAATTTCATCAAAAATCTGACATTCTGAAATTCACTCAAAAATGCTGCCAAACTGTTGCAAACGATCCCCTGAAAGGTTTTTCGGTGGAAACAGATGGGTTTTTATCATCGGAAACAGAATTAGCCCTCGACCTCTGAACAACTTTTTTTTTGAAAAAACCCTAAGCCGCGCGGTCACAATTTCAGCAAAAATCTGACATTCTGAAATTCACTCAAAAATGCTGCCAAACACTTGCAAACAATCCCCTGAAAGCTTTTTCGGTGGAAACAGATGGGTTTTTATCATCGGAAACAGAATTAGCCCTCGACCTCTGAACAACTTTTTTTTGAAAAATCCCTAAGCCGCGCGGTCACAATTTCAGCAAAAATCTGACATTCTGAAATTCACTCAAAAATGCTGCCAAACTGTTGCAAACGATCCCGTGAAAGCTTTTTCGGTGGAAACAGATGGGTTTTTATCATCGGAAACAGAATTAGCCCTCGACCTCTGAACAATTTTTTTTTGAAAAAACCCTAAGCCGCGCGGTCACAATTTCAGCAAAAATCTGACATTCTGAAATTCACTCAAAAATGCTGCCAAACTGTTGCAAACGATCCCCTGATAGGTTTTTCGGTGGAAACAGATAGGTTTTTATCATCGGAAACAGAATTAGCCCTCGACCTCTGAACAACTTTTTTTTGAAAAAACCCTAAGCCGCGCGGTCACAATTTCTGCAAAAATCTGACCTTCTGAAATTCACTCAAAAATGCTGCCAAACTGTTGCAAACGATCCCGTGAAAGCTTTTTCGGTGGAAACAGATGGGTTTTTATCATCGGAAATAGAATTAGCCCTCGACCTCTGAACAACTTTTTTTTGAAAAATCCCTAAGCCGCGCGGTCACAATTTCAGCAAAAATCTGACATTCTGAAATTCACTCAAAAATGCTGCCAAACTGTTGCAAACGATCCCCGGAAAGCTTTTTCGGTGGAAACAGATGGGTTTTTATCATCGGAAACAGAATTAGCCCTCGACGTCCGAAGAACTTTTTTTTGAAAAAACCCTAAGCCGCGCGGTCACAATTTCAGCAAAAATCTGAGATTCTGAAATTCACTCAAAAATGCTGCCAAACTGTTGCAAACGATCCCCTGAAAGGTTTTTCGGTGGAAACAGATAGGTTTTTATCATCGGAAACAGAATTAGCCCTCGACCTCTGAACAACTTTTTTTTGAAAAAACCCTAAACCGCGCGGTCACAATTTCTGCAAAAATCTGACATTCTGAAATTCACTCAAAAATGCTGCCAAACTGTTCCAAACCATCGTCTGAAAGGTTTTTCGGTGGAAACAGATATGTTTTTATCATCGGAAACAGAATTAGCCCTCGACGTCTGAACAACTTTTTTTTGAAAAAACCCTAAGCCGCGCGGTCACAATTTCAGCAAAAATCTGACATTCTGAAATTCACTCAAAAATGCTGCCAAACTGTTGCAAACGATCCCCTGAAAGCTTTTTCGGTGGAAACAGATGGGTTTTTACCATCGGAAACAGAATTAGCCCTCGACCTCTGAGCAACTTTTTTTTGAAAAAACCCTAAGCCGCGCGGTCACAATTTCAGCAAAAATCTGACATTCTGAAATTCACTCAAAAATGCTGCCAAACTGTTGCAAACGATCCCCTGAAAGCTTTTTCGGTGGAAACAGATGGGTTTTTATCATCGGAAACAGAATTAGCCCTCGACCTCTGAACAACTTTTTTTTGAAAAAACCCTAAGCCGCGCGGTCACAATTTCAGCAAAAATCTGAGATTCTGAAATTCACTCAAAAATGCTGCCAAACTGTTGCAAATGATCCCCTGAAAGGTTTTTCGGTGAAAACAGATGGGTTTTTATCATCGGAAACAGAATTAGCCCTCGACGTCCGAACAACTTTTTTTTGAAAAAACCCTAAGCCGCGCGGTCACAATTTCAGCAAAAATCTGACCTTCTGAAATTCACTCAAAAATGCTGCCAAACTGTTGCAAACGATCCCGTGAAAGCTTTTTCGGTGGAAACAGATGGGTTTTTATCATCGGAAATAGAATTAGCCCTCGACCTCTGAACAACTTTTTTTTGAAAAATCCCTAAGCCGCGCGGTCACAATTTCAGCAAAAATCTGACATTCTGAAATTCACTCAAAAATGCTGCCAAACTGTTGCAAACGATCCCCGGAAAGCTTTTTCGGTGGAAACAGATGGGTTTTTATCATCGGAAACAGAATTAGCCCTCGACGTCCGAACAACTTTTTTTTGAAAAAACCCTAAGCCGCGCGGTCACAATTTCAGCAAAAATCTGAGATTCTGAAATTCACTCAAAAATGCTGCCAAACTGTTGCAAACGATCCCCTGAAAGGTTTTTCGGTGGAAACAGATAGGTTTTTATCATCGGAAACAGAATTAGCCCTCGACCTCTGAACAACTTTTTTTTGAAAAAACCCTAAACCGCGCGGTCACAATTTCTGCAAAAATCTGACATTCTGAAATTCACTCAAAAATGCTGCCAAACTGTTCCAAACCATCGTCTGAAAGGTTTTTCGGTGGAAACAGATATGTTTTTATCATCGGAAACAGAATTAGCCCTCGACGTCTGAACAACTTTTTTTTGAAAAAACCCTAAGCCGCGCGGTCACAATTTCAGCAAAAATCTGACATTCTGAAATTCACTCAAAAATGCTGCCAAACTGTTGCAAACGATCCCCTGAAAGCTTTTTCGGTGGAAACAGATGGGATTTTACCATCGGAAACAGAATTAGCCCTCGACCTCTGAGCAACTTTTTTTTGAAAAAACCCTAAGCCGCGCGGTCACAATTTCAGCAAAAATCTGACATTCTGAAATTCACTCAAAAATGCTGCCAAACTGTTGCAAACGATCCCCTGAAAGCTTTTTCGGTGGAAACAGATGGGTTTTTATCATCGGAAACAGAATTAGCCCTCGACCTCTGAACAACTTTTTTTTGAAAAAACCCTAAGCCGCGCGGTCACAATTTCAGCAAAAATCTGAGATTCTGAAATTCACTCAAAAATGCTGCCAAACTGTTGCAAATGATCCCCTGAAAGGTTTTTCGGTGAAAACAGATGGGTTTTTATCATCGGAAACAGAATTAGCCCTCGACCTCTGAACAACTTTTTTTTGAAAAAACCCAAAGCCGCGCGGTCACAATTTCAGCAAAAATCTGAGATTCTGAAATTCACTCAAAAATGCTGCCAAACTGTTGCAAACGATCCCCTGAAAGGTTTTTCGGTGGAAACAGATGGGTTTTTATCATCGGAAACATAATTAGACCTAGACCTCTGAACAACTTTTTTTTGAAAAAACCCTAAGCCGCGCGGTCACAATTTCAGCAAAAATCTGACCTTCTGAAATTCACTCAAAAATGCTGCCAAACTGTTGCAAACGATCCCCTGAAAGGTTTTTCGGTGGAAACAGATGGGTTTTTATCATCGGAAACAGAATTAGCCCTCAACCTCTGAACAACTTTTTTTTGAAAAAACCCTAAGTCGCGCGGTCACAATTTCTGCAAAAATCTGACGTTCTGAAATTCACTCAAAAATGCTGCCAAACTGTTGCAAACGATCCCCTGAAAGGTTTTTCGGTGGAAACAGATGGGTTTTTATCATCGGAAACAGAATTAGCCCTCGACCTCTGAACAACTTTTTTTTTGAAAAAACCCTAAGCCGCGCGGTCACAATTTCAGCAAAAATCTGACATTCTGAAATTCACTCAAAAATGCGGCCAAACTATTGCAAACGATCCCCTGAAAGGTTTTTCGGTGGAAACAGATGGGTTTTTATCATCGGAAACAGAATTAGCCCTCGACCTCTGAACAACTTTTTTTTGAAAAAACCCTAAGCCGCGCGGTCACAATTTCTGCAAAAATCTAATATTCTGAAATTCACTCAAAAATGCTCCCAAACTGTTGCAAACGATCCCCGGAAAGCTTTTTCGGTGGAAACAGATGGGTTTTTATCATCGGAAACAGAATTAGCCCTCAACCTCTGAACAACTTTTTTTTGAAAAAACCCTAAGCCGCGCGGTCACAATTTCTGCAAAAATCTAATATTCTGAAATCCACTCAAAAATGCCGCCAAACTGTTGCAAACGATCCCCGGAAAGCTTTTTCGGTGGAAACAGATGGGTTTTTATCTTCGGAAACAGAATTAGCCCTCAACCTCTGAACAACTTTTTTTTGAAAAATCCCTAAGCCGCGCGGTCACAATTTCAGCAAAAATCTGACATTCTGAAATTCACTCACAAATGCTGCCAAACTGTTGCAAACGATCCCCTGAAAGGTTTTTCGGCGGAAACAGATGGGTTTTTATCATCGGAAACAGAATTAGCCCTCGACCTCTGAACAACTTTTTTTTGAAAAAACCCTAAGCCGCGCGGTCACAATTTCAGCAAAAATCTGACCTTCTGAAATTCACTCAAAAATGCTGCCAAACTGTTGCAAACGATCCCCTGAAAGCTTTTTCGGTGGAAACAGATGGGTTTTTACCATCGGAAACAGAATTAGCCCTCGACCTCTGAACAACTTTTTTTTGAAAAAACCCTAAGCCGCGCGGTCACAATTTCAGCAAAAATCTGACCTTCTGAAATTCACTCAAAAATGCTGCCAAACTGTTGCAAACGATCCCCTGAAAGGTTTTTCGGTGGAAACAGATGGGTTCTTATCATCGGAAACAGAATTAGCCCTCGACCTCTGAACAACTTTTTTTTGAAAAATCCCTAAGCCGCGCGGTCACAATTTCAGCAAAAATCTGAGATTCTGAAATTCACTCAAAAATGCTGCCATACTGTTGCAAACGATCCACTGAAAGGTTTTTCGGCGGAAACAGATGGGTTTTTATCATCGGAAACAGAATTAGCCCTCGACCTCTGAACAACCTTTTTTTGAAAAAACCCTAAGCCGCGCGGTCACAATTTCAGCAAAAATCTGACCTTCTGAAATTCACTCAAAAATGCTGCCAAACTGTTGCAAACGATCCCCTGAAAGCTTTTTCGGTGGAAACAGATGGGTTTTTACCATCGGAAACAGAATTAGCCCTCGACCTCTGAACAACTGTTTTTTGAAAAACCCCTAAGCCGCGCGGTCACAATTTCAGCAAAAATCTGACCTCCTGAAATTCACTCAAAAATGCTGCCAAACTGTTGCAAACGATCCCCTGAAAGGTTTTTCGGTGGAAACAGATGGGTTCTTATCATCGGAAACAGAATTAGCCCTCGACCTCTGAACAACTTTTTTTTGAAAAATCCCTGAGCCGCGCGGTCACAATTTCAGCAAAAATCTGAGATTCTGAAATTCACTCAAAAATGCTGCCATACTGTTGCAAACGATCCCCTGAAAGGTTTTTCGGCGGAAACAGATGGGTTTTTATCATCGGAAACAGAATTAGCCCTCGACCTCTGAACAACTTTTTTTTGAAAAAACCCTAAGCCGCGCGGTCACAATTTCAGCAAAAATCTGACCTTCTGAAATTCACTCAAAAATGCTGCCAAACTGCTGCAAACGATCCCCGAAAGCTTTTTCGGTGGAAACAGATGGGTTTTTACCATCGGAAACAGAATTAGCCCTCGACCTCTGAACAACTTTTTTTTGAAAAAACCCTAAGCCGCGCGGTCACAATTTCTGCAAAAATCTGACCTTCTGAAATTCACTCAAAAATGCTGCCAAACTGTTGCAAACGATCCCCTGAAAGGTTTTTCGGTGTAAACAGATGGGTTCTTATCATCGGAAACAGAATTAGCCCTCGACCTCTGAACAACTTTTTTTTGAAAAATCCCTAAGCCGCGCGGTCACAATTTCAGCAAAAATCTGACCTTCTGAAATTCACTCAAAAATGCTGCCAAACTGTTGCAAACGATCCCCTGAAAGGTTTTTCGGTGGAAACAGATGGGTTTTTATCATCGGAAACAGAATTAGCCCTCGACCTCTGAACAACTTTTTTTTGAAAAAATCCTAAGCCGCGCGGTCACAATTTCAGCAAAAATCTGACCTTCTGAAATTCACTCAAAAATGCTGCCAAACTGTTGCAAACGATCCCCTGAAAGGTTTTTCGGTGGAAACAGATGGGTTCTTATCATCGGAAACAGAATTAGCCCTCGACCTCTGAACAACTTTTTTTTGAAAAATCCCTAAGCCGCGCGGTCACAATTTCAGCAAAAATCTGAGATTCTGAAATTCACTCAAAAATGCTGCCAAACTGTTGCAAACGATCCCCTGAAAGGTTTTTCGGTGGAAACCGATGGGTTCTTATCATCGGAAACAGAATTAGCCCTCGACCTCTGAACAACTTTTTTTTGAAAAATCCCTAAGCCGCGCGGTCACAATTTCAGCAAAAATCTGAGATTCTGAAATTCACTCAAAAATGCTGCCAAACTGTTGCAAACGATCCCCTAAAAGGTTTTTCGGTGGAAACCGATGGGTTCTTATCATCGGAAACAGAATTAGCCCTCGACCTCTGAACAACTTTTTTTTGAAAAATCCCTAAGCCGCGCGGTCACAATTTCAGTAAAAATCTGAGATTCTGAAATTCACTCAAAAATGCTGCCATACTGTTGCAAACGATCCCCTGAAATGTTTTTCGGCGGAAACAGATGTGTTTTTATCATCGGAAACAGAATTAGCCCTCGACCTCTGAACAACTTTTTTTTGAAAAACCCTAAGCCGTGCGGTCACAATTTCAGCAAAAATCTGACATTCTGAAATTCACTCAAAAATGCTGCCAAACTGTTGCAAACGATCCCCGAAAGCTTTTTCGGTGGAAACAGATGGGTTTTTACCATCGGAAACAGAATTAGCCCTCGACCTCTGAACAACTTTTTTTTGAAAAAACCCTAAGCCGCGCGGTCACAATTTCAGCAAAAATCTGACATTCTGAAATTCACTCAAAAATGCTGCCAAACTGTTGCAAACGATCCCCTGAAAGCTTTTTCGGTGGAAACAGATGGGTTTTTACCATCGGAAACAGAATTAGCCCTCGACCTCTGAGCAACTTTTTTTTGAAAAAACCCTAAGCCGCGCGGTCACAATTTCAGCAAAAATCTGACATTCTGAAATTCACTCAAAAATGCTGCCAAACTGTTGCAAACGATCCCCTGAAAGCTTTTTCGGTGGAAACAGATGGGTTTTTATCATCGGAAACAGAATTAGCCCTCGACCTCTGAACAACTTTTTTTTGAAAAACCCCTAAGCCGCGCGGTCACAATTTCAGCAAAAATCTGAGATTCTGAAATTCACTCAAAAATGCTGCCAAACTGTTGCAAATGATCCCCTGAAAGCTTTTTCGGTGAAAACAGATGGGTTTTTATCATCGGAAACAGAATTAGCCCTCGACCTCTGAACAACTTTTTTTTGAAAAAACCCAAAGCCGCGCGGTCACAATTTCAGCAAAAATCTGAGATTCTGAAATTCACTCAAAAATGCTGCCAAACTGTTGCAAACGATCCCCTGAAAGGTTTTTCGGTGGAAACAGATGGGTTTTTATCATCGGAAACATAATTAGACCTAGACCTCTGAACAACTTTTTTTTGAAAAAACCCTAAGCCGCGCGGTCACAATTTCAGCAAAAATCTGACCTTCTGAAATTCACTCAAAAATGCTGCCAAACTGTTGCAAACGATCCCCTGAAAGGTTTTTTGGTGGAAACAGATGGGTTCTTATCATCGGAAACAGAATTAGCCCTCGACCTCTGAACAACTTTTTTTTGAAAAATCCCTAAGCCGCGCGGTCACAATTTCAGCAAAAATCTGAGATTCTGAAATTCACTCAAAAATGCTGCCATACTGTTGCAAACGATCCCCTGAAAGGTTTTTCGGCGGAAACAGATGGGTTTTTATCATCGGAAACAGAATTAGCCCTCGACCTCTGAACAACTTTTTTTTGAAAAAACCCTAAGCCGCGCGGTCACAATTTCAGCAAAAATCTGACCTTCTGAAATTCACTCAAAAATGCTGCCAAACTGTTGCAAACGATCCCCTGAAAGCTTTTTCGGTGGAAACAGATGGGTTTTTACCATCGGAAACAGAATTAGCCCTCGACCTCTGAACAACTTTTTTTTGAAAAAACCCTAAGCCGCGCGGTCACAATTTCAGCAAAAATCTGACCTTCTGAAATTCACTCAAAAATGCTGCCAAACTGTTGCAAACGATCCCCTGAAAGGTTTTTCGGTGGAAACAGATGGGTTCTTATCATCGGAAACAGAATTAGCCCTCGACCTCTGAACAACTTTTTTTTGAAAAATCCCTAAGCCGCGCGGTCACAATTTCAGCAAAAATCTGAGATTCTGAAATTCACTCAAAAATGCTGCCATACTGTTGCAAACGATCCACTGAAAGGTTTTTCGGCGGAAACAGATGGGTTTTTATCATCGGAAACAGAATTAGCCCTCGACCTCTGAACAACCTTTTTTTGAAAAAACCCTAAGCCGCGCGGTCACAATTTCAGCAAAAATCTGACCTTCTGAAATTCACTCAAAAATGCTGCCAAACTGTTGCAAA
Organism: Podarcis bocagei; assembly: GCF_964188305.1. NCBI lineage: Eukaryota > Metazoa > Chordata > Lepidosauria > Squamata > Lacertidae > Podarcis > Podarcis bocagei. The sequence continues at coordinate 14,752,329 of NC_138130.1, forward strand.
CGATCCCCTGAAAGCTTTTTCGGTGGAAACAGATGGGTTTTTACCATCGGAAACAGAATTAGCCCTCGACCTCTGAACAACTGTTTTTTGAAAAACCCCTAAGCCGCGCGGTCACAATTTCAGCAAAAATCTGACCTTCTGAAATTCACTCAAAAATGCTGCCAAACTGTTGCAAACGATCCCCTGAAAGGTTTTTCGGTGGAAACAGATGGGTTCTTATCATCGGAAACAGAATTAGCCCTCGACCTCTGAACAACTTTTTTTTGAAAAATCCCTGAGCCGCGCGGTCACAATTTCAGCAAAAATCTGAGATTCTGAAATTCACTCAAAAATGCTGCCATACTGTTGCAAACGATCCCCTGAAAGGTTTTTTGGCGGAAACAGATGGGTTTTTATCATCGGAAACAGAATTAGCCCTCGACCTCTGAACAACTTTTTTTTGAAAAAACCCTAAGCCGCGCGGTCACAATTTCAGCAAAAATCTGACCTTCTGAAATTCACTCAAAAATGCTGCCAAACTGCTGCAAACGATCCCCGAAAGCTTTTTCGGTGGAAACAGATGGGTTTTTACCATCGGAAACAGAATTAGCCCTCGACCTCTGAACAACTTTTTTTTGAAAAAACCCTAAGCCGCGCGGTCACAATTTCTGCAAAAATCTGACCTTCTGAAATTCACTCAAAAATGCTGCCAAACTGTTGCAAACGATCCCCTGAAAGGTTTTTCGGTGTAAACAGATGGGTTCTTATCATCGGAAACAGAATTAGCCCTCGACCTCTGAACAACTTTTTTTTGAAAAATCCCTAAGCCGCGCGGTCACAATTTCAGCAAAAATCTGACCTTCTGAAATTCACTCAAAAATGCTGCCAAACTGTTGCAAACGATCCCCTGAAAGGTTTTTCGGTGGAAACAGATGGGTTTTTATCATCGGAAACAGAATTAGCCCTCGACCTCTGAACAACTTTTTTTTGAAAAAATCCTAAGCCGCGCGGTCACAATTTCAGCAAAAATCTGACCTTCTGAAATTCACTCAAAAATGCTGCCAAACTGTTGCAAACGATCCCCTGAAAGGTTTTTCGGTGGAAACAGATGGGTTCTTATCATCGGAAACAGAATTAGCCCTCGACCTCTGAACAACTTTTTTTTGAAAAATCCCTAAGCCGCGCGGTCACAATTTCAGCAAAAATCTGAGATTCTGAAATTCACTCAAAAATGCTGCCAAACTGTTGCAAACGATCCCCTGAAAGGTTTTTCGGTGGAAACCGATGGGTTCTTATCATCGGAAACAGAATTAGCCCTCGACCTCTGAACAACTTTTTTTTGAAAAATCCCTAAGCCGCGCGGTCACAATTTCAGCAAAAATCTGAGATTCTGAAATTCACTCAAAAATGCTGCCAAACTGTTGCAAACGATCCCCTAAAAGGTTTTTCGGTGGAAACCGATGGGTTCTTATCATCGGAAACAGAATTAGCCCTCGACCTCTGAACAACTTTTTTTTGAAAAATCCCTAAGCCGCGCGGTCACAATTTCAGTAAAAATCTGAGATTCTGAAATTCACTCAAAAATGCTGCCATACTGTTGCAAACGATCCCCTGAAATGTTTTTCGGCGGAAACAGATGTGTTTTTATCATCGGAAACAGAATTAGCCCTCGACCTCTGAACAACTTTTTTTTGAAAAACCCTAAGCCGTGCGGTCACAATTTCAGCAAAAATCTGACATTCTGAAATTCACTCAAAAATGCTGCCAAACTGTTGCAAACGATCCCCGAAAGCTTTTTCGGTGGAAACAGATGGGTTTTTACCATCGGAAACAGAATTAGCCCTCGACCTCTGAACAACTTTTTTTTGAAAAAACCCTAAGCCGCGCGGTCACAATTTCAGCAAAAATCTGACATTCTGAAATTCACTCAAAAATGCTGCCAAACTGTTGCAAACGATCCCCTGAAAGCTTTTTCGGTGGAAACAGATGGGTTTTTACCATCGGAAACAGAATTAGCCCTCGACCTCTGAGCAACTTTTTTTTGAAAAAACCCTAAGCCGCGCGGTCACAATTTCAGCAAAAATCTGACATTCTGAAATTCACTCAAAAATGCTGCCAAACTGTTGCAAACGATCCCCTGAAAGCTTTTTCGGTGGAAACAGATGGGTTTTTATCATCGGAAACAGAATTAGCCCTCGACCTCTGAACAACTTTTTTTTGAAAAACCCCTAAGCCGCGCGGTCACAATTTCAGCAAAAATCTGAGATTCTGAAATTCACTCAAAAATGCTGCCAAACTGTTGCAAATGATCCCCTGAAAGCTTTTTCGGTGAAAACAGATGGGTTTTTATCATCGGAAACAGAATTAGCCCTCGACCTCTGAACAACTTTTTTTTGAAAAAACCCTAAGCCGCGCGGTCACAATTTCAGCAAAAATCTGAGATTCTGAAATCCACTCAAAAATGCCGCCAAACTGTTGCAAACGATCCCCGGAAAGCTTTTTCGGTGGAAACAGATGGGTTCTTATCATCGGAAACAGAATTAGCCCTCGACCTCTGAACAACTTTTTTTTGAAAAATCCCTAAGCCGCGCGGTCACAATTTCAGCAAAAATCTGAGATTCTGAAATTCACTCAAAAATGCTGCCAAACTGTTGCAAACGATCCCCTGAAAGGTTTTTCGGTGGAAACCGATGGGTTCTTATCATCGGAAACAGAATTAGCCCTCAACCTCTGAACAACTTTTTTTTGAAAAATCCCTAAGCCGCGCGGTCACAATTTCAGTAAAAATCTGAGATTCTGAAATTCACTCAAAAATGCTGCCATACTGTTGCAAACGATCCCCTGAAAGGTTTTTCGGCGGAAACAGATGGGTTTTTATCATCGGAAACAGAATTAGCCCTCGACCTCTGAACAACTTTTTTTTGAAAAACCCTAAGCCGTGCGGTCACAATTTCAGCAAAAATCTGACATTCTGAAATTCACTCAAAAATGCTGCCAAACTGTTGCAAACGATCCCCGAAAGCTTTTTCGGTGGAAACAGATGGGTTTTTACCATCGGAAACAGAATTAGCCCTCGACCTCTGGGCAACTTTTTTTTGAAAAAACCCTAAGCCGCGCGGTCACAATTTCAGCAAAAATCTGACATTCTGAAATTCACTCAAAAATGCTGCCAAACTGTTGCAAACAATCCCCTGAAAGCTTTTTCGGTGGAAACAGATGGGTTTTTATCATCGGAAACAGAATTAGCCCTCGACCTCTGAACAACTTTTTTTTGAAAAAACCCTAAGCCGCGCGGTCACAATTTCAGCAAAAATCTGAGATTCTGAAATTCACTCAAAAATGCTGCCAAACTGTTGCAAATGATCCCCTGAAAGCTTTTTCGGTGAAAACAGATGGGTTTTTATCATCGGAAACAGAATTAGCCCTCGACCTCTGAACAACTTTTTTTTGAAAAAACCCAAAGCCGCGCGGTCACAATTTCAGCAAAAATCTGAGATTCTGAAATTCACTCAAAAATGCTGCCAAACTGTTGCAAACGATCCCCTGAAAGGTTTTTCGGTGGAAACAGATGGGTTTTTATCATCGGAAACATAATTAGACCTAGACCTCTGAACAACTTTTTTTTGAAAAAACCCTAAGCCGCGCGGTCACAATTTCAGCAAAAATCTGACCTTCTGAAATTCACTCAAAAATGCTGCCAAACTGTTGCAAACGATCCCCTGAAAGGTTTTTCGGTGGAAACAGATGGGTTTTTATCATCGGAAACAGAATTAGCCCTCGACCTCTGAACAACTTTTTTTTTGAAAAAACCCTAAGCCGCGCGGTCACAATTTCAGCAAAAATCTGACATTCTGAAATTCACTCAAAAATGCGGCCAAACTAAGCAAACGATCCCGTGAAAGCTTTTTCGGTGGAAACAGATGGGTTTTTATCATCGGAAACAGAATTAGCCCTCGACCTCTGAACAACTTTTTTTTGAAAAAACCCTAAGCCGCGCGGTCACAATTTCTGCAAAAATCTAATATTCTGAAATTCACTCAAAAATGCTCCCAAACTGTTGCAAACGATCCCCGGAAAGCTTTTTCGGTGGAAACAGATGGGTTTTTATCATCGAAAACAGAATTAGCCCTCAACCTCTGAACAACTTTTTTTTGAAAAAACCCTAAGCCGCGGGGTCACAATTTCAGCAAAAATCTGACATTCCGAAATTCACTCAAAAATGCTGCCAAACTGTTGCAAACGATCCCCTGAAAGGTTTTTCGGTGGAAACAGATGGGTTTTTATCATCGGAAACAGAATTAGCCCTCGACCTCTGAACAACTTTTTTTTGAAAAAACCCTAAGCCGCGCGGTCACAATTTCTGCAAAAATCTAATATTCTGAAATCCACTCAAAAATGCCGCCAAACTGTTGCAAACGATCCCCGGAAAGCTTTTTCGGTGGAAACAGATGGGTTCTTATCATCGGAAACAGAATTAGCCCTCGACCTCTGAACAACTTTTTTTTGAAAAATCCCTAAGCCGCGCGGTCACAATTTCAGCAAAAATCTGAGATTCTGAAATTCACTCAAAAATGCTGCCAAACTGTTGCAAACGATCCCCTGAAAGGTTTTTCGGTGGAAACCGATGGGTTCTTATCATCGGAAACAGAATTAGCCCTCAACCTCTGAACAACTTTTTTTTGAAAAATCCCTAAGCCGCGCGGTCACAATTTCAGTAAAAATCTGAGATTCTGAAATTCACTCAAAAATGCTGCCATACTGTTGCAAACGATCCCCTGAAATGTTTTTCGGCGGAAACAGATGGGTTTTTATCATCGGAAACAGAATTAGCCCTCGACCTCTGAACAACTTTTTTTTGAAAAACCCTAAGCCGTGCGGTCACAATTTCAGCAAAAATCTGACATTCTGAAATTCACTCAAAAATGCTGCCAAACTGTTGCAAACGATCCCCGAAAGCTTTTTCGGTGGAAACAGATGGGTTTTTACCATCGGAAACAGAATTAGCCCTCGACCTCTGGGCAACTTTTTTTTGAAAAAACCCTAAGCCGCGCGGTCACAATTTCAGCAAAAATCTGACATTCTGAAATTCACTCAAAAATGCTGCCAAACTGTTGCAAACAATCCCCTGAAAGCTTTTTCGGTGGAAACAGATGGGTTTTTATCATCGGAAACAGAATTAGCCCTCGACCTCTGAACAACTTTTTTTTGAAAAAACCCTAAGCCGCGCGGTCACAATTTCAGCAAAAATCTGAGATTCTGAAATTCACTCAAAAATGCTGCCAAACTGTTGCAAATGATCCCCTGAAAGCTTTTTCGGTGAAAACAGATGGGTTTTTATCATCGGAAACAGAATTAGCCCTCGACCTCTGAACAACTTTTTTTTGAAAAAACCCAAAGCCGCGCGGTCACAATTTCAGCAAAAATCTGAGATTCTGAAATTCACTCAAAAATGCTGCCAAACTGTTGCAAACGATCCCCTGAAAGGTTTTTCGGTGGAAACAGATGGGTTTTTATCATCGGAAACATAATTAGACCTAGACCTCTGAACAACTTTTTTTTGAAAAAACCCTAAGCCGCGCGGTCACAATTTCAGCAAAAATCTGACCTTCTGAAATTCACTCAAAAATGCTGCCAAACTGTTGCAAACGATCCCCTGAAAGGTTTTTCGGTGGAAACAGATGGGTTTTTATCATCGGAAACAGAATTAGCCCTCGACCTCTGAACAACTTTTTTTTTGAAAAAACCCTAAGCCGCGCGGTCACAATTTCAGCAAAAATCTGACATTCTGAAATTCACTCAAAAATGCGGCCAAACTAAGCAAACGATCCCGTGAAAGCTTTTTCGGTGGAAACAGATGGGTTTTTATCATCGGAAACAGAATTAGCCCTCGACCTCTGAACAACTTTTTTTTGAAAAAACCCTAAGCCGCGCGGTCACAATTTCTGCAAAAATCTAATATTCTGAAATTCACTCAAAAATGCTCCCAAACTGTTGCAAACGATCCCCGGAAAGCTTTTTCGGTGGAAACAGATGGGTTTTTATCATCGAAAACAGAATTAGCCCTCAACCTCTGAACAACTTTTTTTTGAAAAAACCCTAAGCCGCGGGGTCACAATTTCAGCAAAAATCTGACATTCCGAAATTCACTCAAAAATGCTGCCAAACTGTTGCAAACGATCCCCTGAAAGGTTTTTCGGTGGAAACAGATGGGTTTTTATCATCGGAAACAGAATTAGCCCTCGACCTCTGAACAACTTTTTTTTGAAAAAACCCTAAGCCGCGCGGTCACAATTTCTGCAAAAATCTAATATTCTGAAATCCACTCAAAAATGCCGCCAAACTGTTGCAAACGATCCCCGGAAAGCTTTTTCGGTGGAAACAGATGGGTTCTTATCATCGGAAACAGAATTAGCCCTCGACCTCTGAACAACTTTTTTTTGAAAAATCCCTAAGCCGCGCGGTCACAATTTCAGCAAAAATCTGAGATTCTGAAATTCACTCAAAAATGCTGCCAAACTGTTGCAAACGATCCCCTGAAAGGTTTTTCGGTGGAAACCGATGGGTTCTTATCATCGGAAACAGAATTAGCCCTCAACCTCTGAACAACTTTTTTTTGAAAAATCCCTAAGCCGCGCGGTCACAATTTCAGTAAAAATCTGAGATTCTGAAATTCACTCAAAAATGCTGCCATACTGTTGCAAACGATCCCCTGAAATGTTTTTCGGCGGAAACAGATGGGTTTTTATCATCGGAAACAGAATTAACCCTCAACCTCTGAACAACTTTTTTTTGAAAAACCCTAAGCCGTGCGGTCACAATTTCAGCAAAAATCTGACATTCTGAAATTCACTCAAAAATGCTGCCAAACTGTTGCAAACGATCCCCGAAAGCTTTTTCGGTGGAAACAGATGGGTTTTTACCATCGGAAACAGAATTAGCCCTCGACCTCTGAGCAACTTTTTTTTGAAAAAACCCTAAGCCGCGCGGTCACAATTTCAGCAAAAATCTGACATTCTGAAATTCACTCAAAAATGCTGCCAAACTGTTGCAAACGATCCCCTGAAAGCTTTTTCGGTGGAAACAGATGGGTTTTTATCATCGGAAACAGAATTAGCCCTCGACCTCTGAACAACTTTTTTTTGAAAAAACCCTAAGCCGCGCGGTCACAATTTCAGCAAAAATCTGAGATTCTGAAATTCACTCAAAAATGCTGCCAAACTGTTGCAAATGATCCCCTGAAAGCTTTTTCGGTGAAAACAGATGGGTTTTTATCATCGGAAACAGAATTAGCCCTCGACCTCTGAACAACTTTTTTTTGAAAAAACCCAAAGCCGCGCGGTCACAATTTCAGCAAAAATCTGAGATTCTGAAATTCACTCAAAAATGCTGCCAAACTGTTGCAAACGATCCCCTGAAAGGTTTTTCGGTGGAAACAGATGGGTTTTTATCATCGGAAACATAATTAGACCTAGACCTCTGAACAACTTTTTTTTGAAAAAACCCTAAGCCGCGCGGTCACAATTTCAGCAAAAATCTGACCTTCTGAAATTCACTCAAAAATGCTGCCAAACTGTTGCAAACGATCCCCTGAAAGGTTTTTCGGTGGAAACAGATGGGTTTTTATCATCGGAAACAGAATTAGCCCTCAACCTCTGAACAACTTTTTTTTGAAAAAAACCCTAAGTCGCGCGGTCACAATTTCTGCAAAAATCTGACATTCAGAAATTCACTCAAAAATGCTGCCAAACTGTTGCAAACGATCCCCTGAAAGGTTTTTCGGTGGAAACAGATGGGTTTTTATCATCGGAAACAGAATAACCCCTCGACCTCTGAACAACTTTTTTTTTGAAAAAACCCTAAGCCGCGCGGTCACAATTTCAGCAAAAATCTGACATTCTGAAATTCACTCAAAAATGCGGCCAAACTATTGCAAACGATCCCCTGAAAGGTTTTTCGGTGGAAACAGATGGGTTTTTATCATCGGAAACAGAATTAGCCCTCGACCTCTGAACAACTTTTTTTTGAAAAAACCCTAAGCCGCGCGGTCACAATTTCTGCAAAAATCTAATATTCTGAAATTCACTCAAAAATGCTCCCAAACTGTTGCAAACGATCCCCGGAAAGCTTTTTCGGTGGAAACAGATGGGTTTTTATCATCGGAAACAGAATTAGCCCTCAACCTCTGAACAACTTTTTTTTGAAAAAACCCTAAGCCGCGGGGTCACAATTTCAGCAAAAATCTGACATTCCGAAATTCACTCAAAAATGCTGCCAAACTGTTGCAAACGATCCCCTGAAAGGTTTTTCGGTGGAAACAGATGGGTTTTTATCATCGGAAACAGAATTAGCCCTCGACCTCTGAACAACTTTTTTTTGAAAAAACCCTAAGCCGCGCGGTCACAATTTCTGCAAAAATCTAATATTCTGAAATCCACTCAAAAATGCCGCCAAACTGTTGCAAACGATCCCCGGAAAGCTTTTTCGGTGGAAACAGATGGGTTTTTATCTTCGGAAACAGAATTAGCCCTCGACCTCTGAACAACTTTTTTTTGAAAAATCCCTAAGCCGCGCGGTCACAATTTCAGCAAAAATCTGAGATTCTGAAATTCACTCAAAAATGCTGCCATAATGTTGCAAACGATCCCCTGAAAGGTTTTTCAGCGGAAACAGATGGGTTTTTATCATTGGAAACAGAATTAGCCCTCGAACTCTGAACAACTTTTTTTTGAAAAATCCCTAAGCCGCGCGGTCACAATTTCAGCAAAAATCTGACATTCTGAAATTCACTCACAAATGCTGCCAAACTGTTGCAAACGATCCCCGAAAACTTTTTCGGTGGAAACAGATGGGTTTTTACCATCGGAAACAGAATTAGCCCTCGACCTCTGAACAACTTTTTTTTGAAAAAACCCTAAGCCGCGCGGTCACAATTTCTGCAAAAATCTGACCTTCTGAAATTCACTCAAAAATGCTGCCAAACTGTTGCAAACGATCCCCTGAAAGGTTTTTCGGTGGAAACAGATGGGTTTTTATCATCGGAAACAGAATTAGCCCTCGACCTCTGAACAACTTTTTTTTGAAAAATCCCTAAGCCGCACGGTCACAATTTCAGCAAAAATCTGACCTTCTGAAATTCACTCAAAAATGCTGCCAAACTGTTGCAAACGATCCCCTGAAAGGTTTTTCGGTGGAAACAGATGGGTTCTTATCATCGGAAACAGAATTAGCCCTCGACCTCTGAACAACTTTTTTTTGAAAAAACCCTAAGCCGCGCGGTCACAATTTCTGCAAAAATCTGACCTTCTGAAATTCACTCAAAAATGCTGCCAAACTGTTGCAAACGATCCCCTGAAAGGTTTTTCGGTGGAAACAGATGGGTTTTTATCATCGGAAACAGAATTAGCCCTCGACCTCTGAACAACTTTTTTTTGAAAAAATCCTAAGCCGCGCGGTCACAATTTCAGCAAAAATCTGACCTTCTGAAATTCACTCAAAAATGCTGCCAAACTGTTGCAAACGATCCCCTGAAAGGTTTTTCGGTGGAAACCGATGGGTTCTTATCATCGGAAACAGAATTAGCCCTCGACCTCTGAACAACTTTTTTTTGAAAAATCCCTAAGCCGCGCGGTCACAATTTCAGCAAAAATCTGAGATTCTGAAATTCACTCAAAAATGCTGCCAAACTGTTGCAAACGATCCCCTGAAAGGTTTTTCGGTGGAAACCGATGGGTTCTTATCATCGGAAACAGAATTAGCCCTCGACCTCTGAACAACTTTTTTTTGAAAAATCCCTAAGCCGCGCGGTCACAATTTCAGTAAAAATCTGAGATTCTGAAATTCACTCAAAAATGCTGCCATACTGTTGCAAACGATCCCCTGAAAGGTTTTTCGGCGGAAACAGATGGGTTTTTACCATCGGAAACAGAATTAGCCCTCGACCTCTGAACAACTTTTTTTTGAAAAAACCCTAAGCCGCGCGGTCACAATTTCTGCAAAAATCTGACCTTCTGAAATTCACTCAAAAATGCTGCCAAACTGTTGCAAACGATCCCCTGAAAGGTTTTTCGGTGGAAACAGATGGGGTTTTACCATCGGAAACAGAATTAGCCCTCGACCTCTGAACAACTTTTTTTTGAAAATACCCTAAGCTGCGTGGTCACAATTTCTGCAAAAATCTGACCTTCTGAAATTCACTTAAAAATGCTGCCAAACTGTTGCAAACGATCCCCTGAAAGGTTTTTCGGTAGAAACAGATGGGTTTTTATCATCGGAAACAGAATTAGCCCTCGACCTCTGAACAACTTTTTTTTGAAAAAACCCTAAGCCGCGCGGTCACAATTTCTGCAAAAATCTGACCTTCTGAAATTCCCTCAAAAATGCTGCCAAACTGTTGCAAACGATCCCCTGAAAGGTTTTTCGGTGGAAACAGATGGGTTCTTATCATCGGAAACAGAATTAGCCTTCAACCTCTGAACAACTTTTTTTTGAAAAATCCCTAAGCCGCGCGGTCACAATTTCAGCAAAAATCTGAGATTCTGAAATTCACTCAAAAATGCTGCCAAACTGTTGCAAACGATCCCCTTGAAGGGTTTTTCGGTGGAAACAGATGGGTTTTTATCATCGGAAACAGAATTAGCCCTCGACCTCTGAACAACTTTTTTTTGAAAAAATCCTAAGCCGCGCGGTCACAATTTCAGCAAAAATCTGACCTTCTGAAATTCACTCAAAAATGCTGCCAAACTGTTGCAAACGATCCCCTGAAAGGTTTTTCGGTGGAAACAGATGGGTTTTTACCATCGGAAACAGAATTAGCCCTCGACCTCTGAACAACTTTTTTTTGAAAAAACCCTAAGCCGCGCGGTCACAATTTCTGCAAAAATCTGACCTTCTGAAATTCCCTCAAAAATGCTGCCAAACTGTTGCAAACGATCCCCTGAAAGGTTTTTTGGTGGAAACAGATGGGTTCTTATCATCGGAAACAGAATTAGCCTTCAACCTCTGAACAACTTTTTTTTGAAAAATCCCTAAGCCGCGCGGTCACAATTTCAGCAAAAATCTGAGATTCTGAAATTCACTCAAAAATGCTGCCAAACTGTTGCAAACGATCCCCTTGAAGGGTTTTTCGGTGGAAACAGATGGGTTTTTATCATCGGAAACAGAATTAGCCCTCGACCTCTGAACAACTTTTTTTTGAAAAAATCCTAAGCCGCGCGGTCACAATTTCAGCAAAAATCTGACCTTCTGAAATTCACTCAAAAATGCTGCCAAACTGTTGCAAACGATCCCCTGAAAGGTTTTTCGGTAGAAACAGATGGGTTTTTATCATCGGAAACAGAATTAGCCCTCAACCTCTGAACAACTTTTTTTGAAAAAACCCTAAGCCGCGCGGTCACAATTTCAGCAAAAATCTGACCTTCTGAAATTCACTCAAAAATGCTGCCAAACTGTTGCAAACGATCCCCTGAAACGTTTTTCGGTGGAAACAGATGGGTTTTTACCATCGGAAACAGAATTAGCCCTCGACCTCTGAACAACTTTTTTTTGAAAAAACCCTAAGCCGCGCGGTCACAATTTCTGCAAAAATCTGACCTTCTGAAATTCCCTCAAAAATGCTGCCAAACTGTTGCAAACGATCCCCTGAAAGGTTTTTCGGTGGAAACAGATGGGTTCTTATCATCGGAAACAGAATTAGCCTTCAACCTCTGAACAACTTTTTTTTGAAAAATCCCTAAGCCGCGCGGTCACAATTTCAGCAAAAATCTGAGATTCTGAAATTCACTCAAAAATGCTGCCAAACTGTTGCAAACGATCCCCTTGAAGGGTTTTTCGGTGGAAACAGATGGGTTTTTATCATCGGAAACAGAATTAGCCCTCGACCTCTGAACAACTTTTTTTTGAAAAAATCCTAAGCCGCGCGGTCACAATTTCAGCAAAAATCTGACCTTCTGAAATTCACTCAAAAATGCTGCCAAACTGTTGCAAACGATCCCCTGAAAGGTTTTTCGGTAGAAACAGATGGGTTTTTATCATCGGAAACAGAATTAGCCCTCAACCTCTGAACAACTTTTTTTTGAAAAAACCCTAAGCCGCGCGGTCACAATTTCAGCAAAAATCTGAGATTCTGAAATTCACTCAAAAATGCTGCCAAACTGTTGCAAACGATCCCCTGAAAGGTTTTTCGGTGGAAACAGATGGGTTCTTATCATCGGAAACAGAATTAGCCCTCGACCTCTGAACAACTTTTTTTTGAAAAATCCCTAAGCCGCGCGGTCACAATTTCAGCAAAAATCTGAGATTCTGAAATTCACTCAAAAATGCTGCCATACTGTTGCAAACGATCCCCTGAAAGGTTTTTCGGCGGAAACAGATGGGTTTTTATCATCGGAAACAGAATTAGCCCTCGACCTCTGAACAACTTTTTTTTGAAAAACCCTAAGCCGCGCGGTCACAATTTCAGCAAAAATCTGACATTCTGAAATTCACTCAAAAATGCTGCCAAACTGTTGCAAACGATCCCCGAAAGATTTTTCGGTGGAAACAGATGGGTTTTTACCATCGGAAACAGAATTAGCCCTCGACCTCTGAACAACTTTTTTTTGAAAAAACCCTAAGCCGCGCGGTCACAATTTCTGCTAAAATCTGACCTTCTGAAATTCACTCAAAAATGCTGCCAAACTGTTGCAAACGATCCCCTGAAAGGTTTTTCGGTGGAAACAGATGGGTTTTTACCATCGGAAACAGAATTAGCCCTCGACCTCTGAACAACTTTTTTTTGAAAATACCCTAAGCTGCGTGGTCACAATTTCTGCAAAAATCTGACCTTCTGAAATTCACTCAAAAATGCTGCCAAACTGTTGCAAACGATCCCCTGAAAGGTTTTTCGGTGGAAACAGATGGGTTTTTACCATCGGAAACAGAATTAGCCCTCGACCTCTGAACAACTTTTTTTTGAAAAAACCCTAAGCCGCGCGGTCACAATTTCAGCAAAAATCTGAGATTCTGAAATTCACTCAAAAATGCTGCCAAACTGTTGAAACCATCCCCTGAAAGGTTTTTCGGTGGAAACAGATGGGTTCTTATCATCGGAAACAGAATTAGCCCTCGACCTCTGAACAACTTTTTTTTGAAAAATCCCTAAGCCGCGCGGTCACAATTTCAGCAAAAATCTGAGATTCTGAAATTCACTCAAAAATGCTGCCATACTGTTGCAAACGATCCCCTGAAAGGTTTTTCGGCGGAAACAGATGGGTTTTTATCATCGGAAACAGAATTAGCCCTCGACCTCTGAACAACTTTTTTTTTAAAAACCCTAAGCCGCGCGGTCACAATTTCAGCAAAAATCTGACATTCTGAAATTCACTCAAAAATGCTGCCAAACTGTTGCAAACGATCCCCGAAAGCTTTTTCGGTGGAAACAGATGGGTTTTTATCATCGGAAACAGAATTAGCCCTCGACCTCTGAACAACTTTTTTTTGAAAAAACCCTAAGCCGCGCGGTCACAATTTCTGCAAAAATCTGACCTTCTGAAATTCACTCAAAAATGCTGCCAAACTGTTGCAAACGATCCCCTGAAAGGTTTTTCGGTGGAAACAGATGAGTTTTTACCATCGGAAACAGAATTAGCCCTCGACCTCTGAACAACTTTTTTTTGAAAAACCCTAAGCCGCGCGGTCACAATTTCAGCAAAAATCTGACATTCTGAAATTCACTCAAAAATGCTGCCAAACTGTTGCAAACGATCCCCGAAAGATTTTTCGGTGGAAACAGATGGGTTTTTACCATCGGAAACAGAATTAGCCCTCGACCTCTGAACAACTTTTTTTTGAAAAAACCCTAAGCCGCGCGGTCACAATTTCTGCTAAAATCTGACCTTCTGAAATTCACTCAAAAATGCTGCCAAACTGTTGCAAACGATCCCCTGAAAGGTTTTTCGGTGGAAACAGATGGGTTTTTACCATCGGAAACAGAATTAGCCCTCGACCTCTGAACAACTTTTTTTTGAAAATACCCTAAGCTGCGTGGTCACAATTTCTGCAAAAATCTGACCTTCTGAAATTCACTCAAAAATGCTGCCAAACTGTTGCAAACGATCCCCTGAAAGGTTTTTCGGTGGAAACAGATGGGTTTTTACCATCGGAAACAGAATTAGCCCTCGACCTCTGAACAACTTTTTTTTGAAAAAACCCTAAGCCACGCGGTCACAATTTCAGCAAAAATCTGAGATTCTGAAATTCACTCAAAAATGCTGCCAAACTGTTGCAAACGATCCCCTGAAAGGTTTTTCGGTGGAAACAGATGGGTTCTTATCATCGGAAACAGAATTAGCCCTCGACCTCTGAACAACTTTTTTTTGAAAAATCCCTAAGCCGCGCGGTCACAATTTCAGCAAAAATCTGAGATTCTGAAATTCACTCAAAAATGCTGCCATACTGTTGCAAACGATCCCCTGAAAGGTTTTTCGGCGGAAACAGATGGGTTTTTATCATCGGAAACAGAATTAGCCCTCGACCTCTGAACAACTTTTTTTTGAAAAACCCTAAGCCGCGCGGTCACAATTTCAGCAAAAATCTGACATTCTGAAATTCACTCAAAAATGCTGCCAAACTGTTGCAAACGATCCCCGAAAGCTTTTTCGGTGGAAACAGATGGGTTTTTATCATCGGAAACAGAATTAGCCCTCGACCTCTGAACAACTTTTTTTTGAAAAAACCCTAAGCCGCGCGGTCACAATTTCTGCAAAAATCTGACCTTCTGAAATTCACTCAAAAATGCTGCCAAACTGTTGCAAACGATCCCCTGAAAGGTTTTTCGGTGGAAACAGATGAGTTTTTACCATCGGAAACAGAATTAGCCCTCGACCTCTGAACAACTTTTTTTTGAAAAAACCCTAAGCCGCGCGGTCACAATTTCAGCAAAAATCTGACATTCTGAAATTCACTCAAAAATGCTGCCAAACTGTTGCAAACGATCCCCTGAAAGGTTTTTCGGTGGAAACAGATGGGTTTTTACCATCGGAAACAGAATTAGCCCTCGACCTCTGAACAACTTTTTTTTGAAAAAACCCTAAGCCGCGCGGTCACAATTTCTGCAAAAATCTGACCTTCTGAAATTCCCTCAAAAATGCTGCCAAACTGTTGCAAACGATCCCCTGAAAGGTTTTTCGGTGGAAACAGAAGGGTTCTTATCATCGGAAACAGAATTAGCCTTCAACCTCTGAACAACTTTTTTTTGAAAAATCCCTAAGCCGCGCGGTCACAATTTCAGCAAAAATCTGAGATTCTGAAATTCACTCAAAAATGCTGCCATACTGTTGCAAACGATCCCCTGAAAGGTTTTTCGGCGGAAACAGATGGGTTTTTATCATCGGAAACAGAATTAGCCCTCGACCTCTGAACAACTTTTTTTTTGAAAAAACCCTAAGCCGCGCGGTCACAATTTCAGCAAAAATCTGAGATTCTGAAATTCACTCAAAAATGCTGCCATACTGTTGCAAACGATCCCCTGAAAGGTTTTTCGGTGGAAACAGATGGGTTTTTATCATCGGAAACAGAATTAGCCCTCGACCTATGAACAACTTTTTTTTGAAAAAACCCTAAGACCCGCGGTCACAATTTCAGCAAAAATCTGACATTCTGAAATTCACTCAAAAATGCTGCCAAACTGTTGCAAACGATCCCCTGAAAGGTTTTTCGGTGGAAACAGAAGGGTTCTTATCATCGGAAACAGAATTAGCCTTCAACCTCTGAACAACTTTTTTTTGAAAAATCCCTAAGCCGCGCGGTCACAATTTCAGCAAAAATCTGAGATTCTGAAATTCACTCAAAAATGCTGCCATACTGTTGCAAACGATCCCCTGAAAGGTTTTTCGGCGGAAACAGATGGGTTTTTATCATCGGAAACAGAATTAGCCCTCGACCTCTGAACAACTTTTTTTTTGAAAAAACCCTAAGCCGCGCGGTCACAATTTCAGCAAAAATCTGAGATTCTGAAATTCACTCAAAAATGCTGCCATACTGTTGCAAACGATCCCCTGAAAGGTTTTTCGGTGGAAACAGATGGGTTTTTATCATCGGAAACAGAATTAGCCCTCGACCTATGAACAACTTTTTTTTGAAAAAACCCTAAGACCCGCGGTCACAATTTCAGCAAAAATCTGACATTCTGAAATTCACTCAAAAATGCTGCCAAACTGTTGCAAACGATCCCCGAAAGCTTTTTCGGTGGAAACAGATGGGTTTTTACCATCGGAAACAGAATTAGCCCTCGACCTCTGAACAACTTTTTTTTAAAAAAAACCCTAAGCCGCGCGGTTACAATTTCTGCAAAAATCTGACCTTCTGAAATTCACTCAAAAATGCTGCCAAAATGTTGCAAACGATCCCCTGAAAGGTTTTTCGGTGGAAACAGATGGGTTTTTACCATCGGAAACAGAATTAGCCCTCGACCTCTGAACAACTTTTTTTTGAAAAAACCCTAAGCCGCGCGGTCACAATTTCTGCAAAAATCTGACCTTCTGAAATTCCCTCAAAAATGCTGCCAAACTGTTGCAAACGATCCCCTGAAAGGTTTTTCGGTGGAAACAGATGGGTTCTTATCATCGGAAACAGAATTAGCCTTCAACCTCTGAACAACTTTTTTTTGAAAAATCCCTAAGCCGCGCGGTCACAATTTCAGCAAAAATCTGACATTCTGAAATTCACTCAAAAATGCTGCCAAACTGTTGCAAACTGTCAGGGAACTGCCATCGGAGCATCAGGAGGTGGAGGGTCTCAGGGAGGAAGAAAGAGACTCAACAGCTGAGGCAGGAACCAGCAGGGGGAGGAGTGGATCTCTGAGGGAATGCGAGCAGGAGGGAGGGCTCAGAGACGCTTCCAGCGAGAACAGTGGGGAGGTATCTGAGTCTCCCATAGGGAGACCCACACCTCGCCGGAAACTGTCACGCCGTGAGTCCAGGAGACGCGTTTCCGTTAAGGAGCTTCTTTGCTGGAAACGCTTCCGCAGACAGCCACTGTCAGACTCTACGAGTGACTAAGAGCAGACATGTTTGTGGAGCTCTGTCACACACAGAGGTTTGTGGAGTCGCACAAACTCTGAGGGAGCACGATTTAACGCACAAGCAGCTAATCATCCCATTACAGCAGTCTGACAGTCTCTGTACGCTGCCTGTGCAGGAGAAAGCATCATGAGCGAACCAGCCGGAACCGGAGGAGCAGGAGTTGGCGCTGGTCCAAGCTTGGAAGAAAGGTACCGAGCGTTGGAAGTCCAACTTGCGCTGCAGACGGCGAGGCTTGAGGAGAGAAGGGCTCAGGATGCAGACAAGAAGGGGAGAGCCACTCAGTTCCCCAGAAAGGTACCAGGATTGGTGCAGAAGTTTGGGGGGGACCCCAAGGATTACCATGCCTTTAGGACAGAGATGCAATATGCCATTAATGTGCAGTTCGATGAGTTCCCTGATGAGGAATCGCGAGTTGCTTTCGTAATTGGGCATCTTGAGAAAGGGGCGCGGGACTGGGTTCGACCCCTAATGGCAACGCACAATGACGTCCTAAAGGACACGATGAAGTTCTTTAGAGCAATGGATATCATGTTTTCCAGCGATATTGAGGAAGGGGTGGTGCGCAGACAGCTAATGGCTTGCAAGCAGGGAAGCCGATCTGTCCGTGAGTACTGGACTGAGTTTACCATGCTGATTCACAGACTGGGTTGGGATTTATCGGCGGCACCTATTCAGATGCTATTTGAAGAAGGTCTTTCTTCGGCTGTGAAAGACGAGCTGTCCCGGAGCCCCAGGGCGGTGTCTATGGATCAGCTGACCAAATCTGCGCTGACCATAGGAGCGCGTCAGGAGGCAAGAGCCTTGGAGAGGCGGGAAGGGAGAGGGGAACGTTGGAAGGAGTTCCGCATTCCAGACATTCCTGAGCCAGCTTTCCCGCCGGCAGAGCCGATGGAAATCGGAACAGCGCGCGCGCGCGCATTTTCAAAACCCAGTGAGGGGGTTAAGAAGGAGGGAAAAGGCGCCCGGAAATGCTATCTCTGCCAACAGCCAGGCCACTTTGCCAGAGTCTGCCCCCAGAGGAAGGAATGGCAAGGGATGGTGGGAGCTGTTGAGGGAGGAGAGCAGGGAGAAACGGAGCAGGTAAAAGCCAACGCCTGGTTGCCACAGTCGGGGCACTGCAGCCAGGCCAAAGAGCAGTGAAAGTGCCCGTGCCAGAAGCTCCTCAACCTGCTCTAGTTATTGATGTGTCGCTAGAGCTGCAAAATGGACACCCCCTAAAAATAAAGGCGCTGCTGGACTCAGGCAGCTCCTGCAATTTTATGAGCAAGGAGTTTGCTGCTGAACACCAGATACAGACGATCCCTTTAAGCAACCCCCTGCAGGTGACCACGATCGATGGCAGGGAGTTGTTGGGAGGAGGAGTCAGCTTGCAGACCGTCCCAATGATAATGAGGGTGGCAAGGCACACAGAACTGATAGCGTTTAATGTGGCCACCTTGGGAGGCGCTCCCATTATTTTGGGAATGAGCTGGCTAGCGCTACATGATCCGCTGGTGGGCTGGCATCAAAGAGTGGTTTCCTTTGGTTCAGCACATTGCTTAGAACACTGCAAAGGGGGAAAGGGTTCAGCAGGGGCCCAAGCCACCCTAGCAGGGACAGAAGTAATGGAGAAGGTGAAGGTACCACCACAGTATGCAGATCTCAGCGACGTGTTCAGCGAGAAGGAAGCTGACCAACTACCCCCTCATAGGCCCTTTGATTGCCAGATCAATCTACTCCCTGGAGCACAGCTTCCTGTGGGCAAGTTGTATGCCATGTCAGACAGAGAAATGCAGGAGTTGCGAGAATTTATTGACAAGAACCTGAAGAGGGGCTTCATCAGAGAGTCCAAAGCAGCAGGGGGTAGCCCAGTGTTTTTTGTGGATAAAAAGCACACGGACAAGCCGAGACTTGTATGTGATTTTAGGAGGTTAAATGCAGTGACTGAACCAGTGACTTTCCCTATGCCCAGGATTGATGATATTTTGACCAGGGTGAGGAAGGGAAAGATTTTTACAAAGCTGGATCTAAGGGGGGCGTACAACCTGATACGTATAAGGAAAGGGGATGAATGGAAAACCACCATGTTTACCCCTTTGGGGGCATTTGAATATCTCGTTATGCCTTTTGGATTACAAGCAGGCTCAGCGTGCTTTCAATCTTTTATGAACCACGTACTGGGTCCTTTGCTCTACAAGAATTGCGTTGCCTTCCTAGATGATGTGTTGGTGTATTCGGAGAATGAGGAGCAACATGTGAGAGACGTCAGAGAAGTGTTGAGCAGGCTGCAAGCCAACAGGCTGTGGGTGAAACTGGAGTAGTGTCAGTTTCATACCAAGGAGGTGGAATTCCTGGGGTACCGCCTGTCAGACAAGGGATTGGCCATGGATCCCGGTAAGGTGCATGCAGTGCTGGACTGGAAAACACCCAAAACCAAGAAGGATGTGCAGAGGTTCCTAGGGTTTGGAAACTTTTATCGTAAGTTCATCCGAAACTTCGCCCACCTGACGGCGCCCATTACGGACTGTCTCAGCAGTAAAAAGAAGTTTGTATGGACGGCGGAGGCGGAGCGAGCGTTTGAGGAACTGAAGAGGGCCTTCGCCTCGGAAGAACAACTTCTGCATGTGGACTTACAAAAGAAGCTGAGGGTCGAAACAGACGCATCTGACAGAGCCATAGGGGCGGTGCTTCTTCTGCAGTCGGGGAAGGAGGAGTCAGAGTGGCGACCGTGTGCCTTCTTTTCGCGAAAGCTGAACAAATCCGAGAGGAACTACACGGTGTACGACCGGGAACTTCTTGCTATTCATGAGGCTTTCCGGAAATGGAGGCACCTGCTAATTGGTGCACAACATAAGGTGCAAGTGTGCACGGACCATAAGAATCTAGAGTATTGGAGAACTGCGCGAGTGCTCAACCAACGGCAGTTGAGATGGGCCCAGGAGTTCTCCAAATTTAACTTTGAGATTTGTTACGTGCCAGGCCCAGAGAACGTTAGGGCGGACGCTCTCTCACGCAAACCTGAATATTTGGAGGGGGAGGGAGCACCCTAAGAGACCCATGTCATTCCAGAGGACCGCTGGGTGTGTGGGGCGGCATTGGTGGGGCAGAGGGAGTTGGTAGAGGGTACGGTGCATGATGAATACGCCCAGGACAAACTCAGGGGTCTCAGGAGGGAGGGAGACAAACCCGGGGGTTTTGAGGAGAGAAACGGGGCATTGTACTACAAGGGAGCGTTATATATACCCGAAGGGGAATTGAGGGAGAAGGTACTCAAGCAACTGCACGATAGCCCCACAGCAGGGCATTTTGGGCAACACAAAACCATGTGGCTGGTTACCAGGGAATTTTGGTGGCCCAAGGTCAGGGAAGATGTGCGGGAGTATGTGAGAGGGTGTGAACAATGCCAACGAGCCAAGGGGGAGAGGCGGGCACCGGCAGGTTTATTAGAACCACTACCCACACCTGAAAGACCGTGGGAAGCAGTGGCCATAGATTTTATGACTGATCTGCCAAGGTCTAGAGGGAAAACAGCCATCATGGTTGTGGTAGACCTGTTAACTAAAATGGCCCACTTTATAGCCTGCTCACATGCGGTCACAGCAGAAGAAACAGCCAAATTGTTTGTAGAAAATGTGTTTAGGTTGCATGGCGCCCCCTTGAGGGTGGTTTCAGACCGAGGGAAACAATTTACTTCCAGGTTCTGGAGGAAGCTCATGAGCTTACTGCATGTTGAGGTTAATTTCTCAACGGCCCGTCATCCAGAAACCAACGGGCAGGCGGAAAGAGCTAATGGTGTTCTCCAGCAATATTTGAGGTGTTATGTGAATGACAGAGAGAATGATTGGGTGGAGAAGCTGGCGTTGGCAGAATTTGCCTACAACAATGCAGAGAACGTGTCCACGGGGATGAGCCCCTTTTTGGCTAATCACGGGTGCCATCCCAGAGCCTTCCCAGGGGGGGAAGGGGAGAACTGGA
This sequence comes from Podarcis bocagei, assembly GCF_964188305.1. Lineage (NCBI taxonomy): Eukaryota > Metazoa > Chordata > Lepidosauria > Squamata > Lacertidae > Podarcis > Podarcis bocagei. Next base: position 14,773,319 of record NC_138130.1, read on the forward strand.
GCGTTCCAGCTGCAGAACAGTTCGTTGAAGAAATGGAAGCGATCCATCGCCAGCTCCAACTCAACTTAAACAGGGCTAAGGAGGAATATAAGAGGCAGGCAGACAAAAACAGAAGGGAAGGTGAAAGCATCAGGGTGGGGGACCAGGTGTGGCTGTCAACCCAAGGGTTGCCATTCAAAGGGGGTTGTAAGAAGTTAAGACCCAAAAGGCTGGGACCATTTGAAGTCATGCAGCAGGTCAACCCAGTGGCTTTCAGACTCCGGTTACCGAACCACATGAAGCTGCACCCAGTTTTCCACAGGTCATTGCTGTCACCGTATAAAGGGGACAGTGAAGGGAGGGTCACTAGGGGACCAGCAATGGAGGAGAAGGAACACAGCTACCATGTAGCGGAGATCCTCGATTCCAGGTGGAAGGGAGATCAAGTTGAGTATTTGGTAATGTGGGAAGGGGAACCGGAGTCGGAAAACACCTGGGTTAGGGCAGAGGATGTCAATGACGAATTTTTAATAGAAACTTTTCATCAGAGGTTCCCACGCAAACCTCAGCCTGTAGCGAGGTTCCGAAGGAAATACTTTGCCACCACCGACGAGGAAGAGGAGTTGGAGGGGTTCACAGATTCCGAAGAGGAGGAGGATTCAGCGAGCCAGGACGGCGATCGATGGAGGGAGTTGTTCGAGACGTCTGAAGATGAAGAAGATTCTTTTCGGGGTTTTAACCCTTCACCTCCCAGGGAAGAGGAAATGGGAGGGGGTGAGGGGGCCCTGGAGGGGAGGTGGATGTCAGGGAACTGCCATCGGAGCATCAGGAGGTGGAGGGTCTCAGGGAGGAAGAAAGAGACTCAACAGCTGAGGCAGGAACCAGCAGGGGGAGGAGTGGATCTCTGAGGGAATGCGAGCAGGAGGGAGGGCTCAGAGACGCTTCCAGCGAGAACAGTGGGGAGGTATCTGAGTCTCCCATAGGGAGACCCACACCTCGCCGGAAACTGTCACGCCGTGAGTCCAGGAGACGCGTTTCCGTTAAGGAGCTTCTTTGCTGGAAACGCTTCCGCAGACAGCCACTGTCAGACTCTATGAGTGACTAAGAGCAGACATGTTTGTGGAGCTCTGTCACACACAGAGGTTTGTGGAGTCGCACAAACTCTGAGGGAGCACGATTTAACGCACAAGCAGCTAATCATCCCATTACACAAACGATCCCCGAAAGCTTTTTCGGTGGAAACAGATGGGTTTTTACCATCGGAAACAGAATTAGCCCTCGACCTCTGAACAACTTTTTTTTGAAAAAAAACTAAGCCGCGCGGTCACAATTTCTGCAAAAATCTGACCTTCTGAAATTCACTCAAAAATGCTGCCAAACTGTTGCAAACGATCCCCTGAAAGGTTTTTCGGTGGAAACAGATGGGTTTTTATCATCGGAAACAGAATTAGCCCTCGACCTCTGAACAACTTTTTTTTGAAAAAATCCTAAGCCGCGCGGTCACAATTTCAGCAAAAATCTGACCTTCTGAAATTCACTCAAAAATGCTGCCAAACTGTTGCAAACGATCCCCTGAAAGGTTTTTCGGTAGAAACAGATGGGTTTTTATCATCGGAAACAGAATTAGCCCTCAACCTCTGAACAACTTTTTTTTGAAAAAACCCTAAGCCGCGCGGTCACAATTTCAGCAAAAATCTGACCTTCTGAAATTCACTCAAAAATGCTGCCAAACTGTTGCAAACGATCCCCTGAAAGGTTTTTCGGTGGAAACAGATGGGTTCTTATCATCGGAAACAGAATTAGCCCTCGACCTCTGAACAACTTTTTTTTGAAAAATCCCTAAGCCGCGCGGTCACAATTTCAGCAAAAATCTGAGATTCTGAAATTCACTCAAAAATGCTGCCATACTGTTGCAAACGATCCCCTGAAAGGTTTTTCGGCGGAAACAGATGGGTTTTTATCATCGGAAACAGAATTAGCCCTCGACCTCTGAACAACTTTTTTTTGAAAAACCCTAAGCCGCGCGGTCACAATTTCAGCAAAAATCTGACATTCTGAAATTCACTCAAAAATGCTGCCAAACTGTTGCAAACGATCCCCGAAAGCTTTTTCGGTGGAAACAGATGGGTTTTTACCATCGCAAACAGAATTAGCCCTCGACCTCTGAACAACTTTTTTTTGAAAAAACCCTAAGCCGCGCGGTCACAATTTCTGCAAAAATCTGACCTTCTGAAATTCACTCAAAAATGCTGCCAAACTGTTGCAAACGATCCCCTGAAAGGTTTTTCGGTGGAAACAGATGGGTTTTTATCATCGGAAACAGAATTAGCCCTCGACCTCTGAACAACTTTTTTTTGAAAAAACCCTAAGCCGCGCGGTCACAATTTCTGCAAAAATCTAATATTCTGAAATCCACTCAAAAATGCCGCCAAACTGTTGCAAACGATCCCCGGAAAGCTTTTTCGGTGGAAACAGATGGGTTTTTATCTTCGGAAACAGAATTAGCCCTCAACCTCTGAACAACTTTTTTTTGAAAAAACCCTAAGCCGCGCGGTCACAATTTCAGCAAAAATCTGACCTTCTGAAATTCACTCAAAAATGCTGCCAAACTGTTGCAAACGATCCCCTGAAAGGTTTTTCGGTGGAAACAGATGGGTTCTTATCATCGGAAACAGAATTAGCCCTCGACCTCTGAACAACTTTTTTTTGAAAAATCCCTAAGCCGCGCGGTCACAATTTCTGCAAAAATCTGACCTTCTGAAATTCCCTCAAAAATGCTGCCAAACTGTTGCAAACGATCCCCTGAAAGGTTTTTCGGTGGAAACAGATGGGTTCTTATCATCGGAAACAGAATTAGCCTTCAACCTCTGAACAACTTTTTTTTGAAAAATCCCTAAGCCGCGCGGTCACAATTTCAGCAAAAATCTGAGATTCTGAAATTCACTCAAAAATGCTGCCATACTGTTGCAAACGATCCCCTGAAAGGTTTTTCGGCGGAAACAGATGGGTTTTTATCATCGGAAACAGAATTAGCCCTCGACCTCTGAACAACTTTTTTTTTGAAAAAACCCTAAGCCGCGCGGTCACAATTTCAGCAAAAATCTGAGATTCTGAAATTCACTCAAAAATGCTGCCATACTGTTGCAAACGATCCCCTGAAAGGTTTTTCGGCGGAAACAGATGGGTTTTTATCATCGGAAACAGAATTAGCCCTCGACCTATGAACAACTTTTTTTTGAAAAAACCCTAAGACCCGCTGTCACAATTTCAGCAAAAATCTGACATTCTGAAATTCACTCAAAAATGCTGCCAAACTGTTGCAAACGATCCCCGAAAGCTTTTTCGGTGGAAACAGATGGGTTTTTACCATCGGAAACAGAATTAGCCCTCGACCTCTGAACAACTTTTTTTTGAAAAAACCCTAAGCCGCGCGGTCACAATTTCTGCAAAAATCTGACCTTCTGAAATTCACTCAAAAATGCTGCCAAACTGTTGCAAACGATCCCCTGAAAGGTTTTTCGGTGGAAAAAGATGGGTTTTTACCATCGGAAACAGAATTAGCCCTCGACCTCTGAACAACTTTTTTTTGAAAAAACCCTAAGCCGCGCGGTCACAATTTCTGCAAAAATCTGACCTTCTGAAATTCCCTCAAAAATGCTGCCAAACTGTTGCAAACGATCCCCTGAAAGGTTTTTCGGTGGAAACAGATGGGTTCTTATCATCGGAAACAGAATTAGCCTTCAACCTCTGAACAACTTTTTTTTGAAAAATCCCTAAGCCGCGCGGTCACAATTTCAGCAAAAATCTGACATTCTGAAATTCACTCAAAAATGCTGCCAAACTGTTGCAAACGATCCCCGAAAGCTTTTTCGGTGGAAACAGATGGGTTTTTACCATCGGAAACAGAATTAGCCCTCGACCTCTGAACAACTTTTTTTTGAAAAAACCCTAAGCCGCGCGGTCACAATTTCTGCAAAAATCTGACCTTCTGAAATTCACTCAAAAATGCTGCCAAACTGTTGCAAACGATCCCCTGAAAGGTTTTTCGGTGGAAACAGATGAGTTTTTACCATCGGAAACAGAATTAGCCCTCGACCTCTGAACAACTTTTTTTTGAAAAAACCCTAAGCCGCGCGGTCACAATTTCAGCAAAAATCTGACCTTCTGAAATTCCCTCAAAAATGCTGCCAAACTGTTGCAAACGATCCCCTGAAAGGTTTTTCGGTGGAAACAGATGGGTTCTTATCATCGGAAACAGAATTAGCCTTCAACCTCTGAACAACTTTTTTTTGAAAAATCCCTAAGCCGCGCGGTCACAATTTCAGCAAAAATCTGACATTCTGAAATTCACTCAAAAATGCTGCCAAACTGTTGCAAACGATCCCCGAAAGCTTTTTCGGTGGAAACAGATGGGTTTTTACCATCGGAAACAGAATTAGCCCTCGACCTCTGAACAACTTTTTTTTGAAAAAACCCTAAGCCGCGCGGTCACAATTTCTGCAAAAATCTGACCTTCTGAAATTCACTCAAAAATGCTGCCAAACTGTTGCAAACGATCCCCTGAAAGGTTTTTCGGTGGAAACAGATGAGTTTTTACCATCGGAAACAGAATTAGCCCTCGACCTCTGAACAACTTTTTTTTGAAAAAACCCTAAGCCGCGCGGTCACAATTTCTGCAAAAATCTGACCTTCTGAAATTCACTCAAAAATGCTGCCAAACTGTTGCAAACGATCCCCTGAAAGCTTTTTCGGTGGAAACAGATGGGTTTTTATCATCGGAAACAGAATTAGCCCTCGACCTCTGAACAACTTTTTTTTGAAAAAACCCTAAGCCGCGCGGTCACAATTTCTGCAAAAATCTGACATTCTGAAATTCACTCAAAAATGCTGCGAAACTGTTGCAAACGATCGTCTGAAAGGTTTTTCGGTGGAAACAGATATGTTTTTATCATCGGAAACAGAATTAGCCCTCGACCTCTGAACAACTTTTTTTTGAAAAATCCCTAAGCCGCGCGGTCACAATTTCAGCAAAAATCTGACATTCTGAAATTCACTCAAAAATGCTGCCAAACTGTTGCAAACGATCCCCGGAAAGCTTTTTCGGTGGAAACAGATGGGTTTTTCTCATCGGAAACAGAATTAGCCCTCGACGTCTGAACAACTTTTTTTTGAAAAAACCCTAAGCCGCGCGGTCACCATTTCAGCAAAAATCTGACCTTCTGAAATTCACTCAAAAATGCTGCCAAACTGTTGCAAACGATCCCGTGAAAGCTTTTTCGGTGGAAACAGATGGGTTTTTATCATCGGAAACAGAATTAGCCCTCGACCTCTGAACAACTTTTTTTTGAAAAATCCCTAAGCCGCGCGGTCACAATTTCAGCAAAAATCTGACATTCTGAAATTCACTCAAAAATGCTGCCAAACTGTTGCAAACGATCCCCGGAAAGCTTTTTCGGTGGAAACAGATGGGTTTTTCTCATCGGAAACAGAATTAGCCCTCGAAGTCTGAACAACTTTTTTTTGAAAAAACCCTAAGACCCGCTGTCACAATTTCAGCAAAAATCTGACATTCTGAAATTCACTCAAAAATGCTGCCAAACTGTTGCAAACGATCCCCGAAAGCTTTTTCGGTGGAAACAGATGGGTTTTTACCATCGGAAACAGAATTAGCCCTCGACCTCTGAACAACTTTTTTTTGAAAAAACCCTAAGCCGCGCGGTCACAATTTCTGCAAAAATCTGACCTTCTGAAATTCACTCAAAAATGCTGCCAAACTGTTGCAAACGATCCCCTGAAAGGTTTTTCGGTGGAAAAAGATGGGTTTTTACCATCGGAAACAGAATTAGCCCTCGACCTCTGAACAACTTTTTTTTGAAAAAACCCTAAGCCGCGCGGTCACAATTTCTGCAAAAATCTGACCTTCTGAAATTCCCTCAAAAATGCTGCCAAACTGTTGCAAACGATCCCCTGAAAGGTTTTTCGGTGGAAACAGATGGGTTCTTATCATCGGAAACAGAATTAGCCTTCAACCTCTGAACAACTTTTTTTTGAAAAATCCCTAAGCCGCGCGGTCACAATTTCAGCAAAAATCTGACATTCTGAAATTCACTCAAAAATGCTGCCAAACTGTTGCAAACGATCCCCGAAAGCTTTTTCGGTGGAAACAGATGGGTTTTTACCATCGGAAACAGAATTAGCCCTCGACCTCTGAACAACTTTTTTTTGAAAAAACCCTAAGCCGCGCGGTCACAATTTCTGCAAAAATCTGACCTTCTGAAATTCACTCAAAAATGCTGCCAAACTGTTGCAAACGATCCCCTGAAAGGTTTTTCGGTGGAAACAGATGAGTTTTTACCATCGGAAACAGAATTAGCCCTCGACCTCTGAACAACTTTTTTTTGAAAAAACCCTAAGCCGCGCGGTCACAATTTCAGCAAAAATCTGACCTTCTGAAATTCCCTCAAAAATGCTGCCAAACTGTTGCAAACGATCCCCTGAAAGGTTTTTCGGTGGAAACAGATGGGTTCTTATCATCGGAAACAGAATTAGCCTTCAACCTCTGAACAACTTTTTTTTGAAAAATCCCTAAGCCGCGCGGTCACAATTTCAGCAAAAATCTGACATTCTGAAATTCACTCAAAAATGCTGCCAAACTGTTGCAAACGATCCCCGAAAGCTTTTTCGGTGGAAACAGATGGGTTTTTACCATCGGAAACAGAATTAGCCCTCGACCTCTGAACAACTTTTTTTTGAAAAAACCCTAAGCCGCGCGGTCACAATTTCTGCAAAAATCTGACCTTCTGAAATTCACTCAAAAATGCTGCCAAACTGTTGCAAACGATCCCCTGAAAGGTTTTTCGGTGGAAACAGATGAGTTTTTACCATCGGAAACAGAATTAGCCCTCGACCTCTGAACAACTTTTTTTTGAAAAAACCCTAAGCCGCGCGGTCACAATTTCTGCAAAAATCTGACCTTCTGAAATTCACTCAAAAATGCTGCCAAACTGTTGCAAACGATCCCCTGAAAGCTTTTTCGGTGGAAACAGATGGGTTTTTATCATCGGAAACAGAATTAGCCCTCGACCTCTGAACAACTTTTTTTTGAAAAAACCCTAAGCCGCGCGGTCACAATTTCTGCAAAAATCTGACATTCTGAAATTCACTCAAAAATGCTGCGAAACTGTTGCAAACGATCGTCTGAAAGGTTTTTCGGTGGAAACAGATATGTTTTTATCATCGGAAACAGAATTAGCCCTCGACCTCTGAACAACTTTTTTTTGAAAAATCCCTAAGCCGCGCGGTCACAATTTCAGCAAAAATCTGACATTCTGAAATTCACTCAAAAATGCTGCCAAACTGTTGCAAACGATCCCCGGAAAGCTTTTTCGGTGGAAACAGATGGGTTTTTCTCATCGGAAACAGAATTAGCCCTCGACGTCTGAACAACTTTTTTTTGAAAAAACCCTAAGCCGCGCGGTCACCATTTCAGCAAAAATCTGACCTTCTGAAATTCACTCAAAAATGCTGCCAAACTGTTGCAAACGATCCCGTGAAAGCTTTTTCGGTGGAAACAGATGGGTTTTTATCATCGGAAACAGAATTAGCCCTCGACCTCTGAACAACTTTTTTTTGAAAAATCCCTAAGCCGCGCGGTCACAATTTCAGCAAAAATCTGACATTCTGAAATTCACTCAAAAATGCTGCCAAACTGTTGCAAACGATCCCCGGAAAGCTTTTTCGGTGGAAACAGATGGGTTTTTCTCATCGGAAACAGAATTAGCCCTCGAAGTCTGAACAACTTTTTTTTGAAAAAACCCTAAGCCGCGCGGTCACAATTTCAGCAAAAATCTGAGATTCTGAAATTCACTCAAAAATGCTGCCAAACTGTTGCAAACGATCCCCTGAAAGGTTTTTCGGTGGAAACAGATAGGTTTTTATCATCGGAAACAGAATTAGCCCTCGACCTCTGAACAACTTTTTTTTGAAAAAACCCTAAACCGCGCGGTCACAATTTCTGCAAAAATCTGACATTCTGAAATTCACTCAAAAATGCTGCCAAACTGTTGCAAACGATCCCCTGAAAGCGTTTTCGGTGGAAACAGATGGGTTTTTATCATCGGAAACAGAATTAGCCCTCGACGTCTGAACAACTTTTTTTTGAAAAAACCCTAAGCCGCGCGGTCACAATTTCATCAAAAATCTGACATTCTGAAATTCACTCAAAAATGCTGCCAAACTGTTGCAAACGATCCCCTGAAAGGTTTTTCGGTGGAAACAGATGGGTTTTTATCATCGGAAACAGAATTAGCCCTCGACCTCTGAACAACTTTTTTTTGAAAAAACCCTAAGCCGCGCGGTCACAATTTCTGCAAAAATCTGACATTCTGAAATTCACTCAAAAATGCTGCCAAACTGTTGCAAACGATCGTCTGAAAGGTTTTTCGGTGGAAACAGATATGTTTTTATCATCGGAAACAGAATTAGCCCTCGACCTCTGAACAACTTTTTTTTGAAAAAACCCTAAGCCGCGCGGTCACCATTTCAGCAAAAATCTGACCTTCTGAAATTCACTCAAAAATGCTGCCAAACTGTTGCAAACGATCCCGTGAAAGCTTTTTCGGTGGAAACAGATGGGTTTTTATCATCGGAAACAGAATTAGCCCTCGACCTCTGAACAACTTTTTTTTGAAAAATCCCTAAGCCGCGCGGTCACAATTTCTGCAAAAATATGACATTCTGAAATTCACTCAAAAATGCTGCCAAACTGTTGCAAACGATCCCCTGAAAGCTTTTTCGGTGGAAACAGATGGGTTTTTATCATCGGAAACAGAATTAGCCCTCGACGTCTGAACAACTTTTTTTTGAAAAAACCCTAAGCCGCGCGGTCACAATTTCATCAAAAATCTGACATTCTGAAATTCACTCAAAAATGCTGCCAAACTGTTGCAAACGATCCCCTGAAAGCTTTTTCGGTGGAAACAGATGGGTTTTTATCATCGGAAACAGAATTAGCCCTCGACCTCTGAACAACTTTTTTTTGAAAAAACCCTAAGCCGCGCGGTCACAATTTCTGCAAAAATCTGACATTCTGAAATTCACTCAAAAATGCTCCCAAACTGTTGCAAACGATCGTCTGAAAGGTTTTTCGGTGGAAACAGATATGTTTTTATCATCGGAAACAGAATTAGCCCTCGACCTCTGAACAACTTTTTTTTGAAAAAACCCTAAGCCGCGCGGTCACCATTTCAGCAAAAATCTGACCTTCTGAAATTCACTCAAAAATGCTGCCAAACTGTTGCAAACGATCCCGTGAAAGCTTTTTCGGTGGAAACAGATGGGTTTTTATCATCGGAAACAGAATTAGCCCTCGACCTCTGAACAACTTTTTTTTGAAAAATCCCTAAGCCGCGCGGTCACAATTTCAGCAAAAATCTGACATTCTGAAATTCACTCAAAAATGCTGCCAAACTGTTGCAAACGATCCCCGGAAAGCTTTTTCGGTGGAAACAGATGGGTTTTTCTCATCGGAAACAGAATTAGCCCTCGACGTCTGAACAACTTTTTTTTGAAAAAACCCTAAGCCGCGCGGTCACAATTTCAGCAAAAATCTGAGATTCTGAAATTCACTCAAAAATGCTGCCAAACTGTTGCAAACGATCCCCTGAAAGGTTTCTCGGTGGAAACAGATAGGTTTTTATCATCGGAAACAGAATTAGCCCTCGACCTCTGAACAACTTTTTTTTGAAAAAACCCTAAACCGCGCGGTCACAATTTCTGCAAAAATCTGACATTCTGAAATTCACTCAAAAATGCTGCCAAACTGTTGCAAACGATCCCCTGAAAGCTTTTTCGGTGGAAACAGATGGGTTTTTATCATCGGAAACAGAATTAGCCCTCGACGTCTGAACAACTTTTTTTTGAAAAAACCCTAAGCCGCGCGGTCACAATTTCATCAAAAATCTGACATTCTGAAATTCACTCAAAAATGCTGCCAAACTGTTGCAAACGATCCCCTGAAAGGTTTTTCGGTGGAAACAGATAGGTTTTTATCATCGGAAACAGAATTAGCCCTCGACCTCTGAACAACTTTTTTTTGAAAAAACCCTAAGCCGCGCGGTCACAATTTCAGCAAAAATCTGACATTCTGAAATTCACTCAAAAATGCTGCCAAACACTTGCAAACAATCCCCTGAAAGCTTTTTCGGTGGAAACAGATGGGTTTTTATCATCGGAAACAGAATTAGCCCTCGACCTCTGAACAACTTTTTTTGGAAAAATCCCTAAGCCGCGCGGTCACAATTTCAGCAAAAATCTGACATTCTGAAATTCACTCAAAAATGCTGCCAAACTGTTGCAAACGATCCTGTGAAAGCTTTTTCGGTGGAAACAGATGGGTTTTTATCATCGGAAACAGAACTAGCCCTCGACCTCTGAACAACTTTTTTTTGAAAAAACCCTAAGCCGCGCGGTCACAATTTCACCAAAAATCTGACATTCTGAAATTCACTCAAAAATGCTGCCAAACTGTTGCAAACGATCCCCTGATAGGTTTTTCGGTGGAAACAGATAGGTTTTTATCATCGGAAACAGAATTAGCCCTCGACCTCTGAACAACTTTTTTTTGAAAAAACCCTAAGCCGCGCGGTCACAATTTCTGCAAAAATCTGACATTCTGAAATTCACTCAAAAATGCTGCCAAACTGTTGCAAACGATCCCCTGAAAGCTTTTTCGGTGGAAACAGATGGGTTTTTATCATCGGAAACAGAATTAGCCCTCGACGTCTGAACAACTTTTTTTTGAAAAAACCCTAAGCCGCGCGGTCACAATTTCAGCAAAAATCTGAGATTCTGAAATTCACTCAAAAATGCTGCCAAACTGTTGCAAACGATCGCCTGAAAGCTTTTTCGGTGGAAACAGATGGGTTTTTATCATCGGAAACAGAATTAGCCCTCGACCTCTGAACAACTTTTTTTTGAAAAAACCCTAAGCCGCGCGGTCACAATTTCAGCAAAAATCTGACATTATGAAATTCACTCAAAAATGCTGCCAAACTGTTGCAAACAATCCCCTGAAAGCTTTTTCGGTGGAAACAGATGGGTTTTTATCATCGGAAACAGAATTAGCCCTCGACCTCTGAACAACTTTTTTTTGAAAAATCCCTAAGCCGCGCGGTCACAATTTCAGCAAACATCTGACATTCTGAAATTCACTCAAAAATGCTGCCAAACTGTTGCAAACGATCCCCGGAAAGCTTTTTCGGTGGAAACAGATGGGTTTTTATCATCGGAAACAGAATTAGCCCTCGACCTCTGAACAACTTTTTTTTGAAAAAACCCTAAGCCGCGCGGTCACAATTTCTGCAAAAATTGGACATTCTGAAATTCACTCAAAAATGCTGCCAAACTGTTGCAAACGATCCCCTGATAGGTTTTTCGGTGGAAACAGATGGGTTTTTATCATCGGAAACAGAATTAGCCCTCGACGTCTGAACAACTTTTTTTTGAAAAAACCCTAAGCCGCGCGGTCACAATTTCATCAAAAATCTGAGATTCTGAAATTCACTCAAAAATGCTGCCAAACTGTTGCAAACGATCCCCTGAAAGCTTTTTCGGTGGAAACAGATGGGTTTTTATCATCGGAAACAGAATTAGCCCTTGACCTCTGAACAACTTTTTTTTGAAAAAACCCTAAGCCGCGCGGCCACCATTTCAGCAAAAATCTGACCTTCTGAAATTCACTCAAAAATGCTGCCAAACTGTTGCAAACGATCCCGTGAAAGCTTTTTCGGTGGAAACAGATGGGTTTTTATCATCGGAAACAGAATCTGCCCTCGACCTCTGAACAACTTTTTTTTTGAAAAATCCCTAAGCCGCGCGGTCACAATTTCAGCAAAAATCTGACATTCTGAAATTCACTCAAAAATGCTGCCAAACTGTTGCAAACGATCCCCTGAAAGGTTTTTCGGTGAAAACAGATAGGTTTTTATCATCGGAAACAGAATTAGCCCTCGACCTCTGAACAACTTTTTTTTTGAAAAAACCCTAAGCCGCGCGGTCACAATTTCTGCAAAAATCTGACATTCTGAAATTCACTCAAAAATGCTGCCAAACTGTTGCAAACGATCCCCTGAAAGCTTTTTCGGTGGAAACAGATGGGTTTTTATCATCGGAAACAGAATTAGCCCTCGACGTCTGAACAACTTTTTTTTGAAAAAACCCTAAGCCGCGCGGTCACAATTTCATCAAAAATCTGACATTCTGAAATTCACTCAAAAATGCTGCCAAACTGTTGCAAACGATCCCCTGAAAGGTTTTTCGGTGGAAACAGATGGGTTTTTATCATCGGAAACAGAATTAGCCCTCGACCTCTGAACAACTTTTTTTTGAAAAAACCCTAAGCCGCGCGGTCACAATTTCAGCAAAAATCTGACATTCTGAAATTCACTCAAAAATGCTGCCAAACACTTGCAAACAATCCCCTGAAAGCTTTTTCGGTGGAAACAGATGGGTTTTTATCATCGGAAACAGAATTAGCCCTCGACCTCTGAACAACTTTTTTTTGAAAAATCCCTAAGCCGCGCGGTCACAATTTCAGCAAAAATCTGACATTCTGAAATTCACTCAAAAATGCTGCCAAACTGTTGCAAACGATCCCGTGAAAGCTTTTTCGGTGGAAACAGATGGATTTTTATCATCGGAAACAGAATTAGCCCTCGACCTCTGAACAACTTTTTTTTGAAAAAACCCTAAGCCGCGCGGTCACAATTTCAGCAAAAATCTGACATTCTGAAATTCACTCAAAAATGCTGCCAAACTGTTGCAAACGATCCCCTGATAGGTTTTTCGGTGGAAACAGATAGGTTTTTATCATCGGAAACAGAATTAGCCCTCGACCTCTGAACAACTTTTTTTTGAAAAAACCCTAAGCCGCGCGGTCACAATTTCTGCAAAAATCTGACATTCTGAAATTCACTCAAAAATGCTGCCAAACTGTTGCAAACGATCGTCTGAAAGGTTTTTCGGTGGAAACAGATATGTTTTTATCATCGGAAACAGAATTAGCCCTCGACCTCTGAACAACTTTTTTTTGAAAAAACCCTAAGCCGCGCAGTCACCATTTCAGCAAAAATCTGACCTTCTGAAATTCACTCAAAAATGCTGCCAAACTGTTGCAAACGATCCCGTGAAAGCTTTTTCGGTGGAAACAGATGGGTTTTTATCATCGGAAACAGAATTAGCCCTCGACCTCTGAACAACTTTTTTTTGAAAAAACCCTAAGCCGCGCGGTCACAATTTCTGCAAAAATCTGACATTCTGAAATTCACTCAAAAATGCTGCCAAACTGTTGCAAACGATCGTCTGAAAGGTTTTTCGGTGGAAACAGATATGTTTTTATCATCGGAAACAGAATTAGCCCTCGACCTCTGAACAACTTTTTTTTGAAAAAACCCTAAGCCGCGCCGTCACCATTTCAGCAAAAATCTGACCTTCTGAAATTCACTCAAAAATGCTGCCAAACTGTGGCAAACGATCCCGTGAAAGCTTTTTCGGTGGAAACAGATGGGTTTTTATCATCGGAAACAGAATTAGCCCTCGACCTCTGAACAACTTTTTTTTGAAAAATCCCTAAGCCGCGCGGTCACAATTTCTGCAAAAATATGACATTCTGAAATTCACTCAAAAATGCTGCCAAACTGTTGCAAACGATCCCCTGAAAGCTTTTTCGGTGGAAACAGATGGGTTTTTCTCATCGGAAACAGAATTAGCCCTCGACGTCTGAACAACTTTTTTTTGAAAAAACCCTAAGCCGCGCGGTCACAATTTCAGCAAAAATCTGAGATTCTGAAATTCACTCAAAAATGCTGCCAAACTGTTGCAAACGATCCCCTGAAAGGTTTTTCGGTGGAAACAGATAGGTTTTTATCATCGGAAACAGAATTAGCCCTCGACCTCTGAACAAATTTTTTTCTGAAAAAACCCTAAACCGCGCGGTCACAATTTCTGCAAAAATCTGACATTCTGAAATTCACTCAAAAATGCAGCCAAACTGTTGCAAACGATCCCCTGAAAGCTTTTTCGGTGGAAACAGATGGGTTTTTATCATCGGAAACAGAATTAGACCTCGACGTCTGAACAACTTTTTTTTGAAAAAACCCTAAGCCGCGCGGTCACAATTTCACCAAAAATCTGACATTCTGAAATTCACTCAAAAATGCTGCCAAACTGTTGCAAACGATCCCCTGAAAGGTTTTTTGGTGGAAACAGATAGGTTTTTATCATCGGAAACAGAATTAGCCCTCGACCTCTGAACAACTTTTTTTTGAAAAAACCCTAAGCCGCGCGGTCACAATTTCAGCAAAAATCTGACATTCTGAAATTCACTCAAAAATGCTGCCAAACACTTGCAAACAATCCCCTGAAAGCTTTTTCGGTGGAAACAGATGGGTTTTTATCATCGGAAACAGAATTAGCCCTCGACCTCTGAACAACTTTTTTTGGAAAAATCCCTAAGCCGCGCGGTCACAATTTCAGCAAAAATCTGACATTCTGAAATTCACTCAAAAATGCTGTCAAACTGTTGCAAACGATCCTGTGAAAGCTTTTTCGGTGGAAACAGATGGGTTTTTATCATCGGAAACAGAACTAGCCCTCGACCTCTGAACAACTTTTTTTTGAAAAAACCCTAAGCCGCGCGGTCACAATTTCACCAAAAATCTGACATTCTGAAATTCATTCAAAAATGCTGCCAAACTGTTGCAAACGATCCCCTGATAGGTTTTTCGGTGGAAACAGATAGGTTTTTATCATCGGAAACAGAATTAGCCCTCGACCTCTGAACAACTTTTTTTTGAAAAAACCCTAAGCCGCGCGGTCACAATTTCTGCAAAAATCTGACATTCTGAAATTCACTCAAAAATGCTGCCAAACTGTTGCAAACGATCCCCTGAAAGCTTTTTCGGTGGAAACAGATGGGTTTTTATCATCGGAAACAGAATTAGCCCTCGACGTCTGAACAACTTTTTTTTGAAAAAACCCTAAGCCGCGCGGTCACAATTTCAGCAAAAATCTGAGATTCTGAAATTCACTCAAAAATGCTGCCAAACTGTTGCAAACGATCGCCTGAAAGCTTTTTCGGTGGAAACAGATGGGTTTTTATCATCGGAAACAGAATTAGCCCTCGACCTCTGAACAACTTTTTTTTGAAAAAACCCTAAGCCGCGCGGTCACAATTTCAGCAAAAATCTGACATTATGAAATTCACTCAAAAATGCTGCCAAACTGTTGCAAACAATCCCCTGAAAGCTTTTTCGGTGGAAACAGATGGGTTTTTATCATCGGAAACAGAATTAGCCCTCGACCTCTGAACAACTTTTTTTTGAAAAATCCCTAAGCCGCGCGGTCACAATTTCAGCAAACATCTGACATTCTGAAATTCACTCAAAAATGCTGCCAAACTGTTGCAAACGATCCCCGGAAAGCTTTTTCGGTGGAAACAGATGGGTTTTTATCATCGGAAACAGAATTAGCCCTCGACCTCTGAACAACTTTTTTTTGAAAAAACCCTAAGCCGCGCGGTCACAATTTCAGCAAAAATCTGACATTCTGAAATTCACTCAAAAATGCTGCCAAACTGTTGCAAACGATCCCGTGAAAGCTTTTTCGGTGGAAACAGATGGATTTTTATCATCGGAAACAGAATTAGCCCTCGACCTCTGAACAACTTTTTTTTTAAAAAACCCTAAGCCGCGCGGTCACAATTTCAGCAAAAATCTGACATTCTGAAATTCACTCAAAAATGCTGCCAAACTGTTGCAAACGATCCCCTGATAGGTTTTTCGGTGGAAACAGATAGGTTTTTATCATCGGAAACAGAATTAGCCCTCGACCTCTGAACAACTTTTTTTTGAAAAAACCCTAAGCCGCGCGGTCACAATTTCTGCAAAAATCTGACATTCTGAAATTCACTCAAAAATGCTGCCAAACTGTTGCAAACGATCGTCTGAAAGGTTTTTCGGTGGAAACAGATATGTTTTTATCATCGGAAACAGAATTAGCCCTCGACCTCTGAACAACTTTTTTTTGAAAAAACCCTAAGCCGCGCAGTCACCATTTCAGCAAAAATCTGACCTTCTGAAATTCACTCAAAAATGCTGCCAAACTGTTGCAAACGATCCCGTGAAAGCTTTTTCGGTGGAAACAGATGGGTTTTTATCATCGGAAACAGAATTAGCCCTCGACCTCTGAACAACTTTTTTTTGAAAAAACCCTAAGCCGCGCGGTCACAATTTCTGCAAAAATCTGACATTCTGAAATTCACTCAAAAATGCTGCCAAACTGTTGCAAACGATCGTCTGAAAGGTTTTTCGGTGGAAACAGATATGTTTTTATCATCGGAAACAGAATTAGCCCTCGACCTCTGAACAACTTTTTTTTGAAAAAACCCTAAGCCGCGCCGTCACCATTTCAGCAAAAATCTGACCTTCTGAAATTCACTCAAAAATGCTGCCAAACTGTTGCAAACGATCCCCTGAAAGGTTTTTCGGTGGAAACAGATAGGTTTTTATCATCGGAAACAGAATTAGCCCTCGACCTCTGAACAAATTTTTTTCTGAAAAAACCCTAAACCGCGCGGTCACAATTTCTGCAAAAATCTGACATTCTGAAATTCACTCAAAAATGCTGCCAAACTGTTGCAAACGATCCCCTGAAAGCTTTTTCGGTGGAAACAGATGGGTTTTTATCATCGGAAACAGAATTAGCCCTCGACGTCTGAACAACTTTTTTTTGAAAAAACCCTAAGCCGCGCGGTCACAATTTCACCAAAAATCTGACATTCTGAAATTCACTCAAAAATGCTGCCAAACTGTTGCAAACGATCCCCTGATAGGTTTTTTGGTGGAAACAGATAGGTTTTTATCATCGGAAACAGAATTAGCCCTCGACCTCTGAACAACTTTTTTTTGAAAAAACCCTAAGCCGCGCGGTCACCATTTCAGCAAAAATCTGACCTTCTGAAATTCACTCAAAAATGCTGCCAAACTGTTGCAAACGATCCCGTGAAAGCTTTTTCGGTGGAAACAGATGGGTTTTTATCATCGGAAACAGAATTAGCCCTCGACCTCTGAACAACTTTTTTTGGAAAAATCCCTAAGCCGCGCGGTCACAATTTCAGCAAAAATCTGACATTCTGAAATTCACTCAAAAATGCTGCCAAACTGTTGCAAACGATCCCCGGAAAGCTTTTTCGGTGGAAACAGATGGGTTTTTCTCATCGGAAACAGAATTAGCCCTCGACGTCTGAACAACTTTTTTTTGAAAAAACCCTAAGCCGCGCGGTCACAATTTCAGCAAAAATCTGAGATTCTGAAATTCACTCAAAAATGCTGCCAAACTGTTGCAAACGATCCCCTGAAAGGTTTTTCGGTGGAAACAGATAGGTTTTTATCATCGGAAACAGAATTAGCCCTCGACCTCTGAACAACTTTTTTTTGAAAAAACCCTAAACCGCGCGGTCACAATTTCTGCAAAAATCTGACATTCTGAAATTCACTCAAAAATGCTGCCAAACTGTTGCAAACGATCCCCTGAAAGGTTTTTCGGTGGAAACAGATAGGTTTTTATCATCGGAAACAGAATTAGCCCTCGACGTCTGAACAACTTTTTTTTGAAAAAACCCTAAGCCGCGCGGTCACAATTTCAGCAAAAATCTGAGATTCTGAAATTCACTCAAAAATGCTGCCAAACTGTTGCAAACGATCGCCTGAAAGCTTTTTCGGTGGAAACAAATGGGTTTTTATCATCGGAAACAGAATTAGCCCTCGACCTCTGAACAACTTTTTTTTGAAAAAACCCTAAGCCGCGCGGTCACAATTTCAGCAAAAATCTGACATTATGAAATTCACTCAAAAATGCTGCCAAACTGTTGCAAACAATCCCCTGAAAGCTTTTTCGGTGGAAACAGATGGGTTTTTATCATCGGAAACAGAATTAGCCCTCGACCTCTGAACAACTTTTTTTTGAAAAATCCCTAAGCCGCGCGGTCACAATTTCAGCAAAAATCTGACATTCTGAAATTCACTCAAAAATGCTGCCAAACTGTTGCAAACGATCCCCGGAAAGCTTTTTCGGTGGAAACAGATGGGTTTTTATCATCGGAAACAGAATTAGCCCTCGACCTCTGAACAACTTTTTTTTGAAAAAACCCTAAGCCGCGCGGTCACAATTTCTGCAAAAATCTGACATTCTGAAATTCACTCAAAAATGCTGCCAAACTGTTGCAAACGATCCCCTGAAAGCTTTTTCGGTGGAAACAGATGGGTTTTTATCATCGGAAACAGAATTAGCCCTCGACGTCTGAACAACTTTTTTTTGAAAAAACCCTAAGCCGCGCGGTCACAATTTCATCAAAAATCTGAGATTCTGAAATTCACTCAAAAATGCTGCCAAACTGTTGCAAACGATCCCCTGAAAGCTTTTTCGGTGGAAACAGATGGGTTTTTATCATCGGAAACAGAATTAGCCCTTGACCTCTGAACAACTTTTTTTTGAAAAAACCCTAAGCCGCGCGGCCACCATTTCAGCAAAAATCTGACCTTCTGAAATTCACTCAAAAATGCTGCCAAACTGTTGCAAACGATCCCGTGAAAGCTTTTTCGGTGGAAACAGATGGGTTTTTATCATCGGAAACAGAATCTGCCCTCGACCTCTGAACAACTTTTTTTTGAAAAATCCCTAAGCCGCGCGGTCACAATTTCAGCAAAAATCTGACATTCTGAAATTCACTCAAAAATGCTGCCAAACTGTTGCAAACGATCCCCTGAAAGGTTTTTCGGTGAAAACAGATAGGTTTTTATCATCGGAAACAGAATTAGCCCTCGACCTCTGAACAACTTTTTTTTTGAAAAAACCCTAAGCCGCGCGGTCACAATTTCTGCAAAAATCTGACATTCTGAAATTCACTCAAAAATGCTGCCAAACTGTTGCAAACGATCCCGTGAAAGCTTTTTCGGTGGAAACAGATGGGTTTTTATCATCGGAAACAGAATTAGCCCTCGACCTCTGAACAACTTTTTTTTGAAAAAACCCTAAGCCGCGCGGTCACAATTTCTGCAAAAATCTGACATTCTGAAATTCACTCAAAAATGCTGCCAAACTGTTGCAAACGATCGTCTGAAAGGTTTTTCGGTGGAAACAGATATGTTTTTATCATCGGAAACAGAATTAGCCCTCGACCTCTGAACAACTTTTTTTTGAAAAAACCCTAAGCCGCGCGGTCACCATTTCAGCAAAAATCTGACCTTCTGAAATTCACTCAAAAATGCTGCCAAACTGTTGCAAACGATCCCGTGAAAGCTTTTTCGGTGGAAACAGATGGGTTTTTATCATCGGAAACAGAATTAGCCCTCGACCTCTGAACAACTTTTTTTTGAAAAATCCCTAAGCCGTGCGGTCACAATTTCTGCAAAAATATGACATTCTGAAATTCACTCAAAAATGCTGCCAAACTGTTGCAAACGATCCCCTGAAAGCTTTTTCGGTGGAAACAGATGGGTTTTTCTCATCGGAAACAGAATTAGCCCTCGACGTCTGAACAACTTTTTTTTGAAAAAACCCTAAGCCGCGCGGTCACAATTTCAGCAAAAATCTGAGATTCTGAAATTCACTCAAAAATGCTGCCAAACTGTTGCAAACGATCCCCTGAAAGGTTTTTCGGTGGAAACAGATAGGTTTTTATCATCGGAAACAGAATTAGCCCTCGACCTCTGAACAAATTTTTTTCTGAAAAAACCCTAAACCGCGCGGTCACAATTTCTGCAAAAATTTGACATTCTGAAATTCACTCAAAAATGCTGCCAAACTGTTGCAAACGATCCCCTGAAAGCTTTTTCGGTGGAAACAGATGGGTTTTTATCATCGGAAACAGAATTAGCCCTCGACGTCTGAACAACTTTTTTTTGAAAAAACCCTAAGCCGCGCGGTCACAATTTCACCAAAAATCTGACATTCTGAAATTCACTCAAAAATGCTGCCAAACTGTTGCAAACGATCCCCTGATAGGTTTTTCGGTGGAAACAGATAGGTTTTTATCATCGGAAACAGAATTAGCCCTCGACCTCTGAACAACTTTTTTTTGAAAAAACCCTAAGCCGCGCGGTCACCATTTCAGCAAAAATCTGACCTTCTGAAATTCACTCAAAAATGCTGCCAAACTGTTGCAAACGATCCCGTGAAAGCTTTTTCGGTGGAAACAGATGGGTTTTTATCATCGGAAACAGAATTAGCCCTCGACCTCTGAACAACTTTTTTTGGAAAAATCCCTAAGCCGCGCGGTCACAATTTCAGCAAAAATCTGACATTCTGAAATTCACTCAAAAATGCTGCCAAACTGTTGCAAACGATCCCCGGAAAGCTTTTTCGGTGGAAACAGATGGGTTTTTCTCATCGGAAACAGAATTAGCCCTCGACGTCTGAACAACTTTTTTTTGAAAAAACCCTAAGCCGCGCGGTCACAATTTCAGCAAAAATCTGAGATTCTGAAATTCACTCAAAAATGCTGCCAAACTGTTGCAAACGATCCCCTGAAAGGTTTTTCGGTGGAAACAGATAGGTTTTTATCATCGGAAACAGAATTAGCCCTCGACCTCTGAACAACTTTTTTTTGAAAAAACCCTAAACCGCGCGGTCACAATTTCTGCAAAAATCTGACATTCTGAAATTCACTCAAAAATGCTGCCAAACTGTTGCAAACAATCCCCTGAAAGCTTTTTCGGTGGAAACAGATGGGTTTTTATCATCGGAAACAGAATTAGCCCTCGACGTCTGAACAACTTTTTTTTGAAAAAACCCTAAGCCGCGCGGTCACAATTTCAGCAAAAATCTGACATTCTGAAATTCACTCAAAAATGCTGCCAAACACTTGCAAACAATCCCCTGAAAGCTTTTTCGGTGGAAACAGATGGGTTTTTATCATCGGAAACAGAATTAGCCCTCGACCTCTGAACAACTTTTTTTGGAAAAATCCCTAAGCCGCGCGGTCACAATTTCAGCAAAAATCTGACATTCTGAAATTCACTCAAAAATGCTGCCAAACTGTTGCAAACGATCCCCTGAAAGGTTTTTCGGTGGAAACAGATAGGTTTTTATCATCGGAAACAGAATTAGCCCTCGACCTCTGAACAACTTTTTTTTTGAAAAAACCCTAAGCCGCGCGGTCACAATTTCTGCAAAAATCTGACATTCTGAAATTCACTCAAAAATGCTGCCAAACTGTTGCAAACGATCCCCTGAAAGCTTTTTCGGTGGAAACAGATGGGTTTTTATCATCGGAAACAGAATTAGCCCTCGACGTCTGAACAACTTTTTTTTGAAAAAACCCTAAGCCGCGCGGTCACAATTTCATCAAAAATCTGACATTCTGAAATTCACTCAAAAATGCTGCCAAACTGTTGCAAACGATCCCCTGAAAGGTTTTTCGGTGGAAACAGATGGGTTTTTATCATCGGAAACAGAATTAGCCCTCGACCTCTGAACAACTTTTTTTTGAAAAAACCCTAAGCCGCGCGGTCACAATTTCAGCAAAAATCTGACATTCTGAAATTCACTCAAAAATGCTGCCAAACACTTGCAAACGATCCCCTGAAAGCTTTTTCGGTGGAAACAGATGGGTTTTTATCATCGGAAACAGAATTAGCCCTCGACCTCTGAACAACTTTTTTTTGAAAAATCCCTAAGCCGCGCGGTCACAATTTCAGCAAAAATCTGACATTCTGAAATTCACTCAAAAATGCTGCCAAACTGTTGCAAACGATCCCGTGAAAGCTTTTTCGGTGGAAACAGATGGATTTTTATCATCGGAAACAGAATTAGCCCTCGACCTCTGAACAACTTTTTTTTGAAAAAACCCTAAGCCGCGCGGTCACAATTTCAGCAAAAATCTGACATTCTGAAATTCACTCAAAAATGCTGCCAAACTGTTGCAAACGATCCCGTGAAAGCTTTTTCGGTGGAAACAGATGGGTTTTTATCATCGGAAACAGAATTAGCCCTCGACCTCTGAACAACTTTTTTTTGAAAAATCCCTAAGCCGCGCGGTCACAATTTCTGCAAAAATATGACGTTCTGAAATTCACTCAAAAATGCTGCCAAACTGTTGCAAACGATCCCCTGAAAGCTTTTTCGGTGGAAACAGATGGGTTTTTCTCATCGGAAACAGAATTAGCCCTCGACGTCTGAACAACTTTTTTTTGAAAAAACCCTAAGCCGCGCGGTCACAATTTCAGCAAAAATCTGAGATTCTGAAATTCACTCAAAAATGCTGCCAAACTGTTGCAAACGATCCCCTGAAAGGTTTTTCGGTGGAAACAGATAGGTTTTTATCATCGGAAACAGAATTAGCCCTCGACCTCTGAACAAATTTTTTTCTGAAAAAACCCTAAACCGCGCGGTCACAATTTCTGCAAAAATCTGACATTCTGAAATTCACTCAAAAATGCTGCCAAACTGTTGCAAACGATCCCCTGAAAGCTTTTTCGGTGGAAACAGATGGGTTTTTATCATCGGAAACAGAATTAGCCCTCGACGTCTGAACAACTTTTTTTTGAAAAAACCCTAAGCCGCGCGGTCACAATTTCACCAAAAATCTGACATTCTGAAATTCACTCAAAAATGCTGCCAAACTGTTGCAAACGATCCCCTGATAGGTTTTTTGGTGGAAACAGATAGGTTTTTATCATCGGAAACAGAATTAGCCCTCGACCTCTGAACAACTTTTTTTTGAAAAAACCCTAAGCCGCGCGGTCACCATTTCAGCAAAAATCTGACCTTCTGAAATTCACTCAAAAATGCTGCCAAACTGTTGCAAACGATCCCGTGAAAGCTTTTTCGGTGGAAACAGATGGGTTTTTATCATCGGAAACAGAATTAGCCCTCGACGTCTGAACAACTTTTTTTTGAAAAAACCCTAAGCCGCGCGGTCACAATTTCAGCAAAAATCTGAGATTCTGAAATTCACTCAAAAATGCTGCCAAACTGTTGCAAACGATCCCCTGAAAGGTTTTTCGGTGGAAACAGATAGGTTTTTATCATCGGAAACAGAATTAGCCCTCGACCTCTGAACAACTTTTTTTTGAAAAAACCCTAAACCGCGCGGTCACAATTTCTGCAAAAATCTGACATTCTGAAATTCACTCAAAAATGCTGCCAAACTGTTGCAAACGATCCCCTGAAAGGTTTTTCGGTGGAAACAGATAGGTTTTTATCATCGGAAACAGAATTAGCCCTCGACGTCTGAACAACTTTTTTTTGAAAAAACCCTAAGCCGCGCGGTCACAATTTCAGCAAAAATCTGAGATTCTGAAATTCACTCAAAAATGCTGCCAAACTGTTGCAAACGATCGCCTGAAAGCTTTTTCGGTGGAAACAGATGGGTTTTTATCATCGGAAACAGAATTAGCCCTCGACCTCTGAACAACTTTTTTTTGAAAAAACCCTAAGCCGCGCGGTCACAATTTCAGCAAAAATCTGACATTCTGAAATTCACTCAAAAATGCTGCCAAACTGTTGCAAACGATCCCCTGAAAGCTTTTTCGGTGGAAACAGATGGGTTTTTATCATCGGAAACAGAATTAGCCCTCGACGTCTGAACAACTTTTTTTTGAAAAAACCCTAAGCCGCGCGGTCACAATTTCACCAAAAATCTGACATTCTGAAATTCACTCAAAAATGCTGCCAAACTGTTGCAAACGATCCCCTGATAGGTTTTTTGGTGGAAACAGATAGGTTTTTATCATCGGAAACAGAATTAGCCCTCGACCTCTGAACAACTTTTTTTTGAAAAAACCCTAAGCCGCGCGGTCACC
The DNA here is from genome assembly GCF_964188305.1 of Podarcis bocagei. NCBI lineage: Eukaryota > Metazoa > Chordata > Lepidosauria > Squamata > Lacertidae > Podarcis > Podarcis bocagei. Next base: position 14,797,156 of record NC_138130.1, read on the forward strand.
ATTTCAGCAAAAATCTGACCTTCTGAAATTCACTCAAAAATGCTGCCAAACTGTTGCAAACGATCCCGTGAAAGCTTTTTCGGTGGAAACAGATGGGTTTTTCTCATCGGAAACAGAATTAGCCCTCGACGTCTGAACAACTTTTTTTTGAAAAAACCCTAAGCCGCGCGGTCACAATTTCAGCAAAAATCTGAGATTCTGAAATTCACTCAAAAATGCTGCCAAACTGTTGCAAACGATCCCCTGAAAGGTTTTTCGGTGGAAACAGATAGGTTTTTATCATCGGAAACAGAATTAGCCCTCGACCTCTGAACAACTTTTTTTTGAAAAAACCCTAAACCGCGCGGTCACAATTTCTGCAAAAATCTGACATTCTGAAATTCACTCAAAAATGCTGCCAAACTGTTGCAAACGATCCCCTGAAAGGTTTTTCGGTGGAAACAGATAGGTTTTTATCATCGGAAACAGAATTAGCCCTCGACGTCTGAACAACTTTTTTTTGAAAAAACCCTAAGCCGCGCGGTCACAATTTCAGCAAAAATCTGAGATTCTGAAATTCACTCAAAAATGCTGCCAAACTGTTGCAAACGATCGCCTGAAAGCTTTTTCGGTGGAAACAGATGGGTTTTTATCATCGGAAACAGAATTAGCCCTCGACCTCTGAACAACTTTTTTTTGAAAAAACCCTAAGCCGCGCGGTCACAATTTCAGCAAAAATCTGACATTATGAAATTCACTCAAAAATGCTGCCAAACTGTTGCAAACAATCCCCTGAAAGCTTTTTCGGTGGAAACAGATGGGTTTTTATCATCGGAAACAGAATTAGCCCTCGACCTCTGAACAACTTTTTTTTGAAAAATCCCTAAGCCGCGCGGTCACCATTTCAGCAAAAATCTGACATTCTGAAATTCACTCAAAAATGCTGCCAAACTGTTGCAAACGATCCCCGGAAAGCTTTTTCGGTGGAAACAGATGGGTTTTTATCATCGGAAACAGAATTAGCCCTCGACCTCTGAACAACTTTTTTTTGAAAAAACCCTAAGCCGCGCGGTCACAATTTCTGCAAAAATCTGACATTCTGAAATTCACTCAAAAATGCTGCCAAACTGTTGCAAACGATCCCCTGAAAGCTTTTTCGGTGGAAACAGATGGGTTTTTATCATCGGAAACAGAATTAGCCCTCGACGTCTGAACAACTTTTTTTTGAAAAAACCCTAAGCCGCGCGGTCACAATTTCATCAAAAATCTGAGATTCTGAAATTCACTCAAAAATGCTGCCAAACTGTTGCAAACGATCCCCTGAAAGCTTTTTCGGTGGAAACAGATGGGTTTTTATCATCGGAAACAGAATTAGCCCTTGACCTCTGAACAACTTTTTTTTGAAAAAACCCTAAGCCGCGCGGCCACCATTTCAGCAAAAATCTGACCTTCTGAAATTCACTCAAAAATGCTGCCAAACTGTTGCAAACGATCCCGTGAAAGCTTTTTCGGTGGAAACAGATGGGTTTTTATCATCGGAAACAGAATCTGCCCTCGACCTCTGAACAACTTTTTTTTGAAAAATCCCTAAGCCGCGCGGTCACAATTTCAGCAAAAATCTGACATTCTGAAATTCACTCAAAAATGCTGCCAAACTGTTGCAAACGATCCCCTGAAAGGTTTTTCGGTGAAAACAGATAGGTTTTTATCATCGGAAACAGAATTAGCCCTCGACCTCTGAACAACTTTTTTTTTGAAAAAACCCTAAGCCGCGCGGTCACAATTTCTGCAAAAATCTGACATTCTGAAATTCACTCAAAAATGCTGCCAAACTGTTGCAAACGATCCCGTGAAAGCTTTTTCGGTGGAAACAGATGGGTTTTTATCATCGGAAACAGAATTAGCCCTCGACCTCTGAACAACTTTTTTTTGAAAAAACCCTAAGCCGCGCGGTCACAATTTCTGCAAAAATCTGACATTCTGAAATTCACTCAAAAATGCTGCCAAACTGTTGCAAACGATCGTCTGAAAGGTTTTTCGGTGGAAACAGATATGTTTTTATCATCGGAAACAGAATTAGCCCTCGACCTCTGAACAACTTTTTTTTGAAAAAACCCTAAGCCGCGCGGTCACCATTTCAGCAAAAATCTGACCTTCTGAAATTCACTCAAAAATGCTGCCAAACTGTTGCAAACGATCCCGTGAAAGCTTTTTCGGTGGAAACAGATGGGTTTTTATCATCGGAAACAGAATTAGCCCTCGACCTCTGAACAACTTTTTTTTGAAAAATCCCTAAGCCGCGCGGTCACAATTTCTGCAAAAATATGACATTCTGAAATTCACTCAAAAATGCTGCCAAACTGTTGCAAACGATCCCCTGAAAGCTTTTTCGGTGGAAACAGATGGGTTTTTCTCATCGGAAACAGAATTAGCCCTCGACGTCTGAACAACTTTTTTTTGAAAAAACCCTAAGCCGCGCGGTCACAATTTCAGCAAAAATCTGAGATTCTGAAATTCACTCAAAAATGCTGCCAAACTGTTGCAAACGATCCCCTGAAAGGTTTTTCGGTGGAAACAGATAGGTTTTTATCATCGGAAACAGAATTAGCCCTCGACCTCTGAACAAATTTTTTTCTGAAAAAACCCTAAACCGCGCGGTCACAATTTCTGCAAAAATCTGACATTCTGAAATTCACTCAAAAATGCTGCCAAACTGTTGCAAACGATCCCCTGAAAGCTTTTTCGGTGGAAACAGATGGGTTTTTATCATCGGAAACAGAATTAGCCCTCGACGTCTGAACAACTTTTTTTTGAAAAAACCCTAAGCCGCGCGGTCACAATTTCACCAAAAATCTGACATTCTGAAATTCACTCAAAAATGCTGCCAAACTGTTGCAAACGATCCCCTGATAGGTTTTTCGGTGGAAACAGATAGGTTTTTATCATCGGAAACAGAATTAGCCCTCGACCTCTGAACAACTTTTTTTTGAAAAAACCCTAAGCCGCGCGGTCACCATTTCAGCAAAAATCTGACCTTCTGAAATTCACTCAAAAATGCTGCCAAACTGTTGCAAACGATCCCGTGAAAGCTTTTTCGGTGGAAACAGATGGGTTTTTATCATCGGAAACAGAATTAGCCCTCGACCTCTGAACAACTTTTTTTGGAAAAATCCCTAAGCCGCGCGGTCACAATTTCAGCAAAAATCTGACATTCTGAAATTCACTCAAAAATGCTGCCAAACTGTTGCAAACGATCCCCGGAAAGCTTTTTCGGTGGAAACAGATGGGTTTTTCTCATCGGAAACAGAATTAGCCCTCGACGTCTGAACAACTTTTTTTTGAAAAAACCCTAAGCCGCGCGGTCACAATTTCAGCAAAAATCTGAGATTCTGAAATTCACTCAAAAATGCTGCCAAACTGTTGCAAACGATCCCCTGAAAGGTTTTTCGGTGGAAACAGATAGGTTTTTATCATCGGAAACAGAATTAGCCCTCGACCTCTGAACAACTTTTTTTTGAAAAAACCCTAAACCGCGCGGTCACAATTTCTGCAAAAATCTGACATTCTGAAATTCACTCAAAAATGCTGCCAAACTGTTGCAAACGATCCCCTGAAAGCTTTTTCGGTGGAAACAGATGGGTTTTTATCATCGGAAACAGAATTAGCCCTCGACGTCTGAACAACTTTTTTTTGAAAAAACCCTAAGCCGCGCGGTCACAATTTGATCAAAAATCTGACATTCTGAAATTCACTCAAAAATGCTGCCAAACTGTTGCAAACGATCCCCTGAAAGGTTTTTCGGTGGAAACAGATGGGTTTTTATCATCGGAAACAGAATTAGCCCTCGACCTCTGAACAACTTTTTTTTGAAAAAACCCTAAGCCGCGCGGTCACAATTTCAGCAAAAATCTGACATTCTGAAATTCACTCAAAAATGCTGCCAAACACTTGCAAACAATCCCCTGAAAGCTTTTTCGGTGGAAACAGATGGGTTTTTATCATCGGAAACAGAATTAGCCCTCGACCTCTGAACAACTTTTTTTGGAAAAATCCCTAAGCCGCGCGGTCACAATTTCAGCAAAAATCTGACATTCTGAAATTCACTCAAAAATGCTGCCAAACTGTTGCAAACGATCCCCTGAAAGCTTTTTCGGTGGAAACAGATGGGTTTTTATCATCGGAAACAGAACTAGCCCACGACGTCTGAACAACTTTTTTTTGAAAAAACCCTAAGCCGCGCGGTCACAATTTCAGCAAAAATCTGACATTCTGAAATTCACTCAAAAATGCTGCCAAACTGTTGCAAACGATCCCCTGATAGGTTTTTCGGTGGAAACAGATAGGTTTTTATCATCGGAAACAGAATTAGCCCTCGACCTCTGAACAACTTTTTTTTGAAAAAACCCTAAGCCGCGCGGTCACAATTTCAGCAAAAATCTGACCTTCTGAAATTCACTCAAAAATGCTGCCAAACTGTTGCAAACGATCCCGTGAAAGCTTTTTCGGTGGAAACAGATGGGTTTTTATCATCGGAAACAGAATCTGCCCTCGACCTCTGAACAACTTTTTTTTGAAAAATCCCTAAGCCGCGCGGTCACAATTTCAGCAAAAATCTGACATTCTGAAATTCACTCAAAAATGCTGCCAAACTGTTGCAAACGATCCCCTGAAAGGTTTTTCGGTGAAAACAGATAGGTTTTTATCATCGGAAACAGAATTAGCCCTCGACCTCTGAACAACTTTTTTTTTGAAAAAACCCTAAGCCGCGCGGTCACAATTTCTGCAAAAATCTGACATTCTGAAATTCACTCAAAAATGCTGCCAAACTGTTGCAAACGATCCCCTGAAAGCTTTTTCGGTGGAAACAGATGGGTTTTTATCATCGGAAACAGAATTAGCCCTCGACGTCTGAACAACTTTTTTTTGAAAAAACCCTAAGCCGCGCGGTCACAATTTCATCAAAAATCTGACATTCTGAAATTCACTCAAAAATGCTGCCAAACTGTTGCAAACGATCCCCTGAAAGGTTTTTCGGTGGAAACAGATAGGTTTTTATCATCGGAAACAGAATTAGCCCTCGACCTCTGAACAACTTTTTTTTGAAAAAACCCTAAGCCGCGCGGTCACAATTTCAGCAAAAATCTGACATTCTGAAATTCACTCAAAAATGCTGCCAAACACTTGCAAACAATCCCCTGAAAGCTTTTTCGGTGGAAACAGATGGGTTTTTATCATCGGAAACAGAATTAGCCCTCGACCTCTGAACAACTTTTTTTTGAAAAATCCCTAAGCCGCGCGGTCACAATTTCAGCAAAAATCTGACATTCTGAAATTCACTCAAAAATGCTGCCAAACTGTTGCAAACGATCCCGTGAAAGCTTTTTCGGTGGAAACAGATGGATTTTTATCATCGGAAACAGAATTAGCCCTCGACCTCTGAACAACTTTTTTTTGAAAAAACCCTAAGCCGCGCGGTCACAATTTCAGCAAAAATCTGACATTCTGAAATTCACTCAAAAATGCTGCCAAACTGTTGCAAACGATCCCCTGATAGGTTTTTCGGTGGAAACAGATAGGTTTTTATCATCGGAAACAGAATTAGCCCTCGACCTCCGAACAACTTTTTTTTGAAAAAACCCTAAGCCGCGCGGTCACAATATCTGCAAAAATCTGACCTTCTGAAATTCACTCAAAAATGCTGCCAAACTGTTGCAAACGATCCCCGGAAAGCTTTTTCGGTGGAAACAGATGGGTTTTTATCATCGGAAACAGAATTAGCCCTCGACGTCTGAACAACTTTTTTTTGAAAAAAACGTAAGCCGCGCGGTCACAATTTCAGCAAAAATCTGAGATTCTGAAATTCACTCAAAAATGCTGCCAAACTGTTGCAAACGATCCCCTGAAAGGTTTTTCGGTGGAAACAGATAGGTTTTTATCATCGGAAACAGAATTAGCCCTCGACCTCTGAACAACTTTTTTTTGAAAAAACCCTAAACCGCGCGGTCACAATTTCATCAAAAATCTGACATTCTGAAATTCACTCAAAAATGCTGCCAAACTGTTGCAAACGATCCCCTGAAAGCTTTTTCGGTGGAAACAGATGGGTTTTTATCATCGGAAACAGAATTAGCCCTCGACCTCTGAACAACTTTTTTTTGAAAAATCCCTAAGCCGCGCGGTCACAATTTCAGCAAAAATCTGACATTCTGAAATTCACTCAAAAATGCTGCCAAACTGTTGCAAACGATCCCGTGAAAGCTTTTTCGGTGGAAACAGATGGGTTTTTATCATCGGAAACAGAATTAGCCCTCGACCTCTGAACAACTTTTTTTTGAAAAAACCCTAAGCCGCGCGGTCACAATTTCAGCAAAAATCTGACATTCTGAAATTCACTCAAAAATGCTGCCAAACTGTTGCAAACGATCCCCGGAAAGCTTTTTCGGTGGAAACAGATGGGTTTTTATCATCGGAAACAGAATTAGCCCTCGACGTCTGAACAACTTTTTTTTGAAAAAACCCTAAGCCGCGCGGTCACAATTTCAGCAAAAATCTGAGATTCTGAAATTCACTCAAAAATGCTGCCAAACTGTTGCAAACGATCCCCTGAAAGGTTTTTCGGTGGAAACAGATAGGTTTTTATCATCGGAAACAGAATTAGCCCTCGACCTCTGAACAACTTTTTTTTGAAAAAACCCTAAACCGCGCGGTCACAATTTCTGCAAAAATCTGACATTCTGAAATTCACTCAAAAATGCTGCCAAACTGTTGCAAACGATCCCCTGAAAGCTTTTTCGGTGGAAACAGATGGGTTTTTATCATCGGAAACAGAATTAGCCCTCGACGTCTGAACAACTTTTTTTTGAAAAAACCCTAAGCCGCGCGGTCACAATTTCATCAAAAATCTGACATTCTGAAATTCACTCAAAAATGCTGCCAAACTGTTGCAAACGATCCCCTGAAAGGTTTTTCGGTGGAAACAGATGGGTTTTTATCATCGGAAACAGAATTAGCCCTCGACCTCTGAACAACTTTTTTTTGAAAAAACCCTAAGCCGCGCGGTCACAATTTCTGCAAAAATCTGACATTCTGAAATTCACTCAAAAATGCTGCAAAACTGTTGCAAACGATCGTCTGAAAGGTTTTTCGGTGGAAACAGATATGTTTTTATCATCGGAAACAGAATTAGCCCTCGACCTCTGAACAACTTTTTTTTGAAAAAACCCTAAGCCGCGCGGTCACCATTTCAGCAAAAATCTGACATTCTGAAATTCATTCAAAAATGCTGCCAAACTGTTGCAAACGATCCCCGGAAAGCTTTTTCGGTGGAAACAGATGGGTTTTTATCATCGGAAACAGAATTAGCCCTCGACCTCTGAACAACTTTTTTTTGAAAAAACCCTAAACCGCGCGGTCACAATTTCTGCAAAAATCTGACATTCTGAAATTCACTCAAAAATGCTGCAAAACTGTTGCAAACGATCGTCTGAAAGGTTTTTCGGTGGAAACAGATATGTTTTTATCATCGGAAACAGAATTAGCCCTCGACCTCTGAACAACTTTTTTTTGAAAAAACCCTAAGCCGCGCGGTCACCATTTCAGCAAAAATCTGACATTCTGAAATTCATTCAAAAATGCTGCCAAACTGTTGCAAACGATCCCCGGAAAGCTTTTTCGGTGGAAACAGATGGGTTTTTATCATCGGAAACAGAATTAGCCCTCGACGTCTGAACAACTTTTTTTTGAAAAAACCCTAAGCCGCGCGGTCACAATTTCAGCAAAAATCTGAGATTCTGAAATTCACTCAAAAATGCTGCCAAACTGTTGCAAACGATCCCCTGAAAGGTTTTTCGGTGGAAACAGATAGGTTTTTATCATCGGAAACAGAATTAGCCCTCGACCTCTGAACAACTTTTTTTTGAAAAAACCCTAAACCGCGCGGTCACAATTTCATCAAAAATCTGACATTCTGAAATTCACTCAAAAATGCTGCCAAACTGTTGCAAACGATCCCCTGAAAGGTTTTTCGGTGGAAACAGATGGGTTTTTATCATCGGAAACAGAATTAGCCCTCGACCTCTGAACAACTTTTTTTTGAAAAAACCCTAAGCCGCGCGGTCACAATTTCAGCAAAAATCTGACATTCTGAAATTCACTCAAAAATGCTGCCAAACACTTGCAAACAATCCCCTGAAAGCTTTTTCGGTGGAAACAGATGGGTTTTTATCATCGGAAACAGAATTAGCCCTCGACCTCTGAACAACTTTTTTTTGAAAAATCCCTAAGCCGCGCGGTCACAATTTCAGCAAAAATCTGACATTCTGAAATTCACTCAAAAATGCTGCCAAACTGTTGCAAACGATCCTGTGAAAGCTTTTTCGGTGGAAACAGATGGGTTTTTATCATCGGAAACAGAATTAGCCCTCGACCTCTGAACAACTTTTTTTTGAAAAAACCCTAAGCCGCGCGGTCACAATTTCAGCAAAAATCTGACATTCTGAAATTCACTCAAAAATGCTGCCAAACTGTTGCAAACGATCCCCTGATAGGTTTTTCGGTGGAAACAGATAGGTTTTTATCATCGGAAACAGAATTAGCCCTCGACCTCTGAACAACTTTTTTTTAAAAAAAACCCTACGCCGCGCGGTCACAATTTCTGCAAAAATCTGACATTCTGAAATTCACTCAAAAATGCTGCCAAACTGTTGCAAACGATCCCCTGAAAGGTTTTTCGGTGGAAACAGATGGGTTTTTATCATCGGAAACAGAATTAGCCCTCGACGTCTGAACAACTTTTTTTTGAAAAAACCCTAAGCCGCGCGGTCACAATTTCAGCAAAAATCTGAGATTCTGAAATTCACTCAAAAATGCTGCCAAACTGTTGCAAACGATCCCCTGAAAGCTTTTTCGGTGGAAACAGATGGGTTTTTATCATCGGAAACAGAATTAGCCCTCGACCTCTGAACAACTTTTTTTTGAAAAAACCCTAAGCCGCGCGGTCACAATTTCAGCAAAAATCTGACATTATGAAATTCACTCAAAAATGCTGCCAAACTGTTGCAAACGATCCCCTGAAAGCTTTTTCGGTGGAAACAGATGGGTTTTTATCATCGGAAACAGAATTAGCCCTTGACCTCTGAACAACTTTTTTTTGAAAAAACCCTAAGCCGCGCGGCCACCATTTCAGCAAAAATCTGACCTTCTGAAATTCACTCAAAAATGCTGCCAAACTGTTGCAAACGATCCCGTGAAAGCTTTTTCGGTGGAAACAGATGGGTTTTTATCATCGGAAACAGAATCTGCCCTCGACCTCTGAACAACTTTTTTTTTGAAAAATCCCTAAGCCGCGCGGTCACAATTTCATCAAAAATCTGACATTCTGAAATTCACTCAAAAATGCTGCCAAACTGTTGCAAACGATCCCCTGAAAGGTTTTTCGGTGGAAACAGATGGGTTTTTATCATCGGAAACAGAATTAGCCCTCGACCTCTGAACAACTTTTTTTGAAAAAACCCTAAGCCGCGCGGTCACAATTTCAGCAAAAATCTGACATTCTGAAATTCACTCAAAAATGCTGCCAAACACTTGCAAACAATCCCCTGAAAGCTTTTTCGGTGGAAACAGATGGGTTTTTATCATCGGAAACAGAATTAGCCCTCGACCTCTGAACAACTTTTTTTTGAAAAATCCCTAAGCCGCGCGGTCACAATATCTGCAAAAATCTGACATTCTGAAATTCACTCAAAAATGCTGCCAAACTGTTGCGAACGATCGTCTGAAAGGTTTTTCGGTGGAAACAGATATGTTTTTATCATCGGAAACAGAATTAGCCCTCGACCTCTGAACAACTTTTTTTTGAAAAAACCCTAAGCCGCGCGGTCACCATTTCAGCAAAAATCTGACCTTCTGAAATTCACTCAAAAATGCTGCCAAACTGTTGCAAACGATCCCCGGAAAGCTTTTTCGGTGGAAACAGATGGGTTTTTATCATCGGAAACAGAATTAGCCCTCGACGTCTGAACAACTTTTTTTTGAAAAAAACCTAAGCCGCGCGGTCACAATTTCAGCAAAAATCTGAGATTCTGAAATTCACTCAAAAATGCTGCCAAACTGTTGCAAACGATCCCCTGAAAGGTTTTTCGGTGGAAACAGATAGGTTTTTATCATCGGAAACAGAATTAGCCCTCGACCTCTGAACAACTTTTTTTTGAAAAAACCCTAAACCGCGCGGTCACAATTTCATCAAAAATCTGACATTCTGAAATTCACTCAAAAATGCTGCCAAACTGTTGCAAACGATCCCCTGAAAGCTTTTTCGGTGGAAACAGATGGGTTTTTATCATCGGAAACAGAATTAGCCCTCGACCTCTGAACAACTTTTTTTTGAAAAATCCCTAAGCCGCGCGGTCACAATTTCAGCAAAAATCTGACATTCTGAAATTCACTCAAAAATGCTGCCAAACTGTTGCAAACGATCCCGTGAAAGCTTTTTCGGTGGAAACAGATGGGTTTTTATCATCGGAAACAGAATTAGCCCTCGACCTCTGAACAACTTTTTTTTGAAAAAACCCTAAGCCGCGCGGTCACAATTTCAGCAAAAATCTGACATTCTGAAATTCACTCAAAAATGCTGCCAAACTGTTGCAAACGATCCCCGGAAAGCTTTTTCGGTGGAAACAGATGGGTTTTTATCATCGGAAACAGAATTAGCCCTCGACGTCTGAACAACTTTTTTTTGAAAAAACCCTAAGCCGCGCGGTCACAATTTCAGCAAAAATCTGAGATTCTGAAATTCACTCAAAAATGCTGCCAAACTGTTGCAAACGATCCCCTGAAAGGTTTTTCGGTGGAAACAGATAGGTTTTTATCATCGGAAACAGAATTAGCCCTCGACCTCTGAACAACTTTTTTTTGAAAAAACCCTAAACCGCGCGGTCACAATTTCTGCAAAAATCTGACATTCTGAAATTCACTCAAAAATGCTGCCAAACTGTTGCAAACGATCCCCTGAAAGCTTTTTCGGTGGAAACAGATGGGTTTTTATCATCGGAAACAGAATTAGCCCTCGACGTCTGAACAACTTTTTTTTGAAAAAACCCTAAGCCGCGCGGTCACAATTTCATCAAAAATCTGACATTCTGAAATTCACTCAAAAATGCTGCCAAACTGTTGCAAACGATCCCCTGAAAGGTTTTTCGGTTGAAACAGATGGGTTTTTATCATCGGAAACAGAATTAGCCCTCGACCTCTGAACAACTTTTTTTTGAAAAAACCCTAAGCCGCGCGGTCACAATTTCTGCAAAAATCTGACATTCTGAAATTCACTCAAAAATGCTGCCAAACTGTTGCAAACGATCGTCTGAAAGGTTTTTCGGTGGAAACAGATATGTTTTTATCATCGGAAACAGAATAAGCCCTCGACCTCTGAACAACTTTTTTTTGAAAAAACCCTAAGCCGCGCGGTCACCATTTCAGCAAAAATCTGACCTTCTGAAATTCATTCAAAAATGCTGCCAAACTGTTGCAAACGATCTCCGGAAAGCTTTTTCGGTGGAAACAGATGGGTTTTTATCATCGGAAACAGAATTAGCCCTCGACGTCTGAACAACTTTTTTTGGAAAAAACCCTAAGCCGCGCGGCCACCATTTCAGCAAAAATCTGACCTTCTGAAATTCACTCAAAAATGCTGCCAAACTGTTGCAAACGATCCCGTGAAAGCTTTTTCGGTGGAAACAGATGGGTTTTTATCATCGGAAACAGAATCTGCCCTCGACCTCTGAACAACTTTTTTTTTGAAAAATCCCTAAGCCGCGCGGTCACAATTTCATCAAAAATCTGACATTCTGAAATTCACTCAAAAATGCTGCCAAACTGTTGCAAACGATCCCCTGAAAGGTTTTTCGGTGGAAACAGATGGGTTTTTATCATCGGAAACAGAATTAGTCCTCGACCTCTGAACAACTTTTTTTTGAAAAAACCCTAAGCCGCGCGGTCACAATTTCAGCAAAAATCTGACATTCTGAAATTCACTCAAAAATGCTACCAAACACTTGCAAACAATCCCCTGAAAGCTTTTTCGGTGGAAACAGATGGGTTTTTATCATCGGAAACAGAATTAGCCCTCGACCTCTGAACAACTTTTTTTTGAAAAATCCCTAAGCCGCGCGGTCACAATTTCAGCAAAAATCTGACATTCTGAAATTCACTCAAAAATGCTGCCAAACTGTTGCAAACGATCCCGTGAAAGCTTTTTCGGTGGAAACAGATGGGTTTTTATCATCGGAAACAGAATTAGCCCTCGACCTCTGAACAACTTTTTTTTGAAAAAACCCTAAGCCGCGCGGTCACAATTTCAGCAAAAATCTGACATTCTGAAATTCACTCAAAAATGCTGCCAAACTGTTGCAAACGATCCCCTGATAGGTTTTTCGGTGGAAACAGATGGGTTTTTATCATCGGAAACAGAATTAGCCCTCGACCTCTGAACAACTTTTTTTTGAAAAAACCCTAAGCCGCGCGGTCACAATTTCTGCAAAAATCTGACATTCTGAAATTCACTCAAAAATGCTGCCAAACTGTTGCAAACGATCGTCTGAAAGGTTTTTCGGTGGAAACAGATATGTTTTTATCATCGGAAACAGAATTAGCCCTCGACCTCTGAACAACTTTTTTTTGAAAAAAACCCTAAGCCGCGCGGTCACCATTTCAGCAAAAATCTGACCTTCTGAAATTCACTCAAAAATGCTGCCAAACTGTTGCAAACGATCCCCGGAAAGCTTTTTCGGTGGAAACAGATGGGTTTTTATCATCGGAAACAGAATTAGCCCTCGACGTCTGAACAACTTTTTTTTGAAAAAAACCTAAGCCGCGCGGTCACAATTTCAGCAAAAATCTGAGATTCTGAAATTCACTCAAAAATGCTGCCAAACTGTTGCAAACGATCCCCTGAAAGGTTTTTCGGTGGAAACAGATAGGTTTTTATCATCGGAAACAGAATTAGCCCTCGACCTCTGAACAACTTTTTTTTGAAAAAACCCTAAACCGCGCGGTCACAATTTCATCAAAAATCTGACATTCTGAAATTCACTCAAAAATGCTGCCAAACTGTTGCAAACGATCCCCTGAAAGCTTTTTCGGTGGAAACAGATGGGTTTTTATCATCGGAAACAGAATTAGCCCTCGACCTCTGAACAACTTTTTTTTGAAAAATCCCTAAGCCGCGCGGTCACAATTTCAGCAAAAATCTGACATTCTGAAATTCACTCAAAAATGCTGCCAAACTGTTGCAAACGATCCCCTGAAAGCTTTTTCGGTGGAAACAGATGGGTCTTTATCATCGGAAACAGAATTAGCCCTCGACGTCTGAACAACTTTTTTTTGAAAAAACCCTAAGCCGCGCGGTCACAATTTCATCAAAAATCTGACATTCTGAAATTCACTCAAAAATGCTGCCAAACTGTTGCAAACGATCCCCGGAAAGCTTTTTCGGTGGAAACAGATGGGTTTTTATCATCGGAAACAGAATTAGCCCTCGACGTCTGAACAACTTTTTTTTGAAAAAACCCTAAGCCGCGCGGTCACAATTTCTGCAAAAATCTGACATTCTGAAATTCACTCAAAAATGCTGCAAAACTGTTGCAAACGATCGTCTGAAAGGTTTTTCGGTGGAAACAGATATGTTTTTATCATCGGAAACAGAATTAGCCCTCGACCTCTGAACAACTTTTTTTTGAAAAAACCCTAAGCCGCGCGGTCACCATTTCAGCAAAAATCTGACCTTCTGAAATTCATTCAAAAATGCTGCCAAACTGTTGCAAACGATCCCCGGAAAGCTTTTTCGGTGGAAACAGATGGGTTTTTATCATCGGAAACAGAATTAGCCCTCGACGTCTGAACAACTTTTTTTTGAAAAAACCCTAAGCCGCGCGGTCACAATTTCAGCAAAAATCTGAGATTCTGAAATTCACTCAAAAATGCTGCCAAACTGTTGCAAACGATCCCCTGAAAGGTTTTTCGGTGGAAACAGATAGGTTTTTATCATCGGAAACAGAATTAGCCCTCGACCTCTGAACAACTTTTTTTTGAAAAAACCCTAAACCGCGCGGTCACAATTTCAGCAAAAATCTGACATTCTGAAATTCACTCAAAAATGCTGCCAAACTGTTGCAAACGATCCCCTGAAAGGTTTTTCGGTGGAAACAGATGGGTTTTTATCATCGGAAACAGAATTAGCCCTCGACCTCTGAACAACTTTTTTTTGAAAAAACCCTAAGCCGCGCGGTCACAATTTCAGCAAAAATCTGACATTCTGAAATTCACTCAAAAATGCTGCCAAACACTTGCAAACAATCCCCTGAAAGCTTTTTCGGTGGAAACAGATGGGTTTTTATCATCGGAAACAGAATTAGCCCTCGACCTCTGAACAACTTTTTTTTGAAAAATCCCTAAGCCGCGCGGTCACAATTTCAGCAAAAATCTGACATTCTGAAATTCACTCAAAAATGCTGCCAAACTGTTGCAAACGATCCTGTGAAAGCTTTTTCGGTGGAAACAGATGGGTTTTTATCATCGGAAACAGAATTAGCCCTCGACCTCTGAACAACTTTTTTTTGAAAAAACCCTAAGCCGCGCGGTCACAATTTCAGCAAAAATCTGACATTCTGAAATTCACTCAAAAATGCTGCCAAATTGTTGCAAACGATCCCCTGATAGGTTTTTCGGTGGAAACAGATAGGTTTTTATCATCGGAAACAGAATTAGCCCTCGACCTCTGAACAACTTTTTTTAAAAAAAACCCTACGCCGCGCGGTCACAATTTCTGCAAAAATCTGACATTCTGAAATTCACTCAAAAATGCTGCCAAACTGTTGCAAACGATCCCCTGAAAGCTTTTTCGGTGGAAACAGATGGGTTTTTATCATCGGAAACAGAATTAGCCCTCGACGTCTGAACAACTTTTTTTTGAAAAAACCCTAAGCCGCGCGGTCACAATTTCAGCAAAAATCTGAGATTCTGAAATTCACTCAAAAATGCTGCCAAACTGTTGCAAACGATCCCCTGAAAGCTTTTTCGGTGGAAACAGATGGGTTTTTATCATCGGAAACAGAATTAGCCCTCGACCTCTGAACAACTTTTTTTTGAAAAAACCCTAAGCCGCGCGGTCACAATTTCAGCAAAAATCTGACATTATGAAATTCACTCAAAAATGCTGCCAAACTGTTGCAAACGATCCCCTGAAAGCTTTTTCGGTGGAAACAGATGGGTTTTTATCATCGGAAACAGAATTAGCCCTTGACCTCTGAACAACTTTTTTTTGAAAAAACCCTAAGCCGCGCGGCCACCATTTCAGCAAAAATCTGACCTTCTGAAATTCACTCAAAAATGCTGCCAAACTGTTGCAAACGATCCCGTGAAAGCTTTTTCGGTGGAAACAGATGGGTTTTTATCATCGGAAACAGAATCTGCCCTCGACCTCTGAACAACTTTTTTTTTGAAAAATCCCTAAGCCGCGCGGTCACAATTTCATCAAAAATCTGACATTCTGAAATTCACTCAAAAATGCTGCCAAACTGTTGCAAACGATCCCCTGAAAGGTTTTTCGGTGGAAACAGATGGGTTTTTATCATCGGAAACAGAATTAGCCCTCGACCTCTGAACAACTTTTTTTTGAAAAAACCCTAAGCCGCGCGGTCACAATTTCAGCAAAAATCTGACATTCTGAAATTCACTCAAAAATGCTGCCAAACACTTGCAAACAATCCCCTGAAAGCTTTTTCGGTGGAAACAGATGGGTTTTTATCATCGGAAACAGAATTAGCCCTCGACCTCTGAACAACTTTTTTTTGAAAAATCCCTAAGCCGCGCGGTCACAATTTCAGCAAAAATCTGACATTCTGAAATTCACTCAAAAATGCTGCCAAACTGTTGCAAACGATCCCGTGAAAGCTTTTTCGGTGGAAACAGATGGGTTTTTATCATCGGAAACAGAATTAGCCCTCGACCTCTGAACAACTTTTTTTTGAAAAAACCCTAAGCCGCGCGGTCACAATTTCAGCAAAAATCTGACATTCTGAAATTCACTCAAAAATGCTGCCAAACTGTTGCAAACGATCCCCGGAAAGCTTTTTCGGTGGAAACAGATGGGTTTTTATCATCGGAAACAGAATTAGCCCTCGACGTCTGAACAACTTTTTTTTGAAAAAACCCTAAGCCGCGCAGTCACAATTTCAGCAAAAATCTGAGATTCTGAAATTCACTCAAAAATGCTGCCAAACTGTTGCAAACGATCCCCTGAAAGGTTTTTCGGTGGAAACAGATAGGTTTTTATCATCGGAAACAGAATTAGCCCTCGACCTCTGAACAACTTTTTTTTGAAAAAACCCTAAACCGCGCGGTCACAATTTCTGCAAAAATCTGACATTCTGAAATTCACTCAAAAATGCTGCCAAACTGTTGCAAACGATCCCCTGAAAGCTTTTTCGGTGGAAACAGATGGGTTTTTATCATCGGAAACAGAATTAGCCCTCGACGTCTGAACAACTTTTTTTTGAAAAAACCCTAAGCCGCGCGGTCACAATTTCATCAAAAATCTGACATTCTGAAATTCACTCAAAAATGCTGCCAAACTGTTGCAAACGATCCCCTGAAAGGTTTTTCGGTGGAAACAGATGGGTTTTTATCATCGGAAACAGAATTAGCCCTCGACCTCTGAACAACTTTTTTTTAAAAAACACTAAGCCGCGCGGTCACAATTTCTGCAAAAATCTGACATTCTGAAATTCACTCAAAAATGCTGCAAAACTGTTGCAAACGATCGTCTGAAAGGTTTTTCGGTGGAAACAGATATGTTTTTATCATCGGAAACAGAATTAGCCCTCGACCTCTGAACAACTTTTTTTTGAAAAAACCCTAAGCCGCGCGGTCACCATTTCAGCAAAAATCTGACCTTCTGAAATTCATTCAAAAATGCTGCCAAACTGTTGCAAACGATCCCCGGAAAGCTTTTTCGGTGGAAACAGATGGGTTTTTATCATCGGAAACAGAATTAGCCCTCGACGTCTGAACAACTTTTTTTTGAAAAAACCCTAAGCCGCGCGGTCACAATTTCAGCAAAAATCTGACATTCTGAAATTCACTCAAAAATGCTGCCAAACTGTTGCAAACGATCCCGTGAAAGCTTTTTCGGTGGAAACAGATGGGTTTTTATCATCGGAAACAGAATTAGCCCTCGACCTCTGAACAACTTTTTTTTGAAAAAACCCTAAGCCGCGCGGTCACAATTTCAGCAAAAATCTGACATTCTGAAATTCACTCAAAAATGCTGCCAAACTGTTGCAAACGATCCCCTGATAGGTTTTTCGGTGGAAACAGATGGGTTTTTATCATCGGAAACAGAATTAGCCCTCGACCTCTGAACAACTTTTTTTTGAAAAAACCCTAAGCCGCGCGGTCACAATTTCTGCAAAAATCTGACATTCTGAAATTCACTCAAAAATGCTGCCAAACTGTTGCAAACGATCGTCTGAAAGGTTTTTCGGTGGAAACAGATATGTTTTTATCATCGGAAACAGAATTAGCCCTCGACCTCTGAACAACTTTTTTTTGAAAAAAACCCTAAGCCGCGCGGTCACCATTTCAGCAAAAATCTGACCTTCTGAAATTCACTCAAAAATGCTGCCAAACTGTTGCAAACGATCCCCGGAAAGCTTTTTCGGTGGAAACAGATGGGTTTTTATCATCGGAAACAGAATTAGCCCTCGACGTCTGAACAACTTTTTTTTGAAAAAAACCTAAGCCGCGCGGTCACAATTTCAGCAAAAATCTGAGATTCTGAAATTCACTCAAAAATGCTGCCAAACTGTTGCAAACGATCCCCTGAAAGGTTTTTCGGTGGAAACAGATAGGTTTTTATCATCGGAAACAGAATTAGCCCTCGACCTCTGAACAACTTTTTTTTGAAAAAACCCTAAACCGCGCGGTCACAATTTCATCAAAAATCTGACATTCTGAAATTCACTCAAAAATGCTGCCAAACTGTTGCAAACGATCCCCTGAAAGCTTTTTCGGTGGAAACAGATGGGTTTTTATCATCGGAAACAGAATTAGCCCTCGACCTCTGAACAACTTTTTTTTGAAAAATCCCTAAGCCGCGCGGTCACAATTTCAGCAAAAATCTGACATTCTGAAATTCACTCAAAAATGCTGCCAAACTGTTGCAAACGATCCCCTGAAAGCTTTTTCGGTGGAAACAGATGGGTCTTTATCATCGGAAACAGAATTAGCCCTCGACGTCTGAACAACTTTTTTTTGAAAAAACCCTAAGCCGCGCGGTCACAATTTCATCAAAAATCTGACATTCTGAAATTCACTCAAAAATGCTGCCAAACTGTTGCAAACGATCCCCGGAAAGCTTTTTCGGTGGAAACAGATGGGTTTTTATCATCGGAAACAGAATTAGCCCTCGACGTCTGAACAACTTTTTTTTGAAAAAACCCTAAGCCGCGCGGTCACAATTTCTGCAAAAATCTGACATTCTGAAATTCACTCAAAAATGCTGCAAAACTGTTGCAAACGATCGTCTGAAAGGTTTTTCGGTGGAAACAGATATGTTTTTATCATCGGAAACAGAATTAGCCCTCGACCTCTGAACAACTTTTTTTTGAAAAAACCCTAAGCCGCGCGGTCACCATTTCAGCAAAAATCTGACCTTCTGAAATTCATTCAAAAATGCTGCCAAACTGTTGCAAACGATCCCCGGAAAGCTTTTTCGGTGGAAACAGATGGGTTTTTATCATCGGAAACAGAATTAGCCCTCGACGTCTGAACAACTTTTTTTTGAAAAAACCCTAAGCCGCGCGGTCACAATTTCAGCAAAAATCTGAGATTCTGAAATTCACTCAAAAATGCTGCCAAACTGTTGCAAACGATCCCCTGAAAGGTTTTTCGGTGGAAACAGATAGGTTTTTATCATCGGAAACAGAATTAGCCCTCGACCTCTGAACAACTTTTTTTTGAAAAAACCCTAAACCGCGCGGTCACAATTTCAGCAAAAATCTGACATTCTGAAATTCACTCAAAAATGCTGCCAAACTGTTGCAAACGATCCCCTGAAAGGTTTTTCGGTGGAAACAGATGGGTTTTTATCATCGGAAACAGAATTAGCCCTCGACCTCTGAACAACTTTTTTTTGAAAAAACCCTAAGCCGCGCGGTCACAATTTCAGCAAAAATCTGACATTCTGAAATTCACTCAAAAATGCTGCCAAACACTTGCAAACAATCCCCTGAAAGCTTTTTCGGTGGAAACAGATGGGTTTTTATCATCGGAAACAGAATTAGCCCTCGACCTCTGAACAACTTTTTTTTGAAAAATCCCTAAGCCGCGCGGTCACAATTTCAGCAAAAATCTGACATTCTGAAATTCACTCAAAAATGCTGCCAAACTGTTGCAAACGATCCTGTGAAAGCTTTTTCGGTGGAAACAGATGGGTTTTTATCATCGGAAACAGAATTAGCCCTCGACCTCTGAACAACTTTTTTTTGAAAAAACCCTAAGCCGCGCGGTCACAATTTCAGCAAAAATCTGACATTCTGAAATTCACTCAAAAATGCTGCCAAATTGTTGCAAACGATCCCCTGATAGGTTTTTCGGTGGAAACAGATAGGTTTTTATCATCGGAAACAGAATTAGCCCTCGACCTCTGAACAACTTTTTTTAAAAAAAACCCTACGCCGCGCGGTCACAATTTCTGCAAAAATCTGACATTCTGAAATTCACTCAAAAATGCTGCCAAACTGTTGCAAACAATCCCCTGAAAGCTTTTTCGGTGGAAACAGATGGGTTTTTATCATCGGAAACAGAATTAGCCCTCGACGTCTGAACAACTTTTTTTTGAAAAAACCCTAAGCCGCGCGGTCACAATTTCAGCAAAAATCTGAGATTCTGAAATTCACTCAAAAATGCTGCCAAACTGTTGCAAACGATCCCCTGAAAGCTTTTTCGGTGGAAACAGATGGGTTTTTATCATCGGAAACAGAATTAGCCCTCGACCTCTGAACAACTTTTTTTTGAAAAAACCCTAAGCCGCGCGGTCACAATTTCAGCAAAAATCTGACATTATGAAATTCACTCAAAAATGCTGCCAAACTGTTGCAAACGATCCCCTGAAAGCTTTTTCGGTGGAAACAGATGGGTTTTTATCATCGGAAACAGAATTAGCCCTTGACCTCTGAACAACTTTTTTTTGAAAAAACCCTAAGCCGCGCGGCCACCATTTCAGCAAAAATCTGACCTTCTGAAATTCACTCAAAAATGCTGCCAAACTGTTGCAAACGATCCCGTGAAAGCTTTTTCGGTGGAAACAGATGGGTTTTTATCATCGGAAACAGAATCTGCCCTCGACCTCTGAACAACTTTTTTTTTGAAAAATCCCTAAGCCGCGCGGTCACAATTTCATCAAAAATCTGACATTCTGAAATTCACTCAAAAATGCTGCCAAACTGTTGCAAACGATCCCCTGAAAGGTTTTTCGGTGGAAACAGATGGGTTTTTATCATCGGAAACAGAATTAGCCCTCGACCTCTGAACAACTTTTTTTTGAAAAAACCCTAAGCCGCGCGGTCACAATTTCAGCAAAAATCTGACATTCTGAAATTCACTCAAAAATGCTGCCAAACACTTGCAAACAATCCCCTGAAAGCTTTTTCGGTGGAAACAGATGGGTTTTTATCATCGGAAACAGAATTAGCCCTCGACCTCTGAACAACTTTTTTTTGAAAAATCCCTAAGCCGCGCGGTCACAATTTCAGCAAAAATCTGACATTCTGAAATTCACTCAAAAATGCTGCCAAACTGTTGCAAACGATCCCGTGAAAGCTTTTTCGGTGGAAACAGATGGGTTTTTATCATCGGAAACAGAATTAGCCCTCGACCTCTGAACAACTTTTTTTTGAAAAAACCCTAAGCCGCGCGGTCACAATTTCAGCAAAAATCTGACATTCTGAAATTCACTCAAAAATGCTGCCAAACTGTTGCAAACGATCCCCGGAAAGCTTTTTCGGTGGAAACAGATGGGTTTTTATCATCGGAAACAGAATTAGCCCTCGACGTCTGAACAACTTTTTTTTGAAAAAACCCTAAGCCGCGCAGTCACAATTTCAGCAAAAATCTGAGATTCTGAAATTCACTCAAAAATGCTGCCAAACTGTTGCAAACGATCCCCTGAAAGGTTTTTCGGTGGAAACAGATAGGTTTTTATCATCGGAAACAGAATTAGCCCTCGACCTCTGAACAACTTTTTTTTGAAAAAACCCTAAACCGCGCGGTCACAATTTCTGCAAAAATCTGACATTCTGAAATTCACTCAAAAATGCTGCCAAACTGTTGCAAACGATCCCCTGAAAGCTTTTTCGGTGGAAACAGATGGGTTTTTATCATCGGAAACAGAATTAGCCCTCGACGTCTGAACAACTTTTTTTTGAAAAAACCCTAAGCCGCGCGGTCACAATTTCATCAAAAATCTGACATTCTGAAATTCACTCAAAAATGCTGCCAAACTGTTGCAAACGATCCCCTGAAAGGTTTTTCGGTGGAAACAGATGGGTTTTTATCATCGGAAACAGAATTAGCCCTCGACCTCTGAACAACTTTTTTTTAAAAAACACTAAGCCGCGCGGTCACAATTTCTGCAAAAATCTGACATTCTGAAATTCACTCAAAAATGCTGCAAAACTGTTGCAAACGATCGTCTGAAAGGTTTTTCGGTGGAAACAGATATGTTTTTATCATCGGAAACAGAATTAGCCCTCGACCTCTGAACAACTTTTTTTTGAAAAAACCCTAAGCCGCGCGGTCACCATTTCAGCAAAAATCTGACCTTCTGAAATTCATTCAAAAATGCTGCCAAACTGTTGCAAACGATCCCCGGAAAGCTTTTTCGGTGGAAACAGATGGGTTTTTATCATCGGAAACAGAATTAGCCCTCGACGTCTGAACAACTTTTTTTTGAAAAAACCCTAAGCCGCGCGGTCACAATTTCAGCAAAAATCTGAGATTCTGAAATTCACTCAAAAATGCTGCCAAACTGTTGCAAACGATCCCCTGAAAGGTTTTTCGGTGGAAACAGATAGGTTTTTATCATCGGAAACAGAATTAGCCCTCGACCTCTGAACAACTTTTTTTTGAAAAAACCCTAAACCGCGCGGTCACAATTTCATCAAAAATCTGACATTCTGAAATTCACTCAAAAATGCTGCCAAACTGTTGCAAACGATCCCCTGAAAGGTTTTTCGGTGGAAACAGATGGGTTTTTATCATCGGAAACAGAATTAGCCCTCGACCTCTGAACAACTTTTTTTTGAAAAAACCCTAAGCCGCGCGGTCACAATTTCAGCAAAAATCTGACATTCTGAAATTCACTCAAAAATGCTGCCAAACACTTGCAAACAATCCCCTGAAAGCTTTTTCGGTGGAAACAGATGGGTTTTTATCATCGGAAACAGAATTAGCCCTCGACCTCTGAACAACTTTTTTTTGAAAAATCCCTAAGCCGCGCGGTCACAATTTCAGCAAAAATCTGACATTCTGAAATTCACTCAAAAATGCTGCCAAACTGTTGCAAACGATCCTGTGAAAGCTTTTTCGGTGGAAACAGATGGGTTTTTATCATCGGAAACAGAATTAGCCCTCGACCTCTGAACAACTTTTTTTTGACAAAACCCTAAGCCGCGCGGTCACAATTTCAGCAAAAATCTGACATTCTGAAATTCACTCAAAAATGCTGCCAAACTGTTGCAAACGATCCCCTGATAGGTTTTTCGGTGGAAACAGATAGGTTTTTATCATCGGAAACAGAATTAGCCCTCGACCTCTGAACAACTTTTTTTTAAAAAAACCCTACGCCGCGCGGTCACAATTTCTGCAAAAATCTGACATTCTGAAATTCACTCAAAAATGCTGCCAAACTGTTGCAAACGATCCCCTGAAAGCTTTTTCGGTGGAAACAGATGGGTTTTTATCATCGGAAACAGAATTAGCCCTCGACGTCTGAACAACTTTTTTTTGAAAAAACCCTAAGCCGCGCGGTCACAATTTCAGCAAAAATCTGAGATTCTGAAATTCACTCAAAAATGCTGCCAAACTGTTGCAAACGATCCCCTGAAAGCTTTTTCGGTGGAAACAGATGGGTTTTTATCATCGGAAACAGAATTAGCCCTCGACGTCTGAACAACTTTTTTTTGAAAAAACCCTAAGCCGCGCGGTCACAATTTCAGCAAAAATCTGACATTATGAAATTCACTCAAAAATGCTGCCAAACTGTTGCAAACGATCCCCTGAAAGCTTTTTCGGTGGAAACAGATGGGTTTTTATCATCGGAAACAGAATTAGCCCTTGACCTCTGAACAACTTTTTTTTGAAAAAACCCTAAGCCGCGCGGCCACCATTTCAGCAAAAATCTGACATTCTGAAATTCACTCAAAAATGCTGCCAAACTGTTGCAAACGATCCCCTGAAAGCTTTTTCGGTGGAAACAGATGGGTTTTTATCATCGGAAACAGAATCTGCCCTCGACCTCTGAACAACTTTTTTTTTGAAAAATCCCTAAGCCGCGCGGTCACAATTTCATCAAAAATCTGACATTCTGAAATTCACTCAAAAATGCTGCCAAACTGTTGCAAACGATCCCCTGAAAGGTTTTTCGGTGGAAACAGATGGGTTTTTATCATCGGAAACAGAATTAGCCCTCGACCTCTGAACAACTTTTTTTTGAAAAAACCCTAAGCCGCGCGGTCACAATTTCAGCAAAAATCTGACATTCTGAAATTCACTCAAAAATGCTGCCAAACACTTGCAAACAATCCCCTGAAAGCTTTTTCGGTGGAAACAGATGGGTTTTTATCATCGGAAACAGAATTAGCCCTCGACCTCTGAACAACTTTTTTTTGAAAAATCCCTAAGCCGCGCGGTCACAATTTCAGCAAAAATCTGACATTCTGAAATTCACTCAAAAATGCTGCCAAACTGTTGCAAACGATCCCGTGAAAGCTTTTTCGGTGGAAACAGATGGGTTTTTATCATCGGAAACAGAATTAGCCCTCGACCTCTGAACAACTTTTTTTTGAAAAAACCCTAAGCCGCGCGGTCACAATTTCAGCAAAAATCTGACATTCTGAAATTCACTCAAAAATGCTGCCAAACTGTTGCAAACGATCCCCTGATAGGTTTTTCGGTGGAAACAGATGGGTTTTTATCATCGGAAACAGAATTAGCCCTCGACCTCTGAACAACTTTTTTTTGAAAAAACCCTAAGCCGCGCGGTCACAATTTCTGCAAAAATCTGACATTCTGAAATTCACTCAAAAATGCTGCCAAACTGTTGCAAACGATCGTCTGAAAGGTTTTTCGGTGGAAACAGATATGTTTTTATCATCGGAAACAGAATTAGCCCTCGACGTCTGAACAACTTTTTTTTGAAAAAACCCTAAGCCGCGCGGTCACAATTTCATCAAAAATCTGACATTCTGAAATTCACTCAAAAATGCTGCCAAACTGTTGCAAACGATCCCCTGAAAGGTTTTTCGGTGGAAACAGATGGGTTTTTATCATCGGAAACAGAATTAGCCCTCGACCTCTGAACAACTTTTTTTTGAAAAAACCCTAAGCCGCGCGGTCACAATTTCTGCAAAAATCTGACATTCTGAAATTCACTCAAAAATGCTGCCAAACTGTTGCAAACGATCGTCTGAAAGGTTTTTCGGTGGAAACAGATATGTTTTTATCATCGGAAACAGAATTAGCCCTCGACCTCTGAACAACTTTTTTTTGAAAAAACCCTAAGCCGCGCCGTCACCATTTCAGCAAAAATCTGACCTTCTGAAATTCACTCAAAAATGCTGCCAAACTGTTGCAAACGATCCCCGGAAAGCTTTGTTGGTGGAAACAGATGGGTTTTTATCATCGGAAACAGAATTAGCCCTCGACGTCTGAACAACTTTTTTTTGAAAAAACCCTAAGCCGCGCGGTCACAATTTCAGCAAAAATCTGAGATTCTGAAATTCACTCAAAAATGCTGCCAAACTGTTGCAAACGATCCCCTGAAAGGTTTTTCGGTGGAAACAGATAGGTTTTTATCATCGGAAACAGAATTAGCCCTCGACCTCTGAACAACTTTTTTTTGAAAAAACCCTAAACCGCGCGGTCACAATTTCATCAAAAATCTGACATTCTGAAATTCACTCAAAAATGCTGCCAAACTGTTGCAAACGATCCCCTGAAAGGTTTTTCGGTGGAAACAGATGGGTTTTTATCATCGGAAACAGAATTAGCCCTCGACCTCTGAACAACTTTTTTTTGAAAAAACCCTAAGCCGCGCGGTCACAATTTCAGCAAAAATCTGACATTCTGAAATTCACTCAAAAATGCTGCCAAACACTTGCAAACAATCCCCTGAAAGCTTTTTCGGTGGAAACAGATGGGTTTTTATCATCGGAAACAGAATTAGCCCTCGACCTCTGAACAACTTTTTTTTGAAAAAACCCTAAGCCGCGCGGTCACAATTTCAGCAAAAATCTGACATTCTGAAATTCACTCAAAAATGCTGCCAAACTGTTGCAAACGATCCTGTGAAAGCTTTTTCGGTGGAAACAGATGGGTTTTTATCATCGGAAACAGAATTAGCCCTCGACCTCTGAACAACTTTTTTTTGAAAAAACCCTACGCCGCGCGGTCACAATTTCTGCAAAAATCTGACATTCTGAAATTCACTCAAAAATGCTGCCAAACTGTTGCAAACGATCCCCTGAAAGCTTTTTCGGTGGAAACAGATGGGTTTTTATCATCGGAAACAGAATTAGCCCTCGACCTCTGAACAACTTTTTTTTTGAAAAATCCCTAAGCCGCGCGGTCACAATTTCAGCAAAAATCTGACATTCTGAAATTCACTCAAAAATGCTGCCAAACTGTTGCAAACGATCCCCTGAAAGGTTTTTCGGTGGAAACAGATAGGTTTTTATCATCGGAAACAGAATTAGCCCTCGACCTCTGAACAACTTTTTTTTGAAAAAACCCTAAACCGCGCGGTCACAATTTCATCAAAAATCTGACATTCTGAAATTCACTCAAAAATGCTGCCAAACTGTTGCAAACGATCCCCTGAAAGCTTTTTCGGTGGAAACAGATGGGTTTTTATCATCGGAAACAGAATTAGCCCTCAACGTCTGAACAACTTTTTTTTGAAAAAACCCTAAGCCGCGCGGTCACAATTTCATCAAAAATCTGACATTCTGAAATTCACTCAAAAATGCTGCCAAACTGTTGCAAACGATCCCCTGAAAGGTTTTTCGGTGGAAACAGATGGGTTTTTATCATCGGAAACAGAATTAGCCCTCGACCTCTGAACAACTTTTTTTTGAAAAAACCCTAAGCCGCGCGGTCACAATTTCAGCAAAAATCTGACATTCTGAAATTCACTCAAAAATGCTGCCAAACACTTGCAAACAATCCCCTGAAAGCTTTTTCGGTGGAAACAGATGGGTTTTTATCATCGGAAACAGAATTAGCCCTCGACCTCTGAACAACTTTTTTTTGAAAAATCCCTAAGCCGCGCGGTCACAATTTCAGCAAAAATCTGACATTCTGAAATTCACTCAAAAATGCTGCCAAACTGTTGCAAACGATCCTGTGAAAGCTTTTTCGGTGGAAACAGATGGGTTTTTATCATCGGAAACAGAATTAGCCCTCGACCTCTGAACAACTTTTTTTTGAAAAAACCCTAAGCCGCGCGGTCACAATTTCAGCAAAAATCTGACATTCTGAAATTCACTCAAAAATGCTGCCAAACTGTTGCAAACGATCCCCTGATAGGTTTTTCGGTGGAAACAGATAGGTTTTTATCATCGGAAACAGAATTAGCCCTCGACCTCTGAACAACTTTTTTTTGAAAAAACCCTACGCCGCGCGGTCACAATTTCTGCAAAAATCTGACATTCTGAAATTCACTCAAAAATGCTGCCAAACTGTTGCAAACGATCCCCTGAAAGCTTTTTCGGTGGAAACAGATGGGTTTTTATCATCGGAAACAGAATTAGCCCTCGACCTCTGAACAACTTTTTTTTTGAAAAATCCCTAAGCCGCGCGGTCACAATTTCAGCAAAAATCTGACATTCTGAAATTCACTCAAAAATGCTGCCAAACTGTTGCAAACGATCGTCTGAAAGGTTTTTCGGTGGAAACAGATATGTTTTTATCATCGGAAACAGAATTAGCCCTCGACCTCTGAACAACTTTTTTTTGAAAAAACCCTAAGCCGCGCGGTCACAATTTCTGCAAAAATCTGACATTCTGAAATTCACTCAAAAATGCTGCCAAACTGTTGCAAACGATCGTCTGAAAGGTTTTTCGGTGGAAACAGATATGTTTTTATCATCGGAAACAGAATTAGCCCTCGACCTCTGAACAACTTTTTTTTGAAAAAACCCTAAGCCGCGCGGTCACCATTTCAGCAAAAATCTGACCTTCTGAAATTCACTCAAAAATGCTGCCAAACTGTTGCAAACGATCCCCGGAAAGCTTTGTTGGTGGAAACAGATGGGTTTTTATCATCGGAAACAGAATTAGCCCTCGACGTCTGAACAACTTTTTTTTGAAAAAACCCTAAGCCGCGCGGTCACAATTTCAGCAAAAATCTGAGATTCTGAAATTCACTCAAAAATGCTGCCAAACTGTTGCAAACGATCCCCTGAAAGGTTTTTCGGTGGAAACAGATAGGTTTTTATCATCGGAAACAGAATTAGCCCTCGACCTCTGAACAACTTTTTTTTGAAAAAACCCTAAACCGCGCGGTCACAATTTCATCAAAAATCTGACATTCTGAAATTCACTCAAAAATGCTGCCAAACTGTTGCAAACGATCCCCTGAAAGGTTTTTCGGTGGAAACAGATAGGTTTTTATCATCGGAAACAGAATTAGCCCTCGACCTCTGAACAACTTTTTTTTGAAAAAACCCTAAACCGCGCGGTCACAATTTCATCAAAAATCTGACATTCTGAAATTCACTCAAAAATGCTGCCAAACTGTTGCAAACGATCCCCTGAAAGGTTTTTCGGTGGAAACAGATGGGTTTTTATCATCGGAAACAGAATTAGCCCTCGACCTCTGAACAACTTTTTTTTGAAAAAACCCTAAGCCGCGCGGTCACAATTTCAGCAAAAATCTGACATTCTGAAATTCACTCAAAAATGCTGCCAAACTGTTGCAAACGATCCTGTGAAAGCTTTTTCGGTGGAAACAGATGGGTTTTTATCATCGGAAACAGAATTAGCCCTCGACCTCTGAACAACTTTTTTTTGAAAAAACCCTAAGCCGCGCGGTCACAATTTCAGCAAAAATCTGACATTCTGAAATTCACTCAAAAATGCTGCCAAACTGTTGCAAACGATCCCCTGATAGGTTTTTCGGTGGAAACAGATAGGTTTTTATCATCGGAAACAGAATTAGCCCTCGACCTCTGAACAACTTTTTTTTGAAAAAACCCTACGCCGCGCGGTCACAATTTCTGCAAAAATCTGACATTCTGAAATTCACTCAAAAATGCTGCCAAACTGTTGCAAACGATCCCCTGAAAGCTTTTTCGGTGGAAACAGATGGGTTTTTATCATCGGAAACAGAATTAGCCCTCGACCTCTGAACAACTTTTTTTTTGAAAAATCCCTAAGCCGCGCGGTCACAATTTCAGCAAAAATCTGACATTCTGAAATTCACTCAAAAATGCTGCCAAACTGTTGCAAACGATCCCCTGAAAGGTTTTTCGGTGGAAACAGATAGGTTTTTATCATCGGAAACAGAATTAGCCCTCGACCTCTGAACAACTTTTTTTTGAAAAAACCCTAAACCGCGCGGTCACAATTTCATCAAAAATCTGACATTCTGAAATTCACTCAAAAATGCTGCCAAACTGTTGCAAACGATCCCCTGAAAGCTTTTTCGGTGGAAACAGATGGGTTTTTATCATCGGAAACAGAATTAGCCCTCAACGTCTGAACAACTTTTTTTTGAAAAAACCCTAAGCCGCGCGGTCACAATTTCATCAAAAATCTGACATTCTGAAATTCACTCAAAAATGCTGCCAAACTGTTGCAAACGATCCCCTGAAAGGTTTTTCGGTGGAAACAGATGGGTTTTTATCATCGGAAACAGAATTAGCCCTCGACCTCTGAACAACTTTTTTTTGAAAAAACCCTAAGCCGCGCGGTCACAATTTCAGCAAAAATCTGACATTCTGAAATTCACTCAAAAATGCTGCCAAACACTTGCAAACAATCCCCTGAAAGCTTTTTCGGTGGAAACAGATGGGTTTTTATCATCGGAAACAGAATTAGCCCTCGACCTCTGAACAACTTTTTTTTGAAAAATCCCTAAGCCGCGCGGTCACAATTTCAGCAAAAATCTGACATTCTGAAATTCACTCAAAAATGCTGCCAAACTGTTGCAAACGATCCTGTGAAAGCTTTTTCGGTGGAAACAGATGGGTTTTTATCATCGGAAACAGAATTAGCCCTCGACCTCTGAACAACTTTTTTTTGAAAAAACCCTAAGCCGCGCGGTCACAATTTCAGCAAAAATCTGACATTCTGAAATTCACTCAAAAATGCTGCCAAACTGTTGCAAACGATCCCCTGATAGGTTTTTCGGTGGAAACAGATAGGTTTTTATCATCGGAAACAGAATTAGCCCTCGACCTCTGAACAACTTTTTTTTGAAAAAACCCTACGCCGCGCGGTCACAATTTCTGCAAAAATCTGACATTCTGAAATTCACTCAAAAATGCTGCCAAACTGTTGCAAACGATCCCCTGAAAGCTTTTTCGGTGGAAACAGATGGGTTTTTATCATCGGAAACAGAATTAGCCCTCGACCTCTGAACAACTTTTTTTTTGAAAAATCCCTAAGCCGCGCGGTCACAATTTCAGCAAAAATCTGACATTCTGAAATTCACTCAAAAATGCTGCAAAACTGTTGCAAACGATCCCCTGAAAGGTTTTTCGGTGAAAACAGATAGGTTTTTATCATCGGAAACAGAATTAGCCCTCGACCTCTGAACAACTTTTTTTTTGAAAAAACCCTAAGCCGCGCGGTCACAATTTCTGCAAAAATCTGACATTCTGAAATTCACTCAAAAATGCTGCCAAACTGTTGCAAACGATCCCCTGAAAGCTTTTTCGGTGGAAACAGATGGGTTTTTATCATCGGAAACAGAATTAGCCCTCGACGTCTGAACAACTTTTTTTTGAAAAAACCCTAAGCCGCGCGGTCACAATTTCATCAAAAATCTGACATTCTGAAATTCACTCAAAAATGCTGCCAAACTGTTGCAAACGATCCCCTGAAAGGTTTTTCGGTGGAAACAGATGGGTTTTTATCATCGGAAACAGAATTAGCCCTCGACCTCTGAACAACTTTTTTTTGAAAAAACCCTAAGCCGCGCGGTCACAATTTCAGCAAAAATCTGACATTCTGAAATTCACTCAAAAATGCTGCCAAACACTTGCAAACAATCCCCTGAAAGCTTCTTCGGTGGAAACAGATCGGTTTTTATCATCGGAAACAGAATTAGCCCTCGACCTCTGAACAACTTTTTTTTGAAAAATCCCTAAGCCGCGCGGTCACAATTTCAGCAAAAATCTGACATTCTGAAATTCACTCAAAAATGCTGCCAAACTGTTGCAAACGATCCCGTGAAAGCTTTTTCGGTGGAAACAGATGGGTTTTTATCATCGGAAACAGAATTAGCCCTCGACCTCTGAACAACTTTTTTTTGAAAAAACCCTAAGCCGCGCGGTCACAATTTCAGCAAAAATCTGACATTCTGAAATTCACTCAAAAATGCTGCCAAACTGTTGCAAACGATCCCCTGATAGGTTTTTCGGTGGAAAGAGATAGGTTTTTATCATCGGAAACAGAATTAGCCCTCGACCTCTGAACAACTTTTTTTTGAAAAAACCCTAAGCCGCGCGGTCACAATTTCTGCAAAAATCTGACATTCTGAAATTCACTCAAAAATGCTGCCAAACTGTTGCAAACGATCCCCTGAAAGGTTTTTCGGTGGAAACAGATGGGTTTTTATCATCGGAAACAGAATTAGCCCTCGACCTCTGAACAACTTTTTTTTGAAAAAACCCTAAGCCGCGCGGTCACAATTTCTGCAAAAATCTGACATTCTGAAATTCACTCAAAAATGCTGCCAAACTGTTGCAAACGATCCCCTGAAAGGTTTTTCGGTGGAAACAGATGGGTTTTTATCATCGGAAACAGAATTAGCCCTCGACCTCTGAACAACTTTTTTTTGAAAAAACCCTAAGCCGCGCGGTCACAATTTCTGCAAAAATCTGACATTCTGAAATTCACTCAAAAATACTGCCAAACTGTTGCAAACGATCGTCTGAAAGGTTTTTCGGTGGAAACAGATATGTTTTTATCATCGGAAACAGAATTAGCCCTCGACCTCTGAACAACTTTTTTTTGAAAAAACCCTAAGCCGCGCGGTCACCATTTCAGCAAAAATCTGACATTCTGAAATTCACTCAAAAATGCTGCCAAACTGTTGCAAACGATCCCCGGGAAGCTTTTTCGGTGGAAACAGATGGGTTTTTATCATCGGAAACAGAATTAGCCCTCGACGTCTGAACAACTTTTTTTTGAAAAAACCCTAAGCCGCGCGGTCACAATTTCAGCAAAAATCTGAGATTCTGAAATTCACTCAAAAATGCTGCCAAACTGTTGCAAACGATCCCCTGAAAGGTTTTTCGGTGGAAACAGATAGGTTTTTATCATCGGAAACAGAATTAGCCCTCGACCTCTGAACAACTTTTTTTTGAAAAAACCCTAAACCGCGCGGTCACAATTTCATCAAAAATCTGACATTCTGAAATTCACTCAAAAATGCTGCCAAACTGTTGCAAACGATCCCCTGAAAGCTTTTTCGGTGGAAACAGATGGGTTTTTATCATCGGAAACAGAATTAGCCCTCGACGTCTGAACAACTTTTTTTTGAAAAAACCCTAAGCCGCGCGGTCACAATTTCATCAAAAATCTGACATTCTGAAATTCACTCAAAAATGCTGCCAAACTGTTGCAAACGATCCCCTGAAAGGTTTTTCGGTGGAAACAGATGGGTTTTTATCATCGGAAACAGAATTAGCCCTCGACCTCTGAACAACTTTTTTTTTGAAAAAACCCTAAGCCGCGCGGTCACAATTTCATCAAAAATCTGACATTCTGAAATTCACTCAAAAATGCTGCCAAACTGTTGCAAACGATCCCCTGAAAGCTTTTTCGGTGGAAACAGATGGGTTTTTATCATCGGAAACAGAATTAGCCCTCGACGTCTGAACAACTTTTTTTTGAAAAAACCCTAAGCCGCGCGGTCACAATTTCATCAAAAATCTGACATTCTGAAATTCACTCAAAAATGCTGCCAAACTGTTGCAAACGATCCCCTGAAAGGTTTTTCGGTGGAAACAGATGGGTTTTTATCATCGGAAACAGAATTAGCCCTCGACCTCTGAACAACTTTTTTTTTGAAAAAACCCTAAGCCGCGCGGTCACAATTTCTGCAAAAATCTGACATTCTGAAATTCATTCAAAAATGCTGCCAAACACTTGCAAACAATCCCCTGAAAGCTTTTTCGGTGGAAACAGATGGGTTTTTATCATCGGAAACAGAATTAGCCCTCGACCTCTGAACAACTTTTTTTTGAAAAATCCCTAAGCCGCGCGGTCACAATTTCAGCAAAAATCTGACATTCTGAAATTCACTCAAAAATGCTGCCAAACTGTTGCAAACGATCCTGTGAAAGCTTTTTCGGTGGAAACAGATGGGTTTTTATCATCGGAAACAGAATTAGCCCTCGACCTCTGAACAACTTTTTTTTGAAAAAACCCTAAGCCGCGCGGTCACAATTTCAGCAAAAATCTGACATTCTGAAATTCACTCAAAAATGCTGCCAAACTGTTGCAAACGATCCCCTGATAGGTTTTTCGGTGGAAACAGATAGGTTTTTATCATCGGAAACAGAATTAGCCCTCGACCTCTGAACAACTTTTTTTTGAAAAAACCCTACGCCGCGCGGTCACAATTTCTGCAAAAATCTGACATTCTGAAATTCACTCAAAAATGCTGCCAAACTGTTGCAAACGATCCCCTGAAAGCTTTTTCGGTGGAAACAGATGGGTTTTTATCATCGGAAACAGAATTAGCCCTCGACCTCTGAACAACTTTTTTTTGAAAAATCCCTAAGCCGCGCGGTCACAATTTCAGCAAAAATCTGACATTCTGAAATTCACTCAAAAATGCTGCCAAACTGTTGCAAACGATCCTGTGAAAGCTTTTTCGGTGGAAACAGATGGGTTTTTATCATCGGAAACAGAATTAGCCCTCGACCTCTGAACAACTTTTTTTTGAAAAAACCCTAAGCCGCGCGGTCACAATTTCAGCAAAAATCTGACATTCTGAAATTCACTCAAAAATGCTGCCAAACTGTTGCAAACGATCCCCTGATAGGTTTTTCGGTGGAAACAGATAGGTTTTTATCATCGGAAACAGAATTAGCCCTCGACCTCTGAACAACTTTTTTTTGAAAAAACCCTACGCCGCGCGGTCACAATTTCTGCAAAAATCTGACATTCTGAAATTCACTCAAAAATGCTGCCAAACTGTTGCAAACGATCCCCTGAAAGCTTTTTCGGTGGAAACAGATGGGTTTTTATCATCGGAAACAGAATTAGCCCTCGACCTCTGAACAACTTTTTTTTTGAAAAATCCCTAAGCCGCGCGGTCACAATTTCAGCAAAAATCTGACATTCTGAAATTCACTCAAAAATGCTGCAAAACTGTTGCAAACGATCCCCTGAAAGGTTTTTCGGTGAAAACAGATAGGTTTTTATCATCGGAAACAGAATTAGCCCTCGACCTCTGAACAACTTTTTTTTTGAAAAAACCCTAAGCCGCGCGGTCACAATTTCTGCAAAAATCTGACATTCTGAAATTCACTCAAAAATGCTGCCAAACTGTTGCAAACGATCCCCTGAAAGCTTTTTCGGTGGAAACAGATGGGTTTTTATCATCGGAAACAGAATTAGCCCTCGACGTCTGAACAACTTTTTTTTGAAAAAACCCTAAGCCGCGCGGTCACAATTTCATCAAAAATCTGACATTCTGAAATTCACTCAAAAATGCTGCCAAACTGTTGCAAACGATCCCCTGAAAGGTTTTTCGGTGGAAACAGATGGGTTTTTATCATCGGAAACAGAATTAGCCCTCGACCTCTGAACAACTTTTTTTTGAAAAAACCCTAAGCCGCGCGGTCACAATTTCAGCAAAAATCTGACATTCTGAAATTCACTCAAAAATGCTGCCAAACACTTGCAAACAATCCCCTGAAAGCTTCTTCGGTGGAAACAGATCGGTTTTTATCATCGGAAACAGAATTAGCCCTCGACCTCTGAACAACTTTTTTTTGAAAAATCCCTAAGCCGCGCGGTCACAATTTCAGCAAAAATCTGACATTCTGAAATTCACTCAAAAATGCTGCCAAACTGTTGCAAACGATCCCGTGAAAGCTTTTTCGGTGGAAACAGATGGGTTTTTATCATCGGAAACAGAATTAGCCCTCGACCTCTGAACAACTTTTTTTTGAAAAAACCCTAAGCCGCGCGGTCACAATTTCAGCAAAAATCTGACATTCTGAAATTCACTCAAAAATGCTGCCAAACTGTTGCAAACGATCCCCTGATAGGTTTTTCGGTGGAAAGAGATAGGTTTTTATCATCGGAAACAGAATTAGCCCTCGACCTCTGAACAACTTTTTTTTGAAAAAACCCTAAGCCGCGCGGTCACAATTTCTGCAAAAATCTGACATTCTGAAATTCACTCAAAAATGCTGCCAAACTGTTGCAAACGATCCCCTGAAAGGTTTTTCGGTGGAAACAGATGGGTTTTTATCATCGGAAACAGAATTAGCCCTCGACCTCTGAACAACTTTTTTTTGAAAAAACCCTAAGCCGCGCGGTCACAATTTCTGCAAAAATCTGACATTCTGAAATTCACTCAAAAATGCTGCCAAACTGTTGCAAACGATCCCCTGAAAGGTTTTTCGGTGGAAACAGATGGGTTTTTATCATCGGAAACAGAATTAGCCCTCGACCTCTGAACAACTTTTTTTTGAAAAAACCCTAAGCCGCGCGGTCACAATTTCTGCAAAAATCTGACATTCTGAAATTCACTCAAAAATACTGCCAAACTGTTGCAAACGATCGTCTGAAAGGTTTTTCGGTGGAAACAGATATGTTTTTATCATCGGAAACAGAATTAGCCCTCGACCTCTGAACAACTTTTTTTTGAAAAAACCCTAAGCCGCGCGGTCACCATTTCAGCAAAAATCTGACATTCTGAAATTCACTCAAAAATGCTGCCAAACTGTTGCAAACGATCCCCGGGAAGCTTTTTCGGTGGAAACAGATGGGTTTTTATCATCGGAAACAGAATTAGCCCTCGACGTCTGAACAACTTTTTTTTGAAAAAACCCTAAGCCGCGCGGTCACAATTTCAGCAAAAATCTGAGATTCTGAAATTCACTCAAAAATGCTGCCAAACTGTTGCAAACGATCCCCTGAAAGGTTTTTCGGTGGAAACAGATAGGTTTTTATCATCGGAAACAGAATTAGCCCTCGACCTCTGAACAACTTTTTTTTGAAAAAACCCTAAACCGCGCGGTCACAATTTCATCAAAAATCTGACATTCTGAAATTCACTCAAAAATGCTGCCAAACTGTTGCAAACGATCCCCTGAAAGCTTTTTCGGTGGAAACAGATGGGTTTTTATCATCGGAAACAGAATTAGCCCTCGACGTCTGAACAACTTTTTTTTGAAAAAACCCTAAGCCGCGCGGTCACAATTTCATCAAAAATCTGACATTCTGAAATTCACTCAAAAATGCTGCCAAACTGTTGCAAACGATCCCCTGAAAGGTTTTTCGGTGGAAACAGATGGGTTTTTATCATCGGAAACAGAATTAGCCCTCGACCTCTGAACAACTTTTTTTTTGAAAAAACCCTAAGCCGCGCGGTCACAATTTCATCAAAAATCTGACATTCTGAAATTCACTCAAAAATGCTGCCAAACTGTTGCAAACGATCCCCTGAAAGCTTTTTCGGTGGAAACAGATGGGTTTTTATCATCGGAAACAGAATTAGCCCTCGACGTCTGAACAACTTTTTTTTGAAAAAACCCTAAGCCGCGCGGTCACAATTTCATCAAAAATCTGACATTCTGAAATTCACTCAAAAATGCTGCCAAACTGTTGCAAACGATCCCCTGAAAGGTTTTTCGGTGGAAACAGATGGGTTTTTATCATCGGAAACAGAATTAGCCCTCGACCTCTGAACAACTTTTTTTTTGAAAAAACCCTAAGCCGCGCGGTCACAATTTCTGCAAAAATCTGACATTCTGAAATTCATTCAAAAATGCTGCCAAACACTTGCAAACAATCCCCTGAAAGCTTTTTCGGTGGAAACAGATGGGTTTTTATCATCGGAAACAGAATTAGCCCTCGACCTCTGAACAACTTTTTTTTGAAAAATCCCTAAGCCGCGCGGTCACAATTTCAGCAAAAATCTGACATTCTGAAATTCACTCAAAAATGCTGCCAAACTGTTGCAAACGATCCCCTGAAAGCTTTTTCGGTGGAAACAGATGGGTTTTTATCATCGGAAACAGAATTAGCCCTCGACCTCTGAACAACTTTTTTTTGAAAAAACCCTAAGCCGCGCGGTCACAATTTCAGCAAAAATCTGACATTATGAAATTCACTCAAAAATGCTGCCAAACTGTTGCAAACGATCCCCTGAAAGCTTTTTCGGTGGAAACAGATGGGTTTTTATCATCGGAAACAGAATTAGCCCTCGACCTCTGAACAACTTTTTTTTGAAAAAACCCTAAGCCGCGCGGTCACAATTTCAGCAAAAATCTGACATTATGAAATTCACTCAAAAATGCTGCCAAACTGTTGCAAACGATCCCCTGAAAGCTTTTTCGGTGGAAACAGATGGGTTTTTATCATCGGAAACAGAATTAGCCCTCGACCTCTGAACAACTTTTTTTTGAAAAAACCCTAAGCCGCGCGGTCACAATTTCAGCAAAAATCTGACATTATGAAATGCACTCAAAAATGCTGCCAAACTGTTGCAAACAATCCCCTGAAAGCTTTTTCGGTGGAAACAGATGGGTTTTTATCATCGGAAACAGAATTAGCCCTCGACCTCTGAACAACTTTTTTTTGAAAAATCCCTAAGCCGCGCGGTCACAATTTCAGCAAAAATCTGACATTCTGAAATTCACTCAAAAATGCTGCCAAACTGTTGCAAACGATCCCCGGAAAGCTTTTTCGGTGGAAACAGATGGGTTTTTATCATCGGAAACAGAATTAGCCCTCGACCTCTGAACAACTTTTTTTTGAAAAAACCCTAAGCCGCGCGGTCACAATTTCATCAAACATCTGACATTCTGAAATTCACTCAAAAATGCTGCCAAACTGTTGCAAACGATCCCCGGAAAGCTTTTTCGGTGGAAACAGATGGGTTTTTATCATCGGAAACAGAATTAGCCCTCGACCTCTGAACAACTTTTTTTTGAAAAATCCCTAAGCCGCGCGGTCACAATTTCAGCAAAAATCTGACATTCTGAAATTCACTCAAAAATGCTGCCAAACTGTTGCAAACGATCCCCGGAAAGCTTTTTCGGTGGAAACAGATGGGTTTTTATCATCGGAAACAGAATTAGCCCTCGACCTCTGAACAACTTTTTTTTGAAAAAACCCTAAGCCGCGCGGTCACAATTTCATCAAACATCTGACATTCTGAAATTCACTCAAAAATGCTGCCAAACTGTTGCAAACGATCCCCGGAAAGCTTTTTCGGTGGAAACAGATGGGTTTTTATCATCGGAAACAGAATTAGCCCTCGACCTCTGAACAACTTTTTTTTGAAAAAACCCTAAGCCGCGCGGTCACAATTTCTGCAAAAATCTGACATTCTGAAATTCACTCAAAAATGCTGCCAAACTGTTGCAAACGATCCCCTGAAAGCTTTTTCGGTGGAAACAGATGGGTTTTTATCATCGGAAACAGAATTAGCCCTCGACGTCTGAACAACTTTTTTTTGAAAAAACCCTAAGCCGCGCGGTCACAATTTCATCAAAAATCTGACATTCTGAAATTCACTCAAAAATGCTGCCAAACTGTTGCAAACGATCCCGTGAAAGCTTTTTCGGTGGAAACAGATGGGTTTTTATCATCGGAAAAAGAATTAGCCCTCGACCTCTGAACAACTTTTTTTTGAAAAAACCCTAAGCCGCGCGGTCACAATTTCATCAAAAATCTGACATTCTGAAATTCACTCAAAAATGCTGCCAAACTGTTGCAAACGATCCCCTGAAAGGTTTTTCGGTGGAAACAGATAGGTTTTTATCATCGGAAACAGAATTAGCCCTCGACCTCTGAACAACTTTTTTTTGAAAAAACCCTAAGCCTCGCGGTCACAATTTCTGCAAAAATCTGACATTCTGAAATTCACTCAAAAATGCTGCCAAACTGTTGCAAACGATCCCCTGAAAGCTTTTTCGGTGGAAACAGATGGGTTTTTATCATCGGAAACAGAATTAGCCCTCGACGTCTGAACAACTTTTTTTTGAAAAAACCCTAAGCCGCGCGGTCACAATTTCAGCAAAAATCTGAGATTCTGAAATTCACTCAAAAATGCTGCCAAACTGTTGCAAACGATCCCCTGAAAGGTTTTTCGGTGGAAACAGATAGGTTTTTATCATCGGAAACAGAATTAGCCCTCGACCTCTGAACAACTTTTTTTTGAAAAAACCCTAAACCGCGCGGTCACAATTTCTGCAAAAATCTGACATTCTGAAATTCACTCAAAAATGCTGCCAAACTGTTGCAAACGATCCCCTGAAAGCTTTTTCGGTGGAAACAGATGGGTTTTTATCATCGGAAACAGAATTAGCCCTCGACGTCTGAACAACTTTTTTTTGAAAAAACCCTAAGCCGCGCGGTCACAATTTCAGCAAAAATCTGACATTCTGAAATTCACTCAAAAATGCTGCCAAACTGTTGCAAACGATCCCCTGAAAGGTTTTTCGGTGGAAACAGATGGGTTTTTATCATCGGAAACAGAATTAGCCCTCGAACTCTGAACAACTTTTTTTTGAAAAAACCCTAAGCCGCGCGGTCACAATTTCTGCAAAAATCTGACATTCTGAAATTCACTCAAAAATGCTGCCAAACTGTTGCAAACGATCCCCTGAAAGCTTTTTCGGTGGAAACAGATGGGTTTTTATCATCGGAAACAGAATTAGCCCTCGACGTCTGAACAACTTTTTTTTGAAAAAACCCTAAGCCGCGCGGTCACAATTTCATCAAAAATCTGACATTCTGAAATTCACTCAAAAATGCTGCCAAACTGTTGCAAACGATCCCCTGAAAGCTTTTTCGGTGGAAACAGATGGGTTTTTATCATCGGAAACAGAATTAGCCCTCGACCTCTGAACAACTTTTTTTTGAAAAAACCCTAAGCCGCGCGGTCACAATTTCAGCAAAAATCTGACCTTCTGAAATCCACTCAAAAATGCTGCCAAACTGTTGCGAACAATCCCCTGAAAGCTTTTTCGGTGGAAACAGATGGGTTTTTATCATCGGAAACAGAATTAGCCCTCAACCTCTGAACAACTTTTTTTTGAAAAATCCCTAAGCCGCGCAGTCACAATTTCAGCAAAAATCTGACATTCTGAAATTCACTCAAAAATGCTGCCAAACTGTTGCAAACGATCCCCTGATAGGTTTTTCGGTGGAAACAGATAGGTTTTTATCATCGGAAACAGAATTAGCCCTCGACCTCTGAACAACTTTTTTTTGAAAAAACCCTAAGCCGCGCGGTCACAATTTCTGCAAAAATCTGACATTCTGAAATTCACTCAAAAATGCTGCCAAACTGTTGCAAACGATCCCCGGAAAGCTTTTTCGGTGGAAACAGATGGGTTTTTATCATCGGAAACAGAATTAGCCCTCGACGTCTGAACAACTTTTTTTTGAAAAAACCCTAAGCCGCGCGGCCACCATTTCAGCAAAAATCTGACCTTCTGCAATTCACTCAAAAATGCTGCCAAACTGTTGCAAACGATCCCGTGAAAGCTTTTTCGGTGGAAACAGATGGGTTTTTATCATCGGAAACAGAATTAGCCCTCGACCTCTGAACAACTTTTTTTTGAAAAATCCCTAAGCCGCGCGGTCACAATTTCAGCAAAAATCTGACATTCTGAAATTCACTCAAAAATGCTGCCAAACTGTTGCAAACGATCCCCGGAAAGCTTTTTCGGTGGAAACAGATGGGTTTTTATCATCGGAAACAGAATTAGCCCTCGACGTCTGAACAACTTTTTTTTGAAAAAACACTAAGCCGCGCGGTCACAATTTCAGCAAAAATCTGAGATTCTGAAATTCACTCAAAAATGCTGCCAAACTGTTGCAAACGATCCCCTGAAAGGTTTTTCGGTGAAAACAGATAGGTTTCTATCATCGGAAACAGAATTAGCCCTCGACCTCTGAACAACTTTTTTTTGAAAAATCCCTAAGCCGCGCGGTCACAATTTCTGCAAAAATCTGACATTCTGAAATTCACTCAAAAATGCTGCCAAACTGTTGCAAACGATCCCCTGAAAGCTTTTTCGATGGAAACAGATGGGTTTTTATCATCGGAAACAGA
The DNA here is from genome assembly GCF_964188305.1 of Podarcis bocagei. Lineage (NCBI taxonomy): Eukaryota > Metazoa > Chordata > Lepidosauria > Squamata > Lacertidae > Podarcis > Podarcis bocagei. The sequence continues at coordinate 14,837,948 of NC_138130.1, forward strand.
ATTAGCCCTCGACGTCTGAACAACTTTTTTTTGAAAAAACCCTAAGCCGCGCGGTCACAATTTCATCAAAAATCTGACATTCTGAAATTCACTCAAAAATGCTGCCAAACTGTTGCAAACGATCCCCTGAAAGGTTTTTCGGTGGAAACAGATGGGTTTTTATCATCGGAAACAGAATTAGCCCTCGACGTCTGAACAACTTTTTTTTGAAAAAACCCTAAGCCGCGCGGTCACAATTTCATCAAAAATCTGACATTCTGAAATTCACTCAAAAATGCTGCCAAACTGTTGCAAACGATCCCCTGAAAGGTTTTTCGGTGAAAACAGATAGGTTTCTATCATCGGAAACAGAATTAGCCCTCGACCTCTGAACAACTTTTTTTTGAAAAATCCCTAAGCCGCGCGGTCACAATTTCTGCAAAAATCTGACATTCTGAAATTCACTCAAAAATGCTGCCAAACTGTTGCAAACGATCCCCTGAAAGCTTTTTCGATGGAAACAGATGGGTTTTTATCATCGGAAACAGAATTAGCCCTCGACGTCTGAACAACTTTTTTTTGAAAAAACCCTAAGCCGCGCGGTCACAATTTCATCAAAAATCTGACATTCTGAAATTCACTCAAAAATGCTGCCAAACTGTTGCAAACGATCCCCTGAAAGGTTTTTCGGTGGAAACAGATGGGTTTTTATCATCGGAAACAGAATTAGCCCTCGACCTCTGAACAACTTTTTTTTGAAAAAACCCTAAGCCGCGCGGTCACAATTTCAGCAAAAATCTGACATTCTGAAATTCACTCAAAAATGCTGCAAAACACTTGCAAACAATCCCCTGAAAGCTTTTTCGGTGGAAACAGATGGGTTTTTATCATCGGAAACAGAATTAGCCCTCAACCTCTGAACAACTTTTTTTTGAAAAATCCCTAAGCCGCGCGGTCACAATTTCAGCAAAAATCTGACATTCTGAAATTCACTCAAAAATGCTGCCAAACTGTTGCAAACGATCCCCTGATAGGTTTTTCGGTGGAAACAGATAGGTTTTTATCATCGGAAACAGAATTAGCCCTCGACCTCTGAACAACTTTTTTTTGAAAAAACCCTAAGCCGCGCGGTCACAATTTCTGCAAAAATCTGACATTCTGAAATTCACTCAAAAATGCTGCCAAACTGTTGCAAACGATCGTCTGAAAGGTTTTTCGGTGGAAACAGATATGTTTTTATCATCGGAAACAGAATTAGCCCTCGACCTCTGAACAACTTTTTTTTAAAAAATCCCTAAGCCGCGCGGTCACAATTTCAGCAAAAATCTGACATTCTGAAATTCACTCAAAAATGCTGCCAAACTGTTGCAAACGATCCCCGGAAAGCTTTTTCGGTGGAAACAGATGGGTTTTTATCATCGGAAACAGAATTAGCCCTCAACGTCTGAACAACTTTTTTTTGAAAAAACCCTAAGCCGCGCGGTCACAATTTCAGCAAAAATCTGAGATTCTGAAATTCACTCAAAAATGCTGCCAAACTGTTGCAAACGATCCCCTGAAAGGTTTTTCGGTGGAAACAGATGGGTTTTTATCATCAGAAACAGAATTAGCCCTCGAACTCTGAACAACTTTTTTTTGAAAAAACCCTAAGCCGCGCGGTCACAATTTCTGCAAAAATCTGACATTCTGAAATTCACTCAAAAATGCTGCCAAACTGTTGCAAACGATCCCCTGAAAGCTTTTTCGGTGGAAACAGATGGGTTTTTATCATCGGAAACAGAATTAGCCCTCGACGTCTGAACAACTTTTTTTTGAAAAAACCCTAAGCCGCGCGGTCACAATTTCATCAAAAATCTGACATTCTGAAATTCACTCAAAAATGCTGCCAAACTGTTGCAAAGGATCCCCTGAAAGCTTTTTCGGTGGAAACAGATGGGTTTTTATCATCGGAAACAGAATTAGCCCTCGACCTCTGAACAACTTTTTTTTGAAAAAACCCTAAGCCGCGCGGTCACAATTTCAGCAAAAATCTGACCTTCTGAAATTCACTCAAAAATGCTGCCAAACTGTTGCAAACAATCCCCTGAAAGCTTTTTTGGTGGAAACAGATGGGTTTTTATCATCGGAAACAGAATTAGCCCTCAACCTCTGAACAACTTTTTTTTGAAAAATCCCTAAGCCGCGCGGTCACAATTTCAGCAAAAATCTGACATTCTGAAATTCACTCAAAAATGCTGCCAAACTGTTGCAAACGATCCGCTGATAGGTTTTTCGGTGGAAACAGATAGGTTTTTATCATCGGAAACAGAATTAGCCCTCGACCTCTGAACAACTTTTTTTTGAAAAAACCCTAAGCCGCGCGGTCACCATTTCAGCAAAAATCTGACCTTCTGAAATTCACTCAAAAATGCTGCCAAACTGTTGCAAACGATCCCGTGAAAGCTTTTTCGGTGGAAACAGATGGGTTTTTATCATCGGAAACAGAATTAGCCCTCGACGTCTGAACAACTTTTTTTTGAAAACACCCTAAGCCGCGCGGTCACAATTTCATCAAAAATCTGACATTCTGAAATTCACTCAAAAATGCTGCCAAACTGTTGCAAACGATCCCGTGAAAGCTTTTTCGGTGGAAACAGATGGGTTTTTATCATCGGAAAAAGAATTAGCCCTCGACCGCTGAACAACTTTTTTTTGAAAAAACCCTAAGCCGCGCGGTCACAATTTCATCAAAAATCTGACATTCTGAAATTCACTCAAAAATGCTGCCAAACTGTTGCAAACGATCCCCTGAAAGGTTTTTCGGTGGAAACAGATAGGTTTTTATCATCGGAAACAGAATTAGCCCTCGACCTCTGAACAACTTTTTTTGAAAAAACCCTAAGCCTCGCGGTCACAATTTCTGCAAAAATCTGACATTCTGAAATTCACTCAAAAATGCTGCCAAACTGTTGCAAACGATCCCCTGAAAGCTTTTTCGGTGGAAACAGATGGGTTTTTATCATCGGAAACAGAATTAGCCCTCGACGTCTGAACAACTTTTTTTTGAAAAAATCCTAAGCCGCGCGGTCACAATTTCTGCAAAAATCTGACATTCTGAAATTCACTCAAAAATGCTGCCAAACTGTTGCAAACGATCCCCTGAAAGGTTTTTCGGTGGAAACAGATGGGTTTTTATCATCAAAACAGAATTAGCCCTCGACCTCTGAACAACTTTTTTTTGAAAAAACCCTAAGCCGCGCGGTCACAATTTCAGCAAAAATCTGACATTCTGAAATTCACTCAAAAATGCTGCCAAACTGTTGCAAACAATCCCCTGAAAGCTTTTTCGGTGGAAACAGATGGGTTTTTATCATCGGAAACAGAATTAGCCCTCGCCCTCTGAACAACTTTTTTTTGAAAAATCCCTAAGCCGCGCGGTCACAATTTCAGCAAAAATCTGACATTCTGAAATTCACTCAAAAATGCTGCCAAACTGTTGCAAACGATCCCGTGAAAGCTTTTTCGGTGGAAACAGATGGGTTTTTATCATCGGAAACAGAATTAGCCCTCGACCTCTGAACAACTTTTTTTTGAAAAAACCCTAAGCCGCGCGGTCACAATTTCAGCAAAAATCTGACCTTCTGAAATTCACTCCAAAATGCTGCCAAACTGTTGCAAACGATCCCCGGAAAGCTTTTTCGGTGGAAACAGATGGGTTTTTATCATCGGAAACAGAATTAGCCCTCAACCTCTGAACAACTTTTTTTTGAAAAAACCCTAAGCCGCGCGGTCACAATTTCAACAAAAATCTGACCTTCTGAAATTCACTCAAAAATGCTGCCAAACTGTTGCAAACAATCCCCTGATAGGTTTTTCGGTGGAAACAGATGGGTTTTTATCATCGGAAACAGAATTAGCCCTCGACGTGTGAACAACTTTTTTTTGAAAAAACCCTAAGCCGCGCGGTCACAATTTCAGCAAAAATCTGACATCCTGAAATTCACTCAAAAATGCTGCCAAACTGTTGCAAACGATCCCCTGAAAGGTTTTTTGGTGGAAACAGACAGGTTTTTATCATCGGAAACAGAATTAGCCCTCGAACTCTGAACAACTTTTTTTGAAAAAACCCTAAGCCGCGCGGTCACAATTTCAGCAAAAATCTGACATTCTGAAATTCACTCAAAAATGCTGCCAAACTGTTGCAAACGATCCCCTGAAAGCTTTTTCGGTGGAAACAGATGGGTTTTTATCATCGGAAACAGAATTAGCCCTCGACGTCTGAACAACTTTTTTTTGAAAAAACCCTAAGCCGCGCGGTCACAATTTCATCAAAAATCTGACATTCTGAAATTCACTCAAAAATGCTGCCAAACTGTTGCAAACGATCCCCTGAAAGCTTTTTCGGTGGAAACAGATGGGTTTTTATCATCGGAAACAGAATTAGCCCTCGACCTCTGAACAACTTTTTTTTGAAAAAACCCTAAGCCGCGCGGTCACAATTTCAGCAAAAATCTGACCTTCTGAAATTCACTCAAAAATGCTGCCAAACTGTTGCAAACGATCCCCTGATAGGTTTTTCGGTGGAAACAGATGGGTTTTTATCATCGGAAACAGAATTAGCCCTCGACGTCTGAACAACTTTTTTTTGAAAAAACCCTAAGCCGCGCGGTCACAATTTCAGCAAAAATCTGACATTCTGAAATTCACTCAAAAATGCTGCCAAACTGTTGCAAACGATCCCCGGAAAGCTTTTTCGGTGGAAACAGATGGGTTTTTATCATCGGAAACAGAATTAGCCCTCGACGTCTGAACAACTTTTTTTTGAAAAAACCCTAAGCCGCGCGGTCACAATTTCAGCAAAAATCTGAGATTCTGAAATTCACTCAAAAATGCTGCCAAACTGTTGCAAACGATCCCCTGAAAGGTTTTTCGGTGGAAACAGATAGGTTTTTATCATCGGAAACAGAATTAGCCCTCGACCTCTGAACAACTTTTTTTTGAAAAAACCCTAAACCGCGCGGTCACAATTTCTGCAAAAATCTGACATTCTGAAATTCACTCAAAAATGCTGCCAAACTGTTGCAAACGATCCCCTGAAAGCTTTTTCGGTGGAAACAGATGGGTTTTTATCATCGGAAACAGAATTAGCCCTCGACGTCTGAACAACTTTTTTTTGAAAAAACCCTAAGCCGCGCGGTCACAATTTCAGCAAAAATCTGACATTCTGAAATTCACTCAAAAATGCTGCCAAACTGTTGCAAACGATCCCCTGAAAGGTTTTTCGGTGGAAACAGATGGGTTTTTATCATCGGAAACAGAATTAGCCCTCGAACTCTGAACAACTTTTTTTTGAAAAAACCCTAAGCCGCGCGGTCACAATTTCTGCAAAAATCTGACATTCTGAAATTCACTCAAAAATGCTGCCAAACTGTTGCAAACGATCCCCTGAAAGCTTTTTCGGTGGAAACAGATGGGTTTTTATCATCGGAAACAGAATTAGCCCTCGACGTCTGAACAACTTTTTTTTGAAAAAACCCTAAGCCGCGCGGTCACAATTTCATCAAAAATCTGACCTTCTGAAATTCACTCAAAAATGCTGCCAAACTGTTGCAAACGATCCCCTGAAAGCTTTTTCGGTGGAAACAGATGGGTTTTTATCATCGGAAACAGAATTAGCCCTCGACCTCTGAACAACTTTTTTTTGAAAAAACCCTAAGCCGCGCGGTCACAATTTCAGCAAAAATCTGACCTTCTGAAATCCACTCAAAAATGCTGCCAAACTGTTGCGAACAATCCCCTGAAAGCTTTTTCGGTGGAAACAGATGGGTTTTTATCATCGGAAACAGAATTAGCCCTCAACCTCTGAACAACTTTTTTTTGAAAAATCCCTAAGCCGCGCAGTCACAATTTCAGCAAAAATCTGACATTCTGAAATTCACTCAAAAATGCTGCCAAACTGTTGCAAACGATCCCCTGATAGGTTTTTCGGTGGAAACAGATAGGTTTTTATCATCGGAAACAGAATTAGCCCTCGACCTCTGAACAACTTTTTTTTGAAAAAACCCTAAGCCGCGCGGTCACAATTTCTGCAAAAATCTGACATTCTGAAATTCACTCAAAAATGCTGCCAAACTGTTGCAAACGATCCCCGGAAAGCTTTTTCGGTGGAAACAGATGGGTTTTTATCATCGGAAACAGAATTAGCCCTCGACGTCTGAACAACTTTTTTTTGAAAAAACCCTAAGCCGCGCGGCCACCATTTCAGCAAAAATCTGACCTTCTGCAATTCACTCAAAAATGCTGCCAAACTGTTGCAAACGATCCCGTGAAAGCTTTTTCGGTGGAAACAGATGGGTTTTTATCATCGGAAACAGAATTAGCCCTCGACCTCTGAACAACTTTTTTTTGAAAAATCCCTAAGCCGCGCGGTCACAATTTCAGCAAAAATCTGACCTTCTGAAATTCACTCAAAAATGCTGCCAAACTGTTGCAAACGATCCCCGGAAAGCTTTTTCGGTGGAAACAGATGGGTTTTTATCATCGGAAACAGAATTAGCCCTCGACGTCTGAACAACTTTTTTTTGAAAAAACACTAAGCCGCGCGGTCACAATTTCAGCAAAAATCTGAGATTCTGAAATTCACTCAAAAATGCTGCCAAACTGTTGCAAACGATCCCCTGAAAGGTTTTTCGGTGAAAACAGATAGGTTTCTATCATCGGAAACAGAATTAGCCCTCGACCTCTGAACAACTTTTTTTTGAAAAAACCCTAAGCCGCGCGGTCACAATTTCTGCAAAAATCTGACATTCTGAAATTCACTCAAAAATGCTGCCAAACTGTTGCAAACGATCCCCTGAAAGCTTTTTCGATGGAAACAGATGGGTTTTTATCATCGGAAACAGAATTAGCCCTCGACGTCTGAACAACTTTTTTTTGAAAAAACCCTAAGCCGCGCGGTCACAATTTCATCAAAAATCTGACATTCTGAAATTCACTCAAAAATGCTGCCAAACTGTTGCAAACGATCCCCTGAAAGGTTTTTCGGTGGAAACAGATGGGTTTTTATCATCGGAAACAGAATTAGCCCTCGACCTCTGAACAACTTTTTTTTGAAAAAACCCTAAGCCGCGCGGTCACAATTTCAGCAAAAATCTGACATTCTGAAATTCACTCAAAAATGCTGCCAAACACTTGCAAACAATCCCCTGAAAGATTTTTCGGTGGAAACAGATGGGTTTTTATCATCGGAAACAGAATTAGCCCTCAACCTCTGAACAACTTTTTTTTGAAAAATCCCTAAGCCGCGCGGTCACAATTTCAGCAAAAATCTGACATTCTGAAATTCACTCAAAAATGCTGCCAAACTGTTGCAAACGATCCCGTGAAAGCTTTTTCGGTGGAAACAGATGGGTTTTTATCATCGGAAACAGAATTAGCCCTCGACCTCTGAACAACTTTTTTTTAAAAAAACCCTAAGCCGCGCGGTCACAATTTCAGCAAAAATCTGACATTCTGAAATTCACTCAAAAATGCTGCCAAACTGTTGCAAACGATCCCCTGATAGGTTTTTCGGTGGAAACAGATAGGTTTTTATCATCGGAAACAGAATTAGCCCTCGACCTCTGAACAACTTTTTTTTGAAAAAACCCTAAGCCGCGCGGTCACAATTTCTGCAAAAATCTGACATTCTGAAATTCACTCAAAAATGCTGCCAAACTGTTGCAAACGATCGTCTGAAAGGTTTTTCGGTGGAAACAGATATGTTTTTATCATCGGAAACAGAATTAGCCCTCGACCTCTGAACAACTTTTTTTTTAAAAATCCCTAAGCCGCGCGGTCACAATTTCAGCAAAAATCTGACATTCTGAAATTCACTCAAAAATGCTGCCAAACTGTTGCAAACGATCCCCGGAAAGCTTTTTCGGTGGAAACAGATGGGTTTTTATCATCGGAAACAGAATTAGCCCTCAACGTCTGAACAACTTTTTTTTGAAAAAACCCTAAGCCGCGCGGTCACAATTTCAGCAAAAATCTGAGATTCTGAAATTCACTCAAAAATGCTGCCAAACTGTTGCAAACGATCCCCTGAAAGGTTTTTCGGTGGAAACAGATGGGTTTTTATCATCAGAAACAGAATTAGCCCTCGAACTCTGAACAACTTTTTTTTGAAAAAACCCTAAGCCGCGCGGTCACAATTTCTGCAAAAATCTGACATTCTGAAATTCACTCAAAAATGCTGCCAAACTGTTGCAAACGATCCCCTGAAAGCTTTTTCGGTGGAAACAGATGGGTTTTTATCATCGGAAACAGAATTAGCCCTCGACGTCTAAACAACTTTTTTTTGAAAAAACCCTAAGCCGCGCGGTCACAATTTCATCAAAAATCTGACATTCTGAAATTCACTCAAAAATGCTGCCAAACTGTTGCAAAGGATCCCCTGAAAGCTTTTTCGGTGGAAACAGATGGGTTTTTATCATCGGAAACAGAATTAGCCCTCGACCTCTGAACAACTTTTTTTTGAAAAAACCCTAAGCCGCGCGGTCACAATTTCAGCAAAAATCTGACCTTCTGAAATTCACTCAAAAATGCTGCCAAACTGTTGCAAACAATCCCCTGAAAGCTTTTTCGGTGGAAACAGATGGGTTTTTATCATCGGAAACAGAATTAGCCCTCAACCTCTGAACAACTTTTTTTTGAAAAATCCCTAAGCCGCGCGGTCACAATTTCAGCAAAAATCTGACATTCTGAAATTCACTCAAAAATGCTGCCAAACTGTTGCAAACGATCCGCTGATAGGTTTTTCGGTGGAAACAGATAGGTTTTTATCATCGGAAACAGAATTAGCCCTCGACCTCTGAACAACTTTTTTTTGAAAAAACCCTAAGCCGCGCGGTCACCATTTCAGCAAAAATCTGACCTTCTGAAATTCACTCAAAAATGCTGCCAAACTGTTGCAAACGATCCCGTGAAAGCTTTTTCGGTGGAAACAGATGGGTTTTTATCATCGGAAACAGAATTAGCCCTCGACCTCTGAACAACTTTTTTTTGAAAAATCCCTAAGCCGCGCGGTCACAATTTCAGCAAAAATCTGACATTCTGAAATTCACTCAAAAATGCTGCCAAACTGTTGCAAACGATCCCCGGAAAGCTTTTTCGGTGGAAACAGATGGGTTTTTATCATCGGAAACAGAATTATCCCTCGACGTCTGAACAACTTTTTTTTGAAAAAACCCTAAGCCGCGCGGTCACAATTTCTGCAAAAATCTGACATTCTGAAATTCACTCAAAAATGCTGCCAAACTGTTGCAAACGATCCCCTGAAAGCTTTTTCGGTGGAAACAGATGGGTTTTTATCATCGGAAACAGAATTAGCCCTCAACCTCTGAACAACTTTTTTTTGAAAAATCCCTAAGCCGCGCGGTCACAATTTCAGCAAAAATCTGACATTCTGAAATTCACTCAAAAATGCTGCCAAACTGTTGCAAACGATCCCCTGATAGGTTTTTCGGTGGAAACAGATAGGTTTTTATCATCGGAAACAGAATTAGCCCTCGACCTCTGAACAACTTTTTTTTGAAAAAACCCTAAGCCGCGCGGTCACAATTTCTGCAAAAATCTGACATTCTGAAATTCACTCAAAAATGCTGCCAAACTGTTGCAAACGATCCCCTGAAAGCTTTTTCGGTGGAAACAGATGGGTTTTTATCATCGGAAACAGAATTAGCCCTCGACCTCTGAACAACTTTTTTTTGAAAAAACCCTAAGCCGCGCGGTCACAATTTCAGCAAAAATCTGACCTTCTGAAATTCACTCAAAAATGCTGCCAAACTGTTGCAAACAATCCCCTGAAAGCTTTTTCGGTGGAAACAGATGGGTTTTTATCATTGGAAACAGAATTAGCCCTCAACCTCTGAACAACTTTTTTTTGAAAAATCCCTAAGCCGCGCGGTCACAATTTCAGCAAAAATCTGACATTCTGAAATTCACTCAAAAATGCTGCCAAACTGTTGCAAACGATCCCCTGATCGGTTTTTCGGTGGAAACAGATAGGTTTTTATCATCGGAAACAGAATTAGCCCTCGACCTCTGAACAACTTTTTTTTGAAAAAACCCTAAGCCGCGCGGTCACAATTTCAGCAAAAATCTGACATTCTGAAATTCACTCAAAAATGCTGCCAAACTGTTGCAAACGATCCCCTGAAAGGTTTTTCGGTGGAAACAGATGGGTTTTTATCATCGGAAACAGAATTAGCCCTCGACCTCTGAACAACTTTTTTTTGAAAAAACCCTAAGCCGCGCGGTCACCATTTCAGCAAAAATCTGACCTTCTGAAATTCACTCAAAAATGCTGCCAAACTGTTGCAAACGATCCCGTGAAAGCTTTTTCGGTGGAAACAGATGGGTTTTTATCATCGGAAACAGAATTAGCCCTCGACGTCTGAACAACTTTTTTTTGAAAAAACCCTAAGCCGCGCGGTCACAATTTCAGCAAAAATCTGACATTCTGAAATTCACTCAAAAATGCTGCCAAACTGTTGCAAACGATCCCCTGAAAGGTTTTTCGGTGGAAACAGATGGGTTTTTATCATCGGAAACAGAATTAGCCCTCGACCTCTGAACAACTTTTTTTTGAAAAAACCCTAAGCCGCGCGGTCACAATTTCAGCAAAAATCTGACATTCTGAAATTCACTCAAAAATGCTGCCAAACTGTTGCAAACAATCCCCTGAAAGCTTTTTCGGTGGAAACAGATGGGTTTTTATCATCGGAAACAGAATTAGCCCTTGAACAACTTTTTTTTGAAAAATCCCTAAGCCGCGCGGTCACAATTTCAGCAAAAATCTGACATTCTGAAATTCACTCAAAAATGCTGCCAAACTGTTGCAAACGATCCCCTGAAAGCTTTTTCGGTGGAAACAGATGGGTTTTTATCATCGGAAACAGAATTAGCCCTCGACCTCTGAACAACTTTTTTTTGAAAAAACCCTAAGCCGCGCGGTCACAATTTCAGCAAAAATCTGACATTCTGAAATTCACTCAAAAATGCTGCCAAACTGTTGCAAACGATCCCCTGAAAGGTTTTTCGGTGGAAACAGATGGATTTTTATCATCGGAAACAGAATTAGCCCTCGACATCTGAACAACTTTTTTTTGAAAAATCCCTAAGCCGCGCGGTCACAATTTCAGCAAAAATCTGACATTCTGAAATTCACTCAAAAATGCTGCCAAACTGTTGCAAACGATCCCGTGAAAGCTTTTTCGGTGGAAACAGATGGGTTTTTATCATCGGAAACAGAATTAGCCCTCGACCTCTGAACAACTTTTTTTTGAAAAAACCCTAAGCCGCGCGGTCACAATTTCAGCAAAAATCTGACATTCTGAAATTCACTCAAAAATGCTGCCAAACTGTTGCAAACAATCCCCTGAAAGGTTTTTCGGTGGAAACAGATGGGTTTTTATCATCGGGAACAGAATTAGCCCTCGACCTCTGAACAACTTTTTTTTGAAAAATCCCTAAGCCGCGCGGTCACAATTTCAGCAAAAATCTGACATTCTGAAATTCACTCAAAAATGCTGCCAAACTGTTGCAAACGATCCCCTGAAAGGTTTTTCGGTGGAAACAGATGGGTTTTTATCATCGGAAACAGAATTAGCCCTCGACCTCTGAACAACTTTTTTTTGAAAAAACCCTAAGCCGCGCGGTCACAATTTCAGCAAAAATCTGACATTCTGAAATTCACTCAAAAATGCTGCCAAACTGTTGCAAACGATCCCCTGAAAGCTTTTTCGGTGGAAACAGATGGGTTTTTATCATCGGAAACAGAATTAGCCCTCGACGTCTGAACAACTTTTTTTTGAAAAAACCCTAAGCCGCGCGGTCACAATTTCAGCAAAAATCTGACATTCTGAAATTCACTCAAAAATGCTGCCAAACTGTTGCAAACGATCCCCTGAAAGGTTTTTCGGTGGAAACAGATGGGTTTTTATCATCGGAAACAGAATTAGCCCTCGACCTCTGAACAACTTTTTTTTGAAAAAACCCTAAGCCGCGCGGTCACAATTTCAGCAAAAATCTGACATTCTGAAATTCACTCAAAAATGCTGCCAAACTGTTGCAAACGATCCCCTGAAAGCTTTTTCGGTGGAAACAGATGGGTTTTTATCATCGGAAACAGAATTAGCCCTCGACGTCTGAACAACTTTTTTTTGAAAAAACCCTAAGCCGCGCGGTCACAATTTCAGCAAAAATCTGACATTCTGAAATTCACTCAAAAATGCTGCCAAACTGTTGCAAACGATCCCCTGAAAGGTTTTTCGGTGGAAACAGATGGGTTTTTATCATCGGAAACAGAATTAGCCCTCGACCTCTGAACAACTTTTTTTTGAAAAAACCCTAAGCCGCGCGGTCACAATTTCAGCAAAAATCTGACATTCTGAAATTCACTCAAAAATGCTGCCAAACTGTTGCAAACGATCCCCTGAAAGCTTTTTCGGTGGAAACAGATGGGTTTTTATCATCGGAAACAGAATTAGCCCTTGAACAACTTTTTTTTGAAAAATCCCTAAGCCGCGCGGTCACAATTTCAGCAAAAATCTGACATTCTGAAATTCACTCAAAAATGCTGCCAAACTGTTGCAAACGATCCCCTGAAAGCTTTTTCGGTGGAAACAGATGGGTTTTTATCATCGGAAACAGAATTAGCCCTCGACATCTGAACAACTTTTTTTTGAAAAATCCCTTAGCCGCGCGGTCACAATTTCAGCAAAAATCTGACATTCTGAAATTCACTCAAAAATGCTGCCAAACTGTTGCAAACGATCCCGTGAAAGCTTTTTCGGTGGAAACAGATGGGTTTTTATCATCGGAAACAGAATTAGCCCTCGACCTCTGAACAACTTTTTTTTGAAAAAACCCTAAGCCGCGCGGTCACAATTTCAGCAAAAATCTGACATTCTGAAATTCACTCAAAAATGCTGCCAAACTGTTGCAAACAATCCCCTGAAAGGTTTTTCGGTGGAAACAGATGGGTTTTTATCATCGGGAACAGAATTAGCCCTCGACCTCTGAACAACTTTTTTTTGAAAAATCCCTAAGCCGCGCGGTCACAATTTCAGCAAAAATCTGACATTCTGAAATTCACTCAAAAATGCTGCCAAACTGTTGCAAACGATCCCGTGAAAGCTTTTTCGGTGGAAACAGATGGGTTTTTATCATCGGAAACAGAATTAGCCCTCGACCTCTGAACAACTTTTTTTTGAAAAAATCCCTAAGCCGCGCGGTCACAATTTCAGCAAAAATCTGACATTCTGAAATTCACTCAAAAATGCTGCCAAACTGTTGCAAACGATCCCCGGAAAGCTTTTTCGGTGGAAACAGATGGGTTTTTATCATCGGAAACAGAATTAGCCCTCGACGTCTGAAAAACTTTTTTTTGAAAAAACCCTAAGCCGCGCGGTCACAATTTCAGCAAAAATCTGAGATTCTGAAATTCACTCAAAAATGCTGCCAAACTGTTGCAAACGATCCCCTGAAAGGTTTTTCGGTGGAAACAGATAGGTTTTTATCATCGGAAACAGAATTAGCCCTCGACCTCTGAACAACTTTTTTTTTGAAAAAACCCTAAACCGCGCGGTCACAATTTCTGCAAAAATCTGACCTTCTGAAATTCACTCAAAAATGCTGCCAAACTGTTGCAAACGATCCCCGGAAAGCTTTTTCGGTGGAAACAGATGGGTTTTTATCATCGGAAACAGAATTAGCCCTCGACGTCTGAACAACTTTTTTTTGAAAAAACCCTAAGCCGCGCGGTCACAATTTCAGCAAAAATCTGACATTCTGAAATTCACTCAAAAATGCTGCCAAACTGTTGCAAACGATCCCCTGAAAGGTTTTTCGGTGGAAACAGATGGGTTTTTATCATCGGAAACAGAATTAGCCCTCGAACTCTGAACAACTTTTTTTTGAAAAAACCCTAAGCCGCGCGGTCACAATTTCAGCAAAAATCTGAGATTCTGAAATTCACTCAAAAATGCTGCCAAACTGTTGCAAACGATCCCCTGAAAGCTTTTTCGGTGGAAACAGATGGGTTTTTATCATCGGAAACAGAATTAGCCCTCGACGTCTGAACAACTTTTTTTTGAAAAAAACCTAAGCCGCGCGGTCACAATTTCATCAAAAATCTGACATTCTGAAATTCACTCAAAAATGCTGCCAAACTGTTGCAAACGATCCCCTGAAAGCTTTTTCGGTGGAAACAGATGGGTTTTTATCATCGGAAACAGAATTAGCCCTCGACCTCTGAACAACTTTTTTTTGAAAAAACCCTAAGCCGCGCGGTCACAATTTCAGCAAAAATCTGACCTTCTGAAATTCACTCAAAAATGCTGCCAAACTGTTGCAAACAATCCCCTGAAAGCTTTTTCGGTGGAAACAGATGGGTTTTTATCATCGGAAACAGAATTAGCCCTCAACCTCTGAACAACTTTTTTTTGAAAAATCCCTAAGCCGCGCGGTCACAATTTCAGCAAAAATCTGACATTCTGAAATTCACTCAAAAATGCTGCCAAACTGTTGCAAACGATCCCCTGATAGGTTTTTCGGTGGAAACAGATAGGTTTTTATCATCGGAAACAGAATTAGCCCTCGACCTCTGAACAACTTTTTTTTGAAAAAACCCTAAGCTGCGCGGTCACAATTTCTGCAAAAATCTGACATTCTGAAATTCACTCAAAAATGCTGCCAAACTGTTGCAAACGATCGTCTGAAAGGTTTTTCGGTGGAAACAGATATGTTTTTATCATCGGAAACAGAATTAGCCCTCGACGTCTGAACAACTTTTTTTTGAAAAAACCCTAAGCCGCGCGGTCACAATTTCAGCAAAAATCTGACATTCTGAAATTCACTCAAAAATGCTGCCAAACTGTTGCAAACGATCCCCTGAAAGGTTTTTCGGTGGAAACAGATGGGTTTTTATCATCGGAAACAGAATTAGCCCTCGACCTCTGAACAACTTTTTTTTGAAAAAACCCTAAGCGGCGCGGTCACAATTTCAGCAAAAATCTGACCTTCTGAAATTCACTCAAAAATGCTGCCAAACTGTTGCAAACAATCCCCTGAAAGCTTTTTCGGTGGAAACAGATGGGTTTTTATCATCGGAAACAGAATTAGCCCTCAACCTCTGAACAACTTTTTTTTGAAAAAACCCTAAGCCGCGCGGTCACAATTTCAGCAAAAATCTGACATTCTGAAATTCACTCAAAAATGCTGCCAAACTGTTGCAAACGATCCCCTGATAGGTTTTTCGGTGGAAACAGATAGGTTTTTATCATCGGAAACAGAATTAGCCCTCGACCTCTGAACAACTTTTTTTTGAAAAAACCCTAAGCCGCGCGGTCACAATTTCTGCAAAAATCTGACATTCTGAAATTCACTCAAAAATGCTGCCAAACTGTTGCAAACGATCGTCTGAAAGGTTTTTCGGTGGAAACAGATATGTTTTTATCATCGGAAACAGAATTAGCCCTTGACCTCTGAACAACTTTTTTTTGAAAAAACCCTAAGCCGCGCGGCCACCATTTCAGCAAAAATCTGACCTTCTGAAATTCACTCAAAAATGCTGCCAAACTGTTGCAAACGATCCCGTGAAAGCTTTTTCGGTGGAAACAGATGGGTTTTTATCATCGGAAACAGAATTAGCCCTCGACCTCTGAACAACTTTTTTTTTGAAAAATCCCTAAGCCGCGCGGTCACAATTTCAGCAAAAATCTGACATTCTGAAATTCACTCAAAAATGCCGCCAAACTGTTGCAAACGATCGTCTGAAAGGTTTTTCGGTGGAAACAGATATGTTTTTATCATCGGAAACAGAATTAGCCCTTGACCTCTGAACAACTTTTTTTTGAAAAAACCCTAAGCCGCGCGGCCACCATTTCAGCAAAAATCTGACCTTCTGAAATTCACTCAAAAATGCTGCCAAACTGTTGCAAACGATCCCCTGAAAGCTTTTTCGGTGGAAACAGATGGGTTTTTATCATCGGAAACAGAATTAGCCCTCGACCTCTGAACAACTTTTTTTTGAAAAAACCCTAAGCCGCGCGGTCACAATTTCAGCAAAAATCTGACCTTCTGAAATTCACTCAAAAATGCTGCCAAACTGTTGCAAACAATCCCCTGAAAGCTTTTTCGGTGGAAACAGATGGGTTTTTATCATCGGAAACAGAATTAGCCCTCAACCTCTGAACAACTTTTTTTTGAAAAATCCCTAAGCCGCGCGGTCACAATTTCAGCAAAAATCTGACATTCTGAAATTCACTCAAAAATGCTGCCAAACTGTTGCAAACGATCCCCTGATAGGTTTTTCGGTGGAAACAGATAGGTTTTTATCATCGGAAACAGAATTAGCCCTCGACCTCTGAACAACTTTTTTTTGAAAAAACCCTAAGCTGCGCGGTCACAATTTCTGCAAAAATCTGACATTCTGAAATTCACTCAAAAATGCTGCCAAACTGTTGCAAACGATCGTCTGAAAGGTTTTTCGGTGGAAACAGATATGTTTTTATCATCGGAAACAGAATTAGCCCTCGACGTCTGAACAACTTTTTTTTGAAAAAACCCTAAGCCGCGCGGTCACAATTTCAGCAAAAATCTGACATTCTGAAATTCACTCAAAAATGCTGCCAAACTGTTGCAAACGATCCCCTGAAAGGTTTTTCGGTGGAAACAGATGGGTTTTTATCATCGGAAACAGAATTAGCCCTCGACCTCTGAACAACTTTTTTTTGAAAAAACCCTAAGCGGCGCGGTCACAATTTCAGCAAAAATCTGACGTTCTGAAATTCACTCAAAAATGCTGCCAAACTGCTGCAAACAATCCCCTGAAAGCTTTTTCGGTGGAAACAGATGGGTTTTTATCATCGGAAACAGAATTAGCCCTCAACCTCTGAACAACTTTTTTTTGAAAAAACCCTAAGCCGCGCGGTCACAATTTCTGCAAAAATCTGACATTCTGAAATTCACTCAAAAATGCTGCCAAACTGTTGCAAACGATCGTCTGAAAGGTTTTTCGGTGGAAACAGATATGTTTTTATCATCGGAAACAGAATTAGCCCTTGACCTCTGAACAACTTTTTTTTGAAAAAACCCTAAGCCGCGCGGCCACCATTTCAGCAAAAATCTGACCTTCTGAAATTCACTCAAAAATGCTGCCAAACTGTTGCAAACGATCCCGTGAAAGCTTTTTCGGTGGAAACAGATGGGTTTTTATCATCGGAAACAGAATTAGCCCTCGACCTCTGAACAACTTTTTTTTTGAAAAATCCCTAAGCCGCGCGGTCACAATTTCAGCAAAAATCTGACATTCTGAAATTCACTCAAAAATGCCGCCAAACTGTTGCAAACGATCCCCTGAAAGGTTTTTCGGTGAAAACAGATAGGTTTTTATCATCGGAAACAGAATTAGCCCTCGACCTCTGAACAACTTTTTTTTGAAAAAACCCTAAGCCGCGCGGTCACAATTTCTGCAAAAATCTGACATTCTGAAATTCACTCAAAAATGCTGCCAAACTGTTGCAAACGATCGTCTGAAAGGTTTTTCGGTGGAAACAGATATGTTTTTATCATCGGAAACAGAATTAGCCGTTGACCTCTGAACAACTTTTTTTTGAAAAAACCCTAAGCCGCGCGGCCACCATTTCAGCAAAAATCTGACCTTCTGAAATTCACTCAAAAATGCTGCCAAACTGTTGCAAACGATCCCGTGAAAGCTTTTTCGGTGGAAACAGATGGGTTTTTATCATCGGAAACAGAATTAGCCCTCGACCTCTGAACAACTTTTTTTTTGAAAAATCCCTAAGCCGCGCGGTCACAATTTCAGCAAAAATCTGACATTCTGAAATTCACTCAAAAATGCCGCCAAACTGTTGCAAACGATCCCCTGAAAGGTTTTTCGGTGAAAACAGATAGGTTTTTATCATCGGAAACAGAATTAGCCCTCGACCTCTGAACAACTTTTTTTTGAAAAAACCCTAAGCCGTGCGGTCACAATTTCTGCAAAAATCTGACATTCTGAAATTCACTCAAAAATGCTGCCAAACTGTTGCAAACGATCCCCTGAAAGCTTTTTCGGTGGAAACAGATGGGTTTTTATCATCGGAAACAGAATTAGCCCTCGACGTCTGAACAACTTTTTTTTGAAAAAACCCTAAGCCGCGCGGTCACAATTTCATCAAAAATCTGACATTCTGAAATTCACTCAAAAATGCTGCCAAACTGTTGCAAACGAACCCCTGAAAGGTTTTTCGGTGGAAACAGATGGGTTTTTATCATCGGAAACAGAATTAGCCCTCGACCTCTGAACAACTTTTTTTTGAAAAAACCCTAAGCCGCGCGGTCACAATTTCAGCAAAAATCTGACATTCTGAAATTCACTCAAAAATGCTGCCAAACACTTGCAAACAATCCCCTGAAAGCTTTTTCGGTGGAAACAGATGGGTTTTTATCATCGGAAACAGAATTAGCCCTCGACCTCTGAACAACTTTTTTTTGAAAAATCCCTAAGCCGCGCGGTCACAATTTCAGCAAAAATCTGACATTCTGAAATTCACTCAAAAATGCTGCCAAACTGTTGCAAACGATCCCGTGAAAGCTTTTTCGGTGGAAACAGATGGGTTTTTATCATCGGAAACAGAATTAGCCCTCGACCTCTGAACAATTTTTTTTTGAAAAAACCCTAAGCCGCGCGGTCACAATTTCAGCAAAAATCTGACATTCTGAAATTCACTCAAAAATGCTGCCAAACTGTTGCAAACGATCCCCTGATAGGTTTTTCGGTGGAAACAGATAGGTTTTTATCATCGGAAACAGAATTAGCCCTCGACCTCTGAACAACTTTTTTTTGAAAAAACCCTAAGCCGCGCGGTCACAATTTCTGCAAAAATCTGACATTCTGAAATTCACTCAAAAATGCTGCCAAACTGTTGCAAACGATCCCCGGAAAGCTTTTTCGGTGGAAACAGATGGGTTTTTATCATCGGAAACAGAATTAGCCCTCGACCTCTGAACAACTTTTTTTTTAAAAAACCCTAAGCCGCGCGGTCACAATTTCAGCAAAAATCTGAGATTCTGAAATTCACTCAAAAATGCTGCCAAACTGTTGGAAACGATCGTCTGAAAGGTTTTTCGGTGGAAACAGATATGTTTTTATCATCGGAAACAGAATTAGCCCTCGACCTCTGAACAACTTTTTTTTGAAAAAACCCTAAACCGCGCGGTCACAATTTCTGCAAAAATCTGACATTCTGAAATTCACTCAAAAATGCTGCCAAACTGTTGCAAACGATCCCCTGAAAGGTTTTTCGGTGGAAACAGATGGGTTTTTATCATCGGAAACAGAATTAGCCCTCGACCTCTGAACAACTTTTTTTTGAAAAAACCCTAAGCCGCGCGGTCACAATTTCAGCAAAAATCTGACATTCTGAAATTCACTCAAAAATGCTGCCAAACACTTGCAAACAATCCCCTGAAAGCTTTTTCGGTGGAAACAGATGGGTTTTTATCATCGGAAACAGAATTAGCCCTCGACCTCTGAACAACTTTTTTTTTGAAAAATCCCTAAGCCGCGCGGTCACAATTTCTGCAAAAATCTGACATTCTGAAATTCACTCAAAAATGCTGCCAAACTGTTGCAAACGATCGTCTGAAAGGTTTTTCGGTGGAAACAGATATGTTTTTATCATCGGAAACAGAATTAGCCCTCGACCTCTGAACAACTATTTTTGAAAAAACCCTAAGCCGCGCGGTCACCATTTCAGCAAAAATCTGACCTTCTGAAATTCACTCAAAAATGCTGCCAAACTGTTGCAAACGATCCCGTGAAAGCTTTTTCGGTGGAAACAGATGGGTTTTTATCATCGGAAATAGAATTAGCCCTCGACCTCTGAACAACTTTTTTTTGAAAAATCCCTAAGCCGCGCGGTCACAATTTCAGCAAAAATCTGACATTCTGAAATTCACTCAAAAATGCTGCCAAACTGTTGCAAACGATCCCCGGAAAGCTTTTTCGGTGGAAACAGATGGGTTTTTATCATCGGAAACAGAATTAGCCCTCGACGTCTGAACAACTTTTTTTTGAAAAAACCCTAAGCCGCGCGGTCACAATTTCAGCAAAAATCTGAGATTCTGAAATTCACTCAAAAATGCTGCCAAACTGTTGCAAACGATCCCCTGAAAGGTTTTTCGGTGGAAACAGATAGGTTTTTATCATCGGAAACAGAATTAGCCCTCGACCTCTGAACAACTTTTTTTTGAAAAAACCCTAAACCGCGCGGTCACAATTTCTGCAAAAATCTGACATTCTGAAATTCACTCAAAAATGCTGCCAAACTGTTGCAAACGATCCCCTGAAAGCTTTTTCGGTGGAAACAGATGGGTTTTTATCATCGGAAACAGAATTAGCCCTCGACGTCTGAACAACTTTTTTTTGAAAAAACCCTAAGCCGCGCGGTCACAATTTCATCAAAAATCTGACATTCTGAAATTCACTCAAAAATGCTGCCAAACTGTTGCAAACGATCCCCTGAAAGGTTTTTCGGTGGAAACAGATGGGTTTTTATCATCGGAAACAGAATTAGCCCTCGACCTCTGAACAACTTTTTTTTGAAAAAACCCTAAGCCGCGCGGTCACAATTTCAGCAAAAATCTGACATTCTGAAATTCACTCAAAAATGCTGCCAAACACTTGCAAACAATCCCCTGAAAGCTTTTTCGGTGGAAACAGATGGGTTTTTATCATCGGAAACAGAATTAGCCCTCGACCTCTGAACAACTTTTTTTTGAAAAATCCCTAAGTCGCGCGGTCACAATTTCAGCAAAAATCTGACATTCTGAAATTCACTCAAAAATGCTGCCAAACTGTTGCAAACGATCCTGTGAAAGCTTTTTCGGTGGAAACAGATGGGTTTTTATCATCGGAAACAGAATTAGCCCTCGACCTCTGAACAACTTTTTTTTGAAAAAACCCTAAGCCGCGCGGTCACAATTTCAGCAAAAATCTGACATTCTGAAATTCACTCAAAAATGCTGCCAAACTGTTGCAAACGATCCCCTGATAGGTTTTTCGGTGGAAACAGATAGGTTTTTATCATCGGAAACAGAATTAGCCCTCGACCTCTGAACAACTTTTTTTTGAAAAAACCCTAAGCCGCGCGGTCACAATTTCAGCAAAAATCTGACATTCTGAAATTCACTCAAAAATGCTGCCAAACACTTGCAAACAATCCCCTGAAAGCTTTTTCGGTGGAAACAGATGGGTTTTTATCATCGGAAACAGAATTAGCCCTCGACCTCTGAACAACTTTTTTTTGAAAAATCCCTAAGCCGCGCGGTCACAATTTCAGCAAAAATCTGACATTCTGAAATTCACTCAAAAATGCTGCCAAACTGTTGCAAACGATCCCGTGAAAGCTTTTTCGGTGGAAACAGATGGGTTTTTATCATCGGAAACAGAATTAGCCCTCGACCTCTGAACAATTTTTTTTTGAAAAAACCCTAAGCCGCGCGGTCACAATTTCAGCAAAAATCTGACATTCTGAAATTCACTCAAAAATGCTGCCAAACTGTTGCAAACGATCCCCTGATAGGTTTTTCGGTGGAAACAGATAGGTTTTTATCATCGGAAACAGAATTAGCCCTCGACCTCTGAACAACTTTTTTTTGAAAAAACCCTAAGCCGCGCGGTCACAATTTCTGCAAAAATCTGACATTCTGAAATTCACTCAAAAATGCTGCCAAACTGTTGCAAACGATCCCCGGAAAGCTTTTTCGGTGGAAACAGATGGGTTTTTATCATCGGAAACAGAATTAGCCCTCGACCTCTGAACAACTTTTTTTTTAAAAAACCCTAAGCCGCGCGGTCACAATTTCAGCAAAAATCTGAGATTCTGAAATTCACTCAAAAATGCTGCCAAACTGTTGGAAACGATCGTCTGAAAGGTTTTTCGGTGGAAACAGATATGTTTTTATCATCGGAAACAGAATTAGCCCTCGACCTCTGAACAACTTTTTTTTGAAAAAACCCTAAACCGCGCGGTCACAATTTCTGCAAAAATCTGACATTCTGAAATTCACTCAAAAATGCTGCCAAACTGTTGCAAACGATCCCCTGAAAGGTTTTTCGGTGGAAACAGATGGGTTTTTATCATCGGAAACAGAATTAGCCCTCGACCTCTGAACAACTTTTTTTTGAAAAAACCCTAAGCCGCGCGGTCACAATTTCAGCAAAAATCTGACATTCTGAAATTCACTCAAAAATGCTGCCAAACACTTGCAAACAATCCCCTGAAAGCTTTTTCGGTGGAAACAGATGGGTTTTTATCATCGGAAACAGAATTAGCCCTCGACCTCTGAACAACTTTTTTTTTGAAAAATCCCTAAGCCGCGCGGTCACAATTTCTGCAAAAATCTGACATTCTGAAATTCACTCAAAAATGCTGCCAAACTGTTGCAAACGATCGTCTGAAAGGTTTTTCGGTGGAAACAGATATGTTTTTATCATCGGAAACAGAATTAGCCCTCGACCTCTGAACAACTATTTTTGAAAAAACCCTAAGCCGCGCGGTCACCATTTCAGCAAAAATCTGACCTTCTGAAATTCACTCAAAAATGCTGCCAAACTGTTGCAAACGATCCCGTGAAAGCTTTTTCGGTGGAAACAGATGGGTTTTTATCATCGGAAATAGAATTAGCCCTCGACCTCTGAACAACTTTTTTTTGAAAAATCCCTAAGCCGCGCGGTCACAATTTCAGCAAAAATCTGACATTCTGAAATTCACTCAAAAATGCTGCCAAACTGTTGCAAACGATCCCCGGAAAGCTTTTTCGGTGGAAACAGATGGGTTTTTATCATCGGAAACAGAATTAGCCCTCGACGTCTGAACAACTTTTTTTTGAAAAAACCCTAAGCCGCGCGGTCACAATTTCAGCAAAAATCTGAGATTCTGAAATTCACTCAAAAATGCTGCCAAACTGTTGCAAACGATCCCCTGAAAGGTTTTTCGGTGGAAACAGATAGGTTTTTATCATCGGAAACAGAATTAGCCCTCGACCTCTGAACAACTTTTTTTTGAAAAAACCCTAAACCGCGCGGTCACAATTTCTGCAAAAATCTGACATTCTGAAATTCACTCAAAAATGCTGCCAAACTGTTGCAAACGATCCCCTGAAAGCTTTTTCGGTGGAAACAGATGGGTTTTTATCATCGGAAACAGAATTAGCCCTCGACGTCTGAACAACTTTTTTTTGAAAAAACCCTAAGCCGCGCGGTCACAATTTCATCAAAAATCTGACATTCTGAAATTCACTCAAAAATGCTGCCAAACTGTTGCAAACGATCCCCTGAAAGGTTTTTCGGTGGAAACAGATGGGTTTTTATCATCGGAAACAGAATTAGCCCTCGACCTCTGAACAACTTTTTTTTGAAAAAACCCTAAGCCGCGCGGTCACAATTTCAGCAAAAATCTGACATTCTGAAATTCACTCAAAAATGCTGCCAAACACTTGCAAACAATCCCCTGAAAGCTTTTTCGGTGGAAACAGATGGGTTTTTATCATCGGAAACAGAATTAGCCCTCGACCTCTGAACAACTTTTTTTTGAAAAATCCCTAAGTCGCGCGGTCACAATTTCAGCAAAAATCTGACATTCTGAAATTCACTCAAAAATGCTGCCAAACTGTTGCAAACGATCCTGTGAAAGCTTTTTCGGTGGAAACAGATGGGTTTTTATCATCGGAAACAGAATTAGCCCTCGACCTCTGAACAACTTTTTTTTGAAAAAACCCTAAGCCGCGCGGTCACAATTTCAGCAAAAATCTGACATTCTGAAATTCACTCAAAAATGCTGCCAAACTGTTGCAAACGATCCCCTGATAGGTTTTTCGGTGGAAACAGATAGGTTTTTATCATCGGAAACAGAATTAGCCCTCGACCTCTGAACAACTTTTTTTTGAAAAAACCCTAAGCCGCGCGGTCAGAATTTCTGCAAAAATCTGACATTCTGAAATTCACTCAAAAATGCTGCCAAACTGTTGCAAACGATCCCCTGAAAGCTTTTTCGGTGGAAACAGATGGGTTTTTATCATCGGAAACAGAATTAGCCCTCGACCTCTGAACAACTTTTTTTTGAAAAAACCCTAAGCCGCGCGGTCACAATTTCATCAAAAATCTGACATTCTGAAATTCACTCAAAAATGCTGCCAAACTGTTGCAAACGATCCCCTGAAAGCTTTTTCGGTGGAAACAGATGGGTTTTTATCATCGGAAACAGAATTAGCCCTCGACCTCTGAACAACTTTTTTTTGAAAAAACCCTAAGCCGCGCGGTCACAATTTCAGCAAAAATCTGACATTCTGAAATTCACTCAAAAATGCTGCCAAACTGTTCCAAACCATCGTCTGAAAGGTTTTTCGGTGGAAACAGATATGTTTTTATCATCGGAAACAGAATTAGCCCTCGACGTCTGAACAACTTTTTTTTGAAAAAACCCTAAGCCGCGCGGTCACAATTTCAGCAAAAATCTGACATTCTGAAATTCACTCAAAAATGCTGCCAAACTGTTGCAAACGATCCCCTGAAAGGTTTTTCGGTGGAAACAGATGGGTTTTTATCATCGGAAACAGAATTAGCCCTCGAACTCTGAACAACTTTTTTTTGAAAAAACCCTAAGCCGCGCGGTCACAATTTCAGCAAAAATCTGACATTCTGAAATTCACTCAAAAATGCTGCCAAACTGTTGCAAACGATCCCCTGAAAGCTTTTTCGGTGGAAACAGATGGGTTTTTATCATCGGAAACAGAATTAGCCCTCGACGTCTGAACAACTTTTTTTTGAAAAAACCCTAAGCCGCGCGGTCACAATTTCATCAAAAATCTGACATTCTGAAATTCACTCAAAAATGCTGCCAAACTGTTGCAAACGATCCCCTGAACGCTTTTTCGGTGGAAACAGATGGGTTTTTATCATCGGAAACAGAATTAGCCCTCGACCTCTGAACAACTTTTTTTTGAAAAAACCCTAAGCCGCGCGGTCACAATTTCAGCAAAAATCTGACATTCTGAAATTCACTCAAAAATGCTGCCAAACTGTTCCAAACCATCGTCTGAAAGGTTTTTCGGTGGAAACAGATATGTTTTTATCATCGGAAACAGAATTAGCCCTCGACGTCTGAACAACTTTTTTTTGAAAAAACCCTAAGCCGCGCGGTCACAATTTCAGCAAAAATCTGACATTCTGAAATTCACTCAAAAATGCTGCCAAACTGTTGCAAACGATCCCCTGAAAGGTTTTTCGGTGGAAACAGATGGGTTTTTATCATCGGAAACAGAATTAGCCCTCGAACTCTGAACAACTTTTTTTTGAAAAAACCCTAAGCCGCGCGGTCACAATTTCAGCAAAAATCTGACATTCTGAAATTCACTCAAAAATGCTGCCAAACTGTTGCAAACGATCCCCTGAAAGCTTTTTCGGTGGAAACAGATGGGTTTTTATCATCGGAAACAGAATTAGCCCTCGACGTCTGAACAACTTTTTTTTGAAAAAACCCTAAGCCGCGCGGTCACAATTTCAGCAAAAATCTGACATTCTGAAATTCACTCAAAAATGCCGCCAAACTGTTGCAAACGATCCCCTGAAAGGTTTTTCGGTGAAAACAGATAGGTTTTTATCATCGGAAACAGAATTAGCCCTCGACCTCTGAACAACTTTTTTTTGAAAAAACCCTAAGCCGCGCGGTCACAATTTCTGCAAAAATCTGACATTCTGAAATTCACTCAAAAATGCTGCCAAACTGTTGCAAACGATCCCCTGAAAGCTTTTTCGGTGGAAACAGATGGGTTTTTATCATCGGAAACAGAATTAGCCCTCAACGTCTGAACAACTTTTTTTTGAAAAAACCCTAAGCCGCGCGGTCACAATTTCATCAAAAATCTGACATTCTGAAATTCACTCAAAAATGCTGCCAAACTGTTGCAAACGATCCCGTGAAAGCTTTTTCGGTGGAAACAGATGGGTTTTTATCATCGGAAACAGAATTAGCCCTCGACCTCTGAACAACTTTTTTTTTGAAAAATCCCTAAGCCGCGCGGTCACAATTTCAGCAAAAATCTGACATTCTGAAATTCACTCAAAAATGCCGCCAAACTGTTGCAAACGATCCCCTGAAAGGTTTTTCGGTGAAAACAGATAGGTTTTTATCATCGGAAACAGAATTAGCCCTCGACCTCTGAACAACTTTTTTTTGAAAAAACCCTAAGCCGCGCGGTCACAATTTCATCAAAAATCTGACCTTCTGAAATTCACTCAAAAATGCTGCCAAACTGTTGCAAACGATCCCCTGAAAGGTTTTTCGGTGGAAACAGATGGGTTTTTATCATCGGAAACAGAATTAGCCCTCGACCTCTGAACAACTTTTTTTTGAAAAAACCCTAAGCCGCGCGGTCACAATTTCAGCAAAAATCTGACATTCTGAAATTCACTCAAAAATGCTGCCAAACACTTGCAAACAATCCCCTGAAAGCTTTTTCGGTGGAAACAGATGGGTTTTTATCATCGGAAACAGAATTAGCCCTCGACCTCTGAACAACTTTTTTTTGAAAAATCCCTAAGCCGCGCGGTCACAATTTCAGCAAAAATCTGACATTCTGAAATTCACTCAAAAATGCTGCCAAACTGTTGCAAACGATCCCGTGAAAGCTTTTTCGGTGGAAACAGATGGGTTTTTATCATCAGAAACAGAATTAGCCCTCGACCTCTGAACAATTTTTTTTTGAAAAAACCCTAAGCCGCGCGGTCACAATTTCAGCAAAAATCTGACATTCTGAAATTCACTCAAAAATGCTGCCAAACTGTTGCAAATGATCCCCGGAAAGCTTTTTCGGTGGAAACAGATGGGTTTTTATCATCGGAAACAGAATTAGCCCTCGACGTCTGAACAACTTTTTTTTGAAAAAACCCTAAGCCGCGCGGTCACAATTTCAGCAAAAATCTGAGATTCTGAAATTCACTCAAAAATGCTGCCAAACTGTTGCAAACGATCGTCTGAAAGGTTTTTCGGTGGAAACAGATATGTTTTTATCATCGGAAACAGAATTAGCCCTCGACCTCTGAACAACTTTTTTTTTAAAAAACCCTAAACCGCGCGGTCACAATTTCTGCAAAAATCTGACATTCTGAAATTCACTCAAAAATGCTGCCAAACTGTTGCAAACGATCCCCTGAAAGGTTTTTCGGTGGAAACAGATGGGTTTTTATCATCGGAAACAGAATTAGCCCTCGACCTCTGAACAACTTTTTTTTGAAAAAACCCTAAGCCGCGCGGTCACAATTTCAGCAAAAATCTGACATTCTGAAATTCACTCAAAAATGCTGCCAAACACTTGCAAACAATCCCCTGAAAGCTTTTTCGGTGGAAACAGATGGGTTTTTATCATCGGAAACAGAATTATCCCTCGACCTCTGAACAACTTTTTTTTGAAAAATCCCTAAGCCGCGCGGTCACAATTTCAGCAAAAATCTGACATTCTGAAATTCACTCAAAAATGCTGCCAAACTGTTGCAAACGATCCCGTGAAAGCTTTTTCGGTGGAAACAGATGGGTTTTTATCATTGGAAACAGAATTAGCCCTCGACCTCTGAACAACTTTTTTTTGAAAAAACCCTAAGCCGCGCGGTCACAATTGCTGCAAAAATCTGACATTCAGAAATTCACTCAAAAATGCTGCCAAACTGTTGCAAACGATCATCTGAAAGGTTTTTCGGTGGAAACAGATATGTTTTTATCATCGGAAACAGAATTAGCCCTCGACCTCTGAACAACTATTTTTGAAAAAACCCTAAGCCGCGCGGTCACAATTTCAGCAAAAATCTGACATTCTGAAATTCACTCAAAAATGCTGCCAAACTGTTGCAAACGATCCCCTGAAAGGTTTTTCGGTGGAAACAGATGGGTTTTTATCATCGGAAACAGAATTAGCCCTCGAACTCTGAACAACTTTTTTTTGAAAAAACCCTAAGCCGCGCGGTCACAATTTCAGCAAAAATCTGACATTCTGAAATTCACTCAAAAATGCTGCCAAACTGTTGCAAACGATCCCCTGAAAGCTTTTTCGGTGGAAACAGATGGGTTTTTATCATCGGAAACAGAATTAGCCCTCGACGTCTGAACAACTTTTTTTTGAAAAAACCCTAAGCCGCGCGGTCACAATTTCAGCAAAAATCTGACATTCTGAAATTCACTCAAAAATGCCGCCAAACTGTTGCAAACGATCCCCTGAAAGGTTTTTCGGTGAAAACAGATAGGTTTTTATCATCGGAAACAGAATTAGCCCTCGACCTCTGAACAACTTTTTTTTGAAAAAACCCTAAGCCGCGCGGTCACAATTTCAGCAAAAATCTGACATTCTGAAATTCACTCAAAAATGATGCCAAACACTTGCAAACAATCCCCTGAAAGCTTTTTCGGTGGAAACAGATGGGTTTTTATCATCGGAAACAGAATTAGCCCTCGACCTCTGAACAACTTTTTTTTGAAAAATCCCTAAGCCGCGCGGTCACAATTTCAGCAAAAATCTGACATTCTGAAATTCACTCAAAAATGCTGCCAAACTGTTGCAAACGATCCCGTGAAAGCTTTTTCGGTGGAAACAGATGGGTTTTTATCATCGGAAACAGAATTAGCCCTCGACCTCTGAACAATTTTTTTTTGAAAAAACCCTAAGCCGCGCGGTCACAATTTCAGCAAAAATCTGACATTCTGAAATTCACTCAAAAATGCTGCCAAACTGTTGCAAACGATCCCCGGAAAGCTTTTTCGGTGGAAACAGATGGGTTTTTATCATCGGAAACAGAATTAGCCCTCGACGTCTGAACAACTTTTTTTTGAAAAAACCCTAAGCCGCGCGGTCACAATTTCAGCAAAAATCTGAGATTCTGAAATTCACTCAAAAATGCTGCCAAACTGTTGCAAACGATCGTCTGAAAGGTTTTTCGGTGGAAACAGATATGTTTTTATCATCGGAAACAGAATTAGCCCTCGACCTCTGAACAACTTTTTTTTGAAAAAACCCTAAACCGCGCGGTCACAATTTCTGCAAAAATCTGACATTCTGAAATTCACTCAAAAATGCTGCCAAACTGTTGCAAACGATCCCCTGAAAGGTTTTTCGGTGGAAACAGATGGGTTTTTATCATCGGAAACAGAATTAGCCCTCGACCTCTGAACAACTTTTTTTTGAAAAAACCCTAAGCCGCGCGGTCACAATTTCAGCAAAAATCTGACATTCTGAAATTCACTCAAAAATGCTGCCAAACACTTGCAAACAATCCCCTGAAAGCTTTTTCGGTGGAAACAGATGGGTTTTTATCATCGGAAACAGAATTAGCCCTCGACCTCTGAACAACTTTTTTTTGAAAAATCCCTAAGCCGCGCGGTCACAATTTCAGCAAAAATCTGACATTCTGAAATTCACTCAAAAATGCTGCCAAACTGTTGCAAACGATCCCGTGAAAGCTTTTTCGGTGGAAACAGATGGGTTTTTATCATCGGAAATAGAATTAGCCCTCGACCTCTGAACAACTTTTTTTTGAAAAATCCCTAAGCCGCGCGGTCACAATTTCAGCAAAAATCTGACATTCTGAAATTCACTCAAAAATGCTGCCAAACTGTTGCAAACGATCCCCGGAAAGCTTTTTCGGTGGAAACAGATGGGTTTTTATCATCGGAAACAGAATTAGCCCTCGACGTCTGAACAACTTTTTTTTGAAAAAACCCTAAGCCGCGCGGTCACAATTTCAGCAAAAATCTGAGATTCTGAAATTCACTCAAAAATGCTGCCAAACTGTTGCAAACGATCCCCTGAAAGGTTTTTCGGTGGAAACAGATAGGTTTTTATCATCGGAAACAGAATTAGCCCTCGACCTCTGAACAACTTTTTTTTGAAAAAACCCTAAACCGCGCGGTCACAATTTCTGCAAAAATCTGACATTCTGAAATTCACTCAAAAATGCTGCCAAACTGTTGCAAACGATCCCCTGAAAGCTTTTTCGGTGGAAACAGATGGGTTTTTATCATCGGAAACAGAATTAGCCCTCGACGTCTGAACAACTTTTTTTTGAAAAAACCCTAAGCCGCGCGGTCACAATTTCATCAAAAATCTGACATTCTGAAATTCACTCAAAAATGCTGCCAAACTGTTGCAAACGATCCCCTGAAAGGTTTTTCGGTGGAAACAGATGGGTTTTTATCATCGGAAACAGAATTAGCCCTCGACCTCTGAACAACTTTTTTTTGAAAAAACCCTAAGCCGCGCGGTCACAATTTCATCAAAAATCTGACATTCTGAAATTCACTCAAAAATGCTGCCAAACACTTGCAAACAATCCCCTGAAAGCTTTTTCGGTGGAAACAGATGGGTTTTTATCATCGGAAACAGAATTAGCCCTCGACCTCTGAACAACTTTTTTTTGAAAAATCCCTAAGTCGCGCGGTCACAATTTCAGCAAAAATCTGACATTCTGAAATTCACTCAAAAATGCTGCCAAACTGTTGCAAACGATCCCCTGAAAGCTTTTTCGGTGGAAACAGATGGGTTTTTATCAT
The DNA here is from genome assembly GCF_964188305.1 of Podarcis bocagei. Lineage (NCBI taxonomy): Eukaryota > Metazoa > Chordata > Lepidosauria > Squamata > Lacertidae > Podarcis > Podarcis bocagei. The sequence goes on from NC_138130.1 coordinate 14,868,550, forward strand.
CGGAAACAGAATTAGCCCTCGACCTCTGAACAACTTTTTTTTGAAAAAACCCTAAGCCGCGCGGTCACAATTTCATCAAAAATCTGACATTCTGAAATTCACTCAAAAATGCTGCCAAACTGTTGCAAACGATCCCCTGAAAGCTTTTTCGTTGGAAACAGATGGGTTTTTATCATCGGAAACAGAATTAGCCCTCGACCTCTGAACAACTTTTTTTTGAAAAAACCCTAAGCCGCGCGGTCACAATTTCAGCAAAAATCTGACATTCTGAAATTCACTCAAAAATGCTGCCAAACTGTTCCAAACCATCGTCTGAAAGGTTTTTCGGTGGAAACAGATATGTTTTTATCATCGGAAACAGAATTAGCCCTCGACGTCTGAACAACTTTTTTTTGAAAAAACCCTAAGCCGCGCGGTCACAATTTCAGCAAAAATCTGACATTCTGAAATTCACTCAAAAATGCTGCCAAACTGTTGCAAACGATCCCCTGAAAGGTTTTTCGGTGGAAACAGATGGGTTTTTATCATCGGAAACAGAATTAGCCCTCGAACTCTGAACAACTTTTTTTTGAAAAAACCCTAAGCCGCGCGGTCACAATTTCAGCAAAAATCTGACATTCTGAAATTCAATCAAAAATGCTGCCAAACTGTTGCAAACGATCCCCTGAAAGCTTTTTCGGTGGAAACAGATGGGTTTTTATCATCGGAAACAGAATTAGCCCTCGACGTCTGAACAACTTTTTTTTGAAAAAACCCTAAGCCGCGCGGTCACAATTTCATCAAAAATCTGACATTCTGAAATTCACTCAAAAATGCTGCCAAACTGTTGCAAACGATCCCCTGAACGCTTTTTCGGTGGAAACAGATGGGTTTTTATCATCGGAAACAGAATTAGCCCTCGACCTCTGAACAACTTTTTTTTGAAAAAACCCTAAGCGGCGCGGTCACAATTTCAGCAAAAATCTGACCTTCTGAAATTCACTCAAAAATGCTGCCAAACTGTTGCAAACAATCCCCTGAAAGCTTTTTCGGTGGAAACAGATGGGTTTTGATCATCGGAAACAGAATTAGCCCTCAACCTCTGAACAACTTTTTTTTGAAAAATCCCTAAGCCGCGCGGTCACAATTTCAGCAAAAATCTGACATTCTGAAATTCACTCAAAAATGCTGCCAAACTGTTGCAAACGATCCCCTGATAGGTTTTTCGGTGGAAACAGATAGGTTTTTATCATCGGAAACAGAATTAGCCCTCGACCTCTGAACAACTTTTTTTTGAAAAAACCCTAAGCCGCGCGGTCACAATTTCTGCAAAAATCTGACATTCTGAAATTCACTCAAAAATTCTGCCAAACTGTTGCAAACGATCGTCTGAAAGGTTTTTCGGTGGAAACAGATATGTTTTTATCATCGGAAACAGAATTAGCCCTTGACCTCTGAACAACTTTTTTTTTGAAAAAACCCTAAGCCGCGCGGCCACCATTTCAGCAAAAATCTGACCTTCTGAAATTCACTCAAAAATGCTGCCAAACTGTTGCAAACGATCCCGTGAAAGCTTTTTCGGTGGAAACAGATGGGTTTTTATCATCGGAAACAGAATTAGCCCTCGACCTCTGAACAACTTTTTTTTTGAAAAATCCCTAAGCCGCGCGGTCACAATTTCAGCAAAAATCTGACATTCTGAAATTCACTCAAAAATGCTGCCAAACTGTTGCAAACGATCCCCTGAAAGGTTTTTCAGTGAAAACAGATAGGTTTTTATCATCGGAAACAGAATTAGCCCTCGACCTCTGAACAACTTTTTTTCCGAAAAAACCCTAAGCCGCGCGGTCACAATTTCAGCAAAAATCTGAGATTCTGAAATTCACTCAAAAATGCTGCCAAACTGTTGCAAACGATCCCCTGAAAGCTTTTTCGGTGGAAACAGATGGGTTTTTATCATCGGAAACAGAATTAGCCCTCGACGTCTGAACAACTTTTTTTTGAAAAAACCCTAAGCCGCGCGGTCACAATTTCAGCAAAAATCTGACATTCTGAAATTCACTCAAAAATGCTGCCAAACTGTTGCAAACGATCCCCTGAAAGGTTTTTCGGTGGAAACAGATGGGTTTTTATCATCGGAAACAGAATTAGCCCTCGACCTCTGAACAACTTTTTTTTGAAAAAACCCTAAGCCGCGCGGTCACAATTTCAGCAAAAATCTGACATTCTGAAATTCACTCAAAAATGCTGCCAAACACTTGCAAACAATCCCCTGAAAGCTTTTTCGGTGGAAACAGATGGGTTTTTATCATCGGAAACAGAATTAGCCCTCGACCTCTGAACAACTTTTTTTTGAAAAATCCCTAAGCCGCGCGGTCACAATTTCAGCAAAAATCTGACATTCTGAAATTCACTCAAAAATGCTGCCAAACTGTTGCAAACGATCCCGTGAAAGCTTTTTCGGTGGAAACAGATGGCTTTTTATCATCGGAAACAGAATTAGCCCTCGACCTCTGAACACCTTTTTTTTGAAAAAACCCTAAGCCGCGCGGTCACAATTTCAGCAAAAATCTGACATTCTGAAATTCACTCAAAAATGCTGCCAAACTGTTGCAAACGATCCCCTGATAGGTTTTTCGGTGGAAACAGATAGGTTTTTATCATCGGAAACAGAATTAGCCCTCGACCTCTGAACAACTTTTTTTTGAAAAAACCCTAAGCCGCGCGGTCACAATTTCAGCAAAAATCTGAGATTCTGAAATTCACTCAAAAATGCTGCCAAACTGTTGCAAACGATCCCCTGAAAGCTTTTTCGGTGGAAACAGATGGGTTTTTATCATCGGAAACAGAATTAGCCCTCGACGTCTGAACAACTTTTTTTTGAAAAAACCCTAAGCCGCGCGGTCACAATTTCATCAAAAATCTGACATTCTGAAATTCACTCAAAAATGCTGCCAAACTGTTGCAAACGATCCCCTGAAAGGTTTTTCGGTGGAAACAGATGGGTTTTTATCATCGGAAACAGAATTAGCCCTTGACCTCTGAACAACTTTTTTTTTAAAAAACCCTAAGCCGCGCGGCCACAATTTCAGCAAAAATCTGACATTCTGAAATTCACTCAAAAATGCTGCCAAACTGTTGCAAACGATCCCGTGAAAGCTTTTTCGGTGGAAACAGATGGGTTTTTATCATCGGAAACAGAATTAGCCCTCGACCTCTGAACAACTTTTTTTTTGAAAAATCCCTAAGCCGCGCGGTCACAATTTCAGCAAAAATCTGACATTCTGAAATTCACTCAAAAATGCTGCCAAACTGTTGCAAACGATCCCCTGAAAGATTTTTCAGTGAAAACAGATAGGTTTTTATCATCGGAAACAGAATTAGCCCTCGACCTCTGAACAACTTTTTTTTGAAAAAACCCTAAGCCGCGCGGTCACAATTTCAGCAAAAATCTGAGATTCTGAAATTCACTCAAAAATGCTGCCAAACTGTTGCAAACGATCCCCTGAAAGCTTTTTCGGTGGAAACAGATGGGTTTTTATCATCGGAAACAGAATTAGCCCTCGACGTCTGAACAACTTTTTTTTGAAAAAACCCTAAGCCGCGCGGTCACAATTTCATCAAAAATCTGACATTCTGAAATTCACTCAAAAATGCTGCCAAACTGTTGCAAACGATCCCCTGAAAGGTTTTTCGGTGGAAACAGATGGGTTTTTATCATCGGAAACAGAATTAGCCCTCGACCTCTGAACAACTTTTTTTTGAAAAAACCCTAAGCCGCGCGGTCACAATTTCAGCAAAAATCTGACATTCTGAAATTCACTCAAAAATGCTGCCAAACACTTGCAAACAATCCCCTGAAAGCTTTTTCGGTGGAAACAGATGGGTTTTTATCATCGGAAACAGAATTAGCCCTCGACCTCTGAACAACTTTTTTTTGAAAAATCCCTAAGCCGCGCGGTCACAATTTCAGCAAAAATCTGACATTCTGAAATTCACTCAAAAATGCTGCCAAACTGTTGCAAACGATCCCGTGAAAGCTTTTTCGGTGGAAACAGATGGCTTTTTATCATCGGAAACAGAATTAGCCCTCGACCTCTGAACAACTTTTTTTTGAAAAAACCCTAAGCCGCGCAGTCACAATTTCAGCAAAAATCTGACATTCTGAAATTCACTCAAAAATGCTGCCAAACTGTTGCAAACGATCCCCTGATAGGTTTTTCGGTGGAAACAGATAGGTTTTTATCATCGGAAATAGAATTAGCCCTCGACCTCTGAACAACTTTTTTTTGAAAAAACCCTAAGCCGCGCGGTCACAATTTCAGCAAAAATCTGAGATTCTGAAATTCACTCAAAAATGCTGCCAAACTGTTGCAAACGATCCCCTGAAAGGTTTTTCAGTGAAAACAGATAGGTTTTTATCATCGGAAACAGAATTAGCCCTCGACCTCTGAACAACTTTTTTTTGAAAAAACCCTAAGCCGCGCGGTCACAATTTCAGCAAAAATCTGAGATTCTGAAATTCACTCAAAAATGCTGCCAAACTGTTGCAAACGATCCCCTGAAAGCTTTTTCGGTGGAAACAGATGGGTTTTTATCATCGGAAACAGAATTAGCCCTCGACGTCTGAACAACTTTTTTTTGAAAAAACCCTAAGCCGCGCGGTCACAATTTCATCAAAAATCTGACATTCTGAAATTCACTCAAAAATGCTGCCAAACTGTTGCAAACGATCCCCTGAAAGGTTTTTCAGTGGAAACAGATGGGTTTTTATCATCGGAAACAGAATTAGCCCTCGACCTCTGAACAACTTTTTTTTGAAAAAACCCTAAGCCGCGCGGTCACAATTTCAGCAAAAATCTGACATTCTGAAATTCACTCAAAAATGCTGCCAAACACTTGCAAAAAATCCCCTGAAAGCTTTTTCGGTGGAAACAGATGGGTTTTTATCATCAGAAACAGAATTAGCCCTCGACCTCTGAACAACTTTTTTTTGAAAAATCCCTAAGCCGCGCGGTCACAATTTCAGCAAAAATCTGACATTCTGAAATTCACTCAAAAATGCTGCCAAACTGTTGCAAACGATCCCGTGAAAGCTTTTTCGGTGGAAACAGATGGCTTTTTATCATCGGAAACAGAATTAGCCCTCGACCTCTGAACAACTTTTTTTTGAAAAAACCCTAAGCCGCGCGGTCACAATTTCAGCAAAAATCTGACATTCTGAAATTCACTCAAAAATGCTGCCAAACTGTTGCAAACGATCCCCTGATAGGTTTTTCGGTGGAAACAGATAGGTTTTTATCATCGGAAACAGAATTAGCCCTCGACCTCTGAACAACTTTTTTTTGAAAAAACCCTAAGCCGCGCGGTCACAATTTCAGCAAAAATCTGACATTCTGAAATTCACTCAAAAATGCTGCCAAACTGTTGCAAACGATCCCGTGAAAGCTTTTTCGGTGGAAACAGATGGCTTTTTATCATCGGAAACAGAATTAGCCCTCGACCTCTGAACAACTTTTTTTTGAAAAAACCCTAAGCCGCGCGGTCACAATTTCAGCAAAAATCTGACATTCTGAAATTCACTCAAAAATGCTGCCAAACTGTTGCAAACGATCCCCTGATAGGTTTTTCGGTGGAAACAGATAGGTTTTTATCATCGGAAACAGAATTAGCCCTCGACCTCTGAACAACTTTTTTTTGAAAAAACCCTAAGCCGCGCGGTCACAATTTCAGCAAAAATCTGAGATTCTGAAATTCACTCAAAAATGCTGCCAAACTGTTGCAAACGATCCCCTGAAAGGTTTTTCAGTGAAAACAGATAGGTTTTTATCATCGGAAACAGAATTAGCCCTCGACCTCTGAACAACTTTTTTTTGAAAAAACCCTAAGCCGCGCGGTCACAATTTCAGCAAAAATCTGAGATTCTGAAATTCACTCAAAAATGCTGCCAAACTGTTGCAAACGATCCCCTGAAAGCTTTTTCGGTGGAAACAGATGGGTTTTTATCATCGGAAACAGAATTAGCCCTCGACGTCTGAACAACTTTTTTTTGAAAAAACCCTAAGCCGCGCGGTCACAATTTCATCAAAAATCTGACATTCTGAAATTCACTCAAAAATGCTGCCAAACTGTTGCAAACGATCCCCTGAAAGGTTTTTCGGTGGAAACAGATGGGTTTTTATCATCGGAAACAGAATTAGCCCTCGACCTCTGAACAACTTTTTTTTGAAAAAACCCTAAGCCGCGCGGTCACAATTTCAGCAAAAATCTGACATTCTGAAATTCACTCAAAAATGCTGCCAAACACTTGCAAACAATCCCCTGAAAGCTTTTTCGGTGGAAACAGATGGGTTTTTATCATCAGAAACAGAATTAGCCCTCGACCTCTGAACAACTTTTTTTTGAAAAATCCCTAAGCCGCGCGGTCACAATTTCAGCAAAAATCTGACATTCTGAAATTCACTCAAAAATGCTGCCAAACTGTTGCAAACGATCCCGTGAAAGCTTTTTCGGTGGAAACAGATGGCTTTTTATCATCGGAAACAGAATTAGCCCTCGACCTCTGAACAACTTTTTTTTGAAAAAACCCTAAGCCGCGCGGTCACAATTTCAGCAAAAATCTGACATTCTGAAATTCACTCAAAAATGCTGCCAAACTGTTGCAAACGATCCCCTGATAGGTTTTTCGGTGGAAACAGATAGGTTTTTATCATCGGAAACAGAATTAGCCCTCGGCCTCTGAACAACTTTTTTTTGAAAAAACCCTAAGCCGCGCGGTCACAATTTCAGCAAAAATCTGAGATTCTGAAATTCACTCAAAAATGCTGCCAAACTGTTGCAAACGATCCCCTGAAAGGTTTTTCGGTGGAAACAGATAGGTTTTTATCATCGGAAACAGAATTAGCCCTCGACCTCTGAACAACTTTTTTTTGAAAAAACCCTAAGCCGCGCGGTCACAATTTCAGCAAAAATCTGACATTCTGAAATTCACTCAAAAATGCTGCCAAACACTTGCAAACAATCCCCTGAAAGCTTTTTCGGTGGAAACAGATGGGTTTTTATCATCGGAAACAGAATTAGCCCTCGACCTCTGAACAACTTTTTTTTGAAAAATCCCTAAGTCGCGCGGTCACAATTTCAGCAAAAATCTGACATTCTGAAATTCACTCAAAAATGCTGCCAAACTGTTGCAAACGATCGCCTGAAAGCTTTTTCGGTGGAAACAGATGGGTTTTTATCATCGGAAACAGAATTAGCCCTCGACCTCTGAACAACTTTTTTTTGAAAAAACCCTAAGCCGCGCGGTCACAATTTCAGCAAAAATCTGACATTCTGAAATTCACTCAAAAATGCTGCCAAACTGTTGCAAACGATCCCCTGATAGGTTTTTCGGTGGAAACAGATAGGTTTTTATCATCGGAAACAGAATTAGCCCTCGACCTCTGAACAACTTTTTTTTGAAAAAACCCTAAGCCGCGCGGTCACAATTTCTGCAAAAATCTGACATTCTGAAATTCCCTCAAAAATGCTGCCAAACTGTTGCAAACGATCCCCTGAAAGCTTTTTCGGTGGAAACAGATGGGTTTTTATCATCGGAAACAGAATTAGCCCTCGACCTCTGAACAACTTTTTTTTGAAAAAACCCTAAGCCGCGCGGTCACAATTTCATCAAAAATCTGACATTCTGAAATTCACTCAAAAATGCTGCCAAACTGTTGCAAACGATCCCCTGAAAGCTTTTTCGGTGGAAACAGATGGGTTTTTATCATCGGAAACAGAATTAGCCCTCGACCTCTGAACAACTTTTTTTTGAAAAAACCCTAAGCCGCGCGGTCACTATTTCAGCAAAAATCTGACATTCTGAAATTCACTCAAAAATGCTGCCAAACTGTTGCAAACGATCCCCGGAAAGCTTTTTCGGTGGAAACAGATGGGTTTTTATCATCGGAAACAGAATTAGCCCTCAACGTCTGAACAACTTTTTTTTGAAAAAACCCTAAGCCGCGCGGTCACAATTTCAGCAAAAATCTGACATTCTGAAATTCACTCAAAAATGCTGCCAAACTGTTGCAAACGATCCCCTGAAAGCTTTTTCGGTGGAAACAGATGGGTTTTTATCATCGGAAACAGAATTAGCCCTCGACCTCTGAACAACTTTTTTTTGAAAAAACCCTAAGCCGCGCGGTCACAATTTCATCAAAAATCTGACATTCTGAAATTCACTCAAAAATGCTGCCAAACTGTTGCAAACGATCCCCTGAAAGCTTTTTCGGTGGAAACAGATGGGTTTTTATCATCGGAAACAGAATTAGCCCTCGACCTCTGAACAACTTTTTTTTGAAAAAACCCTAAGCCGCGCGGTCACAATTTCAGCAAAAATCTGACATTCTGAAATTCACTCAAAAATGCTGCTAAACTGTTGCAAACGATCCCCGGAAAGCTTTTTCGGTGGAAACAGATGGGTTTTTATCATCGGAAACAGAATTAGCCCTCGACGTCTGAACAACTTTTTTTTGAAAAAACCCTAAGCCGCGCGGTCACAATTTCAGCAAAAATCTGACATTCTGAAATTCACTCAAAAATGCTGCCAAACTGTTGCAAACGATCCCCTGAAAGGTTTTTCGGTGGAAACAGATGGGTTTTTATCATCGGAAACAGAATTAGCCCTCGAACTCTGAACAACTTTTTTTTGAAAAAACCCTAAGCCGCGCGGTCACAATTTCAGCAAAAATCTGACATTCTGAAATTCACTCAAAAATGCTGCCAAACTGTTGCAAACGATCCCCTGAAAGCTTTTTCGGTGGAAACAGATGGGTTTTTATCATCGGAAACAGAATTAGCCCTCGACGTCTGAACAACTTTTTTTTGAAAAAACCCTAAGCCGCGCGGTCACAATTTCATCAAAAATCTGACATTCTGAAATTCACTCAAAAATGCTGCCAAACTGTTGCAAACGATCCCCTGAATGCTTTTTCGGTGGAAACAGATGGGTTTTTATCATCGGAAACAGAATTAGCCCTCGACCTCTGAACAACTTTTTTTTGAAAAAACCCTAAGCGGCGCGGTCACAATTTCAGCAAAAATCTGACCTTCTGAAATTCACTCAAAAATGCTGCCAAACTGTTGCAAACAATCCCCTGAAAGCTTTTTCGGTGGAAACAGATGGGTTTTTATCATCGGAAACAGAATTAGCCCTCAACCTCTGAACAACTTTTTTTTGAAAAATCCCTAAGCCGCGCGGTCACAATTTCAGCAAAAATCTGACATTCTGAAATTCACTCAAAAATGCTGCCAAACTGTTGCAAACGATCCCCTGATAGGTTTTTCGGTGGAAACAGATAGGTTTTTATCATCGGAAACAGAATTAGCCCTCGACCTCTGAACAACTTTTTTTTGAAAAAACCCTAAGCCGCGCGGTCACAATTTCTGCAAAAATCTGACATTCTGAAATTCACTCAAAAATTCTGCCAAACTGTTGCAAACGATCGTCTGAAAGGTTTTTCGGTGGAAACAGATATGTTTTTATCATCGGAAACAGAATTAGCCCTTGACCTCTGAACAACTTTTTTTTGAAAAATCCCTAAGCCGCGCGGCCACCATTTCAGCAAAAATCTGACCTTCTGAAATTCACTCAAAAATGCTGCCAAACTGTTGCAAACGATCCCGTGAAAGCTTTTTCGGTGGAAACAGATGGGTTTTTATCATCGGAAACAGAATTAGCCCTCGACCTCTGAACAACTTTTTTTTTGAAAAATCCCTAAGCCGCGCGGTCACAATTTCAGCAAAAATCTGACATTCTGAAATTCACTCAAAAATGCTGCCAAACTGTTGCAAACGATCCCCTGAAAGGTTTTTCAGTGAAAACAGATAGGTTTTTATCATCGGAAACAGAATTAGCCCTCGACCTCTGAACAACTTTTTTTTGAAAAAACCCTAAGCCGCGCGGTCACAATTTCAGCAAAAATCTGAGATTCTGAAATTCCCTCAAAAATGCTGCCAAACTGTTGCAAACGATCCCCTGAAAGCTTTTTCGGTGGAAACAGATGGGTTTTTATCATCGGAAACAGAATTAGCCCTCGACCTCTGAACAACTTTTTTTTGAAAAAACCCTAAGCCGCGCGGTCACAATTTCATCAAAAATCTGACATTCTGAAATTCACTCAAAAATGCTGCCAAACTGTTGCAAACGATCCCCTGAAAGCTTTTTCGGTGGAAACAGATGGCTTTTTATCATCGGAAACAGAATTAGCCCTCGACCTCTGAACAACTTTTTTTTGAAAAAACCCTAAGCCGCGCGGTCACAATTTCAGCAAAAATCTGACATTCTGAAATTCACTCAAAAATGCTGCCAAACTGTTGCAAACGATCCCCGGAAAGCTTTTTCGGTGGAAACAGATGGGTTTTTATCATCGGAAACAGAATTAGCCCTCGACGTCTGAACAACTTTTTTTTGAAAAAACCCTAAGCCGCGCGGTCACAATTTCAGCAAAAATCTGACATTCTGAAATTCACTCAAAAATGCTGCCAAACTGTTGCAAACGATCCCCTGAAAGGTTTTTCGGTGGAAACAGATGGGTTTTTATCATCGGAAACAGAATTAGCCCTCGAACTCTGAACAACTTTTTTTTGAAAAAACCCTAAGCCGCGCGGTCACAATTTCAGCAAAAATCTGACATTCTGAAATTCACTCAAAAATGCTGCCAAACTGTTGCAAACGATCCCCTGAAAGCTTTTTCGGTGGAAACAGATGGGTTTTTATCATCGGAAACAGAATTAGCCCTCGACGTCTGATCAACTTTTTTTTGAAAAAACCCTAAGCCGCGCGGTCACAATTTCATCAAAAATCTGACATTCTGAAATTCACTCAAAAATGCTGCCAAACTGTTGCAAACGATCCCCTGAACGCTTTTTCGGTGGAAACAGATGGGTTTTTATCATCGGAAACAGAATTAGCCCTCGACCTCTGAACAACTTTTTTTTGAAAAAACCCTAAGCGGCGCGGTCACAATTTCAGCAAAAATCTGACCTTCTGAAATTCACTCAAAAATGCTGCCAAACTGTTGCAAACAATCCCCTGAAAGCTTTTTCGGTGGAAACAGATGGGTTTTTATCATCGGAAACAGAATTAGCCCTCAACCTCTGAACAACTTTTTTTTGAAAAATCCCTAAGCCGCGCGGTCACAATTTCAGCAAAAATCTGACATTCTGAAATTCACTCAAAAATGCTGCCAAACTGTTGCAAACGATCCCCTGATAGGTTTTTCGGTGGAAACAGATAGGTTTTTATCATCGGAAACAGAATTAGCCCTCGACCTCTGAACAACTTTTTTTTGAAAAAACCCTAAGCCGCGCGGTCACAATTTCTGCAAAAATCTGACATTCTGAAATTCACTCAAAAATTCTGCCAAACTGTTGCAAACGATCGTCTGAAAGGTTTTTCGGTGGAAACAGATATGTTTTTATCATCGGAAACAGAATTAGCCCTTGACCTCTGAACAACTTTTTTTTGAAAAAACCCTAAGCCGCGCGGCCACCATTTCAGCAAAAATCTGACCTTCTGAAATTCACTCAAAAATGCTGCCAAACTGTTGCAAACGATCCCGTGAAAGCTTTTTCGGTGGAAACAGATGGGTTTTTATCATCAGAAACAGAATTAGCCCTCGACCTCTGAACAGCTTTTTTTTGAAAAATCCCTAAGCCGCGCGGTCACAATTTCAGCAAAAATCTGACATTCTGAAATTCACTCAAAAATGCTGCCAAACTGTTGCAAACGATCCCCTGAAAGGTTTTTCGGTGGAAACAGATGGGTTTTTATCATCGGAAACAGAATTAGCCCTCGACCTCTGAACAACTTTTTTTTGAAAAAACCCTAAGCCGCGCGGTCACAATTTCAGCAAAAATCTGACATTCTGAAATTCACTCAAAAATGCTGCCAAACACTTGCAAACAATCCCCTGAAAGCTTTTTCGGTGGAAACAGATGGGTTTTTATCATCGGAAACAGAATTAGCCCTCGACCTCTGAACAACTTTTTTTTGAAAAATCCCTAAGCCGCGCGGTCACAATTTCAGCAAAAATCTGACATTCTGAAATTCACTCAAAAATGCTGCCAAACTGTTGCAAACGATCCCGTGAAAGCTTTTTCGGTGGAAACAGATGGCTTTTTATCATCGGAAACAGAATTAGCCCTCGACCTCTGAACAACTTTTTTTTGAAAAAACCCTAAGCCGCGCGGTCACAATTTCAGCAAAAATCTGACATTCTGAAATTCACTCAAAAATGCTGCCAAACTGTTGCAAACGATCCCCTGATAGGTTTTTCGGTGGAAACAGATAGGTTTTTATCATCGGAAACAGAATTAGCCCTCGACCTCTGAACAACTTTTTTTTGAAAAAACCCTAAGCCGCGCGGTCACAATTTCTGCAAAAATCTGACATTCTGAAATTCACTCAAAAATGCTGCCAAACTGTTGCAAACGATCGTCTGAAAGGTTTTTCGGTGGAAACAGATATGTTTTTATCATCGGAAACAGAATTAGCCCTCGACCTCTGAACAACTTTTTTTTGAAAAATCCCTAAGCCGCGCGGTCACCATTTCAGCAAAAATCTGACATTCTGAAATTCACTCAAAAATGCTGCCAAACTGTTGCAAACGATCCCCGGAAAGCTTTTTCGGTGGAAACAGATGGGTTTTTATCATCGGAAACAGAATTAGCCCTCGACCTCTGAACAACTTTTTTTTGAAAAAACCCTAAGCCGCGCGGTCACAATTTCAGCAAAAATCTGAGATTCTGAAATTCACTCAAAAATGCTGCCAAACTGTTGCAAACGATCCCCTGAAAGGTTTTTCGGTGGAAACAGATAGGTTTTTATCATCGGAAACAGAATTAGCCCTCGACCTCTGAACAACTTTTTTTTTGAAAAAACCCTAAGCCGCGCGGTCACAATTTCTGCAAAAATCTGACATTCTGAAATTCACTCAAAAATGCTGCCAAACTGTTGCAAACGATCCCCGGAAAGCTTTTTCGGTGGAAACAGATGGGTTTTTATCATCGGAAACAGAATTAGCCCTCGACGTCTGAACAACTTTTTTTTGAAAAAACCCTAAGCCGCGCGGTCACATTTTCAGCAAAAAACTGAGATTCTGAAATTCACTCAAAAATGCTGCCAAACTGTTGCAAACGATCCCCTGAATGGTTTTTCGGTGGAAACAGATGGGTTTTTATCATCGGAAACAGAATTAGCCCTCGAACTCTGAACAACTTTTTTTTGAAAAAACCCTAAGCCGCGCGGTCACAATTTCTGCAAAAATCTGACATTCTGAAATTCACTCAAAAATGCTGCCAAACTGTTGCAAACGATCCCCTGAAAGCTTTTTCGGTGGAAACAGATGGGTTTTTATCATCGGAAACAGAATTAGCCCTCGACGTCTGAACAACTTTTTTTTGAAAAAACCCTAAGCCGCGCGGTCACAATTTCATCAAAAATCTGACATTCTGAAATTCACTCAAAAATGCTGCCAAACTGTTGCAAACGATCCCCTGAAAGCTTTTTCGGTGGAAACAGATGGGTTTTTATCATCGGAAACAGAATTAGCCCTCGACGTCTGAACAACTTTTTTTTGAAAAAACCCTAAGCCGCGCGGTCACAATTTCAGCAAAAATCTGACATTCTGAAATTCACTCAAAAATGCTGCCAAACTGTTGCAAACGATCCCCGGAAAGCTTTTTCGGTGGAAACAGATGGGTTTTTATCATCGGAAACAGAATTAGCCCTCGACGTCTGAACAACTTTTTTTTGAAAAAACCCTAAGCCGCGCGGTCACAATTTCAGCAAAAATCTGAGATTCTGAAATTCACTCAAAAATGCTGCTAAACTGTTGCAAACGATCCCCTGAAAGGTTTTTCGGTGGAAACAGATAGGTTTTTATCATCGGAAACAGAATTAGCCCTCGACCTCTGAACAACTTTTTTTTGAAAAAACCCTAAACCGCGCGGTCACAATTTCTGCAAAAATCTGACATTCTGAAATTCACTCAAAAATGCTGCCAAACTGTTGCAAACGATCCTCTGAAAGCTTTTTCGGTGGAAACAGATGGGTTTTTATCATCGGAAACAGAATTAGCCCTCGACGTCAGAACAACTTTTTTTTGAAAAAACCCTAAGCCGCGCGGTCACAATTTCATCAAAAATCTGACATTCTGAAATTCACTCAAAAATGCTGCCAAACTGTTGCAAACGATCCCCTGAAAGCTTTTTCGGTGGAAACAGATGGGTTTTTATCATCGGAAACAGAATTAGCCCTTGACCTCTGAACAACTTTTTTTTGAAAAAACCCTAAGCCGCGCGGCTACCATTTCAGCAAAAATCTGACCTTCTGAAATTCACTCAAAAATGCTGCCAAACTGTTGCAAACGATCCCGTGAAAGCTTTTTCGGTGGAAACAAATGGGTTTTTATCATCGGAAACAGAATTAGCCCTCGACCTCTGAACAACTTTTTTTTGAAAAATCCCTAAGCCGCGCGGTCACAATTTCAGCAAAAATCTGACATTCTGAAATTCACTCAAAAATGCTGCCAAACTGTTGCAAACGATCCCCGGAAAGCTTTTTCGGTGGAAACAGATAGGTTTTTATCATCGGAAACAGAATTAGCCCTCGACGTCTGAACAACTTTTTTTTGAAAAAACCCTAAGCCGCACGGTCACAATTTCAGCAAAAATCTGACATTCTGAAATTCACTCAAAAATGCTGCCAAACTGTTGCAAACGATCCCCGGAAAGCTTTTTCGGTGGAAACAGATGGGTTTTTATCATCGGAAACAGAATTAGCCCTCGACGTCTGAACAACTTTTTTTTGAAAAAACCCTAAGCCGCGCGGTCACAATTTCAGCAAAAATCTGAGATTCTGAAATTCACTCAAAAATGCTGCCAAACTGTTGCAAACGATCCCCTGAAAGGTTTTTCGGTGGAAACAGATAGGTTTTTATCATCGGAAACAGAATTAGCCCTCGACCTCTGAACAACTTTTTTTTGAAAAAACCCTAAACCGCGCGGTCACAATTTCTGCAAAAATCTGACATTCTGAAATTCACTCAAAAATGCTGCCAAACTGTTGCAAACGATCCCCTGAAAGCTTTTTCGGTGGAAACAGATGGGTTTTTATCATCGGAAACAGAATTAGCCCTCGACGTCTGAACAACTTTTTTTTGAAAAAACCCTAAGCCGCGCGGTCACAATTTCATCAAAAATCTGACATTCTGAAATTCACTCAAAAATGCTGCCAAACTGTTGCAAACGATCCCCTGAAAGGTTTTTCGGTGGAAACAGATGGGTTTTTATCATCGGAAACAGAATTAGCCCTCGACCTCTGAACAACTTTTTTTTGAAAAAACCCTAAGCCGCGCGGTCACAATTTCATCAAAAATCTGACATTCTGAAATTCACTCAAAAATGCTGCCAAACACTTGCAAACAATCCCCTGAAAGCTTTTTCGGTGGAAACAGATGGGTTTTTATCATCGGAAACAGAATTAGCCCTCGACCTCTGAACAACTTTTTTTTGAAAAATCCCTAAGTCGCGCGGTCACAATTTCAGCAAAAATCTGACATTCTGAAATTCACTCAAAAATGCTGCCAAACTGTTGCAAACGATCCCCTGAAAGCTTTTTCGGTGGAAACAGATGGGTTTTTATCATCGGAAACAGAATTAGCCCTCGACCTCTGAACAACTTTTTTTTGAAAAAACCCTAAGCCGCGCGGTCACAATTTCATCAAAAATCTGACATTCTGAAATTCACTCAAAAATGCTGCCAAACTGTTGCAAACGATCCCCTGAAAGCTTTTTCGTTGGAAACAGATGGGTTTTTATCATCGGAAACAGAATTAGCCCTCGACCTCTGAACAACTTTTTTTTGAAAAAACCCTAAGCCGCGCGGTCACAATTTCAGCAAAAATCTGACATTCTGAAATTCACTCAAAAATGCTGCCAAACTGTTCCAAACCATCGTCTGAAAGGTTTTTCGGTGGAAACAGATATGTTTTTATCATCGGAAACAGAATTAGCCCTCGACGTCTGAACAACTTTTTTTTGAAAAAACCCTAAGCCGCGCGGTCACAATTTCAGCAAAAATCTGACATTCTGAAATTCACTCAAAAATGCTGCCAAACTGTTGCAAACGATCCCCTGAAAGGTTTTTCGGTGGAAACAGATGGGTTTTTATCATCGGAAACAGAATTAGCCCTCGAACTCTGAACAACTTTTTTTTGAAAAAACCCTAAGCCGCGCGGTCACAATTTCAGCAAAAATCTGACATTCTGAAATTCAATCAAAAATGCTGCCAAACTGTTGCAAACGATCCCCTGAAAGCTTTTTCGGTGGAAACAGATGGGTTTTTATCATCGGAAACAGAATTAGCCCTCGACGTCTGAACAACTTTTTTTTGAAAAAACCCTAAGCCGCGCGGTCACAATTTCATCAAAAATCTGACATTCTGAAATTCACTCAAAAATGCTGCCAAACTGTTGCAAACGATCCCCTGAACGCTTTTTCGGAGGAAACAGATGGGTTTTTATCATCGGAAACAGAATTAGCCCTCGACCTCTGAACAACTTTTTTTTTGAAAAAACCCTAAGCGGCGCGGTCACAATTTCAGCAAAAATCTGACCTTCTGAAATTCACTCAAAAATGCTGCCAAACTGTTGCAAACAATCCCCTGAAAGCTTTTTCGGTGGAAACAGATGGGTTTTGATCATCGGAAACAGAATTAGCCCTCAACCTCTGAACAACTTTTTTTTGAAAAATCCCTAAGCCGCGCGGTCACAATTTCAGCAAAAATCTGACATTCTGAAATTCACTCAAAAATGCTGCCAAACTGTTGCAAACGATCCCCTGATAGGTTTTTCGGTGGAAACAGATAGGTTTTTATCATCGGAAACAGAATTAGCCCTCGACCTCTGAACAACTTTTTTTTGAAAAAACCCTAAGCCGCGCGGTCACAATTTCTGCAAAAATCTGACATTCTGAAATTCACTCAAAAATTCTGCCAAACTGTTGCAAACGATCGTCTGAAAGGTTTTTCGGTGGAAACAGATATGTTTTTATCATCGGAAACAGAATTAGCCCTTGACCTCTGAACAACTTTTTTTTTGAAAAAACCCTAAGCCGCGCGGCCACCATTTCAGCAAAAATCTGACCTTCTGAAATTCACTCAAAAATGCTGCCAAACTGTTGCAAACGATCCCGTGAAAGCTTTTTCGGTGGAAACAGATGGGTTTTTATCATCGGAAACAGAATTAGCCCTCGACCTCTGAACAACTTTTTTTTTGAAAAATCCCTAAGCCGCGCGGTCACAATTTCAGCAAAAATCTGACATTCTGAAATTCACTCAAAAATGCTGCCAAACTGTTGCAAACGATCCCCTGAAAGGTTTTTCAGTGAAAACAGATAGGTTTTTATCATCGGAAACAGAATTAGCCCTCGACCTCTGAACAACTTTTTTTCCGAAAAAACCCTAAGCCGCGCGGTCACAATTTCAGCAAAAATCTGAGATTCTGAAATTCACTCAAAAATGCTGCCAAACTGTTGCAAACGATCCCCTGAAAGCTTTTTCGGTGGAAACAGATGGGTTTTTATCATCGGAAACAGAATTAGCCCTCGACGTCTGAACAACTTTTTTTTGAAAAAACCCTAAGCCGCGCGGTCACAATTTCAGCAAAAATCTGACATTCTGAAATTCACTCAAAAATGCTGCCAAACTGTTGCAAACGATCCCCTGAAAGGTTTTTCGGTGGAAACAGATGGGTTTTTATCATCGGAAACAGAATTAGCCCTCGACCTCTGAACAACTTTTTTTTGAAAAAACCCTAAGCCGCGCGGTCACAATTTCAGCAAAAATCTGACATTCTGAAATTCACTCAAAAATGCTGCCAAACACTTGCAAACAATCCCCTGAAAGCTTTTTCGGTGGAAACAGATGGGTTTTTATCATCGGAAACAGAATTAGCCCTCGACCTCTGAACAACTTTTTTTTGAAAAATCCCTAA
This sequence comes from Podarcis bocagei, assembly GCF_964188305.1. NCBI lineage: Eukaryota > Metazoa > Chordata > Lepidosauria > Squamata > Lacertidae > Podarcis > Podarcis bocagei. Next base: position 14,886,567 of record NC_138130.1, read on the forward strand.
GCCGCGCGGTCACAATTTCAGCAAAAATCTGACATTCTGAAATTCACTCAAAAATGCTGCCAAACTGTTGCAAACGATCCCGTGAAAGCTTTTTCGGTGGAAACAGATGGCTTTTTATCATCGGAAACAGAATTAGCCCTCGACCTCTGAACACCTTTTTTTTGAAAAAACCCTAAGCCGCGCGGTCACAATTTCAGCCAAAATCTGACATTCTGAAATTCACTCAAAAATGCTGCCAAACTGTTGCAAACGATCCCCTGATAGGTTTTTCGGTGGAAACAGATAGGTTTTTATCATCGGAAACAGAATTAGCCCTCGACCTCTGAACAACTTTTTTTTGAAAAAACCCTAAGCCGCGCGGTCACAATTTCAGCAAAAATCTGAGATTCTGAAATTCACTCAAAAATGCTGCCAAACTGTTGCAAACGATCCCCTGAAAGCTTTTTCGGTGGAAACAGATGGGTTTTTATCATCGGAAACAGAATTAGCCCTCGACGTCTGAACAACTTTTTTTTGAAAAAACCCTAAGCCGCGCGGTCACAATTTCATCAAAAATCTGACATTCTGAAATTCACTCAAAAATGCTGCCAAACTGTTGCAAACGATCCCCTGAAAGGTTTTTCGGTGGAAACAGATGGGTTTTTATCATCGGAAACAGAATTAGCCCTTGACCTCTGAACAACTTTTTTTTTAAAAAACCCTAAGCCGCGCGGCCACAATTTCAGCAAAAATCTGACATTCTGAAATTCACTCAAAAATGCTGCCAAACTGTTGCAAACGATCCCGTGAAAGCTTTTTCGGTGGAAACAGATGGGTTTTTATCATCGGAAACAGAATTAGCCCTCGACCTCTGAACAACTTTTTTTTTGAAAAATCCCTAAGCCGCGCGGTCACAATTTCAGCAAAAATCTGACATTCTGAAATTCACTCAAAAATGCTGCCAAACTGTTGCAAACGATCCCCTGAAAGATTTTTCAGTGAAAACAGATAGGTTTTTATCATCGGAAACAGAATTAGCCCTCGACCTCTGAACAACTTTTTTTTGAAAAAACCCTAAGCCGCGCGGTCACAATTTCAGCAAAAATCTGAGATTCTGAAATTCACTCAAAAATGCTGCCAAACTGTTGCAAACGATCCCCTGAAAGCTTTTTCGGTGGAAACAGATGGGTTTTTATCATCGGAAACAGAATTAGCCCTCGACGTCTGAACAACTTTTTTTTGAAAAAACCCTAAGCCGCGCGGTCACAATTTCATCAAAAATCTGACATTCTGAAATTCACTCAAAAATGCTGCCAAACTGTTGCAAACGATCCCCTGAAAGGTTTTTCGGTGGAAACAGATGGGTTTTTATCATCGGAAACAGAATTAGCCCTCGACCTCTGAACAACTTTTTTTTGAAAAAACCCTAAGCCGCGCGGTCACAATTTCAGCAAAAATCTGACATTCTGAAATTCACTCAAAAATGCTGCCAAACACTTGCAAACAATCCCCTGAAAGCTTTTTCGGTGGAAACAGATGGGTTTTTATCATCGGAAACAGAATTAGCCCTCGACCTCTGAACAACTTTTTTTTGAAAAATCCCTAAGCCGCGCGGTCACAATTTCAGCAAAAATCTGACATTCTGAAATTCACTCAAAAATGCTGCCAAACTGTTGCAAACGATCCCGTGAAAGCTTTTTCGGTGGAAACAGATGGCTTTTTATCATCGGAAACAGAATTAGCCCTCGACCTCTGAACAACTTTTTTTTGAAAAAACCCTAAGCCGCGCAGTCACAATTTCAGCAAAAATCTGACATTCTGAAATTCACTCAAAAATGCTGCCAAACTGTTGCAAACGATCCCCTGATAGGTTTTTCGGTGGAAACAGATAGGTTTTTATCATCGGAAATAGAATTAGCCCTCGACCTCTGAACAACTTTTTTTTGAAAAAACCCTAAGCCGCGCGGTCACAATTTCAGCAAAAATCTGAGATTCTGAAATTCACTCAAAAATGCTGCCAAACTGTTGCAAACGATCCCCTGAAAGGTTTTTCAGTGAAAACAGATAGGTTTTTATCATCGGAAACAGAATTAGCCCTCGACCTCTGAACAACTTTTTTTTGAAAAAACCCTAAGCCGCGCGGTCACAATTTCAGCAAAAATCTGAGATTCTGAAATTCACTCAAAAATGCTGCCAAACTGTTGCAAACGATCCCCTGAAAGCTTTTTCGGTGGAAACAGATGGGTTTTTATCATCGGAAACAGAATTAGCCCTCGACGTCTGAACAACTTTTTTTTGAAAAAACCCTAAGCCGCGCGGTCACAATTTCATCAAAAATCTGACATTCTGAAATTCACTCAAAAATGCTGCCAAACTGTTGCAAACGATCCCCTGAAAGGTTTTTCAGTGGAAACAGATGGGTTTTTATCATCGGAAACAGAATTAGCCCTCGACCTCTGAACAACTTTTTTTTGAAAAAACCCTAAGCCGCGCGGTCACAATTTCAGCAAAAATCTGACATTCTGAAATTCACTCAAAAATGCTGCCAAACACTTGCAAAAAATCCCCTGAAAGCTTTTTCGGTGGAAACAGATGGGTTTTTATCATCAGAAACAGAATTAGCCCTCGACCTCTGAACAACTTTTTTTTGAAAAATCCCTAAGCCGCGCGGTCACAATTTCAGCAAAAATCTGACATTCTGAAATTCACTCAAAAATGCTGCCAAACTGTTGCAAACGATCCCGTGAAAGCTTTTTCGGTGGAAACAGATGGCTTTTTATCATCGGAAACAGAATTAGCCCTCGACCTCTGAACAACTTTTTTTTGAAAAAACCCTAAGCCGCGCGGTCACAATTTCAGCAAAAATCTGACATTCTGAAATTCACTCAAAAATGCTGCCAAACTGTTGCAAACGATCCCCTGATAGGTTTTTCGGTGGAAACAGATAGGTTTTTATCATCGGAAACAGAATTAGCCCTCGACCTCTGAACAACTTTTTTTTGAAAAAACCCTAAGCCGCGCGGTCACAATTTCAGCAAAAATCTGACATTCTGAAATTCACTCAAAAATGCTGCCAAACTGTTGCAAACGATCCCGTGAAAGCTTTTTCGGTGGAAACAGATGGCTTTTTATCATCGGAAACAGAATTAGCCCTCGACCTCTGAACAACTTTTTTTTGAAAAAACCCTAAGCCGCGCGGTCACAATTTCAGCAAAAATCTGACATTCTGAAATTCACTCAAAAATGCTGCCAAACTGTTGCAAACGATCCCCTGATAGGTTTTTCGGTGGAAACAGATAGGTTTTTATCATCGGAAACAGAATTAGCCCTCGACCTCTGAACAACTTTTTTTTGAAAAAACCCTAAGCCGCGCGGTCACAATTTCAGCAAAAATCTGAGATTCTGAAATTCACTCAAAAATGCTGCCAAACTGTTGCAAACGATCCCCTGAAAGGTTTTTCAGTGAAAACAGATAGGTTTTTATCATCGGAAACAGAATTAGCCCTCGACCTCTGAACAACTTTTTTTTGAAAAAACCCTAAGCCGCGCGGTCACAATTTCAGCAAAAATCTGAGATTCTGAAATTCACTCAAAAATGCTGCCAAACTGTTGCAAACGATCCCCTGAAAGCTTTTTCGGTGGAAACAGATGGGTTTTTATCATCGGAAACAGAATTAGCCCTCGACGTCTGAACAACTTTTTTTTGAAAAAACCCTAAGCCGCGCGGTCACAATTTCATCAAAAATCTGACATTCTGAAATTCACTCAAAAATGCTGCCAAACTGTTGCAAACGATCCCCTGAAAGGTTTTTCGGTGGAAACAGATGGGTTTTTATCATCGGAAACAGAATTAGCCCTCGACCTCTGAACAACTTTTTTTTGAAAAAACCCTAAGCCGCGCGGTCACAATTTCAGCAAAAATCTGACATTCTGAAATTCACTCAAAAATGCTGCCAAACACTTGCAAACAATCCCCTGAAAGCTTTTTCGGTGGAAACAGATGGGTTTTTATCATCGGAAACAGAATTAGCCCTCGACCTCTGAACAACTTTTTTTTGAAAAAACCCTAAGCCGCGCGGTCACAATTTCATCAAAAATCTGACATTCTGAAATTCACTCAAAAATGCTGCCAAACTGTTGCAAACGATCCCCTGAAAGCTTTTTCGGTGGAAACAGATGGGTTTTTATCATCGGAAACAGAATTAGCCCTCGACCTCTGAACAACTTTTTTTTGAAAAAACCCTAAGCCGCGCGGTCACAATTTCAGCAAAAATCTGACATTCTGAAATTCACTCAAAAATGCTGCTAAACTGTTGCAAACGATCCCCGGAAAGCTTTTTCGGTGGAAACAGATGGGTTTTTATCATCGGAAACAGAATTAGCCCTCGACGTCTGAACAACTTTTTTTGAAAAAACCCTAAGCCGCGCGGTCACAATTTCAGCAAAAATCTGACATTCTGAAATTCACTCAAAAATGCTGCCAAACTGTTGCAAACGATCCCCTGAAAGGTTTTTCGGTGGAAACAGATGGGTTTTTATCATCGGAAACAGAATTAGCCCTCGAACTCTGAACAACTTTTTTTTGAAAAAACCCTAAGCCGCGCGGTCACAATTTCAGCAAAAATCTGACATTCTGAAATTCACTCAAAAATGCTGCCAAACTGTTGCAAACGATCCCCTGAAAGCTTTTTCGGTGGAAACAGATGGGTTTTTATCATCGGAAACAGAATTAGCCCTCGACGTCTGAACAACTTTTTTTTGAAAAAACCCTAAGCCGCGCGGTCACAATTTCATCAAAAATCTGACATTCTGAAATTCACTCAAAAATGCTGCCAAACTGTTGCAAACGATCCCCTGAATGCTTTTTCGGTGGAAACAGATGGGTTTTTATCATCGGAAACAGAATTAGCCCTCGACCTCTGAACAACTTTTTTTTGAAAAAACCCTAAGCGGCGCGGTCACAATTTCAGCAAAAATCTGACCTTCTGAAATTCACTCAAAAATGCTGCCAAACTGTTGCAAACAATCCCCTGAAAGCTTTTTCGGTGGAAACAGATGGGTTTTTATCATCGGAAACAGAATTAGCCCTCAACCTCTGAACAACTTTTTTTTGAAAAATCCCTAAGCCGCGCGGTCACAATTTCAGCAAAAATCTGACATTCTGAAATTCACTCAAAAATGCTGCCAAACTGTTGCAAACGATCCCCTGATAGGTTTTTCGGTGGAAACAGATAGGTTTTTATCATCGGAAACAGAATTAGCCCTCGACCTCTGAACAACTTTTTTTTGAAAAAACCCTAAGCCGCGCGGTCACAATTTCTGCAAAAATCTGACATTCTGAAATTCACTCAAAAATTCTGCCAAACTGTTGCAAACGATCGTCTGAAAGGTTTTTCGGTGGAAACAGATATGTTTTTATCATCGGAAACAGAATTAGCCCTTGACCTCTGAACAACTTTTTTTTGAAAAATCCCAAAGCCGCGCGGCCACCATTTCAGCAAAAATCTGACCTTCTGAAATTCACTCAAAAATGCTGCCAAACTGTTGCAAACGATCCCGTGAAAGCTTTTTCGGTGGAAACAGATGGGTTTTTATCATCGGAAACAGAATTAGCCCTCGACCTCTGAACAACTTTTTTTTTGAAAAATCCCTAAGCCGCGCGGTCACAATTTCAGCAAAAATCTGACATTCTGAAATTCACTCAAAAATGCTGCCAAACTGTTGCAAACGATCCCCTGAAAGGTTTTTCAGTGAAAACAGATAGGTTTTTATCATCGGAAACAGAATTAGCCCTCGACCTCTGAACAACTTTTTTTTGAAAAAACCCTAAGCCGCGCGGTCACAATTTCAGCAAAAATCTGAGATTCTGAAATTCCCTCAAAAATGCTGCCAAACTGTTGCAAACGATCCCCTGAAAGCTTTTTCGGTGGAAACAGATGGGTTTTTATCATCGGAAACAGAATTAGCCCTCGACCTCTGAACAACTTTTTTTTGAAAAAACCCTAAGCCGCGCGGTCACAATTTCATCAAAAATCTGACATTCTGAAATTCACTCAAAAATGCTGCCAAACTGTTGCAAACGATCCCCTGAAAGCTTTTTCGGTGGAAACAGATGGCTTTTTATCATCGGAAACAGAATTAGCCCTCGACCTCTGAACAACTTTTTTTTGAAAAAACCCTAAGCCGCGCGGTCACAATTTCAGCAAAAATCTGACATTCTGAAATTCACTCAAAAATGCTGCCAAACTGTTGCAAACGATCCCCGGAAAGCTTTTTCGGTGGAAACAGATGGGTTTTTATCATCGGAAACAGAATTAGCCCTCGACGTCTGAACAACTTTTTTTTGAAAAAACCCTAAGCCGCGCGGTCACAATTTCAGCAAAAATCTGACATTCTGAAATTCACTCAAAAATGCTGCCAAACTGTTGCAAACGATCCCCTGAAAGGTTTTTCGGTGGAAACAGATGGGTTTTTATCATCGGAAACAGAATTAGCCCTCGAACTCTGAACAACTTTTTTTTGAAAAAACCCTAAGCCGCGCGGTCACAATTTCAGCAAAAATCTGACATTCTGAAATTCACTCAAAAATGCTGCCAAACTGTTGCAAACGATCCCCTGAAAGCTTTTTCGGTGGAAACAGATGGGTTTTTATCATCGGAAACAGAATTAGCCCTCGACGTCTGATCAACTTTTTTTTGAAAAAACCCTAAGCCGCGCGGTCACAATTTCATCAAAAATCTGACATTCTGAAATTCACTCAAAAATGCTGCCAAACTGTTGCAAACGATCCCCTGAACGCTTTTTCGGTGGAAACAGATGGGTTTTTATCATCGGAAACAGAATTAGCCCTCGACCTCTGAACAACTTTTTTTTGAAAAAACCCTAAGCGGCGCGGTCACAATTTCAGCAAAAATCTGACCTTCTGAAATTCACTCAAAAATGCTGCCAAACTGTTGCAAACAATCCCCTGAAAGCTTTTTCGGTGGAAACAGATGGGTTTTTATCATCGGAAACAGAATTAGCCCTCAACCTCTGAACAACTTTTTTTTGAAAAATCCCTAAGCCGCGCGGTCACAATTTCAGCAAAAATCTGACATTCTGAAATTCACTCAAAAATGCTGCCAAACTGTTGCAAACGATCCCCTGATAGGTTTTTCGGTGGAAACAGATAGGTTTTTATCATCGGAAACAGAATTAGCCCTCGACCTCTGAACAACTTTTTTTTGAAAAAACCCTAAGCCGCGCGGTCACAATTTCTGCAAAAATCTGACATTCTGAAATTCACTCAAAAATTCTGCCAAACTGTTGCAAACGATCGTCTGAAAGGTTTTTCGGTGGAAACAGATATGTTTTTATCATCGGAAACAGAATTAGCCCTTGACCTCTGAACAACTTTTTTTTGAAAAAACCCTAAGCCGCGCGGCCACCATTTCAGCAAAAATCTGACCTTCTGAAATTCACTCAAAAATGCTGCCAAACTGTTGCAAACGATCCCGTGAAAGCTTTTTCGGTGGAAACAGATGGGTTTTTATCATCAGAAACAGAATTAGCCCTCGACCTCTGAACAGCTTTTTTTTGAAAAATCCCTAAGCCGCGCGGTCACAATTTCAGCAAAAATCTGACATTCTGAAATTCACTCAAAAATGCTGCCAAACTGTTGCAAACGATCCCCTGAAAGGTTTTTCGGTGGAAACAGATGGGTTTTTATCATCGGAAACAGAATTAGCCCTCGACCTCTGAACAACTTTTTTTTGAAAAAACCCTAAGCCGCGCGGTCACAATTTCAGCAAAAATCTGACATTCTGAAATTCACTCAAAAATGCTGCCAAACACTTGCAAACAATCCCCTGAAAGCTTTTTCGGTGGAAACAGATGGGTTTTTATCATCGGAAACAGAATTAGCCCTCGACCTCTGAACAACTTTTTTTTGAAAAATCCCTAAGCCGCGCGGTCACAATTTCAGCAAAAATCTGACATTCTGAAATTCACTCAAAAATGCTGCCAAACTGTTGCAAACGATCCCGTGAAAGCTTTTTCGGTGGAAACAGATGGCTTTTTATCATCGGAAACAGAATTAGCCCTCGACCTCTGAACAACTTTTTTTTGAAAAAACCCTAAGCCGCGCGGTCACAATTTCAGCAAAAATCTGACATTCTGAAATTCACTCAAAAATGCTGCCAAACTGTTGCAAACGATCCCCTGATAGGTTTTTCGGTGGAAACAGATAGGTTTTTATCATCGGAAACAGAATTAGCCCTCGACCTCTGAACAACTTTTTTTTGAAAAAACCCTAAGCCGCGCGGTCACAATTTCTGCAAAAATCTGACATTCTGAAATTCACTCAAAAATGCTGCCAAACTGTTGCAAACGATCGTCTGAAAGGTTTTTCGGTGGAAACAGATATGTTTTTATCATCGGAAACAGAATTAGCCCTCGACCTCTGAACAACTTTTTTTTGAAAAATCCCTAAGCCGCGCGGTCACCATTTCAGCAAAAATCTGACATTCTGAAATTCACTCAAAAATGCTGCCAAACTGTTGCAAACGATCCCCGGAAAGCTTTTTCGGTGGAAACAGATGGGTTTTTATCATCGGAAACAGAATTAGCCCTCGACCTCTGAACAACTTTTTTTTGAAAAAACCCTAAGCCGCGCGGTCACAATTTCAGCAAAAATCTGAGATTCTGAAATTCACTCAAAAATGCTGCCAAACTGTTGCAAACGATCCCCTGAAAGGTTTTTCGGTGGAAACAGATAGGTTTTTATCATCGGAAACAGAATTAGCCCTCGACCTCTGAACAACTTTTTTTTTGAAAAAACCCTAAGCCGCGCGGTCACAATTTCTGCAAAAATCTGACATTCTGAAATTCACTCAAAAATGCTGCCAAACTGTTGCAAACGATCCCCGGAAAGCTTTTTCGGTGGAAACAGATGGGTTTTTATCATCGGAAACAGAATTAGCCCTCGACGTCTGAACAACTTTTTTTTGAAAAAACCCTAAGCCGCGCGGTCACATTTTCAGCAAAAAACTGAGATTCTGAAATTCACTCAAAAATGCTGCCAAACTGTTGCAAACGATCCCCTGAATGGTTTTTCGGTGGAAACAGATGGGTTTTTATCATCGGAAACAGAATTAGCCCTCGAACTCTGAACAACTTTTTTTTGAAAAAACCCTAAGCCGCGCGGTCACAATTTCTGCAAAAATCTGACATTCTGAAATTCACTCAAAAATGCTGCCAAACTGTTGCAAACGATCCCCTGAAAGCTTTTTCGGTGGAAACAGATGGGTTTTTATCATCGGAAACAGAATTAGCCCTCGACGTCTGAACAACTTTTTTTTGAAAAAACCCTAAGCCGCGCGGTCACAATTTCATCAAAAATCTGACATTCTGAAATTCACTCAAAAATGCTGCCAAACTGTTGCAAACGATCCCCTGAAAGCTTTTTCGGTGGAAACAGATGGGTTTTTATCATCGGAAACAGAATTAGCCCTCGACGTCTGAACAACTTTTTTTTGAAAAAACCCTAAGCCGCGCGGTCACAATTTCAGCAAAAATCTGACATTCTGAAATTCACTCAAAAATGCTGCCAAACTGTTGCAAACGATCCCCGGAAAGCTTTTTCGGTGGAAACAGATGGGTTTTTATCATCGGAAACAGAATTAGCCCTCGACGTCTGAACAACTTTTTTTTGAAAAAACCCTAAGCCGCGCGGTCACAATTTCAGCAAAAATCTGAGATTCTGAAATTCACTCAAAAATGCTGCTAAACTGTTGCAAACGATCCCCTGAAAGGTTTTTCGGTGGAAACAGATAGGTTTTTATCATCGGAAACAGAATTAGCCCTCGACCTCTGAACAACTTTTTTTTGAAAAAACCCTAAACCGCGCGGTCACAATTTCTGCAAAAATCTGACATTCTGAAATTCACTCAAAAATGCTGCCAAACTGTTGCAAACGATCCTCTGAAAGCTTTTTCGGTGGAAACAGATGGGTTTTTATCATCGGAAACAGAATTAGCCCTCGACGTCAGAACAACTTTTTTTTGAAAAAACCCTAAGCCGCGCGGTCACAATTTCATCAAAAATCTGACATTCTGAAATTCACTCAAAAATGCTGCCAAACTGTTGCAAACGATCCCCTGAAAGCTTTTTCGGTGGAAACAGATGGGTTTTTATCATCGGAAACAGAATTAGCCCTTGACCTCTGAACAACTTTTTTTTGAAAAAACCCTAAGCCGCGCGGCTACCATTTCAGCAAAAATCTGACCTTCTGAAATTCACTCAAAAATGCTGCCAAACTGTTGCAAACGATCCCGTGAAAGCTTTTTCGGTGGAAACAAATGGGTTTTTATCATCGGAAACAGAATTAGCCCTCGACCTCTGAACAACTTTTTTTTGAAAAATCCCTAAGCCGCGCGGTCACAATTTCAGCAAAAATCTGACATTCTGAAATTCACTCAAAAATGCTGCCAAACTGTTGCAAACGATCCCCGGAAAGCTTTTTCGGTGGAAACAGATAGGTTTTTATCATCGGAAACAGAATTAGCCCTCGACGTCTGAACAACTTTTTTTTGAAAAAACCCTAAGCCGCACGGTCACAATTTCAGCAAAAATCTGACATTCTGAAATTCACTCAAAAATGCTGCCAAACTGTTGCAAACGATCCCCTGAAAGGTTTTTCGGTGAAAACAGATAGGTTTTTATCATCGGAAACAGAATTAGCCCTCGACCTCTGAACAACTTTTTTTTGAAAAAACCCTAAGCCGCGCGGTCAGAATTTCTGCAAAAATCTGACATTCTGAAATTCACTCAAAAATGCTGCCAAACTGTTGCAAACGATCCCCTGAAAGCTTTTTCGGTGGAAACAGATGGGTTTTTATCATCGGAAACAGAATTAGCCCTCGACGTCTGAACAACTTTTTTTTGAAAAAACCCTAAGCCGCGCGGTCACAAATTCAGCAAAAATCTGACATTCTGAAATTCACTCAAAAATGCTGCCAAACTGTTGCAAACGATCCCCGGAAAGCTTTTTCGGTGGAAACAGATGGGTTTTTATCATCGGAAACAGAATTAGCCCTCGACGTCTGAACAACTTTTTTTTGAAAAAACCCTAAGCCGCGCGGTCACAATTTCAGCAAAAATCTGACATTCTGAAATTCACTCAAAAATGCTGCCAAACTGTTGCAAACGATCCCCTGAAAGGTTTTTCGGTGAAAACAGATAGGTTTTTATCATCGGAAACAGAATTAGCCCTCGACCTCTGAACAACTTTTTTTTGAAAAAACCCTAAGCCGCGCGGTCACAATTTCTGCAAAAATCTGACATTCTGAAATTCACTCAAAAATGCTGCCAAACTGTTGCAAACGATCCCGTGAAAGCTTATTCGGTGGAAACAGATGGGTTTTTATCATCGGAAACAGAATTAGCCCTCGACCTCTGAACAACATTTTTTTGAAAAAACCCTAAGCCGCGCGGTCACAATTTCTGCAAAAATCTGACATTCTGAAATTCACTCAAAAATGCTGCCAAACTGTTGCAAACGATCCCCTGATAGGTTTTTCGGTGGAAACAGATAGGTTTTTATCATCGGAAACAGAATTAGCCCTCGACCTCTGAACAACTTTTTTTTGAAAAAACCCTAAGCCGCGCGGTCACAATTTCTGCAAAAATCTGACATTCTGAAATTCACTCAAAAATGCTGCCAAAGTGTTGCAAACGATCGTCTGAAAGGTTTTTCGGTGGAAACAGATATGTTTTTATCATCGGAAACAGAATTAGCCCTCGACCTCTGAACAACTTTTTTTTGAAAAAACCCTAAGCCGCGCGGTCACCATTTCAGCAAAAATCTGACCTTCTGAAATTCACTCAAAAATGCTGCCAAACTGTTGCAAACGATCCCCTGAAAGCTTTTTCGGTGGAAACAGATGGGTTTTTATCATCGGAAACAGAATTAGCCCTCGACCTCTGAACAACTTTTTTTTGAAAAATCCCTAAGCCGCGCGGTCACAATTTCAGCAAAAATCTGACATTCTGAAATTCACTCAAAAATGCTGCCAAACTGTTGCAAACGATCCCCGGAAAGCTTTTTCGGTGGAAACAGATGGGTTTTTATCATCGGAAACAGAATTAGCCCTCGACGTCTGAACAACTTTTTTTTGAAAAAACCCTAAGCGGCGCGGTCACATTTTCAGCAAAAAACTGAGATTCTGAAATTCACTCAAAAATGCTGCCAAACTGTTGCAAACGATCCCCTGAATGGTTTTTCGGTGGAAACAGATGGGTTTTTATCATCGGAAACAGAATTAGCCCTCGACGTCTGAACAACTTTTTTTTGAAAAAACCCTAAGCCGCGCGGTCACAATTTCAGCAAAAATCTGACATTCTGAAATTCACTCAAAAATGCTGCCAAACTGTTGCAAACGATCCCCTGAAAGGTTTTTCGGTGAAAACAGATAGGTTTTTATCATCGGAAACAGAATTAGCCCTCGACCTCTGAACAACTTTTTTTTGAAAAAACCCTAAGCCGCGCGGTCACAATTTCTGCAAAAATCTGACATTCTGAAATTCACTCAAAAATGCTGCCAAACTGTTGCAAACGATCCCGTGAAAGCTTATTCGGTGGAAACAGATGGGTTTTTATCATCGGAAACAGAATTAGCCCTCGACCTCTGAACAACATTTTTTTGAAAAAACCCTAAGCCGCGCGGTCACAATTTCTGCAAAAATCTGACATTCTGAAATTCACTCAAAAATGCTGCCAAACTGTTGCAAACGATCCCCTGATAGGTTTTTCGGTGGAAACAGATAGGTTTTTATCATCGGAAACAGAATTAGCCCTCGACCTCTGAACAACTTTTTTTTGAAAAAACCCTAAGCCGCGCGGTCACAATTTCTGCAAAAATCTGACATTCTGAAATTCACTCAAAAATGCTGCCAAAGTGTTGCAAACGATCGTCTGAAAGGTTTTTCGGTGGAAACAGATATGTTTTTATCATCGGAAACAGAATTAGCCCTCGACCTCTGAACAACTTTTTTTTGAAAAAACCCTAAGCCGCGCGGTCACCATTTCAGCAAAAATCTGACCTTCTGAAATTCACTCAAAAATGCTGCCAAACTGTTGCAAACGATCCCCTGAAAGCTTTTTCGGTGGAAACAGATGGGTTTTTATCATCGGAAACAGAATTAGCCCTCGACCTCTGAACAACTTTTTTTTGAAAAATCCCTAAGCCGCGCGGTCACAATTTCAGCAAAAATCTGACATTCTGAAATTCACTCAGAAATGCTGCCAAACTGTTGCAAACGATCCCCGGAAAGCTTTTTCGGTGGAAACAGATGGGTTTTTATCATCGGAAACAGAATTAGCCCTCGACGTCTGAACAACTTTTTTTTGAAAAAACCCTAAGCGGCGCGGTCACATTTTCAGCAAAAAACTGAGATTCTGAAATTCACTCAAAAATGCTGCCAAACTGTTGCAAACGATCCCCTGAATGGTTTTTCGGTGGAAACAGATGGGTTTTTATCATCGGAAACAGAATTAGCCCTCGAACTCTGAACAACTTTTTTTTGAAAAAACCCTAAGCCGCGCGGTCACAATTTCTGCAAAAATCTGACATTCTGAAATTCACTCAAAAATGCTGCCAAACTGTTGCAAACGATCCCCTGAAAGCTTTTTCGGTGGAAACAGATGGGTTTTTATCATCGGAAACAGAATTAGCCCTCGACGTCTGAACAACTTTTTTTTGAAAAAACCCTAAGCCGCGCGGTCACAATTTCATCAAAAATCTGACATTCTGAAATTCACTCAAAAATGCTGCCAAACTGTTGCAAACGATCCCCTGAAAGCTTTTTCGGTGGAAACAGATGGGTTTTTATCATCGGAAACAGAATTAGCCCTCGACCTCTGAACAACTTTTTTTTGAAAAAACCCTAAGCCGCGCGGTCACAATTTCAGCAAAAATCTGACCTTCTGAAATTCACTCAAAAATGCTGCCAAACTGTTGCAAACAATCCCCTGAAAGCTTTTTCGGTGGAAACAGATGGGTTTTTATCATCGGAAACAGAATTAGCCCTCGACGTCTGAACAACTTTTTTTTGAAAAAACCCTAAGCCGCGCGGTCACAATTTCAGCAAAAATCTGACATTCTGAAATTCACTCAAAAATGCTGCCAAAGTGTTGCAAACGATCGTCTGAAAGGTTTTTCGGTGGAAACAGATATGTTTTTATCATCGGAAACAGAATTAGCCCTCGACCTCTGAACAACTTTTTTTTGAAAAAACCCTAAGCCGCGCGGTCACCATTTCAGCAAAAATCTGACCTTCTGAAATTCACTCAAAAATGCTGCCAAACTGTTGCAAACGATCCCGTGAAAGCTTTTTCGGTGGAAACAGATGGGTTTTTATCATCGGAAACAGAATTAGCCCTCGACCTCTGAACAACTTTTTTTTGAAAAATCCCTAAGCCGCGCGGTCACAATTTCAGCAAAAATCTGACATTCTGAAATTCACTCAAAAATGCTGCCAAACTGTTGCAAACGATCCCCGGAAAGCTTTTTCGGTGGAAACAGATGGGTTTTTATCATCGGAAACAGAATTAGCCCTCGACGTCTGAACAACTTTTTTTTGAAAAAACCCTAAGCCGCGCGGTCACATTTTCAGCAAAAAACTGAGATTCTGAAATTCACTCAAAAATGCTGCCAAACTGTTGCAAACGATCCCCTGAATGGTTTTTCGGTGGAAACAGATGGGTTTTTATCATCGGAAACAGAATTAGCCCTCGAACTCTGAACAACTTTTTTTTGAAAAAACCCTAAGCCGCGCGGTCACAATTTCTGCAAAAATCTGACATTCTGAAATTCACTCAAAAATGCTGCCAAACTGTTGCAAACGATCCCCTGAAAGCTTTTTCGGTGGAAACAGATGGGTTTTTATCATCGGAAACAGAATTAGCCCTCGACGTCTGAACAACTTTTTTTTGAAAAAACCCTAAGCCGCGCGGTCACAATTTCATCAAAAATCTGACATTCTGAAATTCACTCAAAAATGCTGCCAAACTGTTGCAAACGATCCCCTGAAAGCTTTTTCGGTGGAAACAGATGGGTTTTTATCATCGGAAACAGAATTAGCCCTCGACCTCTGAACAACTTTTTTTTGAAAAAACCCTAAGCCGCGCGGTCACAATTTCAGCAAAAATCTGACCTTCTGAAATTCACTCAAAAATGCTGCCAAACTGTTGCAAACAATCCCCTGATAGGTTTTTCGGTGGAAACAGATGGGTTTTTATCATCGGAAACAGAATTAGCCCTCAACCTCTGAACAACTTTTTTTTGAAAAATCCCTAAGCCGCGCGGTCACAATTTCAGCAAAAATCTGACATTCTGAAATTCACTCAAAAATGCTGCCAAACTGTTGCAAACGATCCGCTGATAGGTTTTTCGGTGGAAACAGATAGGTTTTTATCATCGGAAACAGAATTAGCCCTCGACCTCTCAACAACTTTTTTTTGAAAAAACCCTAAGCCGCGCGGTCACAATTTCTGCAAAAATCTGACATTCTGAAATTCACTCAAAAATGCTGCCAAACTGTTGCAAACGATCCCCTGATAGGTTTTTCGGTGGAAACAGATGGGTTTTTATCATCGGAAACAGAATTAGCCCTCGACCTCTGAACAACTTTTTTTTGAAAAAACACTAAGCCGCATGGTCACAATTTCTGCAAAAATCTGACATTCTGAAATTCACTCAAAAATGCTGCCAAACTGTTGCAAACGATCGTCTGAAAGGTTTTTCGGTGGAAACAGATATGTTTTTATCATCGGAAACAGAATTAGCCCTCGACCTCTGAACAACTTTTTTTTGAAAAAACCCTAAGCCGCGCGGTCACAATTTCAGCAAAAATCTGACCTTCTGAAATTCACTCAAAAATGCTGCCAAACTGTTGCGAACAATCCCCTGAAAGCTTTTTCGGTGGAAACAGATGGGTTTTTATCATCGGAAACAGAATTAGCCCTCGACCTCTGAACAACTTTTTTTTGAAAAAACACTAAGCCGCATGGTCACAATTTCTGCAAAAATCTGACATTCTGAAATTCACTCAAAAATGCTGCCAAACTGTTGCAAACGATCGTCTGAAAGGTTTTTCGGTGGAAACAGATATGTTTTTATCATCGGAAACAGAATTAGCCCTCGACCTCTGAACAACTTTTTTTTGAAAAAACCCTAAGCCGCGCGGTCACAATTTCAGCAAAAATCTGACCTTCTGAAATTCACTCAAAAATGCTGCCAAACTGTTGCGAACAATCCCCTGAAAGCTTTTTCGGTGGAAACAGATGGGTTTTTATCATCGGAAACAGAATTAGCCCTCAACCTCTGAACAACTTTTTTTTGAAAAATCCCTAAGCCGCGCGGTCACAATTTCAGCAAAAATCTGACATTCTGAAATTCACTCAAAAATGCTGCCAAACTGTTGCAAACGATCCCCTGATAGGTTTTTCGGTGGAAACAGATAGGTTTTTATCATCGGAAACAGAATTAGCCCTCGACCTCTGAACAACTTTTTTTTGAAAAAACCCTAAGCCGCGCGGTCACAATTTCTGCAAAAATCTGACATTCTGAAATTCACTCAAAAATGCTGCCAAACTGTTGCAAACGATCCCCTGAAAGCTTTTTCGGTGGAAACAGATGGGTTTTTATCATCGGAAACAGAATTAGCCCTCGACGTCTGAACAACTTTTTTTTGAAAAAACCCTAAGCCGCGCGGTCACAATTTCAGCAAAAATCTGACATTCTGAAATTCACTCAAAAATGCTGCCAAACTGTTGCAAACGATCCCCGGAAAGCTTTTTCGGTGGAAACAGATGGGTTTTTATCATCGGAAACAGAATTAGCCCTCGACGTCTGAACAACTTTTTTTTGAAAAAACCCTAAGCCGCGCGGTCACAATTTCAGCAAAAATCTGACATTCTGAAATTCACTCAAAAATGCTGCCAAACTGTTGCAAACGATCCCCTGAAAGGTTTTTCGGTGAAAACAGATAGGTTTTTATCATCGGAAACAGAATTAGCCCTCGACCTCTGAACAACTTTTTTTTGAAAAAACCCTAAGCCGCGCGGTCACAATTTCTGCAAAAATCTGACATTCTGAAATTCACTCAAAAATGCTGCCAAACTGTTGCAAACGATCCCGTGAAAGCTTATTCGGTGGAAACAGATGGGTTTTTATCATCGGAAACAGAATTAGCCCTCGACCTCTGAACAACATTTTTTTGAAAAAACCCTAAGCCGCGCGGTCACAATTTCAGCAAAAATCTGACATTCTGAAATTCACTCAAAAATGCTGCCAAACTGTTGCAAACGATCCCCTGATAGGTTTTTCGGTGGAAACAGATAGGTTTTTATCATCGGAAACAGAATTAGCCCTCGACCTCTGAACAACTTTTTTTTGAAAAAACCCTAAGCCGCGCGGTCACAATTTCTGCAAAAATCTGACATTCTGAAATTCACTCAAAAATGCTGCCAAAGTGTTGCAAACGATCGTCTGAAAGGTTTTTCGGTGGAAACAGATATGTTTTTATCATCGGAAACAGAATTAGCCCTCGACCTCTGAACAACTTTTTTTTGAAAAAACCCTAAGCCGCGCGGTCACCATTTCAGCAAAAATCTGACCTTCTGAAATTCACTCAAAAATGCTGCCAAACTGTTGCAAACGATCCCGTGAAAGCTTTTTCGGTGGAAACAGATGGGTTTTTATCATCGGAAACAGAATTAGCCCTCGACCTCTGAACAACTTTTTTTTGAAAAATCCCTAAGCCGCGCGGTCACAATTTCAGCAAAAATCTGACATTCTGAAATTCACTCAAAAATGCTGCCAAACTGTTGCAAACGATCCCCGGAAAGCTTTTTCGGTGGAAACAGATGGGTTTTTATCATCGGAAACAGAATTAGCCCTCGACGTCTGAACAACTTTTTTTTGAAAAAACCCTAAGCCGCGCGGTCACATTTTCAGCAAAAAACTGAGATTCTGAAATTCACTCAAAAATGCTGCCAAACTGTTGCAAACGATCCCCTGAATGGTTTTTCGGTCGAAACAGATGGGTTTTTATCATCGGAAACAGAATTAGCCCTCGAACTCTGAACAACTTTTTTTTGAAAAAACCCTAAGCCGCGCGGTCACAATTTCTGCAAAAATCTGACATTCTGAAATTCACTCAAAAATGCTGCCAAACTGTTGCAAACGATCCCCTGAAAGCTTTTTCGGTGGAAACAGATGGGTTTTTATCATCGGAAACAGAATTAGCCCTCGACGTCTGAACAACTTTTTTTTGAAAAAACCCTAAGCCGCGCGGTCACAATTTCATCAAAAATCTGACATTCTGAAATTCACTCAAAAATGCTGCCAAACTGTTGCAAACGATCCCCTGAAAGCTTTTTCGGTGGAAACAGATGGGTTTTTATCATCGGAAACAGAATTAGCCCTCGACCTCTGAACAACTTTTTTTTGAAAAAACCCTAAGCCGCGCGGTCACAATTTCAGCAAAAATCTGACCTTCTGAAATTCACTCAAAAATGCTGCCAAACTGTTGCAAACAATCCCCTGAAAGCTTTTTCGGTGGAAACAGATGGGTTTTTATCATCGGAAACAGAATTAGCCCTCGACGTCTGAACAACTTTTTTTTGAAAAAACCCTAAGCCGCGCGGTCACAATTTCAGCAAAAATCTGACATTCTGAAATTCACTCAAAAATGCTGCCAAACTGTTGCAAACGATCCCCTGAAAGGTTTTTCGGTGAAAACAGATAGGTTTTTATCATCGGAAACAGAATTAGCCCTCGACCTCTGAACAACTTTTTTTTGAAAAAACCCTAAGCCGCGCGGTCACAATTTCTGCAAAAATCTGACATTCTGAAATTCACTCAAAAATGCTGCCAAAGTGTTGCAAACGATCGTCTGAAAGGTTTTTCGGTGGAAACAGATATGTTTTTATCATCGGAAACAGAATTAGCCCTCGACCTCTGAACAACTTTTTTTTGAAAAAACCCTAAGCCGCGCGGTCACCATTTCAGCAAAAATCTGACCTTCTGAAATTCACTCAAAAATGCTGCCAAACTGTTGCAAACGATCCCGTGAAAGCTTTTTCGGTGGAAACAGATGGGTTTTTATCATCGGAAACAGAATTAGCCCTCGACCTCTGAACAACTTTTTTTTGAAAAATCCCTAAGCCGCGCGGTCACAATTTCAGCAAAAATCTGACATTCTGAAATTCACTCAAAAATGCTGCCAAACTGTTGCAAACGATCCCCGGAAAGCTTTTTCGGTGGAAACAGATGGGTTTTTATCATCGGAAACAGAATTAGCCCTCGACGTCTGAACAACTTTTTTTTGAAAAAACCCTAAGCCGCGCGGTCACATTTTCAGCAAAAAACTGAGATTCTGAAATTCACTCAAAAATGCTGCCAAACTGTTGCAAACGATCCCCTGAATGGTTTTTCGGTGGAAACAGATGGGTTTTTATCATCGGAAACAGAATTAGCCCTCGAACTCTGAACAACTTTTTTTTGAAAAAACCCTAAGCCGCGCGGTCACAATTTCTGCAAAAATCTGACATTCTGAAATTCACTCAAAAATGCTGCCAAACTGTTGCAAACGATCCCCTGAAAGCTTTTTCGGTGGAAACAGATGGGTTTTTATCATCGGAAACAGAATTAGCCCTCGACGTCTGAACAACTTTTTTTTGAAAAAACCCTAAGCCGCGCGGTCACAATTTCATCAAAAATCTGACATTCTGAAATTCACTCAAAAATGCTGCCAAACTGTTGCAAACGATCCCCTGAAAGCTTTTTCGGTGGAAACAGATGGGTTTTTATCATCGGAAACAGAATTAGCCCTCGACCTCTGAACAACTTTTTTTTGAAAAAACCCTAAGCCGCGCGGTCACAATTTCAGCAAAAATCTGACCTTCTGAAATTCACTCAAAAATGCTGCCAAACTGTTGCAAACAATCCCGATAGGTTTTTCGGTGGAAACAGATGGGTTTTTATCATCGGAAACAGAATTAGCCCTCAACCTCTGAACAACTTTTTTTTGAAAAATCCCTAAGCCGCGCGGTCACAATTTCAGCAAAAATCTGACATTCTGAAATTCACTCAAAAATGCTGCCAAACTGTTGCAAACGATCCGCTGATAGGTTTTTCGGTGGAAACAGATAGGTTTTTATCATCGGAAACAGAATTAGCCCTCGACCTCTCAACAACTTTTTTTTGAAAAAACCCTAAGCCGCGCGGTCACAATTTCTGCAAAAATCTGACATTCTGAAATTCACTCAAAAATGCTGCCAAACTGTTGCAAACGATCCCCTGATAGGTTTTTCGGTGGAAACAGATAGGTTTTTATCATCGGAAAAAGAATTAGCCCTCGACCTCTGAACAACTTTTTTTTGAAAAAACACTAAGCCGCATGGTCACAATTTCTGCAAAAATCTGACATTCTGAAATTCACTCAAAAATGCTGCCAAACTGTTGCAAACGATCGTCTGAAAGGTTTTTCGGTGGAAACAGATATGTTTTTATCATCGGAAACAGAATTAGCCCTCGACCTCTGAACAACTTTTTTTTGAAAAAACCCTAAGCCGCGCGGTCACAATTTCAGCAAAAATCTGACCTTCTGAAATTCACTCAAAAATGCTGCCAAACTGTTGCGAACAATCCCCTGAAAGCTTTTTCGGTGGAAACAGATGGGTTTTTATCATCGGAAACAGAATTAGCCCTCAACCTCTGAACAACTTTTTTTTGAAAAATCCCTAAGCCGCGCGGTCACAATTTCAGCAAAAATCTGACATTCTGAAATTCACTCAAAAATGCTGCCAAACTGTTGCAAACGATCCCCTGATAGGTTTTTCGGTGGAAACAGATAGGTTTTTATCATCGGAAACAGAATTAGCCCTCGACCTCTGAACAACTTTTTTTTGAAAAAACCCTAAGCCGCGCGGTCACAATTTCTGCAAAAATCTGACATTCTGAAATTCACTCAAAAATGCTGCCAAACTGTTGCAAACGATCCCCTGAAAGCTTTTTCGGTGGAAACAGATGGGTTTTTATCATCGGAAACAGAATTAGCCCTCGACGTCTGAACAACTTTTTTTTGAAAAAACCCTAAGCCGCGCGGTCACAATTTCAGCAAAAATCTGACCTTCTGAAATTCACTCAAAAATGCTGCCAAACTGTTGCAAACGATCCCGTGAAAGCTTTTTCGGTGGAAACAGATGGGTTTTTATCATCGGAAACAGAATTAGCCCTCGACCTCTGAACAACTTTTTTTTGAAAAATCCCTAAGCCGCGCGGTCACAATTTCAGCAAAAATCTGACATTCTGAAATTCACTCAAAAATGCTGCCAAACTGTTGCAAACGATCCCCGGAAAGCTTTTTCGGTGGAAACAGATGGGTTTTTATCATCGGAAACAGAATTAGCCCTCGACGTCTGAACAACTTTTTTTTGAAAAAACCCTAAGCCGCGCGGTCACAATTTCTGCAAAAATCTGACATTCTGAAATTCACTCAAAAATGCTGCCAAACTGTTGCAAACGATCCCCTGAAAGGTTTTTCGGTGAAAACAGATAGGTTTTTATCATCGGAAACAGAATTAGCCCTCGACCTCTGAACAACTTTTTTTTGAAAAAACCCTAAGCCGCGCGGTCACAATTTCTGCAAAAATCTGACATTCTGAAATTCACTCAAAAATGCTGCCAAACTGTTGCAAACGATCCCCTGAAAGCTTTTTCGGTGGAAACAGATGGGTTTTTATCATCGGAAACAGAATTAGCCCTCGACGTCTGAACAACTTTTTTTTGAAAAAACCCTAAGCCGCGCGGTCACAATTTCATCAAAAATCTGACATTCTGAAATTCACTCAAAAATGCTGCCAAACTGTTGCAAACGATCCCCTGAAAGGTTTTTCGGTGGAAACAGATGGGTTTTTATCATCGGAAACAGAATTAGCCCTCGACCTCTGAACAACTTTTTTTTGAAAAAACCCTAAGCCGCGCGGTCACAATTTCTGCAAAAATCTGACATTCTGAAATTCACTCAAAAATGCTGCCAAACTGTTGCAAACGATCCCCTGAAAGGTTTTTCGGTGGAAACAGATGGGTTTTTATCATCGGAAACAGAATTTGCCCTCGACGTCTGAACAACTTTTTTTTGAAAAAACCCTAAGCCGCGCGGTCACAATTTCATCAAAAATCTGACATTCTGAAATTCACTCAAAAATGCTGCCAAACTGTTGCAAACGATCCCCTGAAAGCTTTTTCGGTGGAAACAGATGGGTTTTTATCATCGGAAACAGAATTAGCCCTCGACCTCTGAACAACTTTTTTTTGAAAAAACCCTAAGCCGCGCGGTCACAATTTCAGCAAAAATCTGACCTTCTGAAATTCACTCAAAAATGCTGCCAAACTGTTGCAAACAATCCCCTGAAAGCTTTTTCGGTGGAAACAGATGGGTTTTTATCATCGGAAACAGAATTAGCCCTCAACCTCTGAACAACTTTTTTTTGAAAAATCCCTAAGCCGCGCGGTCACAATTTCAGCAAAAATCTGACATTCTGAAATTCACTCAAAAATGCTGCCAAACTGTTGCAAACGATCCCGTGAAAGCTTATTCGGTGGAAACAGATGGGTTTTTATCATCGGAAACAGAATTAGCCCTCGACCTCTGAACAACTTTTTTTTGAAAAAACCCTAAGCCGCGCGGTCACAATTTCAGCAAAAATCTGACATTCTGAAATTCACTCAAAAATGCTGCCAAACTGTTGCAAACGATCCCCTGATAGGTTTTTCGGTGGAAACAGATAGGTTTTTATCATCGGAAACAGAATTAGCCCTCGACCTCTGAACAACTTTTTTTTGAAAAAACCCTAAGCCGCGCGGTCACAATTTCTGCAAAAATCTGACATTCTGAAATTCACTCAAAAATGCTGCCAAAGTGTTGCAAACGATCGTCTGAAAGGTTTTTCGGTGGAAACAGATATGTTTTTATCATCGGAAACAGAATTAGCCCTCGACCTCTGAACAACTTTTTTTTGAAAAAACCCTAAGCCGCGCGGTCACCATTTCAGCAAAAATCTGACCTTCTGAAATTCACTCAAAAATGCTGCCAAACTGTTGCAAACGATCCCGTGAAAGCTTTTTCGGTGGAAACAGATGGGTTTTTATCATCGGAAACAGAATTAGCCCTCGACCTCTGAACAACTTTTTTTTGAAAAATCCCTAAGCCTCGCGGTCACAATTTCAGCAAAAATCTGACATTCTGAAATTCACTCAAAAATGCTGCCAAACTGTTGCAAACGATCCCCGGAAAGCTTTTTCGGTGGAAACAGATGGGTTTTTATCTTCGGAAACAGAATTAGCCCTCGACCTCTGAACAACTTTTTTTTGAAAAAACCCTAAGCCGCGCGGTCACATTTTCAGCAAAAAACTGAGATTCTGAAATTCACTCAAAAATGCTGCCAAACTGTTGCAAACGATCCCCTGAAAGGTTTTTCGGTGGAAACAGATGGGTTTTTATCATCGGAAACAGAATTAGCCCTCGAACTCTGAACAACTTTTTTTTTAAAAAACCCTAAGCCGCGCGGTCACAATTTCTGCAAAAATCTGACATTCTGAAATTCACTCAAAAATGCTGCCAAACTGTTGCAAAAGATCCCCTGAAAGGTTTTTCGATGGAAACAGATGGGTTTTTATCATCGGAAACAGAATTAGCCCTCGAACTCTGAACAACTTTTTTTTTAAAAAACCCTAAGCCGCGCGGTCACAATTTCTGCAAAAATCTGACATTCTGAAATTCACTCAAAAATGCTGCCAAACTGTTGCAAACGATCCCCGGAAAGCTTTTTCGGTGGAAACAGATGGGTTTTTATCATTGGAAACAGAATTAGCCCTCGACGTCTGAACAACTTTTTTTTGAAAAAACCCTAAGCCGCGCGGTCACAATTTCAGCAAAAATCTGAGATTCTGAAATTCACTCAAAAATGCTGCCAAACTGTTGCAAACGATCCCCTGAAAGGTTTTTCGGTGGAAACAGATAGGTTTTTATCATTGGAAACAGAATTAGCCCTCGACCTCTGAACAACTTTTTTTTGAAAAAACCCTAAACCGCGCGGTCACAATTTCTGCAAAAATCTGACATTCTGAAATTCACTCAAAAATGCTGCCAAACTGTTGCAAACGATCCCCTGAAAGCTTTTTCGGTGGAAACAGATGTGTTTTTATCATCGGAAACAGAATTAGCCCTCGACGTCTGAACAACTTTTTTTTGAAAAAACCCTAAGCCGCGCGGTCACAATTTCATCAAAAATCTGAAATTCTGAAATTCACTCAAAAATGCTGCCAAACTGTTGCAAACAATCCCCTGAAAGGTTTTTCGGTGGAAACAGATGGGTTTTTATCGTCGGAAACAGAATTAGCCCTCAAACTCTGAACAACTTTTTTTTGAAAAAACCCTACGCCGCGCGGTCACAATTTCAGCAAAAATCTGACATTCTGAAATTCACTCAAAAATGCTGCCAAACTGTTGCAAACGATCCCGTGAAAGCTTTTTCGGTGGAAACAGATGGGTTTTTATCATCGGAAACAGAATTAGCCCTCGACCTCTGAACAACTTTTTTTTGAAAAAACCCTAAGCCACGCGGTCACAATTTCTGCAAAAATCTGACATTCTGAAATTCACTCAAAAATGCTGCCAAACTGTTGCAAACGATCGTCTGAAAGGTTTTTCGGTGGAAACAGATATGTTTTTATCATCGGAAACAGAATTAGCCCTTGACCTCTGAACAACTTTTTTTTGAAAAAACCCTAAGCCGCGCGGCCACCATTTCAGCAAAAATCTGACCTGCTGAAATTCACTCAAAAATGCTGCCAAACTGTTGCAAACGATCCCGTGAAATCTTTTTCGGTGGAAACAGATGGGTTTTTATCATCGGAAACAGAATTAGCCCTCGACCTCTGAACAACTTTTTTTTGAAAAATCCCTAAGCCGCGCGGTTACAATTTCAGCAAAAATCTGAAATTCTGAAATTCACTCAAAAATGCTGCCAAACTGTTGCAAACGATCCCCGGAAAGCTTTTTCGGTGGAAACAGATGGGTTTTTATCATCGGAAACAGAATTAGCCCTCGACCTCTGAACAACTTTTTTTTGAAAAAACCCTAAGCCGCGCGGTCACCATTTCAGCAAAAATCTGACCTTCTGAAATTCACTCAAAAATGCTGCCAAACTGTTGCAAACGATCCCGTGAAAGCTTTTTCGGTGGAAACAGATGGGTTTTTATCATCGGAAACAGAATTAGCCCTCGACCTCTGAACAACTTTTTTTTGAAAAATCCCTAAGCCGCGCGGTCACAATTTCAGCAAAAATCTGACATTCTGAAATTCACTCAAAAATGCTGCCAAACTGTTGCAAACGATCCCCGGAAAGCTTTTTCGGTGGAAACAGATGGGTTTTTATCATCGGAAACAGAATTAGCCCTCGACGTCTGAACAACTTTTTTTTGAAAAAACCCTAAGCCGCGCGGTCACAATTTCAGCAAAAATCTGAGATTCTGAAATTCACTCAAAAATGCTGCCAAACTGTTGCAAACGATCCCCTGAAAGCTTTTTCGGTGGAAACAGATATGTTTTTATCATCGGAAACAGAATTAGCCCTCAACCTCTGAACAACTTTTTTTTGAAAAATCCCTAAGCCGCGCGGTCACCATTTCAGCAAAAATCTGACCTTCTGAAATTCACTCAAAAATGCTGCCAAACTGTTGCAAACGATCCCGTGAAAGCTTTTTCGGTGGAAACAGATGGGTTTTTATCATCGGAAACAGAATTAGCCCTCGACCTCTGAACAACTTTTTTTTGAAAAATCCCTAAGCCGCGCGGTCACAATTTCAGCAAAAATCTGACATTCTGAAATTCACTCAAAAATGCTGCCAAACTGTTGCAAAAGATCCCCGGAAAGCTTTTTCGGTGGAAACAGATGGGTTTTTATCATCGGAAACAGAATTAGCCCTCGACCTCTGAACAACTTTTTTTTGAAAAATCTGCAAAATCTGCAAAAATCTGACATTCTGAAATTCACTCAAAAATGCTGCCAAACTGTTGCAAATGATCCCCTGAAAGCTTTTTCGGTGGAAACAGATGGGTTTTTATCATCGGAAACAGAATTAGCCCTCGACGTCTGAACAACTTTTTTTTGAAAAAACCCTAAGCCGCGCGGTCACAATTTCATCAAAAATCTGACATTCTGAAATTCACTCAAAAATGCTGCCAAACTGTTGCAAACGATCCCGTGAAAGCTTTTTCGGTGGAAACAGATGGGTTTTTATCATCGGAAACAGAATTAGCCCTCGACCTCTGAACAACTTTTTTTTGAAAAATCCCTAAGCCGCGCGGTCACAATTTCAGCAAAAATCTGACATTCTGAAATTCACTCAAAAATGCTGCCAAACTGTTGCAAACGATCCCCGGAAAGCTTTTTCGGTGGAAACAGATGGGTTTTTATCATCGGAAACAGAATTAGCCCTCGACGTCTGAACAACTTTTTTTTGAAAAAACCCTAAGCCGCGCGGTCACAATTTCTGCAAAAATCTGACATTCTGAAATTCACTCAAAAATGCTGCCAAACTGTTGCAAACGATCCCCTGAAAGCTTTTTCGGTGGAAACAGATGTGTTTTTATCATCGGAAACAGAATTAGCCCTCGACGTCTGAACAACTTTTTTTTGAAAAAACCCTAAGCCGCGCGGTCACAATTTCATCAAAAATCTGAAATTCTGAAATTCACTCAAAAATGCTGCCAAACTGTTGCAAACAATCCCCTGAAAGGTTTTTCGGTGGAAACAGATGGGTTTTTATCGTCGGAAACAGAATTAGCCCTCAAACTCTGAACAACTTTTTTTTGAAAAAACCCTACGCCGCGCGGTCACAATTTCAGCAAAAATCTGACATTCTGAAATTCACTCAAAAATGCTGCCAAACTGTTGCAAACGATCCCGTGAAAGCTTTTTCGGTGGAAACAGATGGGTTTTTATCATCGGAAACAGAATTAGCCCTCGACCTCTGAACAACTTTTTTTTGAAAAAACCCTAAGCCACGCGGTCACAATTTCTGCAAAAATCTGACATTCTGAAATTCACTCAAAAATGCTGCCAAACTGTTGCAAACGATCGTCTGAAAGGTTTTTCGGTGGAAACAGATATGTTTTTATCATCGGAAACAGAATTAGCCCTTGACCTCTGAACAACTTTTTTTTGAAAAAACCCTAAGCCGCGCGGCCACCATTTCAGCAAAAATCTGACCTGCTGAAATTCACTCAAAAATGCTGCCAAACTGTTGCAAACGATCCCGTGAAATCTTTTTCGGTGGAAACAGATGGGTTTTTATCATCGGAAACAGAATTAGCCCTCGACCTCTGAACAACTTTTTTTTGAAAAATCCCTAAGCCGCGCGGTTACAATTTCAGCAAAAATCTGAAATTCTGAAATTCACTCAAAAATGCTGCC
The DNA here is from genome assembly GCF_964188305.1 of Podarcis bocagei. Classification (NCBI taxonomy): domain Eukaryota; kingdom Metazoa; phylum Chordata; class Lepidosauria; order Squamata; family Lacertidae; genus Podarcis; species Podarcis bocagei. Next base: position 14,914,069 of record NC_138130.1, read on the forward strand.
AAACTGTTGCAAACGATCCCCGGAAAGCTTTTTCGGTGGAAACAGATGGGTTTTTATCATCGGAAACAGAATTAGCCCTCGACCTCTGAACAACTTTTTTTTGAAAAAACCCTAAGCCGCGCGGTCACCATTTCAGCAAAAATCTGACCTTCTGAAATTCACTCAAAAATGCTGCCAAACTGTTGCAAACGATCCCGTGAAAGCTTTTTCGGTGGAAACAGATGGGTTTTTATCATCGGAAACAGAATTAGCCCTCGACCTCTGAACAACTTTTTTTTGAAAAATCCCTAAGCCGCGCGGTCACAATTTCAGCAAAAATCTGACATTCTGAAATTCACTCAAAAATGCTGCCAAACTGTTGCAAACGATCCCCGGAAAGCTTTTTCGGTGGAAACAGATGGGTTTTTATCATCGGAAACAGAATTAGCCCTCGACGTCTGAACAACTTTTTTTTGAAAAAACCCTAAGCCGCGCGGTCACAATTTCAGCAAAAATCTGAGATTCTGAAATTCACTCAAAAATGCTGCCAAACTGTTGCAAACGATCCCCTGAAAGCTTTTTCGGTGGAAACAGATATGTTTTTATCATCGGAAACAGAATTAGCCCTCAACCTCTGAACAACTTTTTTTTGAAAAATCCCTAAGCCGCGCGGTCACCATTTCAGCAAAAATCTGACCTTCTGAAATTCACTCAAAAATGCTGCCAAACTGTTGCAAACGATCCCGTGAAAGCTTTTTCGGTGGAAACAGATGGGTTTTTATCATCGGAAACAGAATTAGCCCTCGACCTCTGAACAACTTTTTTTTGAAAAATCCCTAAGCCGCGCGGTCACAATTTCAGCAAAAATCTGACATTCTGAAATTCACTCAAAAATGCTGCCAAACTGTTGCAAAAGATCCCCGGAAAGCTTTTTCGGTGGAAACAGATGGGTTTTTATCATCGGAAACAGAATTAGCCCTCGACCTCTGAACAACTTTTTTTTGAAAAATCTGCAAAATCTGCAAAAATCTGACATTCTGAAATTCACTCAAAAATGCTGCCAAACTGTTGCAAATGATCCCCTGAAAGCTTTTTCGGTGGAAACAGATGGGTTTTTATCATCGGAAACAGAATTAGCCCTCGACGTCTGAACAACTTTTTTTTGAAAAAACCCTAAGCCGCGCGGTCACAATTTCATCAAAAATCTGACATTCTGAAATTCACTCAAAAATGCTGCCAAACTGTTGCAAACGATCCCGTGAAAGCTTTTTCGGTGGAAACAGATGGGTTTTTATCATCGGAAACAGAATTAGCCCTCGACCTCTGAACAACTTTTTTTTGAAAAATCCCTAAGCCGCGCGGTCACAATTTCAGCAAAAATCTGACATTCTGAAATTCACTCAAAAATGCTGCCAAACTGTTGCAAACGATCCCCGGAAAGCTTTTTCGGTGGAAACAGATGGGTTTTTATCATCGGAAACAGAATTAGCCCTCGACGTCTGAACAACTTTTTTTTGAAAAAACCCTAAGCCGCGCGGTCACAATTTCAGCAAAAATCTGAGATTCTGAAATTCACTCAAAAATGCTGCCAAACTGTTGCAAACGATCCCCTGAAAGCTTTTTCGGTGGAAACAGATATGTTTTTATCATCGGAAACAGAATTAGCCCTCAACCTCTGAACAACTTTTTTTTGAAAAATCCCTAAGCCGCGCGGTCACCATTTCAGCAAAAATCTGACCTTCTGAAATTCACTCAAAAATGCTGCCAAACTGTTGCAAACGATCCCGTGAAAGCTTTCTCGGTGGAAACAGATGGGTTTTTATCATCGGAAACAGAATTAGCCCTCGACCTCTGAACAACTTTTTTTTGAAAAATCCCTAAGCCGCGCGGTCACAATTTCAGCAAAAATCTGACATTCTGAAATTCACTCAAAAATGCTGCCAAACTGTTGCAAACGATCCCCGGAAAGCTTTTTCGGTGGAAACAGATGGGTTTTTATCATCGGAAACAGAATTAGCCCTCGACGTCTGAACAACTTTTTTTTGAAAAAACCCTAAGCCGCGCGGTCACAATTTCAGCAAAAATCTGAGATTCTGAAATTCACTCAAAAATGCTGCCAAACTGTTGCAAACGATCCCCTGAAAGCTTTTTCGGTGGAAACAGATATGTTTTTATCATCGGAAACAGAATTAGCCCTCAACCTCTGAACAACTTTTTTTTGAAAAATCCCTAAGCCGCGCGGTCACCATTTCAGCAAAAATCTGACCTTCTGAAATTCACTCAAAAATGCTGCCAAACTGTTGCAAACGATCCCGTGAAAGCTTTCTCGGTGGAAACAGATGGGTTTTTATCATCGGAAACAGAATTAGCCCTCGACCTCTGAACAACTTTTTTTTGAAAAATCCCTAAGCCGCGCGGTCACAATTTCAGCAAAAATCTGACATTCTGAAATTCACTCAAAAATGCTGCCAAACTGTTGCAAACGATCCCCGGAAAGCTTTTTCGGTGGAAACAGATGGGTTTTTATCATCGGAAACAGAATTAGCCCTCGACGTCTGAACAACTTTTTTTTGAAAAAACCCTAAGCCGCGCGGTCACAATTTCAGCAAAAATCTGAGATTCTGAAATTCACTCAAAAATGCTGCCAAACTGTTGCAAACGATCCCCTGAAAGGTTTTTCGGTGGAAACAGATAGGTTTTTATCATCGGAAACAGAATTAGCTCTCGACCTCTGAACAACTTTTTTTTGAAAACACCCTAAGCCGCGCGGTCACAATTTCTGCAAAAATCTGACATTCTGAAATTCACTCAAAAATGCTGCCAAACTGTTGCAAACGATCCCCTGAAAGCTTTTTCGGTGGAAACAGATGGGTTTTTATCATCGGAAACAGAATTAGCCCTCGACGTCTGAACAACTTTTTTTTGAAAAAACCCTAAGCCGCGCGGTCACAATTTCATCAAAAATCTGACATTCTGAAATTCACTCAAAAATGCTGCCAAACTGTTGCAAACGATCCCCTGAAAGGTTTTTCGGTGGAAACAGATGGGTTTTTATCATCGGAAACAGAATTAGCCCTCGACCTCTGAACAACTTTTTTTGAAAAAACCCTAAGCCGCGCGGTCACAATTTCAGCAAAAATCTGACATTCTGAAATTCACTCAAAAATGCTGCCAAACACTTGCAAACAATCCCCTGAAAGCTTTTTCGGTGGAAACAGATGGGTTTTTATCATCGGAAACAGAATTAGCCCTCGACCTCTGAACAACTTTTTTTTGAAAAATCCCTAAGCCGCGCGGTCACAATTTCAGCAAAAATCTGACATTCTGAAATTCACTCAAAAATGCTGCCAAACTGTTGCAAACGATTCCCTGAAAGGTTTTTCGGTGGAAACAGATAGGTTTTTATCATCGGAAACAGAATTAGCCCTCGACCTCTGAACAACTTTTTTTTGAAAAAACCCTAAGCCGCGCGGTCACAATTTCAGCAAAAATCTGAGATTCTGAAATTCACTCAAAAATGCTGCCAAACTGTTGCAAACGATCCCCTGAAAGCTTTTTCGGTGGAAACAGATGGGTTTTTATCATCAGAAACAGAATTAGCCCTCGATGTCTGAACAACTTTTTTTTGAAAAAACCCTAAGCCGCGCGGTCACAATTTCAGCAAAAATCTGAGATTCTGAAATTCACTCAAAAATGCTGCCAAACTGTTGCAAACGATCCCGTGAAAGCTTTTTCGGTGGAAACAGATATGTTTTTATCATCGGAAACAGAATTAGCCCTCAACCTCTGAACAACTTTTTTTGAAAAATCCCTAAGCCGCGCGGTCACCATTTCAGCAAAAATCTGACCTTCTGAAATTCACTCAAAAATGCTGCCAAACTGTTGCAAACGATCCCGTGAAAGCTTTTTCGGTGGAAACAGATGGGTTTTTATCATCGGAAACAGAATTAGCCCTCGACGTGTGAACAACTTTTTTTTGAAAAAACCCTAAGCCGCGCGGTCACAATTTCATCAAAAATCTGACATTCTGAAATTCACTCAAAAATGCTGCCAAACTGTTGCAAACGATCCCCTGAAAGGTTTTTCGGTGGAAACAGATGGGTTTTTATCATCGGAAACAGAATTAGCCCTCGACCTCTGAACAACTTTTTTTTGAAAAAACCCTAAGCCGCGCGGTCACAATTTCAGCAAAAATCTGACATTCTGAAATTCACTCAAAAATGCTGCCAAACTGTTGCAAACGATCCCCTGAAAGCTTTTTCGGTGGAAACAGATGGGTTTTTATCATCGGAAACAGAATTAGCCCTCGACGTCTGAACAACTTTTTTTTGAAAAAACCCTAAGCCGCGCGGTCACAATTTCAGCAAAAATCTGAGATTCTGAAATTCACTCAAAAATGCTGCCAAACTGTTGCAAACGATCCCCTGAAAGCTTTTTCGGTGGAAACAGATATGTTTTTATCATCGGAAACAGAATTAGCCCTCGACCTCTGAACAACTTTTTTTTGAAAAATCCCTAAGCCGCGCGGTCACCATTTCAGCAAAAATCTGACCTTCTGAAATTCACTCAAAAATGCTGCCAAACTGTTGCAAACGATCCCGTGAAAGCTTTCTCGGTGGAAACAGATGGGTTTTTATCATCGGAAACAGAATTAGCCCTCGACGTCTGAACAACTTTTTTTTGAAAAAACCCTAAGCCGCGCGGTCACAATTTCAGCAAAAATCTGACATTCTGAAATTCGCTCAAAAATGCTGCCAAACTGTTGCAAACGATCCCGTGAAAGCTTTTTCGGTGGAAACAGATGGGTTTTTATCATCGGAAACAGAATTAGCCCTCGACCTCTGAACAACTTTTTATTGAAAAATCCCTAAGCCGCGCGGTCACAATTTCAGCAAAAATCTGACATTCTGAAATTCACTCAAAAATGCTGCCAAACTGTTGCAAACGATCCCCGGAAAGCTGTTTCGGTGGAAACAGATGGGTTTTTATCATCGGAAACAGAATTAGCCCTCGACGTCTGAACAACTTTTTTTTGAAAAAACCCTAAGCCGCGCGGTCACAATTTCAGCAAAAATCTGAGATTCTGAAATTCACTCAAAAATTCTGCCAAACTGTTGCAAACGATCCCCTGAAAGGTTTTTCGGTGAAAACAGATAGGTTTTTATCATCGGAAACAGAATTAGCCCTCGACCTCTGAACAACTTTTTTTTGAAAAAACCCTAAGCCGCGCGGTCACAATTTCTGCAAAAATCTGACATTCTGAAATTCACTCAAAAATGCTGCCAAACTGTTGCAAACGATCCCCTGAAAGCTTTTTCGGTGGAAACAGATGGGTTTTTATCATCGGAAACAGAATTAGCCCTCGACCTCTGAACAACTTTTTTTTGAAAAAACCCTAAGCCGCGGGGTCACAATTTCATCAAAAATCTGACATTCTGAAATTCACTCAAAAATGCTGCCAAACTGTTGCAAACGATCCCCTGAAAGGTTTTTCGGTGGAAACAGATATGTTTTTATCATCGGAAACAGAATTAGCCCTCGACCTCTGAACAACTTTTTTTTGAAAAAACCCTAAGCCGCGCGGTCACAATTTCAGCAAAAATCTGACATTCTGAAATTCACTCAAAAATGCTGCCAAACACTTGCAAACGATCCCCTGAAAGCTTTTTCGGTGGAAACAGATGGGTTTTTATCATCGGAAACAGAATTAGCCCTCGACCTCTGAACAACTTTTTTTTGAAAAAACCCTAAGCCGCACGGTCACAATTTCAGCAAAAATCTGACATTCTGAAATTCACTCAAAAATGCTGCCAAACTGTTGCAAACGATCCCCGGAAAGCTTTTTCGGTGGAAACAGATATGTTTTTATCATCGGAAACAGAATTAGCCCTCGACCTCTGAACAACTTTTTTTTGAAAAAACCCTAAGCCGCGCGGTCACAATTTCAGCAAAAATCTGAGATTCTGAAATTCACTCAAAAATGCTGCCAAACTGTTGCAAACGATCCCCTGAAAGCTTTTTCGGTGGAAACAGATATGTTTTTATCATCGGAAACAGAATTAGCCCTCAACCTCTGAACAACTTTTTTTTGAAAAATCCCTAAGCCGCGCGGTCACCATTTCAGCAAAAATCTGACCTTCTGAAATTCACTCAAAAATGCTGCCAAACTGTTGCAAACGATCCCGTGAAAGCTTTTTCGGTGGAAACAGATGGGTTTTTATCATCGGAAACAGAATTAGCCCTCGACGTCTGAACAACTTTTTTTTGAAAAAACCCTAAGCCGCGCGGTCACAATTTCATCAAAAATCTGACATTCTGAAATTCACTCAAAAATGCTGCCAAACTGTTGCAAACGATCCCCTGAAAGCTTTTTCGGTGGAAACAGATGGGTTTTTATCATCGGAAACAGAATTAGCCCTCAACGTCTGAACAACTTTTTTTTGAAAAAACCCTAAGCCGCGCGGTCACAATTTCATCAAAAATCTGACATTCTGAAATTCACTCAAAAATGCTGCCAAACTGTTGCAAACGATCCCCTGAAAGGTTTTTCGGTGGAAACAGATGGGTTTTTATCATCGGAAACAGAATTAGCCCTCGACCTCTGAACAACTTTTTTTTGAAAAAACCCTAAGCCGCGCGGTCACAATTTCAGCAAAAATCTGACATTCTGAAATTCACTCAAAAATGCTGCCAAACACTTGCAAACGATCCCCTGAAAGCTTTTTCGGTGGAAACAGATGGGTTTTTATCATCGGAAACAGAATTAGCCCTCGACCTCTGAACAACTTTTTTTTGAAAAAACCCTAAGCCGCACGGTCACAATTTCAGCAAAAATCTGACATTCTGAAATTCACTCAAAAATGCTGCCAAACTGTTGCAAACGATCCCCGGAAAGCTTTTTTGGTGGAAACAGATATGTTTTTATCATCGGAAACAGAATTAGCCCTCGACCTCTGAACAACTTTTTTTTGAAAAAACCCTAAGCCGCGCGGTCACAATTTCAGCAAAAATCTGAGATTCTGAAATTCACTCAAAAATGCTGCCAAACTGTTGCAAACGATCCCCTGAAAGGTTTTTCGGTGAAAACAGATAGGTTTTTATCATCGGAAACAGAATTAGCCCTCGACGTCTGAACAACTTTTTTTTGAAAAAACCCTAAGCCGCGCGGTCACAATTTCATCAAAAATCTGACATTCTGAAATTCACTCAAAAATGCTGCCAAACTGTTGCAAACGATCCCCTGAAAGGTTTTTCGGTGGAAACAGATGGGTTTTTATCATCGGAAACAGAATTAGCCCTCGACCTCTGAACAACTTTTTTTTGAAAAAACCCTAAGCCGCGCGGTCACAATTTCAGCAAAAATCTGACATTCTGAAATTCACTCAAAAATGCTGCCAAACACTTGCAAACAATCCCCTGAAAGCTTTTTCGGTGGAAACAGATGGGTTTTTATCATCGGAAACAGAATTAGCCCTCGACCTCTGAACAACTTTTTTTTGAAAAATCCCTAAGCCGCGCGGTCACAATTTCAGCAAAAATCTGACATTCTGAAATTCACTCAAAAATGCTGCCAAACTGTTGCAAACGATCCCGTGAAAGCTTTTTCGGTGGAAACAGATGGGTTTTTATCATCGGAAACAGAATTAGCCCTCGACCTCTGAACAACTTTTTTTTGAAAAAACCCTAAGCCGCGCGGTCACAATTTCAGCAAAAATCTGACCTTCTGAAATTCACTCAAAAATGCTGCCAAACTGTTGCAAACGATCGTCTGAAAGGTTTTTCGGTGGAAACAGATATGTTTTTATCATCGGAAACAGAATTAGCCCTCGACCTCTGAACAACTTTTTTTTGAAAAATCCCTAAGCCGCGCGGTCACAATTTCAGCAAAAATCTGACATTCTGAAATTCATTCAAAAATGCTGCCAAACTGTTGCAAACGATCCCCTGAAAGGTTTTTCGGTGGAAACAGATGGGTTTTTATCATCGGAAACAGAATTAGCCCTCGACCTCTGAACAACTTTTTTTTGAAAAAACCCTAAGCCGCGCGGTCACAATTTCAGCAAAAATCTGACATTCTGAAATTCACTCAAAAATGCTGCCAAACTGTTGCAAACAATCCCCTGAAAGCTTTTTCGGTGGAAACAGATGGGTTTTTATCATCGGAAACAGAATTAGCCCTCGACCTCTGAACAACTTTTTTTTGAAAAATCCCTAAGCCGCGCGGTCACAATTTCAGCAAAAATCTGACATTCTGAAATTCACTCAAAAATGCTGCCAAACTGTTGCAAACAATCCCGTGAAAGCTTTTTCGGTGGAAACAGATGGGTTTTTATCATCGGAAACAGAATTAGCCCTCGACCTCTGAACAACTTTTTTTTGAAAAAACCCTAAGCCGCGCGGTCACAATTTCAGCAAAAATCTGACCTTCTGAAATTCACTCAAAAATGCTGCCAAACTGTTGCAAACGATCGTCTGAAAGGTTTTTCGGTGGAAACAGATATGTTTTTATCATCGGAAACAGAATTAGCCCTCGACCTCTGAACAACTTTTTTTTGAAAAATCCCTAAGCCGCGCGGTCACAATTTCAGCAAAAATCTGACATTCTGAAATTCATTCAAAAATGCTGCCAAACTGTTGCAAACGATCCCCTGAAAGGTTTTTCGGTGGAAACAGATGGGTTTTTATCATCGGAAACAGAATTAGCCCTCGACCTCTGAACAACTTTTTTTTGAAAAAACCCTAAGCCGCGCGGTCACAATTTCAGCAAAAATCTGACATTCTGAAATTCATTCAAAAATGCTGCCAAACTGTTGCAAACGAACCCCTGAAAGGTTTTTTGGTGGAAAGAGATGGGTTCTTATCATCGGAAACAGAATTGGCCCTCAACCTCTGAACAACTTTTTTTTGAAAAAACCCTAAGCCGCGCGGTCACAATTTCAGCAAATATCTGACATTATGAAATTCACTCAAAAATGCTGCCAAACACTTGCAAACGATCCCCTGCAAGCTTTTTCGGTGGAAACAGATGGGTTTTTATCATCGGAAACAGAATTAGCCCTCGACCTCTGAACAACTTTTTTTTGAAAAAACCCTAAGCCGCACGGTCACAATTTCAGCAAAAATCTGACATTCTGAAATTCACTCAAAAATGCTGCCAAACTGTTGCAAACGATCCCCGGAAAGCTTTTTCGGTGGAAACAGATATGTTTTTATCATCGGAAACAGAATTAGCCCTCGACCTCTGAACAACTTTTTTTTGAAAAAACCCTAAGCCGCGCGGTCACAATTTCAGCAAAAATCTGAGATTCTGAAATTCACTCAAAAATGCTGCCAAACTGTTGCAAACGATCCCCTGAAAGGTTTTTCGGTGAAAACAGATAGGTTTTTATCATCGGAAACAGAATTAGCCCTCGACGTCTGAACAACTTTTTTTTGAAAAAACCCTAAGCCGCGCGGTCACAATTTCATCAAAAATCTGACATTCTGAAATTCACTCAAAAATGCTGCCAAACTGTTGCAAACGATCCCCTGAAAGGTTTTTCGGTGGAAACAGATGGGTTTTTATCATCGGAAACAGAATTAGCCCTCGACCTCTGAACAACTTTTTTTTGAAAAAACCCTAAGCCGCGCGGTCACAATTTCAGCAAAAATCTGACATTCTGAAATTCACTCAAAAATGCTGCCAAACACTTGCAAACAATCCCCTGAAAGCTTTTTCGGTGGAAACAGATGGGTTTTTATCATCGGAAACAGAATTAGCCCTCGACCTCTGAACAACTTTTTTTTGAAAAATCCCTAAGCCGCGCGGTCACAATTTCAGCAAAAATCTGACATTCTGAAATTCACTCAAAAATGCTGCCAAACTGTTGCAAACGATCCCGTGAAAGCTTTTTCGGTGGAAACAGATGGGTTTTTATCATCGGAAACAGAATTAGCCCTCGACCTCTGAACAACTTTTTTTTGAAAAAACCCTAAGCCGCGCGGTCACAATTTCAGCAAAAATCTGACCTTCTGAAATTCACTCAAAAATGCTGCCAAACTGTTGCAAACGATCGTCTGAAAGGTTTTTCGGTGGAAACAGATATGTTTTTATCATCGGAAACAGAATTAGCCCTCGACCTCTGAACAACTTTTTTTTGAAAAATCCCTAAGCCGCGCGGTCACAATTTCAGCAAAAATCTGACATTCTGAAATTCATTCAAAAATGCTGCCAAACTGTTGCAAACGATCCCCTGAAAGGTTTTTCGGTGGAAACAGATGGGTTTTTATCATCGGAAACAGAATTAGCCCTCGACCTCTGAACAACTTTTTTTTGAAAAAACCCTAAGCCGCGCGGTCACAATTTCAGCAAAAATCTGACATTCTGAAATTCACTCAAAAATGCTGCCAAACTGTTGCAAACAATCCCCTGAAAGCTTTTTCGGTGGAAACAGATGGGTTTTTATCATCGGAAACAGAATTAGCCCTCGACCTCTGAACAACTTTTTTTTGAAAAATCCCTAAGCCGCGCGGTCACAATTTCAGCAAAAATCTGACATTCTGAAATTCACTCAAAAATGCTGCCAAACTGTTGCAAACAATCCCGTGAAAGCTTTTTCGGTGGAAACAGATGGGTTTTTATCATCGGAAACAGAATTAGCCCTCGACCTCTGAACAACTTTTTTTTGAAAAAACCCTAAGCCGCGCGGTCACAATTTCAGCAAAAATCTGACCTTCTGAAATTCACTCAAAAATGCTGCCAAACTGTTGCAAACGATCGTCTGAAAGGTTTTTCGGTGGAAACAGATATGTTTTTATCATCGGAAACAGAATTAGCCCTCGACCTCTGAACAACTTTTTTTTGAAAAATCCCTAAGCCGCGCGGTCACAATTTCAGCAAAAATCTGACATTCTGAAATTCATTCAAAAATGCTGCCAAACTGTTGCAAACGATCCCCTGAAAGGTTTTTCGGTGGAAACAGATGGGTTTTTATCATCGGAAACAGAATTAGCCCTCGACCTCTGAACAACTTTTTTTTGAAAAAACCCTAAGCCGCGCGGTCACAATTTCAGCAAAAATCTGACATTCTGAAATTCATTCAAAAATGCTGCCAAACTGTTGCAAACGAACCCCTGAAAGGTTTTTTGGTGGAAAGAGATGGGTTCTTATCATCGGAAACAGAATTAGCCCTCAACCTCTGAACAACTTTTTTTTGAAAAAACCCTAAGCCGCGCGGTCACAATTTCAGCAAATATCTGACATTATGAAATTCACTCAAAAATGCTGCCATACTGTTGCAAACGATCCCCTGAAAGGTTTCTCGGCGGAAACAGATGGGTTTTTATCATCGGAAACAGAATTAGCCCTCAACCTCTGAACAACTTTTTTTTGAAAAAACCCTAAGCCGCGCGGTCACAATTTCAGCAAAAATCTGACATTCTGAAATTCACTCAAAAATGCTGCCAAACTGTTGCAAACAATCCCCTGAAAGCTTTTTCGGTGGAAACAGGTAGGTTTTTATCATCGGAAACAGAATTAGCCCTCGACCTCTGAACAACTTTTTTTTGAAAAATCCCTAAGCCGCGCGGTCACAATTTCAGCAAAAATCTGACCTTCTGAAATTCACTCAAAAATGCTGCCAAACTGTTGCAAACGATCGTCTGAAAGGTTTTTCGGTGGAAACAGATATGTTTTTATCATCGGAAACAGAATTAGCCCTAGACGTCTGAACAACTTTTTTTTGAAAAATCCCTAAGCCGCGCGGTCACAATTTCAGCAAAAATCTGACATTCTGAAATTCACTCAAAAATGCTGCCAAACTGTTGCAAACGATCCCCTGAAAGCTTTTTCGGTGGAAACAGATGGGTTTTTATCATCGGAAACAGAATTAGCCCTCGACCTCTGAACAACTTTTTTTTGTAAAAACCCTAAGCCGCGCGGTCACAATTTCAGCAAAAATCTGACATTCTGAAATTCACTCAGAAATGCTGCCAAACTGTTGCAAACGATCCCATCAAAGTTTTTTCGGTGGAAACAGATGGGTTTTTATCATCGGAAACAGAATTAGCCTTCGACGTCTGAACAACTTTTTTTTGAAAAAAACCCTAAGCCGCGCGGTCACAATTTCAGCAAAAATCTGACCTTCTGAAATTCAGTCAAAAATGCTGCCAAACTGTTGCAAACAATCCCCTGAAAGCTTTTTCAGTGGAAACAGATAGGTTTTTATCATCGGAAACAGAATTAGCCCTCGATCTCTGAACAACTTTTTTTTGAAAAAACCCTATGCCGCGCGGTCACAATTTCAGCAAAAATCTGACATTCTGAAATTCACTCAAAAATGCTGCCAAACTGTTGTAAACGATCGCCTGAAAGGTTTTTCGGTGGAAACAGATGGGTTTTTATCATCGGAAACAGAATTAGCCCTCGACGTCTGAACAACTTTTTTTTGAAAAAACCCTAAACAGAATCAGCCCTCGACCTTGTCTGATTAAGTTCAAAAAAATCTTTTTCTGCCGGTTAAGTTGTCGAGGGCTGATTTATTTTCCTGAGATAAAAAGCCTTCTGTTTCGACCGCCAAACTTCTTAGGGGAGCATTGGCAACCGTTTGGCACCATTTTTGAGTGAATGGCCGAAAGTCAGATTTTTTATGAAATTGTGACCCCGGGGCTTAGGGATTTTTTTTTAAAAAAATCTTTTTCTGCCAGTTAAGTTGTCGAGGGATCATTTCTTTTCCTGAGATAAAAAGCCTTCTGTTTCGACCGCCAAACCTCTCAAGGGAGCATATGCGACCGTTTGGCACCATTTTTGAGTGAATGGCCGAAAGTCAGATTTTTGATGAAATTGTGACCCCGGGGCTTAGGGATTTTTCCAAAAAATACTTTTTCCGCTGGTTAAGTTGTCGATTGCTGATTTCTTTTCCTTTGATAAAGAGCCTTCCTTGTAGAATTTTAAGCATAACCTTGCTAGCGTGTGAAATGAGTGCAATTGTGCTTTAGTTGGAGCATTCTTTGGCACTGCCCTTCTTTGGGATTGGGATGTAGACTGATCTTCTCCCATCTTCTGGCCACTGCTGTGTTTTCCAAATTTGCTGGCATTTTGAGTGTAGCACCTTAACAGCATCATCTTTTAAAATTTTAAATAGTTCAGCTGGAATACCATCACTTCCACTGGCCTTGTTATTTGCAGTGCTTTCTAAGGCCCATTTGACTTCACTTTCCAGGATGTCTGGCTCAAGGTCAGCAAGCACACTACCTGGGGTGTACGAGACATCCATATCTTTCTGGTATAATTCCTCTGTGTATTCTTGCCACCTCTTCTTGATGTCTTCTGCTTCTGTTAGGTCCTTACCACTTTTGTCCTTTATTATGGTAATCTTTGTACGAAATGTTCCTTTCATATCTCCAATATTCTTGAACAGATCTCTGGTTCTTCCCATTCTGTTGTTTTCCTCTATTGTTTGCATTGCTCGTTTAAGAAGGCCTTCTTGTCTCTCCTTGCTATTCTTTGGAAATCTACATTCAATTTCCTGTATCTTTCACTATCTCCCTCGCATTTTGCTTGCCTTCTCTCCTCCGCTATTTGTAAGGCCTCGTTGGACAGCCACTTTGCTTTCTTGCATTTCATTTTCATTGGGATGGTTTTCGTTGTTGCCTCCTGTACAATGTTACGAGCCTCCATCCATAGTTCGTCAGGCACTCTGTCCACCAAATCTAAATCCTTAAACCTGTTTGTCACTTCCACTGTTTATTCATAAGGGATTTGACTTAGATTATATCTTACCGGCCCGGTGGTTTTTCCTACTTTCTTCAGTTTAAGCTTGAATTTTGCTATAAGAAGCTGATGATCTGAGCCACAGTCAGCTCCAGGTCTTGTTTTTGTTAGGAAAAAGCAGCAATGCGGCAGCGAGCTGCAGGTGGCTGGAAAGCCAAACAGGATGTTAATGTTTGGGACTGTACCGTGGGAACAAAGGGACAGTCTATTCACTCTACTGAGCACCGGATGTTAGCTCAGAGTGTCATCTGACCTGTACTGGAAGTACAGGGGAGGAGTCTATCTCTCTCTTCTGTAGGAGACTGGAGAGTGCAGACGTGTTTCTCTGTACTGCTGCAATGACAGAAATAAAGACATGTAAATAGATTTCTGTCTGTCTCTTTCCCCTCCCTGAGGGAAGCAGGGAGGAGGGAGAAATGGTGTGTCCCTCTCACGCTGAGTGGGATCGCCGATTGTGACCTTGCCTGTATCCTGCCGGGAGATGCAGACGGGGAGGTCAACAAGGATCTTAAGCCTGGTGCCTGGAGAGTGGCCAGTTACCTCTGACTGAGGCTTAAGAATCCGACATCTGGTAGCAGAGCCGGTGGTTCTGATCCATGGAAATCTGCATGAGAGGTTGATGAATCGTTCTTCATCCTCTGCACCAAGGGAGGAAGATAAGTCTGCGTGCAGCTGGAAGCTGAACAGACGGCTGGGCATCGAGACGGTGTGAAAGCCAAGCGACGGAGCCCCAAGGTATGGAGAATTTATGGCTGTGAAGTGAACGCGTTAAGAGGCAGTCTTCGGTTCACAAATAGTGTCTGCGTTTGAGAGAAACCAGCACTGTGGGGAAAACAGCCGCATACCTTGCATTCCTAGATAACGCTGGAATGCACAGTTGCTAAGCGACGAGGAGTCAGAAGAGTCACTGACTGGGGGCTGGAACACGGAGTGTGTTTTGACTAACTTCGCTGTTCTGTGCAAGGACATTTTATGCAGCTTGCGGTTTATCTGCCAAGTGAAGAGAAGGCAGTAAACAACTGTTGGATTTTACAGGCTCGAGAGTGAGAGCTGAGGCTTGGATTCAAAATGGATGCCAAGAAGGGGGGAGGCCTACCTTATCCACCTCCCCTGACTAATGACAATTACTCATCTTGGTCTATAAAGATGAAAGCCCTGCTGCAGAATCAGAGGGTTTTGGGGGTGATTGAGAACACCATTCCTGCAGCACCAACGCCAGGTTGGAATTCACAGAATGTGAAAGCCAGGACGGCTATAATTCTGTGTGTCTCAGATCAGCAACTCGTGCACATTCAGGATTTACAGAACGCACGAGAGATTTGGGAAACGCTGCGTAGAACACATCAGAGAGATGCTGGTTCTTCAGCGTTGCTGTATTTTGAAAAGCTGACCAATCTGAGGCTTGCGCCTGATGGAGATGTACAAGCGCATTTGACTGAAATGAAGTTCCTGCGTCAGCAGATGGCGGAGCGCAATTTCCGTCTACAAGAAGAGGTCTTTTGCTTCATGATTATCAACAGCCTTAATAGGACTTACAAAACGGTTGCCAGTCAGCTTGGTTCCCTACCGGCTGTGGATCTCACGGCGGAGAGAGTGTGTGCGGTTGTTCTGAATGAACACGATCGCCTTGCTGCACTGGATGTGAAGGACAGGGGGAGGGAGGAACGGAGTTCTGACTCCCCCACTGATGTTGCTACTGGAGAGCATGCTGTAGCTTTGAATGTTGTCCGATGTTACAATTGTGGACAGACTGGGCATCTTCAGTGGAACTGTAAGAAGCCACGTCAGCAGAAAAGAGCTAAGGAGAGCTCTGCGAAGCCTGAGGCGTCAGGCAAAAATTGTACCAAGACCCAGGTGAAACCTGCAAAGGCTTTGATGTCGAAAGGAACCACACCAAAGGTGGGGGACACGTTTGTCATTGACACAGGTTGCACTTTCCACATGACCCCACACAGAAGTCTGTTTTCGACGTTTAAGAAGCAAAGCTTCACTGTGAAGCAGGCCAACGGTCAGGAGCTGGAAGCGACCGGGGTTGGAACTGTGTATCTTGAGAGTCTGAACTTGACTATAGACAATGTGTACCTGGTTCCTGAGTTGAAGTTCAATCTGCTGAGTGTGTCGCAGATTGCAAAGAAAGGACTGAGACTGTCCTATGATAGTAAAAGCTGCAAGATCTTCAAAGATGGAGAGTTATATCTTTCTGCCAGAGAGAAAGATGGACTGTATTTGTTGACTTTTGATCAAAGTGATTACATGAAATGTAATGCATTATTTGGTACTAACGAAATATCTCTTGTAGGTGTGACCAAGAGCACGTAGAAGGTGGCCAGTGTCGACAGAGCATTTCAGCGGGTGTATGCTGATGTGATTGGCCCTCTAGCACCATCTAGAGGCAATGCAAGATATTATCTGGTGTGTGTGGATTGTTTCTCTCATTATGTGTGGGTATATACATTAGAGAAACCAAAAGAAGCCTTAGAAAGGTTTAAGGAGTTTTGTGACAAGGTTAAAAGTGAGCATGATGCTAACATCAATTGTCTTTTCACAGATGAGAAGCCAATTTTTCTTTTACAGGATTTTCAGGAGTTCCTGCAGAAGAAAGGGATAAGGCACAAGGTTGCTGTTTCAGCGGAAGCGTGGAACAGAGGTGTCTGTGTAAGGGTGAACAAAGAATTGCAAAAGGGGATGAATGCGCAATTGCTTAGTTCACATTTACCACATGAATATTGGGCAGAGTCGTTAATGTCTTATGTTCACACGTGGTTGAGAAAGGTCTCAAAAGAGTTGGGAAGTTCTCCTTTTGAGAAGCTGTTCCATAGAAAACCTTCTGTTGCCTATTTTAAGGTTTTTGGGTCTAATGTGAGGACAGAAGCTCCAGGTGGAGTAAAGAATGCCAGAGGCATTTTTGTGGGATATGAAAAGGGTCTCTACAGAGTAATTTTGTCTGAATCTGGTCAGGTGATTCTCACAAAATTTCTAGAGAGTGCTCCTGAACAGGAGAGAATAATTGTTCAAACATTTCCCACAGAGGACGATTCAGATGATGAAGATTTTACAGATTACAGTGGTGATGAAAATGACAGTGATAGCTCACAGAGCTCAGTTGACACAGTCATTGAGAGGAAGTTTTACTCAATGGATAGGCCTTCACAGATGGAGGAAGAACCACTGTTTACTATTGGATCTGGTTCTCCTAAGAGTCCAGAGGCTGAACCAGTGAGCAGAGATGATCAGCACCTCATACGCAGGTCTGAAAGAGTTACAAAGGGTGTACCACCCAAGAGGTATTCAAAAGAGTTTGCTAACTTAGCTGTTACATGTGTTGCTGTTGTACACAACCGAGGACAGGTTGAAGCAGTGTCTAAGTCAGAGACAAAGAAACAACAGAGAGCTGCTAGCCAAGGTAATGCAGATGCACTCATTCCTTGGAAGCCAGACAACCAGAGAGATACACTGGGGAAACCAGTGGCGGGTAGTTCCAAGGGTGGAACTGAAACAACAGGGGATTGTTATATGTATAACAACTGTTTGTATTCTTCTCTGGATAACAGTTTGCTCGCAACCCACATTGATACTTTTGGGGGAGGATGTCAGGAAAAAGCAGCAATGCGGCAGCGAGCTGCAGGTGGCTGGAAAGCCAAACAGGATGTTGATGTTTGGGACTGTACCGTGGGAACAAAGGGACAGTCTATTCACTGTACTGAGCACCAGATGTTAGCTCAGAGTGTCATCTGACCTGTACTGGAAGTACAGGGGAGGAGTCTATCTCTCTCTTCTGTAGGAGACTGGAGAGTGCAGACGTGTTTCTCTGTACTGCTGCAATGACAGAAATAAAGACATGTAAATAGATTTCTGTCTGTCTCTTTCCCCTCCCTGAGGGAAGCAGGGAGGAGGGAGAAATGGTGTGTCCCTCTCACGCTGAGTGGGATCACCGATTGTGACCTTGCCTGTATCCTGCCGGGAGACGCAGACGGGGAGGTCAACAAGGATCTTAAGCCTGGTGCCTGGAGAGTGGCCAGTTACCTCTGACTGAGGCTTAAGAATCCGACAGTTTTTGCTGACTGTATAGAGCTTCTCCATCTTTGGCTGCAGAGAATATAATCAATCTGATTTCGATGCTGCCCATCTGGTGATGTCCATGTGTAGAGTCGTCTCTTGTGTTGTTGGAAAAGCGTGTTTGTGATGACCAGCTTGTTCTCTTGACAGAACTCTATTAGCCTTTGCCCTGCTTTGTTTTGACCTCCAAGGCCAAACTTGCCAGTTGTTCCTTTTATCTCTTGCCTCCCTACTTTAGCATTCCAATCCCCTATAATGAGAAGAACATCCTTCTTTGGTGTCACTTCTATAAGGTGTTGTTAGTCTTCATAGAATTGGTCAATTTCAGTTTCTTCAGCACCAGTAGTTGGTGCATAAACTTGGATTACTGTGATGTTAAAAGGTCTGCCTTGGATTCGTATCGAGATCATTCTATCATTCTATTCTATGTATAACTCCATACCATCCAACATTTCTCCCAAGAACATAGGGACGTCCTAAGGAAAAGCAGGATAACATCAGAAACCAGGACAGCTTCAATAAATCTGGGACTTTCCCGGGAAAATTAGGGACAACTGGAAGGTTTGCAAAAGTGGGAAAGTTAAGATCAAGGAACAAGAGAGAAGTCATGAGTGAAGGACAAGCCAAAGGAGAGGTTGAGGGAGGAGGCTTATTGGTTTGTTCTTGTTTTTATTGTGTATTTTGTGTTTTTTACCTTGCATTTTTAAGTTGTAAACCAACCTTAAATCTATGGATGAAGGGCAGTATATACAATTAATAAAATAGTAACAATACTATTTGTTACTATAGACAGGCATGCCATTGTTCAGGAAGGTCTACTGTATAAATAGGGGTATAAATAGTAAAGTAGTATAAGTAATAAAGTAGCAGTAGTAAAGTGGAAGTAAAGTGGTAGTAAAGCAATAGTAAACCAGTAGTGAAGTAGCAGTTAAGTAATGGTAAAACAATAGTAAAGTGGTGGAATAGTAGCAGTAAAATAGCAGTAAAGTAGTAGTAACGCAGTAGTAAAATAGTAGTAAAATGGTAGGAAGGCAGTAGTGAAATAGCAGTAAGATAGTAGTAAAGCGGTAGTAAAATGGTCCAATAGTAAAGTGGTGGAATAGTAGTAAAATAGCTTTAAAGTAGTAGTAAAGTTGTAGAAAAATTGTAGAAAAATAGTAGTAGTAAAATGATAGTAAGATAGTAGTAAAATGGTAGTAAAGCAGTAGTAATGCATTAGTTAAATGATAGTAAAGTAGTAGCAAAGTGGTAGTAAAGTAGTAGCAAAGCGGTAGTAAAGCAGTAGTAAAGCAGTAGTAAAGTAGTAGTAACATGGTAGTAAAGTAGTAGTAAAGTAGTAGTAAGATGGCAGTAAAGTAGTAAAGTAGTAGTACAATGGTAGTAAAGTACTAGTAAAGCAGTAGTAAAGTAGTAGTAAAGCAGTAGTAAAGTGGTAGTAAAGCAGTAGTAAAATGGTTGTAAAGCAGTAGTAAAGCAGTAGTAAAAATTACCCCAGAAGTGTTCGTTGTACAAAAAGGCGCCATGTTGGTAGCCTCAATCACAGAGGTTTTTCCAGTTGTTTCCATATACAGTAGTGGGGTGGGGGGAATGGCTTCTCAGTGTTTGTATGTTGATCCCTGTTTACACTATTATGTTAAAAAGTACACCAGAATTTAGTGGTGTTGGATATTTTGGGTCCCAAAATGTCCCCACCAGCAGTGGCTGCATAAAATCCTGCAGTCAGAACAGAGCGATGGTCAACACACTGTCGTGAGTCAGGAGCTGTGTGAGGAGCCAGTAGTCAAAATACGGGATTTGACTTAGATTATATCTTACCGGCCCAGTGGTTTTTCCTACCTTCTTCAGTAGGCACCATTTTTGAGTGAATGGCTGAAAGTCAGATATTTGATGAAATAGGGATTTTTTTTTTTTAAAAAAAAATCTTTTTCTGCTGATTAAGTTGTCGAGGGTTGCATAGAGGCTTTCACACTCTTGAAATCCTCTGAATCATCTGATTCCGTCTCAGACTCAGAATCAGGACCTTCATCAGTGGGTGTGGGTTGTTGCGGCAGCTGTGGCTGTTGCTGCTGCTGTTGCTGTGGCTGTTGCCTATCCTCAGTCTCATCACTGTCATCAGGATAACATTGTAAAATTCCCACATTCTCCCCCCACTTGGCATTGTACTCAACACTTCTTGTGAGCCTAATTGTCTTAGAGTCAGTCATCATTATTCTGTAAGAACCTTTCTGATAACCTAGAAAGATACCATGCAATCCACGCTTGCCTAACTTGGATGTGTTAACCCACATGTCAGAACCAAAAATCTAGATGTCTTCTGGACCTTTGCAACCTTTGGAGTGAAGCGTGAGACCATTGCCTTGTGCTGCGTTGCCTTTGCCTTTTCCACGCATTGAGCTTGCGCTGTGCTGCTCTGTCTGTCTGGCCTTGGGATATCTGCATTCCCTCTTCATATGGCCTAGACGTCCACACGAGTAGCATTTCACTGCCTTCAAAGCTTTGGCGTCATCTGGTGGTTCCACTGCATTCTGGGATGACATCTGTGAAGACTCCCCCTTACCGATGTACCTAGCACCTCGCCTGTCCGCTTCATTCAGAACAACGGCAGTAACACGGGCTACCGTGAGCTGAGCAGTTGGCTGAACAGCAATCTGAGTGGCAGCGGACTCCCAACTTGAACCCAAAGAATGTAGTATCATGAAGGAGTGCACAGCCTCTGGAAAGGTGAGTCCTCTCTGTTGCAGCTCATGTCTCAGATTCTGCATCTCCATCAGATGTGTACGCACATCTGCACCTTCAGCAAGTGCCATATCATGCAGCTTGGCATAGTAGAACAAAGAAGCACCAGCTTCTGTTCTCAAATGAGAATCTCTCAAAGGGTCCCAAATTTCTCTGGCTGAGGTCTTATCACGCAACAGACAGAGCTCTTCTGGGGAGACTATCAATGTAAGAGTTCCCCTTACTTTGGAATCCTTAGCTGCCCATTCATCCGTCATTGGAGCTGGGGGGGTACCTGTTATGACTTCAAACAGACCCTCTTTTTGTAGCAAAGCCTCTGCATACAATGCCCACTCCGCATAATTCTTCTTATTGCGCTTTGGAATCCCGAAAGCATCCCGAAGGGCCGCCATGACTCTGGCATTAGCCTTCTGCGTAATTAATCAAGCTGCTTCTGAGTACAGCTGCTTCCAAAAGCACTTGTAAAAGCACTTTCAGTTTTCAAGCCTCTCAAGCCTTTGAGCCTCTGCCGCTGCAAACGGCTTGAAAAGTTCAAAGTCCAGCCTTATAGCCATTAATTAGGAGCTGGCAGGCTTCTCGGGGCAATGAGCACATACCTCTCATCAATCTTCTTGACATGCAGAGCAGATAACGTCCAATCCGTCCCTCTGTTCCTCTGCCAGCATTCCTCTGCCAGCATTCCGTTTTTCTGGGCCCATAACCAAAAATGTGAGATTTTGACCAGCTTTGCCCATCTGAAGCTGATACAGGCTCGTCTTATCTTGAGCCCAAGCAGAGCGTCGTCACACAGCAGAAGGATAAGCAGGTAATGTGCATTTTGCTGCTCAGTGAGTGAAACAGAAACCAACACTACCAACCTTACTGTACGCTTGTGAAACATGGACCACTTATATTTTTTTTTCTTATAAATTTTTTATTGCGTTTCTTTTCATAGGTTCACAGGTTCAGTTACAAAGCATAAAACAAGAAACATTTTTTTTAAAAGTATAGAAAAAAAAGAAAAAAGAAACATATTTCAAATCATCTTTCAAAAAGTTAATTTTCATTGGACCTCCCCACATTCTCCCAACATTGCGTTCTTTAATCTAACAATGTCAGCAATTTATTACCTTATTTCACCGCCTATTGTACCTTTGAATTTATTATGTTACCAATTTCAAAAGTTTGTAATTTAGTTTTAATACCTTTACAATAAACATAATATATTTGTTTCAAATTTGTCTCCTTTTTTATCATAACTTACTTTATCATTCACCTAATCAAGTTGCAGAAGCATAACATTTCCTAATCGTGCACAATCTTAGCATTCAAACAACTTATAATATTTTTGCAAATAGTCCTTAAATTTTTTCCAGTCCTCCTCCATTGTTTCTTCGCTCAGATCTCGAATTCTGCCAGTCATTTCTGCCAACTCCATGTAGTCCATCAACTGCGTCTGCCAGTCCTCCAGTGTGGGTAAATCTTGTGTCTTCCAGTACTTTGCAATAAGAATTCTTGCTGCTGTGGTTGCATACATAAATAAAGTTCTATCCTTCTTTAACACCTTCTGGTCCACCATGCCCAGAAGAAAGGCCTCTGGTTTCTTGGGGAAGGTATATTTAAATACCTTTTTCAATTCGTTATATATCATTTCCCAGAAGGCCTTTACTTTCGGGCAGGTCCACCAGAGGTGAAAGAATGTCCCTTCTGCCTCCTTACATTTCCAGCATTTATTGTCAGACAGGTGATATATCTTGGCCAATTTGACTGGGGTCATGTACCACCGGTATACCATTTTCATAATGTTTTCTTTCAGGGCACTACATGCCGTAAATTTCATACCGGTGTTCCACAACCTTTCCCAGTCCTCAGACATAATGTTATGTCCAACATCCTGTGCCCATTTTATCATAGCAGATTTAACTATTTCATCCTGTGTATTCCATTTAAGCAGCAAATTATACATTCTCGAAAGTACCTTAGTTTTTGGTTCTAATAACTCCGTCTCCAGTTTCGATTTCTCCACCTGGAAACCAACTTTTTTATCCAATTTAAAAACCTCTTGAATTTGAGCATATTGTAACCAATCTCGCACCTTACTTTTTAGTTTGTCCTGGCTCTGTAGCTTCCAATTGTCTCCAATTCTTTCAATTAATTCCCAATATTTTGGCCAGTAGGCCTCCATATTGGGCCTTTTTTTAAGAACCTTGGCCTCCATCGGTGATAGCCACCTCGGGGTCTTGCTTTCTAGCAAATCCTTGTATTTCATCCAGACGGCAAAAATTGATTTTCTGACAATATGGTTTTTGAACAATTTATGAACTTTCGCCTTGTCATACCACAAATATGCATGCCAACCAAAAGCATTGTCAAACCCTTCCAGATCTAGGACGTCGGTGTTCTCCAACAAAAACCAATCCTTCAGCCAGCAGAAGGCTGCGGCTTCATAATATAACCTTAAGTCCGGCAGGGCAAACCCCCCTCTTTCTTTTGAGTCAGTTAATATTTTAAATTTTATTCGGGGCTTTTTGCCCTGCCAGACAAACCTAGATATATCCCTCTGCCATTTTCCAAAACATTCCATTCTGTCCACGACCTGTAGGGTTTGAAACAAAAATAGCATTTTCGGCAAAACACACATCTTTATAGCTGCAATTCGACCTGACAAGGTAAGTTTCAATCTTGACCAAGTATCCAAGTCCTTCTTAATTTCCAACCAACATTTTTCATAATTGTCTTTAAATAAGTTCAAATTTTTGGTGGACAAATATACCCCCAGGTACTTCACTTTATTAACCACACTTAGTTCTGTTTCTTTCTGGTACCCATCTGTTTCTGTAGGTGTCAAGTTTTTGGCCAAAACCTTAGTTTTTTGTTTGTTTAACTTAAATCCCGCCACCCGACCAAACTCCGAGATAAGTTCAAGAACTCTTTTTGTACTAGATTCCGGCTCCTGTAATGTTAAAACTAGGTCATCTGCAAAGGCTTTCAATTTGTACTGTTTCGCTCCGACCACTATACCCTGCACCAACCGGTCCTCCCTAATCATGTTCAGCAACACCTCCAGGACAGAAATAAATAACAGAGGGGATAAAGGGCACCCCTGTCGTGTCCCTTTTTCAATTTTGAGTTCATCCGACACCACATTGTTCAGAAACATGGACCACTTATAAACACCATCTCCAACTCCTTGAAAGATTCTGTCAACAGTGTCTCAGAAAAGATGTACACATCACTTGGGAAGACAGGCGAACTCATGCCAGTGTCCTGGAAGAAGCAAAGATCGCCAGTGTTGGAAGCAATGATTTTTCAACATCAACTTCGTTGGACTAGTAATGTTGTGTGGATGCCTGATTATCGTCTTCCAAAGCAACTACTCTATTCCCAACTTTAAAAAGGGAAGCATAATTCTGGTGGTCAACCAAAGAGGTTTAAAGACTCTCCCAAGGCAAATCTGAAAAAAATGTAGTATAAACACTGACAACTGGGAAACACTGGCCTGCGAGTGCTCCAATTGGAGAACAGCCTTTACCAATGGTGTCATGGACTTTGAAGACACTCAAACTCAGGACGAAAGGGAGAAACGTGCTAAGAGGAAGGCATGCTTGCAAACCCTCACCATGATCAACTCCCGCCCAGAAACCTATGTCCCCACTGTGGAAGGACGTGTGGATCCAGAATTGGCTTCCACGGTCACTTACAGACTCACTGTTAAAACTGTGTCTATGGAAGACAATCTTACTCAGCTATAAGTGATAGCTGAAGAAGAAGTAGCCCAAAACGTCTGAAGGGTGCTTGGTTGGGGAAGTTGTGCTATGCAAATCTATGCTGCAACCACACTTGAAATACTATGTGCAGTTCTGGTCAAGTTCAGAACTCTCCCCACTCTTATTCCACCAAGTGGTTTCACAGACTAGGATGAATTTGCCCACCACCACTTTGAAACTTGAATGATATACAACCAAGCCAGAGTAGACCTATTGAAATTAATGTGCTTGTCCATCAATGGGTATACTCTTGAGTATGACTAACATTGGCTTATCACCCTTGGAGAACTGACCATCAGTACTAAGATCTGGAGAAAGAACCAGAATGTCTCCGCTGAATTCAGTGAACAAAACCAGACTAGATAATTTTTTAGTTTGAAAAGGTTTCCTCTTCTTACTGCAGCTAGTTGACTTTTCTAACCTGTGAAGCGATGCCTAAGAGGGTAGCACAGAAGAAACAGAAGCCTTCAGCTCAGTGTTTGTGGTTTCAAAGCAATGCCTGAGGGCTGCATTGGTCTTTCTTCCTCTTGTAATCCCATAAGATCACTGTCCTCTTTGGAAAGAATGCATTGCAGTTGGTTAAGTGTGCCTGTGTCTGGACTTCAGATTGCTAAGAAAACACATTTTAGGAAAGCTTATCACATGCTTAATCAAGTCTAAAGGGTTTACTGGGTAATGCATTTATTTTCCACCAGCTCAAGGATGGCTGAGGGAGTCTGCAGAACACAGTTTTTACTAAATTATTTAAGGTTCTCACCAGTACAGCATATATCAGGCTGAACACATTGCTGCTGTAGGGCAAAAAAGAGAAATAGAGGGGCAGAAGGAGAGAGAGAGAAATGATTATTTACCAGAAAATAAGGGGATTGAGGTGGGATATTTCTCCCCCCCCCCGCCACCCGGACAAGGGTTGATTATGATTACAGTTTACATAGGGAAGAATTAAAAGAAAAAAGGAGTTTCCAATTTTCTTGAAAAGGGGTCACCATCATGGCACCCATGGGTGACAGATGTGGTCACCAAGTCCTTTATTGAAAGAAGTATGAGCGGATGCCTGATGATCGTCTTCCAAAGCAACTACTCTATTCCCAACTTAAAAATGGAAAGCGTAATGCTGGTGGTTAACAAAAGAGGTTTCAAGACTCTCTCAAGGCAAATCTTAAAAAATGTAGTATAAACACCGACAACTGGGAAACACTGGCCTGCGAGTGCTCCAGTTGGAGAACAGCCTTTACCAAAGGTGTCATGGGCTTTGAAGACACTCAAACTCAGGACGCAAGGGAGAAACGTGCTAAGAGGAAGGCATGTTTGGCAAATCCAACTCCCACCCGGGAACCAATGTCCCCACTGTGGAAGGACGTGTGGATCCAGATTTGGCCTCCACAGTCACTTTCGGGCTCATTGTTAAGACCGTGTTTATGGAAGACAATCTTACTGGGCTACGAGTGATCGCCAAAGAAGAAGAAGAAAGAAGACAGCATTTTGGTATATGTTTGATGCTCCCAAAGTTTATCCATGAGTCCAAAAAGGTTGGTGGTCCCTGTTCTAGGCTGTGAATGTGGCACCCATTTTGTGTTGGAAACATCTTTGTTCATAAAGCTGAGTTGTTTCCCATGAGGCCCTGCTCGCCTCTTCCACCTGTCATCCCAGCACTAAATGAAAAGGTAGCAGGGAAATTCCTCTTTTGCAGTTGCCAGCTATTCATAATTTATATGGGTCATGTTTGTATTGAATGGATCTAACCTAGGATGCAATCACTGAACTGAGCAGCTTGAGATCCAGCAGATCTGTACCTCAACTGGCTACTTCCTGGCTCAGCAGTGAGTTTAGCAAACATAAGAAGTGGAGACATGTGCTGTTTAAGCTAACTCTCCCTTCTAACACTTCTTCTTTCAGTCTTTTTGTGAAGGTAAGGGCACCAATAGGATTGCAGCGATTGTTGGTATGAGTGACCTATTTTTCAGGCTCCAAAATTACTAATTTAATGGCATCACATGGTATCTACAATGCCCAGAGGGCTGGACTCAGCTGCTTCAGTTTGTACTCCACTGATGTTGCAAATAGGTGGACAGTTCGTAAATTCACAGGTTACAAAGTGATGACTCTCAAGCCCTTCATGCCTCTTAGGGTAGAAACAGAGAATTATTTTGCTCAGGCATTTGAAATTTATATGAAGGGACATCTGTGGTACATGAACATGCACTCCACTGCCTTCACAGCTTTTTCCTATCAAAACAGTTTGACCCGAGGTGATGGAAGGTAAGTGGATGCACAACAAAAAATGATGGCCTCATTACACTACCATGAAATATCTTTGAAACTGTTGTCTGTTGTGAGCCTTAGTGGGGGAGGGGGAGTCAAGACAGGGTTTATGGGGTGCTCTGAATGCTTATGATGGGGATTTAGGGCTGCTATTTAATTCCAGTGAAACATAGGGTAAGATGAGGGGTGCCGTCTCTGTGGAGCCCTGGGTGCCCAGAAAATTTCCAATGAGGGGGTTGGGCCATCTCAGTATTTTGTAGCCAGTTGGGTTCCAGCAGACCCTCCCACTGCAGCAGTGGGCTCCATCAGAGTCCGTCGCAGCAGCGGGCACTCTGGCACACCCTTCAAAGGCCCAGCAGGTGTCAGGGACTATGTGGAGGAGGGCTGCACTGAGTAAGAATAGTGGGAGCCACCCCTCCCCTGATCCTGATCCTGAATTTTCCCAGGAGCAGGAGGACAGTATAGATTTGGAACCGTGGTTTGCAGAAGGGCATAGTTCAGCTGGGAAATACTGGATGGGGAACAGCTCACAGAAGAAACACTAGAAGAGAGAGAGAGTTAACAGATTCACAGTCTCTGGATAGTATTCACCCCCCCTTGTCCAAAGTCACGGAGAGCTCAGAAAGTGTCAGAACAGAAAGCACAGAAGTTACAAACTCAGATTACAAGACGTAGGAGTGATGTAGATTAATAGGGATGAACGAGGGGGGGGGAGTGACCCTTAATTGGGAGCACCACCATTCTAGGAGATGTGTTCTTTGTTCTCTCACTGTGATTATTAAATATTCTAACTGGTAAGACATTTCTTTTGTTTGATCCTTTGTTTACTGCCACAGGGGGGGAAGCCGGTTCCCCAAAGTTTGGCAGCAGGGCCTCCTGTGGCTGCGATGGGCTCTGATTAGAATTGGAAGGTACAGATTCCCAAATGTATGGTGTATGGCAGGCATGGCCAAACTTGGCCCTCCAGCTGTCTTGGGACTACAATTCCCATCATCCCTGACCACTGGTCCTGGTAGCTAGGGATGATGGGAGTTTTAGTCCCAAAACAGCTGGAGGGCAAAGTTTGGCCATGCCTGATGAATGGTGAATGTTGCACTGAAATATTATTTAATTGCTAGAGCATGAGACAATCTCAGGGAATTGGGTTCGAGACCCACATTGGGCAAAAGATTCCTGCATTGTAGGGGATTGGACTAGATGATCTTTGTGGTCTCTTCAGACTTTACAATTCTATGATTCTATAGTTCCTAATCTAGTCTTCCTAGTGGTGCATCAATAAAATTGCTAGCACATTTGCAAAAGCTAGCAGGTCTGGCATGGTTCCAAACTGGATGGTGGACCGCTTTTTAAGACTCATGCATTGCATGGGGTTAGATTACAATTCTATGATTATATGATAACAGCCTTCAAGGTGACTAAACAGAGGGAAATGTTCACAGCGATATACAGAGCCAAACTTGCATAGGTAATGAATATTGTAAATAAATCATTTCCTTAGCTACTCTGATATGGTAATGCTTGCATTCCTTCATTTGTGTTGGAACATTTCCCTCTGCCAAAGACGATTCCCTCACCTTATGAAAATAAATGCATAAAACTGGCTATGAGTTGTTGCTTACATTTTCCTTTCTCTGTAAAGCAGCAACAATGTCTTTGATCACGTATCAAAGCCGACAGATTCTTTCTTGGATGCTGGCTTTCTCCATGTGTGTTTGCACCCCAACTCTCTTGCCTCACAGGGTCATCAATGATGCATTGAATGCCCACATAGGACTTTAGTTTCAGACTTAAATGTGTATTTGCAAACAGGAGCAAATACCTTTCTTCTTTCTTTTTTTTTGCATTTTTTCTTTCACAACATAAACTGCAGAAGAGCTGCATGCAGAGGTTCCCAGGTTGCAGTCTCTCCAGGTAGGGCAGAGAAAGACCCCCTAATTCTGAAATCACTGTAGACCACACTCAGCTAATTGGACTAAAGATCTGACTCAGTTTAAGGCATCTTACAATGTTCCTCAACTCTTCTCCCCCCGTTTTTCACCTCAAATAGCACACATTATAGCCTGGGAACTGAATGCAAATTGCCTGTACCTCTTGCCCTCTCTTTTCTTGTGTTTTTTTCTTCTTCTTCAAGCACACTGCATATTTACCCAATCAAGGTTTGTTTAGCAGTTTGTTTCAAAGTATCTTTTATTTCAAAATATTTTTTTACACCCAAGAAGCTGCTCTGAGAAGAGCAGTGTAGGTGTGGTGCTTCATGAATTTTATCTTGGTTTTATTTTGTTTTAAAGTGTGCTGTTTTTGTTGCTCTAACCCACTCTGGGACCTTCTTGTGGAGAGCAAGTATGAAATCATCAGCATCAGTAACAGACTTAAAAGGGCAGAAGAACTATAAAGCAGAAGAACAGGTTTTTCCTCCTCTCAATCTGTGGGGATAAGGTTGTACTTCTGCCTCAAACATGGTACCTTTGTGCTTCCATACTCATGTTCTGTCATAAAATACTGCATCTCTGAACTCCTACATTAACCAGGAGGGGGGATTATTCCCCATTAAACAAGACAGCAGAAAAGTCACACTGGCTACACCTTTGCACAAACCTGAGCTTATTAGTTACCCACTCCTCTCTGAAGGGAGCCTTATTCATTTTTGTATCTGACATTTATCTCAGCTTGCTATCCCATATAGCAGGCAAATCCAACATTGTTTGGTTTTTTTTCTAAAACTCAGAATGATTTTGAATAACCACCAGAAATTCCCCCAGTGGGTGGAAGAAGAACTTGAATACATGAACTTTGATTAAATTGGGCACAACTTTATTGAGAAACATACAATTAAAAGCATGAGCCTTGCACAGAAACAGACCTTCACCCATGGTGGGATTGTTCAGCTGTAGTATCCCTTCACCCCTTTCGGACAGTGGCTGGCTGTATACCAGAGCCCAGTCCATGAATAAAAGCAAGACAGATATGAGAGTCATTGCTGCAATATCTTCTTTGCTACTGCCATGAACAATAGCAATCCTGAAGTGCTATCCCACTTTCTGCTCTGGAACTCATCATGGTCCTCCATGCACCAGAAGCGGTTTAGTCCTGCTGGCCACAAGACCCGGAAAGCTGTCTGTGGACAAATGTCGGCTCCTTCAGCTGGAAAAGTGAGATGAGCCCTGCACCCCATAGTCGCCTTTGACTGGACTTAACCATCCAGGGGTCCTTTACCTTTACATTTTTACTTATTCCAGCTCTTGAGTGTCCTCTCATCCTCATATCAGAGATGCTGGTTTTCTGCACCTACCTCAGACTGGTTTGTTCCCTGCATTCCCTGTGATGTTTGCTCATGTTTGCATTAAATCTTTAGGCAATTTCAAAATATGAAATCAAAAGTGGTACACCAGAAAGCATGGTGCCAATGAAGTATATGGCATCTCCTCATAGCTAATTGGATTAGTTTATGGGTTGTTAGGGTAAAAAGCTTTAGTTAGTTAGATGATATACATGTACACCAAGATAGATTTATTAAAGGTCATAAACCATCACACTTCAATGCATGAGCCAATTTCTAATTAGAAACATCTCCAATAAAAATTGTTCTCAAGAAGGTTTTGTTCGTCTTCCACTGACGTGGCTGATGCAGTCTTTATCTATCATGCATATAGCTTTGCTACCCAGATATTTGCAAGTGCCCATTATCAACAAATGCTGAAACTTCTTGAGTAGTAGATCAATGCTATAAAATTAGGTTCATATGGCTAGAGTACAAAGCAGCTGTGGAACTCCTCTACCAGGTACATCACTTGGCTTCTGAGAGCAGCTGATTAAAGCCTACCCTTCTTGGTGCACCGTTGGGGACCTGATGCTGAAAATACTGAATTCCTTAATCCATCCTTAGGCGTAGTGCTATGGCAGGGATGAGAAACCTGTGGCCCTCTAGATGTTGATGGACCCTGAATGGGTCCCTGAATTCCACAGGTTCCAAGGATGGAGCATATTCCAAAGATGCTGCCTTAAATATTTCCCCAGCAATACTAACTGCCTTTCATCCCTGGACATAGTGGCTTCTCCTTCTGCAATGGTGTCCATTATGATTCCGGGTAAGTGAACTGGTAGGTCCAGAAAACAATCTGTGACCCAACAAGCTGAATGCAACCCAACAGGGAGATGCATTGTGTCCTGGTAAGTGTTTGGCACTCCCCCTCCCCAGGTTTGTTGTCCCCAGAAAGGAGCCAAACACAGGAGATACATTGAAGCCTTAGTGGGTGATCACCATTCATGCCCCAGGGTTCAGTTTTGCCTAGTTGGATTATACCATTGCAACAGGCCTGATCTGATCCAAACACACATATGAGATAGGGGTAGCATCCATAATATTCCTTTAAGATGTAGTTTCCCAGTTATTTATCTTGACGTTCACAAATTGGATGTGGGCTTACAATCTGTTACAGATTTTTATAGCTGAGTGTCTGGGCAATGCTATGCATTCATCATCTAATAGATAAAACAGTATTTCTTCTCCTTAAACTCGTAATTGTTCTTCTGGGAAGTTGTACTTATTAAACAGCTGAGAGTGCCAAAGAAGCAATCCATTTGACAATAACTCACTAGGTGGAAGAGCGTATTGAAATGGTGAATAGTTTCTGGAAGTGTAGAGAAGAGAATCGCCCATTGCGTTCATCACCCAAACAAAAACACAGAACATTAAAATGGGACTGAATTAAGTCTGCAACTTTGCTAAATAGCTTACCTGCAGCCTATGCCTGGATGATATTTGAGGTACCGAGCTCCTAGGCATGGTAAAGTGATTTGAGGCTTTGGACACTACTGCCTCCAGTTTACTCTTTGATTTGGACAACATCACCCTGGTTCAAAGCATAAGGACAGTGGTCTCTATCCACTTTCACTTTTCACTGCCCCCACACCTTAATGGTGTGCTGATTACCCACCCACCCAAGTCACTTTGGATCCAGAGAGGTGGGCAGGCTCCATGGGACTTTCACACTGATGAGTCCTGAGACCCTCGGGCTGAGGGTCCCAAGTCCTCTCAGGCTGATGAGCCATGAAAGGTTGATTAAAGCAAGTTTCTATTCACTATTGCAGTATACACAGTTTTTCTCTCAGCAAATCTATATTCTGACACATATTTAGGACCTAACCCCCCCCCCCAAAAAAATGTCTTACCAGGCTGAAAAAAACCTTCACTTCCATGGCTGATGAAGAATGTTTCTACAAAGGTTTCTCTTTGACTCAGAAGTTTCCTAATTGCAACCTCACTTTGTTGGCAGGCGGGAGGGAACCTTGGATGTGGTGGTCGTTTAGCAGGTAGGCTAGATGAGAGCATGAATGCCTCAAATAGTCCTCTTTAGTCCTATGAGGTGTTCTTTTTAAGAGGATGGAGACTGAAGTTGGGACAAACTCATAGGTTGTTTCTGTTTTTTTAAAAAATATAACAACAACAACAACAACAACAACAACAACAACAACAACAACAATCTTTAAAATAAAAAATTCCTTCCAGTAGCACCTTAAAGACCAACTAAGTTAGTTCTTGGTATGAGCTTTCGTGTGCATGCACACTTCTTCAGATACCAATCTTTATTACAGTCCAGAGACCCAACAAATCGTTACAAAGCAATACACAATTCATACAGCCTACCTCCAGGTTAAACAATTATTTTGTTCAGAATATAGGGATCATTGGTTCTTGCAACCACTGATAAAAACTTTGCCACTGCTAATGTTCTAGCATTTGTCCAGTCTTCCAATAGGAACCTGACATAGTGAGCCTCTGATTTTCCCGGGAAAGATACCAGCAAGGGTAGTATCAGTTCTGCCCTGGCTTGCTCATATTTTGCACAGTGTAACAAAATATGTTTTATGGAATCGATGTCTTGAGCACATGAGCAAAGTCTGTCCTGGTAGGGAACTCCTCTCAACCTGCCATCCAACACTGCAGAAGCAAAGACGTTTAGTCTGGTTTTGGTGAAAAGCCTTCGGTAGTTTGGTACTGTCAGGTTTTTAATGTAAGATGTTAACTTAAAGACATGCCCATATTGTACTCCTACTGCCAGCGGACTACAGACTCCGTGTGATCGAGATCACAAGTCACTGTGTGCATTATCCCATAATCTTTGCTTTAATATCTTTTGGGTGCCTTCATAACCCAGGTAATACAGTTGGGGGGGGGGGTGTGACAGACCAATAGAGGTGGCTTTTTTAGTCATGGTTTTCTGCCATTTGCTGACAAATTCCTCATTGGTCAGGTGTTGGTACAAACCCTTCCCTAGATCAAACACTGAAATCCCGAGCCAATGTTTTAGGGCAGCCCACCATGCTTTAGTTGAAATTGGGCATTCACCAGCTTCTAACAGAAGTATGGAGTTGGGGACACAGTTGGGTACCTGCAGCAGAGATCATAGAAATTTTGCCTGAAACCCATCTAGCTTTGGCAGGTCCCTACTATGCTAGACATTTGCAGCGTACAGGAGTTGGGAAACGGGTTTTGCGTTGAAAACCCTTAAGGCTGCTGGAACATATTTGCCGCCCTTTGTGGAAAAGAATCTGAATATGGCTAGCTTTGTGAATATTATAATACCTGTATATATTTATAGAGCACAGATAATTCTCTGCCTTTAAAAAATGGATCTGCACACAAATTATGAGTCTAATATTCTATATAGAGAATGGATGGAACTTTGCTTCTTTTCATTTACTTGTTACTTTCTACTCTATAAGAAACATTAAAAACTAGCCCCCAAATTCCTACCTTTGCTGTCTTTTTGTTGGTTTTACAAAACAGAGCAAGTTGTTTCATATTAATAACTGTAAACTTAAATAAAAAAACACCTGGTCATATAGTACATAGAGTGATATGTACAAGAACAAGAATATAGTAAAAGTCATCTGAAGAGTTTCACAAGTACCGTTTCTACCGAATTACATTGGGTTAACTGCACTGAGTGAGTTTTGGAACATTTTTCAAGTTTGCAGAAATATCTTAAGGAAGAAGGGCTTTAGTAAAAATGTTACCTGGCTTTGGGCAAATGTGATCGTAATACAAATCCACTTCTGATCAAGTTTTCCCAAAGCTAAAGCTTTTAAACTGGATTTATTAAACTTCCCTTTGCCTCCAGTCATCTCTGGTACATTGCAGCCTTCATACACAAGATTCACTATAATCTGAATCACATTGGGCTAATCTAAAAGGCGGGTTGATATGCAAGGCAATTTGAGAGATCTACATTCCAGACTTATTCATTTATTTTATTCAGCAATTTTTCATACTGTATAATCATCTGTATATATATACTTGCACAGTGTATAATTAAAAAAATTAAAAATCAGACAGAAATTATAATAAAATGCAGCATGTTCACATAGTTTCTTGGTACTATAATATGGGTCACCTTCAAGAGAAGGTTTGTTGGGACAATTGAGTTTTAAGATGGTGTCTAAAATGCATGATTAGGCACCCCACAGCATGGAAGACTCATTATTTGTGTTTATTTAAAGAAGTATTTATGAATTGCCACCTTGCAAAATATCAGGCCAGTGCACAGCAAGAAAAAAAAAAAAGACATTTCAAAGCAATACAAAACAATAAAAGACTGGCTAATCAAGAAAATTACAGGCGGTGCCTAAATTTAATGGGCAAAGAGTACAATAGTCTCCAAGTGCATTCATTATTGAGTGCACTATTTCCAGCTGATGGTATTGTGATCTTGCATGAACTATCAGTCATAGCTCAGTTGCTTCTTATCACTAGTCTGGAGGAGAGGCGTGGTTGTGATTTTCTCTGTCTCCACCATACACTGCTCCAGTAACAATAGAATGGGGAAGATCTCAAGGGAAAAGATGTTGATGTGCTCGGCTCTCATCTTGTGTATTCCAAGGGTCAACATCCACAACATAACATTTAAAGTACATTGAGGCCACATTAACAGTTGCAGCTCCCCCCACCCTCCGCAAATCCTGGGAGTTTCAGTAGCCCTCGCAGAGCTACAATTGACTGGCACACTTCACAAACTACAGTTCCAGGGAATCTTAGGGGGAAAGCCATGACTCTTAAGCGTGCTTTCAAAGTCTGGTATGCTTTCAGAGTCATCCTGAGAGGCATTCTGTATCCAGGGCAGCTGTCTACCAGCTCCATTTGGTATGCAGGCTGAGACCCTACCTGCCCGCAAACTGCCTCGCCAGAGTGGTGCATGCTCTAGTTATCTCCCACTTGGACTACTGCAATGCGCTCTACGTGGGACTACCTTTGAAGATAACCCGGAAACTACAACTAATCCAGAATGCAGCAGCTAGACTGGTGACTGGGAGCGGCTGCTGATACCATATAACACCGGCCCTGAAAGACCTACATTGGCTCTCAGTATGTTTCTGAGCACAGTTCAAAGTGTTGGTGCTGACCTTTAAAGCCCTAAATGGCCTTGGCCCAGTATACCTGAAGGAGCTTCTCCACCCCCATCGTTCTGCCCAGACACTGAGGTCCAGCTCCGAGGACCTTCTGGCAGTTCCCTCACCGCAAGAAGCAAAACTACAGGGAACCAGGCAGAGGGCCTTCTCGGTAGTGGTGCCCGCCCTGTGGAACACCCTACCATCAGATGTCAAAGAGATAAACAACTGTCTGACATTTAGAAGACATCTGAAGGCAGCCCTGTTCAGGGAAGTCTTTAATGTGTGACATTTTAATGTATTTTTAATCTTTGTTGGAAGCCACCAAGTGTGGCTGGGGAGACCCAGCCAGATGGGTGGGGCACAAATAAATTATTATTATTATTATTATTATTATTATTATTATTATTATTATTATTATTATATCCCTTATCAGAATAGGCTTTGTTTATGTTCCCAGGATGTCGATTGTACAAAGCATATCCTACTGCATTATGGGTAATATGAGCAAGCAAGTGAGCAAATCCGAAGCCTCCCATATTAAATATATTTTGGAAGACGGGTCAAATGATATTACACTGGCCGTGGCAAAGTTTCTTTCGGAGGTTATAAGAAACAAAGATCATTATGCCCTAGATAAAACAAAATGACTACCTTGGCCTCTTCCATCTGTCTGTCTGGTCATTTTAACTGTATCTAGTTTTGAAATTGTTTTATGGGTCTTTGGACTGCAATAAAGTTTTTGATTTCTTAAAAAAATATCCTTTCCTGCCAGAGTAATGCTGGATGGAACGGTGATGAAGGTCCCCAGAGGACCTTTTGTGTAATATAAGAGCCAGTGCCTACGCCCATTACAACTGTGCTTCTCAAAGGGTTGGCTCTTCAGCCGTTCTTAAGACCATAAGTCATAGATGGGGAACCTATGACCCTCCACATGTTGTCAGACTCCTGCCCCCGCCAACCCTAGCCAGCATGATGAATAATCAGGGATGATGGAAGTTGGAGTCCAACATCTGGAAGGTCACAAGTTCTCCATCCCAGGCACAGGTAAGATATACCTTGGGGTTGCCAGCTTCCTTCGATTTCCCTGTACTTTGAGCAACATACGAACCTTTTCATTATGCCGTTCATGTCATTGCTGCTTAGTTCTAACCACAGCATGGGAGCCTAATTTCATGATGCATGCAACAATATTACACCATGTTGGTAGGTTTCACAAAATGAATACAATGCTGCCTGAAATTGTGCACCCTATTATACCCCCCTATCTTTGATCTTTCCAATTTCCCAATCTCATTTCCCCCCCTGTGAGATGGGATTAGTTTATCTGATGTGTCAGTAAATAGGCTACATTTGTATTCATGCTGTAGATGCTGACAGACAAGATTTTATTTTATTTTTTTAAGAATCACTAGCCTTAGCGTCTGAGTACCCATTTATTTTTTTTCTCTTTTTAGCTTGACATAAGAGATAATATTGCCATGGAGAGACTAAGAAAATAATCAGAGGGAACCAAACATATCTGATCGTGAGATTTCATTTTATTTCATTCCATTGCTCTCATCTGCATAACATGCACAATAGGCTGTAATAAAATGCTTTGGTGGAACTGAGAGCCTTCCCTTGACCTTTTCTGGGCTAGCCAACTTATTTGGAATGCTTTCAAATTTTCATTCATATTCGTTCACAGCTTTACAATGTCAGAGGCACAGACCATTGCAGAGTTCAAAATCTTTCTCGCTGTCATGCAAAAGTTTAATATGTCAACTAAAACAATAAATCAGGGTTGCATCTGACTGAGCCATAGATTAGACACATGGAAAGCAATTGATTTAAGCTGATTTGAGCGGGTCTCTTCTTGGTATGACTTAGGCAGCAGTTCTAAACCCATATACCTGAGAGTAAGCCCCACTGAGGGACGCGGGTGGCACTGTGGGTTAAAGCACAGAGCCTAGGACTTGCCGATCAGAAGGTCAGCGGTTTGAATCCCAGCAATGGGGTGAGCTCCCGTTGCTTGGTCCCTGCTCCTGCCAACCTAGCAGTTCAAAAGCACATCAAAGTGCAAGTAGATAAATAGGTATCGCTCTGGCGGGAAGGTAAACAGCGTTTCCGTGCGCTGCTCTGGTTCGCCAGAAGCGGCTTAGTCATGCTGGCCACATGACCCGGAAGCTGTACACCGGCTCCCTCGGCCAATAAAGCGAGATGAGTGCCACAACCCCAGAGTCGGCCACGACTGGACCTAATGGTCAGGGGTCCCTTTACCTTTAAGCCCCACAGGATTCATTAGGACTCACTTCTGAGTAGACATAGCTAGAGTATGCTGTTAGTTAGTTAGAACTCCAACTCTCTGACCCAATTGTGGAGATACCAAGGCACAGAAACCTTACAAATGTGATGAGTGATTGCCAAACAGTGTGTTGTGAAAAGGGATGAACCATAGAATTCACCACAAGGGTCATCTAGTCCAACCACTTGCAATGCAATAATCTTTTTGCCCAACATGGGCTTGAACCCATAACTCAGAGATTAAGAGTCTCTTGCTCTACTGACTGAGCTACTGTACCTTGGGGGGTGGGGGGAACAACAACTATGATGGATGCATCGACCACATTCAGATCATTGGAGAAGAAGGCCCTGTGCAAATATATGGACAAATGAATGGCATCATCCAAAGGGCACACCAGTCTCTGAGCTTTCATTGCAACTGAAAGGTACAGAGTAATCTCAGATGCATTGCTATTGTCTATCATTGAATGGCTGGATACAGAGGAATAGTGGGAGGCACCGTCTAGGGATCCCCCACGGGAACCATGAAGGGAAGGAGACTCAGAGCCAGGGGATTGGTGGTGGGGCAACTGCATTCAGAAGAGGGAGCAGACTGGGAGGAGGAGGTGTTGGAAGCTGAAGAGGTTATAGGGTTTAGTGGGCAGGAAGAGGCTGCAGCAGAGAGCAGTCCAGACTCAGAGGTGGGAGGGGAGGGGGGCCAGGAGACAGAAACGAGGCAGTTGTGGGGTGCATGCTCTAGTTATCCCTCGCTTGGACTACTGCAATGTGCTGTATGTGGGGCTACCTTTGAAGGTGACCCGGAAACTGCAATTAATCCAGAATGCTGCAGCTAGACTGGTGACTGGGAGTGGCCACCGAGACCATACAATACCGGGTCCTGAGAGATCTGCATTGGCTCCCAGTACGCTTCCGAGCACAATTCAAAGTGTTGGTGCTGACCTTTAAAGCCCTAAACGGCCTTGGTCCAGTATATCTGAAGGAGCGTCTCCACCCCCATCATTCTGCCCGGACACTGAGGTCCAGCTCTGAGGGACTTCTGGCGGTTCCCTCGCTGCGAGAAGCCAAGTTACAGGGAACCAGGCAGAGGGCCTTCTCGGTACTGGCACCCACCCTGGGGAACGCCCTCCCAT
Organism: Podarcis bocagei; assembly: GCF_964188305.1. Classification (NCBI taxonomy): domain Eukaryota; kingdom Metazoa; phylum Chordata; class Lepidosauria; order Squamata; family Lacertidae; genus Podarcis; species Podarcis bocagei. Next base: position 14,952,399 of record NC_138130.1, read on the forward strand.
CAGATGTCAAAGAGAAAAACAACTACCAGACTTTTAGAAGACATCTGAAGGCAGACCTGTTCAGGGAAGCTTTTAATATTTAACAGACTATTGTATTTTAATATTTTATTGGAAGCTGTCCAGAGTGGCTGTGGAAACCCAGCCAGATGGGTGGGGTATAAATAATATATTATTATTATTATTATTATTATTATTATTATTATTATTATTATTATTAAACCCAGGGAGTCTCTCCCTTCTGTTGTGGAGAGCTCCCAACCTCCTGGTCTCTCAGTACAGACAGAGAAATTAAGAGGGCGGAGCAATGAGAGGCAAGACAATGGAGCTTTAGGCTTCTGGGGAAGGAACCAGGGGAGGGGCCTTAGAGAGTGGTGGGAAGGCAGCGACCTTCAGTTCTTGCAACTGACACATTGGGGCAAGACCTACTGGGAAGAGTTGCTGTGATCACCAGGCCTGCCTTGATTTGGTTTCTTGAATAAAGAGTTAATTTCACTGACATCAGTAGGTTTTTTTAATTGTTGACCTACTCCTGACTCTGGCTTCTGACATCCAAGGTCTCATTCCTGGTTCATCACTGCCAGTTCACACGCCATGAGCGTATATGTGAAATCAAGGTTTTTTATCCTAATATGTATCACTTTACACTCATTTCCACTGAATTGCATTTTTCAGTGATGTTTCTTTGTGAGATGCATAATGTATCATACATAAATGATATATATTATAAAGTTGCTTTAATGATTGACTCAAGCACCCGCTGCTAAGTTCAAAGAAAGCAACTAGACTTTGAGTGAACTGAACACTGCGCTTAGAAACTGAACTTAGAAACTGAAAAGAATTTACACTTTCAAAAGATCTTTAGATAATGTATGTACAGTGGTACCTCGGTTTTTGAACAGCTTAGTTCCCAAACAACTTGGAACCTGAATGCTGCAAACCCAGAAGTCAGTGTTCCGGTTTGCAAACTTTGCTTCGAAAGCTGAATGTGTTACTGAGCTTCCGTTTTCACTGTTGCGCTGCTAATTTGCACCCCCCCCCCATTGTAATTGAAGTCTTCCGTTACCAATTGCAGTGTTCTAAGGTGGTATTTAGAGCTTATATTTGGTGCTTTTGTTTTTGCCATATATTTTGCATTTTTTGTTTTTGAGGCTTTTTTGGTCAATTTCTTTTTCTGACTGTATGTAACCCAGTTCAGCTACTGATTGATTGATTGTGTGACTGCGGAAATGGATAAAAGCCCCCCATCCAAACAATGACTATCATCAGTGCAGGTAAGAAAAAAAAATAATTTTAATTTTTATCATCTACAATACTGTTTTATTTATTTTATAGTACAGTACATTGATTATTGCATTCATTTCATGGATCAATGGTCTCATTAGATAGTACAATTCATGTTAAATTGCTGTTTTAAGGGTTGTTTTTAAAAGTCTGGAACAGATTAATCCGTTTTGCATTACTTTCTATGGGAAAGCACGCCTTGGTTTTGGAATGGACTTCCAGAACGGATTAAGTTTGAGAACCAAGGTACCACTGTATACATTTTCTAAGGCTCAGTAGCTCTCGTTAATTGTGGGTTTCATTAGGCTGACTATTGCTTTCCAGGATGCAATCTGCTCTCGACTTCTAGAAACTATAGTGGACAAAAATGTCAGTGATTACCATAAAAGAAAACCATAGTTTCAGGACTGTCCATTAAAAAAAGCTACAGGTAGTCTTGGAAATCCTGGTATTTTCTGACAGTATTCAATAGAGGTGTTGACAGTTCTGTAGTTTTCCTGCCATTTTGACATCCTTGCTGCCCTAGAGACAGTTTGCTTTTTTAAAAAAACACACAATTCCTTTTGGTACAAAATGGTTATTTTGTCTTTTTTGTGATACCTCCACAATTGCTAGTTTAAGGCATACCAGGTGCTGAAATATGTGGTTACCAAGAAGATTGTGTGCTAAAATGACCTGTTTGGAACAAAAAAGTTTGTACCACATCATAACAATTTAGAAGGGAGAACATTTTGAGAGAATATGACACATACTAATCCATTTGAGGTGTGCTTTTGATCTCTCGGCTGATAGGCATTCAGTTAATCTCCCCTTTTTCTATGTAAATCTGATTGTTTCTGGATGTATTTTTGATCCATTTTGGAATGAATGAATGAATATAAATTTCTAGAATGGAATGATTATTTGCATCTCAGATATAAAGTATTAGTCATTTAAAAAGATATTTCAACTCCTGCATTCAAACAATTGTTTTATTTAACATCTGTTAATTGGCACTACCTCCCTTGCAGCAAAATCCTATATCATTTGGGTTACCGTAAATGGGTCTTACTCCCAGTTAAATGTGTGATGTAGAATCACAGCCACAGTTTGGAATGAGAGGCTGGAAGCAGCAAGGGAATACAGGACTGCAGTAATTATGTGACAATGTGGTGCTGCTATGACTGGATGATGGGGTACAGTTACAGGCCTCCCTGAATGTCCTCACTCCATCAATGGCAGCCAGCTGCAGGGTGTGTGTGTGTGTGTGTGTGTGTGTGTGTGTGTGTGTTAACAAAGTGGGCACATTGAGGAAGAAACTTGCAGTCACTCTGGCCATCTTTGCTTCCCCAAGTGATGTGACTCTGTCCCACATGAGATTCTGAGAAATGAAGATGGCCGACAGAACTATCTCAAGCTCTGCCATTTACCTATTCTGTTTGAAAATGCAAGACATAGATGCACTGCCATGCCACCTGCTAAGGGGGAATAATAACTGGTATGTTGTGAGGAGAAAGAAGAAGAAGAAGAAGAAGGAGTTCCCTGCTATCCCCCCCCCAAAAAAAGTTTTTATACAGGCTCTTGGGTGTGCTGTAGCCTTACAGCCTTGAAGAAAGCAGCAGGAATTATTTCCTTCCTTCCTACAAACCACCTGCGGCAAGGAGAGAATTAGTTCTTTTCTCCCCCCCCCAAAAAAAAGTAAAAAGGGGCTTAGTCTTCTATCCATTACTTGTGGCAGGAATGAAGAAGCTGGGGTGGCCGTGGGTGGGGGAATGCAAGTGATCCAGGGCCTCCAGAAGGCATCTGACAGGAGTGAGCCAGCAATAAATCACACTGAGCAAGTTGAAGTTAACTCTTTCTTTTAAAAAAGCAAAAATAAGATTTGCATAGAAGTGTCAGTCCTAATGAGCACAGCAACTCATCTCCAGCAGGTCTTACCCCCCCCCCCATGAAGCAGGTCTGAGACTGAAGGTTCCCGCCTCCCCACAGCTGCCTAAGTCCCCTCCTCTCCAGGGCTTTTCTCAAGCAATCTGAGACTGTGCCTGTGTGAAGCTCACTTCTCCCCTGCTCTCTTCATGCCTCTCCTGGTACTGACGGAGGCAATTGCCCAGCGGCTTGGTCTGCCATACTCTTGAAGCTTTCAGAATACAGCATGACCACTTCTTAGGGATGGAGGAGAAATTCACTTTTGTTTGTCATGAGAAGCTCCTTAACACGCACTTCTCAAAGCAATGTGCAAAACACTGCTATCGTCTGTATGTTAAAAAAAATTGCACTAAAATGCAGGAGAACGTTTGTGAGGATTTTTTTAAACTTGCTGCAGAAATCTGGAGAACTGAAGTTAAGATTTTTTAAAAAAATATGAGAAACATAGAGAAATCAAAATTGACAGCCATCCATCCCTAACACTTGCCACTGCTTCATCATGAAGCTGTCATTAAAGAGAAATCTATGGTAGCTGGTTGAAAAGTTGGTAAACCCTGTGTGAACTGCAACTGTAAACTTAGAACAGAAGGACTTGGGTTTTTTAAGTGCCTAATGCTTTTAGAAAAGTATTCAATGCATAAATAACATCACATCTGTGATCTTCACCCTGGCTGCCTTTTCACATTTTTATGGAATTTGCAAGCACTGAAAGTGCCTTGTTTGAATGTCTGCTAGCTCTTCCCATAATTCACTGTGAAACATATCGGAGGCAGACATGGAAGACTTGATGAACTCAAGAAGTATTTTCCTCTCCTCCTGCTCTGCTTTTTATTTTTTTTAAATTATTTTCATTGAATTTTACATTGCAAATTTTAATTCAAACATTAAACATCAACATTTAGGATACCCTGAACCCTTTGACTTCCCTCTGCCTTTCCATGGTTACCACTGTCAATCTTTTTCCCCTCAATTGCTTCCCTTAATTTTCTCTATTTTTTAAAAAGAATCCATTTCTACCATAATTTTTCCTACTTTGCAAGCATTACTCAAATCCTGCCAAAGTTTTTAGTCGTTTACAGTGTTCTCTTAAGTACGTTGTAAATTTTTCCCATTTCTTCTCAAAGTTCTTCTCTTCCTGGTTTCTTATTTTCCTGGACCATTTCAGCGTAGTCCATCATCTTCATCAACCATTTGTCTCTGGTCAGGACTCTGTCTTCTTTCCATCTCTGAGCCAGCAGTATTCGCACTGCTGTCATTGCATACATAAATAATCATTTCTGCTCCTTTGGTATCTCTGTACCTAAAATACCTAGTAAAAAAGCCTCTAGTTTTTTCACAAACTTTTTTTTTTAAAAAATCAACTCATTATAAATCATTTCCCGGAATGCTTTTGTTATCTTGCACATCCACCACATGTGCTAGAACGTGCCTTCCTTCTCCTTATATTTCCAACAAAGCAGTTCTGTACATCTTTGCTAATTTTACAGGTGTTAAATACCACCAACACATCATTTTCACATAGGTCTCCTTCAACGTATCATTCTGTGAATTTTAAGTCCTCCCTCCATAACTTTTCCCAAGATAAGAATCAGATATTGTGCCCAATATCTTGTGCCCATTGTATCATTCTGCTCTGCTTTTAACATCTAGACTGATGTTAGGGAGCTTAAACCTTATATTATGACATATTATGACATTTTGGTTGGCCTAATGAGGGTATTAGCTCTTATATAGACTTCTTGTAGTCAATCACTATATCTCTCTTATGTGGATGACCACATGCAAATCAGCCTTTTGTAGCTTCAACCGTGTAGAGAAGGGCATTTTATTTAATGCAGTATGTCATCTCTGCTTGTATAAGCTTTAGAACTATAGTCTGAAATGGTGAAAATGGTTGATGTAGAGTTTAGAAAACATTCAATACATACTATAGATAAACTTTCTCCTTCTTATTCAGCCTCTGAATGCCCTTTAGGTCTCATGAGTAAGACTGGTGATATAAGAAGGCATCATTTCCTGTTTCAACCTGTATTCATCACATGTGACGCTGTTTCTGTTCCGCTGCAGTTAATCTTCCACCAAAAACCATGTTATTTATCTCGCTGTCTGCTGTGGCAAAAATACGCAACTTAATTACATAATTTGTATTGTTTTTAATTTCTTCCACCCCAATCATTTCAGCGCAAAGAAAATGCAATACAAATGGGGAGGGGGGAGGGGAAAGGTGATCAAGGAAGTACCATTTGCGGGCAGAAAATCACAACAGTGACTATTGATAATATTCGCTGGATTGATTTCCATTCTGGATATGGGATAGAAAAGGGGACCTTTGCAATTTTTACTCCTGCTCCAATTTTCTTCAGGCTTCTCTGACATCCCTAAACAGGACTAGAAGCAGCCGTGGTCCTCATCAACATTCCTTCCACAGTTTTCTTATCTACCCTTTCCCTCTCCTAGTGTATGGCTTGCCTCACAGTGGGCCAAGTTAGATGTGAGCTTAAATATATATAACAGCTATGTATCTTGGAGCACCTCCAGTCACATACTTGTACTGGCAAATTCAGGTTGCACAATTAAAGCTGATTTGGATTTCTTGCACAATAAACTCACTTTCTCCAAAAGACTGGACTTTGGATTGAACGAGGAAATGCATTGAAAAGTGTGCCTTGAAGGAATGATTAATAGGAAGATGTGCAAATTAGGATAAATATAGGATGAATGCTCAGTTGTATAACCTCCCTACAAACAAATCAGAATGAATGTTCAATAAAGACTGGATATAATTTAAGCGCCATGTAAGCTTTGTTCAAACAGTTTGCCTGGGGGAGCCCTTTGTAACTATATAGGATTTGTATGATCTTACACGTTCTATATTTCCTTTCTGTCACTGCCAAAGATGTGGATTATCGTAAATAAGCAAGTAACATTAAAACATGTACGTATAGCAGCCATTAATTATTCCTACAGCACTTCAGCTTGTAGTGTCTTTTGCAGTTTTTAGTTTGTCCTTCCCACAAACATGCATAGCAGTGCAATACTATTTTTATTTGAGGGCCTTAGCATTGAGATGTACCCTGCATGCTGCTCGCTAAACAGGGACCGACCTGAACCCAGTTCTGCCATGCTCAGGTTCAAGACTACAATCATTGTTGTTGTTTAGTCGTTTAGTCGTGTCCGACTCTTCGTGACCCCATGGACCAGAGCACACCAGGCACTTCTGTCTTCACTACAATCATTAAACCACCCAAAATATTCTGAGGAGGAAAAAAGGCTTTTGAGAACAGCCCAAAACTCTCCATAAACTCGTAACATATATAGAAACTCCCCCCCCCACCAACTTGTTCTGCTTCATGTTTAAAAAACGGGATTAGACGTCCTTGCTTGAATTCTAAAGCAGTTCAAAAGGTCTTGATGAAGCTCAGCTTTAGGTTGCATAGAATTTGAATTATGGAACTATTTCAAAAGGCATTAAGGACAGAATATACAGAAGAACATTTCATTCTGAACGCGGAGAGAGGCTTCAGATGAGACAGGAAGATATTGCCCAAAAGAACATCTGTACTTTTGTCAGCCTCCACTTTATGGGGGGAGGGAAGGGGGGGGAGAGAAAGAACAACTCCACTAACTATCCTTTATTTAGCAGCTCAGCATTTTTTATCTTCCCTGCCGTGAGCCAGTGGTGACCCCTTGCAACTATAAGTAATTAAATCTCACAGATGCAATAAGGGCCTATGACATTCTCAAAAGGAGAATTAAAAATTAGAGCTCTGGCAATCTCACCTCAGAAAAAGAAGTTTCTGAAAGAACCAGTTTCCCCTTGACATTTTAACTCTTAGTTCAGTTTTTGGCAGAGAGCCCTCCCCCCCAAGTTGCGTAAATGTATGAAAGGGGGCTGCTTTTGTTTTTTCATAACCATCATCATGGCTGTCCTTAAATGTTATTCATATATATTAAATGTAACAGAAGCATGAGTTGGTAAGTAGAGACTTAATTTTAACACACTGTCTCCATCTTTCATAACGCTAGAAATCAGAGACATGCAACAGTGCTGAAAGTGGGAAGATTTAGGACAAGAGACAAAAGAAAGTACCGTATTTTTCTGTGTATAAGATGTCCTCATGTATAAGACAACCCCTATTTTTTTGAACCCAAAATTAAGAAATCAATATTCTTGATTTCTTGAGTTGTTTACCTATTTTTTTTTTTTGGGGGGGGGAGATCACTGCCGCCAATTGCTCACCAACGCCAATTGCCCGTCCCCCATTTGTCTTATTCACTATCCATGCATAAACCCCTCCCCCCATTTTTGCTTAACATTATTTAGCAAAAAAACACCATCCTGTACATGGAAAAATACGGTACTTTTTCAAACAGCACATAGTTAAATTATGGAATTTGCTCCCCCAAGGAGCAGTGATGGTCACTATCTTGGAGGGCTTCAAAAGAGAATTAGATTCAGGGAGGATAAAGTAGTCCACGGCAACTAAGCCTGATGGTTAGGGTCTACATCCATTCTTGGTGGCAGTATGTTTCTGAATACCAGTAGCTGGGGACTGCAGGAGGTGAGATGGTTCTGGTGCTCCGGTGTTGCTTGCAGGCTTCCCATAGGAATCTGGGTGAACTTGCAGTCCCTTAGGTGCAAGCAGCCACGGCAAAGTCATACTGAATTACTGTGATCTGTGTGTACATACAGACGACACAAAACATTCCACGTCCAGAAATAGGCAATATGATTAAAAGGGGGTTGAAAACTGCACTTACGTTCACATAGCTTTGGTGATCTAATCAGTGGCGTAGCGTGGGTTGTCAGCACCCGGGGCAAGGCAAGTAATTTGTGCCCCCTAACCCGTGGATTTGCGCCCCCTAACCCTAACCCCCAGATGTTGCGCCCGGTGCGGCCGGCCCCCCCTGCACCCCCCACGCTACGCCACTGGATCTAATGACTTAGAATGGCTTGCTGAAAAAGCCTCTCCTCCTCATGAAGGGGAGGTGTTGTGGGCAGGATGCGATTTCTGCCTCATGCAGGGGGCGTCATGCCCCTTGCCCCACTCACCTGGCTGGCGCACCACGTCCACAGGTAAGCGCCCAACCGGGTGGCTTGTCGGGGGTGTGGTTTGCGGTTTAAGATACCACTGCGCCAGCCATTCCGCCTCACTTTTCACCTTCTCATCACGAGTCACCCACCCACCACTCCCTTAGGGCTTAGGGCTTAGGGCTTAGCTTTTCGCTTGACCTTGCTATGGACCTTTGGTTGGTTGCCCAGGTTGCCCAGGGGACCTGGTAGGAATTTTTCCAACTGGCATTAGGCCTTTTGGTTTTTTTCGCCTACCTCGTAGCAATCGTCACAACTTTCTTGGTATTTGGCGGTTAGGCATTGGAATGTGTTGTTGGTGTGTGGAAGGCCTAGGTGTGGCCATCGCCTACCCCTTCAAATTTGGGTATTCCGTTAAAGGAATCTGGCGGTTGTGGATCCTGTCTGATGCCTGTGTGGCAGGGGGCCATGGCACGACCCTCAGTGACATCAGGGGAGTTGTATTAGCATCAACAGGCTCCACCTACTGGTGAATAAACCCCCTTTAGGCTCACCCCTCTCCGAGTGGGTGGAGTCAATCTTTCGTGGTCCAATGCCTAAGCCAATACCTTCTCACTTGCTGTAATCAATAAAGTTGTGGCCTTTTCTTGCCCATTAACCTTATACACTGTGTCCGTGTGTCTTTATTCCACAAAGCGGGGATCAGGTCCTCGAACCACAAGCCAGGCTTGTAAATTAATAAGGAAAAACGTGTCAGCAGCAGTGCATGAGAAATAGACCTGAGCAGCACTCCAGCTTCATGTCAGGATAGGATAGAATTCAGTATCGTGGTCTTTCAGTTGTTCCATGTGCACAAGCAATCCCCTCTTTCCTTCATCTGTGTGCTGTTCTGGGGAGTTCTCGATACACACTCTAAGCCAATTTTGGAAGCACGGGGCCAGGGGAGGAGATGGGCGAAAGCCCTATTGCATATGCAGGCTTGCTAATCATCTCCTATCATCCTCCTTTGTGGTTACACACCCACACCCTTCGAAGAAGTGAGGGAGCTTACGAATGAGGCCAGGTCTTTCCCTGTTTTTCCATGCCAGAAATCTATAGTTGTGTTTGGGTCAGATACAGGCAGTACCAATAATGTTTTGTTTTGTTTCATTGCTTAGCCCAGTACATTTTTGCAGTACTTCCACTGTGGGATCCTACGCTTTCCCTCAGCAGGTAACCAGATAGATGGATGGTAAATTCCCTAATCTTCTTGCTGGTAATATCTCTATTTGTTGCAAATAGAGAGTGTTATCTATTTTCTGTGTGCATCCTCCCAACTCTAGTTCCCACCTACAGGATACAAACTGTAAGCTGTTCTGAGTCTTGAGCCAATCAACTACTGTATCTCCATGTTTCTTCCCTGCCATGCACAGTATTAGAGGAAATAGCTTGCAAAAACATGTATTTAAGGCAAAATTGTGTACAAAACTATTAGGATAAATGTGCATGAAAGTACATGTGAATTTTCAACTGTGTTGTTATTATACTGCAAGATTTTGTTGAAATGAGGCAAGCTGAACTAAAGATTGGAAAAAATGAGAAAAAGGCAGAACCCAAACTTGATAGATTTTTCCATCCCTGCTGCCATGTTCAATATTAGAAGGAATTATGATCCTCGGTCATCCTAATTCACTTATCAGGTCTGAGCATCTCAATCTACATTTCCGATTTTTTTACAGAATATAAGTGCTGCTGCTCATCTAAGGGAAAACAGAAGTGCCAAGTCTTCAAGTAACTGTGATCACATGCGTTTAGCAAACAGGGAGGGATTGATCCTCATATGTAGTTCTGTGCACCTGGTTTAAGTATGTGTTTGTGAAGCAACTTCAAGGAAAACTACAGACAATGTTTTCAGCCCTTTTGCCCATTGTTATGCACTGCAGTTCTCACCCTGGGCCAGCAGGGGGATATTGTAGATAGTTTTCATTCAGGTCCGCATATACAAATAAGGAATTGAAAGTAACGTTCAGTGATTGGATAGTTACAGAAAGTTGTTACTGTTGCTTTGTAGTTGAGATCTATATAAGCAGGTTGGCTGAACCCTTCAGCCCAGTTCTGTTCTGGCCTGTGAATAAACAAGAGCTGTCTGAAGAATCGCTGTGTTGTCTGATATGTTCACCCACAACTTAACATCCATAGTTTCTGTGCAACAGGAAAGATATGAAGCTGAACAAAAGCATTTTTGGGTTATTAAAGTATACTATTCAGAGCATACAAGGGTGAGTGGATGGTTAGTGAATCGAGTCACAGAGTACATTATAGTGGAGGTTTAAAATCACCTGTGTGGGTCCTTTTCCAAGGGCTTTGTCCTCCAATAATCATTTAAATATGAAGTATAATGAAACAAGGCACTTCTAATTGATATGGAATTTAATAGGAATTTTATGCTAGGATTCAATTGAAGGTTCATCCATAGTGGACAATGCAATTTGATAGGCATAAAATAGAATTAGAAGAAATTGCATTTGGAGCTGAGAATTAAAAATCCATGTTCTGTAATAGAAAACTAAATTAACTAATACTCACTTTTTCTTGATGGCAGAAACCTCTACCCCTGTGCTGTATTCCATTACATCACCAATCTGAACTTTCTGATTTGTTCTAAATTGGATAGTTTTAATTGGCCCGAACCTGCACACTTTTTGTCGGAAACAATTCAGCTGGAGCAAGAGCAGAAGCTCTCAGAAGAGAAAAAGAGATGAACAGACAAGTAAACTCCACAGTAGCAAATGTAATTTTAAATGATGCACTATATTGCAATAAATAGTACATTTTAACACATCAGTGACTGTGTCATTGGGTTTTTTTGCAGTAGTCTTTCCAATTAGTTTCCAGGCCCAAGTCAAAGTGCTGGTTTTGACCTATAAAGCCTTATATGTTTCAGGACCACAGTACAGTGGTACCTCAGGTTACATACGCTTCAGGTTACAGACTTAGCTAACCCAGAAATAGTGCTTCAGGTTAAGAACTTTGCTTCAGGATGAGAACAGAAATTGTGCTCCGGCGGAGCGGCAGCAGCAGCAGGAGGCCCCATTAGCTAAAGTGGTGCTTCAGGTTAAGAACAGTTTCAGGTTAAGAATGGACCTCCGGAATGAATTAAGTACTTAACCTGAGGTACCACTGTACCTCAAGAACTGCCTCTCCCCATATAAATTGACCCAGATCCTGTGATAATCATCTGAGGCCCTTCTTTGAGTGTGGAGGGCAGCAACATGAGGATAGGCCTTTTCTTCAGTAGCTTCCCAGTTGCGGAATGCTCTCCCCAGGGAGACTCACTGGGCACCTTCATTACATATCTTTAGGTGGCAGGCAAAAATGTTTCTCTATAACCAGGCCTTGGGGCAACTGAACATTTGATGGTCTTTTAAATGGCCTTTTTTTGGAGGGGGTGTTGGTTTGTTTTTCTTCCTGTTTTATTATGTGTTTTGTGTTCTCGTTTTGTATTTTTATGTTGTGAACTGCCCTGTGATCTTCAGATGAAGGATAATATATACATTTAATTAATAACAGGCAAATTCTGATTAAGTAGAGCTAATGCCCTTTCATCAAACCTTTGAGAGCGGAATAGGTTGCACCTTTTTGCCTGTACAGTTGTCAGGATTTACTTGGACTTATAACAAAGCTGGTGATTGGATGTTGCAGGGCAAGAAGACAGACAATATGGTTTCCTGTTCTAGCTGAGCCTTTTTCTGAGCAATGCTGTCTTCCTGAGTTTTGGCATGTGCTCATATCCTTTTAATGTCCTCTGGTTCTCTCTCCCCCCCCCCCCGCCTGCTCTTTGATCCGGCCTCCTGCTTAGTCCTTACTGTTAGGTTTTGCCTATGGTGTTTCTCCTTCAACTTGATGACACAACTCATAGCTTCTGGTTCCTACTTCTAGCTCATCTTTGAACACTGCTTACAGCACAATACTGATTACAGTGTAATTGGTCCATCTTCACCAGCAGTTACCTGTGCAAAAGTGAGTGCCTAGACAAAGATCAGTAAATGTGAGACCTACCATAGAAGAGGAAAACACAGGGTAATCCAAAGTCCACTATTCCTTCACTTTCAGCTGCTTGCCTGGGACCCTGAAACACTTGACCTCACACAAGAATTGAGGAGTGTGTAGGGTTGAGCTTACCTTATTATTGTGAGTGTGGCTGAGTTTTTCTTTATTTCCAGTGAACCATTCTCCAACACTCTGCAGTCTCCTCAACTTTCCATGGGCTGAGTTATATCACAAGATCTTCTTCTAAGCTTTCAATAACAATGAACAGTTTTCAAGCACACATAGTATGTAGCCTTCTTGGCTTCCCATGCTATGAGGAAAGCCCAGCTGAGCATGTGGACCACAAGAGGACGGGGGGGGGGGAGATGCTCACAAAACCTCAGTAGAAAGGGAAGCACAAAAAAAACTCTGCACTCCATCCATTATAATTTCACTGATACTTTTCTCTTCCTTTTGATACTTTTTTGAATTTTGAGGTTATTTCTTTGTCGTCATTAATTCGATAAGAATGGCTTAGCAGAGAGGATAAATATTTGGTACATCTTGTCTAATTCAGATACAGAAAAGGTCATAAGCAGCTGCACTGAGCCAGTCCACCTAAGTCTTAAATCAGCTACTGCTTGGTGCCAACTTTCAAAGGCCTTCTTCAAAGAATTGCCCCACTGCTTTGAACTTGGACCATCTAACCAAAGCTGCTAAGACTGTTTTGGAGTTGCAGATTGGCTTCAGACAGCAGTTGTAATTGCCCTTCTGAATGTCTATGAAAAAATACCACAGGAAGACAATTTTTCTCAATATGACTTATATGAATGAAAGTTTCCTGCTTTTATATAGCTTGGGGTAAAGGATACAGTTGCTGCTTATTGAATGCCACCCATCTCTCAGATGACAGCGAGTTGATGAATTATATTAGCAAATATCATTCTAGGTACCTTTAAAATACCAGGGACGCCGGTAGCGCTGTGGTCTAAACCACAGAGCCTAGGGCATGCCAATCGGAAGGTCAGTGGTTCGAATCCCCGTGATGGGGTGAGCTTCCGTTGCTCGGTCCCTGCTCCTGCCAACCTAGCTGTCCGAAAGCACGTCAAAGTGCCAGTAGATAAATAGGTACCGCTCCGGCGGGAAGGTAAACGCTGTTTCCTTGTGCTGCTCTGGTTCGCCAGAAGCAGCTTAGTCATGCTGGCCACATGACCCGGAAGCTGTACACCGGCTCCCTTGGCCAGTAAAGCGAGATGAGCGCCGCAACCCCAGAGTCATCTGCAACTGGACCTAACGGTCAGGGGTCCCTTTACCTTTAAAACAAATAAAGAAAAGAGAAGTCTCAGACAAGTGTTTCTTCAAGCATCAGTAGATGTGTTGTTTCATTTGAATTGTCATTGTTAAATTGCGTTAAATACAGGAAACTTTGCAAAAATATGTCCCTTTTCAATGATATCAAACAGCATTAGTAAGGGAATTAGCAGCAATTTAGCCGGGAAGCACAAAATTCGTACACTGGAACAAAACAGACAAGAATAGTTACAAAGTACGATGGAGGGACTGCTAAGTAAGTTTTTTATGTCAGCATGGTTTGCTTTCAAGCAGATGAATGCTTTTGGATATTTCCCAATATTTAATCTACCTTATGAACAAAGATCTGAGAGTTTGAAAGTGAAGAAGCATTTCCACCTAAGAAGGACTTCATTTTTCATGTGTGATCTTTGTACCTACGTAGGTATACATGTTGACGTTGATGTGAAGACTATAAAGGTAAACAGAAAATGTATTGATCTGCCAGTTTTCTTGTGTTTGAGGTTGTACAGCCCTCTTTCATGTGAATATTCGATGCCAAAGGAAAAACAAGTCCAATAAGCACATTTGCCTTAGGCTGGATCTCCACATGAAGAAGGTTAGGAGGAAATAAGTTCTGAGATGATAAAATGGATTGTATTATTTCTTTCGCTTCATTTTTGAATTGTTCTTTAACCTAAGAGTTCCCAGGAAGGTATACAAATTATGTGCTGATAAAATACCACAGGGTGCTATACATCATCATGGTAGAGGCTGATCCCTTGGGTTATCCTCCCTGCCTTCTTGTTGCATTCACCTCCCTGCCTTCTTATTCCTTCCTGCCTTCTTGTTGGCCCAGGGTGTCACTAGGGACACAGCTATACAGCTGCAAATAGAACATTTCAAATGTGTTGTAAAGTGCAATATACAAATGCAACCCTAGATGGCGACAGTGAGCTATGCAAAATTCAATGTATTTATCAAAACGTGTTTTTTTTAAAAAAAGCATTTTTCACAGTGTTTTTTTGGGTGTGTGGTTTTTTTGTATATGTGTGTAGATTCCACCTAGCTGTCAGCTTCTTCCTCCTCCACCTCAGTGTTGCTTTTGTAAACTCAACAAGGAGATGGATGGGGACAAAATTAGAATGGACTCTGCCTACCACTGACTCTGCCTACCACTGACTCTGACTCCACCTACCATTGACCCTACTTTCCTACATTTCCCAATGGGCTCCAGACAACACTCCATGGTCCAATTAATCTCAGATCCTGACATTATCACACTGCACGTACCCTCACCAGTGCCAGGTTAGCCAATGAATGGTCTGATAGCAAGCAGTTCCACCCTCATTGGCACTACAGTTCCTGTCTGTGCTCTTTTAATGTAGCACATGGGATGCCTTTCATCTTTGTTCATGGCCTTTGTACCCTGCTGCTTCCAAGTCATGCTTCAGTTTCACAGAAAAGCACCCCGGGTTTCAAAAACCATTCACAGGGGATGCATCTGCAGCTAAATATATTGGTTTATTAATCTGACTGAGAAAATCAGGATAGGGCTTAATGCTGCTCAAGTATTAATTGTCTGCATTATCTATGAATTGTCGGATATAAAAGAGGGATATTCTCTATGTCCAAGTGGTTCTGCTGCTATTCTTGCATGACTATCATTACTCAAAATTGGCCATTTACAAGTAGTGCTGAGCAATTGTGATGCATTTGTAACTTCAAATGTGTTCTTCTAAGTATATGATTGGGAATTGCGCCTGGAAAATTATTGGCCCAGAAAATTGGAGGGCACCGTTATAATTTCCAGTGAATGATGATTTGTGGAAATAAACAACAGAAAGGATGAATATGCATGAACGCCACAGAATGTGCCTAATTAGCAAGAGATGACATTTAGTATAATTACCACTGTACTCCAAATATCACCAAAACATCAGGATATCTCAATTAAAACAATTGCCTAATTTTCATTTATTTAGAAAGACGCAAGGGTATGACTGTATTGCAAGCTTGCATTTCGCTCTTGCTTCAAGGAGCTTTGCCCGATGAATGCTTAGCATATCTTCCAACAAGAAGTACAGACAGTAATCAAGCTATTAAAGGGCACATCCAGATATAAATTATCTGAATAGCCTGAAGCGAAAATGCACTTACCGTGTATTCTTCAGACACTGTTGTGCTAGCCCAGGGCATTTTGCAGAATCCATACACCACCCTTCCCTTCTTGGAGCTATTAGTTTTATTCTACTACCCAGGGCCCAGTCCCTGCCTTCATTTCCTCCCACCCTCCAGTGGCTAGATGTTTTGTCTTTCTGCATAACATCCATGGTACGGGCATCTAGGAACTGACAAATCTTCTAACTTTGGTGTCTCTCTGTTTCTGTCCTTTCCCCAGTATTTGGTTCTGTTCTCCACATTGCAGTTTGCAGTAAAAAAAAAAAAAAAGGTTCTCATGATAATTCATCTGTATTTTAGTGTGCATTTCTTTAGACGCTCAAAGTTTTGGCAGCATTTGGAGTATACAGGTAAAGGTAAAGGTACCCCTGACCGTTAGGTCCAGTTGTGGACAACTCTGGGGTTGCGACGCTCATCTCGCTCTATAGGCCAAGGGAGCCAGTGTTTGTCCGCAGGCAGCTTCTGGGACATGTGGCCAGCATGACTAAGCCGCTTCTGGTGAACCAGAGCAACTCACGGAAATGCTGTTTACCTTCCCACCGGAGTGGTACCTATTTATCTACTTGCACTTTGACGTGCTTTCGAACTGGAGGCAGCAGCTGGGACTGAACAACGGGAGCTCACCCCATCGCGGGGATTCGAACTGCCGACCTTCTAATCAGCAAGCCCTAGGCTCTGTGGTTTATGTAATTAGACATAATTATATATTTTCTAATTTAGACTTTGAAAATGGTGTATCTACTGGAAGTCCAGGATAGGGTTACAGAATAAAGGCACTTTATACCTCGCTCTTTCCTTGGGTGGAATGAGCAACTTTCCTGGTGGGGCAGAGCTGAAGTACACAGCATGAACCAGAACATAGCTATCCCATGAAATCTTCTGTGATATTTGGGTGAGGAAACGTATGACAAAATTCAGAGAAGTGTGGATAGCTGTGTTCAGGGATAGCTGTATTCTGGTTTGCGCATTTTTTCAGGAAGTGCAAATGAGGCAGTTTTACATTAAAATGTAAACCAAACCAAATTTATCCCCTGTGAACCACTGGTGCATCTACATAGCACTAATTTCACCCCTTCCCCTCCTAGTCAGCAGTGGCGCTGTGATCTAAACCACTGAGCCTCTTGGGCTTGCCAATTGGAAGGTCTGTGATTTGAATCCTTGTGATGGAATGAGCTCCCATTGCTCTGTCCCAGTTCCTGCCAACCTAGTGTTTTGAAAGCACACCTGCGCAAGTAGATAAATAGGTACACCCTTGTGCAAATTAACTGAAACAAACATGTTTTCTATGCCACATTGATCAGTCTGTCAAGCACCCACAAAAGAAGATGTTTTGGGGATGCTTCAGTTATGGTGTCGGAAGCCTGCAGCCAGTGGAAGGAATGATGCGCTCGCCATAGTATATTGAGGTTCTACGAAAGAGAGTTATTCCAGAGCTGGAAAAGAGGTATCCTGATGGTCCTGGGATATTGCAGCAGGACCTAGCCCCCTGTCACACATCAAAAGTGGTGAAGAAATTCATGACAGAGCAGCAAATGCAGGTACTTGATTGGCCAGGAAATTCCCTGGACGTAAATCCCATTGAGAATTTGTGGGCTATATGCAAAAGTCGCCTCCATACTATAGACTGTAAGACTATGGAGAAGCTCATTCAGGCGCTGATTCAAGTGTGGTACAGGGATCCAAAAATCAACAGTGACTGTTCAAAACTAGTAGACTCCATGCCAAACCGTGTTCAAATGCTGCTTAAAAATAGTGGCGATCATATCCGTTACTAATGTACATATATGTGAGTTTTGTACAGTAAACTGTTGAATATTGCAGAGCATACACAGACTGTCCAGAAGCAGTCAGTTGCAAGCTGGCAGGATGAAGCAACAAGACGCTGCTACTAGTAACTTGGTTGCTTATAGGTTTATTATTTACAACAGACTCACAAATTACTATATACAAGATACAGACACGGATCTCAACTCTCTCTTAACAAACTCCAACTAACTCTCAGAACAACACTGACCAACCAAACACAGGAAAGTCATGAGTCATCGTGCCTATGTGGGTGACCTCGACCAATAGCAGAATTGTATTCAAGGTCCCATATCTCTAGGCAGAATAACTCCCTCTGCTCAGTCTTCTTGGCCTTTGGCCAACTCCTTAATTGCTTCTGTGGGAAGCTGCATTAGATAGCACGTAGTCAAAAATCCCAACATAAGCTACTGTACTAAATTCATTGTTTGTTTCAATTAATTTGCACAAGGGTGTACCGCTGTAGTGGGAAGGTAAATGGCATTTCCATGCACTCTGGTTTCCATCATGGTGTCCTGTTGCACCAGAAGCAGTTGAGTCATGCTGGCCACATGACCTGGAAAACTTTCTGTGGACAAATGCCGGCTCCCTTGGCCTGAAAGTGAGATGAGTGCCACAACCCCATAGTCGCCTTTGACTCGACCTAACCATCCAGGGATCCTTTACCTTTACCTTTACCTGTCTCAGCTGTGCCCCAACAGAAAAAATCCTGAGAGCCAGTGTGGTGTAGTGGTTAAGAGCGGTAGTCACATAATCTGGGGAACTGGGTTTGCATCTCCGCTCCTCCACATGCAGCTGCTGGGTGACCTTGGGCCAGTCACACTTCTTTGAAGTCTCTCAGCCCCACTCACCTCACAGAGTGTTTGTTGTGGGGGAGGAAGGGAAAGGAGAATGTTAGCCGCTTTGAGACTCCTTAAAGGGAGTGAAAGGCGGGATATCAAATCCAAACTCTTCTTCTTCTTCTGAGGATAGAGCAAGGTTTACAGCTCCTTTCTTTTCTAGCACTGTTATGCTCTCTAGAATAATGATACACACTTTCAGATTCTTTTCATCTAGTTGGGCTTCCAATGTATATACCATTTTCTAAACCTAAACCTCAAATGAGACAAATTCATCATGCTAGAAAATAACAGTGTGGAAGAAGCATTTGCAACAAGCTGATTTTTGCTGAAAGCCATTCCGTGTAAAAGGTGCTTAATATTTTACTTCATAGTGTTCAGCTTTATAGCCTGTGCTTCCCACGTCTCCTTTTTAACAATTCACAATGTTTATCATTGCATTCTTCTCCTTTAATATCTGACATACAAATTAAGCATGAAAGGGATACCTACGTGCCTATGGCGATGTGGGTTTATCTTGGCACGACTGATGGCATATAAATAAATAACAATCCTTTATAGTAGAGATTGGTGTGACTAAGTGCAGCAATTACTCATTTGTATGCCTTGGACAGACACAGGTCTACACACACTAAGAAAGAGGAAAAAACATCTGACGCTTGGGTAAGAATGACTACAGGGTTTGTCCCTCAACTATGATCTCCTGGAACAACTCCTGGCTGACCTCTGACCCTAGTTGACAAGGCAGGTTGGTGGAAGCACCACAGCTTTTTGGTAGAGCATTCAAAGGTCCCAAATTCGATCCCTGACTTTCCTCTTGAAGTAAGAGTAGTGAAAATGAAGCTAAGAAGCTCAAATCATTATATATGACTGACACCATTCTTTGGAAACTAAACCAATGTCCAGAGTTTAACATTCAAAAACTTTACTTGCAGAAACTGATTGATGAATTGAAACATCATATTTACAGTCACATGCTTCTCCAAGCGTGGGCTAGTCTCTTCTTCTAACTTCCAAACAACTGTATTTTCCTCTCTTTCCAGAGCTCAGCACTCAGCCTTCTCTATTTCAGTTAGACCATGCCTTGAAATTCTTATGAGAAATTTCCACTTTCAACTTCTCCTGCAGCTTTGCTTTCTTCCTTTCAAGCAGTGAAGCAGCACTCCAACACTCTATTTGACTTAACAGTGTTCACAGTGGATTCTCAACCACTGTCATCCTGCATCACATAAAATGGAGTCCCTCCTTCACTAGATGCCTCCCATGAGACCGACATTAGCCAGTCCCATGAGAAGTACTAGGGAACGCTCTAGAATTCAGTTACCAACCAATCAAATTTAAATACATAGTAATGCATACAAGCATTTACAATTTCGGTGAGTTAAATTAGCGTACTATACTTACAAATTCCCAGGTATTTCCCTCATTGTGTATTTGCACACTTGTCAGAAAAGTTACCTCAAATGGTTACGTTTGAGTTGCTGAGTGCCTTCATCTGTACAAACAACAGACATACACAGCCACTCCAATTTTGGATTCAACTGTTCCTTTTCTCAGAAACAGCAGTGGCTTTCTTGAACGTGCATTGCATCTTACAGCTACTTGAGTTGTTCTCATCTTTAACATGATTTCCCCCCTTATCAAGTGCCACAGCGTGTCATGCAACTGGTCCAAGATATTTTACAGTTTCAGATATACAAATCTTGGAAAGGAATAAGATTGAAATGTGCTGATAGAGGGCATTACCCCAGCCTCTTTATTACAAGAGTATTATCATTGAAATTGGCCTGGAACTAGTGTTGGCTTAAATAAAAATACAGTACCACAATACATCCACTCCACTGGAAAGCCTTTAAAATGCTGCTAGGAGAAGGAAGGAGAGTTTAATGTTTTGTCACACAAGGAATATACCTCTTTCCCTACAGCCCATACCTTCAGAAAGCTCACTGCAGTCTGTTCAGTTTCTGACATCTCATTAGAAGTTGCATTTCTGCTAAATATACCCAGGTCTCAAATTGGCAATGTAATGAAGCTGAAAACTCTGAGCATTTCCATCTTTTATTTCAAGAGATCTGCAGCAATGGCAATCAAGCCACATTTCATGCTTTCAGAGACCTTAGATGTTGATGTTTTCCCACTACCAAAGCGACTGGCTGGTTTCATCTTGGAAAATAGGTATTTTAACACCATTTTGTTAATGATTCATGCTTTACAACATGACTGTAGTGGGAATTTTGCAGATATAAATAAATGAGATACAGAGAAAGTAAGACTGAGCCGGTATGCATTCCTTCGAACTAAATTGTCCTGTAAAATGTGAAAGCAGCTACAGTTACTTTGTTAGGTTAATGGGTGGTTCTTCCCATTCTGGAAGGCTTTGAACTGGAGCTTGGAGCTCTAAGGGAGCTATTGCTTCAGCAGTGAAGCAGGTGGATCTGAGCATTCATAAAACTGCTGGAGGTTCCTCCCCTTCCAGGCTTTCAAAGAGCCAGTGTGGTGTAGTGGTTAAGAGCGGTGGACTCATAATCTGGTGAACCGGGTTTGATTCCCCGCTCCTCCACATGCAGTTGCTGGATGACCTTGGGCTAGCCACACTTCTCTGAAGTCTCTCAGCCCCACTCATCTCACAGAGTGTTTGTCGTGGGGGAGGAAGAGAAAAGGAGATTGTTAGCCGCTTTGAGACTCCTTAGGGCAGTGATAAAGCGGAATATCAAATCCAAACTCCTCCTCCTCCTCCTCCTCCTCCTCCTCCTCCTCCTCCTCCTCCTCCTCTTCTTCTTCTTCTTCTTCTTCTTCTTCTTCTTCTTCAACCAGGTCTTCCCAAGTAGCCCCATTTGCATCTAACTGGTGGCACTGGAGCTCCTACCTGCTCCTGTGGGAGTCCAGAGCTGGCCAGGAACCCAGGCAACTTGTGTGGAAATCTCCAGCCCTGTTCCAGGAATGTGACAGATCCTCAGGGTTGCTGCGTAGCCCAGAGATCATCTGGGCATCCTACTGACACTCCTGTTTCAAGGAGATCCCAAGTTGCAAGTCTGGGCAGGTTTGAAACCTGACAGGTTCACATATCACATGAACTTGTGTCACCTGATTTCCCATCATTTAATTACCAAGTCATTATTTTGACATATTCTCAGAACTTGCATTTAAATATGTAATCTGACTCCAGCGAAAAATCCAGTGGGATTGGGTGATGTAACTGCTGCCATTGGTGTTATATCTGTGGTGGCTCTTGTGAGTTTTCAATTGATGCTGTTGTTCTTATGCAATAAGTATGTATATAATGGGCCATAGTGTTCGGAGTAAGCAAACCAATGGTCTGTAAAGTTGCATAGTCAGGTCTAAGGCAGGATAATGGAAAGAAAGAAAAATGGGAGGACATGGGAGCAGAGATTATGGTCATGATCCACAGAAATGCTTGAGTAGCAGTAAGAACTTGGATTTTTCCACGCAAAAAGAATTCTATGCTTTCAAACTCACAGGAAAACAGGGAGGTGCCTTATACGAAGTCAGACCAATTGACCATCTATCTCAGTAATGCTGACACTGTCTGACAACAGCTCTCCACCATTTTAGCTCATCTTAGATTCAAACATGAGCACTCTGTGCATTATAATGTCCTATGTAGGTAGTAATATGTGAGGGGGAAGTGGTGATGGACGTGCCAAGCTTTATTGCTCTCCTGAGTTCATGAAGGTTCCTTGTGGAACTTAGATCCCTGGAAGGTCATGCTTTCCTTTGGCGATGAGGCCTAAATTTAGATAGAGCACAAAGTCTATGAAAGAAAAAATGGAAAATAGAATAAAAATGGGAATTTATCATCTTCTCTATGAGCTTGACCCAAGACTAATGCATGTAGTCATATATAACTGGCATTCAAAGTGTGGTCCCATCTCCTTGGCCCCTGAGGTCAGCAAAGGTTCAAGGCAAGATCCAAGGGTCATGTGAAATGCTTTGTTCTTTAGAGATGAAATTGTCCCCCAGGGCTATTCAGGGGCAAATGTACACAATGGTAACCATTGTGTGGAGAACAGAGATGAGTACATTTACCCCTCAGATCATGTACCAGATCAAACATTATACAGTTTTGAAGTTCAAAAAGTGTTGGCCTAATAGGATAATGAATTCTGTAAGAACTCTGAGCTCAAAACCCTCCCGATCATAAACGTTGCTACTTGAGAAGTGCGGAATCTGACCAGGTAGCCGGTCGGAAAGGTCAAAGATCAGAAGGGGGGAAAGTTCTTAGAAACAGAAGAGTCTTTTGCTCACAATAACTAAACTTAAATGAAGTCATGAAAGTGCCTTTTCTATAATGTTAAACTTAATGCTCTGGCTGAAATCTTGCTCCCATTGAAACCAATGACAAATTATCTGTTGAATGTTTTGAGGTATGTGTTCCTTGACTCATCTACCACTAACTCATAGCAACTACACACGATGACTTCTTTAATAAGGTCCAAAATGAGACCTTGAATTTATTTACTATAGCAGTGTTAATCACTCTTCTTTCCTGTTTTCCAGGAAAGTCATAGTGTCCGAATACAACTTCTTTTTCACCTGAATTTCTGAATTCAGGAAAAGATGGGAAACCAATGCATGTGCAATGTTTCAATGAGAGAAAATAATTGGGTTTTGGCTAGAATAAAGGAAAATGTCTGGGAATTCTTTCCACTCTGCACAATTTGCATCAAGATGTCCCTTTAAGAATATTCTGTGTGAGCCAAATACAAAGAGTGGCATCTAACATTGTCCTCTCCCAGTTGTTCCCATATGTGGAAGCATTTCAGCTTGTCCAACAGAACGATTCACCTTCTCCTTTCCCTGTGTGCTGTTCTGGGGGGGGGGGGTTACTGACCCCCCTGAACAAATTTTGAGGGGTAGAGGGGAGAAGGAGGTGAATCGCCATTGCAGAAGTGAGACCTTGTGTTGGGATGATGGGCTGGTTAGGTGAATCTTACCCAAATGAATGTAAAATTTTGTTCAGCACACTGTTACTGCTGCAATAAGATGCATCAGATGGACTGCAAAAGTTTGGGGTTGTAAAGGATCTATCTGAAAGATAATTCTGCAGTATTATGTAATCTCCTAACACTTGAAGCCCAACAAGAAACTCCTTTCCAGATGTTACTTTTTGTAGTTCACAAGATTTAGAACAGCAACAATGTAGGAGCTCAGCTATGAAGCTGTATTGGGTGACAACATCTTTCAGGCTGGCAAACCCAATGGAGCCAAACAGTAGGGAGGCCTTTCAGATACGTTAAGTAGGTCCAGAGGGAATTAGAAACTTCTTGCACTGCAGTAAGGTATTAGAGATTTCATCTGGTCAACATTTTAAGTGAACTGTCGTGATCTACATTTCCTATTCTGAGACAGGTCAGAATGGAGTTATCCTTCAGCTTTCATGCTTCTTGGAATGATTCCAGCTCAAAAACAAGTATACAAAATATTTACTGAAGAGCATATTTCAGGGTGAAGTGTTTTCCAAAGTATGTATTTGGGTGGTGGTGGGGAGATGTACGGAAAGTAATCTAAATTTTTATACATTTTTTTTTTAAAGTATAGGTTTCTGCAGAAATGTAATGGAACAGACTTGGAATGCAGTTTTGAGGGGGAAAGTGGTACAAAATTTGAAGGATAGCTGTGTTTTGGAATGTGTATCAGTTCAAGAAGTGCAAGTTAGGTCATTTCTCATTAAAATACAAATAAAATCAACTTTCACATCCGCCCTTACTTCCTCTGCACATTTCTTTTTGCCAGATAACTGGGGAACCAGCTGGCATTTCTCGGAGTCAGATTTGGCTTTGGGGACTCATGCTTTCTGATCCTCTTATTGAGGTGTCATAACAACATAGTACATGCAGTGAGCAGGATAGATGAAAAGTGTAAGGACTTTGCATTTTGATCTATTTCATAGGGTGCCATAGTACACATACACTTGCTCTCGTAAGCTCATTATTTTAGCATTCAAGTCTAATACATATGCCAATGCCTTATCAGAGTCTCTGAATGTCAATTGACTATTTACTTTCCCCCCGTTTTACATTTCCAGCACATGTACGGAAAATTACAGTGGGTTCATTTCCATCAAATGAAAGTTACTTTTTTGACTTAAATATCATTTAACACATTACAGTTTAAAGCAAGGGAAGTAAAAGGAACCCAGAAGGGCATTTGATATGCTATGTGGTCTTGAGCGTAAGAGGATTAGAGCCTATTTGATATTAGTACATAAATTACACGCAGGAGGAGACCTCAGTCACTGGAATTTTCCATAAAATAAAATAAGGGTGGCTCTTTTTAAAAGCAAATGTGATTGAACTTTCTGTCATGCAAAATTCAGCTGGCTGAGATTATTTTAACAGTTCCAGTGATCATGGCATTATTTTTTTAAAAGCAAAAGGGATCACAACACAAAAAATCATTGATATACCCAGCGACTATTTTTTCCAGCAGTACTGAGAAGTGTCACAGCCCACTCCTGTATGAGGGCAGCGTCTCATTAGCTGCGATTGCAAACTTATGGATCTTAAAGGCACACACTGAGAAGCCCTCTATGACTATAGTAATCTCTGCAACATTTTGCAAAGCAAGCCAGTCCCCCAGCCTGCCAGGTGTGAGGGGTTTGGATGGAGCAGGTGAGTGATTCTGTGTCAGGCTTCAGGGAATCCTATCCCTCTCATGGTGGGATGCCAAGAAGCAGATAAACAAGAAGAGTTCTTACCAAGTAAAAAGGTAAAGGGACCCCTGACCATTAGGTCCAGTCATGACCGACTCTGGGGTTGCGGTGCTCATCTCGCTTTGTTGGCCGAGAGAGCCGGCGTACAGCTTCCGGGTCATGTGGCCAGCGTGACTAAGCCACTTCTGGCGAACCAGAGCAGCACACAGAAACACCATTTACCTTCCCGCTGGAGCGTTACCTATTTATCTATTTGCACTTTGACGTGCTTTCAAACTGCTAGGTTGGCAGGAGCAGGGACCGAGCAACGGGAGCTCACCTCGTCGCAGGGATTCGAACCACCGACCTTCTGATCAGCAAGTCCTAGGCTCTGTGGTTTAACCCACAGCGCCACCCGCGTCCCTCTTACCAAGTAGTTTATTCAATATTCACAGAGACGGAGGAATGTGGTCTCTCTTAAATAATGGCGTTGCTCCAAGTAAAGTCCCACCTCCTCAGTCCCTCCTATTCTACTTCAACCCTGCGCCGGCAGATCTGTGCTTTCTGCCTCTGAGCTTTCTGTTCTACTACTCTCAAGGCACGCCTGGTCCTTGGAGGGGGGGTCTGTGTGGGATGTAAGCCACTGGTGCAGTCAAATGCAACATTCCTTATTTCCCTAGAGTGGGCACATGCAGGGGGACATCCAGTCAGTGTAACTTCCTGTTCCACTGGTCTGGAGCTTTTCCCCCCTGCATGTGATCTGGGAGATGGGCATGGCTCTGGCTGACTCTATAAAAGAGCCGAGCCATTTTCTCAGTCTGTTTTGTCTTTCTCTTGTTGTTCTCTTGCTGTCATGCTGCTCTCTTGCAGCCATTTTGTTACCTTAACATAATTTTGCTGTCTGCTGGCTATCAGCCAGCAGCACATGAGTTCAGACTCCTTATGAGATGAAGTCACAGTTTCTTTCTGTAACTACCAAGTAAAGCCTACCTTTCAGGGATCAAATCGTGAACTGAAATATGTGAACTTTTTGTTACTTTACTCAGAAAGACTCTTGTGTTTTTATTCTTTTAAGAGGGATTAAAGGGGACACCAGGAAATAATCTTAACTAAGAGATTCAAACAAATCTGCAAACTAGCTTCCAGCTAGAATGAGGGGAATCTGCTCTGCTACATCACTTAATAATGTGAGTGAAGGGCGGATAATATTTATTCAATATATCATTTCCTAGGCAGCTCTGTTTAGGGCAGCCCTGTTTAGGGAAGCTTTTAATGTTTGATGCATTAATGTATTTAATATTTTGTTGGAAGCCGCCCAGAGTGGCTGGGGAGGCCAGGCCAGATGGGCAGAGTATAAATTATTATTATTATTATTAGTAGTAGTAGTAGTAGTAGTAGTAGTAGTAGTAGTATTAAACATTATCACAGTCAGGAATGCTTTCCAAAGGCAATGAGTCTGTCAGCTTTGTCTCCCCTAGCGCTTCTTCTTCCTGCTCCTCTCCCAATATTTCCCAGCTTCTCCCCTCTGCAGCATCTAAACTATGACCTTCTGCAAACCACTGTTCTTAATCTATACTGTCCTCCTCTTCTCAGGAAGGTGCAGGAAGAGTGGGAGCGGTCCCCACCATTCCTCCTCAGTCCAGTCCCCGAAACTCTGACATCCTCCACCAGTGTGGAAAGGTAGATGTACGAACCCCCTCCCGACACTGGCATCACTGTGCTTACTTGGACGGGGATGGGACAGCATGGTGGTGAATTTGTCACTGCACAAATGCACCGGAAGAGCCAATCTGCGTGTCTTGATGCTATGTCCAAGCAGTCCCAACCTCAGCCCCATCCTTTCCCTATCTCATCCAGGTAAGCTGAGTTAATAATAATAATCTTTATTGTGGTCCAACGACCTATAACATGGCTTCAGAATAAAATACAGATTCCTACAGACTACACCCCAGGGAAGGGAGACCAAAGCGTTATTTGTTTAGTCATGGGTATGTTGATCTTTTATTCATATGACTACTGAAATAAATTTTGCCATGGTCACTGTGATATCATTGGACTTGTCATCCAGAAGATATTTGATATAGTAGGCTTCAGATTGACCCGGCCAATTTGCCAATAGTGGTTTAATCAATAGTTCCCTAGCTTGATCATATTGTCCGCAATGCAATAAAATATGCCTCATGCAGTTGACGTCCTGAGAGCACACACAGATCCTATTTTGATAAGGGGTACCTCTCAGTCTGTCGTTTAACACTTCTGATGGGAAGACATTTAATCTGGTTTTGGTGAAAAGACGCTGATATGTTGGTGCAGACAAATTTCTAAGATATGCAGGTGTCTGAAACTCGAACCCATAGTGAATTCCTACTGCTAATGGGCTGCAGATGACATGAGATTGAGATCGGAGATCACTATGTGATATGTCCCAGATCCTTTGCCTCAGAGATTCAAGGGCGTATCATAGCCCAGATGGTACAGGAAAGAAGGTGGCATACCAATCGAAGTGGCTTTTCTAACCATAATTTTCATCCATGAGTGGTAAACTGAGTTGATGCTGATGTTGGGAGGCTGGCTCCGCCCACCACACTGGATGCTACAGGCAGTAGGTCTGCTGCCTCCTGGGAGTCCTGTGCTGTTTGTCTCCTCCTATGCTCTACTTGTATGTTTGCAAATCAGGAGGTGGGATTCATTCTGGCAGTTGCATTCCCTCCTTGACAGCATTCTGGGGTGAGCAGGTTTGAGCAAAATTCCGACCTTTCTAGGCTGTAACTCATCTCTTCTGTTTCGGTGAATTAATTTGATTAAGAGTTGGGCTTTTGTTTTTTATTTTATGATATTAATGATTTTATTCCACACTGCCATATATGAGTTGTGGTTTATAAATACCTATTACAGTGGTACCTTGAACGGAATCTGTTCCGGAAGCCCATTTGGCTTCCAAAAACGTTTGAAAACTGAGGTGTGGCTTCCAATTGGTTGCAAGAGCTACTTGCACTCAGCGGAAGCCGCATCGCACGTTCAGATTCTGAAAAATGTTCAGAAACAGAAGCATTTACTTCCAGGTCTTCAGCGTTCGAGAACTGAAACATATGACAATGGAGGCATTCAGAAACTGAGGTACCACTGTATTCTAAATGGCTAAAATTAAGTAAGTTGCATTCAAATGCATTTGAAATTGTACTTAATAAAAAATAATCTATCTTGGTTATATTTATATTTTATTTGTTGCTGTTTAGTTGTTTAGTTGTGTCCGACTCTTCATGACCCCATGGACCAGAGCGCACGAGGCACTCCTGTCTTCCACTGCCTCCCACAGTTTGGTCAATATTTATATTTAATTACAATAATATCTATTGAACCCCAATGACCTGATGCACCTTTCAAAATAAGTATATTCTCACCACATGTTTAGTCTAATGTCTAGTTTGCCCTGTAAATAGGACAGAAGCATACTGACATCTCACAGTTAGTGATGCTCAGCTGGAAAGAGGCAATAGAGTGAAGATATTAACTAAACTTAGAACTCTATAACTACAGCCAGTGCTATTTTTCTAGAAGAAGAGTGTTGGAACTCACCCTTGTTCTCTTAGAATGTCAATGACATCGACCTCAGAGGTGTTGGAACTGAGTTCTTGCTGGGGAAAAAACCTGACTACAGCTCTGACTTCCAAAAGCAATATTTGGAAATTGAGGCCTTGAGGGCTCAATGCTACCTTTTGCATCCTTCCTCTGTTTATGGGAATTGGAAACAAGTTGGCTTGAGCAACCTACATTTCCTACTCATGTCAGAAAGATGCCAAAGGAGACAAATAAATGCAATCTTCTTTTCTGCCTCAAACAGCTGCCTCCACAGTGCCCTTTGGGTATTCTGTACCAGCTGTTTTCTCACATGACACATTTCAGATTCTACCTCAAACATCTGGTGTAGACCACATCTCCCTAATGCTTACACATCCCCATGATTGACATTTTACTTCAAGTTTTCTTTGAGGGAAGCAAATAGTTCTGCATTAATATGTTTGAGGAAAATAAACGAATAACACTGTAACACCCTCCAACTTTTCTCTGATGAAAATACAGACATCCTATGCAACTGCAACAACAACAACAGCAGCAGCAGCAACAACAACAACATTTATACCTCACTCATCTGACTGGGTTGCCCCAGGCACTCTGCACAGCTTCCAACACATATAAAACCAAAATAAAATATTAAACATTTTAAAACTTCCCTATACAGGGCTGCTTTCAGACGTCTTCCAAAGCTTACTTACCTCCTTGGCTTGGGGGTGGCATAACTCCATACCCTCCAACACATCTCCAATTAAAATAGGGATGTCCCAAGGAAAAGCAGGACATTCGGGGATCAAATCAGAAACTGGAATGGCTTCCGTAAATCTGGGACTGTCCCTGAAAAAGAGGGACACTTGGAGGGTCTGCTGTAATGGACAAGCTCTCCAGTCTTTCAAATTACATTAAAAATGTATTTATTGAGCTATGATATTGCTTCTTGTTTGCCTGGACAGAGGATCAGAAAATGTGAGTGGACTGTAGGTCTATGTACTACTGATTTTTTGTGGTTGGAATGCATTGTTACAACAGTGAGAGTTACATCTGTTGCTCTGCTCACTTTTGAATATTCCCCTTGGAAGGATGTCCATGAAAGTATGAAAGCTTCAGTCTGAAAAGGTTCCTCAATACTGATGCACACATATTTGATCTCAGGATTTACTTATTTTTTGAGGTGGGTCTCTTAAAAAAGAAAAGAAACAAAGCTTTGTGCATGCAAAAAATGTCCCAGCAATAAAGAGTGAGAAACTATATATAGGTTACCAGTGCACATGGAGAGTCTTGGCTTGGTTTGTTTATTCATTCTCCCTGCTCCAGCTGCTATTAATTCCTCTTCCATCTTCGTCTCCTCTTGTGTTCACAATATTATAAAAAGTCTGGGTTTATTTCTGTGCTGGGTCACTGATCAACTTGACATTTCCCATCCACCTACACACACCCTCAGGAGAGTGGTGCCGACTCTATGATTCTAACACACAGCCCAACGTCTCACCTTTGGCTTACAAATTCTTGCTTTCCCTACATGGACATGCTTTCACAGCTAATCTGGAAAGTGTGCAAGCACCTCTGTGCCAGTTACAGCCTTCCTCCCACCACCATGTGCATTGCTGACATATCTTATAGTCAGATGGTGTATTAATGAGAGCTACGGACAACAGCATCTTTCCAGGTGGCTGCCAAAGTACAAAATATCAGAAAATTGTAAGAATCCTTGAGTCCTTCCTTCCTTCCTCCTTTTCTTCCTTCCTCCCTCTCCTAAATGTACAAAAATCAGGAGAGGGGTTGACCACCTCTGAATCTGGAGGAAAATCCTTTAATGGCACGAGGAAAACATAAACAAAAGCAGAAATAATCATTTTAGTGGTATGTAGCTAACAATTGGGGGGGGGGGACGACCCAAGAACAATCCATGTCAATTGTGAAGTTGTTATGTATACGATATAAAAAGAAAATAGAGGAATATAGAATTTATTGAACCTTTAAAATATTCAAAGTACAAACATGTTACAGAACAAACTGACTTTGTACAAGCAAGCAGACGAATTATGACAAAGACTCTCCTCCCTGAAAGAGAGGGGAGTGGTTGTGGGCGGGAGCCCGAGCATCGGAAATATTCAGTGATAGAAGAAATATGTAGGAGGCATCCATGCCCTGTTACTGTTTCTAATCCCCAGAAACACACATCTTTGCACCCTCAGCCCCTGGAATTGTTGGCTTCTTTCCTTCTGGGTGACTGCTAAAGGTTGTGTCTCCATCCCATGCCCAGCCATCTCCATCTTCTGCTCTCCATGAAATATACTGAGCATGCTTACTTGAGTATTTATGTTTCAACCCACGTTGGCTGACCCCACTCACTCCTTTCTGTTCTAGCTTCAGCTGTTAGTTCTCCATGGAGTGAGAGTGTTGGGGCAGTTGTCCCCGTCTTGAGAAGCTTGAGGCAAGCTTGGGGGCAAGGGGGGCAGCTAGTGTTGGGCACAAGTCTGGCAGTACCCAGCTACACTGGTGCTTACCTTCAAAGCCACAAGGCTGAGGATATCTGAAGGAGTACCTGATCCAATCCCAACCTGTCTGTGCACTGAGGTCCTCCTCCAGGTCCTCCAGCCATGAGAGGTAAGCTGGGTGGTCATCAGAAAGGGAACCTTCTCATTGTTTGTGGTCTTCACTCCCAAGTGAGGCCCATCTGATGCCATCACTATTATTCCTTTTGCACCAGGCAAAGGGATATTTATTCTCCCAGGCTTTTAAATGACTCAACATGGTTTTTCTTCTCTTGTAAACCAACATGAAAACTCCACTGAAAGGTGGCACCTACATATTTCAAATGAATAAATACAGAGTGCCGTGCTACCTCTGTGTCCAAGGTGGGACATGTAGGAGGAGGAACAGGGTGAGGTCTTGGACTCTGCTGAAGGAACTCCCCTCAGAATTTTTGTTAATTTTATTGAAAATCCTTCTTGCTTTCCCCAAGTGCCTGTTTACGAGTGCCATGTCCCATAGACTAGAGATCCCTACCAGATTTTTTACTACAAGAAACACTGAGGTAAATTTGGAGGTTGATACCCAGGCAAAGTATCGAAGGAATTTTGAGGAAGACAATAAGACACGAGGCTTGCAAATCACAAGAGTTCCCACACCACACAATTAAGCATTGTCATCGTAATCTTGTAAAGGTGGTAGAGGTCTCTTCATAGAAAAAACAGAATTGCTTCAAGAAACCTACAAAAAGCTTTATTGTAAGCCAAGACTATGCATACACCATACATTTAAGGTGCATCCCCCAGAAGAATCCTGAGAACTGTAATTTATACCCTCACGGAGCTATAATTCCTGGCACTATCAGTGAACTACAGTTCCCAGGATTCTTTTTGGCATGTGTGCCTTGAATGTGCTTTAAAGGTGTATATCCCCAAACAGCAGAAGTGATTTGAAGTCTGTGGTATGGATGCACCCCAAATGTTTAAATTCCTTTCTGCTCAGGCAGACATTTTAGATAAGTCTGAAACAGGATTTTATGGGGAAAGTTTTGCGGCCCTCCAGATGTTGCTGGCCTTCAATTCCCATCAGTCCCAGCCAGCATGCCCAATGGTCAGAGATAATAAAGTCCCCAATATATGCTTTGGGGAAATATATATGTGCATGTGTATCCATCATGCTTCTTCTATTCACACTTCATGATACCTTTGAATGCTTTATAGCTGCAGAGGCTACTTTTAGGGGGGTTGCAAATGTTCTGCAATTTTTCATCAAAGGTCAGAATGTGTTTTGCTTTTGTGGGTTTCTGCAACCTATGCAGAACTCGCCATCGGAGGGACAAACAGTTTGCTAGCTGGAGGGTTGTTTATTTCAATTGCTGATTGCATTTGGCTTCCTTTCTCTATAGATATAAATCATCAGAAGGGAGCTTGCAAATCAAGTACTCAAGCTGTGAGGCAACATGCCTAGACTAAAATGAAAAGATGCCTCAAAGACGCTGGAACAAAATAGGAAAAGACATTGAAATCTGACCTCAGAACATAGGATACTGCTAAAAATTCCCAATACTCATGATTTCTTTTGGTTGTAATATTGAATGATCATCTGCAGTCAGAACACACCTGGCTCTTATCAAAAGCTATGGGAGAGCAAAACACCACATATTGCAATGATGAGAGAACATCTCTTGGATTGATTTGAAATTGAGTCAGCTATTATGAGCATCTTTGACGACTAAATAAAAAGTGGGTCCACCCCATGACTCCCAGAATTCCTGCTTGCATGACACCAAATCACCACCACCACTCCTCCTCCTCCTCCTCCTCCTCCTCCTCCTCCTCCTCCTCCTCCTCCTCCTTCTTCTTCATCATCCTGAATACTCACAGAAACTGCATAAAAGCCTTTAAAAAGCCTTCCCAAGAGGATGCGGGTGGCACTGTGGTCTAAAAAGCCTTCCCAAGGCATTCAAAATAAAGGATGATCAGGTGAGTGGCAGGGGAGACACACAGAGAGAATCATTGCCAGCACTTCGGGAGACAAAGTCCAGGATTAAATAGCTGTCCACTCCACAAGACTCTGGACCAGGGCCAGACCAAAATAGTTTGCTGCCTGAGGCAAAGAGAGAAGAAAGGGAAAACAAAAGGAGAGGGGGGAAATGACGATTACAAAATTTATCACCCATCCTTCAACAGCAGGTTCCGGGGCATGTTAGAGTTAAAAATTCAGTTTCAGAAACAGTTATACAGTCGTACCTCGGGGTAAGAACTTAATTCATTCTGGAGGTCCGTTCTTAACCTGAAACTGTTCTTAACCTGAGGTACCACTTTAGCTAATGGGGCCTCCTGCTGCTTTCGCTGCCACCACAATTTCTGTTCTCATCCTGAAGCAAAGTTCTTAACCCGAGGTACTATTTCTGGGTTAGCGGAGTCTGTAACCTGAAACATCTGTAACCCGAGGTACCACTGTAACAGATTACAGTTACATGAAAGGGTGTGTCCTGAAATAACCACTCACTTGGGACTCTGGGTGGGTGACATTTGCCGCATGGTGTGGCCATGGTGGGTCTATTGAGGCAGCCATCTTCTGGCACGGCCGGGGGAGGGGATGGTCACTTGATACCACCCACCTCTGGCTGCAATGGCCTCTCAGGTATGGGAGGGCAGGACCCACAAAGTCAAAAGAGACAGGTGCTTGGGGGCTGAACCCACCACACCCCTGGCCTATTTAAGGGGGAGGCCAGATGCACGCCATTCTCTTGGCTGTACGGTCATAGGAACAGGGTGTGAATATTCCTAGGAATATAGGAAGTGGTACGTGAATATTCCCAGATGAGGGAAAAGTTGACAGCTCTCCTTTTTTAAAAAAAAGTTCTTTTCCTGCCATAAGTTTACCTTGACTTGTATTTCAATTATGGAGAGAAGGGAGACATTTGGCTGGTGTGGTATATATCTATCTATCTCTTCAAGTACTGTTCTTATCCAGTTAGTTAAGTTCCGTAATAGATCTGTGATGCCCTTTGAAACATTACACAACTTAGAAAGACAGATTCCCACCTCCGTCACTGTGAACGTGGGTAGTACTATGTCTTCCCTACTCCCTGTGCTGCTATGGGATTATCACTTAATTACAGATTTAACCTTGGCAGCTGATGTGCATTTGAAATGATATTGAAATCCAAAAGCTGCTACTGTTCATGGCTTTCTGCCAACTCCTGTTGCTTGAAGTGGTCCAGCGTTTAAAAGGAACCCAAATCTCAACCTTGTGGGGAATCTAAACTCTGCACAAAATATGCTGCATAAT
Organism: Podarcis bocagei; assembly: GCF_964188305.1. Taxonomy (NCBI): domain Eukaryota; kingdom Metazoa; phylum Chordata; class Lepidosauria; order Squamata; family Lacertidae; genus Podarcis; species Podarcis bocagei. Next base: position 14,986,732 of record NC_138130.1, read on the forward strand.
CTGTCCGTTGGCAGTTTGGAAACTTTCACTTCCATGAAAGACAGCTCAGTCACCATGCAGCACCATCAGCAAAGTGAGGGCTAGATCGTATCTCTGCACGTGTTATTCTAATGGTTTCATGTTAATTACACTATCATCATAATCACTGTGGTTTTAGTTGTTGTTTTATGGGATTTCTTAGCCGTCCTTCACCACAAGGTTCCAGGATAGGTATCAACAATATAAAATTAAAAGCACTTGAAAAAACTTACAGTCAGAAGACTGGGATGGTCCCCCCCACCTCTCTCTCTGTGTGTGTAAATAAATATATATCTGGTCTCACAGCCAGGGCAAAGAGTTGTGTCTTCTGCATATGATGAAAGTTATACAATATTGTTAGAACCACCTTTCTAATTCTGCTTCCCAGTGGTAGCAATAAAATATAAAATGCCCCAGCACTACTGAAGCCCTCTACTATGAAAATTGTCTAGTGAGCATGAATTTATCCCAATTTTATCTTCACAACAATCCTGTGAAATGTCTTCTATTGAGAACCAATGACCTGCCCAGGTCATCATAGTTGAACAGGGTGGAAGGAGCCAGTTGCATTGCTCCTTCTGGCTTCCCCATGTATCAGTTTGCTAGAGAGTAGTGCTGATAACACCAAGGTTGCAGGTTTGATTCCTGTATGGGGCAGCTTCATATTCCTGCATTGCATGGGATTGGACTAGATCAGGGGTCAGCAAACTTTTTCAGCAGGGGGGCCGGTCCACTGTCTCTCAGACCTTGTGGGGGGCCAGACTATATTTTGAAGAAAAAAATGTGAACAAATTCCTATGCCCCACAAATAACCCAGAGATGCATTTTAAATAAAAACACACATTCTACTCATGCAAAAACACGCTGATTCCCAGACCATTCGTGGGCCAGATTCAGAAGGCTATTGGGCCGGATCCAGCCCCTGGGCCTTAATTTGCCTACCCATGGACTAGATGATCCTCAGGATCCTTCCAGCTCTAGAATTCTATTATTTTAATGCAAGGAGGAGCCTTTTCTACTCATATAGACTCAGCATGCAATTAGGAATCTGGAAAATCAGAGTTCTTAATCTTCAGGGAGGAGGAAGCAGAGGGCCTTAGCTCAGTAGCAGAGCATCTGTTTTGCATGCAGAGAGTTTCCCAGCATCTCCAGGTAGGACTGGGAATATCCCATGTCTGGAAACCTACTACCAACTAGTGTTGCCAGTCCTGAGCCAGATGGAACAACGGTCTATCTCAGTAGAAGGCACTTTCTATTTTTCTAAGTTGGCATAAGATGTGCAAAGATTGGGCAGAGCTAAATGTGTGGCCCTGCAGTCCTTGCCCACTAATAATAATAATAATACATAATAATACATAATAATACACTAAAACATGTACACGTGAAGAAGACATCAGTTAAATACACTAGCTCTCATTACACATTGACAGTTCTCAGTTTATGCCTGCAAAACTTTAAAACAGACATCACAGCTTCCTTTTGCCATGTAGTATTAGCCTGCATTTCCAATTTACGCAAGAGTAGTACATATCAGTGACTCAACTATTGGTGGAGCCTCAAGGTCACAGACTCAGGGTCACAGACTTAATGAATCTATATGATCCTTCTGGATCCTGATTGAATGTGACCTTTGCAGCCCCATTCTTCATAATTAGAGATGCTTGAGGAATTCAGTCATTGCTAATGCCAGTACATACTGACCTGATGTGCTCTCTCCGAGTAACACACAGGCTGAAATTTGGTTCTCCATCAACTTCATGACTGTGGGTCAAGAATCTCTTTACAGAGAGGTGGGGCTCCAGCTAATCAATTGTCCACACCCAATTTCTGATGTGGGCTTCTTCAGAGGGATCTCACTACATTTATCTCAGATGTACCTCTGGAACCCCCTGAAGAAGCCAACAGCAGAAATCGGCTGTGGACAGTTGATTAGCTGGAGCTAGTTACAAATCCTACCCAGTCATCAGAGCAGTACTGCCTTATTCAGTGTTAAGATTCTTAAAAATAGCATTAAAAAATTATAAATAAATTAAAAATGTGTACTTATGAATTGCCTTGCACTTTTTTTTTAAAAAAAGATGCAGATTAATACAGAAACGGAATGGAATAGAGTTATGGGTGAGAAACGAAATACCGTATTTTTCGCCCTATAGAACACACTTTTTCCCCTCCAAAAATGAAGGGGAAATGTGTGTGCGTCCTATGGGGCGAATACAGGCTTTCGCTGAAGCCTGGAGAGTGAGAGGGGTCGGTGCGCACCGACCCCTCTCGCTCTTCAGGCTTCAGGAAGCTCTGCGCAACCCTCTGGAGCCCGGCGCCAAGCCTTCGGAGGTTCGCGCAGAGCTGCCTGCATTCCGAAGCCTCGGGCGCGCTGAAGAGCGCTCCCGGGCTCCGCACAGCTGTCCACAAGCCTGGGGAGACCGGCGCAGCTCCCTAGGCTTGCGGATAGCAGGCTGTTCTGGGGGCTGGGGTCAGGGGAAGCTCGGGCTTCCCCCGCGCCAGCCCCGTGCCTGGGGGGGAAATAATTTTTTTTCTTTATTTCCCCCCCCAAAAAAAACACACCACTAGGTGCGCCCTATAGGGCGGTGCGTCCTATGGGGCGAAAAATACGGTAATTCTTTCTAATTCACCCATCCCCAGTTATAATGCTTATTTTCAACACATGGCCATATTCAGTTGGCTTTGGTTGCATTTTGTTTGTACTATTGTGCTTAATTCCTGCTGAGCAGACCAAAGCTCCATCATTCTGAAATAAGTTCAATCAAGGGTCTACCTTTGCCGTCTGACAACAAAGCGTCTGCCTCTCTTTTGCAATTTCCTTATAGCCCCTCTTTATCTTTACCTTCCAATGTAGTTGTAGAATATCAGACATCCTTCTCCCTGCTGTTACTCATTGCTCATGGAAAGCTGCTGCAAGTTGATCCACATTCATGAGAAATAAGGGTTAGGCTGAAAGTCTGTAGCCACACTAAGTGTATGGAAACTGACTGTATATGAGAACTGCTTCACTTATTTCATTCGTGTTAGGGAGGCAAAGAATCAATTGGGTGATCTGGTGTTACTGGACCAAGTATGTTCCCTGTTGTGCTACGAACTATTCATATACTGAAGCCAATTGAACTGTTGACAGGGTTGCGTCCTTTATCACACCTGTCAAGATATAGTGAACTGCAGCCAACTAGTTGTAGGAATGGATTTACCGGTAGATACCAGGAGATGATATATTGTTTAGTTATTATTTTTCCTTGCTCACATTAGCAAGATCAGCAGAGTACCATCATTTGTAGTTTAAACTTGGAAGCTAAGACAAGTTTGATTTAACCTTCTAGAAACAATAGTCAAGGTATTGCCCCTTTTCTCCCCCTTAAAAATAACAATCACAGACATACACTGTTTGGTGAAGAAATAAAAGTAGTATTTACTTACGCAATCTAGGTATTGAAGCGGCTATAACAGTAGCAAAATGAAGGCAGGTTTAGAACTACTATCTTAGTTACAAAAGTACAAAATGTAAGTTCAAAATGGTGCCTGAGCTGCAGAACTCAAACATACATGTGTGGTCAGCTTGGAATCATGATGAAGAAAGAAGCCCAGATAGGAAGGAAGGATATAGTGTTACAGCTTCCTGCCAAGGCAAACAAAGAAAGTGATCACACAGAGTGAATTTTGCAGGAAAGCTCTGTGAGCCTCAGCTCCTTTCTCTGCCCATCTGACAAAGCATGAATTGTTGGTTTGACTGCAATAATGCCCCACACTAGTGAATGTTATTGAGACACTTCCCACCCCAAATAAATATTTGTCATTGCTTAAAATTCATTGAGATGATTTCATCACATTACCGTATGAATAATGACTGGTATCTTTTGTGGGTTTCTGCCTCATGTAGCAACCTTCATGAAGTTACCACCAAATGAAATGGCTGGACTGATTGTCTAGAAAGACCTCCATTCTGTCTCTATTACTCCTAGAATGGGATGAGATTCCTTCATAGTATATTAATCCTGAGCAGGTATTGCTTAGTGGCTAGCCAATATTCCATATTCCTTTTGCCACCGTGTTCACTGAACACAAGCACCAAAGCAGCTGGAGATGCAGACAGGAAACTTGCAGATTCATGATCCTTCAGATTATTGTTCATCATAGAATCTGAATTCTGGAAGCATCCATTTTCCACACACACATCTCTCTCTCTCTCTCTCTCTCTCTCTCTCTCTCTCTCTCTCTCTCTCTCTTCTTCAGCTATCAAACCCTGTCTTGACAAACATGAAACATTCTATGCATTACAATAGGGAAATACTTGTTTCATTTTTTTTATTATTTCGTACAATGCTTTGTGTATCCCAATCCTCTTTTCATCTCAATTTCCAATATTTTGACCTTGTTGACTCTGTCTGTCTCTGAGTGTGTGTCACTATAAAGTCCATGATCTATTACAGTGTTTTTTTAAAAAAAGAAAATAAAGAAAAGCAGATCAATGGGAGTTCCTAAAGGCAAACTGAGAAATATACAATGACAACAACAATGATAATCTATAACTCACTGTCCTGAGGCACACCCCTTCTATCTGGAAAAATTCATTCATCTCAGCTGTGGCTTAGATTGTCAGAAGCTCCTAAATTTGGCTCCGATTATATGACTGAAGAACCAATCATGGAATACCTCATACAAGCCATCTCCTTCACCCCTTTTTCCAGAAATGAATACTGTGATTTGTCTTAATGCTAATGCTTTAACAATCTTCCCCTTAATAGTAGGGAGCAATGGCCCTCCTATATGGAAGGGCAGCTATACAGAGAACTCCACACAGGTAACAAAGGGAAGAGGGGTGTTCTTGGACTGTTTCCCCACTAACCCCTTTGTCATATATAAAATCTGTATTTCCCCTTACCTGTATGCCTGGGGCAAAGTCTACAGACACCAAGTTTCATGGTCCAATATCAGCCACCCTACAGAAGTTTAATTTAGTTCTTCTGTTGGATCAGCTTCTTATAAACAAGCATTACATTCCAAAAAAGTTTAGTATGAAAGTTCAATTACTACTTCCATTTCTATTAATGTCATCGCAAAATCAATCTGCCCATTTATATTTGTTCTGTTGAACGGAGAAAATAAGTAGAACCAGAAAGAAAGTCTCTGGCATCTGATTTAACATTTTTTATTATCCTTGGCAAAAGTACATTCATAAATGAAGACAGAAAAGAATCACCTTCATGGTAGCTGAATTACTAACCTTGCTTTAGAATTCAGATCTGTTAGGTCAGGTTGGCCTGTTCCAACACATGTGATGTCACTGTCGATTGGTTTTTAAAAAGAAAGAAAGATGAAAATAAGATAGAAGGGGGGAAAGGAAGCAAGGAATTTCAAAGTCAATGTAGCTGACCCCGTGGCCACTGATTTTGAAGTACCGTATTTCTATTGAAACCAATATGACTTGCATCTGAGTAACTATGCTTCAGTTTGAGTTTATACTTGAAAAAAGCAACCATGTTTCTCTCTCCATGAAACAGCATGTTCTTTCCTGATTCACTTACCTCTAGCCTAGAAGTGAATCTGTCTTATTGTCTCATTCATCAGTGTAATGGTTGTGCCTCTGTATATCCAAATAAATATCTTTGCTATGAAAGAGCCAAATACACAGTGGTCCCAGTCCAGCTAAAATTAGCCTTGAACAAGTCCCTTTGAGGACACTGGAATAAGTTCTTGACAGCATTGGAACAAGTTCTTCAGCATTAAATTCAGTCTGATTTCATTCAAGATGAGACTAGTGGTGATACCACCAGCCCTTCTGCTGCCCATTTCACATGCAGCTGCTGGGTGACCTTGGGCCAGTCACACTTCTTTGAAGTCTCTCAGCCCCATTCACCTCACAGAGTGTTTGTTGTGGGGGAGGAAGGGAAAGGAGATTGTTAGCCGCTTTGAGACTCCTGAAGGGGAGTGAAAGGCGGGATATCAAATCCAAACTCTTCTTCTTCTTCTTCAGGTCTCAATTCCCCCAAACCATAGCTCTCTTCCAGCACTTGTTCTAAATTATTTGTATAGAAACACAAAGATTATTTGCTTAAGCCACACAGTCTAAGCTTTGAGCATCCAGCTTAAACCTTCTTACTGTTAAGGTTCACATGGTGTTCTTCACATGGGAAGAACAAAGGCTTGATAACCCTCCCAAAGTAAGAGGACTTGACCTATCTAAGCCTGGCAGGACAGCCCATCCCATGGTCTTAGCCCCTTTCATACATTAATTAGAGTTAAGCATGTTGGTTACATAAGGTTGATTATCCCACAAATCTCAGGTGAGAGAATAGCACAGCAGCATCTGTTCCACATTGAATCTACCAACTAAGCTATTGTACCATTAGATCAGTTGGGCTTTTAGACCTAGTTATGTTCCTGATGACATCACTAGCCTGGAAAGCATCCATCCTGGTGCCATTTTGTGTTATTACATACACTGAATCTTAATTTCCAAGGAACTAGGAAAATTGTAGTCTTACTGAAGCATGAGATCCTCATCTGCATTGCTTTCACTGCCTCTGGTCAATAACATGAGGTAGATATGTTGCAGGTGCTGAAGGAAGTCAGAAGACTCCAAAATGGGTCTCAAAAAAGAGCAGAAAGTCCACATCTGGATGGTAGATGTAGACATAGCTTTTATCTATCCCAGTACTAGAGTTAGTAGAAGAATGAAGTACAGTGCATTTTTTTGGTTTTTAAATAATGAAGGGAACCAGACAGAGGGCCTTCTCAGTAGTGGCACCCGCTCTGTGGAACGCCCTCCCATCAGATATCAAAGAAATAAACAGCTATCTAACTTTCAGAAGACATCTGAAGGAAGCCCTGTTTAGTGAAGTTTTTAATTTTTGAAGTTTTATTGGTTTTTAATATTCTGTTGGGAGCCACCCAGAGTGGCTAGAGAAACTAAGCCAAATGGGTGGGGTATAAATAATAAATTATCATCATCATCATCATGAAAGGTTACTTGATAAAAGTAACATGGGTGCCAGCACAAAATGGCTGCCATGAGTGACAAAAATGACACTACTCCACGCTGAGGAGTACCATCACACACAAAAAAGAGAATTGACAAAGTTTGCACTATATGCACTGGCAGCTAAGAAGATCAGGAGAAAAGAACTAGATAAAATAGTGGTCAATTACAAAGGTGATTCGAACATTTAAGCTGGCACATTCTATCTGAGAACCCCCTGCTATTCTATCGTATGCAACAAATAATTTCTAGGAGATGTGACCGTGGTTTATTGTATTTGCAGTACCTGATGTTTTTTATGGTTTTTATGGTTATTGTTGTCTTTCTTTCTCTTTCCTTTGTGAATGATGCCATGGCCTTCGGCTAGTGCAATGAAGTTTATGGTGATGATGACAAAGTTTTTTCCATTCTAACAGCAGAATAGGTCCTTCAGTCAGGAGAGGGACAGACATCACGACAAAAGATGCCATGTCATGGATATTTAAGTTTATTAGTAAAGCGGTTTGACAAAGTCAAACCTTGTATAAGTCTCAAGTTATGAAGATGCACCCGCAACATTAGTCTGAAAAGGTTGTGATGTGTTTACAAGAAATACAAAGCTATGCCTTATAGAAATACAATATGGAAAGCCTTTGACAATATTTCTTGGAGCTTTATGAAAAAGAATCTTCATGGGATGGGGGTAGGCCAAGCTTTTGAGAATGGTATGGGTGCAATATACTCAGAACAAAAAGCAAAGCTGATTGTAAATAATGTGATAACTGAAGAATTTAAAATAGAAAAAGGGACACGACAGAGATGCCCAATCTCCCCATTACTTTTTATATCTGTCTTGGGGGTGTTGCTAAATATGATTAGAGGTGACCAGCTGGTTAAAGGGGTACAGGTCGGAGCCAAACAGTACAAGTTAAGGGCATTTGCAGACGACTTAGTGCTTACCTTACAAGAGCCAGACACTAGTACAAAAAGGGTTCTAGAATTAATTCAAGAATTTGATCAAGTGGCTGGGTTTAAACTGAACAAACAAAAGACTAAGGTTTTGGAAAAAAAACTTATCAGTCATGGAAAAGGAAAAGTTCCAGAATGAAACAGGTTTGACGGTGGTTAAGAAGGTGAAATATTTAGGGGTTCATATGACATCTAAGAATTTGAATTTATTTAAAGACAATTATGAGAAATGTTGGTCAGAAGTTAAAAAGGATCTGGAAATATGGTCAAATTTGAAGCTTTCAATGTTGGGCCGAATTGCAGCTATAAAGATGAATGTATTGCCTAGAATGTTATTTTTATTTCAAACATTGCAAATTCTTGACAAGATGGACTGTTTCAAGAGGTGGCAGAAAGATATTTCGAAATTTGTCTGGCAGGGCAAAAAGCCCAGAATAAAATTTAAGATATTAACGGATGCAAAGGAAAGAGGGGGATTTGCCCTGCCGGACTTAAAACTGTACTATGAAGCAGCGGTGTTTTGCTGGATGAAAGAGTGGATGCTCCTCGAGAACACAGACATCTTGGATTTAGAAGGTTTTAATAATGCATTTGGATGGCATGCATATTTATGGTATGACAAAGTTAAAGTGCATAAGGCCTTTAAAAATCATATTGTCAGAAAAGCACTACATAATGTTTGGACTAGATATAAGGATTTGTTGGAAAACAAAACTCCTAGATGGTTGTCACCTTTGGAGGCTAAAGCGGTGAAAAAACTCAATATGGAGGCCAAGTGGCCAAAGTATTGGGAAATTTTGGAACAAGAAGGAGATAAACTGAAATTACAGAGTCATGAGTAACTAAAAACAAAAGTACGAGATTGGCTCCATTATTTCCAAATAATGGAGGTATACAAACAAGACAGGAAAATTGGCTTCCAGGTGGAGAAATCAAAATTAGAAACAGAACTGTTAGAACCCAATGTTAAGAACTTGTCAAGAATGTATAACTTGTTGCTGAAGTGGAATACACAAGACGAAACAGTTAAATCAGCTATGATTAAGTGGGCACAGGACATTGGTCATAACATTATGTTTGCTGACTGGGAATGGTTGTGGAACACCGGTATAAAATTTACGGCATGTAATGCCTTAAAGGAAAATATTATGAAAATGATCTATAGGTGGTACATGACCCCAGTCAAGCTTGCAAAAATCTATGATTTGCCTGACAATAAGTGTTGGAAGTGTAAAGAAACTGAAGGTACTTTCTACCACCTTTGGTGGACGTGCCCGAAGATCAAGGCTTTCTGGGAAATGATATATAATGAAATGAAAAAGGTACTAAAGTGTACTTTCCCTAAGAAACCAGAGGCCTTCCTCTTGGGCATTGCTAACCAATTGGTGTCGAAGAAAGATAGAATTTTTTTTATGTACGCTACTACAGCAGCAAGAATACTTATCGCAAAGTATTGGAAGACTCAAGATCTATCCACTCTGGAAGAATGGCAGATGAAGGTGATGGGCTATATGACATTGGCTGAAATGACCGACAGAATCCGTAAACAGGGGAAAGAGACGGCGGATGAAGATTGGAAGAAATTTAAAACTTATCTCAAGAAATATTATAAAATTAATGAATGCTAAAATGTTGAGGTTTTTAGTAAGAAAAGGAGATTACAGCGACCAAAGATTAAGTAAAAGAAAGGAACAAATAAGGGACAAATTTGATAAAATTAAGTTTAGGATTTGCTGAAATAATTTTGGAAATTGGGATGTAGAAAGGGGAGGTTTGGGGGAGTCAGAGAAGTGAGGTTTATGAAAAAAGGAGAGGAAATTATACATGTTTGTTTTGTCTTTTTATTTGTTTGTATTGTTCATTAAAATTTTGTAAAACCAATAAAAAATTTATAAAAAAATAAATAGAAATACAATATGGAAATATAGGAATACAAAGATGCCTTATAGTGTCTACCCTTTCCTGGTTTCCCGGCCAAACAACCGTGGTTGTAGACAGGGAAATCTACATTGTGTCATATTGTATTGTGTCACTCCCAAGGCATACCAGGAAGTGTGGCCAGAGGGAAGATGAGGAGAGTCTTGCGCTGTTTCCTGTTGGCCTTGGGGACAATGTGACATTGGAAGACCCTGGGAATGATGCAACATGACATGGCATTAAGGACATTCCCAAGGCATACGAGGAAGTACAACTGACAGAAGCTGTGGAAAGAGCCTCATGCCATGTAAGCAGCACAGGTCTTCTATTAAAACGTAAGAAGGAGGAACTTAGAAAACTCTCAGCCACCTCATAGCTTTAAGAAACACAAGCAGGGCACAGCCCCCCAATTTTGGGATAAATTTATTTTGCCCAATTATCCTTTTTTTAATATCCCCACTCATCCAACGAATGGTTGAAAAAGACCTTTTCCAAATACATTGGACTGACAATTTTGATGGCAGCCCTTATTGAGTATAACATTATGTTCCATTCGAAACCTCCCTTATTTTGACATGTTGATTTAGCAATCTGACTTGATCCATAAGAAGACACACAAAGCATTCACATCAAAGACATCTAAGCTGGTAAACAATGTAGGATTTTAAAAAGCTGCACAATAAACCTCTTTATATCCACTGAATGTAACACAACAATTGGCTGTTGCTGGCATTATGCATTCAGTAAAGAGACTGTGCGATGTTGCTTTTCACGGCCCATAAATACAAGAAATAATAATGGTGTTAAATCAAGCTGCATGCTTTGCGAATGAAAGGCCTTTATAACTTTAGCACACATGGTAGCTATAGGAGGATTTCTGCAAATAATGGTAGATGGTACAACTAGCGCAGGAGCCTTTTTTGCAGCAGATTCAAGGCCATCACTTTCCTACAGGAGAAAGAGTCATAAGCTAAATAGCCATACACCATAGTCAAGCAACTACTCTTTTTACCTTACCAGATACTAGAGCTGGTCTCCTTTTGTTTGATTCCAGTGGCCTGGCTGAACTGTAACATGGGCATTTTGGATGACCACCTCAAATGAAGCAAAATAAGAAGGACAAAATGGTTTTTGGTGGACGATTCAGGGATTAGGAGGTTTATGATTGCAGTGAGAATCCCTGCAAAATTCCAACACAGACTAGGCTCAGACCAAGAGCAAACTTGCTTCATTTTTTTAAAAAGATATTTATTAAGAGTTTAAGAATTACAGAAAGCAGAAAAAGGAAAAACAATAAAAAATTAACAAAACATACATTACAATACATAAAAAAGAAAAAAACATAAAACATAAAATAAAAACAATACAACAATACAACAAAAAAGAAAAAAGAAAAAACATTAAAACACATCCGATATTCCATATCTTTACCTTTCATTTACTTGTTTCATCGACCTCCTCACACCTCCCTTTTTGTATTCTAGCTCAATTAACTATTTCAACAAATTCTTTCCATCTTTCTCAATTTTTGTTCTATAATTTGTCTTAACGGTCTAACCTTAATTTTTTTCATTTTGGCCCATTATCAATCAGCTTTTACTTAGTTCTTTATTACATTTCTGCTAAAACCATATAGCTTCATTCCAACATCCTTCTAACATTCATTAATTTTGCAATGTTTTTGTAAATATAATTTAAATTTTTTCCAATCTTCTTCCACCAACTCTTCTCCCTGGTCTCGGATTCTGCCAGTCATTTCCGCCAATTCCATGTAGTCCATCAGCTTCATCTGCCATTCTTCCCTGGTGGGTAGATCTTGTGTCTTCCAGTGCTTTGCAATAAGTATTCTTGCTGCTGTTGTAGCATACATTACATTTCCAACATTTGTTATCGGGCAAATGATAAATTTTTGCAAGCTTGACTGGTGTTATGTACCACCTGTAAATCGTTTTCATTAAATTCTCTTTTAAGGCATTACATGCCGTGAACTAAGAGCAAACTTGTTTGAAACACAACTTTATATTATGCGGAGTCACTCCCACATGCTTGCATACTCTCCAACATTCCTATGATGAAAATAGGAATGTCCCATTCCATAATGATAATTTTACTATTTATACCCCACACAACTTACTTATAAAAACACAATAAAACATTAAACATTATTAAAAAAACAACAACCCTGCCCGTATACAGGATTGTCGTCAGACAGCGCGGGAGTCAAATAACTCCATACCCTCCAACATTTCTCCAATGAAAATAGGAATGTCCCAATGACACCAATGAAAATAGGGGCATCCTAAGGAAAAGTGGGGCATTCCAGGATCAAATCAGAAACTGGGATGGCTTCTCTAAATCAGGGATGTCCCTGGAAAATAGGGACGCTTGGGCGGTCTGTGCTTGCTGACTCATTCTCACATGCTTCTTCTGCTTCTTCTTCTTGTTATTATTATTTAAATTTATATACCGCCCTATACCCACAGGTCTCAAGGCAGTTCACAGGCGTTTAACAAGTTGCAGGTGCAAGACAAACAGACCCAAAATTAACCAGCACACCTAACTTAACCCTTTCTTGTCCTTCTTTTCTCCAAATGCACAAACCTTTATACATTAACAGTATAGTCCTAAAGGCACCAGGGAGGAAGGTTGGTGTATGGAAATAACCTTGGCGGGGGATGTGTTGAGTGCTTGAGGAACTCAGTTATACCACTTCTCCATTACAGAAGAGTCGTTTTGCTCTGTGACTTACGTAGGAAATGGTACTAGCTATTGAACTTTGATGATTCGGTGTTGAATAGCATGGCCTTGTGAATTGTCATCTCTGAACCATTGTGAATTGAGATTCCTTCTGAGTTTAAAAAATCAGTAAAGATGGAAGTCTTCTCTCCAGGGTATCAGAAAGGTGATGTTCACCAACCTACTTGGAAATGCCAGAGACTGAACCTGGAACTTTGTCCATTCAAAGCTGATATTCTACCACTGAGCTATACTCCTTCCTCCTCAACCATTATAAGAATGCTCTTCTTGCATGAAGAAGAAGAGTTTGGATTTGATATCCCGCTTCATCACTACCTGAAGGAGTCTCAAAGTGGCTAACATTCTCCTTTCCCTTCCTCCCCCACAACAAACACTCTGTGAGGTGAGTGGGGCTGAGAGACTTCAGAGAAGTGTGACTGGGCCAAGGTCACCCCGCAGCTGCAAGTGGAGGAGCGGAGACACGAACCCGGTTCCCCAGATTACGAGTCTACCACTCTTAACCACACCACCACGCTGGCATAAAAATGGCAACCTTAGAAGCAATCGTCCTTAACACTGCATGGTGTCTTCAGGTAGCAGCATGTGATTAACTAACTCATCCATTCAGTGGGGGCAAGTTGTTGAAGTAAGGGTAGCGAAATGGCAGCTAAGACACTCAAATCATTGTTCTATCTATCTGACACCATTCTTTGGAAATGAAACCAATGCCCAGACTTTAACATTCAAAAACTTTACTTGCAGAAACTTATTGATGAATTAAAACATCATATTTACTGTCACATGTTCATCCAAGCATTGGCTTAGTCTCTTCTTATAACTTCCAAACAACTGTATTTTCCTCCCTTTCCAGAACTCTGCACTCAGCCTTCTGTATCTTAGTTAGGCCATGCCTTGCAGCTCCTATAAGAAATTTCCACTTTCACCTTTTCCTGCAACTTTGCTCTCTTCCTTGCAAGCAGAGAAGAAGCACCCTAACACTCTGTTCAACTTAGCAGTATTCACAGTGGATTCTAAAACACTGTCATTTTGCTTTGCATAAAGTGGAGTCTCTCCTTCACTAGATACCTCCCATGAGACCAACGCTAGCCAATCACAGGAGAACTACGAGACGATTCAGTTACTAACCAATCATATTTAAACACATAGTAATGCTCACAAGCATTTAAAATGCCAGTGAATTAAATTACTATACTTAAGTCCATTAGGGAAAGTGGGCCAGTCAGTAAGCCCTCAGGCATCACTCACTTGCCTGCCAACTTACTTACAATGACCTCCATTGTTGTTGTGTGTTGTTTAGTCATTAAGTTGCGTCCAACTCTTCGTGACCCCATGGACCAGAGCACGCCAGGCACTTCTGTCTTCCACTGCCTCCCGAAGTTTGGTCAAACTCATGCTGGTAGCTTCACGGACACTATCCAACCATCATGACCTCCATTACTCCTCCCCAAATAAGCCAAGTGCTGTTGAGCAAGATCAGAAAGGGGAGCAGTAAGGGCAACTATATTGCCCAGAGGACAGAAAGCTTCTCTGGCCAGCTGTAGCAAATGAGAGCTTGGAGCTACTATATCTAGATAGATTTTAGTGGATCTCAGGCTCATGTGGTAACCAGCCCTCCATCTGCCCAGGTCATCTGAGTTGGTTCAGATGCTCCTAAGAGCGTATACTTATGGGCTAAGAAACGGAGGGTGGTTGCTATCTCACCATTATATGCTTTAGCACAGATGAAGTATGAATAAAACTAGACACCATTAATTCTATCCTAAGATAATATGCTACATAATTCTCAGTACAATAGAGTACAACACCACAGTACAACACCACAAAAAACAAGACCCCTGTTTAATTGTTTGCGGCTCAAGGTTAAGTACATCAAAGCTGTTTGTTCTACCTAGTTTTCTTAATCAGTATGAACAGTGGATGATGTTAGGACCTCTTCATTCGTTTCAGCAATTTTATTTGGGGTCATGCCATTTGCTTCCCTCTTGACAAGTTTACCGCTACCTTTAGTCGTTAGTCATGAAATATTGGTATTTTTAATAGCTTTTCTGCATGCACGACCTCTTTTATATGCCTCAACTTTTTCCCCTCTCATCTCAGAGTATACACTTCTTTAGTTTCATTGCAAAGGGAAGCAAACAAAGGAAAAGAAGAAGAAGAAAACAGTCTCTATGAGACTTTGCTGACAGCTTTACAAAATATATGGGTATGCAACGATAAATTATTATCAGCTTTGATACACCCTCTACGTGAAATGGTTTCTAGGTAACTAACTTTTTAATCCAATGAAGTATTTTACAGGTATAGGCAATTTCCAGAAGAAGACTATATGTAATATTATTGTATAGTCAGTCTTTGACTTTTAAATTGACTTTTTAGTACATTTTAGCACCAAGCACTAAGCATGTTTTTTTTGTGTGTGTGTGTAGGAATGTATTGTTCTTAATATTTCCAATAAACTTCCTGTTTAGATTACTGCAATGAGCTGTACACGAGGCTGTCTCTAAAAATGCTCAGGGAACTGTAGCTGGTCCATAACGGAGTCATTTTTTACTTATTCTGGGGCTGACCATATTACACCTGTGTTTTCTCAGCTGTACTGGCTTCCAATCCTTTTACATGCCCAATTTAAAGTGTTGCTGTCCCAAATGGTTTGAGTCCGTCTTCTTCCACATCTACCTATCTGAGCCTTAAGATCCTCTTCGTAGGCCATTCTCCAGGTGTCCTCACCCAATGAGGTGAGACCAGTAACCACCAGTGTGAGGGCATTTTCAGTAGCGTCACACCCTAGTTATAGAATAGTCTTCCTAGAGAGGCTCACCAAACACTCTCTTTGTTTTCTTCTGGACACCAGGTAAATACTTTTCTGTTGACGAAGACCTTTTATGACAATTTGCTGGTATAGCTCTTTCTTTCTTTGTTTTCAAATCTGATTTTGGGGTGCAATGTGTTTTGTTGCATTCATGTAGTCACCACTTTGGTCCATGTGTATCCTTTCTATTTCAATTGCCTTTGCTTCCTTTTTTATTATTAATTGTAAGGTAGTCAGAGAACTGTATGTTCTGGGGCAACAAACAATCTCCACAACACTCTCTCTCCCTCTCCCTCTCCCTCTCTCACACACAAAATTACCATTTCATAGAGGGTTAAAAGAGATGAATACAAGCTAAACACAGTTTACATTGGGGTGCATATAACTGTTTGGTAAACCAGTCTTCTGAATTTTCTGCCAAAATGGTGAGGTTTATTTTTACTATATTGCAGCAACTGATCTTAAGAAGCCATGTGACTGTAAAATTCTCTTCACTGCTTAATGTGGTGTACCCAGCAAACACCATGACAGGAAATAAATGAGCCGCTATCAGGGGTAGCAACGGAACTGACGATTCACTGTGCTAGAGAAGAAACTAAAAAACATATTTTTAAAAAAGTTTTTTCTCCCTTTAGTTTCTCAAAATGTTTAGGTGTATGCGCCCCCCTGCATCCCCCCAGAAAAAAAGCACTGGGTGTACCACATACTCCGGCCAGTGTGGTGTAGTGGTTAGAGTGTTGGACTAGGACTGGGAGACCCGGGTTCAAATCTCCACTTGACCACGAAGCTCACTGAGCCAGGCACCACCTCTCAGCCTAGTCTGCCTGACAGAATCATGCATATGCCACTTTAAGATCCTTGAAGAAAAAGTGGGATATAAGTGCAATATATAATATAAAATACAGAGACCTGTGACCCACCAGATGTTGATGAATGACAACAGCCATCACCACGCTGGCTGGTTAAGATCCAGGAATCTCCAGAGGCCCACAAGTTCCCCATCCCTGACCTAAGAGAAAACCAAATGCATGGGTGCTGTGGCTGCTTTTAAGCAAACACCTCTGTTCACCTCATGACATGGGGATGAAACTGGGAAAGGTAAAATAGAAGAGAATGCCTGCTGTTTGCTCCTCAGGCATTATAATTCAGCAACAGTTTAGAAGGATATGCATGTTCTTCAAGAGCATCTCTGACCACCACAGACAGTACAACGCCTGACATTCTTTTCAGACTCTGGAGATCACATCAGCTTCATTCCGTGAATATGAGATGGATATATTTTGTGCCTCACAAAAGAAAAAGATTTTAGGTGTGAGTTAGGGAAAATATTTGGAAAACTTTCCCTGTTTTACTACATGAATTTTTAAATTTTTTTAGTGTTGCCGTGCTGAACTGAGAATATGAAAAACTTCTGTGTAGATGCAAGAAGGAATTGTGATGTGCAAAAATACAATTCAACTGGGTTGTGTGAAATTGAACAAGAAAAAAAGAAAGAAGCTGACTAGGTATTTCTTGACAACCCGACAATATGTTCAGATTATATACTAAAACATCTCTCTTTAACACCATGGAAATTGCCTCACAAAACAAAGGCCATATGCCCTTCTAATTTTAAACACACTTTCTGTCTTCTTTTTATTACTCCTTTGTATTATGCATCTGCTTTTATAGATTCAAGACTAATTTTGTCTTGGGCCATTATGATGTTAGTATTAATTTATAATGTGATGGTGACTTCCACGGAGATGCATATACTCATTATTTATTGCTTTTCACCTGAAGGCAGCTCATTTCCAAAGTTTATAGCTTTCAGGTCATAAATTCTAATTTGCTTTTTGTTCTTCATTGCCTTTGTTTATGGTTTCATTGGACTACTGTTCCCTTCTGCAATTGTTATTATATTGCTTATAGTAGGCCATTTTATCAATCAGAAAGCAGTTTGGGGTTAATTTCTTTAAAGAGAGAGAGAGAAAGAGAATTGGTAGGGCTCAACCCTACCAGGAAGCCACTCGCATTGACCCTGGAAGTCCTTCCTACTAATCTAAATCAGTATCACCCCAACAAGAACTAATTAACTGGTGGCGGGAGTCTGATCTAGACTGGACAATTTGGCACAGCTCTGATTACTTCTATTTACACATCAAAACGGTGGTTGCTCTCCTCCCCATCCACTAGGGGCTTATTTGCACTTCCTCTTTTCCTGCTGCTTTCCCCTGGGGAAGACCTCTCTTTGGGGCTCAGTCGGAGCAAACAGCACTCCAAATGGATGTTTGTTCAAATTTAGCACTGAAGAGTGGGTTTTCCCTGGGAAAGGAGCAGGGCGACGGGAGAACTGCTCAGACCGATGCCTAGAAAGTGTGGGTTAAGTGGGAAGCCGCTCAAAGACATCCTTTGTGGATGAGCCTTAGGAGGAAAGACCCTCTAACCAACTTTAAGGCACAGGAAGGAGGCAGATGGGGACAGTGATGGATGCATGCCCTCCAACATTTCTCTGATGAATATGGGGGGTTAATAATAATAATAATAATAATAATAATAATAATAATAATAGCCTGCCCATCTGACTGGGTTGTCCCACCCAATCTGGGCAGATTCCAACGAATACGAAAGCATAGTAAAACATTAAACATTAATAAATTTCGCCATAAAGGGCTGCCTTCAGATGGCTCGGGGTTGGATAACCCCATAACCACCAAAATTTTGCCAGTGAAAATAGGAACATCCTAAGGAAAAGCAGGACATTATGGGATCAAATCAGATACTGGCATGGCTTCTGTAAATCTGGGACTGTCCCTGGAAAATAGGGATACTTGAAGGGTTTGTGGGTGTTCATAGGGCCATGTAGAGAATATTTGAAGGGGGAAAACCCTACTAAAAAGAATAGATTCCCTTTTAAAAGTTTGATGAAAATTAATCAGGAAAGATGCTCAGTTTAATTTTGGAAGTATGTTGTCCTGGAAGTATGTGCTTATTCCAACCAGAAAAAACATGTTCTCCAAATGTTTATCTTGATTCTGATACTTTAAATCTTGCCTTTGACCTTCAAATATCACAATGCTAAATACATTCTCAATAGTGTTATTCCTCAAGTACCCAGAACCATTACCTTGCATATTGTGTACATAACAAAAATGCAGCAGGAAATGTCTTCTGAATAGAACATAATCCCGTTTTGCAATCCATTCGTGCTCAGTGTTTGTTTGAGTTCAAAACAAGTCTTTGAATGACACCAGGATCACACTCCTAAATGTATTATGCACCTGCATTGAAAGGCTTTCATAAACGCACAACCCCATTCAAATCTGAATGAATGGACTATTTGGATGCTACCATTGCAGATTTCAAGATTTGGGATACAGTCTTTTATAGGCATTTCATAAATCTGTGATAATGTTATTTTATTTAGTTAAGGGACCTTCTATGTCACTTTTCACTGTATGTCTCTAAGTGGTTACCGAAGAATATAAACATAGTACAGCAAACCTTGGTTCCTGAACGGCTCCGTTCTGGAACATTTCAGCTCCCGAACACTGAAAACCCGGAAGTAAATATTCAGTTTTTTGAATGTTTTTCAGAAGCCGAACATCCAACACGACTTCCGCTTGAATGCAGGAAGCTCTTGTAACCAATCAGAAGCCTTGGTTTCCGGAACGGATTGACTTTATACAAAATTTAAAACCTTTATTAAAACTTTGGAAAGTAGAAACATCAGAACAACATTCCTAGTGAAAACACCTCCTGAAATAAACCTCACATCTTAAACTTAGCAGGGGCAGTGCCTCTCGTATTTCTAATGGAAGGTTAGTTCCATAGATTTCGGCTCAGTACACTGAAGGATTGATTCCTAATTAGAATCATCAAATTGTAGAGTTGGAAGAGACCACGCGGGTCATCTAGTCCAACTCCCTGCAATGCACTGACATGTTTTGCATGTCATGCTTCTGGTCCATCTGCTCCCACAGATAAGCTTGGTTCATACTGGGTAGGATGACCCTTAAAGTTGTCATGAAATTCTACTCAATATTGATCCAGAGTAGATTTCAATGTATAATTAGCAGAAGCAATAAGAAATCCAGTTGCAGCAGACTTAACTTAAACCTACAATAACCTATAGTAAGTCTAAACCTTAGCACTAAGCATACTATGTACAGAACACCACACCAGAAGGAAAAGAGATAGAAAATGAAACCCAGGCTCCTTCTGGCCTTACTTTTATAGCCAGTATGGCCTTGACATAAAGAGATAACAGAACCAGTTTAAGCCAGCTGTACTCAGCTTCTCTGAAGGAATAACCCAAACATCATGAACCTTCTGCTTGCTTCTTTCACACAGAGAAGCTTCCAGAATCCTCTTGAATTACAGTGGTACCTTGGGTTACAGACGCTCCAGGTTACAGACACTTCAGGTTACAGACTCCGCTAACCCAGAAATAGTACCTCGGGTTGAGAACTTTACTTCAGGATAAGAACAGAAATCAAACACAACTTTCACTTTCTTCAGATTTTGCAATGCCATTTCAAGGTGCAATAAGTTTGCACAAAAAGGGTTGGTCAGAACTTCATCAAACTAATAGAAGTACAGGCTGTACAAACAAGCCTGAATAAGGAACACGGGCAATTTTCAACAGAACTGGAAATTGACAATTTTCTCAGTTTTTTCACTTGCTGTAACTGTGGCAGTTTTTATTGGATCAGTTTGAAATTTGCCATTTCCATCAGGCAGACCATACATGCCAAATACAAGTTAGCCATTTATATAAGCTATAGATGTTGAGGCAGATAATGACAGTTTTTAAAATTATTAATTTTTAATTATTATTTGCTACTCTTCTTAACTATAGGAACACTCCTGTGCTCTTTTATTGATGCCCCTTGTTTTCTTTTGAAGAGCACCAAATTAATTTCATGCAGTCTGTTCCAAGGCTGTCTGAATAACCCTAAAAAGTCAAGTGACGTAACCCCCTAGTCTAAGCTCTGTGTCTCACGGCTATCTCTGCTGCGTGTAAATCATTGTCTTGAACTCTCCAAAGCTGACTGCACTTATAGGACTTCTCCAGCAGGGCTCTCCCTTGCTTTATAAGTGAACAGGGACGGCTGTGCCTTTAATCTGTATGTGGCAAATATTTCTTTCTGCTCCTCTCCCCCACAATTACAGCTCTGAATTGATAATCACTAATAGAAAATATGGGATATGGCAGTCAGAAGCAGTCGGCACTTCCTCATGAGTCACCCTAAGCACGTCTGCTTCCTTAGCAGAAAGTCTATTAACTACCAAATAAACATATGAAGTGTACAGTACTGCAAGCCAATCTGTGTAGACCTCTGCACTGTGTTTCCCCCTCCCCATCCCGTTAATGTTGAGATGTTAATGATGCTAATGGATTGCACTTCTGTTTCTAAGGGTCATCATGCCACCAAAGAATCACTTGAGCTCCAACTCTCTTACCTTGGGGCAAGATCATTTTCCTTATAGACAACCACGTTGCAAAAGCCCAGTCCAATATGAACATAAAAGGGCAACGAAACCAGTTAACTGGCTGAACAAAATGAGGATATGGTTTAATTGGCCTGTTTGGCATTCCATTTGTTTTGGTTTTTAAAATAATTTTTTTATTAGATTTTCCACAATGATAACACAAACCACAAAGCAAAATGATACACAAAAACAGAAAAAGAAAAAAGGGAACAATAAACAGGTAAACAATAACAGCAAACTTAATTCATCACAAATCCAACCTTTTAAACATCTTGGTTGACTTCCTCAAATCCCTCCCTTCTGAGTTTCCTTGTAATTAAAAGTAACAGCTTTCCAATATCATTATTAAACTAAAACAATTTCCAATTATAGTCCATCTTATTCACTTTTCTTAACATTCTAAATCCCATTTATTTAATTATAATTTAGTTTAATCCTAGGCCTATTTGTTTCTTTCAAGTAATTTCTAATTTTTTATATTACAATATTTATTCAAACAGTCCTTAAATTTCCTCCAGTCCTCTTGAAACTCCTCTTCTTTCTGGTCGCGGATTCTCCCAGTCAGGTCAGCTAGCTCCGAAAAGTCCATCATCTTCATCTGCCAATTTTCCACTTTTGGTAGTTCTTGTATTTTCCAATTTTTAGCAAGTAATATTCGGGCACCTGTTGTGGCATACAAAAATAATTTAACGTCTTTCTTGGGCAGTTCCAAACTTGTTATTCCAAGATGAAAGGCCTCTGGTTTCTTAATAAATGTATATTTCAACATTTTTTTCAGTTCATTATAAATCTTCTCCCTGGCATTCCATTTATTTATACTTTGTCTGCTGCTACGTTTTTGCCTTTTTGAAAACCGTATTGTGTTTTAGATGGCATATGTTTACACTTTTTATTTTTTGCATTAAATCAAATTTAATACAGACTCCAGAAAAAAAACCCATGTAGCATTAAGATCATAAGCTCTGAGCCCGGCTTCGGCTGGGGAGTGTGGGATATAAATAAAAATTTATTATTATTATTATTATTATTATTATTATTATTATTATTATTATTATTATTATTATATTGCTGAACCATACCTAGTTCAGGCTGGGATTTCCAAAAATGCACCATCACCAAATGTGTAGCCACTAGTAGAAAGAAGGTTAGATCTTTATGTTTTATATTTTCTTTGTTTTGGTGGAAGCTGCTTAGAGGCGTGTTTGATTTCAAGTGATGAATTAATTAAACAAATACATTAAATTAAGTAAGATACCTCTGAATACCAATTGGTGTGGACATGCAACGGAGGACAATCCTTTCCTTCATGTAAGCTTAGAAAGCTTTTGTCTGACCACTGTTGAGAACAGGATGCTAGGCTAAATCACACTTTTCCATTGATATATAATTTTATGGTATTACTAAAAAGAAAGAAATAAGTGGTCTTATGAGCCATCAAACCTCGGAAATACACCTTTTCCAAAAGGTTTCCACAATTTTGGCCACTAGTGTATACACTGATCCAGCAGGCGAGTTCTCACGTTTTTAAAGAAAAATGGTTCACCTATAATGTTTTTTTGGGGATACTTATCAATAAAGTACCAGTCTATTTAAATATTCTACTTAGAATCATAGAATCATAGAGTTGGAAGAGACCACAAGGGCCATCGAGTCCAACCCCCTGCCAAGCAGGAAACACCATCAGAGCACTCCTGACATATGGTTGTCAAGCCTCTGCTTAAAGACCTCCAAAGAAGGAGACTCCACCACACTCCTTGGCAGCAAATTCCACTGTCAAACAGCTCTTACTGTCAGGAAGTTCTTCCTAATGTTATTTATTGTTATTTTGTGTTTGAAGAACATTAGTTCTTCCTAATGTTATTTAATGTTATGTCCCTTATTTATGGGACATGGGTGGCACTGTGGGTTAAACCACAGAGCCTAGGGCTTGCTGATCAGAAGGTCGGCGGTTTGAATCCCCGCAACGGGGTGAGCTCCCGTTGCTCGGTCCCTGCTCCTGCCAACCTAGCAGTTTGAAAGAACATCAAAGTGCAAGTAGATAAATATGTACCGCTCCGGCGGGAAGGTAAACGACGTTTCCGTAAGCTGCTCTGGTTCTCCAGAAGCGGCTTAGTCATGCTGGCCACATGACCCGGAAGCTGTACGCCGGCTCCCTAGGCCAATAAAGCAAGATGAGCGCCGCAACCCCAGAGTCAGTCACGACTGGACCTAATGGTCAGGGGTCCCTTTACTTTACTTATTTATACAAGGGTTCAATTTAAAATGTATCAATTCTTTTTAAAAAATTGGAAACAATGGGAACTATAAATATGTCTGCCATAGGAGCCAAGTCCTAAGGACCAAGGTCCCTTCGCCCCCCCTAAAATATTTGAGGCCCCCCTCTGAAAAAATGAAGATGGGCATTGCCATTCAGATGGGGGGGGTGTGCTACATCGTGTGATCAATTATGTCGGGGCTTAACTGCCCTCCCAATATTTTATTCAAGTTGGCACCCCAGTGTCTGCTTATCTATATTTCAATTTATAAGCCAATCTGAGTGCAGGTCAGAGCATTTTTTAAAAAAAATATAGTGGTACCTCAGGTTACAGACACTTCAGGTTATAGATGCTTCAGGTTATAGATGCCACTAACCCAGAAATAGTACCTTGGGTTAAGAACTTTGCTTCAGGATGAGAACAGAAATTGTGTGGTGGCAGTGCAGCAGCAGCAGGAGGCCCATTAGCTAAAGTGGTACCTCAGGTTAAGAACAGTTTCAGGTTAAGAACGGACCTCCAGAACGAATTAAGTTCTTAACCCGAGGTACCACTATAATCATAAAGACCAGTCCCATATTCTTGTATACCTTCTAAGGTATAGATGGTCACATAAAATTGCCACCAACTCTTTATTGTCATTTATAC
The DNA here is from genome assembly GCF_964188305.1 of Podarcis bocagei. Taxonomy (NCBI): domain Eukaryota; kingdom Metazoa; phylum Chordata; class Lepidosauria; order Squamata; family Lacertidae; genus Podarcis; species Podarcis bocagei. Next base: position 15,010,541 of record NC_138130.1, read on the forward strand.
AGTTTTGACATGATATTTCCCTTTGCTAATATGTTTTGACCATTTTATCATTCATATATATGAGGCACCCTCCTTTTTCTGATTCTGTGTCTGATGCATTTTTTGCATATTTTAATTGTTAATTTTTTTGCTATGATAGTAGACCTAGTAATGTATCTATTTGTCTTGAGTCCAATCTATGTGAGAATAGAGTCTGTCCAAACCTTGACAGCTTTCTCTGATTTCATAGGCTTATATGGTGGGGCAGAGGTAAAAGATGAGTCAAACCAAAACTATCCAGTTCAGACCATGTCACTTCTGGAAAATCAGCTCTGTGAATAGGAATGCTAGATGTGTTGGATAGTCTCAGAGCAGCAAACTGTCAGTTTAATTCCACTTCATCTGTTTGAGGTCAGTGTTTGATGCCAGCACAAACACTTAGAAAGCAAGACCTCTTTTTGCATTGGCTTCATTCAGAGGAAGCAAGGCAGTCTTGAAAAATCCTTGGAAATGTGTTCTATTGATTTTGTAACTTAGGGCTGATCCGTGCATGCCTAGGCCTCATTTGAGGAGTGCAACATCAAGAGACGACTTCTTTCTGTGAATGAGAATTTCATTTCACCCAGTGCCACTTCAAATGCTGTCGAATTTTGACTCAGTAAGTAACACTGAGCCAGGGGAAGGGGAATTATGCATTTTTTTTCTCCTGGGGAAAGGGTCATGGCCAGGCACAAACCCTCTAACATACCTGAAGGAGTGTCTCCACCCCCATCATTCTGCCCGGACGCTGAGGTTCAGCGCTGAGGGCCTTCTTGCAGTTCCCTCACTGTGAGAAGCAAAGCTACAGGGAACCAGGCAGAGGGCCTTCTTGGTAGTGGCGCCCACTCTGTGGAACGCCCTCCCATCAGATGTCAAAGAGATAAACAACCACCTGACATTTAGAAGACATCTGAAGGCAGCCCTGTTCAGGGAAGTTTTGAATGTGTGACATTTTAATGTTTTTTAATCAGGATATGAATGGTGCCCCCCCCCCAATTTTAATCACCTGCAAAATGATGGAAGAATGAATAAAATGAATTGTGTTAAAAGGGACAGGATGAAAGAGGGGAGGAAGAAGGGGCGCTTAAGGGTGGCAGGGATTTTTTGCGGGGGTGGGTCTTTCTTATTGGTTTTCCCAGAAGGGGAAGACTAAATATGTAGGGAAAGGTCTGCCTACCCCTTGTCCGCCTTCCTCTCCATCACCTCTTCCCCCTGCTTTTGCCTCTCGACTGATCACACATTCCTTGGATCTGTTTACTTAGGAGGTGATGCATCTAGAGGTTAGGCTGGTGACAATATTCTATAGCTTCACGAGCCCACTGAATGCTTGGCTTTTCATTCGGGCTTCTGAAAGATATAATATTGGCCTGTATAGTAGGAAATTGGCATATTATTGAGGCTACATGGCGGAAAGGAGCCTGGTGGTCTGGAAGGAAGGGGAAATGCTGTGGACTGCATCTGAGTTTTCTTCCATAATCAAGGAATGTATGCATATTTGACCCACTCATAGCTGTCAATGTTTCCCTGTTTTTAATGGAAATTCCCTTATTCCGAATAGGATTCCTCACAAGAAAAGGGAAAAGTTGACAGCTATGGACCCACTCCTCCTTCCTAAGTTTTTTTTTTTAAAAAAATTATTAATTATTCTTTACATATTTATATCCTGCCCTGTGGAACGCCCTCCCATCAGATGTCAAAGGAATAAACAACTATCTGACTTTTAGAAGACATCTGAAAGCAGTCCTGTTTGGGGAAGTTTTTAATGTTTGATGTTTTATTGCATTTTTAATATTTTGTTGGAAGCCACCCAGAGTGACTGGGGAAACCCGGCTAGATGGGCGGGGTATAAACAATAAGGTATTATTGTTGTTGTTGTTGTTGTTGTTGTTGTTGTTGTTAAGCCAAGCCTTCTTTCCTTAACAAAGCGGCTTCCAAGAGCTATCAGCGACTAAGAATTGCAGGCTGCAATTCACACTAGATTCCTGCTGTTGCAGGTGTGTGCCAATTAGGTTTCCCTGCACAATTTTCTCATTACCATGATTAAGCATTTCTCTTTGCATCTGACATTTGCTTGGTTACTGCGCCACTTTGCCTAGGAAGAAGCAATTTGTATCACCACAAACCGGTCTACACTGATGTGAAATAACCCCTTTCCGGTTGCCATAGAGTCCATCTCAAAAGGATCATGATCAGAATTAAAAGACCCAATACTGTTTAGGATATTCTGTGTTATCAAGATACTTTATCAAGGCTTATCTAATGTTTCTGTGTTGCAAATGCATTCCCATGGCAATTAATGTTTACGCATTTGAAGGTGTTTTGCATGGAATATTTTCTGGTGTCCGTTTTCCTCCATGGTATCTTTTCTGGAACGAAATCCACCGAAGAATCTGCCAGTAGCACGTTTGTCAGTATGCAAAATAAAGCAGATTTTCAGGGAAAGATTCTCAAAGCTAAGCCAGCAGCAATCTAAATTTCTGCGCATAGATTGTTCCTGGGAGGGTGGGTTTTCAGTTCTAAATAGTGTGCAAAATACCTGTGCTCTTCTATGCAGAATAATTCATGCTCTACAGCAAAACAATTATATCAGAAATGCTTCAGAGCTGTAAAAACAAGCCATTTCCATTATAGCTCCTAGATAGAAAAATACTTTTATAACTCATACATACAACTCACACAACCCATATATTCCTATATTTATTTATGCAGTCCTTTCTGGTAATTGCACTTGAACCAGGCTATTGAGGGGGGTGGCTTTTACTATTTTAGCATCTACAGAAATAACAGCAGCAGCTAAAACTTTTGATAAGACATAATATAATATAGCACTATATTTGTGAACTTCGGAGCATGGTATCCAACTAAGCTTTGCTGATAGCAGACCCATTGAAATTAATGAACTTGATGAAGTTAGGTCCATGAATTTCAATGGGTCTACTCTGAGTTAGTTAAACACCACCATATTATTTTCCTTTATGTTTTGTATTTCACAATTTAACTCTTTATCAGTGGGTGATTTTTGATTTTTTAAAAAGACTATAATTTTACTACTTGTGAGGGTCAAATGAGAGACCTAGATCCTTGGTGTGCTTGGCAAAAAATCAGAAAAATAAGGTCCTTTTTTAAGCAGTTCTCTTTTGTACCACTTGTTCCTGGTAGCTAAAAAGGTAAAGGGACCCCTGACCATTAGGTCCAGTCGTGACTGAATCTGGGGTTGTGGCGCTCATCTCGCTTTACTGGCCGAGGGAGCCGGCGTACAGCTTCCGGGTCTTGTGGCCAGCATTACTAAGCCACTTCTGGCGAACCAGAGCAGCACACAGAAACGCTGTTTACCTCCCACCAGAGCGGTACCTATTTATCTACTTGCACTTTGACGTGCTTTCGAACTGCTAGGTTGGCAGGAGCAGGGACTGAGCAATGGGAGCTCACCCTGGTAGTTAAGCTAGTTCTAATAACTCAGCTAAGCAAAAGCAATACTTATCCCAATTTACCCCCTTCTTCTTTCTTTTCATATTGACCCTCAAATCCTCCCCCAATCCTATCTCCATCTTAAAGACTTACATATTTTTTTTAAGGATTTCTTTAAAAAGAAGAAGAGAGGTTTCTAACAAGACCAATGGCTTAAAACTTGAATTAAAATACTGTATTCATGCAGCAGTTTATTCCATCTTCACAACCTTGGTTGCCCAATGCCTTGGAACTCATACGTATCAGCTCCTGAATGATCAAAAAACAGAAGTGAGTGTTCTGGTTTTTGAACGATTTTTGGAAGCCGAACAGGAGCTTCCTGCACCAATCAGAAGCCACGCTTTGGTTTCCAAATGTTTTGGAAGTCGAATAGACTTCCAGAACGGATTCCCTTCGACTTCCAAGGTACAACTATATAGTGAATTTAGTGCAACTTATTTGCTTCTAGAAAAAAAATATATTTGCAAATAATGTGGAAATGGGTGCTAAACCTGTGCTACATTCCAAGTTTCAGAAGTGGCTTTTGCATTGTACGAAAGCTTCACTATATGGTGAAATTAACTGGGAAATGTCGTGAAAATTGAATAAACTGTTGTGTGAATGCAACCAAGGTCAACAAGAAAGAATAGAAAGAAGGAAAGATGGGTTGGGTGGGGTAAAGGGAAAGGATGGAAGCAAAGAAAAAGGTAGAGGTCATGGGGATGCAGTGGAGGCTGGGAGGAACTGAAAAATGTTTCTCTGGTAAGCAAGTAAGTTTACTAATATCCATAACTTACCATATTTTTTGCTCTATGACTCACTTTTTCCCTCCTAAAAAGTAAGGGGAAATGTGTGTGCATCTTATGGAGCGAATGCAGGCTGCACAACTATCACAGAAGCCAGAACAGCAAGAGGGATTGCTGCTTTCACTGAACAGCGATCCCTCTTGCTGTTCTGGCTTCTGAGATTCAGAATATTTTTTTTCTTGTTTTCCTCCTCCAAAAACTAGGTGCGTCTTGTGGTCTGGTGCGTCTTATAGAGCGAAAAATACAGTATACTGTCTTACATATAAATGTGGGAAACCAACAGAAGCAGATATTATTAGTAGTATTAGCATTATTATCATAATATGACCTGGCTGTGGACAGTTGTCAGCCGCCATATTGTTGGGGCCAGGTAGGATTTTTTTCCAGTTGGCAAATTGGCACGAGCCATTTGGCTTTCACCTACCTGGTAGCAATTGTCACAAATTTGTGAGATTAGGCATTGGGTAAGCCTTTGTTTGCAGGGTGGGGAGGTTGTACCCTTTGCCTGCCCCTCCTCAGTAAGGATATCCTGTTAAAGGGATCTGGGGAGTGGGGTGGATTCTGTCCAAAGCCTGGATGTGGGCTAGGGCCATGTCACAATCCCTATCGGGACTCCTTGGGTGCCCCTATTTGAGCTCCCCCTCGTGGTGATTTACCCATAGTTGGACTCCCAACAGATGGGCTGGAGTTGTGATACAGCCTTGCCTCACCCAATGCCTTAGCCAAATCGCTCACCTCTGTAACCAATAAAGTTGTGGCCTATTTGAACCCACAAACCAAAATAATTGTGTCTGTGTCTTTATTGTCTATTAGGAAACTGTGAGTCACGGGGGCCTTGGCATGCAATTCCCTATTAGATTCTCTCTTTAGATCTTCCTGTGATTCACCCCTCCCATTTATTACAATTTTTTAAATTAGCTTTAGTTAATTCTTCATAAATTCTTTGGACTCCCACCAGTTGGTCTACACTAAGCAGCTATATTTCCAGGATATGCATTTGGCTGGAATTCTTGGCTAGAACTGTGGGGGGGGGGGCAGGAACACACTTTCAATCCCCACCCCTGACACCTCTATTCAGTTCCTTGTGTTGAGCAAGGACGTTCTGCAGGGGAATTCCATTACTGTTTGCATTCATGCAGCGTCAAACACTTGTTTGTGGCAAAGACGAGTGTCCTATCAGTTGACGGGGTTACAGCACTAACTGAGCACCTGATCAGCAAATGTGAATGCCAAGCTTGGTGCTGTATCTCTAAGCTGGCAGCAATATGTATTCCAAAGTAGATACCCCAAGTTGCTCTTTTCTTCTTCTTTGCAATAAGTGCTCAGCATTTTTCCCTTTGACTCTGTTGTACATGAGTCTTTAAAGGTACAACACAAATATTTCTTGTATCACTGGGCTGTTAATGAAGCAATAATCTGAAGCGATTGGACATTACCAGCACGATAAGAAGATAATAACTGAACGTGGCAGACAGTCAGAGTTGTTCACATGTTATCATGCCTTTGCAGTTCAGATAACAATCTTTAGAAAGGGCGTGATATCACAACAAATAGAGGAGTACCTTCTTCAAAAACTTGTGACATGATTACAACAATCAGTTAGCTGATTTGCACTTGCTTTGAGCGGTGTTTGCTATGTTTGCTATCCTGCTCTGGGAAACAAGTTCAGCTTAAATTATCATCTCAGGGTGAGAACATTCCCATCGGAATGTTGTAAATTATTGAACTATATGGATCTGTAGCAGCATTAAGGTTACATGCAGATAAACCGCCTGATAATATAGCCAGTTTCTTAAAAAAAGAATTCTCCCCTTGTCATTGGTAGAGCTACTGTGATGTCACGGAATGTTTTCAAACATTCTAACACCTCAGAGTAAACTGTGAGCACGGAAAAAACCTGCAGACGGAAGGGACAGTGACATAGTAAGCTAAGCATGCACTGAGAAGATCAGCAGAGAAAGATTATCTCGGGGGAGTTGGATAGCAGATAGAAAGCTCTTTCTCTCACTTGGTCCTTTTCTGCTGTAAATAATGTCTTCTCAGCTGTTTACAGCTACTCAGTGGAATGATAAGGAACACATCCACATTGTAGCATTTTTGAAATACAGTAAGGAATCTCATGAACTAGGATCAATAAATTTTATCTCCATTTTAAATTGATACTCATAAAGGCTTGCCCGGCTCGTGATAATTAATTGAGCCAGAACCAAAAGAAGAGATTTGTTCAGCTCCAAAACTGATGTCAGGAGTACAGAACAGTTTGAAAATGGCAGCAGTTTCCATCATTCAAGGTGTAACACATTGCAGAAACATGTGGGCTGGCTTAGCCAATCCATTTTCCTGGGGCAAAACATATAGCCATGAACAGTGATGGGATTCAGCACATCACTGCTACTTTTGTAATTGATTTAGGAATATCGCCAACCCGGTAAAAAAGGATTGAGGCACCACATGTCAGTTCAATGTTGAGAACTTATGCTGACAACTCATCATTTTTTACAATACTTAACTGAAGCCCGAACAGCATTGCATATAGAGTTCCTATTGCCTCTAAGGCCCCCTTAATTTTCTCAGGCTCTTATAATAATGCATTAACAATTTTTATCTTCATCACTGCCTAAAATGAATTGGACCTTTTTTGATCCCAGACATACACTTCCTATTAAACAGGCATTATGCATGAACATACTAACTGTCTAGTAACAAGATCATTAATAATTCCAAGGCTTTCAAATATTATGACAGAGAGCAGATTACTGCTTTATATACTTAAAATTCCCCCACATAAATAGCACCTATTTTAAAAAGGACCCTAATGGATACTGAACCGTATAGGGAACTGAAATAGCACAGTGTATAGTAAAGTAGCTTGTAGAAAACAGCAAACTTTTTAACAAGCCCAACCGAAGTAAGGGAATACCGCCAAAGTACAATTTATTATCCATATAAATATGAAATAGCAAAGGTAAACAAGGTAAAGGACCCCTGGGCGGTTAAGTTCAGTCAAAGGCGACTATGGAATTGTGGTGCTCATCTTGCTTTCAGGCCAAGGGAGCTGCCCTTTGTCCACAGTCAACTTTCCGGTTCATGTGGCCAGCATGACTAAACCACTTCTGGCACAACGGGACACCATGACGGAAACCAGAGCAAACGGAAATGCTGTTTACCTTCCCGCCACAACGGTACCTATTTATCTACTTGCACTGGTATGCTTTTGAACTGCTAGGTTGGCGGGAGCTGGGGCAGAGCAACAGGAGCTCACAGGGATTCGAACCGTCGACCTTCTGATCGGCGAGCTCAAGAGGCTCAGTGGTTTAGACCTCAGCGCCACCCACGTCCCTAGTCAAAATAAAATAAAAATAGCATCACAGACCAAACATGCATGGATCACACGAAAGGGCATCACATGTAGATAAGGCATCTGAGGCCCCACCCTGCCCCCGCCCCTGAGGTTTGCACAGCTTCTTAGCCCCATTGCTAATGTCCATCTATTGGACCTGAATGTTTGTAGGGGAAAGCCTATGCATGTAGCCTTTCATGCAAGTCTGAACCCTGACGGTGCAAACTTCCAGCCTGCATACAAACCCTAACCATGCACATCGTTTTTTCCCTATGGACGTCCACAATTTACATGTGGATGTTGGGGCTGGGGTCAAGGATCTGCAAAGCCTCAAGGATGGAGTCAGTGCTGCAAACTTGCGGCCCCTTTTTTAATGGGTGATGCCACGCTGAGAGCCAGTGTGGTGTAGTGGTTAAGAGTGGTAGACTCGTAATCTGGTGAACCAGGTTCGCGTCTCCGCTCCTCCACATGCAGCTGCTGGGTGACCTTGGGCTAGTCACACTTCTTTGAAGTCTCTCAGCCCCACTCACCTCACAGAGTGTTTGTTGTGGGGGAGGAAGGGAAAGGAGAATGTTAGCCGCTTTGAGACTCCTTCGGGTAGTGATAAAGTGGGATATCAAATCCGAACACCTCCCCTTCTTCTTCTTCTTCTTCTTCTTCTTCTTTATGTGATTCTCACAAGAAGGAAGCTAAGGAGGCAATGTTGATCTCCCAGGGTATGATGTTCTGCTAAGTGGATGCTATCAGATATTCTTGGGATGAGATGTAAAAAGGTCATCTGCCATGACTATAATTTCTGTGCTGTGTCATGTGGAAGGAGGCATTCGTTCATGACCCAGGTGTTAGATGAATGCAAAATTAGCAAGCATGAAAAATATTTAGAATAGCATCCTTCTGTAACAAAGCTGCCATGCCAACACAGCAATCAACATTTACTAATAATTTTGAATGTATTGGGGAAACAAAGGTACTGGAAAGAAGGTTAATGTTGACATATAAAAAATATTTATGTAGGCTTCTTGATGCAATACCAACGAGAAAACTAGGACTAACTAGATAAAAATAGGATATCTCTAATTAAGTAGGCCAAGATGAATTCTTAATCTAGGAATAGCTGCTGCTGCAAAAAGAAACTATCAATAAGCCAAAAAAGAAGAAGAAGAAAGAAATCTCAATGGATTCATCAAAAATTCAATATCTATACTTTTGAAACTTTTTTTGCCATATTTACTGGATCTTTGAGCTGGAAAAGATATATAATTTATGTCAGGCAAAACAAATGGGAAAGCTTTGAATCTGAAATTCTTTCCCTATAGTACGTCAAAAAGAACAGACTTATTTTATTTATTTTCAAGTGCAATCTTTAATGCATACTAAGAGAGTCTGAAATGATAAACATGCTAATCATTTTCTTCTCTCGGTGACTGTATGACTATTTCTCCTGTATGTTGATTTAGGCAAAATGAATGAAGGTATGCACTAGCCCTTTAAGGGCAACCCATAATCCAGCTTCCCTTCTCCCTTTTATATTGTTGACCTAGAAGCACCTTGTCCACTTTGCAAAGAGGCAACCAGTCATGTATTCTTTATTGTTGTTTTTTTGTATAATTTTTATTAAAGATTTAAACTAAACATATTATCCAAAAACATGTCATCCTTATTTTTTTCCCCATTTTCCTCTCTCCCCCACCCTCCCACAAATCGTTTAAAGATTTAAACGAAACATATTATCCAAAAACATGTCATCCTTAATTCCCCCCCCCCATTTTCCTCCCTCACCCCACCCTCCCACAAACAAAACCCACCCACCCCCACCCTGCTGACTTCCCTCAGTTCCAGTCTTTGGTTTCTTTGTGAATGCTGTTCTCGGCATGTTACAAGGTTGTATAAATCCTTAAATTATTTAACTGATTATTGTCAATAAAAAGTTTGTGAATGTTTATTCAAAACCTGCCAAGGAGTCCAATTCACTTTGTTGCCTCTTCAAATACTTTGTAAAGGGTTCCCATTCATCCTTAAAGTCACAGTTATCCTTGTCCCATAGGTTATGTGTCAATTTTGCCAGTTCTGCATAGTCCATCAGGTTTTTTTTGCCATGATTCTTTAGCTGGAATTTCTTCAGTCTTCCATCCTTGTGCTATGAGGACTCTCGCAGCCATTGTCACATACATGAAGATATTTTCCAGCTTTTTTGGCAGGTCTTTCCCTACGATCCCTAACAAAAATGTTTCAGGTTTTTAAAGAAATGTTAGATGGAACATTTTCTTCAATTCATTGTATATCATTTCCCAAAATTTTTAATTACATTACAATCCCACCACATATGATAAAATGTCCCCTCCTTTTCCTTACACTTCCAACATATATTTGAACTAGTTTTGTACATTTTCCCTAACTGTACTGGTGTCATATACCATCTGTACATCATCTTCATATAATTCTCCTTCAACAGGGAACAGTCTGTAAATTTTAGATCAGTTTTCCATAATTTTTCCCAATCTTCCATCATAATGTTATGACCTACACCTTGTGCCCATTTAATCACGACTGATTTTACCTTTCTTCTCCCAGTCATGTATTCATTGAACCTTTGTTCCTCTTGACTGATTAAAGCTTGCAGAAAGAGTATGACTACGTGGATCCAGGACAGTGCTATTTTTCTAGAAAAAGAGGTGTCGTAACTCATCATGAACACCTCCCTCGTTCTCTTAGAATGACAATCGTGCCCAGTTGAGAGGTGCTTGAACCCAGCTGAGACGTGCCAGAATTGAGTTCCATTGAGTACTGGCTGGGGGAAAAAAGCTCTGATCCAGGGTGTGATCAATGCATCCTTGCAGGAAGGCATCGCCCCAAATGTCTCAAAAGAAGCAGTGATTCAACCTTTGCTGAAAAATGCTCAGTATGGGCCCATTGTTGCTTGGAAACTTTGAAGAAAGGCAATTGAGAGGGTTGTAGTGCAGTAACTGAACTTCCAAGTGAAGTCTAGAGCTAAACTCAAAAACTTGGGATGCTGTAACGTATAGTGAAACCTGGAACTACCTATACTGCGGTTCTTGCCGGTTCTGCCTTCTGTGATGCTAGAGGGGCAGTTGCTCAACTCTGAACAACTCTCTCATGGTGTGATACCCTGCACTGTATACATGGTCTCTGCTTTAATCTGTTTTGCTTTTAAATGTCATCCCACCAATGAACACACAATTGTTGCTCTGTGAAGGAACAGTTCCTCAAACAAACTCTCCTATGGCAAGTTGGGAAACTGTGTACGTGCAGCTACTCACCCAGAGTCAATTAAGGTTTGGCAGACAGCCAGAAGGTCATGTAAAGGAGTAAGTCTGCCTGGTGATAACGGAGACGTAGAGACAGCTCCCTGATTGGTCAAGCTCTCTCAAATGAGTGATAATTAATGGCCTAATAACTGGAATGTGTTAGTTCAGAGTTCAGTGTTCAATGGTTCAGTGTGTCAGTGAGTGTAGGAGTTGTGAGTCATGTCAGAAAGAGCTAGCTAAAGATCCGTGTTCTGTTCCTGTAAATAGTCCACTGTATATAATAAACCCCTAACTACAAGTTCCTGGTTCCTGCTTCGTCTATCCTGTCTGCAGCCAAGCTGCCAATTACTTCTGTGGATTCTGCGTGTACTCTGCTAGGTCTGGCTAAGGTCCTGCAACTAGTCAGAAAGTTGCGAAACACCAAATAGGTTTTGCCAATAGCCTCCCTAGCAAGACTGTTTCTATATTTTTTAAAAAATGTGCCTTGCCTTGCTACCACTTCACCACACTATAGCACAGATCTCCTGCAGAAGCAATCAACAAATATGTATGGATTGGAGAAGAGCATTCCCACCCCCATCCACATTCATTGAATGATCAGGAAATTATCAGCAACAACATCCGAGGAGGGCTAGCTACAATCACAACTCACCGTGTGTTTTTTAGATTCTATCAATGGGGTGAGGAGGACAGCGATCTGTGATTTTGGTGGTAGCTACCTGCCTCCTGTGCTTAAGAATGGGTGAATCTGTCAATTTTGCTTTCTCTCAGTTTATCTCTCTCTCTCTCCCCCCCCCATTTCTACATCAATTTGTAATGGGTTGGGGAAATCCTCATGAAAATCTGTCTGTGAATTTCTCATAATTTTGTATGCAATTTTGCAACAACAACAACAACAACAATAATTTATTATTTATACCCTGCCTATCTGGCTGGGTTTCCCCAGCCACTCTGGGCAGCTTCCAACAGACTATTAAAATACAATTATCTATTAAACATTAAAAGCTTCCCTAAACAGGACTGCCTTCAGATGTCTTAAAGATGTCTTCTAAAAGTCTGGTAGTTGTTTTTCTCTTTGACATCTGGTGGGAGGGTGTTCCACAGGGCAGGTGCCACTACTGAGAACGCCCTCTGCCTAGTTCCCTGTAACTTGGCTTCTCACAGTGAGGGAACCACCAGAAGGCCCTTGGCGCTGGACCTCAGTGTCCAGGCAGAACGATGGGGGTGGTGACACTCCTTCAGGTATCCTGGACCGAGACCGTTTAGGGCTTTAAAGGTCAGCACCAACACTTTGAATTGTGCAAAGCAATTTTTCTTCAATAGAATGCATTTTGTGTGTTATTTTAGCAAATATGTGAATTATTAGGCATAGTTTACCGCAGCATATGCATTTTTGTGTGCATTACTTAGCTGTGAACCACATTGCAAAATTCAGAGTAGTGTGAATTTTGAAGGAATGCTGCGTTTCATTTCTCATATTGTTTTGGAAAGTGAAGATTAGGTCGGTTCATCTCTAGATGTGACCTAGATCATATTTCTCTACTATCCCTATCTAGTTCTGTCCTCAGATCAGATTAGATAAAGGTGGTCCAGCTTCCAGAGGAAAACCTGTATTCCCTGCCTGTGGTTTACAAGAAACATTGGTACGAATGCCGAGTTTGATTGAAATAAGTTATTTAGATCTATATATTGGAGAACAGCTGGCAATCAGAACCCTAGAGAGGAGGATGGAGACATTTATTTTGCTTATATTTGTTATATTTGACATTGGGAATTCTAAAACTGTTTCACCATTTGGGTGGGGGGAAATATGAAAGAATAACTTCTTAAAATGTAGGGCTATTTTTATCCAGGGATTCTAGCTATGGTGGCAAGTGAATTGCATGTTTTGTGCTGGGAAATTCCTGGGTTGGAGAGGGAGCAGAGAGTCCGGATATCAGTCCTCAAGCACCGTGGTGAGATATATACTAGAAATGGGGGCAATAATTGGAGCATCTCAGGCTCCCACAAGATTTGAGACATGCTTTAAGTAAAGCATCGGAAAGCTGAATAAATTACTATGGGAAAATCATAATTCACTGTGGCAGGAGCCTGCAATGTACACAAGGAAGGTACGAGGGAAAAGGCAGGAGAGAAATTTGGGTCAAGAGTGTAATTAGGTTCTTTTTGGTAGCAAATAGATAACACTGGAGAGAAACTGAGCAGAGAGGAGGGGAAATAATGGAAAGCAAAGGAGGTAGATAGAGGTACAGGGAGAGGCAGTAGTAGGAGGTGTTAGGGTTGAAGAGTTAGTGCCATAAGTTAAAGTAACGTGCTTTGGGAGGAAAGTTAAAAGCATTTTCTCTCCTCCCCCAGTGTCTGGGAAAGGGTGGGGAGTAGAAAGCAATCATTCCAGTGCTCCAGGGGAGGCAGCTCCATTAATATCTGTTAAACTTTCAGTGCAAAACAATGTCTAATCAACTCTCCACCAGCGCGAGTGATCCATGTTGTGGATAAAAGGGTCAATTAAAGCTTCTGGCCTTTGTGTCTGCTTGAGCTTGCCTGGTTCCTTAATATACCATTTCTAGTCTTATCCAAACTAGTTTTCAATTTACCAAGCAACAGCTGTAAAATTTTCTCAAGCCCATTATGGAACATTTTATATACAGCAGATGTATGCAAGATAAGGCAGCAATCTGCTTGCAGCCATATTATTACCGTATTTTTCGCCCCATAAGACGCACTTTTCCCCCTCCAAAAATGAAGGGGAAATGTGCCTGCGTCTTATGGGGCGAATGCAGGCTTTGGCTGAAGCCTGGAGAGCGAGGGGGGTCGGTGCGTACCGACCCCTCTCGCTCTCCAGGCTTCAGGAAGCTCTGCGCAACCCTCAGGAGACCGGCTCCGAGGGTTGCACAGAGCTGCCTGCGCTCCTGGGACCAGCGCAGCTCTGCCCGGCCACCGGGAGCCGGGGGAGAAGCTCCGCCCCGCTCCCGGGGGCCGTGCAGAGCTGCCTGCGCTCCTGGGACCAGCGCAGCTCTGCCCGGCCACCGGGAGCCGGGGGAGAAGCTCCGCCCCGCTCCCGGGGGCCGTGCAGAGCTGCCTGCGCTCCTGGGACCAGCGCAGCTCTGCCCGGCCACCGGGAGCCGGGGGAGAAGCTCCGCCGCGCTCCCGGTGGCCCTGCAGAGCTGCCTGTGGTCCTGGCACCAGCGCAGCTCTGCCCGGCCACCGGGAGCCGGGGGAGAAGCTCCGCCCCACTCCCGGTGGCCCTGCAGAGCTGCCTGCGCTCCTGGGACCAGCGCAGCTCTGCCCGGCCACCGGGAGCCGGGGGAGAAGCTCCGCCCCACTCCCGGTGGCCCTGCAGAGCTGCCTGCGCTCCTGGGACCAGCGCAGCTCTGCCCGGCCACCGGGAGCCGGGGGAGAAGCTCCGCCGCGCTCCCGGTGGCCCTGCAGAGCTGCCTGTGGTCCTGGCACCAGCGCAGCTCTGCCCGGCCACCGGGAGCCGGGGGAGAAGCTCCGCCCCGCTCCCGGGGGCCGTGCAGAGCTGCCTGCGCTCCTGGGACCAGCGCAGCTCTGCCCGGCCACCGGGAGGGGGAGAAGCTCCGCCCCGCTCCCGGTGGCCCTGCAGAGCTGCCTGCGGTCCTGGGACCAGCGCAGCTCTGCCCGGCCACTGGGAGCCGGGGGAGAAGCTCCGCCCCACTCCCGGTGGCCCTGCAGAGCTGCCTGCGCTCCTGGAACAAGCGCAGCTCTGCCCGGCCACCGGGAGCCGGGGGAGAAGCTCCGCCCCACTCCCGGTGGCCCTGCAGAGCTGCCTGCGCTCCTGGAACCAGCGCAGCTCTGCCCGGCCACCGGGAGCCGGGGGAGAAGCTCCGCCCCACTCCCGGTGGCCCTGCAGAGCTGCCTGCGCTCCTGGGACCAGCGCAGCTCTGCCCGGCCACCGGGAGCCGGGGGAGAAGCTCCGCCGCGCTCCCGGTGGCCCTGCAGAGCTGCCTGTGGTCCTGGCACCAGCGCAGCTCTGCCCGGCCACCGGGAGCCGGGGGAGAAGCTCCGCCCCGCTCCCGGGGGCCGTGCAGAGCTGCCTGCGCTCCTGGGACCAGCGCAGCTCTGCCCGGCCACCGGGAGGGGGAGAAGCTCCGCCCCGCTCCCGGTGGCCCTGCAGAGCTGCCTGCGGTCCTGGGACCAGCGCAGCTCTGCCCGGCCACTGGGAGCCGGGGGAGAAGCTCCGCCCCACTCCCGGTGGCCCTGCAGAGCTGCCTGCGCTCCTGGAACAAGCGCAGCTCTGCCCGGCCACCGGGAGCCGGGGGAGAAGCTCCGCCCCACTCCCGGTGGCCCTGCAGAGCTGCCTGCGCTCCTGGGACCAGTGCAGCTCTGCCCGGCCACCGGGAGCCGGGGGAGAAGCTCCGCTCCGCTCCCGGTGGCCCAGCAGAGCTGCCTGCGCTCCTGGGAGCAGCGCAGCTCTGCGCCGCCATCCCGAGCGGGGCACTAAGTCCCGCCCCGCTCGGGATGGTGGCACAGAGCTGCCTGCCGTCGCGGGACTGCAGGCAGGTCTACGCCGCCATCCCGAGCGGGGCGCTAAGTCCTGCCCCGCTCGGGATGGCGGCACAGAGCTGCCTGCCCTCCCGGGACTGGTGCACTTCTCCCCATCCCCAGCCCCACAAGCTCGGGGGACAGCGGGGAGGCAGAGCGTGCCTTCCCACTGTTCCCCGACCTGGTTCTTCCAGCCCCGCACCTGGGGGAGAAATAAAAATTTTTTTCTTTATTTCCCCCCCAAAAAACTAGGTGCGTCTTATGGGCCGGAGCGTCTTATGGGGCGCAAAATACGGTATATTATATTATATTATATTATATTATATTATATTATATTATATTATATTATATTATATATTATATTATATTATATTATAATAATTTATTTTTTACACCTCCCCCCCCAAAAAAACCCTTGCCTTTTAGGACAAAAGTCTCACAAAGCAACTTGCATAATTGGCATTAAAAGCAATGTACTACAAGTCCGTACATAACAATTTGTGATCCACAGAAATTACTTTGTTTCCCGCTATAATTGTTAAGAAACCCCTATTAGCTTTGCACAGGGGAACCCATATCTGTGGATGAGATCCAAGGGAGGAATACCGGGAGAGAAAAATCCATCAATAGCATTGTTTTAAGGTAAAGGTGGGGATGCGGGTGGCGCTGTGGGTAAAAGCCTCAGCGCCTAGGGCTTGCCGATTGAAAGGTCGGCGGTTCGAATCCCCGCGGCGGGGTGCGCTCCCGCTGCTCGGTCCCAGCGCCTGCCAACCTAGCAGTTCGAAAGCACCCCTGGGTGCAAGTAGATAAATAGGTACCGCTTACCAGCGGGAAGGTAAACGGCGTTCCGTGTGCTGCGCTGGCTCACCAGATGCAGCTTTGTCACGCTGGCCACGTGACCCGGAAGTGTCTCCGGACAGCGCTGGCCCACGGCCTATAGAGTGAGATGGGCGCACAAACCCCAGAGTCTGTCAAGACTGGCCCGTAACGGGCAGGGGTACCTTTACCTTTACCTTTTAAGGTAAAGGTACCCCTGACTATTAGGTCCAGTCATGGCTGACTCTGGGGTTGCAGCGCTCATCTCGCTTTATTGGCCAAGGGAGACGGCGTACAGCTTCCCGGTCATGTGGCCAGCATGACTAAGCCGCTTCTGGTGAACCAGAGCAGCACACGGAAACGCCGTTTACCTTCCTGCTGGAACAGTATCTATTTATCTACTTGTACTTTGATGTGCAAGTAGATGGCAGGAGCTGGGACAGAGCAACGGGAGCTCACCCCATTGCGGGGATTCGAACCGCCGACCTTCTGATCAGCAAGTCCTAGGCTCTGTGGTTTAACCCACAGCGCCACCTGCGTCCCAACATTGTTTTAACTTATACCATTTTATTTTGTAACAGCCACCTCCTAGACCCCCTGGGACCTATTCTATCTGAGCAGAGGGTATTCCTGGCTCACACAGAATGTACTATTCTGCTCAGTCCCTTTAAAGTAAGAGGGCCTTCTCGGTAGTCACGCCTGCCCTGTGCCAGCAGATAAGGAGATAATCTGACTTTTAGAAGACATCTGAAGGCAGCCCTGTTCAGGGAAGTTTTAAATGTTTGAAGTTTTATTGTATTTTTAATATTTTGTTGTGAGCCACCCAGAGTGGCTGGGGAAACCAGTCAGATAGGCAGCATATAAAGATGATGATGATCCACAGCTACCAACAGACAAGGCTTGAACTTCCAAAAAGGCTTCCCCTTATCAACTAACCTCCAAATTTCTTCCTAAGGTTTTATTTTATCTTATACGCTGCTATTTTTTTTTGTACCAAACTGTCTTAGTTAATTGTGGTGTAATTAGTTTATTCCTTAATTGTTATTGTTTTTAAAATGTGTGCGTTGGGCTTGTCCACATTGCCACCTGTCTCGTGCCTAGATAGCACAGGTCTGAGTGATTTTGTCTTTGCCCTGCAACTTTCCCTCAGAAAAACCCACTCTTTGGTGATAAATCAGAGCAAATGGCAGTCCGTGGGAAACCCAATGGTTGTTTGCTCTGGTTCAGCACCAAACCACAGTCTTTTCTGGGAGAAAGCGGTGGGACAAAGAGAAGTGTGGCTGAGCCCTTAGTTTCTGTGGTAAAACAACAACAAAACATTTACATTATTCCACTTGTTTTTTCAGGCATTCTCTAAGGCTTGTTTCTGGGTCATTTACCATTTGTCTCTCTTCCAGATCAGAGGTTGCTTCCTGTGGGTTGACATTTCTTTCTTTCTCTCTCTCCCCCCCCCCCTCTCAAATACAAAGATAGACTATGTTTGATGGATGGAAATATTATAATACACAGCAGCCTAGACTATCTTGCACACTTGAGAAATATGACAGAGTGCTGTGACATTGGAATTATTGGAATTTAAACTCCATTATTAAGATGCAAAAAAAAAAGTTCCTTTCAGTAATTACTTTGATTCCCCCCTTCCTCTCTGCCTCTGAGGGATATTAAAGATTGGAAGAGTGATTCATTAACCAGATCTTCAAAAGGCTACGTGCTTGCCACTCTGAGAAGAAAGCATCATAGCCACATAGTGAAAAAATCAATGTTAGTCCTCCATATCCATAGTAACTTCTTTTTGAGAGAAACAGCCTGTTTGCCCTAAGCTCCCTTCTTATTCCCTTGTCCCATGGATGGGGAGCATATGGCCCTCAACATGTTTCTAAGCTGATACAACTCCCATCTCCCATGCTGGTTTGGGCTGATGGACACAGGAGTCCAACAACATCTGGAAGACAGCAGGATCCCCATTCTTGCCTTACCTAATTTGGAAGAATTGAGCAGGTCAAACTTTTGGAGAAATGGGTTGCACGTCAGATAGCATTCATCTGGAACCCAGATGGTAGTAATTAGTTTTAGTTCCAGAAAAAGTGGATCCAGCTCACCAAATCTGAAAAAATATGGAAACAAGGAGCAGATCTTCTCAGTATAAAAATGCACACAAACAGCAACTCTAGAAATTTGAAGGTAAGGGGGACCAGGGACACGAAGCACAGGTGTTCACAGTTCCCCTTCCCTCCATTTTGCACAAGTCCCAAATGGAACTTGTACACCTTCTTTCTAGTACTGATAGGTGTATGTGGAGACTGGTTGTACGGATAAAACCACAAGGGCTATTTTGGATCAGATTGAGCACCTGACTGGCATTCTGCTTCTGGCTGCAGATACCCAGATTGGTAGCCAATTTTTTTTCCTAGGAAGCCCACAAACAAGGCATAAAGGCAAAAAGTTCAGGGATTGGGCAACTGCTCCTGGATTTGATAAAAATAAAGTTGTACTCTCACCCCCTGAAACCCCTGCTAGTGTTTGTTGATGTTAAAAAACCAAAGAACAAGAGGCAACCCCAAATTGTGTCACAGAAGAAGCTGTGTAGCAGCAGTCACCCACAGTAGCAAACTATTCAGACAAAACAAAGACTTTGTTGTGGCACCTTAAAAATGCCTTATGACATAGGTTTTCGTGAACTGCAGTGCATTTCATCAGATGCACTGTAGCCACAAATAGCTTATGCCAGGGATGTCCAACAGGTAGATCAAAATTTACTGGTAGATCGTGGTGTGTCCATGGTAGATCTTGCCCTCCTCCCTGAAAGCTCAAGAACTTTGGCTCCCTAAAAAAAGCTCAACTTTGGTAGATCACCAGCAGTTTTTTTTATAGTGGGAGTAGATTTCAGTCTCTTGAAAGTTGGACATGCCTAACTTATGTCATAGCGAGATTGTCAGTTTTTAAGTTCCTGAAAGACTGCATTCTTATTTTTTTTTCTTTTGCTGCAAAACAGCTGCTGCTCTGGAAGCTATTCCAATTGTTTCATAGAAATCCTATAAATATAACATGAATTTACATTGGAACTTGATGAATATAAAACTGTTCCCATCAGTCATGTTTATTTCATAGTTATCATTCCCGCCAAAATTAATACTGCAAGACTATCCTGTAGTAAACTTATTTGTCTTTTGCCTTTTGCCTTCCTTCTGAAATATAGCCTGTGGCACGAGGCTCAGCATTATAATATTAATATACCACCATTCTGAGAAGTTCAGCAAATTTGACTTTGTTTAATGGAAATCTGTTTAAAGGGCAGGTTTCTCTATAGCTTGTGTGTGAATCAAACTTGTGAATCTGTTGAGGTTCTTTGAAATTGGTGCTTTTCCATTTACCTGCAGAATTCTCCCTGATAATTCTGTCTCAGGCTAGCTCTTTTTGATTTCCCCAGTTTAATAGGAACATCCCCTGCAATGCCTGTGGTAAGGAAGATGCCTATCTATATAGTCTCTTGAGTCTCAGCACAGATACCTTCCAATTATCTGTCTGAGATGAGTAGGAGCTGATAGACTTCATTTATCTTTAGACGGGGATCATAGGTATTCACCTACAAAGACAGCAGATACATTGGTAGTAGGCTGCTGCACAAAATGCTACACTTTAATTTACCATTGATACCCATTAGTCAGTTTCAATCATCCCCCCTTTTTTTAATCCCATCATTACAATGATCTACAATTAATTTATATTTATATTTTCATATGAGACTTGTGGTTGGATGTGACTGAGGCATCAGGCATAAGCCTGCATTTTATTAATGTTTGATCAGGACTTGTATATTAAAGAGTGAGCTTAAAAGATTTTCAAATGTTTCATGCCAGGCAAGAAGGCTAGCTGCTTAAGAAAACACTGGCAAATGTTCTTCCTAGACAAGGGCCCCTTTGATTGATAGCAGAAAGCAATTCTCAAAGTCGTAAAAGCTGAAAATACAGACTAAGAGCAGGACATTGACCCTACATGTTACAGAAGATAACAAAGGCAGAGATAAACATAATTAGGAATGGGCAAATAGTAAAATGATACCATGGGCCTCTCTTAAAACCTTGAGCTGTATTTTCTAAGGCCAGAGGCAAATGGGAGAAAAAACATCTAGCTGGCAGAAAGAGAGGCTTTTTGGGAAGTCTTTTTAAAGCATCTAGCTGGGAAGTCTTTTTAAAGCTGTTTCTTCCTTAAACAGATAATGGGAAAAGCAGCTTGCTGAAGGGGGGGATGTAAACTGAAGAGGCTTCTTCTGAAACTGTTTTAAACTGAGTTCTTTTTTTTCTTTCTCTCTCTACTTTAAAAAGGCCTTATTCCTTTTAAGAGGCTATCTGTGTTGTGTATTAAATATGTTGGCTTAAATGTAATTATGCAAAGGATTTAACAAATGCTAGAAGAGTTGTATTTATCTTGAAATTAAGTCAGCCATTGAGCCCAGTCTCTTGCCAGACAAGAAGACGCCATCAAATGCTGTCCTGATATATGGCTGTCAGACATTTGTTTGGAAACCTTCAAATGAAGGATATCTTTCAATGTTGATGTGAAACTCAAGATCCTTGACATATGTTTAAGATAAAAATTTAAGATTAACCATTTGTTTTAGAAGGCAATAGGGCAGGGAGGGCAAGAGGTGAGCTGGTAATTAAGATTCCTTGTTGAGACACATGTAAGATATATTACTACTTATTTGTCATTTATAGATGTAACAATATATAGCTGTTTGTGTTCCATATAAGGACAGGAGGATGTGGGTGTATCTTTTAGGATTGGATATAGCAATCAGCCAATAGGAAATCCAACCAGGCTGATTGGACAGAGGCAGCCACAGGAGGAGCAAAGGGGGCTGGATTAAGGGAATATAAGGGCTGGCCATAATGGCAGGAGCCAGGCCAGAGCTTGGTAACTATATACCACTGTGCCTCTTATTTATTTGTCTGACAAATAAATTATTATTTTAATTTCTCTGTTGCTGCGTTGAATATTTCATTCCAGCTAAGCGTTAACCACAAGCAGGGTGCTACATTTTATGGTGCCTGCGACTCGGATAAGTGGTCTGCTGGAACGCAGCGCCTTCGCCTCACTGGACGGGGTACAAGAGAGAGGACAACTGTGCCTACCCAGCGCGCACTGGAAAAATTTTTTCCAGGGGAACGCAGCAGTCTCGTCTGTCTGATACCCTGCTCACTGGCGGCGACGGACCGGGGGGAAACGGAACCAACCAGGGGTAAGTGCACAAAGGGATTTTTGGCCCTCCAATTAACTGGGAGGAAGAGAAGTCTTGATCAAACTTCTGCGTCTCAGTAAGTGGGAACTGAGTACGCTAGGTGGTTGGATACATCAGATGGTGATCTGGTGGGGGAAAAGGGAAGAATGGGAGGTAGTGTGTGGTGAAGTATCTAACGCATTGTATGTGTGAGAAAGTACAGAGCAATCTGTAGCTGACCTGAGTGTGGAGTGGGTAGTACTTCGGTTCCCAGTGAGGCGACTCCATCTGGGCAAGGAAACCCACGAAGCGTGTGTGTGAGTGACTGAGTGGATACTTCACAGGGCCATACAATGGGAGTTGGGGGTTCAAAAGGGGAAAATACACCTCTTGAATGTATGTTAAATAATTTTAAGAAAGCCTTCTCAGGGGCATATGGAGTCAAAATGACGCCAGAGCGCCTGAGAACGTTATGTGAATTAGAGTGGCCGAAGCAAAATACTGAATGGCCATCTCAAGGAACCTTTGATATAAATTTAGTAAGCAAACTTTGGTCTAACATCGCCAAAGAAATTGGAGGGTGCCCAGAACAATTTTCATATATAGATTCTTGGCTGAGCACATTAAATAAAAATCCTCCATGGATAAGGGAATGCAAAGTCCAACGATGCAAATTATTGGCTGTAAAAGCCAAAGCTAGGAAAGGAATCTTGCCAAATAAATCCAAACACTCCACCAGTTGTAACCCCAAGGCAAGAAAGTGGAATGAATAATGGGGGTGGAGTCACAGAACTTGATTCCTTGATAGATTATGATAAATATCTTCAGGAGGCATTGGAGTTCTATAATGAAGCCCAAGCAGAAGTGGTTATTCCACCTGTGAGTCCCAGTAGAACTCCATCTACAGTCTCCTTTAGTGGAACAACTGATTGCCTACCCCAAACCCCTGTACATCCAAGTCCTAGAGAATTATTACAGAAGTTACAGGGAGACCTTGATCGGTCAGCAAGCAATACAGCCACCTCAGGCTATGATGGACTTGGTGACTTCAATAATAAATACTCATAGTCCTACTTGGACAGATTGTCGCCAGCTCCTGAATACTCTCTTCACCACTGAGGAAAGGAGAGACATAATTGAAAAGGCACAGATATATTTGCGTGAGCAGGCCAGAGTGGGAAATATTTATAATATTGACCGTCATCTCCAGGACAACTTTCCCTTGGAAGATCCTAATTGGGATCCAAACAATGCAATTCACCTGGCCAGGCTTACCACCTACCGCCAGACGCTTGTGCAAGGTATCTGCAGGGCATGCCAGAAGCCCACTAATATGTTTAAAGTCTCAGGAGGGTAGACGTGTTACCCATAACACTGTTTCGTGTTCGGTGCACACCCACAAAAAGACTTAAGTTGTCACCTTTTGAGTTCCTGTATGGGAGGCCGCCCTCCTTTGTTCAGGATAGTCCAACTGACCTCAAACAAATAAGAGACCATGTGACACAGGGACAAGTGCAGTCTCTCTCCCGTGTTTTTGTCTCTCTCCCGTGTTTGTTTGTTTGTTTTTTATCTTAACAGGTGGGCCCTCGAGCGCACGCCGTGCAGCATTGCCGTGCCGATTCATCAGCTTCAGGCTGGCATAGCATATGGGTGAAAGAGTGGAAACGTGATCCACTTGCACCTAAGTGGCGTGGACCTTACACCGTCTTGCTCTCTACTCCAACAGCGGTGAAGGTAGCTGAGGTGACCCCCCTGGATTCATCACTCCCGTTTGAAGAAGTCCGAAGGCAGTTGGACATGCAAAGGTGACCCCTCTAATCCTCTTAAACTGACTCTCTCCAAAAACCCCTGTATCTAGCCCTACCGGGAACGGGCTAGGTCACGGGCAACATTAGACGACCGGCCTGCTGCAGCCACACCCTGGAAGCTGGCTGACCTGCGCACGCCTGAAGCTTGAGGAGCGTCTGAACCAGAGACTGTGAGCGGGAAGATTCTCTTATACAATTGATTGACTGCCCCCTTGTGGAACAATTATCAGGGATATTACACATTGGGGATCTTTGGGATATATGTTTTGGTCTTGGTGGTTCCCCATTCCTGTCACTGGGGGAATTATATAGGGACTAATATTTATATGCTATCACAATACGGTAATCTTTTGTGGAAGGAATGCATATGCTAGACATCAACATGATATTATTATTAATCCTGATCCCTTGGGAAGAGGAAGGGTCCTTGAATCTGACCAAATTTGCTAAATATGGATTCCGCTATGATCACAATATGTGGGTAGGTTTAGCTGAAATGGTAAGCCAATGTTGCAAATAGGACTAATTGCCTTGTTTGCTCTCTTGGGCCAGATGATTCAGAGGGAGGTATGCCCTTATTACCGATACCATTAAATGCTATTGGTATGGTAAGCGAAATGCCACACCAAACAGAAGTACAGAATTTCCCCGGATGGAACTCAACTAAATATTACGAGTTATACCTGTACAAGGGGAATTCTGTGTACATAAATCATCAGATGCAGCTGATTCTACCATGATAGGCTCTTCTCATTGCCACTATACTTGGGATTATATTAAGAATAGTCATACCTGGGCAAACGGTACTACCTATCGAACTCGGAATACCTTGCCCTGTGCAACCCCTTTTATTCATGCATGGAAAGTAGTATGGAACATAACTGTGACAGAAAAAGGCAATCTAACATACTGCACTGTGAACTATATACCCCTTGTGATATTTCGCCTTATGCACTCCACATACCAAAACCCTCAGACCCATGGTTGTGGTGGATATGTGGAGAATGGGCATACAAGAAACTCCCTTCCAAATGGAGTGGGACTTGTTTCCTGGGATGGGTATTACCACCAATGTGGATTTTGCCCACTAATTTGGCCAAGCGAACACGAAGAAACGCTGATATTTCTCATATAGCAGGAGGAAGTACCCAAAGTTGGAGCGGTACTGATGATTGGCCACCAGAGCGCATTATAGCCTATTATGATCCTGCCTCCTGGAATCCTGGTGAGCTCATACAAGGGGCACGGGATCCTATTTATAATCTAAACAGAATAATTCGATTGCAAGCAGTAGTGGAACTTGTAACCAATGCAACGGCCCGGAGTTTGAGACTTATTGCACAACAGTTGGATGAAAGTAGAGCCGCATTTTGCAGCTGAAAATGGGAATGGATTATGTACTTGCCTATGTGGAGTCTTGAACTTGACAGGGAATGCCTGTTGCTTTAACATTTCTGATAATGGTGAGGCAATCCGTGTGTTGGCCACAAAGATGGAGAGTATAGCACATGTCCCAGTACAAACAAGGGAAGGATGGGATATGGGATGGTTACCTAATGTCACAGGACTCAAAGGGATACTATTGTCTTGCTTGTTTTTCTTGACAGTAGTGGTAATGGTTTTATGTATGATGCCATGTATCATTTCATGTTTTAGAAGTACAATTAGCAAGATGGTTTCAAATGAAACTCTACCTCATATCATGGCCCTATACAGAGCTTTACCTCAGGAACATGATGAAGGTCAAGCTATCAAGGACACTTGGGATGAAGGTCCTTGAGCTTGAAAGGGGGGAATGAGGCATCAGGCATAAGCCTGCATTTTATTAATGTTTGATCAGGACTTGTATATTAAAGAGTGAGCTTAAAAGATTTTCAAATGTTTCATGCCAGGCAAGAAGGCTAGCTGCTTAAGAAAACACTGGCAAATGTTCTTCCTAGACAAGGGCCCCTTTGATTGATAGCAGAAAGCAATTCTCAAAGTCGTAAAAGCTGAAAATACAGACTAAGAGCAGGACATTGACCCTACATGTTACAGAAGATAACAAAGGCAGAGATAAACATAATTAGGAATGGGCAAATAGTAAAATGATACCATGGGCCTCTCTTAAAACCTTGAGCTGTATTTTCTAAGGCCAGAGGCAAATGGGAGAAAAAACATCTAGCTGGCAGAAAGAGAGGCTTTTTGGGAAGTCTTTTTAAAGCATCTAGCTGGGAAGTCTTTTTAAAGCTGTTTCTTCCTTAAACAGATAATGGGAAAAGCAGCTTGCTGAAGGGGGGGATGTAAACTGAAGAGGCTTCTTCTGAAACTGTTTTAAACTGAGTTCTTTTTTTTCTTTCTCTCTCTACTTTAAAAAGGCCTTATTCCTTTTAAGAGGCTATCTGTGTTGTGTATTAAATATGTTGGCTTAAATGTAATTATGCAAAGGATTTAACAAATGCTAGAAGAGTTGTATTTATCTTGAAATTAAGTCAGCCATTGAGCCCAGTCTCTTGCCAGACAAGAAGACGCCATCAAATGCTGTCCTGATATATGGCTGTCAGACATTTGTTTGGAAACCTTCAAATGAAGGATATCTTTCAATGTTGATGTGAAACTCAAGATCCTTGACATATGTTTAAGATAAAAATTTAAGATTAACCATTTGTTTTAGAAGGCAATAGGGCAGGGAGGGCAAGAGGTGAGCTGGTAATTAAGATTCCTTGTTGAGACACATGTAAGATATATTACTACTTATTTGTCATTTATAGATGTAACAATATATAGCTGTTTGTGTTCCATATAAGGACAGGAGGATGTGGGTGTATCTTTTAGGATTGGATATAGCAATCAGCCAATAGGAAATCCAACCAGGCTGATTGGACAGAGGCAGCCACAGGAGGAGCAAAGGGGGCTGGATTAAGGGAATATAAGGGCTGGCCATAATGGCAGGAGCCAGGCCAGAGCTTGGTAACTATATACCACTGTGCCTCTTATTTATTTGTCTGACAAATAAATTATTATTTTAATTTCTCTGTTGCTGCGTTGAATATTTCATTCCAGCTAAGCGTTAACCACAAGCAGGGTGCTACATGACCACTGTCAGGACTGTAACTCAAAGGAGATTGCTTCTCCTCCTCCATTGCATTCTCGGTGAGTCTCCCCTTTTCAGAACAATTGCAGTATAGCAGGAAGAAATTCCCTATTACTCCTGCAAAACTATATGTCTGGAAGACCACCGGTGTATATGCATGTTTTGTCCTAAAAGTTAAGCCAGGGGTAGCCAGTTTGGGGCCTTGCAGACTTTGGAGCACAGGGGCTGATGGGAGTTGAAGTCCAAAAACACTGAGGAAGAATGTGCCACATCACTGTTAGGTCAGCAGTAAAACCACAATTTTCAGGCTCATATGCTCCACCCTTGTATTTTGTAGCCATGAACAGGAGAAAAGGAGAATCCAGTACCATTTTAAAGGTAATCACAGTTTGTTGTTTATGGTCTCCTTCTGATTGTGGCAGAGCAGAATGGAAGAAAAAAACAAACTCAATCACAGAGTGCTAAACTATCTTTCAGCATTACATTTGAACTCGATATCTGTCTCTTCCACCCATTACAACTACTGATTTGCCAGCGAATGTTGATTAAGCAAAGCAGATTTCTGCAGCCGATGGGGTTTCAGATATGTGTGCCCTTGTGCACTGTTCTGGGAATTGTCAGTTTGTGATTGCCTACCACAACAGCCAAAGATGTATGCAGACAATTTGATCCTTTACACTTTGCTAAAATTGGCAGCCTCCCGTTCTAATCAACAAGCAGGTGGGAGAAATGAGAGATGAAGTGAAAGCCAAACTTTAAGTCAATTTTGTAAGGTTTATAGAGTTTGTCATAGATTTAGAACTTTAATGACTTTGAATAATTCAACACTCTCATAACTTCAGCTGTGAGAACAAATGGAGGCAGGATTTCTTTTTATGTGCCTTCTCTTGAGCTGAAATTCACATTAGCATAGGATGAACCTTGTGCATTTAATTCTAAGTAAATGGAGGGTATGTTATCAGTTCTCCGGGGATAAATGATTGATTGCATTTGTAAAGGGGAAGTCCTGATACAGAGTTTTTAAGCATGCGGTGATACACAAGGAGCAAAAAAATCTTTTTTTGTGGCACTAAGAACAATGTCATGTCTAGAACGAAGGGAATAGGAGGATATCCACCAGATAAATGTGCTTGATTTACTTTTTGAATTCATCCTAATTGCATGTCTAAAGGCTTATAAAGGTCATTAACAAAATGATGAAATTATTTGTAATTACTCAAACTACGATCCTACTCTCAATTTTTGGGCTGTTGAGCTGAAGTATTACCCATCATAGAGCTGGATAAAGAGTAATACTCACACATAGTATTACATTGACCCTTGGGGAGAGTAATTTTGTTTTGTGAACAGTGTGTACAGATCACCATATTGGATGGTTGATCCACCATGAATTTCTATGGTGGAAATTCAAGCCCTATACTTTAAAAAGCTGCAACAACCAAACATCCCCAAGAAGAAGGGTTTCTAGGACTTCCGGGTTAGCGCCTCCGGCAATGGCGGATTTCCTCTGACTGGGAGGAATCCGCTTCGTGGAAATCAGGGTCTGGACCGCCACGGCGAGGCGGAGACCCATCAAAAACCACAGTGGGAGAAGCCTGTGGACATGGGATTCGGCTGGCACCCTACTCGCAGGGAAACCCGGTTTCAGGGATCCGGAGCGACGTGGAGTGAGCGGCGCAGTGCTTCGAATCGACTGCTCTTTTTACGGAGTGAAGCCGCATTGTTGTTGCCAGAGAGCGCTGACTTTTTCCTGTGGACAATTGGACTTTAAACAACTACCTATGAGTAGAACGGAAAATTGGATTATTAAACATCTTAATTTGGCACCGAAGTGGGAAGGTTCCAAACAGGAAGTCCGCCTTCCGCTTTTGTAAATAGATTGAAGCAAAGACATTGCAAGCTAAAGTCTGGAAAGTCTTTTGTAAAGGATTAAACCTCCATCGGCTAAAATTACTAAACCCCCCTTGGAAGCAGGAGAAGAGGGGGGAAATTTCAGATTGTTTAAGCCTGCAGGAGAGAGAGTGAAGAAAGATAAATTACCACCGTTTTGAACCTGGGAACGGGCTGCCAGGAAGCGACGTTTTGGGAAAGTTCATTGACTGTGAATAAAACGTATGTTGACAGATAGTCAAATAAGAGAAAGATATTGATTCCAATGTTTCCTTTTGCACTTAAAAGGAGCAAAATATCTGAAAATCGAAAATAACTTTGTTGCTGGACCTGCTTGTAAAAGGACGGATACAATTAGAAATTGTTTCCCCTAGAGGGAGCTTTTGAAACTGTTGCAGGAGTGGAGCTGGGGAATTCTCCAGCTGCAGAGATTAAAGACCGTGAGAATTAGACATTGAACTTAGACAAGAATGTGGACAGAAGAAGCCTTAGTGATTGCTTTTTGCAAGACAAGTGCCTTATTGGAACAGCTTCATGAGAAGACGGATTTGATGATTACTAAAATTGACAATTTTGGACAAAAAATGACTGATTTGGGACAAAAAGTGAATACCTATACAGAAACTACTCAGGAACCAACCTAGGAATCTGTTTTGACATGGCAAGCTGTGGAGAAGATAAAGGAGGAGGTTGTTGTTGAACCTCAAGTAATACAAGTGGAGAGAGCCTCGGCCTTGTATGAACATAAGCTGTTGTTTTTGATGACCGAATCTGGAGAAAGTCAGATTTGGAGAGATGGAGTCCCGCTTGGATTGGAGAAGGAAAGTTGGATAGATCCCCTTATGCAGGGACGTTCTGGCCTTTGGGACCTTGTTTTGGGCCAGGGGGAGATTGGAGTGGTGGGGGCCTTCAACTGTGGAGGGATTTTGAAACATGCTCTGAAATATTCTTTGGATTTTAGTTCTGACTATGGAGAATGGGCTGGCCCGTCGAGAAGGGATAAAGACATTCTTAGGTTGGAGCTTCCCCGAGATCTACTCCTCAGTGTTAAAGGAAGGAAATTAAGAACAAGATCAGCAGAAGACAAAGTAAAGTGCAGGTATAAATATGAAGAAGATCTGCAGAAGGGACATGGAAGAGAGTTAAGAGCCTCGGACAGAAGGTCACCAGGTTGATGGACTATATGGAATGGATAGAAAGGACTGACAGAACCTGAGACCAGGGGGAAGAGATGGTGGATGAAGATTGGAAGAAAGTTTAAAAATTTTTTTAGAGAAATACTGTAAAATTAATGAGTGTTAGAAAAATGTTGGAATGAAACTATGGCTTTAGTAGAAATGTTATAAGGAGTTATGTACAAATAAGTTTTAGGGTTTTTTATGGTAAGATAAGGTTAAAATAAATTAAGACAATTAAATGACAGAAAATAGTGAAAGATGGAAAGGATTTGCTGAAATAATTAATAACTAGAATACAAAAAAGGGAGGTGTGAGGAGGTCGATGAAACAAGTTAATGAAAGATAAAGATATGGAAATATTGGATGGGTTTTTAATTGTTTTTGTTTTTATTTTTGCTTTGATGTATTGTGTGCTTTGTTCTTTTCATTTATTTATTTATTTATATGTACTGACTGGTATTGTTTAATCTCTTTTTTCTCTCTTTTTCCTATTTTTTTCTGTAATCTTAAACTTTCAATAAATATCATTTTTTTAAAAAACAAGAAGAAGGGTTTCTAGATCTAGATGGGTGACAATAATCACATGACATATTTGCAAGGAACAACCAAGAGAACTGACAGCCCTCACCAAACAAATGGCTGCTTGACCGGGTGGTCTGTTCAAGTAGTCTCATAACAATCAACTAGAATTTCATTAAGAGTAAGGAGTTAACATTTAAAAAAAAAAAAAATCTTGTCCAGCCACTGGTTTGGATCTGGTGAATGTTGACAACAACTACACAAAATTTAATTTAGCATTCAAATTTAGAGAACTTCTAGGGGAAATGGTGCTTGATTCGTCATACAGCAGAACATTTGCAAATTCGCAAACTGAACCAGATAATTACTACAAATTTAGGTGCCATTACTAAACTTACTAGGTCTGTGTAACATCATTTTGGTAATATTGTTTTATTTGGGTAAAAGATCAGTATCATGACACTGAAACTCAACATTCATTCTTTTGGGATTATGTGAAATGTTAGATTTGAAATTTGGGATTATGTGAATATAGATCTATCAACTACCCATTGTAGTTAGTGAACCTAAGGTAGCCATGTTCATTAAATTCAGTGGATCTACTCACATTTCACAGTTGGTTACAATGGATGGTATTCAACAAATTTTGACTCAGAATAGACCCATTAAAATTAATGAACAAGTTCCTGTTCTGTTTTAAGAAAATGCATCAGAAGCAACTATAGTGGATTTCCTTTGCCGACGGAAGCCCTATGACAAAATCCACTTAAGTACATAGTCATCCACAACAGAATGGGACCATTTTTCTTTATTAAATCACTG
Organism: Podarcis bocagei; assembly: GCF_964188305.1. Lineage (NCBI taxonomy): Eukaryota > Metazoa > Chordata > Lepidosauria > Squamata > Lacertidae > Podarcis > Podarcis bocagei. Next base: position 15,041,245 of record NC_138130.1, read on the forward strand.
TGAAGCTGCAAAGGGTTTCTGGAGTCTAAAAGGTGTTTCAAGGCAGTTGCCTATGCGGCAACAGAGCTTCATTTTATGTGGCACTCAGTAAGAAATCATATAAACCCCCTGATGTATTGCCCCTGACATGTTAATAAAACAAAATAAAAATGATAAAATAACTTTGCTGCACTCACATACTCTAGTTGCTCTTTCATTTCATTGCATACAGTGCACATGTTATTTCACTGTCGTAGTCTATGATTGGTTCATGACAGATTTTCCAGAATGAATTACGGCAGAATGGTTAAGCAAATGCATGAACTTTTTGGGAGAGGGTGGAGCGTGGATATCTGTATGTATATGGCAGCAGTAGTACTCCTAAGATACAATAAAGTATGTCTGTACATCTATATGGTTAACATGAGATGAGTAATGTCTTCAGACTCTGCAACTGGACATGGAGGAGGTCCTAAATATTTTAAGGCTCACTCCAGTTTCCATCAGCTGCAGCCTACATGACCAGTGGTCAGGGAAAAGGTAGTCAAATAATGTGTGGAGGACCACAGGTTCCAAACCCCTGCTCTACAAAATTGTAACAATTGGGACACACACACACTTCTTCCAAGGAGCTCATGGTGCCATGCATCATCTCATCTCATTAAAGCAACCCTGTGAGTTAAGTTAGGCTGTGAGGTGAGTGGCTCAGATTTACCCAGGGTGGTTTATGGTTTTGTAGCAGTATGATCCACATCTACCTTAGAATCATAGAATCATAGAATCATAGAGTTGGAAGAGACCACAAGGGCCATCGAGTCCAACCCCCTGCCAAGCAGGAAACACCATCAGAGCACTCCTGACATACGGTTGTCAAGCCTCTGCTTAAAGACCTCCAAAGAAGGAGACTCCACCACACTCCTTGGCAGCAAATTCCACTGTCAAACAGCTCTTACTGTCAGGAAGTTCCTCCTAATGTTTAGGTGGAATCTTCTTTCTTGTAGTTTGGATCCATTGCTCCGTGTCCGCTTCTCTGGAGCAGCAGAAAACAACCTTTCTCCCTCCTCTATGTGACATCCTTTTATATATTTGAACATGGCTATCATATCACCCCTTAACCTCCTCTTCTCCAGGCTAAACATGCCCAGCTCCCTTAGCCGTTCCTCATAAGGCATCGTTTCCAGGCCTTTGACCATTTTGGTTGCCCTCCTCTGGACACGTTCCAGTTTGTCAGTGTCCTTCTTGAACTGTGGTGCCCAGAACTGGACACAGTTACCTTAGCCAAGTCCAAAACAGAAGGGAAGCACAAGAATGATTTAGGCAGGGCTGCAGTTATACACACACACTTCCTTGCAAACTACAGTGGTACCTTGGTTCTCAAACTTAATCCGGAAGTATATTCCAAAACCAAAGCGTTCCAAAGCCAAGGCGTGCTTTCCCATAGAAAGTAATGCAAAATGGATTAATCCATTCCAGACTTTTAAAAACAACCCCTAAAACAGCAATTTGACATGAATTTTACTATCTAACGAGACCATTGATCCATAAAATGAAAGCAATAAACAATGTACTGCAGTCAAACAATCAAACAATCAGTAGCTGAATTGGGTTCCATACAGTCACAAAAACAAAACAAAAAAAGGCACAAAAAACGCAAAATAAATAGCAAAGACAGACAGACCTCAGCGTAACACTCAAAACGGAAGTGCGGCACTCAGAACGGAAGTATGGCAGCCAAATTGGAAGCGTAACACTCAAAACAGCATGTTCATCTTCCGAAAAAGCTTTGCAAACTGGAACACTTACTTAAGAGTTTGCATCGTTTGGGTTCCAAGTTGTTTGAGTACCAAGGCATTTGAGAACCAAGGCACTACTGCATATTGTTGCATATGGTGGAGGCTCGTGCATTAGGGCTAATGGTGCACTGCCGCATCAATTTCAGCCAGCCCCCACCTTCCTACCTTCTTACTTACAGCTGGTCCTGGGAGATGGTATTGGCTTTCAGTTTCCTCCTCCTTAGTCCCAGGGCTAAACTCATAAGGGAGAAGGATGGAGCTCATTATGAATGGACAAAGCTCTCCACTGGTTGCAATGGTGAAGGGTTTGCATACCTAACCAAGTTCAACTGCAGCCTAAAAGGAAAACAGAGAGAATAGTATTTTTTTTTTTAAAAAAAAAATCAGAATAGTAAGTGAAAACACATCCATTCCCACTCATGAATAGTATTTGTAGGCAAATACTGCTTATCAACAGTGTCCTTCAGCTCTCTATATTGGACAAACAGGCCAAACCTTACGCCAAAGAATAAACGGACATAAATCTGACATCAAGAATCACAAAACAGAGAAACCAGTAGGAGAACACTTCAATCTCCCAGGACATTCTATACAAGATCTCAAAGTAGCTGTTTTACTACAAAGGAATTTCAGAAATAGACTGGAAAGAGAAGCTGCTGAATTGCAACTCATTACCAAACTTAAAACCATGGAGAGACCTGGTTTGAACAAAGACATTGGATTCTTATCTCATTATACATGACTAAGCCATTTTTCACCTTCTCACCCCTTGCCTTTTCCTGTAAGACCTATTGCAGTCGTTAAGAGTCGTCAACAGGCTCATCTCAGCTACCTGCCAATCTCCCATTCCCACCACCCTTCTGAGTAATACCCTTCCCCACCTTCTCACTATATAGAAGGATCTGGCAACTTCTGTTTCAGTGTATCTGAAGAAGTGTGCATGCACATGAAAGCTCATACCAAGAACTAACTTAGTTGGTCTTTAAGGTGCTACTGGAAGGATTTTTTTTATATATATATTTTGACTATGGCAGACCAACACGGCTACCTACCTGTAACTGCTTATCACTGTTTGTGCAAATACAATATTTTTCTTCCCTGGCATTCTAGTGTTGAATGACTTCTGTTTCTTAGAGGAGCTAGGGGACATGGATGTAAACCACAGCCTGTTTCCTATAATGCAAAAACAGATATTATACTTGGAAGGCAGACTGAATGAAATAAGGGAAACCATTTAAAATCCTTCCTGACTAGAGAGTGTGTGCATTTTCAAAAACAGGAACAGAGACCATATTTAACCCCCCTCCCCTTCCCCTGTCCCACTGTACAACTGTACCAAATACAGCATGTACAGTGGTACCTCGGGTTAAGTACTTAATTCGTTCCGGAGGTCCGTACTTAACCTGAAACTGTTCTTAACCTGAAGCACCACTTTAGCTAATGGGCCTCCTGCTGCTGCCGCGCCGCTGGAGCACGATTTCTGTTCTCAGCCTGATGCAAAGTTCTTAACCTGAAGCACTATTTCTGGGTTAACAGAGTCTGTAACCTGAAGCGTATGTAACCCGAGGTACCACTGTATCCATATGCCATATGATTTCCCTTCCACACTTTTCTTCATTACTTTGCTTTTCTACTACTATGCGTAATGCACATCTTTTTAATCATCTAATTCAGTGTTTCCCAAACGTTTTTGGGCAACGGCACACCTGTTTACTGAAAAAAAATCTCGCGGCACACCACCATTAAAGCCCCGCCCCGTGACGTCAGCGCGCAGCGTCACGCCGGGAGGGACGCACGAAAGTGAAAGTTTTTTCCCTCCCCCCTCAGTCCCTCGCTCGGAATTCAGCTCGTTTGGGGCATCGCTCCGGCTGCTCCCTCTCCCGCCGCGCAGGAGCGATGCCTCTCTCTGGCTCTCCCTCCGCGCAGGCTGAGGGAGGGAGGGAGGTGCGCATGTGACCCGTCTCTGCTGGGAGACCAAACCCAGCGAGGCAGAGTCGCGTGGAGGCGCCCAGGCAGCGCTGCCGGCTGCGAGGAGGAGCGCCAGGCAGCAGCAGGAGGCGCGGCCTCTCCTCGCCGCCGCCCCGCCTCTCGCCGCCCGACTCGCCTGCCTCCCTCCAGGCATCTCGCGGCACACCAGCCGATGTCTCACGGCACACTCGTGTGCCGCGGAACACCGGTTGGGAAACACTGATCTAATTTTTTATCTATTAACTACTGTACCGATTTCAACTCTGCTGGATTTACTCGAGATCTGCTAAGCTATGCATTTGTCTATAATGGTTCTTAAAATATTTAATAAACATTGTCCATTCCTCCTTGTATTCCTTATCTTCATTTTCTCTTATCCTGTTTGTCAGAGTAGCCAGTTCAGTATATTTGAACATTTTACACTGCCATTCTTCCTTAGTGGGTACTATACTTGTTTTCCACCTTTGTTCCAATAAGGTTCTAGCTGAAGCAGTGGCATATAGTCATAAACTCTTGGGATTTTTGGATCTCTGCTGTTACCATCCCCAAGAGGAAAATCTCAGGTGTTCTTGGTTAAGTTTTTTAAAGCATATTTTTAAATCCATTATATATAGTTTCCCAATATTCCTTAATTATTTTACAGGACCACCACATGTGAACAAAAGATCCCTCAATTTCATTACACTTCCAACACATACCTTTTTCTTTTTTAGACATTTTCACCAATCTGGTGGGTGTGAAATACCATCTGTGGGCCATTTGCATCATATTTTCTTTTATTGCATAACAAGCTGTAAAATTCATATTTATTTCCCACAACTTTCCCCATAATTCACAATCAATATTGTGACTCACATCTTGTGAAAGTTCTGGGCAGGTCTGTTGCTCCTCACCATAACCTTCTGATCCTCTGTGGATGTGCATTGTATAGGACAATCAGTAACATTGGAAAACAGTCATTTTGGGGGAAGTTGGTCACCATTGTTGAGTTTCTGATTGGGAACTAAAAGATCTAAGGCAGTAGAAGGACAGAACTCCTCTATGGATGGTAGATCATAATGGAGCCTTTCACACACTCAAACAGCTCATTCTTATTTAACAACTGAACCAATTCTTCTCATTTCTTCTCCTTGTTTTCAGTCAGAGGGAGTTATCTTGCTTTTGTTCTCTGGAGGTATTTAAACGGAAGCATCAACCTGTCAAAGATGTCATGGTTCCATGCTACATTTCATATCTTGCATTGAGACTGTTGGTAGCCTTCCAACTCTTGAATCATACGAAACAAATATCTCCATGATTTCAATCTTCTTCTTTTTGTACAGAGATCTTGTTGCTTGTTTCCAAGATGTCATATATGAACAGGTTATGCAATGAAAATGTATGGTCTCTCTCCCCCCCCCCCCAACGTATCAGGATGTATGGAAATGCCACCTTTTCAAAGTCACTGTGGGCTGCTCATAACTTGATGGCTGTAGTCATTATAAGTTGTAAATGAGCTAAAAGAGCCAGAGATTTTAGATCTCCCCTGCCCAGGTCCTCAAACTTTCCCCAAAATGTTTGAAAGACTCAGCTAATTCCAAACTGAGACCATTGGCTTTCTCTCATCACAAATAGAGACTCAGTAGAAGATCATTATCTAGCAAAGTTATTGAAAAGCACACAGACACCTCCTCAAAATGGGGGCAAAATAAGAAATGAGGAAGGTACCAGAAAACAAATACTATTCCTAGTAATTATGGGTTATTTGGAGAACATGGTAGAAGATAGGGAATAGCCATGCATATATTTGGAGCCATGGTCTGATAGGATTTTATAAATCTGTATTCTGTGCAAACACTGTTGCTGGACCTAATAATGAACCATTATTATTTGCCAATACTACAACAAGACACTTGGTGTTGATTACACTGCCTTTTCTGCTCTTCTCCCTCACTTCCAGAGAAAATTCAGTTGTTTGGCTGTGCTCAACCAAAAAGAGCCAATAACAAATCTCTCCAAAGTAGGCCTTCACAGTGGAAGGCATTCAATAGAGAGGTCATTATCACTTGTTTCCTTCCAGCCAAGCAAACTGCTACAGTCACAGAAGGGATAATAGACTATATTGGAGTTATTTATTTATTTGCCTTTCTGTTTGTAGCACAGCCTTCACTAAACAAGCATACATCCTGAAATTAAACAAAAAGAGAGAGGTTTTCTTTACAGGAAATGGCATCTTTTTTCGTTATTTAATGGTAGCAACACAGTTTGCTTCGATACTTCCTTTAGACTTCGTGATAGTCAGAATCCAAAGATTGAATGCATGAGTTCTCTTGGGCATAGATTGATAAAAGCGTGTGGCTGGTTCATGCCTGCCAAAGGCCAACACACAATCGCCTCAGCAGTGTGTCAGGCCACTCCATGCCAGGAAAGGGGAAATAACAAGAAATCTAATGTGTGTCCTATGGCTAGAAGCAAATATCTGTGCTCTAAAACACGGATGGAAACAGCTGTGGCTCTTCAGTTGCTGTTGGAATCCAACCTGCATCCAGACCTTCCAAGTGTCCCTATTTTCCAGGGTTAGTCCTGGATTTACAGAGGCCACCCCAGTTTCTGATCCCAGAATGCCTCATTTGTCCTTAGGATGTCCCTATTTTCATCAGAGAAATGTCAGAGGGTATGTGGAGTTATTTAACCCCAGAGACATCTGAAGGCAGCCCTGTATAAGGAAGTGGGTTTTTTATATATAAAAATATTTAATATGTTATTATGTTTTTATATATGTTGGAAGCCGTCCTGAGTGGTTGGAGCAACCCAGTCAGATAAAGTGGTTGGAGCAACCCCAGTCAGGTGGGGTATAAATAGTAGAATAATAATGATGGTGGAATAGGACATCCCTATTTCCATCGGATAAATGTTGGTGGGTATGCCTGCCTCAGCCCCAGCCATCATGGTAGATGGTCAAGGAACGATGGCAGCTTCCGTCCAACAACATCTGGAGGTTCCCCAAACATGCTCTAAAACACCCAAACATTTGCTTGTGCAGCAAGCCAAATATTTATTCTCATTGCTTTTTGCCTCCGTAACAAACGAATGTGTCCCAGGCACCACTGAGAAACAAATGACTGTAATGTGATGTTTCAGCAAGCTAAAGAGCTGTCATGCAGAAAATGGAGCTGACTCTGTGGGTGGTATTCAGTGGAGTTTTACACAAAGCATACCCACTAAAATGAATGAACATGACTAAGTTAGGTCCATTAATTTCAATGGAACTACTTGGAGTAAACTTAGTTGAAATCACTATGTTGTTCCAGGTGGCAGGACTAGAAGCAATGGGTAGAAATTGAAAGGAGATAGTTAACCAGAATACAAAAAAATTCCCACACCCACACCATACATTTAAAGCACTCTTATACCACTTTAACAGTCATGGCTTCCTCCTCAAAATCTTGGGAATTTAAGTTTCTTAAGGGTTTTGAGAGTTGTTAAGTGACCCCTGTTCCCCTCACTAAGCCACAATTCCCAGAGTTCCCTGGGAAGAGCCATTTATTGTTTAAAACACTATTGTCACTTAGATCCTCATCCTAAGCATCAGCCGCACATTACTTTAAACCCTTTGTCCCAGTTTTACGCTAGAGCTTCACTAGGTAGATACACCTTTCCCCACTTTTCCTTCATCATAATCATACTGGGAGCTTTGTGGCTCTCTAGGTATGAATGCAGTCTTTTAAACCCTTGTTTAAATGCCAGGTTTCTGCTTCTTGCAAATCTGATCTGAGTTATATATAATCTGTCTGTCAAGAGAGGATGATATTGAAGGATTAAGAATTTTTCATCAGCAAGGCCACTATTGTGACCACATAGACTTTTTTAGCTTGAACAATGGAAAAAGGATGTTAGGTCATCATGCTTCATAAGAAAAAGAGTCGTTGCTAAATTGAAATTGCTCTCATTCATATTCATGGTCTGATACAGGCATGTCCGAAGTCCGTTTTGGGGGCCTAATTTGGCCCTCTGGTTGGTTTAATCCAGCCCCTGTGGCAGTTTATTTCCTGGGGTAAAATCTTTAAAAAAACACCTCAACAACTTCAACTTTAAACAAACCTCAACAACTCTGAGGCTGAGGTAAAATCATAAAAAAGCTCAACAACTTCAATCCTAAAAAAAGGTCAACAACTTGACACAGTTTGGACACCACTGGCTCTGATAAATTGTACCACCAGTCTCTTCTCATCTCTTCTCCAAATAGCTTTTAAGAAGGCCTGGCCCAAAACATTTTGGTGCCTGAGGCAGAAAATCCAAATGGCACATGCCCCAGTAGTAAACATCAATGTCTAATAACAATTAGTAACAATCATCTTCTAATCTGCAGGGAAATATGTTACGAAGCACCTCTCAATGGGCATCACCACTGTGTAGTGACTCAGGATAGGGCCTTCTCTGTGTTGGTGCCCTGCTTGCAGAAATTGCTCCTTTTGGGTGTGCACCAATCAGTCTTATTTCTGAGTTTTCATCACCAACCTGAGACAGACCTATTTATCCAGACCTCTGTGAGAAATGAATGTTTTGAGGTTCCATCTGTATTTTTCCAATTCTTCGGTGCACTGGCATGTGGATTTGTAAGCTCTCAATTTCATCTACGTTCCATGGCTAGTATTTTCACTCTTTTATTCACATTGTAATCTTAACTGGATGAAGGACCGTCTATAAATAACTCCAATAAATAAACCAAATGATATTAAAGCTAAGGCAGGTGACCTTCTCTACCACATGATAGGACTAGTTTGGAGTTTCTAACTAGAAAAGAACAGATGCAAGCACTACTCAGGTATTCATTCCCAGATGCATGCGATTCATACCATTGCATGAGAGGAACAACAAGAGTGCACTTCTGCAATGGGGAACATGCTTTGTGTACAGTATGTGAGGTCATCTCACAATTTAGAGCCCTGGATATCAATGTTCGAAATTGTGCAGGGAACCCACATTGGTAAAAGGGATCCCTTCTGCATAAGTTCACTCCCAACATTTGGGGTGCTGCAAGAACAGTGACAGTCACACAGATGGGATAGGGCATGGGGGACACCCTCCCCCTCCCCCTCACATGATGATAATTATGTGTGAGAGAAATCTGAAAGGATAGTGATGGAACAGAACAGAGAGAATCAAGGCTCATAACCTTATTTATTATTATTATTTTATTTAGAAGTACACCAACATGGTTCTCCCCCCATCATTTTATCCTCACAAAAACCCTGTGAGATAGGTTAGGCTGAGAGGCAGTGATGGCCCCAAGGAAAATCCGGTGAGCTTCATGGACAAGCTGGGATTTGAACCCAGGTCTCCAAGGACCCAGTCCAACACTCATACCATTACACCACATTGGATGACCTCTGTGTCAATTTGATTTTCTATGGCTTAAGTCAATGGACAGGATGAGAGCTTCTTGTAGAAGTAGGTTGTGAGGAGGAAGTAGGAATTGTCCCGAAGAATAGAACAGGGGCTCATAATGGCAGTCCTTGAGTAAATTTAACTTTAGTTTGTGCAATGGCAAGAGCTTTGTAATGAGCACACATTAAAAGATGCTTTGAAATAGGATTCTGCTCTTAATGAAGGAAGTGGTAAAGTGCGAAAATGTGTCTAATGTAGCCAGAGGCTGTGAAGTAACAACTCAGTTTCAGATTTAGAGGCTATAAAAGCTTCTTGGTGAAGTTAATGATGTAACCGTTCTGTCAAAACAAAATAAAAGGCTGCCAGCTTTGTTATGGATGTCCTATTTACTTCATAAGACAAAAGGAGAACTTGAGAGATTTTCAAGTCATGACAACGAATGAATGGCTTTCAGAAATTCAAATACCATTTACACATTAATCTCCTTCTCAAGGGGCTGTGCTTGCAAACAGGCATCATTTCACATTCTCCTAAGATACCACATCAATATTCTACAATGTTTTTACAGGTATATTGTCCTGTAATTACATTTCCTGCCATTTAAGATCATACATCCAATTTCTCATGGGCTATCATGAAAACCTGGGATGGCCATCTTCTGTGTTATCCAGGCATCTGTATTCTCCTAAACCTGATCATCCCTGCCAACATTTCTCCAGTGAAAAGAGGGACATTCGATTCCATCCCTTCCAACATTTCTCAGTTGCAAATAAGGAAATCCTATTGCATCTCCTCCAACATTTCTCCGATGAAAATACTGACATTCTTCAAAAAGGGCAAGTGGGACAATCTGGGATCAAATCAGAAACCGGGATGGATTCTGTAATTCCAAGACTGTCCCTAGGAAATCGGGACACTTGGAAGGTCTGCTTGCTCCCCTCATAAATAGTCAAGTCCTTTAATAAAGCTGGCATTGCCAAGTTGAGAAGGGTCGTAGCTGTCAAAACTTACTATCTCAACCCTCACACCAAGAGACAGCAGGCTGGTGGTTTTATAACATTCAGACTTACTGATATTTACTCAGTACGAGCACATAGTTCAATCATCATCACTTGATGGGTCAGTTGAGCCACTGGCAGGTGGTCTCTTTTCCAACAGGAAATACGCCATCGGCTCCTCCTCCTCTTGTAGGCTTGACGCCAAGCCTGAACTCTGCCCAATCTCTGAGAGCAATGAGATTCAGGAACAGACTGTCCAAGCTTGCGTCTCCTCCCCAGAGAGCATGTCTGAAATTTCTGGCTCTTCTGCCTGCCTTAAGTCATCCTGAGAATTTATGACTTGCATTCCAGGGGAGAAGGGGCTCACTTCACTCTCTGCCTATGAAGAAAGCAAGCCTCCGTCTCTTTCTGCCTGCCCCCCTCCTTGGTCATCAGAGCCCTCACCTTCACTTGGGGCAGGAACATTCCTGAAACTATCTCATTGGTTGAACACATGCTTTTCATGGAAATTTCCCCAGGTTCAATTCCTGGTGAATCCCAGTAGGACTGGGAAAGACTTACATGAAACCATGGCAAAATACTGCAAGTCTATGTTGATCTGACACTACTCAACTAGATGGACAAATTTGGCCTGACTTAGTAAGAGACAGTTAACTGTGTTTTCACCTGTGCTTGGGTGATATGAGGTCATTGATTGGGGTGTGTGTGCAAATTGTTTCATGAAACAATCCCTTTTAGATATAAGATTTGTAATGTTTCAAGTGCCCCGAGACTGTGTTACAATAATATCCCTATGAAAGACACACAATAGAAGTATTATTGCTTCTTTTACTTGCTAGGGAAATGGCAAGGAAGATGTTTTACTATACCTTGTTTAAAATGTGATAAATGAGGGACGTGGGGAGGCAGATAAAATTGGCCTGTGTGGCAGATCAAAACTGAGACAAGCACCTTCAGCTGGCTATCCCTATGGATCTCATTTCACATTAATTAAAGGGGGGAAACTTTAGGATTGGGGAGACCTGGGTTTAAATCCGATCCTCATCACATAGTTTGCTGAGTGAACTTAGGGTCTCCCCAGGCTATACACATTTGCATCCTATACGCATTTGTTGTTGTCGTTTAGTCGTTTAGTAGTGTCCGATTCTTTGTGACCCCACGGACCAAAGCAAGCCAGGCACCTCTGTCTTCCACTGCCTCCCGCAGTTTGGTCAAACTCATATGCATTTACCAGCTTGTAAACTCAATGGAAGTCAGTGTAGCTTACTTCTGAGTAGACTTGTGCAGGATGGCACTGTCATTCTGCCTGTTGCTTAATTGTTACTTGTTTGGGGAATAAAACTGATAAATTGAACAGGGTGCTACAAATGATTTAGGTTTACTGAATTTATGAATCATTTCCCACAACAAAAAGTCCCAAAGTGGTTTATGACATCAGTAAAATACAGAAAGTCAAAATGAAAACTTCCAATCTGCTCAGATTCCCCAGAAAACAGAAATATCTTTGGTGCCAAAATGATGACAAAGTTGGAGTCAGTGTCCCAATCGAAGGAATTGCTTTATTATTTCTTGTGAGGTGGCCCTATATCTAGGGATTCTAGTCTGGCAGAATTCAGTTGGACAAACAGATGACTAATGTTTATATAAAGAAAACATTTTGATATGTTAAGGTATTGATTTTCTAAGTAAGATTAAAAATTGCACTAAATTAAATTCATACATAGAAGTAGAAATTTCACAGAAAACTACAACTCATTCCAAAGACGAAGATTAACTGCTTTTGATTCTCATTCATACTCACGGATGAGTAAATGCTGATTAACATGTACAACTTCCTCAAGGGCATTCCTATCGAACAGCAGGATACCAATCCTATAAACAAATAACGGCATAAATAAAGCTAACCAGTAATTCTGATGTAACTTTTAAAACCTATCTATCTTTTACACATATAATTCCCAATGCAGCAAGCCCCTTATCCATTGAGCATTTAGTTTTCCAAAGCTGTAGCTTCCCCACTGTTATGTCCACTGGCTTAGGGTGTGTTTGAGAAGCTGATTTGAGAAAGTGTGTTCTCCTTCATGGAGAGCGCGTGTTGCGGTGGGGTCAAGCAGGACACCCCCTCTTGGTTGCTGGGCAGGACCGTTTGGATGGTCATGACTGTGATTGGGCCAATTTGGGTTGTTGGGGAGATTTTGAAGTTGCCATTTAGTGGGTTGGCCCAAAGGTTACCGTATTTTTCGCCCTATAGGACGCACTTTTCCCCCTCCAAAAATGAAGGGGAAATCTGTGTGCATCCTATGGGGTGAATACAGGCTTTCGCTGAAGCTTGGAGAGCGAGAGGGGTCGGTGCGCACCTGGTTTGGTTTCCCCAATCTGGTTTGGGGGGGGAAATAAAGGGGGGAATTTCCTTTATTTCCCCCCCCAAAAAACTAGGTGCGTCCTATAGGACGGAGCGTCCTATGGGACGAAAAATACGGTATATATTCTTGGCACACAGCTTTTTTCAGTCTCTTTTGCTGCATGCATCGACTCGCCTGCCCTCCCTTCCCTAATTTTAGGCTGTTTGCTTGACCTTGCTATGCCTGTCGTAGGGTCGTCTGCTTTTGGGGCAGGGGCCTGGGAGGAATTTTGTCCATTTGGCAGGTTGGCTGGTGCCATTTGGTTTTTGCCTACTGCGTAGCAAATCATCACAACTTGCAAGGTTGCGGTTAGCCATTGATTAAAACTTGGTTGGTGAAGGGGTAAGGGTTGGCTGTGCCTGCCCCTCCAATGCTGCTGCTGCAAGGGAATTCCATTAAAGGAATCCAGGGGCTCGCCATGCTTTTGTCCGAATCCCTGGCAAGGGGCTTGGGCCACACAAGTCCCTGGGAGCATGTGGGGAGGGGGGAGGGTGTGGTGCCTAGCCCCATTCTCTCCCCAAAATGTTTTCTCTTACTGACTTCCACAGGTTTCCAGAAGTCAGGTCTGTCCCGGGGCGGGGCCAGATAGTCGTAACCAATGCCTAAGCAACCACTCACGTTATGTATTTAATAAAGTTATGGCCAAAATTATGCCAAAAACCTTAAACAAAAATCCTGTGTGAATTGTGATTTATTTAGGGGGTGACTTGGGGACCTCGACACGCAAAGAACACTTCAAAGTAGTATTGTATAACAAAGTACAGGATACATAAGCATTCTGGTTAATGTTATATGAACACAGATAAGAAAACTCAGCACTGGAAACACAATGAGAGCATCATAATAAACAGGAGTGTCTTACTGTGCCTGGTCAGAAATCCATGGTAGCAAAGGTAAGATGTTCTTCAGTGCCTGGTAATACAATACAGACAGAAAGCTTATTTCTATATGTAAGCCACAGGCAACCTCTTTTCACCCACAGACTTTCCCGAACCATGCATTTCACAGAAGTGATGTGGGTAGAGCCCATGAGTTTTATTGTCAGTGATAGACAAAACTTTTTTAAAGTAAGGATTCATCAGAGCATAGAATTAACTTCAAAATCTCTTCTCCCACCTACACCCTTTGTGTAAAGCTTTCTTTCAGTAGCCACAACTGAAGGGGGGGGGAGAGGGACAATGAAACAGTTAAATAGACATAGAGTGCTTTAGAAGGAGAGCTGAGATGCATACAGCCCAAAGTTAATGTGCCTCAGAGAAGCTAGAAATTGGATTAATATTGCTTGCTCATGCTTGAAGCACAGAAAATTGCTCAAAGGCAGATGGAGGGAGAACTAAATTCTAAAAATAAAATTCCCAGGAGAAATGAAGATTTTCACAGTTCAAATTGGAGTTCTTTCCCCCCTACTAGGTTTCATGTCTCTGAACACTAAAACAAATAAGTTACAAGTGGAAATGTAAGAACATTATGTAACTTGAGTATATACCTGAAAAATGATACCGGGGGGGGGGGGGACAGGACCCAAGCTTGTTGGTTTTCTGTCTCTTAAAAAAAAATTGACAGTCAAGGATAATAAAAGCATCAGCCAGTTATTTTAAAAGGTCAGTTTTGCTGACTAACTGTATTTTAGTTTGGATTCTTGTAAAATGCCAGTATACAAGAGTCCAAGGAAGGAGTAAGTGACAGATTCTTGGAGCCACTGAACACAACAGAGTGTCTAATATTTCACAGCTCAACATGAACTACCCAGTGGATATTTGATCTGTATTCCAACCAACAGTTTTACCCAGGAATTGTTTGTTGTTTAGTTGTCTTAGTCGTGTTCGACTTTCCGTGACCCCATGAATCAGAGCATGCCTTGGAAACTCTCACTTTCTTCTCAAAGCTTCTCCTTTTTATGTCCATGGAGTTTTCTTGGCAAAATACTGGAGTGGTTCCTTCTCCAGGTGAATCCCATTTAGTCTAAACTCTTGGCTATGACCTGTCCGTCTTGGGTGGCCCTGCACAGCATAGCTCATAATTTCTTGGAGTTATTCAAGTGCCTTCACCACGACAAGGCAGTGATCCATGAAGGGGTACCCAGGAATAGCAGTTGGCAAAATATCAGGTAGTTCAAAACCACTATCTGTTGATAATGTGGTAGGTGAATATAGGAATTACATATGAATTCATTCCAGGCCCCCACCCCCCTCCAGTCATCCCCAGCATATATTTTTAGAGCCTGAATTTGGATGTAAGGACAACTCTACACAGTACACAACAATTTCAACTTCTATGTATACCCCAGTGATTTCCACACAATTATGTTGGAAGTTTACATCAAATTACAATTTGATGTAGAGTTGGAAGGGACCACAAGGAATCTTTGACCCCACATGGGACTCAAACCCATGACATTGAGATCAAGAGTCTTCTGCTCTACTGACTGAGCTATGCATGTATCTTTTAACCACGTTGCAGCTCCTAGAGCCCTCATTTGCCTGGTGGTCCCAGATACGTGCACACAGCTCAATAAAGGCACACATAACGTGATAAATGATTCCCCACTTGATAACACTGATGTAATGCCAAAGTATACACTTCAAAATGATTTACCCTGCATCACTCTCTCGTTCGCTTTACCAGCAGTGCAGACATTGATTTAATTACCATGAAATATCAAGGGCAGGAAAACAAGTGGCGAGCTTTATGAAACCCAGAATTCTTGTTCAGCTCAAGTCTACAGAAGAGCTTCTGGCTTACGCAGGAAGCCCACCCACGCACCCATGTGCCTTGTTAACTTTACAATTCCCCGAAGGTTTTCCCATTCCAATTATACTTACTAGACACTATGGCAGTACAGTGGTACCTTGGGTTAAGAACTTAATTCGTTCTGGAGGTCCGTTCTGAACCTGAAACTGTTCTTAACTTGAAGCACCACTTTAGCTAATGGGGCCTCCTGCTGCCGCTGCACGATTTCTGCTCTCATTCTGAAGCAAAGTTCTTGACCCAAGGTGATATTTCTGGGTTAGCAGAGTCTGTAACCTGAAGCATCTGTAACCTGTAGTGTCTGTAACCCGAGGTACCACTGTAGTAGCAATGGCAGTAGCAGTGCCCCAACCATGGTTAGAGAAGAGGGAAAGTAGGGAAAGTCTGTGTGAGTTGTAGTTTACCTGCAGTGGCCATAGCAACTGCGGAAGAATCTACAACTCCCAAAGCCCAGCAAGGCTTTCCCTCCTGATTTGCTGGTGGTACACCAGAGAGGAAATACAGGGAGAGATTTTTTTTCTGATAGATTGGCTCAGTATACAATTTTTTGGGGGTGCGGGAATAGTTTGGCTTATACAGAGCCCCTCTCATTTGGGCTGGTGAGAGATCTCCCATCTTAACTATAATACTAATACTAATACTAATACTAATACCAATACTACTAATAATAATTTATTATTTATACCCCACCCATCTGGCTGGGCTTCCCCAGCCACTCTGGGCAGCTTCCAGAAAAATATTAAAATACTGTAATACATCAAACATTAAAAGCTTCCCTAAACAGGGCTGCCTTCAGATGTCTTCTAAAAGTCTGGTAGTTGTTGTTCTCTTTGACATCTGGTGGGAGGGCGTTCCACAGGGAGGGCGCCACTACTGAGAAGGCCCTCTCTCTGGTTCCTTGTAACTTGGCTTCTCACAGTGAGGGAACCACCAGAAGGCCCTCGGTGCTGGACCTCAGTGTCTGGGTAGAACGATGGGGGTGGAGACGCTCCTTCAGGTATACTGGACCGAGGCCATTTAGGGCTTTAAAGGTCAGCACCAACACTTTGAATTGTGCTTGGAAACGTACTGGGAGCCAATGTAGGTCTTTCAAGACCGGTGTTATATGGTCTTGGCGCCACTCCCAGTCACCAGTCTAGCTGCCGCGTTCTGGATTAGTTGTAGTTTCCGGGTCACCTTCAAAGGTAGCCCCATGTAGAGCGCATTGCAGTAGTCCAAGTGGGAGATAACCAGAGCATGCACCACTCTGGTGAGACAGTCTGCGGGCAGGTAGGGTCTCAGCCTGTGTACCAGATGTACAGTAACTACTGTACTTCCTTCTACTACCATCTCATTTCAAGTTATTCTTATGCATCTTTCCTCTCAGCTTGTCCTAAATTCAGGAGAAGGAGCCATGCAAAAGCATAAAAGAGCCTACTGGCTCCCATTTAATTCAGCATCTTGTTCTCACAGTGAATAACCAGATGCCTATGGGTTTTCTATTAACTCCTGACATAGTGCCTGGTTCAAAATAGCCTTGGATTGTTTTCCAGACATATAACTCTTCACATTTTCTCTGAATATTCCCCATTGTGTGTATGTGTGGTGGTCATCCTTCCCCACTCACAATCCCCCAGCATGAAACTGTCAAAAAAATGGAAATCCTGAGGAATTTCACAAGCTTTCCTTAAAATTCTCGAGACATTTCATTATGAAAAAACTTCCCATTTCATCTTGAATTATTTAATATTTATTCCATAAATAATTGATAATTCTGCTCTGGGCAAATGATGTATAATTCTGTTCCGGACAACATTCAGTGGCAATTCACTAAGTATTTCCATATAACATACAATTTAGCATCATCAAAGAGAAGGGTATCTTCCAAGTGCAAACTTTTACCAATTATGAATTTGATTTCCTGTTGTGCCTTTAAAAAATAAATAAATAAACTGCCTCCACTTTGATTCTAAGCATTTATAACTGGAAGTTATTTCAATTCCAAGCTTGCTTTCCAGGATGTACTTGTAATATGGTTGGAAGGCTGTTTATGACAGTAATGGTTTAGGAATGGTGTTTAGGGACGCGGGTGGTGTTGTGGTCTAAACCACTGAGCTTCTTGGGCTTGCTGATCAGAAGTTGGCAGTTTGAATCCACATGACGGGGTGAGCTCCTGTTGCTCTGTCCCAGCTCCTGCCAACCCAGCAGTTCGAAAGCATATCAGTGCAAGTAGATAAATAGTTACTGCTGTGGCGGGAAGGTAAATGGCATTTCCATGTGCTCTGGCACTTGTCACGGTCCTGCGTGCACCAGATGCTGTTTAGTCCTGCTGGCCACATGACACGGAAAGTTGTCTGTGAACAAACGCCAGCTCCCTCGACCTGAAAGCAAGATCAGCGCCACAACCCCATAGTCGCCTTTGACTGGACTTAACTGTCCAGGTAGCATCACCTTACCAACAAAGGTCCGTATAGTTAAAGCCATGGTTTTCCCGGTAGTGATGTATGGAAGTGAGAGCTGGACCATAAAGAAGGCTGATCACCGAAGAATTGATGCTTTTGAATTATGGTGCTGGGGGAGACTCTTGAGAGTCCCATGGACTGCAAGAAGATCAAATGCATCCATTCTTAAGGAAATTAGCCCTGAGTGCTCACTGGAAGGACAGATCGTGAAGCTGAGGCTCTAATACTTTGGCCACCTCATGAGAAGAGAAGACTCCCTGGAAAAGACCCTGATGTTGGGAAAGATTGAGGGCACAAGGAGAAGGGGACGACAGAGGATGAGATGGTTGGACAGTGTTCTCAAAGCTACAAACATGAGTCTGACCAAACTGCTTGAGGCAGTGGAAGACAGGAGTGCCTGGCGTGCTCTGGTCCATGGGGTCACGAAGAGTCAGACACGACTAAACGACTAAACAACAACAATGCTGGCAAATCTGAGAGCTTCCCAGTGTCCCTATTTTCCAGGGACAGTCCCAGATTTACAGTAGCCGTCCTCCTTTCTGATTGATCCTAGAATTTCCAGCTTTTCCTTGTTGTTGTTGTTGTTTAGTCGTTTGGTCAAAACTCTCCACTATGACCTGTTCATCTTGGATGCCCTGCTCGGCATAGTTCATAGCTTCCCTGAGTTCTTCAAGCCCCTTCGCCACGGCAAGGCAGTGATCCATGAAGGGGAGCTTTTCCTTAGGATGTTCCTATTTTCATTAGAGAAATGTTGGAGGGTATGGAGGTATGAGACCCCTGAACCCAGGAGATTCTATACAACTTTTAGAATTAGTATTCATGTCATGGAATAGGACAGGCATCCCCAAACACAGCCCTCCAAATGTTTTGGGACTACAATTCCCATCATCCCTGACCACTGGTCCTGTTAGGTAGGGATGATGGGAGCTGTAGTCCCAAAACATCTGGAGGGCTGAGTTTGGGGATGCCTGGAATAGGATGTCCCTATTTTCATCAGCTGAAATGTATGGATCTGCCACAGAAATAGCCCCTTAAAAATTTCACAGAATTACCAGAAGGAATAATAAGTTATAGGAAAATCGGCCGCTCAGGTAGAAAATAACTCTTGACATAGAAACATGGATCTGAATGGGGTTCTCAGTGATAAATATATGGAAAAACAGATAATCTGTCTTTTAACATTAAGCCAAGATACACAATCTTTCTAAGTTGTGGAATGTATAGTCCCTTTAGTCACCTCTGCATTACTATTTTTTGGACTTACTGGTTGCCTGTTTATGAAAACTTTAAGCAACAACAAAAGCAACAATGATTTGGTCACCTCTGTGTGAAAGGTCTCTTCAGCACTTTTTTATTTTTGCCAGAGTTCTACAGGGAATAAGTCGTATTTTGCTGAATGCTTATGTTATTTAGCTCGAGGGTTACTTTTCTCCTCTTTCAGCATTATGGGGTTTTCAGACAGGAGACAGCACTTCCCTAAGCTAAACTACTTGTTACGTATTAAGTGGAATTTAGAATCTCACAAACACACCTTGCCATGAAAGGGAACATGCCTAGGCTACTGTTTTTCTAAGTGACACGACTGTTTTATCTACTGAAACACCCAGTTTGTTATCTTCTCTAGTTGAAAACCTGAATATCTTAGGTGCTGCCAAGCAATCCTTTTCACCCATAAACCGTAGCACAGCTTCAAGTTATTGTGTAAAATGAAATACATTACTACAGCAAGTGCATTTAGAAAAAACTACTACTGGAGTGTTCTATATTTTTCCATTTCTGCACTTAAGATGTTTTTGTCCTCTCCATCTTCCATACATTTGTAAAGCATTGATACATTATACTTATTCTATGGCAATTTTAAATGTGAATTGGAAGTTTTTGGATATACACTTTCTAAAATATTCTGCATTTATTTTCCCCCCTCCCTGCCTTTTTTAACAAAGCAATACCATTTCTAAAGACCCAAAGGTTATGAGCTGCTCAGCTAGTGGCGAGAGATATAAAATGATGAAATACAGTTTTTTATTGGATCCAGCACAGAATAGGTTGGGGGAAGAAGGTATGCGCCAGCTCTGGGAGTTTTCTTCCCATTGTAATCAATTGAGGATGGGAATATGGAAGGGCTTTGGGTTTTGCAGCTTGTCTGCTTCTACACTTGCCTTCGCCACCTGGTAGGATTGTATAGTGGATTTTGAAATTTTGTCTTCCAGAATGTGAGCAACAGCCAAAATCCCCACAGAAACATGGGCATATTCTCATGTTAGTGAATGCACAATGGTTAAAACGCATGATACTCATCCACTTAGTCTAAAATATCATGGGAAACATGTCTTCTTTATATATTTATGTATTGATATTTATATGTTTTTAATATTGTTTTATAGATTCTAAATGGTGCATTGATTTCTTAATCACATGACTTGCCATGATTGTGAGGTTTAGCTTATTTTTTTGTTGCTGTTTTATTAAGTTTTTTATAGATTGCAACTGTTTTATTGATAATCTGTTAATTATTTTATATGATGTACACTGTATTTGCGATGTGCTATTACGTTTTATTAAGGGACACGGGTGGTGCTGTGGGTTAAACCACAGAGCCTAGGACTTGCTGATCAGAAGGTCAGCGGTTCAAATCCCCACAACGGGGTGAGCTCCCGTTGCTCGGTCCCTGCTCCTGCCAACCTAGCACTTCAAAAACACGTCAAAGTGCAAGTAGATAAATAGGTACCGCTCCAGCGGGAAGGTAAATGGTGTTTCCGTGCGCTGCTCTGGTTCACCAGAAGCGGCTTAGTCATGCTGGCCACATGACCTGGAAGCTGTACACCGGTTCCCTCGGCCAATAAAGCGAGATGAGCGCCGCAACCCCAGAGTCGGTCACGACTGGACCTAATGGTCGGGGTACCTTTACCTTTACCTTTATTACTTTTTATTATGTTTTGGTTATTTACTGGTTGTAAGCTGCTTTGAGATTCATTTGAATGAAAAGCAGCTTGGAAATACAATCAATCAAATCAATCAATCAATCAATCAAAAAAGTGTGTGTACACACACACACACACACACACATATACATATATACACAGTGTCACTCAGTCAGTTTTATTGCACATAGCCAAAGGCTGCTGCAATGTACACAGAATCATTCGACAATTAAAAGAAAATATACTGGGTTGATACAAAAGACTTAAAACATTTATATTATCAAAACATTACATACTCTAAACAGAGCTATAAAAGTACCCCAATATACAGATCAAGACATTAAACAATAAAATTCATAAGCTAAAATCATCACATGGCCACTAATATATCAAAAAACAATGTCAATTAATAAAGTGTGCAATTTATACTCAGAGTTTGGTGACAAAGATAGAGCATAGCCTGATGTAAATAGATAGGGTCAAATAAATTCATCTCCTTTACAGTTGATAGCTATATAATTTGCTCTAATTTTCCTAGCAGCAGTTGCAAAGAGTGCTACATGCCAGGTCACATACTTATCTGTGTCTGCGAGGAGATATAAAATCATGTCATAGGGGTTCTGGCCAGTGGACCTTGTCATTATAGGTACTAAAAATCTTTTTCTTGCATCATTATATAGGGGACAGTGAATATATACACAGTGGTACCTTGGTTCTCAAACGCCTTGGTATTCAAACAACTTGGAACCCAAACACTGCAAACCCAGAAATGTTCCGGTTTGCGAACTTTTTTTGGAAGCCAAATGTGCTCCGTTTTGAGTGCCACACTTCCGTTTTGAGTGTTACACTGAGGTCTGTCTGTTTTTGCTATTTATCTTGCATTTTTGTTTTTGCACCTTTTTTGTTTTCTTTTTGTGACTGTGTGGAACCCAGCTCAGCTACTGATTGATTGATTGATTGATTGATTGATTGATTGATTGTGTGACTGCAGTACATCATTTATTGCTTTCATTTTATGGATCAGTGGTCTCATTAGATAGTAAAATTCATGTTAAATTGCTGTTTTAGGGGTTGTTTTTAAAAATCTGGAATGGATAAATCCATTTTGCATTACTTTCTATGGGAAAGTGCACCTTGGTTTTGGAACGCTTTGGTTTTGGAATGGACTTCCAGAACGGATTAAGTTTGAGAACCAAGGTACCACTGTATATAAGAACTCCGTTCTCTCACCAACTACAAGGGCCCCACATCCTTTATCAGATATAAAAATGTTGCAGTGCTTTCTCAGTGCTCAAGTATGAACACCAGGAATAAAGATTCTCTCATTCATTCAGTGGAGATGGCGAAACACCAGTGGATCTTCATTATGAGAGACAGCATGACAGAGATATTTTTCATTTCAGAGAGAGAGAGAGAGAGAGAGAGAGAGAGACTTAGAAGCCCAACTTTGTGGCTACTTCACCCAAGCATTCCATGGCTATTATCCAAGCACTGTAAAAACAGTACTCTTTTTTATCACCCTCTGAGCCAATTGCCCCCGCCTTTCTTCTCCGACAGGTCCTGGACTTTACATCGAGTAAATTATGCAAAATGATTTCTTGAGTGGCAATAAAAACAAAATTGCCTGCTTGCGATAAACAGAGACAAAAGGAATCAACAAAAGGGAATTTAGTCCCGCCGTTCTTTTTCTCTGGTATTTATCCCATTTCCATGGGGAAATTGCAATAATTAAATCAACTCCCACACACATGCAGCCGAGTTCGTCTATGAACAGTGGCAATAGATGCAATTCTCATTACTACTTCTTTTTTTGCCAGTAAGTGGGTCAAGTGGCTATTCAAAGTCGACATGGGAATACTTTTGTCTTGATAGGTATGTGTTCTTTTAAAATATTCATGTCACACAATGTTGCCTTGACAAGATGTTATTCAACATCAGTGTCTGTTAAACAATCCCTGCAGCGCCAGAGGAAGAAAAAACTGCAAGGGATTTGCCCTTTTTTATGAGTACTCCATCACCTTGCCTTTGACGTGCAACTTTCTGTTCAGCAAATGCTACAGGCATGTTTTTAAATATTGCACCTGTTTGTGATGTATGATTCCATATTAAATATGCACCAAATTTATTAAATCCCAACTGCCAGGCAACTCAGTAGGCACATTTCAAGGTACCTGTGTTCCATATCCATAGAAAAACTAGAGTTTCAAATAGCTCTCAACTCTGCAGGCAAGTTGATTTGGTAAAACAGGGAGATCCAGTTAATTAAAGATTTGTTTTGTGGATGGCAGAGCCACTTCTTCAAGTGTCCTTTTTATTAAGTTTTTAGCTGTCATGAATGTTATGAATTTTGTAGAACTCCTTTCCAGTTGAGGTCAGGCAGGCCCCTCTCTACTGACTTTCTGGCACCAAACTGAAGTATTATTATTTTTATTCCAGCAAACATTTTAACTGAAGTTTGATTTTATAGTTTTAACTGGTTGTGGGTTTTTTGTACTGTATCTTTTCAAACCACCCAGAGATTGTCGTAGTTAAGTGGTATATAATTTGCTTGAATAAATCCATAAAATTAAGTTAAAAACCTGTTCCATAACTCAAAAAGGGGGAGCTGCTTATGGGTTACATCCATCTTTTTCCTCTAGAGAAATCAGAGATTCAGGCAAGAAAGATCATTTCACAGGTGCAAATGCACTGAAAGGGTAAGAGGTTCAGAGCACAGGGTCACAGTGTTGTTATTTTGGTTTGACATTTCATACTGGCAACTTGGTACAGTTATGCAGGTCCCAGGGAGAATGGCCTACATGCAACAGAGCCATGCAAAAGATTTGGGGGGGGGGTGGCAGTGAACATAACCTCCAATATTTCTCTGATGAAAATAGGGACATCCTATTCAATATTATTGTTGTTGCTGTTGTTGTTGTTTTATATATACCCCTCCCATTTGACTGGGTTTCCGCAGCCACTGGGCAGCTTTCAACATATATAAAAACAATAAAACATTAAACTTTTTTAAAAAACAAGACAAAAAGAACTTCCCTATACCCAGCTGCTTTCAGATGTCTTCTAAAGATTGTATCGTTACTTAACTCCTTGGCTTAATGAAAATATGGACTACGAGAGAAGGACAACTATGACTTCAAGGAAGAATGGGAACTTCTTACAAACTATTTAAAAAGACAACAAAAGGATTTGGATTCCTTGGCAGGTTTTGATGGTTGTTGTTGTTGTTTAGTCGTTTAGTTGTGTCCAACTCTTCGTGACCCCATGGACCAGAGCACGCCAGGCACTCCTGTATTCCACTGCCTCCCGCAGTTTGGTCAGACTTATGGATCACTGCAGCACCCCTTCATGGATCACTGCCTTGTCGTGGTGAAGGGGCTTGAATAACTCAGAGAAGCTATGAGCTATGCCGTGCAGAGCCACCCAAGATGGACAGGTCATAGCGAAGAGTTTTGACCAAACGTGATCCGCCTGGAGCAGGAACCGGCAAGCCACTCCAGTATCCCTGCCAAGAAAACTCCATGGACAAAGACAACAGGTTTTGACTAAACATCCACAAATTTATTAGTAGAACATAGGATAGATAAGTTAATGATATGTATAACTTTTTAACCTGCAGAAAATAATATGTGTGAACAAATCAGAGAGGGGAGCTGAGGTAAGTATCTGGAGGGTGGGAGAGGGAGGGATGGGAGAGAATAAAAAGGGGGGAAATGTAATTGGTTATATTGATGGATAATCTGTTTGTTAAAATTGTTCAATAAAAATATATTTTAAAAAAGAAAAAGAAAATATGGATATCCTACCATACCATCCAACATTTCTCCGATGAAAATAGGGACGTCCGAAGCAGTTTAGTCATGCTGGCCACATGACCTGGAAGCTGTACGCCTGCTCCCTCGGCCTATAGTGCGAGATGAGCGCCGCAACCCCAGAGTCGTCCGCGACTGGACCTAACGGTCAGGGGTACCTTTACCTTTTTCAGGAAAGGCATCAGAAACGGCTTCAGTAAATCTGGAACCGTCCCTTGAAAATAGCGACACTTGGAGGGTCTGAGAGAAGTGAAGGGAAAGGGAAAAGTCAAAGAGGGCAACCAATATGAGTAGCTACATTGAAGAGGGAAATAGGTAATTGGGTAGCTTTTCTCTAATACAGTAAAGATTAATAGTTATATAGAATCCTGTAAGGTCGTGTGTCCCCCCCCCCCGGCTCTCTTTTCTTTCTCAGCCTAGAGTTTGGCGGTTTCTTTACTACCTACTCAGAGCCTATTGCTCTATGGCCATGAATGCAATGCTCTTTGAAAGCACAAATACAAGTCCTGGCTGCTTTTGTGATTCAAGGGTGAGCAGCACATGCTGTCAAATTGTATTTATAATTTGAGAGCTTGTACTGCTCATCCTTGTATCACAAAAGCAGGCAGGTCTAAAGGGTTTGTTATATGAGTGGCAAAGGCTAATCTCATATAACAAACCTAGCAGTAAAAGAAGAGGCATACGATTTCACCCTGTGAAGTATATTTCTTCTTTAAGTGGGTTAAAGGCTTTGGACTTATCCCTTTTGTCAGTAGCACAGTGTTCGTTGTGTGCAGGGCTGGGGAACTCAGGCCTGGGGGGGGGGGTCAAATGAAGTCCTCCAAGCATGTTGACCTGAGCCTCAAAACTCTCCCTTGGCCACGACACCTTTCCAGTCTCACCCCCTTGTGGTTCAGCTTCCCACCATCTTTGATTGATTGATTGATTGATTCTATTTCTATGACACTTTTTATTCAAATAAATCTCAAAGTGGCTTACAAACAAAAGATAGAAATGACATAATGTAACATCATGAATACAGCATAAATTGTATAGAATACTTAATAAATCATCAGTAAAACAATCACAAATCATAAATCAAACTACCACCTATGTAACACTCTTAACAAAAGAACTAAACAATAAGCTAAACATCACAGGTACACCAAAGATCATAGTATAGGATTCACAAAGGACGACAGCATTTGTATCAATAAAACAATATTAGTAACATTAACAAAATAGCAACAAAACAAACAAACAAAGCCTTGTTGAATTTGTACAGCTGTTTTCTCCACTGCCATGACTCATAAACTTTCATTCCATTCAATGCATCAAAATACACCTGCACATAATGTTCCTGGCAGCAACTCCCTTCTGAAGGATCCTTGCAATGGAAGTGGTCAGCATCTTTGAGTGTCTGCCTAGCTGGAATGTGTCCTTGAATGCCTCTCACTTGCCTGGATGGAAGATTGCATGGGGTTGTATGAATGTGCACAGAAACTAGCCTACTGAGCGATAGCTCAGTAAAGTGTGAGAGTCTTAATCTCAGGGATGTGGGTTCGAGCCCCACATTGGGCAAAATATCGCTTCACTGCAAGGAGTTGGACTACATGATCCTTGTGGCCCCTTTCAACTCTAAAATTCTATTTATTTTATTTTATTTTATTTTATTTTATTTTATTTTATTTTATTTTATTTTATTTTATTTTATTTTATTTTATTTTATTTTATTTTATTTTATTTTATTTTATTTTATTTTATTTTATTTTATTTTATTTTATTTTATACCACCTTGTATCCAGGGGTCTCACAGCAGTTCACAGAATAAAATCAAGATATAAAACTACAAAATACAATGACCGCTCCCCTCATCAAATGGGGGGTGCCTTTTGCACGGTCGCGTGCACCCCTCCCCCGATCCCATGTGGCTCCCAGCAGTCCAGCCTGGATTGTGCCCCCCCCCCGCTGGACAACTGGAGGCAGCCGCCTACCTCTGCCAGTTACCGAATCCTAGCTGGGGAGGCGTTGCCAGGAGAGAGTTGGCCAGATAGCCCCCACAAAAAACCCCACATTGCTTGGGGGGGCACATAACTAGTTAGCATGCCAGAGTCTCGCTTGTTATCGGAATTTACCAGACAAATCACTCCACCAATTAAGAACAGCCATGCACCACTATCCACAGAATCAAGAAAGAGCTATCAATCTCTCAGTCCTTTCCGTGTCTGGGCTGGGTGAGCTTTACTGTGTTCAAAGGTAACATTTGGATCCAGTGCTCCACCCGTTTTGTCTCCAGCCCTGCCCACCCCTTGCCCCTGTCCCCCAGAAAGGAATGTCATCAACAAGCAGAGAAAGGGTTCATCACTCCAGATTAATGTCTTCTTCCAAACTTCTGCTGGGTTAATGGCCATTCTGTGAGGCTACGTTTTCTGATACCATCACTTTACAAAACTTTAGGAGAGAGCACTGATCAAACTGTAGTAGTAGTAACAAAATGAAAAAAATCCTTCCAGTAGCACCTTAGTGACCAACTAAGTTTGTTATTGGTATGAGCTTTCATGTGCATGCACATTTCTAGTAATAATATGTAAAGGTAAAGAACTCCTGACAGTTAAGTCCAGTTGCAAACAACTCTGGGGTTGCGGCACTCATCTCTCTTTACTGGCTGAGGGAGCCGGCGTACATCTTCCAGGTCATGTGGCCAGCATGACTAAGCCACTTCTGGCGAAACCAGAGCAGTGCACAGAAACACTGCTTACCTTCCCGCCAGAGCGGTACCTATTTATCTACTTGCACTTTTTGGCGTGCTTTCGAACTGCTAGGTTGGCAGGAGCTGGGACTAAGCTATCTTTCCCCCCTAGTATTATTATAATTATGTGTTTAGCCATAAGCCATAACAGTTATTAATATACTGCTTTATCAATGCAAAATAAAATCCCATTTCATTGTTACGTCAAATATAGATTATTCAATTATACAGGTAAAAATAAATGACATAAGGAACCGAATGTGTTTGATGTTGCTCTGCTGGAGCTATAATGAAAACACACACAGCTTGTATCATGTCCGTATCACCAACAGAAAATCAATTTATTTATTGTGCAGATTGTGCCTGATCCTTAAATAAAAATTGATATTTTTTTCCCTTTGTGTCTTTCAGTAATATGACAACAGTAAATAATAACAAGGTTTCCATATTACTTCCACCAAGGAATTCAGGAGGTTGTAGTCGCCATAATAAAATGCCTGCTTTCTTCTTTAAAATCTAATCAAATCATCCAGATATTTCACACAGGAATATTGATGACAGATCACTGACTGCTTAGGTGACATATGCACAAAATATATTTAAGAAGTGTATATGTTAGAGATCAAATTAGGAAGTGTCTTGTTTTGAGATGCCATCAAAACTTGTATTCTGATGCAGCTGGAAAGCTCTTTGTGTTGAATCTTTTTCTTCTTCTTTTTTTTTTGCATTGCAAGCTCTATATGGTGAATCTTCTTACTTGCTGCCATTTTAATTCCTTGTAAATAAATTGCAGGCTTGAGTGCTGAAATGGTTTCCTTTCATATCACCAATTTTCCCCTTCATGGTTAGCCAGTATAATAACCCTTTCTGAAGGAAATCCGAATATGTTACAGGTTCTGCCCCAATAGCCCCTCTTTTCCCATGCCAATAAATATGTTTAGTGCAGTGATATATGGTATCTAAAATATGCCTTGTCTGTTGCTGTTTGGTTAGTCCTCTAATGCATAAGGATTATTTACTTTCATCCAGGTATGGTTTATGATCCAGAATCTATGATGATTGTGCCTGACCTTGGGGGAGCAAGAACCTGAGATTACAGCTACATAAAATCCTTCTATAGAAGTAAACACTAAGTGCCGTCGCTTTTCTCAATCTGCTCGGGAAAGCTTTTAAGCAGGGAGGAAATATGGCTTAGAGCTTGTCAAGCCACAGAAAAGAAGGGAGAGGGAGAGAAAGAAGAGGGTGGGGGCAGAGAGATGGTGCAGCACAGTGCAGAAAAAGGAGATGAGATCAGCAAGTTACGTTTAAGGTTTTCTTCCTTCTCGCTCTCTCCAATGTCCTTTGGACAGGAAGCCAAACATAGGGCTCCATAAAGAGGTGGAGCTGCTACAATGATTCAACTTCAGTCCATCACTAACACCCTGCAGACAGATGCTGCAGTGTTATTCTGACTCACCCTGACAAATTGATGAATGTTGTCTGGTTTGCTGTAACAAAGAAATGTTCTAAGTGTGCAAATGGCTTGCAACAAACAGCTTGTTTAAGAGGTTGCTGAGAAAAAAAGGTTTAACTTTTAAACGGTGAAGGAAGGGGAGCATGATTTAACAGCACAATCCAATCCTGAGACCAGCCAGGGTGAGAGAACTTTGATCTGGTGGATCTTGGGCTGAGCTGGAGATTATTCCTGCCTAAGTTTCGGTTGCAGCCCAGCTGGAAGAACTTCAGCTGACATAAATTCCAAAAGGACATTGTGGATGTAGGGCAAAACAAGGAGAAACTTACACCTACTGTATTCCTTTCGGCTCAGGCACATGATCTAGCAGGACTTAGCCAGCAAAAAGAGTGTTGTAAGTCAAATTCCTCCTGGAATAGAGGAAACTATAGTTTGGATGGCTCTGTGTGTAATTTCCATTCAAAATGTTAATGATGACTTACATCAGAACAATATCAGAAAAGAAATCCAGTAATGATCGTTCAAAATGTTAATGTTGCCATAAATTGATCAAAGATGCAGAGCATCCCTTTCATAGTATCGTAGAATTTTATGGTTGGAAGGGACCCGAAGGGTCATCTAGCCTAACCCCCTACAATGCAGGAATCTCAGCTAAAGCACCCATGACAGATGGCCATCCAACCTCTGTATAAAAATATCCAAGGAAGGACAGTACACCACCTTCTGTTCCACTGTCAAATAGCTCTTTCTGATAATTTTCTTGCAACTTGAAGCCATTGGTTCATGTCCTACCCTCCAGAACAGGAGAAAACAAGCTTGCTCAGTCCTCCATGTGACAGCCCTTTCGATATCTAAAGATGGCTTTCATATCTCCTCTCATTCTCCTCTTTTCCAGGCCAAACATACCCAACTCCTTCAACCGTTCCTCATAAGGCTTGTTTTCCAGACCCTTTATCATCTCGGATGCCCTCCTCTATACATGTTTCAGGTTGTCAACATTGTTCTTAAATTGTGGTGCTTAGAATTTTGCACAGTATTCCAGGAGTGGTCTGACCGAGGAAGAATAGAGTGGCACTGTTACCTGCCTTGATCTGACCACTATACTTCTGTTGAAGCAGACGAGAATAGCATTAGCCTCCCACCTGTTATCTTTCATTTCTTATAATGCCCTTCTTAAAAATCAGCTCCTTTTGCAACAACACCTGTTTCTTTACATTCATCTCGCTTTTCTTTCTTGTTGGAATTGTCTGCAATTGTGTCTTCAATATTTCACCTTTAAGAAACTCCCATCCACCTTGGACTCTCTTCTCTTTGAGTATTTCTGACTACAGGATCTTCACTCAGTAGTTCCTTAAGCTTTTTGAAATCAGCCTTCTTAAAATCCACAATGCACGTCTGACTACACTAAGCTTTCCACTGCCTCTGTATCGTGAAACCAAAGAGGACCATCATTTCTCCCAGGGTTCCCATTACCTCCACTTCATTGACCAGTTCCTCCTTGTTGCTGAGGACCAAGTCCATTCCTTGCAGTGGTATTCAGAGGCTCCTCAAGTTTGGTTTTCCAGCAACAAAGGCATTCCAGGCCACTTCATTTGAAATCAGTGTGTCTTCTCAAAACTTAATGAACTCTCATTTGCCGATAAATGCATATATCTATATATGTTCGCTTCTCTAATATGTTCCGATCACCATCTCATGAGAGCAGATGGGATTTTTAAGACACTGTGATAGCAGTCAGCTGTGAAACAACTAATGCAAATTGTCAAAAGGGGCAAGTAATGAAGCTGCATGCATAGAACCATGTCTTGAGAAGATTTACATGATTATATTTTTCACATAGTGCTTGTAATGATCCGGGTGTTTGAAGATTCTATTACATGGTGCCTCGGTGATTGCTCTTTCAAGAGCATCAGTGGGGAAGAAATCTGCAACACAACAGGTGTAATGATATGAATGAATAATCAATCATATACAAAGAATTGTATTTAAACTGGGTTTTTTTTATTATGATTTTAAAAATCCATCACAACCAATCTGTTTCTGTTGACATATTGCATTTTGTGATAAAATTAGAGATTGTTTCACCATATTGCATTCTCTTTCGTCATCCAGTAATATTTAAGAACAATCACCATACAGTGATATCATCTTTTGTTTGCATTTTCCTGCCCTTCTCCACAGAGAAACATACCACATTAGGATGTGATGGCTGGGAATGGGGAATAAAAAGCTCAGATGCAGCTGTTTTCATCCCTAGCCCTGTATATAATACCTAATTTCAACCTCAATATTCAACTGCTCTGGTCCAGTTAGTGGAGGATTGGACAGAGTGGAGCCCTCTGTTCAACTATCATTTCTGTCCCACATTTATTGTGGTACCTTGGGAAAGCAACTGTCTTTCTGCCTCTCTTACCTGTTTGCAAAATTGAATCAGTGGTGGCATACCTTGTGGTTTAGCTTGGAAGTAAACACAATAGACACTGCAAATTATCTGTTGGAATCCACCCAGAGTGGCTGGGGCAACTCAGTCAGACGGGTGGGATACAATTATTATTATTGTTGTTTATTAGTATTGATTTTATTTAGGAAATTCATAAACTGCATGAAACATCAAGTTATGTAATTGAATCCAAGTGGCATACAAATTACAGTGGTACCTCAGGTTAAGTACTTAATTCGTTCCAGAGGTCTGTACTTAACCTGAAACTGTTCTTAACCTGAAGCACCACTTTAGCTAATGGGGCCTCCCGCTGCCGCCGTGCTGCCGGAGCACGATTTCTGTTCTAATCCTGAAGCAAAGTTCTTAACCTGAAGCACTATTTCTAGGTTAGCGGAGTCTGTAAACTGAAGCATATGTAACCTGAAGTGTATGTAACCTGAGGTACCACTGTAAAAGTGATGTGTGTGCAATTCTACATATATATATTTTCTCCCCAAAAAACATTTTATATTAGCTGCTTTTCAGTCAAAGCTCTTGGAGCAACTTACAAACTAAGAGAGCAATCTGAACCCAAGATCTACTGGGATGGGTTGAATTTGGAACAGTACTCTGGCTGAGTCCAAAAAGATCATGTATTAAAAGGTGGTCTGAAACCATTTAAGCCTTTAAAATAGATTTTGACTTACAACATCCTTTTTGCCATTGTAACTTACTCTAGATTGCTAAATCACCTTAGCAAATTGAGTGGACTTTGAAATAAATACATCTCCTCTCACCTATCTAGCCCCCATTTCTCGACTCAAGCAGATATCCTCCTATTCCAAACTGCACTTATCTGGCAGATCACGAACTTCGATTTCTCCCTAAGTGAGCCAGTACTTTTGTCACACCTCATCAGATCTGACAGAACTTTATTTAAAACTACTGTGCCCTATTAGTGAGCTAAAATATACTTTAAGTAAGCAGAGGATATTATCAATCTGTTTACCAAACATTCCACAACATTGGTTTTGCCACCGTCTATTTCATGGCTTGGCATCTGCTTCACATAGAGGTAAAATATATATTTTCTGTTTTGACTCTTAAAAAGACAAGAAGTAGATGCAGGGAGAAAAAGGTGTAACTTTTTATTACTTTCTGGGTCATATATTACATGTGGCACTTTCAGCGAGATCAAGCTCAATGGACTCCCTTAGAATATATTAACTTTTTCTCCTGCCAACCTAGCAGTTTGAAAGCACACCAGTGTAAATAGATAAATAGGTACCGCTGCAGCAGGAAGGTAAACAGCATTTCCGTGCACTCTGGTTTCCATAATCGTGTGTCCCGTTGTGCCAGAAGGAGTTTACTCATGCTGGCCACATGACCCGGAAAACTGTCTGTGGACAAACGCCAGCTCCCTCGACCTAAAAGCAGATGAGTGCCACAACCCCATGGTTGCCTTTGAGTGGACTTAACTGTCCAGGGGTCCTTTACCTTTATATTAACACACACACACACACACACACACACACACACACACATAGTTCTAGCCAAAGGCCATGACAAACCTGCATCAACAGTGCCAATAAAACAATACAGATCGTACATCCATAATATGAGCTAACATCCATGATGTAAGAGAGAGGTTAACAGACACCAACACTTGTTAAAGGAGTAGGGAAGCTGTGGCCCTCCTAATAAAGGTAAAGGTAAAGGGACCCCTGACCATTAGGTCCAGTCATGACCGACTCTGGGGCTGTGGCGCTCATCTCGCTTTATTGGCCGAGGGAGCCGGCATACAGCTTCCGGGTCATGTGGACAGTATGACTAAGCCGCTTCTGGCGAACCAGAGCAGTGCACGGAAATGCCGTTTACCTTCCCGCCGGAGTGGTACCTATTTATCTACTTGCACTTTGACGTGCTTTCAAACTGTTAGGTTGGTAGGAGCAGGGACTGAGCATCGGGAGCCCACCCCATCGTGGGGATTCAAACCACCAACCTTCTGATTGGCAAGTCCTAGGCTTTGTGGTTTAACCCACAGCGCCCAACTCTCATTAACCAGCATGATCAATGGGAAGTGTCAATGGTCAAGATCTGGAAGGCCACAGCTCTCCCACTTGTCCTTTATCAGGTAGCAAACTGAAGCAGCGTCATTTTAGTACTTATCCATATCTACTTTCTTTCCAAATTTCACTCAACTATCCCCAACTCTCTCACTTCCCCACCCCAGAAACATGCACTACTTTCTCTCAGGCTTTATAAAGAGCAGGTGAAGCATACCGAACTAGCAGATTTCATAAAGCTGGTTTACCAATTTCCACGACTGACTGCAACATGGTAGTGTCATTCTAGTGCAGGCCCAATTTTGCATTAACTCAACAAAAGGCTTTGGGACGCACACTTTGCAAAAAGGTTCTAGCCAATCTCTTATTCCTGACCCTGTGAAAACGAGTTCAGAGATGGAAACAGCCACCCTAGTACATTCCATCTAAGTGCAGCAGTGCTGAAATGCTCCAAATGGAAATGATGGGAGGAGAATTATCCACTTATCACAGTATGTGATATCCACTCCAGTTTGCACCACTACCATTCCAGGGAAGTTGGCACAAACCTGGTGGTTGCAGTTAAACCTAAGGGCAAAAATTGTTTATGCACAGCAGCAGAACAGCACTGGATCATTACCTCCTACCTGCCAGGAATAGGATGGAATGGAACTAGCTACTGTAGATTTTTTGGGTGAAACAGCTTTGCAGGATAAGGTCTTTGGTCTTCAGCTATTACTGTTGCCATTAGAAAATATAGCACCTTATGGCCACAGCAAAAATGGTGGTCAGGAGGTCTTCCACTTTTCTGGAAGCTGGAAGAAGAGGCAATAGGCAGTGATAAATGGATACGCTTCACGCTGGGAAAGAAAGACAAGGAAGTGAGCAGTTTCTGAGCAGGAACGTGGTACAGTATTAAGAATGGAAAAATAATACAATTCCTCACTATATCAAGATAGAAAAAGAAAATGTCATACCTGAACATAATGCAAATAGAACACAGGAAAAAACCTGTATAAAATACAGTGGTACCTCAGGTTACATATGCTTCAAGTTGCATATGCTTCAGGTTACAGACTCCGCTAACCCAGATATAGTGCTTCAAGTTAAGAACTTTGCTTCAGGATGAGAACAGAAATCGTGCTCCGGCAGCATGGCAGCAGCAGCAGGCCCCATTAGCTAAAGTGGTGCTTCAGGTTAAGAACCGTTTCAGGTTAAGTACAGACTTCTGGAATGAATTAAGTACTTAACCTAGGTACCACTGTATCACATATTTAAACCAATTAAAAAATTCTGTACACCTATTATTTAGAATGGAGTGTGAGAGGCAGAATTTTGGGGTCACACAGGGCGCCAGTGAAATTTTAGACCCCAAGGTCCGCCACTGTGGGTAGTGGTAGCATCCTCACCCCATTTCATCCCGATGTACCATTCGATCTACAGTGCTGAGGAACAATCAGCAGTAGCTAATTTGGACAGCTCGTTAGCCAGAGTCTCAAGGGTCCTCCTTCATCTCTGTACACAGGACAGAGATTCACAAAGGGTTACAAATACATTGAAAGTATAGTGATGCTTCTGGTTCCTAGAAGAATGTAGCCTTGAAACAGTACCATGTTGGCCCGAATATAAACCACATGTTTTTTTCCAATTTCTGATCGTGAAAAGTTAAAGTGTGGCTTATATTCACAACCTTACACTGCAAGCAAAGCGGCACAGCTCCACCCCACCCCAGAGAGCAGCCCAGGATCGCAGGGCAATAGCACCCGTCCCACCTGTGGCTCCCAAGCCTCCCCCAAGCCGCCAAATTTTAAAGGTGTGGCTTATTTGCGGGTGCGGCTTATATTCGGGCCAATACGGTATTAGGAATGGAACAGCACTGTCTATGGCCGTATCCAATTGGGACTCCTCAGCTTAGAGATGGGGAATCTGTGGTCCTCTTGATGCTGTTTTGCCGCAACTCCTATAAGCTCTGAGGGTTGACCAAGCTGGATGATGATGATGATGATGATGATGATGATGATGATGATTTATTTGTACCCCGCCCATCTGACTGGGTTGATGGGAGTTGGAGTCTAACAGCAGGTTTCTTATCCCTTCTGCAACCGAGCAGCTAATTGATTTGCTGATGGTATGTTTGTCTGCAGTGTCAATTGCAAACCCGAGTTGCTGAATTCACATAGATTGAAGGGATGGAGAACCTACTGCAACTTTTAAAAACATTTCATCAGTTTTTGCAAATCAGAAGAACAATGCAAATTGTCAGTACGCTCCAAGATGATAGAGAAATTCCACTGCTGTTTTGGGCAGAGATGGGCTGCTTAGCATGAAGTAGGAGCAGATCAATATGGTGGGGAAAGATGGCTTTATGCCACTTTGTGTGTGAGTCATCAAGTTTAATTTGACATATTTTAGAAAAAGTTATTGGGGAGGAAACTGGGTTTTATCTAAATCTGATGAAGCTGATTAAAGTTTAAAACTAGGGGATAACATGGAGTCATTATAGGAAGAGCTTGAAAGACAGAATCCATTTTGAACTTGGTGTGTTCTCAGTTTTCATTGCCAGCAGTCACTGCTAACAAGAATAACCTTGCACAGCATAGCCTGAAGAAAGGACATACTATCCCTGAGGTATCATTAATAGTATGATTGGGACTCAAATGAACTTTTAAGAGACTCTGTATCCTCTCAATCAAGACACGCAGAGAAAAAGAAAGACAGCTCTGTGAAGAAAGGGAAATAACAGTCTAAGAAGAACACAACATGGCAGTGAACACTAATTATAAAGAAATGACGGTACGTGTTCTGTAACTCTTTCTGAAGCAGAACCTCAGTGGACAGAGCTCTCTCAAATTAACACTGCCTCAAAGTTAAAGCTCTGAAGCTTAAGACTGGACTTTGATTGCTGAACTTGAAATAGCACTTGAAAATAGCAGTGTCAAAGTAAGTGTGTTCAATTTTGTTCTCCCTCCATTGCCTGGGTTTTGTTCAACAATATATATTTGCTGTTATTAAAGAACCACACACAAACACATTTATAGCACAATTGTCTCGTAATCAAGACCTACAAATGCCTTTTGTCCCGTATGAAGAGGAACTCAAGGGTTTTTTAAATGATTTTGATTTTTGATTTTGCCCGAAATAAGCAGATTGCACAGTTCACCTCTATGTAGTTTTTAATCTGGCAATGCAATCATATGCATGAATACTCAGAGGTCCACTGCCTTCAATGTGCCTTACTTTTAGGTAAGCGAACAGAGGGTAACAGCCAAAGTTGTATTTTAAGCCTTTATATGTCTTATTTCCTTTAACTTTATCTCATCTGCCTTCTTACTTTTTTAAAAAATAAAGCAGCTAACACAATATTTTAAGAGAGCCAGTGTGGTGTGGTGATTAAGAGCGGTAGTCTCGTAATCTGGTGAACTGGGTTCGTGTCTCCGCTCCTCCACATGCAGCTGCTGGGTGACCTTGGGCCAGTCACACTTCTTTGAAGTCTCTCAGCCCCACTCACCTCACAGAGTGTTTGTTGTGGGGGAGGAAGGGAGAGCAGAATGTTAGCCGCTTTGAGACTCCTGAAGGGGAGTGAAAGGCGGGATATCAAATCCAAACTCTTCTTCTTCTTCTTAATAGCGTAACAGGAAGGGAGAATGGAAATTTTTTTTATCACCGCTGGTGAGCCTTTAACTACAGTTCTTTTTTCCGTGGGGGGGGGGAGCATTGGAATGCATAGACTTCTACTACCATTGGTTGCATTGATCATTGCATTGATCACGGGTTTGCCGATAGAAGATCAGAAGGTTGGCAGTTCAAATCCCCATGATGGGGTGAGCTCCTACTGCTCTACCCTAGCTCCTGCCAACCTAGCAGTTTGAAAGCACACCAGTGCAAGTAGATAAATAGGTACCACTGTGGCGGGAAGGTAAACAGTGTTTCTGTGCACTCTGGTTTCCATCATGGTGTGTCGTTGAGCCAGAAGCAGCTTAGTCATGCTGGCTGTATGACCCAGAAAGCTGTCTGTGGACAAATGCCGGTTCCCTTAGCCTAAAAGCGAGATGAACACCGCAACCCCATATCCGCCTTTGACTGGACTTAACCATCCAGGGGTCCTTTACCTTTTATCAGTTTACCTTTTTTACTCCAATGACATCAGGAGGGCATCACATAAGTAACTCCTGGATTACTGTATCTCCTGAAACTGAAGCAATGTTGATGTGGGGCTTAGCTGACTGGAATAGTTATATTGCTGATCAAGGTAAAGCACACAGCTGTACAGGGGGCATGACACTACTTATATTGCTCATATACCAATAACCAGAACAATCCTACAAATGCTTAGTTAGAAGTAGACTGCACTGTCTTCAATGGTGCTTCCTCCCTTGTAAATGCTTTTACGATTGAGTTCTAATTGTATTGTATTGGAATTTCTTTTGACTGCTGCACCATTTACCGGTATGTCATTATGGTGCTGATGGTGAGACTGTTTTGTAAAATAATTCTGGATATTGTATATTGGTGAGGCTTCTTATTAAAAGGCATCCCTAAACTCTCTTATAAAATGAGGGTTTTCAGAGCCCAGGAATATCTTTGAAGCATCAATTTGGTAGAATATACCTTTGCAAGCTCTGTAGTATTTTAATCATTAAATGTCACGTTAGGGAAGAAACACTGCATTATGTGACATAAAGTCATTTTTCAGTCTTTTTTTTTTAGTACACCTAATATTCTTCCATGACATTGCAAAGCACTATTATATCCAATAAATGTAAATCTAATAAGAATGTGCTGTAGTCCTTCTTGTTTTAGTTTACTGTTGACTAGCTGGATGAAGTAAGGTGTTTTGTTTTTGTTTTTTTAAAAAAAGAATGATAGGAGAAAGTACATAATGCTAATAAACGTATCTCAAGGGGCTGGAAGCTGGGGGCACTGTTATACAGTGGTTCTGCTCCTTCCTCCTGGGCCGTGTCCAGAAAGTGGTGATGGGGGATGAATGTCCAGACCCCTGGGCTCTCACTTGTGGGGTGCCTCAGGGTTCCGTCCTCTCCCCCGCGCTTTCTAACAGCTATATGAAGCTGCTGGGAGAGATCATCAGGGGGTGTGGGCTGGGTGTCCATCAATATATGGATGATA
The DNA here is from genome assembly GCF_964188305.1 of Podarcis bocagei. Lineage (NCBI taxonomy): Eukaryota > Metazoa > Chordata > Lepidosauria > Squamata > Lacertidae > Podarcis > Podarcis bocagei. The sequence goes on from NC_138130.1 coordinate 15,079,440, forward strand.
CCCAGTGCTACCTCTCCTTTAAATCAGAAACAGTAAGGGCAGTGAAGGTCCTGTGTGAGTGTCTGGAGGCGGTTGGAGGATGGATGGTGGCTAACAGCTTGAGGTTGAATCCTGACAAGACAGAAGTACTGTTTTTGGGGGGACAGGGGGCGGGTGGGTGTGCAGGATTCACTGGTCCTGAATAGGGTAACTCTGCCCCTGAAGGATCAGGTGTGAAGCCTGGGAGTCATTTTGGACTCACAGCTGTCCATGGAGGCACAGGTCAATTCTGTGCCCAGGGCAGCTGTGTACCAGCTCCATCTGGTATGCAGGCTGAGACCCTACCTGCCCACAGACTGTCTCACTAGAGTGGTGCATGCTCTGGCTATCTCCCACTTTGACTACTGCAATGCACTCTACGTGGGGCTACTTTTGACGGTGACCCGGGAACTACAACTAATCCAGAATGCGGCAACTAGACTGGTGACTGGGAGTGACCAATGAGATCACATAACACCGGTCCTGAAAGACCTACATTGACTCCCAGTACATTTCTGAGCACAATTGAAAGTGTTGGTGCTGACCTTTAAAGACCTAAACAACCTCCGCCCAGTATACCTGAAGGAGTGTCTCTACCCCCATCATTCAGCCTGGACACTGAGGTCCAGCTCCGAGGGACTTCTGGTGGTTCCCTCACTGCAAGAAACGAAGTTACAGGGAACCAGGCACAGGGCCTTCTTGGTAGTGGGACCTGCCCTGTGGTACTCGCTCCCATCAGATGTCAAGGAAATAAACAACTATTTGATTTTAGAAGACATCTGAAGGCAGATGAGAGGAGGAGGAGGAGGAGGAGGAGGAGGAGGAGGAGGAGGAGGAGGAAATAAAACATACTCCCCCCCCCCTTTGGATGCATAATACACTTATCATAAATTTAAAGAATCATTTTTTTCTACGGCTTTTGATTAAGGGAGTGGCTTTACTTATTATTTTTTAGCCATATGAAAATGTTGAAATGATTGGAGGAGTGTATTTCTTGTATTTGACTTGGGTTCTTCTGGATCTTAAAAGCTAGAAAAAAGCTAGAAAAGGGCTAGTCTTTCTTACTGCTGATATCCCCAGGCTCCTCCAGTTTTATTTCATTTTTAGAGCTTTAGAAAAGTACTTTTCCATGAAGATAACCTTCATAAAAACCATATCAGTAGTGAAGATTATATTCGACAGTAGTTCATAAAGAGCGGTAAATGGCTCTGTTACCCAAATGGAGTCTTCATAGGCATAGTGGTGTAGGATAGGCAATAATGCATTCCCTTCAGATTAAAAATTGTGATAGAGCCATATTTATGGAAAATGCACAGAATACTTCCTCGTGTGTAGGAAGTGAGGAAGTATGTAGAAACCTCAGAGTTTTGTGTAGCTGGAATGTAGCCTACTGTACAAAGATAAAAGTCACATATGTTGCTCCACCTACTTTTCCCTCTAGCCAGAGCAGAGGCTGCTCATAAAGGAATTTGGTAATAATAATAATAATAATAATAATAATAATAATAATAATAATAATAATATCCTGCCCATCTGGCTGGGTTTCCCCAGTCACTCTGGGCAGCTTACAGCATATATAAAACCACAACAAAACATCAAACATTAAGAAACAGAATATCCTGTGCAGTGATACCTTGGTTCTCGAATTCAATCTGTTCCGGGAGTCCGTTCATCTCCCGAAACCGTTCAAAAACCAAGGCACGGCTTCTGATTGGCTGCAGGAGCTTCCTGCACTCAAACGGAAGCCACGTCGGATGTCCGGCTTCCATAAAACATTCGCAAACTGAAACACTTACTTCTGGGTTTGCGGCATTCGGGAGTCAATTTGTTTGACAACTAAGCCATTCAAGAACCAAGGTACCACTGTACAGGCAACAAACCAACCAATAAATCAATAGAAACCAGTAATAGGAATAATAGCAATAACAGCAACAATAATAAACAGTTTACACTTATACCCAAATTAAATTAACCGTCAAACCTAACCCTTGGACTGGAAAAAGAGTCGCCACTCCTGCTACAGCTCAGAAGCATGATCAAGCAGCCAATATATTGGAAATACTTTCATTTATTGTACAATTTAAGAGAACTGATAACACTACTGTGTGAAGATAATTAGATACAGTAGTACTGTGCCTATTTTAAACTATTCTTCCTAATGCATGCAATATATCATACCAAAATAGAGAACTAATTATAAGCTTTTAAAGATTCTTAAGAAAAATAAAAGCTTGAGATACATTGTCATTTTCCATGCAATCAAGTGTCATTGATCTGCTATTTGTGGTCCAGTAGGAAGCTGGGAGCCATACATGAACCAGCTATTAATTAAAATACACTTCATAAAGAAACAGCCTTGTCAGTGTTTGCAAAATCAAGAAACCATAAGAAAATGTGCAATTAAACGAAAAGAGCTTCTGGGAATACTAACACACAGTGATGGACATATTTATATGAGCCAACCTTATTTGGTGTGTGTGTGTGTGTGTGTGTGTGTGTGTGTGTGTGTTTCTGGCTTGGGCAAATGTTATTGCTGTCATTCCCACCCACCTGCCATCAAGAGTTCAGTTCAAAGTGAATATAACACATTCTAGGTTTGAAGTTGCATGAAACAGCCATTCTGTTCTTGCAAAACTGGTATGCCAGCTGACGTTTCAGATGAATGGAGGGACATTTGTAGCATTCTTGCTCTTAAAACAAGGATCATTTCCTAAACATTACCTGCCTACACAATTACTCATTGGTGAAGGTTTTCTTTCTTTTTTGTACAATCTTTTTTATTCATATAAAATCAAACATTAGACATAATCATCAGCATTTAGGATTCCCTGAATCCTTAGACTTGCCTCCACCCTTCCATGGTTTCCATTTGCAATCTTTTTCAACAGCATCACATGAAAAAGGTTTTTACCTTCATTTTTAGTGAATCACAAGCCTTACTCAAATCCTGCCAAAGTTTTTAGTTGTTTACAGTGTTCTCTTATGTACATTGCATTTTTTCCCCATTCCTTATTAATGTTCCTCTCTTCCTGGTTTCTGATTTTCCCGGTCTTTTCGCCATTTCGGCGTAGTCCATGATCTTCATCAGCCATTTGTCTCTGGTTGAGACTTTATCTTCTTTACATCTCTGGGCCAGCAGTATCCATGCTGCTGTCGTCGGATGCGTAATCACACACGTCACAATCGTTTCTGCTCCTTTGGTATCTATGCACCTAAAATTCCTAGTAAAAAAGCCTCTGTTTTTTTCCAAAAACATTACTTAAACATTTTTTTCAACTCATTACATATCATTTCCGAGAATGCTTTCATTGTCTTGCATGTCCACCACATGTGGTAGAACGTGCCTTTCTTCTCCTTACGCTTCCAACATACGTTTGAAGTGGTTCTATACATCTTTGCTAATTTTGTAGATGTTAAATACCAACAATACATAATTTCATTGGTGAAAGTTTTCACACACTTGCCAAAGGAACCTGTGATCCTCCATATGCTGTTGGACCATAGCTCCCATCATCCCTGATGACTGACCATACTGGTTTGAACTGGTGGGGGTTGCTTCTCATGAGACCTGGTGTCCATTTTCCCTGTTGTTATAGAACCTCTTTGCCCCAACACCTGTTATTAGACACCAATTCCTATCTCATCTAAAATCTACGTCTGTACCTAGGGATGGAGGAGAAATTCGACTCAGTCTGCTTTTAAAGCCAAATTTATCCAATTTGGACTTTCTGAATCAATATGTGAACTAAAACACAGCTATCCTTTGAAATTTCTAAATATCTGAATTTTGTGATGCTGCTCTCGAACCAAAAGACATTTACAAAAATGCATACATTAGGAGGAAGCATGCATAAAGATGAATATATTAGTGAAATAACATTTTAAAAAATCCAATTTATAAGAGGAAATAGCTCACAAAAATGTGTACGTTATTCAAAACTGAATACAAAAAGTTGCATATCAAGAGAAATCCATACAACAAGGCGGATGAATTTTCATGAGGATTTTTCATGAGGATTTTTTAACTGAATTGTTCTTGTTTTTATTTTGATATGTATTATCTGTGTTTTTATATGGTGATTTTTTAAAAATAAATATTTATTAAGTTTTCACAAATTTTAAAAACACATACAATACACACAATACAAAAATATACATACAATAACAAACAAACACGTATAATTTCAACTCCTTTTTTTCTTAAACTTACTTCATCGACTTCCCCATACCTCCCCTTTCTGCATTCCAATTCCCAAATTTATTTCAGCAAATCCTTCCCCCTAATTTTATCCGATTTTTCTTTTTCTTTTCTTTTTTATATGGTGATTTTATCCTGTAAACCACCCTGAAACCTTTGGGTATAGGGCAGTATACAAATTTTAATAATAATAATAATAATAATTTCAAAAAGCAAATTGTTGCAAAATGTGGAGAATTGAATTCAAGAGTTGAAAAATAAGAACATGAGCGAACCAAACGTGACAGATTCTTCCACGCATAGCTACACCTCAGCGTTTCCTTTCCTTCAAGCATACTTTTGAGTTATATTGAAAAGCTCCCAAGGCTCCAATCTCTGATTAATCCTCTGGATTTTCCCTAACTGTTACTTCTCTCTGATTAACACTCGTTCTTGGCTGCACTCCTATTCCCTGGACCATGGTCTTTGGCTTCTCTTTGATACATTAACACTAGACTTACAGATTTGGCATGAGTTGGGCAACCCCTGCTACTGCCATTGTACCTTTAGGCAACAGCAGTTGATTGCTGGCAGGGAAAAAAATAATAATTTACATCTTTGGCATTGTTTTCGTTTCCACCAGTCTCCAGCTAGCCTAGAAGCTCAGACTAAACATTAGCACATTTTATGTAGGACTCCTCTGAGATATTTGATTTTTTTTATAGATAGTTAAGCAAGTTTTGGGGAAAGTGTCACTTAGAGAGAGAAGAAGGCCTACACTAGCTGACCTGCTCTTCTCAAGCTTTCAAAACTCAGAAGCCAAGAAGTTGCAATAAAAAAATAGAGCTTTATTTTTATGCATCCTCTGCCTCCACTGCCAAGCTGGCTATCTACCAGTGGTTTGTCCATTCAGAACTGGAAGGAAACGACATATATTTGGAGAAATAAGTACATTTTTGAGGTTGTTATTCTTCTTGAAGGTAAAGCAAAGCGCACAGCGGGCTGGATCCAGACAGAGTTGAGCTGTACAAATCAGTGACTAACTTAGCTCCCACTGATTTCAATCATCATCATCATAATTTATTATTTATACCCCGCCCATCTGGCTGAGTTTCCCCAGCCACTCTGGGCGGCTCCCAATCAAGTATTAAAAACAATACAGCGTTAAATATTAAAAACTTCCCTGAACAGGGCTGCCTTCAGATGTCTTTTAAAAATAGGATAGCTACTTATTTCCTTCACATCTGAAGGGAGGGTGTTCCATAGGATGGGTGCCACTACCGAGAAGGCACTCTGTCTGGTTCCCTGTAACCTTACTTCTCGCAATGAGGGAACTAACAGAAGGCCCTCAGCACTGGATCTCAGTGTCCGGGCTGAACGATGGGGGTGGAGAGGCTCCTTCAGGTATACAGGACCGCGGCCGTTTAGGGCTTTAAAGGTCAGCACCAACACTTTGAATTGTGCTCGGAAACGTACTGGGATCATCTACTCCAAGCAAAACCAAGGACTTATCTGCACTTTATATTCAAAACAGTATTATACCACTTTAAACAAGAATAGCTTCCTTCAAAGAATCCTAGAAACTCTGGTTTGCAAAGGGCTGCTGAGAGTTGTTAGCTCCTGGAGACCAAAGGACACATAAATATCCTTGTCCTCTATAAAATAAAACTATCAGACAGACCCCAATCAAGCAATTAACGCAATTAAAAAGACGGCCTGTGGAGCTCAGCCGAAACCTCAGTGCCATGTTGACCAGAAGTCTAAAACGCAAAGGGATGAAGGTGGTGCTGTCGTCTAAACCACTGAGCCTCTTGGGCTTCCAGTCGTAAGGTCAGCAGTTTGAATCCGCGCTATGGGGTGAACTCCTGTTGCTCTGTCCCAGCTTCTGCCAACCTAGCAGTTTGAAAGCATACCAGTGCAAGTAGATAAATAGGTACCGCTGCGGCAGGAAAGTAAATGGTGTTTCTGTGTGCTCTGGCATTTGTCATGGTGCACAAGAAGTGGCTTGGTCATGCTGGCCACATGACCTGGAAAGCTGTCTGTGGACAAACACTGACTTCTTCAGCCTGAAAGCAGAGGTGAGTGCTGAAACCCACTGTAAAATTTGACTGGACTTAACCGTCCAGGGGTCCTTTGCCAAAAACACAGAGGACCAGTCTTATTGTGAGATCAATGATTTCCACAGTAGGGCCTCCTCGCTTCAAGCTATTTTGGAGAATTACTTGGCAGTTGGGGATTTAACTGTAACTTTTGTTACTTACCTGTTAATCTGAATGGTTCAGTGTCATTTTATCCATGTCTTGCCACATGGATGCTGTCCTGGTAATGTTTGTTGGTTATCAAATAAACATGTTAATAAATAAATTAATAAAAAATAACTACCACCATCAACATGGATCAAAGGTCAGGTAAAAGGTAAAGGTAAAGGGAACCCTGACCATTAGGTCCAGTCATGGACGACTCTGGGGTTGTGGCACTCATCTCACTTTACTGGCCGAGGGAGCCAGCATACAGCTTCTGGGTCATGTGGCCAGCATCACAAAGCTGCTTCTGGCGAAACAGAGCAGTGCACGGAAACGCTGTTTACCTTCCTGCCCCATCAATACCTATTTATCTACTTGCACTTTGACGTGCTTTCAAACAGCTAGGTTGGCAGGAGCTGAGACAGAGCAACGGGAGCTCACCCCATCGCGGGGATTCGAACCACTGACCTTCTGATCAGCAAGCCATAGGCTGTGTGGTTTAGACCACAGTGCCACCCGCCACCATCAACATGGATCAAAGGTCAGGATTGTTCTGTAAATGGTGCACAGCCTAATTTAATGGGTTATATCAACTTTTCAAAAGACCAGCAAAACCATTATCTGGTCTCTTGCATTTCATTTTGGTACATAGAACTAAACGTAGTTTTCCTACAGCTCTGGCTAGCTGGATTTTCCTTCCCTGCATTCCAATCTTTGTACCACATGTGAATTCCACAAACAGTTTTGACACATGCGACAAAAGATGCTTCCCCCTCTCTGAGTAGCGCAAGAATAATAGTTCAGCTCTGAACTAGAAAGGAAGACAGAAAAGTTGTTCAGTTAGAAACTGATATTCATGTACCATTGTGATTAAAAAACAACAACCCTAAAAGAGTTAGTTTGACAGTCAAACAGTGAAAAGCTGATAACTGCTTGTTCACTCATATTCTTGGTCTTGTGTGAAATGTTTATATACAGTGGTACCTCGCAAGACGAATGCCTCGCAAGACAAAAAACTCGCTAGACGAAAGGGTTTTTTGTTTTTTGAGCTGCTTCACAAGACGATTTTCCCTATGGGCTTGCTTCGCAAGATGGAAATGTCTTGCAAGTTTGTTTCCTTTTTCTTAACACCGTTAATACAGTTGTGACTTGACTTCGAGGTTTTTAAAGACTTTGGTGATTTTTGAAGCTTTTCCAAAACTTTCCCGACACCGTGCTTCGCAAAACGAAAAAAATCGCAAGACGACAAAACTCGCAGAACAAATTAATTTCGTCTTGCAAGGCACCACTGTATCTTGATTTTCGTATGTGGCAGCAGTATGTAGCACAGTTTGCCCAAAATTATAGTTGTGTTAGATTTAGCGCACAACTATAATCTCTCTCCCCTTCCACCATGTATCACTAGAAAATGCAGGCCCACTATTTAGAGGGGAAAAATCCTTAAAACTGCTCCATGTGCATTGTGAAGAACATTGTGACAGCTTAAGAAGATCTCGCTTTTCAATTAACGAACTTGTACCCTATGAAACTTCAAAGGGAACATAGGCTGTATATCTCTTTCAGGAAACTGAAAGGAAAAGAGGACAGTTGAGGCCTGTACTCTCTCATACCTCATAGGTTATTTCCAGGTATCATTGAACCCTTCAAAGCCTTTTTTGCGGCAATGACTTGCCTGAGTTCAATCTGTCAGCTGTACAATGATGTATAAAATTTTAATGGTGGAGCCAACTCAAAGAGTGTTACTGGGAAGCCTTCCAGGTGAACTCTGGGATGAATAAATCATATCAGCCATTGAAAGGCTTTAGCGAGGAGGCAAACGCGGGCGACTGGACTGGTGCGAATCTGTCAAAGTTTCAAATGTAAAATGTACATCTCCTGCCTGTGCCCAGTGCTTGTGGAACAGCATTCGAAATAAGCTGGTTGCCATATTGTGATGGTGCAAAGGAAAATGCTTAGAATTTATATCAATAAGTGAAAAGAGAAAAGGGGATACAGAAAGCCTGATCAGGAAATGTAAACATCAGGACTTCTGGATGTCAAAGGTAATATTGATGACTGGGAGACTTTTGCATCAAACAGGATATTAAAAGCTGACATTTTTTAATGAAAGTACAATGCAAGACTGAAGATGTTAGGAAGAAGTAATGAGCAGAGCAATCCCATACCCTCCAAATGTCCCACTTTTCCAGGGACAGTTCTGGAATTATGAAAGCCATCCCAACTTCTGATTTGGTCCTGGCATGTCCTCATTTCCCCTGCCAGTGCTGCCACCACCAAACTCAGTGGGGGAAGAGCCAGCACTTGTCACAAGCAATGGCAGTGGCAAGGGAACATTCTGTTGCTTCTCCATGCCTGTTGTTGCTTGTCTCCTTCCTTGCATAGTTCATAGTGGCTGCTGGAGAGCAGGTGAGGAGGAGGAGAGGCTCTCACCCCTGAGGCCCAGCCCCACATGCTGTGCCAACTCTGGGGGCAGAGGGCTTCCTTGGGCAGGAAGAAAAGGGAGCGGAGAGGAGCTCTAGGAGTCTTGATTTTTTAATTAAAAAATAACAACCCTTTGTGGGTCTGCTTCTAATCTTGCCGCTTTCTATTTTTTTTGTGTTTGTGTGTTGTTCTTTTAGTAAATTATTATCATTTTTATTTATTTATTAAATTCATAAACAGTGGTACCTCTGGTTAGGTACTTAATTCATTCCGGAGGTCCGTTCTTAACTTGAAACTGTTCTTAAACTGAGGTACCACTTTAGCTAATGGGGCCTCCCGCTGCTGCTGCTGCGCCACCGCCGCGCGATTTCTGTTCTCATCCTGAAGCAAAGTTCTTAACCCGAGGTACTATTTCTGGGTTAGCAGTGTCTGTAACCTGAAGCGTATGTCACCCGAGGTACCACTGTACTGCCCTATATCTGCAGTTTTCAGCACGGTTACAACATAAAATCACAATATAAAAACACAAGATATGTAATAAAATGAAAACCACCCAATTAACCCCGCACCCTGCCCCAACACATTTTAAAAGAGCATTGGATGTCAGTCAGCCAAAGGCCTGGTTAAGGAGGAACATTTTTGCCTCGTGCCTAAAGGTGTAAAATGAAGGTGCCAGGCTCCTTGGGGAGAGCTTCCACAAATGGGGAGCCACTGCAAAAAAGGCCCATCTACTATATCTACTAAATAAATAATAATAATAATAATAAAGGTTTTCGCAGGGGCTCAAGGAAGGTCAGGTGGGTGGGTGGGTGAGAAACGTCCCTATTTTCATCTGGAGAATGTTGAATGTTGAAACCCTTCTTAGATTTAGAGGGGTTGTGTTGGGCAGAAGCTAAGATGGCCTCCTGGACTTCCGGGTTGACGCGATCTGGAAATGGCGGATTCCCTCCGAGCTGCGGAGGGAATCGGCTCTACCGAGGACGGGTCTTTGCCGCGCCGGCGACGCGGGGACCCTTAAAAACCGCAGGCGCGGAAGCCTGCGGACTGAAGACTCGGCGGGTGCCTTAAGCGCCCCCCCTGATCCACGAAGAGCCTTTTTAAAGGCTGCGGAGAGGATACGGGGGTGGCGTGGCACTGAGAGTCGACCGCTACCTCGGTGGAGCGAAGCCGCAAGCCATGACCAGAGAGCGCTGACTTTCTTCCTTGAAAATCTGGACTGAAAGAATTACCCGTGAGTAAGACGGATTGGGACTTTAAAAATTTTACCCTGAATTGGAGACGACCGGGGGGTGTGCTAAAAGGAAGTCCGCACCCCCCCCCCTTGCAGACGATCTAAGCAACGACATAAGAGCTAAGCTGGAGAGCCTACCCTTGGTGGGGTGAGTTAAAAAGGACACTAACTTTCAAGATTTAGCTAAAGGAAATTTTGTGCTGGAGAGAGGAGTTTTGGAGACCCTCTTTTTGTTTTAAACAACCCCCCCTCCCGGGCTCGGGAACGTCCTGCCTTTGTGCCTGTGTAAGAGCTGCGGAGTTTGACAGCTGTCAAAGCTGCCAAATGGGCAGTTTAAAGTGGAAAAATCGCTATCTAAGATCCCTCTGGATTAAGACGAGTTATAATTGAGCCAAAATTGTTGGAAACAAAGTAATAATAATAAGCTAAAGGACTGTTGGAGAAAAGACTAATAAGTAACCAGATTCCCCCTAGGGGGAATTCTGTGAAACTACAATGGATACAATGGCTGTGGATGGAAAGTTACTAGTAGAAATCGAAAGGATGTTTCAATTGGTGGGAATCTTACAAGAGCAGAGCTTGGCCATGAATAAACAACTTATGACTATGACCTTGGGAACAGGCAACTCTGCTGTTTGTATTGAGGACCTGAATGAGAAAGAATCCACAGCTGAATGGGAAACAATGTCTACAGAGGTGGAAGAGACTAAACAAGAAAAAGAGAAAGTAACCTTGGGAAGCAACAACCAAAAGCTGACATCTGTGGAACACAAGCAAGGAGACTCTGGGAACATATCTACCACAAGTCTGTGAAAGACGCAGAAGAAGAAGGAGGAGGTTCTGGGACAATATGGAATACAGGAACTTAAAATAAAGAAATATGATTGGGGCCTCCGTTTGGACTTTGATTTTGAAGATACAGGCTTTGTGGAAATTTTCCAGCAGTTGCTTTTAAATCTCCTTGTGGGAAGAGAATATACTTTGATGGTGAAAGAACTTTTTCCAGACTTGACGACTGACATAAAGGACTACCAACAAGACCGGCGGAGAGGGACTGAAAGAGACTTGAAAGCCTCGGACGTGAGGAACCCAGGCTGAGAATCTTGACTTTGGATTTCTATTGGGAAGGGACAAAAACCGGGGATGGGAGGGAGGGAAGAGGAGATTCTTAAAAACTCTTAAGACTTTTAGGTTTGATTACTATGACTTTTAATTAAGATAAAATGAAAAATCGATGGAAGAGAACTTAAGTCCAACTTAGGAAAATCATTTTTTTTTTATTAGAAAAGAGGTAATAAAATGAATAAGATGGTTAAGAGGAGAAATACCAACTTGCCGATATAATCTTGGGAATTGGGATGCACGAGGGGGGGTGGGGGGAAGTCAGGGAACAAGGTTATGAAACGAGGATCTGCTGAATTTATACACGTTTTTGTCGTGTGTTATTTTTGTGTGTGTATTGTTTTTATAAAAGCGGAAAACCCAATAATTTTTTTTTTTTAAAAAAAGAAGCTAAGCTGGCCTCCTACTTAGCTGTAGCGAATGGAGTAATGCAGCTTGTCAGTGCAATGCACCCGCGTTCACTTTCTGAATGATCATGCATGTATGCTGCCAGCAGGATCCTAGCTGGTGGTCAACAGCAGAAGGCCCCTGAGGAGGAGCCAAGGGAGAGGATGAGTAACTGTATCACTCTGAGCCACTGTCGCTGCTATTCAGAATGATATTCAGCCTCACCCAGGCCTGATTGTTGCACCAACTTGGGGTTGGGGCAGCTAATGGCTCCCTATTCCACCTTTCACCCTGGCCACCAAGAGTGACAGAGCTGTAAATTACATGAAAATGATGTGTAGATGGTATCTAACTCTGGTTAACCAAGCAAAAATGTATAAATCTAAGGAAAGCAAGTGTTGGAAATGTAAAATCACAGAAGGGACATTTTTTCATATGTGGTGGGAATGTAAAATTATAAAGAAATATTGGGAAATTATTTATAATGAAATGAAGAAGATGTTTAAATTAACCTTTGTTTAAAAAAACCAGAAGCATTCCTGTTAGGTATTATAGGAGTGGATCTACCAAAATTGCAAAAGAATTTATTTATGTATGCAACTACAGCTGCACAGACACTATTAGCACAACATTGGAAAGAATTAGGTGTCTCAACTAAAGAAGATCGGCAAGTTAAAATTAATGGAATATGCTGGAATGGCAAAATTGACAATGCAACTAAGAGGAAGAGATGACAATGAATTCAAGGAAGAATAGAAGATGTTTATTGCATATATACAGAAGCATTGGACACAGGTTAATACATTAGCAGGGTTTTAAGATTACTTGTAATTTTTATGAAAGGATAATAGGTGATTTAAACATGTTATAATTTTCACAATGTACATGCAGCATCTCGAGAAATAATGGAACCAAGGAAGGGACTAGAGGGTAGTTAATTTGTTTTGTATTTGTATTTGTTTTGTTTTGTTTTTGTATTGTTGTTTTTATTTTTATAATTGGAAAATCAAAAAATGTTATTAAAAAAGGAGAGAGTGGCAGAGCTGTGGATGTGGAAATGGCCCTGCCACTCAGACTAGCCCTGCTAAGGAAGGGAGTTTCAATTGTGCTTCTAGTAGAAAACTTCCTGTTTACATCTTAGAGAGACTGACACCCGAGATTGACATATCCATCTATACCATGTATACCAATAGGAGAGATGCAGGTCTTATTATTTTGGATATTACTTTGGACATAACAGCATATATGTGAAAAAAGAGATGCATAAGCTGTTCTTGCATTATTTTCGGGTGCATTGTAGGGATAGAAGGAAAATCAGTTCAGTTCACATTTTAATGCAAACCCATCCAATCCATGCTTCATGAACCAATACATGAACCGAAACACAGCTATCCTTTGAAATCTGCACTCCTCCAAATTTTACAATGCAGTTCTCCAGCAGAAAAAGAAAGTGGATGTTAGAAAAGGGTGCACACAAAAATGTAGGCAATATTGAAATTTATTCAGTTCATTGTTCACTCAAGCAGCATTATACGGGAAAGTGAAATCTCCCTATAATAAATTGTATTGCGAAATATGCCCAAACCAACAGTAAGGTATAGACTGTAACAAAGTTGCTGTGGCAACGTGATGACTGACCACACTGTTGCCTGGGAAACAGATAAATATTTCCATGGTGACAAAGGGAGTGACTCTTTTCATTGAAACGTTTTTATCCAAGAGGAAGACACAAACACAAAGCAGCTGTTGATGAATTAATTAATAGTGCTGTCATTTGAGTTGCTGTTCCTGAAAGCTGTTAAGTAATGCGGTACTGTAGAAAACACCTTGTTCGAGGCTTCTGCTTTTTGAAAAATGCTTTGATGCCAATTAAGCCACGAGGCTACATGTTATCTATTTCTTCTCACTAAATGATACTTTGAAGATACCTGTATTCATCTCAAGAGTTATAGCCTGCTTTTGATATTGCACAAAGTGGCTTACACAAATTAAAACCAGCATATAAAAATACTTAATTTTTTATTTCATAAAATTTATATACTTCTTGATCATAAAAAACCCCCACACAATCAAAGCATTTTTCATTATTCACCGCTACTGTTTTCATTCCGCAATTGGCATGTAACTGATGCTGCTCCTCGCATTAGCGTTGTGTTTCCTTTGTACTGAAACAAATGAAATAAAACGACGTTATGCTAGAACCATTAATTTCGTCATTAATTACAGGAACCACAGTGGACAGCAAGATGAATGACTTTTTGTTGGAAGCAGAACTGCAGTGGAACAGAAACAGTGCTGAATAGAACAGAGCAGAAATTGATGCCTTCCTACATCCTTAGCCAGATGGCATGGTGCACTGAAACAATGTAAAATGTGCTACCCAGCCATACAGGTGTCAGGGCTGTGAAGCACAAAAAGTAAAGTGGATTCTGCTGTCTGATCTGATTAGTGAATGCCCATTGATGTATTCACTGCTACTCTCAGAGTAACGTTAGCATTTAATCTGACTTCAGTTTAGCTCTCTGCATTTTTGGCCTTCTGGTAGTACTAGCATGGATTTATGATACTGTCATTTTTGCAGGGCCATTGACATTTTCAAAGTTGAGAAGTAAAAGCTTTGCACATATCATGGCCAATTATTAAAATGAACGAAGGACAAAAGGTATACCCTAATGCAGTTCAGTATGAATACTGTTTCTGCCTAGGCAAGGGAATTTAATAACATACTACTATACCCACAAATTAACAATCTTACACATTAAAAACACCAAACTCGGGAACAAAGTCATTCATGGTGTGATGGATTAGTTAAAGGAGCCATTATAAATATATGTAAGATTTTTAATTCACTTGTCAGTTTCCAGGATTTGCTTTGATCATACATTCAGGTAGAGGAGCTCTGAAATAGCCTTGTGGAAGAACACACCTCTCTCCTTAACCATGAAGATATATTTCCTTTTGAACTAGTGTAGTAGCTTTGGTGTTTGTATCATCATCATCATCATCATCATCATCATCATCATCATCATCATCATTATTTATATGCAGTGGTACCTTGGTACTCAAACGGCTTGGCTCCCAAACCAATCAGCTCCTGAACGCCGCAAACCCAGGAGTGTTCCGAAAGTTTTTCAGGAGTCAAACGGACTCCCAGAATGGATTAAGTTCGAGAACCAAGGTACCATTGTACCGCCCTATACTCATAGGTCTCAGGGCAGTTTACAGGATAAAATCAGAATATAAAACCACAACATACATAATCAAAATAAAAACAGCAACAACCCCATAACACCCCCCAACACATTCTGAAAGGCCATAGGATGTCAATCAACCCAGCTGAAAACAGAGAAAACACTTGAAAACAAATTTAAAAAGATGTGTATGTTTGTGTGTGTGTTACACACACACACTATTTAAAACCAATTTAAAAGAAGAAGCAATATTCTCTGCTGGGTAGCAGCAGCAGCCCTTACATAGCCTGTCAGGTCCCACCCTGGGCCTGGTGAAGAGAGGCAGGAGCAGGGCCTTCAAGCTCTCAGCACGGTCTGTATGAGTTTATTAAAACTCAGCTATACAGCTGCAAATGAAGCATTTTAAGATTGTTTTAAGTGCAATATACAAGGTGACACTCAAAGGCAATGGCAAGCCTTGTGGAAAATTCAGTGTATTTTTAAAGACACTTTTTTAAAAAAAGCATTTTCAGAATGATTTTTATATATTTGTAGATTCCACCCCAGGCTTCATCTAGCCCATCACTGCCTCCAGAGATTGACGCTGAGCTTGCACCGACAAACCACCTTCAGATGCTTCCGAAAAATAGACTTGGATGTCCTCAGCACACAGGCGACACTTTACTACAGATCTCCAAATGACCACAAGCAATGGTTTCATGTAGATGTTAAACGGCACAAGGGCAAGATGGTACCGTGTGTGATCTCAGGGCATAGTTGCCAGGATCCAACAGGCATTGATCCAGTGCTGCACTCTGAAACCAGTCCTGCAAGTAAAACTAGAACCATAATAACAGTGCTCCCAATTCTCAACTGGCCGAGCCAGTCCACGAAGATATCATGCTTGGTGCTATCAAAATCTGCTAAGAGATTAACTAAGTGCATCACATTCCTCTTATCTCATTCTTAATCAAACTCACCCATCAGGGCAACCAGTGCTGATTCAGTCCCAAAGCCAGGTCAGAAACCAGACAGAACTTTGTCTGGATAATCAGTATTTTCTCAAAATGCTTGCATTTGTGCCACTACAACCCTCCCAATCACCTAGCTCTGAAAAGGGATGTTAGACACTGGGTGGTGGTTGTATAAAACCTTATGATCCTTTTCTGTGAAATTCCACAAGGTTCCATCTAGTTCCCTCTCCTTTTCATTGTCTATAAAAAGCCATGAGATGAGGCTGTGAAAGCTGTCTTGATGTATTTATTTCTGGGAATAAACTGTAAATATTTAAGCTACTCCGACAAAGCTTCATTACGGAAACATTAAAATGTATTTCCAACAATGTTTGTCCTTCTTAATTTATGCATGTACACAATTTTAGTTCTTACGAGCTTTTGTTTAAAAAGGAAAAGCCAGGCCATAAACAACTTGATATTTTTTATTTTATTTTTGCCAGTGTTGATGTCTTTATGGTTCGACACAAGCTCTCTGTTAGCTCTCTGCATTATGGATGCGTATCCTGAAATATTAATTGCCTTCCAGGAAAATTCAGTTTGACTATTTCATTGGCCTCTTCTTACTTACTCGTCATGAAATGAGCAAGCTTACATACAGTACCTCACATTTATTTATTTACATTTTGTGGACTTGGTGTTGTAGGCATCTACAGATCTGCTTGTGTGCCAATGCAAACATTTACACAAACATATATGATATAAATTTGTTTGCTAAAAGCTTAATTTTGGGGTGCATCATGAAACAATGGATGAGCAGAGCTGGCCCTCACCATGTGCCATAGCCACACCTCTCACTGCGGATGTGCATGGTTTCAATGCTTTGCCACCATCCATGCACACAGAAGCCATGGGAACATGCTCTTTATGTACACTGCATATGGGTGGAACAAGAAGACCACTGATTGGGTCAGAGTACATGTATATCTGTACATGTGGTAAACTCCTTCCCCCCACTGAGCTTGCAAGCAGTGGGGGAAGCATTTGAGCCATGCATAGCAGCCGTTGGAAGCATGGCTGAAGTGGGTAGCAGTGAAAGCAGGCAGGGCTGGCCTTGTCTCAGCACAATGAGAAGTTTATGAGAGCCTCTCTTAAGCTGCAATCCATCAGGAAGTTCTCCTGTGCTCACCTCATTAAAATGAATGGCGCTACTATCCCATTCATTTTAATACAACTCACACAGTAAAACCTCTCATTGCGAAAAGAGTGCCTGAACAGCTTAGAAAGGTTACAGAAGTAGTAACTTCACAGGGGTTTTGTTTAACAGACCAGGGGGGGCACTTTATTCTGGATAACGTTAAGGGCACATAAAAGCAGAGTACATGAAGTTTTAATTAAAGTTCCATTTCTGAACATGAAAATCATTGATTGATATCTTAATGCGCAGAACATGCTTCAGAAAAGCTTTCATTTAAAAGGTGTCATGCTGCAGCAAGTAATTCTTAAAGCTTTTTGTTTCTTTCCCTTGGTATAAATGAGCAATTTCTTTGCTCTTCTGATTTGTTAATTCCCCCTCAATCCAATTTAACTTTGGGATTTTACAGTAAAACACCTCTGTTCATGCCAGAAATACACAATGTTTGGTGAAACATTCTCGGGATATTTTAGAGCGGTACTCTACACCAGGATTTTGTGGGCTAGCCTATCCATAATATATGAAAACCTTAAATAGTTAAGAGCAAAAGGAGTAACACTGGAAGAAGAATCTACTCTCATCAGTCATGTAAAAGGGAATTTAGCAAGCGAACTAAATGTGCCACAGAAAATTAGATCGTAGCATACATAAGAAATGAAAAGGGTGCAGTAACCAATAGCCAGTGACAGCATAGATGAATAAAATGCGTATCAAATGAATAAATGCTCATAATCCCATTAATATCTTAAATTCCTTAATGCAGGCCTGAAGTGGGGGCTACGGGGGGAGTTTGTCCCTCTTCCCTTAGGGAACATCCCTGCCCAGACTATGTTTTCTTTTGGTTAATCTGGTTAATTCCCCGATTTATATACAGTAAAATAGAATCTTCCCCCCAATTTGCTTTTTCTGGGTCTTCTTTGAGGTATGATGGCAACACTTCTTGCTCTTTCCCCAAAATGCCTTTTAAAAGCACCTTGCGCTCCTGAAATACGGAAAGGCAAACAGAAAGTCACATTAATGCCGCCAGCTCTGAAAGGCAGTTTAGAAGCTGAGGCAATTAGTTGCTCCACAGCAAGTGAAAGAGGCGTCATACCTTTGGAGTGGAGGTTTTATTGCCGGCAAGTAAAACTGCCAGGTAAGGTAAATGTCAACTTTAAAACACTACTCTTCCAATTTAATGTTGTATGTTTGCCTCTGTTGTTTCTGGGGGAAACACTGATTCTTTTAGTTTTACTTAACCACCTCAGCTTGCTTCCTCCCTGTGACTTGCTGACATCACATGCCGCCCTCAGCTGCTATATTGGGCAATAATGGAATTTATTACCTCAAAGATTACAGCCTTATTTTCTTCCAATCATTCTCTCTCTCCCTCCCCCCCCCCACGCCAAAACAAAGCTTCATTTCTGAACATCCTTTTCAGTTGTTGTTCAGGTAGGAGTTCAGCAATATTATTTACGTAAGTATTGCTTTGCACCTGTGAATGCTGGCCCATTCAGTTTCTGAATCAAGCCCCAAATCACAGTTGGGTACAGAAAAATACTTCCAAAAATGTATTTCAGAACACACCAGAAGCAAGTTTGTCACATCATTTGGTTTAATAAAGTGGTTTCTGCTGGGAATTTCATCTCCAGAAAAAAATGGGTAGAAGTTAAGAATCACCTTGGTTGCCCTCATAGATGTTTAGAAAGAAACCAAGAAGAAATGGATTCTTTTTATCAGTAAATGGAAATAAAGAGGCCTAGTATGTTTTGAAAATAAGAGTATTGTGGACAAGAATAAATCAGGACAGAGCATTCTAGGAGCTGACTCACTGGAGTTCTTGATGGATACTTAACCGATGTTTTCCATAGCTAGCCACTGCATGGTAGACAAAAATAGATTATTTTTCAACATATGGATTCTGGTAATCAAATATAATTTAAAAAGGTGGAAATTGCTAGCAGAGATATTACTAAAGCTGCAATCCTAGGCATCCTTGCATGGGAGAAAAAATACATATTTTTTCTGAATATATGCCAGATTTGAATGCAATGGTCTGCTTAAGGATGTCGGGCAATGGTTATAAAAATGTGTGATTCGTGGGCAAATCACAAGTAAGATAAACATCCCAGAAATAGTCATCTCTATAGACAGGAGTAGCCAATGTGGTGCCTTCCAGATATTTGGAGTATCAGCCTCAGCCACTCGAGTCAGTGAGCGTGCATAATGGCACTTGTAAACCAAAAGTATTTGGAGGGCACCATGTCATAAGGTTGGGGACGCGGGTGGTGCTGTGGGTTAAGCCACAGAGCCTAGGACTTGCCGATCAGAAGGTCGGCGGTTCGAATCCCCGTGACAGGGTGAGTTCCCATTGTTCGGTCCCAGCTCCTGCCAACCTAGCAGTTTGAAAGCACATCAAAGTGCAAGTAGATAAATAGGTACCGGCGGGAAGGCAAATGGCGTTTCCGTGTGCTGCTCTGGTTTGCCAGAAGTGGCTTAGACATGCTGGCCACATGACCTGGAAGCTGTCTGCAAACAAATGCCAGCTCCCTCGGCCTATACAGCGAGATGAGCGCCACAACCCCAGAGTCTTCCACGACTGGACCTAATGGTCAGGGGTCCCTTTACCTTTATGTCATAAGGTATGAAAACATGACAACTGGTGCTCTTAAAATACATTGCTTTAAAATAAAAAAAATAACCGCTTACCTAGGGCTCTGGGTGGGTGACTTTTGCCGCATGGCGTGGCCACGGTGGGTCCAAGGAGGCTGCCATCTTCTGGCGCAACCGGTGGGAAGGGTTGGTCACCAGGCGCCACCCCACCTCCTGCCACAAGGCCAACCAGGGCAGGGGCTTGGGAGCTGCGCCCAGCCCACCCTAGTCAATTTAAAGGGGTGGCCTGATTGTCACTGGATTTTCCATCCAGTCCATTGAGACCTGCTCAATGAGTGAGGAGGCGAGGGGTATACAGACCTTGCCATGATTTACTCGGTCACCATATCTGGGGCCAGGGAGGAATTTTCTCCTCCAATGTCAGGGAGAATTCCGAGGAGCAATGGACAGAAGAGGAAGACAGGGAGATGACGCGGGAGGTGAACGAGCAGTCAGGCAGAACAGGGGCTCAGAGATGCTGGAGAGCCCTGCAACCACCCAGAGGCTCGGGAAGGAAGCTCAGACTCAGGAAGGGAGGGGGCTTTCAAATCAGCACAGACAAGGAGGGAAGTGAAACATAAGGATCAAAGATGCCTCGTGCGATTCCTAGGCCTACTTTGATGGTGCGGGAATCGTAGGAAGCCACTCCCCGAATCTGACTCAACGGGTTTGGACGGGTAATTCTGAACTGTAGCTGTTCTTGTATACAGTGGACGCTCGGGTTGCGAACGTGATCCATGTGGGAGGCATGTTCGCAACCCACAGCATTTGCAACCTGCAGCGCCGCATCTGCGCATGCGCAGGTTGTGATTCAGCACTTCTGCGCATGCGCGAAGAGTGATTTGGCACTTTTGCGCATGTGCGAGCGCCGAAACTTGGAAGTAACCCATTCCTGTACTTACAGGTTTCGGTGCATCTGTAACCCGAAAATGCGCAACCTGAAGCGTCTGTAACCCGTGGTATGACTGTGTATGTAATAAAGACTATAAATATCACACTGATTGTGCTGGAGTGTTACTGCAAAGGGGAAACACTACCTTTACATCCAAACAGATTGGCTGGGTTGCAGGTCTTCACCTGCTTCACAGCAACTGTCACAACTTTGGCCTATAAGGCATTGGGCTGGATCCTTAGTCGCAGGGATACCCCATTAGAGAGGGTTCTGGAGGGGTGATTCTGTCCAGGAGTTCACAGGGGAAACAATGGGACAACATATCTTGCCAATGGTGGCCTCCTATGGGTTTGTGGCACCCAATCTATGTCAGGGGCAACTCCCCAATGCAAGGTTGACCCTACCAGGTTCCTACCAGGTAGCAGATGAGCTGTCTAATGCTGGATGCATGCCTGATGCCTTAGCCAAACCTACACTTTCATATAATCAATAGAGTTGTAGCCTAATTCAACCCAATACCAGTCTCCTGTGTCCATTGCTGTGGCCCTCCCTGCACCTGCAGTGGCCATTATGCACCCGTGCTGGCAATATTGTAATCTTCAGTAGATCCAAGAGTGAGCTAGAATCTTTCTCCCCATTACTGAGATCTTCTCTCACCAAACTATAAAATGAAATATTGCTCTTTTATAGAACTTTACAAGGGGAGCAGCAAAGAATATCTCAAATGAAGTAAATAAAACTCAGGAGCACAATCATAAAATGCTCTTACTTTTATAATTATAGCATCACCCCTTTCACTTTTCAGGATGCACTACATACACAAATTACAGATAACTATTAAGGCTGGAGTCTGGATAACAGGCAAGGCCCGTCTAAGGCTGGGAGAATGATGCCTTCCCCAACCCTGCTTGAGATACACTGCTGTATAATCTGGCTAATTCATATATTTATGAGCTGACAACAGCCTCAAGCCTAGCGTAAGGAATCCTGGCGGTATCATATCTCTTATAGCTGGTTGTGCTCTGGTGGGGGGGGGGAGGTAAGGTTTGGATTGGAATTGCTAGAGAACAGGTGCCAAGCCTGTGGCTTCGAGGCAGCTCTGAGAGAGGATATGTTGAAAACATTTGGGACTGCTGTTATACTAGAACCAGCTTCACAGTGTCTTGAGGCTACTGGCACCAGACAGCTTTGGGGGTGAGGGAATGGCTAGATGATAGAACCACTTAGTCGCAAAAGTAGGGAGAACAATGAACAATGACAGTGGTATTTGCTCCTCTTTGGAGGGGGAGGTGAAGGGTCATGTGGACATAAGGAATGCTGGGATAAAATCTGAGAAAACTGGCAGATTACTAACATGGTTGTTGAAGCTTGAATGCATGATCAGGAAATATCCTCTCTATAAAAATTGTGCCTGAATTCTCATTCTGACTTAGCTTCCAGGAGACACTTCATCCTATCTATTATAATAACTGTGACATTATTGCAAGGTCTCTCTCTGTGTGTGTTTGAATATTAATAACACAGCTTTTAATGGAGTAAAAGCCTGTATCATTTTTCCTCCCCTCTCACCAAAGTTAACTTATGATCAAGGCAACTAATGGTAGTAGAAGTCTATGCATTCAAATACTCCCCCCCCCCCCGGAAAAAAGAACTGTAGCTAAAGGCTGACCAAGGGTGATAGGCAATGGAGGGGTAGAGAAATTCAATCCTTTGCTGGTTGCCAGTCCTCTTATTCTCTTCTCTCACAGCCATAGGTGCTGAGTAGGGTAAGGTAAAAAAGTAAACAAGGTAAAGGACCCCTGGATGGTTAAGTCCAGTCAAGGATGACTATGGGGCTGCGGCGTTCATCTTGCTTTCAGACCAAGGGAGCCAGCGTTTGTCCACAGACAGCTTTCCGGGTCATGTGGTCAGCATGAATAAACCGCTTTTGGTGCAATGGGACACCGTGACGGAAACCAGAGCTCACAGAAACACTGTTTACCTTCCCGCTGCAGCGGTACCTATTTATCTACTTGCACTGTCGTGCTTTTAAACTGCTACGTTGGCAGGAGCTAGGACAGAGCAACAGGAGATTACTCCATCATGGGGATTCGAACCGCCAACCTTCTGATCTGCAAGCCCAAGATGGAGGGCATAGCCCCCCAATATTTCTCATGAAAGGGCTGCCCCCCAAAAGTTCCACAGCAGCCGTGCATATATTCCATTGTGTGTGCCTGCATCACACGTGCAAGTCACAGGGCATGCTGACGTCATGCACACATGCCGTGGAGATGTGTGCACCACATGCTGACATCATGCAGCCCCAGGTCCTCTCAATTGTGGGGGCAAGTCGGCAGCCCTGCTCACTGCCTACTCTTGTGTACATCACTGAAGACACTGAATCAGGTACACCAAGGGACAGGCAAGATCTGCTCTACCCCCTGTTTTGGATGTGGGGTGTTTTTTTCTTTGTACAGTAGTTTCTGCATATGTCTGTGCATCCTCCATCTAGGCCAACAATAAGTGTGATTAAATTCCCCCCAAAAAATGTTCCAGCCAAGCAAAAAATATTCAGTAAAGGGTGTGGGCTGAGGAGAGGGTGTTTGACTTGAGATGGAGGGTGACGTTAGGAGGTTCCCATGGGCCAGAGTGTGAGGTTTGGAGACTTGCATTTGGCCACAGGGGTTTTAACTTCTCTATTCGTGCTCTAGGCCATAGCAACAGCCTCCCTGCACTCCCCATAGTGTGGAAGCATTACAACAGTTACAGTGTAAAAGTAAGTTATCCCTGGGTAAATGCCATAAAACCTATTGTGAGCACAAACTCTTAGAAGGAGACATCCTTATTAGAACCTTAGCAAGTTATGCAAACACATTCTGTCTGATTTTTCTTACCTTTTCTAAACCAGTAAGAATATCATAATACCTCTTTTAGGTCACTGCAGCTTACTGAGAACTTTATTGCAACGCAGCCACAGACCAGAATACTTAGAATTCTTTTCCTTGAAGAGGCTACACCTAATTCAGAATCCATCAGTAAGTGCTGGCAGTCTAAATTGCTCTTTCCAATGTACATTATCTCAGGCTTATTGAGAGGCGCTTCAGCTAAGTCAAACTGCAATTGCTTTTTTGAAGACTCTAGTATTTGCATGCTACAAACTGTCACTACAAGTGGAGAATAAAAGGAGCTGGAAATCATATCAGTTTACAATCAGACTCATCCTCTATTCAACTGTGCAGAGGTTTTCCTTTTCTTACTTCTGATATCCACTCACATTCAATGGGTACAGGAGAAATGTCATATGACGGCTTTTCATTTCTTTCATTTGAGATTGGGTTAGCAACCTGTTTCTACCTAGATGTTGCTGGACTTCAGATCCCATCATCCCTGACCTTTGACCACTCTAGCTGGGGCTCATGAGAGTTGAAGTTAAACAGCATCTGTATGAAAACAGGTCCCTCTTCCCCAGTGTAAGGTATGGTAAAGGTAAAGGTAGAGTTGAGTTTTGATGATGGTAGTACTGTAGTTGTGGGCCTCCTATCAGAAATAAAGAAGGATCATACTGGATTGGACCAAAGGTTTACTGCATTGGAAAGCCCATCAGCAATATATGAAAACAACAGCTTTCCCATATATGTTTTCCAAGCATTGTCTGCAGCACTAGTCATTCTGATGTAAGCTGCTTCTGAACCATGGAGGCTCTACCTTGATATCATGAATAATTGTTCCTGGCAAAACAGTATCTTCCGTGTTTGTGTGTACTCCATATCAAAGCCATCAAACACAGTGAACACCACCCCATCTTGTAGCAAGATAATTAACACCCTTGGGCGTTTTAGGAAGAATATATCAATGCCCCTCTTTCAAAAATAAAAAGCTGTATGAAATTGGCTGAATGTTATATGATACACTCTCATGCTAGTTTTGGAGTGCACAAGGGTTGTTGTTGTTGTTTTGGCCTACAATTCTCCTTTATTAAATGTATTTTTACGGTAGTTTTCACTTACTTGGGTCTTTACTGAAAAAAAGACAGTGAGAAAAGGAATTGTTGAAGAAGTGAAAATTGTTATGTTTACAGAAACTTTTGTGCATTGTTCTGTTCAGTAGCATATGAGGCAAATAGGAAGCACTACATAGAGTGCCTTACTGAAGAAGGTACATAATTGTCACTTAAGAGTCATGGCAGGAGCACTGGATTGGCTCCACTACTGTGCTTGCACCATACTGAACTCCCAGACCCTTCGCCCCTCTCCCTCTCCCTCTGGGTTACGGACAATGACATCTGCATTGGGATGCCAGGTAAGCAGCCCCTGCCCAAACTGCTCTGCCCTGTGACTGACAAGTTCGGACCCCTGGTAAAAGGTATCTGTCCTTCCACTTACCATCTCTCAGGTAGGGAGAGAGAAGGAGAGGGAGAGGAAGAGGCCTCAGAGGAAGAAAGACACAGAAGGGTGCCCATGAGAGAAAGCAGGGGTTGGATCCATCCTTTTCAGCTCCAGCCTCATCCTCTGTCAACATACAGACCTTGATAGGTTACCCCTAAGAGAATGTGCTCCTTGACATGGAACCGGAGTGAATTAATTGATTCTGGTTGGACAGTGTTCTCGAAGCTACTAACATGAGTTTGACCAAACTGCAGGAGGCAATGGAAGACAGAAGTGCCTGGCGTGCTCTGGTCCATGGGGTCACAAAGAGTCGGACATGACTAATGGACTAAACAACAAAACTTAACTCATGAAACATCTGTTTGCTTCATTGTGGTAGTCGTTGTATTCTTTGACATGATCTAGCTGGATGCTCTTCCTATTGCATGTGCAAAGTAATCTCCCCAGGATATAAAAGAAGAAGATAATTTATCTTTAAGTGTTGTAATGGGGCTCCGTAAAGAGAGGCAAAGTCCATGGATCAAAGCATTTTGAAATATTGCCCTAAATTCTGGTGGTTGCAAGTTGGCAATGCCCGTGACTGTTATCATTGAAAACGACAGCAAATGTAAGAGATGCCAAGAAATTTAATCATCACAATCCTTAAAAATAAATAGATGTCTTTTTTTATACAAAATGGTGATGTATCCAGTGGATCAAGATTTCTCATTTTCTACTGCTCAGTGGCTGTTCTCGTTTCCAACAGTGATACTTTGTTAACAGTGTTACCTGTTACAATTCAGTTTCCATACAGTCTATTATTGACTGAGGGGTATTCTGAGATACCACTCAAGATTGGGTAGATTTGTTTGCCATAAAGGTACTGGTTTCTTCATTGAATTACAAGTATTTCTCTTTTCACTGTCAATTTTCTGAGTGTTCAGTGACGAACCATTGAATATTTTTACACTTCGCTGTTAGATGGGGGAAGGGGGCTTCTAATCCTTTTTTAGCTGTGTACTGTAGAGAAAATCCTGGCAGTTCAATAATCTAGTGAGCATGTAAAATGCAGTTTAATAGAATCCAGATCCCTGCCAAATGACTCCCTGTTGGGCATGATATATCCCAGTTTTTGGTGTATTGCTGTCGTAAGAACATGTCATTTCCAGGGATGAGCAGACCAATAGCTCATCTAGTATTAAAGCAGCCTATTACTGAATGTGATAGGTGCTTAATGCCTTAATGGAAGCTGACATAAAAATGTAACCTTTTGCTAAAAAAACTCCACCTTCTTGAATGTAGCTATTCCTGTTAAAGCATAATAATTTGTTGCCCGTTAAGGTTATTCCCTAATACAAAACTGAGTAATACAATACCTGGTAATTTATATATTACAGATTATTCTGTAGTGTGTGTTAAGCAACATAGTCCATGCACTGGTGACCTTGAGGCTAGATTACTGCAATGTGCTCTATGTGGGGCTGCCCTTGAGCCTGTATCAGATGGTGCAGAATGCAGCAGCTAGACTGCAGATAGGATAGATGACTGAGAGCATGCAGCACCTCTGTTAAAACATCTACCACTGGTTGTTCATATCCTACCCACCCATGTTGTGGGTGGCTATAAAAAGCCCTTAAAATGACCACCTGAGCCCCTTTACCTTTGTTGTGTCACTAAGATGGTGGTTCTCAAATTATTTTCTCTGGGCCACACTTTGCTCACTCTACATCAATTTTTTTTCTTGATAAGAAATACATTGGAAAGCAAAAAGAAACAACTCATAGCAGAGCTTGATGGATAACTGTCAGGCTTCGGGGAATCGACTCCCCCCCCCCCAGCAGTAAATAAGAAGATCAAATGAAAGGAAATTCTTACCAGTTAGTTTCTTTAATAAACACAGTGAGAGACAAAAGAATGCATCTCCCTATAATGGCGGTGCTCCCAATTAAGGTTCACCCCCTCCATCCCTATTAATCTATGTCACTCCCAAATCTTGTAATCTGAGCTTGTACCCTCTGTGCTTTCTGTTCTAACACTCGCTGAGCTCTCCTTGTCTTTCGGGATGGGGGTTGAATGCTGTCCAGAGACTGTGAATCTTCTAGTGTTTCTTCTGCTACCTGTTCCCCATCCAGTACTTCCCAGCTTCTGCCTTCTGAAATATGCCCCTCTGCAAATCACTGTTCCAAATCTATACTGTCCTCCTGCTGCCAACAACTTTCCCATGAGCCTTCAGACTATTATCTGGACCATGTCCCAGATATTGTTGGATCCCATCTCCTATCAATCCCAGCATTCATAGACAATGGTCAAAAATGGAAATCCCTGCAACAATGCCATAATAAAAGTTCATACTACCTCAGAATGGCACTGATTTTTAAATTGACTCACAAGGCTTTGGAATTTTGTTCCTCCCGCCCCTCCTTTCGGAAGTACATTGCACATTATTAAGTTGTAAGAAAGAACTTAGTTACAAAAATGGCTTAAATATCTTCCCTGTTTTGATCATTGTAATTTTAAAATGAAAAATTATAAGCTAGTATGATTTGTACTGTTTTAATTAACTACAAGGCAAGGTTATTGTAAAGGTTAATTAAAATCTGCTTCCTATGACTGTGGGGAAAACACGTTATGATAAGTACTTCAAGAGGTATTGTAGTTTTCTGTATGTGCACTGAAGCATGATAACTTCCACCGGTTTAACATGTAGAAAAAGGGATTGTGGTTTTTTTTTGTATGTGTGGTTTACTCCGAAAGCCTGATAATCAAAAATATAATCATATTGCTCAAACTAAAATACAAGAAAGACCGGGGGGAAATGTGTGTGTGTACTTGCAGATTAACTAGCTATTTTTTGTTTTGTTTCCGAGCACTTTGTCACATCAAAATGCTGGTGCATGTTAAAAATATGTCAAGATTATTATTACTGAAGAGACAAGATCAAAATAAATCACTGAGTGCTCCTCTGGAACTCAGCTGAGGTGGTAATGTCAAGTTACGGGTTTTCCTCTTTGATTAAACTCATTCTCAGAGGTGATTTGTTCCACAAAGAAAACAATAATTAATCAGTTAATTACACTGCTGGCTTACCTTATGAACTTGGGAGCAAATGGAATTTAATTTCCAAAGAATATCAAGACTTTCTTTTCACCTTTCTTTCTTCATCTTCAAGTAGTGTCAGATTACCTGAGGGAAATAGCTCATATAAAATACAAGGTGGTGTGCTTTTTAAGGATTTCATACATGAGTATAATGTTAGGCCAAACCATGCTTTCTGTGACATATGCAAATTGGGGATCTGTTGAATAGCCATACATCAGCACGATGGGGTGGTTTGCAGCTGAGAACATAAGAAGCTATTGGGAGCTGTACTGGCCTTTAAAATTCTTAATTGCTAAGGTATGGAAAGGAGATTCTACTCCCTCAAAATTAGATTGGCAAAATAAAATGTTGGAATATGCATAACTAGCAAGACTCCAAGACCATGCAGATCAAATATTTAATAGAGAGTGGAATATTTATAGAGAATACTTAAAAGAACATTGTAACAACATAAATTCTTTGGCAGGCCTGGATTGATTTCTGCATGAAATAAGAGATTTCTACAGAATTAACATAACAGAATAATTTAGGAGAGATAAAGTTAAGTGTGGAGCTGTAATGAAACCTAGGAATCACAATGGGGGATCAGAAGCAGTGGCGTAGCGTGGGGGGTGCAGGGGGGCCGGCCGCACCGGGCGCAACATCTGGGGGTTAGGGTTAGGGGGCGCAAATCCACGGGTTAGGGGGCGCAAATGACTTGCCCTGCCCCGGGTGCTGACAACCCACGCTACGCCACTGATCAGAAGTCATGTTAGAATTAGTGATGGATGAACTCAGTCTTTTCTTTTTTTGTGTACGGAGTGTTAATTTTGGGTTGCCTTTTGTTGATCGTTGTGTATTGTATTGTATTGTATTGTTTTTAAAACCAATAAAGCATTTTTTTTTAAAGAAAAAGGGGAGGAATTGGCCTTGATTGTTCTGATGGATTACCTTTATCAGGTGATGGACAAGGAAAGTTCAATCTTGTTCCTCTTACTTGTATAGGAAAGTTTTTAATGTTTAATGTTTTATTATGTTTCTGTTCATGCTGGAAGCTGCCCAGAGTGGCTGAGGCAACCCAGTCAGATGGGCAGGGTACAAATAATAAAGTTGTTAGCATCATCATCATCATCATCAAATTAGGACAACTGTGCATTAAAAAGTCCCTAATATTGAAACATTTCCTCATACCGGAGTTCCTCATTTCGGTTGCCCTTTTAATCCAACAACCTTTTTGATCTCAGGTAACCAGAATAGTACACAGTATTCAAAGTGTGGCCTAGAGGCATATAATGACATGTTGATACAGTGGTACCTTGGTTCCCAAATTAAATCCGTTCTGGAAGTCTGTTCCAAAACCAAAGCATTCTAAAACCAAGGTGTGCTTTCCCATAGAAAGTAATGCAAAATGGATTAATCCATTCCAGACTTTTAAAAACAAGACCTAAAACAGCAATTTCACATGAATTTTACTATCTAACAAGACCACTGACCCATAAAATGAAAGCAATAATCAATGTACTGTACTATATAATAAGTAATATAGTATTGTAGATGGTAAAAATTAAAATTATTTGTTTTCTTACGTGCTCTGATGATAGTCATTGTTTGGATGGGGAGGCTTTTATCCATTTCTGCAGTCACACAATCAATCAGTAGGTGAACTGGGTTCCACACAGTCACAAGCCACAGTCACATGTGAGTCCCATAAAACGAAGAACAAGTCATAGTCAAAAAAACAAAAAAAGTGACACACACAAAAACACATACAAAAATATATAGCAAAAACAAAAGCTCCAGATACCATCTCTGTGTTGTGTGGGTGTTTGGGACTCAACAGCCAACAGACTCATCAGGAAGCCTGATTAGCATTGAGGGACTAAATTTACAAATGGAACACACTCATCAGGAAGCGGAACATGTTCAGCTTCCAAGGCAAACTTCACAAACCGCAACACCTACTTCCGGGTTTGCAGCATTCTATTTCCAAGTTGTTCATAAACTAAGCTGTTCTAAATGTATTGGCATTTTTAAAGCCCTTTCCTTAGAATTAGTATAAGCCTATAAATTACTTCTGCAGCCTTCCCAGATGCCTGCACCCCGTGATATCAGGTTGTTCATTTTTATTCGCTTTTACATGCAGTTTCCCCCCCTACCTTTAAAGAGTATGGACTTCTGTAAAGTAAAATATAGTTTTTCATTAAATACAACAACAGTGAGCACACGGGTATCAGTCACATTGCTCCCCTGGCTCCCCAGCATCAAGCACCACTGACAATTACTGTGACACATGGGCAGCTCAGTGCAGAGAGCAAAGCCAATCGGATGCTCCTGCTGATGTGCTCACACCATGCCTTCATCATCACAGCTCTCCCCTTCCCCTTAGTAACTGGCAGCAATGCTTGGCGTTAGGAAGCCTAGTCAACCACACTGCCTCAACTGCCCTTCCCCGCTGACGGATGTTGATAAATTCAACCTGCACCCCCTGAAATGCTAAGGTGATTCCCAATTTCTTTGTCAATGAAGCAGAAAAAACAAATGCCTTTTTCACAGGGAAAGAAAACTTTTTTTTTGGAAGCCGGAAGACAAGCTTTGGCACAGTGCTGATTGTGGTATTAGCCAAAAGAGGGACAATGATAGCCATTTTTTTATGTTCCTCATTAGAGCGAATGGGAAAAAACCCACAGGGCTTCACTGTCTATGGAGCAGCTCAGGATCTGCAATGCAGATCAAAGCAGACAGCCCACGGAGTGACTCTGACAGATCAAATTTTATTTTAATTGCATAGCTATGGATCCAAGGCAAATCTTGAGACCCATACATACCCCTATTATGTACATAACCCTAACCCTCACTTGCATACATAATTCCTCAATCTGGGAGGCGTTCCATGCAAAATAGAAAAATAAAACTCCAAAACCTTGAATTCAACATTAGATACGTTGAATACCCCTGTAATGTATTATCTGCCCTGGCTTTATCCTCTGTATAATAGAGGTGGAGTATAAGTTCATTTTAAGCGACAATAAATTTCTGTGTGATAATTGCTGATTTCGACTGGTGGCCTGAATGTGTGAAACAGTTATCTGATTTGTGCTGTTCTCTTACAGCCATTTCTCTCTCATATAGTGTCTGGCAAATGAGGGAAGGCAACCTGAGACATGATTAAAATAGTGTGATCCATGATAGCAGAGAGGTTTCACACATTGAGGCTGCAATCCTAAACACACTTACCTGGGAGTAAGGTTAATTGAACTCAATGGGACTTCTGCAGAGACGTCCATAGAATTGCCGTGCCAGACAGTCAATTGATCTTCACAGCTATCATGTGGGAAACCAAAATGTGTTACTACTTAATTTGATACAGTGAATCGAGTCTCCTACTCCTGATGTCAGGAATTGTTGCAGACAATATAATACCTCAGCAATATAATACCTGCTAGTAAATGGCTTTTGAAGATGGAATTTCTCCCAGAGCTTCCTGCTTCAAAATTAGTTGCACCCTTGTGGAGTACAAAAGAGGCAACTACATTATTTTGCAAGTTCTGTTTTAGAGCATTTTGTTTTTGATGCAACTTTGTTATAAGGAAATAAGAACTGGGCAGAAAAGTGGCTCTTTTCCTTTTTTATTTTCCCCAAGGCCTAAAATTGAAATAAAAAAGGAAAAGGAAAAATAGGGGTATGTCTGTGAAACTAAAATTTGTAGAACATTTTGTCTTTCAGATAATTGAATGAAATACTTCTCCATGTAGTTAGTATGGCTTCAAAATACAGTGGTACCTTGGGTTAAGTACTTAATTCGTTACAGAGGTCCGTTCTTAAACTGAAACTGTTCTTAACCTGAAGCACCACTTTAGCTAATGGGGCCTCCCGCTGCTGCCACGCCACCAGAGCACAATTTCTGTTCTCATCCTGAAGCAAAGTTCTTAACCCGAGGTACTATTTCTGGGTTAGTGGAGTCTGTAACCTGAAGCGTATGTAACCTGAAGCGTATGTAACTCGAGGTACCACTGTATCAAAGATTCAAAGGCAGTGGTGATGTTGGCAATGTTACTGTATTTGCCTGCATTGGCTGGCATGAAGCGTTCATTGACAATGACAACTGAGTGTGACAATAAAATGATCAGTACTGTGTTGCTCTTAGCCAAATCTAACGTGCATCAGTATTGGGAAGATTGTGTCAAAAAGGATATCACAAAGTAGGAAAAGATTATGAAAATGGCAATCAAAATGACAAAACGGTTTGATTGGACTTTCTTCTCTAAATGGAAACGCTAAACCTTCTAGGTCTGGGTGTTTTCTAGTTTAGAAAAAAATGATGACTAAGGAGAGACATCATAGAGGTTTATAAAATTATCATGGATTGGAGAAACCACATGGAGATACTTTATGTTCTCTGCCTCTCCTTTTATGTGAAATTGATGCCATTTAGTAGATTGAGGAACCATTTTCAGTCCTTCTTGTGAGCATGCCAGAGCCATCTGACTGGTCGCTGCTAGAAGTAAGATGAACCCAGGATCTGATCCGGCAAGGTTTTTCTTGGATAGCTCAGCTGGTTAGAGCGTGGTGCTGTTAACACCAAGGTTGCAGGTTCGATCTCTGTAAGGGACAGCTGCATATTCCTGCATCACAGTGGGCTGGACTACCTGGTCCTCCTGGTACCTTCCAACTCTATAATTCTATGTGTATGTCTAGGCCTATGTCCCTCGGTACTAAACAAGTACCACTCTTGATGCTGAGGAAGTACACCGTATTTTTCGCTCTATAACACGCACCCAACCATAACACGCACATAGTTTTTAGAGGAGGAAAACAAGGAAAAAAATATTCTAAACGAAACAGCGGATGTATGATTTTTGTGGTTCATGCTGTGGCCACAGACATGTGATCTGACGGTGAGTTTGGGGTAGCCCAATGCAAAAATCCTGAGGATCCATGTGGATCCATGCTTTGTAACCACTTTTTTGCACCACTGTGGCCCCAGGCAATAGTGGGTGCATGATTTTTTTGGTGCAAGCTGTAGCCATGGACATGCTATGTGATCTGATGGTGGATTTGGTGTGACCCAGTGCAAAAATCCTGAGGATCCATGTGGCTCCGTGCTTTGTAACCACGTTTTAAGTGGGGAGGGAAGGAAAAGCACTCGAGGGACAAGGAACACGCGTGGGGTGGGTGGAGAAGGATGCTGTTAATAATGCAGAAGAGGGGTATAAGAGGAGAAGGCTCCTCTCCTCTCCCGCTTTGCTCCTTTAAAGCAAGCAGGCTCTCTGTCCCTCTCTCCTCCCCACTCAGCGGCTCTTCTCCCGCTTTGCTTTTGCAAAGCAAGCCACGGAGGAGGGAAGGAAGGGGAACCATGGATCCTCTGCTCATGACTGCAGCAGATCCCCCCGCCATCCGCAGGCATTTCCTCCATAACACGCACAGACATTTCCCCTTACTTTCTAGGAGGAAAAAAGTGAGTGTTATGGTGCAAAAAATACGGACTTTAAAAACGTTGCAAAAACCCAAAACAACCTCTCCTATTTGTTTCAGGAATGCAGTCTGGAAGTCAGCTCAACATATCATTCTGGCAACATGGTGGCAAGGCCTTTATGCGAGTCCACCAGTCCTCTTCCTTCTCACTTGACTAGGATTTTGCATTTTGAAATTGGCTGACAAATGTTTGACAGAATTTAATGAAAGACTTCAAGGAATCCAGTGGGTCTAGTCCCAGGTAGCTTACAGTGCATGGTTATGGTGACGTTCTATTATTAAAATATGATTGGCCATATTACATGGTTTTAAATGAATAGCTAAAAAAGGGCTAGGGAACATTTTTCAGCCAAAGGACCACAGGGAAAAGCAAGCACAGAATTGAATGCACATCAGGATAGTTTCTATACAAAGTCAAACCCTGCTCCATCCTTCATCCAGACAAGCAAATGTCACAATCAGAAATCAAGGACTCATTCAAGCCAGACACAGTTGCTCAAGAAGGGTGTGAAACAAGCCCAGTGAGAGGCATGTTATGAGGAAAGTTGAAGTGTTGGACAGAGACGCCCAGGTCACATTTGGTTCTGAGACCACTGATCTAAATGTATTGATACTTTATACAAGAGGGCCTAAGGTGTTTATTTTGTGAATGTTATCCTCCAAAAATACGACTTTATTCTGTTTCTGAATGGCCGTGAATAAGCCAAAACACTATTTCTGAAACCAGGAAATTAAATATTTTTGTTTACTATGGTGTTTATAGTTTCTGTTTTGAACTGTGTATTTTGGGTCTATGAACTGCAATATAACTGTGTGTGTTTTGAACTGTCACCCCATCTATCTTCCCAAAGGTGCAAACAGTTTTCAGATCTGTGTCTAATACTGAGCATATCTGACATTATTGGTTGATTAAAGCAAATACATTTATATGTATATTTTTTATTTTTAAAAATGCATCAAAAAGCACAATTTTAGATGCTGGCCATAATTTCATCTGTTTGGCCAATATAGGAACATGAAATGAGTCCTACTGGACCAGGCCAAAGATCTTGTCCAGTATGCTAGCCTTACAGTGGCCAACAAGATGCCCATGGGAAGAGTACTGAAGGAATGGAGGCTCATCAGTGGCACTGTGTGAAGGCCCCCCTGAAGTCTGGTCTTGGCCTTCTAAGTGGCAGACACACTTTCCCTGGAACAAATACTGGAACAGATTCACCAAGCACATCAAAAGCGAGAATACACTAACTGAAGCAAGATGTAAGTCATTGCCTTTTCTTAAGGCCAAGTGCATGGTGTTATTCCTTTTGAAGAAGTCATTACAAGTCCACCACTAGACTCCCAATTAACCCTGATGTATAGCTCTCATTTTTACCTTTGTAAAGATTATCTGAGATATTAAAAGTTGGGGAGAGATGCTTTTATGAAATGAAATAAACTCCATTTTTATAGGAGTATCAATCTATAGAAGTACAGAGGTGTCAGAGTTGTCTCCCCCCCTCCTCACTTTCATATATACTGTAAAGTAGATTTTGATGTAACAGGGAATGCCTCCCTTTGTAGTTTTGTCTTATGGGTCCCTCACTCTTTTAAAATACAGCAAAGAAATCAGAGGTGTTTGAGGAGATCAAATGCACATATATTTCAGACGGAACTCAGTGTGAAAAGTTATATTTAACGGCATAAGGCACCAGTTGGGTTAGGCTGTGCACAGCTTTCTTTTTATTCCATACATTTTACTAAAGTTCACTTGAGACTTGACAGCTGCATAAAATGAATATAAGTTGTGAGAAATATAGATTATTATGATGGTTAGGTACTTCCCATGCAAGTGAAGACAGGCTGCGGTGGAGTGCTAACAACAGAAATAATAAAATGCAAGGGGACGCAAGAAAATATAAGAAATTCTGACAAAAGGTTGAAGGGTTTGTTATAGGAGCATCTACATAATTTGACTCTCAGTTATCTGATTCAATGAAGTCCTATTCATGTATTATTCACATGTAGGGCATGGTTGTGTTTAATCTGCAACAGGTCTGCAATTGTCAGCCCTGCTCAACATGTTTTAGCCTTGCTCCATATGGCGGTGTGTTGCATACCATAAGGGGTGAGGCTGAAGGTTACATATTAAATGTGGCAATACTTTTGAGTGAATAAAGCTATATTTGTCTGTATAATACATTCTTTAATACGCACATCAATCTTATGAGGTCATCAAGGTTTTTGTGATCAAAGAGTTTGTACTGCAAAGCGTGTTCTCCCTAACAGAGAGCACGTGTTGCGGTTGGGGAACAGGCCGCCCAGCCATGACTAGGCAAATTAATCTGCAACCCTGGCCTTTAGGGTTAATCGGGTTGCTGGGGAAATATGATTGTTACCAATTTGGAGGAGGAGTCAGAAGTTATAAATAGAAGGGCCAGACGTAGGGACGTCCTCTTGGCCGTTTTGCATCGGATCACATGGAGCACTTGGACAATCTACTCATTGTCTGGTTACATTTCTTTATTTTTTATTTCCCCTTTTTAATCCTCTCTAGTCCCTTAAATAATTTAATTCCCCCCTTTTCCTGTTCGATTTCCCACCCCACCCCTTACCCTGCCCTGTGGGAAGATTCTCCCTGTATCTGTGGCTTGCCTTTCCCAATAGTGAGAGAGCCCCCCGTTAGGGGCTTTCTTTCGCAAAAAGGTTTCCCCCATTTCTCTTGTTGAAATTGTGGGGCTAGTCAGGGCTGTTCCCAGCTTAGCTGGTATCACTTTCGTTTATAGTATCCCCGAAGTTTGGCTTTATGGCTCTCTTTGCCTCCAAGGACTATGAGCACTCTGTATATGCTCTTGAACTATGCTGTTTCTGAACAAGTTTATTTTCCTTAAGCGGCCCATTTGTGATAAAAGAACTTTGGGTTTCTTGAAGGGGTGCTTCCCTCTAAAAGGGCAAGCAGGGGTACCTGGACAAGCTGGGGGCTACCTCAACTCTGCTATTTCACTGGAAACATTTATGCCTGGCCTAGCAGGTGATCCTAGGGCTTTGCCCTAGAATTCGATGGCCTGGAAGTGTTTCCGGCCTGAATAGTGTCCCCATGTGGTCCATGAAGCATTGGTTTCACTGGGTCAGCGGATAGTGCCGGTAATGCCTAGGTTGCAGGATTGGTCCCTGTATGGGACAGCTGCATGCTCCCCCATTGCTCTACCTGGACACTTAGGTCCTTTTGGTGGTTACCTCACTGCAAGGGATGTAACGGGCGCCACGTTTGCAATATGCAACTGGGAGAAAGCACCTTTGCGTGCCCGCATTGCAGTTTGCGTTGCAGAGCACGGGCTGCAATTGCATTGCATTGCTGGGAGATTTGCAGTTGCATTGCACCGAGTGTGTGTGCATTGCATGGAGGGTGTGTGTGCATTGCACAGAGTGTGTAGTTGCATTGCATGGAGTGTGTTGTTGCATTGCACAGAGTGTGTTTTTTGCATTGCACGGAGTGTGTGTGCATTGCACGGAGTATGTAGTTGCATTGAACGGAGGGTGTAGTTACATTGCATGGAGTGTAGTTGCATTGCATGAAGGGTGTGTGCATTGCAGGGAGTGTGTTTTGCATTGCACGGAGTGTGTAGTTGCATTGAACGGAGTGTGTAGTTGCATTGCACGGAGGGTTTGTGTGTGCATTGCACGGAGTGTGTAGTTGCACTGCACAGAGCGTGTTTTTTGCATTGCACGGAGTGTGTAGTTGCATTGCATGGAGAGTGTGTGCACTGCACGGAGTGTGTTTTTTGCATTGCACAGAGTGTGTGTCTGAAAAGGAAGCTGGCTCGGCGGCAGCTTGGTTGGGACTTCTTTACAGGTTCTGGCCAGCGTCGGCCCTGTAAATTTACATATCATGATGGCAGCACAAGATGCCCCCTGCCCAAGCAGGGGCTGGAAGCTGGCAAGCAATAGCTCAATACCTTTGGCCCTTATTCCCATTTTATTTAGGGATCCAGTTGGATATCGTTGCTAAAACATACCACTTGCCTATGGAGAAGCTGTCTGCCTTGAAGGAAGTTATTTTGTAATACTTCCTCTGTAGCAAGTGATGCTTCACCAGATCCGATCTTGCTGGGTCACTTAACTAATCTTCCCACTAGGCCAGGCTGCCTAGATTTCACCCCTCCCATATCCAAGAATCTCCTGAGGAGTCTGCTGATTTTCCAGAGAGGAGGAGGCGTGTTCTGGTCTCTACTTATTCTGCTCCAGCACCAAATCAGTCAGTCAGTGTCAGAGAGAGAGAGAGACTGAGTGTTAGAGATCATGTGTAGAGATAAGGTTGCTGCTAAGGGCAGCTGCAATCACTCAGTGCAGTGCAGCATTTATTTATGCTTAGACCTATTAAGCTTTGTATATAGTTTGTATAGTTGTAGATAGAATAAAGAAATTCTACAGAGCTGCTCTCCGAGTTGTTTATATGTTCTGCTGTACTCTGCTGTGCGACGACTGTCTTGTCGGAGTGAATCCGGTGCTCGCAACTCTAAGCTGTGAGTCCACAGCACTTTGACCTGTTCCTGTGCAGAAGGTGGTCTCTGGAAGTGCTACCCAGCTCGCCTAGCCCAGTTGGGGCTGCAGTGGATGAGTCCAGTTGGTGGTACTGGCTCAAGGGCGATGCTGACAGAGGTCCCCTTACCTTTGTGTATGCCTACCAAGCATGGTGAAGGCAGATATCAGGCGATGGTAGCAATTCCTGAATGTATGCAATAGTAGTTCGCCATGGCAGGATACCTTGAACCCGCACAGGGATTTTCAGGTTCATGCTGGTGCTGCTGGATCTTTGCCCTTTGGTTTTTATTTCAAGGGCTGCTGGTGTGCAAAGCTATGGCCTCAAGCCAGGTGTGGTGAGGCAATCATGTGACATAACTTTTCTTGAGTTTTCCCCATTGTAGTAGCAGTTCACATGTGGCCCGAGGAGTTCAGTGACCATCGGATCTGCTTTTGGTCTGATAACCAGGTAGTGGTGAGGTCTTGGCTAAACAGTCCTCACACTCTAGCACAGTCTCCGCCCCTCCGCTCATGCTTTCAAGCTGCGCCACTTAAGGTTTAATATTGTGCTTTCTACGCTCCAAATTACACTGAAACACTATCCGATTTTCAGATGAAGCGCTTCAGATCCTGGGCTCCAGACTCAGCTATTGCCAGACTTTTCCAGACCACCTGTGGCATTTTGACAACAATTAGTAATTACAGAGAGCGGCAGTTTCCATTTCCCCTTTTGCTTTTACCTCTTATGGGAAGGCCTGGGTGGATTTCTTAGCCTTAAGCTGGCAGTTCTCGGCCATTCAGAAGAATTGGCCCCCATCCTCTGAGCAGATCCTGCAGTATTTGGTCCACCTGCTGCAGATTGGGCATGCGGTTATAACTATCCGAATTCAGTCCGCTGCAATGTCTGTTACATTGAAGCTTTATTTTTCAGAGACCCTTGTATAAAGTTTGCAGTGCGCAGGGCCTTGGAAGGTTGGAACCTCCAACCTCATAGGACAGTGGGCGGGAAGTAGGTCAATTTTTACCTATGCAGTATCTGCAACAAGTTAAAACTTGTCTGCCGGTTAAAGATCAAGGTGAGACTCCTTTCAGCAGTCCATTGCATTTTCGCACTGAGGGTTGGGAAAATGGTTGTTGGAGCCAGCACGGGGCTGAGAGTCTGGAGGCTTATTGCTTCTGGACTTTTCCTTATCCTTTGGAGCTTGTCATTAGAGTTGGTAACTCTAAAACAGACTTAGTGGACAGGAGTGCCACAATCAGGCTTCCCGCCACAGGTGAGGAGGGCCCTTGCCCGGATAACAGAATATTTGGCTTTTTATTCCCTGGGGGCTTGCCCGCTCCTAGTGCATTAAAATGGGTTCCCGTTAGCCAGGCATCGATGTGCTTACGTCGCGCACCAGTTATTACAGCCTGCGGCTTGCTTACCGCTGAACACTCCTCATTCCTTACGATTAGGTGCTGCTGCAAAGGCTGCACACTGGGGGCCTGTCAGTAGACAGGATTGTGAATACGGGTCATTGGAAGTCTGACGCTGACAAGGGTTATATCAGGAATTGTCACAATGATGTCTGTGCTGATGCTTGTCTGTTATTTCCTTTTTTCATAGGAGCAGCTGTGCACATTTGGGCCACAGCATTGTACACTAGGCTGGCAAGCATGTTGACGAGTTTGGACTGGGGCGCCATCTCAGTCTTCCTGCCCATGTGAACATATACAGGATGTCTAGATGGGGAATGCTTTGGGAGGAGATCCTTCCTTTGGTGCGGTCGAGTGTGACCTGTGCAGGTCCTCCCGCAGTGCTGGTGGTACAGCTGGGCGAGAATGTTTGCGGTCTTCCTCCAGCATAAGTTTGCATTCCTGCATGCAAGAGGGCTTGGATTGAGTTGATGGCAGCTCTCCCTGGACTCAAAATAATTTAAGGCATTGGTTCAAGGTGGTCTGGAGGGGGGGTTGGAGCACCTGTCCCCTCCAATGCGCAAAGATGTTCCATTAAGGGAATCCAAGGATTCGCCATGCTTTTGTCGACCCCTTTTGAGGGGTAGGGCCATGCAAGAGTCCCTGGGAGCATTTGGGGTGAGCTTGAGTCTGATCCTGGTTCATTGCTCCCCCATGCTGTTTACTGGAACTGACGATATGGTGGGGCCCAGTCGTCAGTGCTGCCCTGCTGAGGTCAGGTGCAGCTAGTTGGGACCCAATGCCTAGACAAACTACCACCGAGCAGGCCAGAAAGCATGTTAATAAGGCGGTGGATAATAGAATAAAATAAATAAAATAAATAAAGTAAATAAAATAACAAATAAAATAAAATAGGTCCTTGCTTTAGGTGGTTCTGTAATGCACCCTCCTAATTTTCTTCAAGGCTGTTGCCCTCTTTAGGGCAGATGGGGTGCATCTTTCCCCTATGGGGAACGACACCTGGCGGGATGTGATTGTTTTGGGATTCATTGCTCCCCCACAATGTTTGCTGGTACTGACGATATGGTGGGGCCCAGTCGTCAGTGCTGCCCTGCTGAGGTCAGGTGCAGCTAGTCGGGAACCAATGCCTAGACAAACTACCACCAAGAAGGCCGGAAAGCATGTTAATAAGGCAGTGGAAATAAAATACAGGTCGTTGGAAATCGAATGCATTCAAAGGTTATGTTCGTTAACATTATTGGTGTCTTACAATTTTTGCTTGTTTTATCTTAGGTTTAGCAGCTGTCCGCATCTGGATGGTGGGGCACAGCATCATGCATTGGGCTGGCATCAGTGCTCGGCAGTCCGGATTGGGACCGGGTCTCGGCCTTCCTCCATGTGCAGTTGCCTTGGCTGTCCAGACGGGGAATGCGCCGGCCAGAATTCCTGCCACTGATTCGGAGGCAGGTGCTGCTGGAAGGGCCGCCCACTGCTGTTGGGGTGCAGCTGGGTGAGAATGACCTGTGTGGCCATGGACTGTTTTTCGCTACGTGCTGCGATTTTGGGTGACCTGGAGACGCTGTGGGCAATGGTGCCAACAGCAAAAAATTTTCTGGTCAAAGCTTTTGCAACGACGCATTTGGAGGGGCAGTCGTTGCCCAGCTGCCACTGAAAGGGCCAGAAAACTCATCAATTCTGCTGTTTCAAAAAAGATTTTTGAGCTGGGTGGAGATGTGATTTCCCACCCTGAGATTCTTTTTGAGAGGCCATCCTTTTTCCGAGCTGATGGCGTGCACCTTTCTGCTTCAGGGAATGAGGCTTGGATAGGTGCGGTGGTGGCCAAGCTGAGGTCTTGGTTTAATACAGCTGGGAGAGAACGACCTGATGGCTATG
The DNA here is from genome assembly GCF_964188305.1 of Podarcis bocagei. Classification (NCBI taxonomy): domain Eukaryota; kingdom Metazoa; phylum Chordata; class Lepidosauria; order Squamata; family Lacertidae; genus Podarcis; species Podarcis bocagei. The sequence continues at coordinate 15,120,558 of NC_138130.1, forward strand.
GGCTGTTCTTCACTGCGTGCTGCAATTTGGACGGACTTGGGGACATTGCGGGCAATGGTGCCTACAGCAATGATATTTTGGTCTCAGCTTTTGCAACGATGCGTCTGGAGGGGCAGTCGTTGCCCAGTCGCCACAGAAAGGGCCAGAAAGCGCATCAATTCTGCTGTGACACACCGGATTGCTGAGCTGGGTAGAGATGTGATTTCTCACCCTGCGATTCTTTTTAAGATGCCATCCTTTTTCCGAGATGATGGCGTGCACCTTTCTGCTTCAGGGAATGAGGCTTGGTTAGGTGCGGTGGCTGCCAAGCTGAGGTCTTGGTTGGGGCTGTGAGTGGTTTGGCGGTGAGCTGGAGGCTCCATGGCGGTTAGGCATTGGTTAATTGGTGCTTGGAGGGGTAAGTGCCTACCCCTCCAAATGATGCGGAAAGGGAATTCCGTTAAAGGAATCCAGGGGCTTGCCATTCTTTCGTCCTGTCCGTGGAGCCGGGCTTGGGCCGTGCAAGCCCCACCGGAACATGAGGGTCAGAAGTGAGGGCCTGTTTCCCGGCCTCCCTTCTATCCAATACTTGTTTCCCACGCTGGCTTCCGGTGGAGTCCGGAAGTGCCAGCTCTGTCCTGTGGGGGCAAGGACAGATAGTCACCAATGCCTAAGCAACCACTCACATTTTTTGTATTTGAATAAAGTTGTGGCCAAAATTATGCCAAAAACCTTAAACAAAATTGATGTGTGAAGTGTGTAATTATTTGGGGGGTGGCACTGTGGAACTCAACACGCAAGCTGGTGTACTGCAATACCGAATGAGGCTCATGCGTCTGAATATGACCGTTCGATTATTGGAGTTTCCTACAAGCAAACAATCCTTCAAAAAAGCCCCTGTGCTCACTACGTTTTTGGTTATTATGGATTAATCCATAAGCCCCTGACCTCCCACAAAGACTTAAAACTAACAAGTCAATAAACAACTCAGACCTGCACACAAAGTAAATCCGTAATATTCTCATCTACAAGTGAATGCAAGTCTAGAGTGGTATTGATTATGTAATTCATTCTGAAGTTTCTGCATGAGAGATCGCTAAAAGCACAGAGGCTACAATGAGCCATCTGATATTGCATCCGCAATGCAACAATCCTGCCATCTGTTAAATTAAAGATTCCTTTAAAATGCCCATTAAGCAACTTAACACTAAAGCTATGATCCACAAACTCAACCGCATTCCTCCCCTATGTGATCACCTCAAGGAGTCGTTCCTGACATCTGACCCACTCTGTAATGCTACAGAATGCAGACCTGGACATAAAGAACTCTGGAGTTTTTGTCAGAGCAGGCTGCAAATAGATTGTGGCAATTTCATTATAACACAAATTGAGCTTGTGTAATGCAACGTACTTCGTGTTCAAGAACTCTCATCCAGTCTGGTGTAAAAATAAATAGTAGAGTTGATCCACACCAGCCTTTGCAGACCTGGTGATCTCCGTATGTTTTCCAATCATTCCCAATCACTTGTGAGTTGAGGCCCCTCCCCCGCTTGGAGATAAAATAATACACATGGACACAAGTATTTCGGTTAATGGGCTAAAAAAGGCCACAACTTTATTGGTTACAGAATGTGAGTGGTATTGGCTTAGGCATTGGATCGGAAGACTATATTTGACTCCTTCCCGCTCTGCCAGGAGTCACACAAGGCTTAACAACCAGTAGGGGGAGCTTGTTGATGCGAATCAACTGGAAGCTTTCCCCTAGAGTCACCGGGGGTTATGCCATGTCCCTAGCCACCACCAGGGCATCGGACAGGAACCACGATAGCTGGATTCCTTTAATGGAATACCCTTCAAGGGGAGGGGTAGGTGATGGCCACAACCTCCCCTCTGACACACAACAAGAAGGAAGAGTCCATCATTCAAATACAGCTAAGCCATGCCTCACCATATAGGCTGGCCAGTGGGCGTGACACAGGCACAGGACTCAGTGATGCAGGGGACTGAGTTACGCCCCCTGTGAGTGCAGGAAGCGGTACCCGTTCACAACACCTCCCCTCCGTGAAGAGGAGAAGCCTTACCAGGATGCCTGGAGCTGATGAGAACTGAGCTGAAGAGAGGTGATGTGCCTATTTTGAAAACCACAACCACAACCATTCTCACATCAGCAAAAACGTTCAGCTCTGCTCATCAGATTGTGTCATTCAAATGGGCCAATGTGTGTTAGCTTTGCCTTGCCTGTTTTCCATTTATCACATATGTGGGTAAGGGGGAAATCACAGCTCCTTTGACCAACCTATTTGTTTATATGAACAGGGCTGTAAGATGTCCTAAGTGTTCAAGTATTACCTTTTTGCTGAACTTATTTTACAAACAGTTGCCTCTTGTGACATAATGTAGAAAATGTCTTACAAGAACTGCTGTGTCTTGTGCTGTTCTGTTGTTTTTGTCACTGGGGTATAATGTGAATATTATTAAAGAAGGATATTGTTATATAAGGGGCAGATGGGGCTCATCAACCTGGGAAGGCAGCCATTATTATTATTATTATTATTATTATTATTATTATTATTATTATTATTATTATTATTATTTTATACCCTGACCGTAAGAACTTCCTGACAGTAAGAGCTGTTTGACAGTGGAATTTGCTGCCAAGGAGTGTGTTGGAGTCTCCTTCTTTGGAGGTCTTTAAGCAGAGGCTTGACAACCATATGACAGGAGTGCTCTGATGGTGTTTCCTGCTTGGCAGGGGGTTGGACTCGATGGCCCTTGTGGTCTCTTCCAACTCTATGATTCTATGATTCTATATCCCACCCATCTGGCTGGGTTTCCCTAGTCACTCTGGGTGGCTCCCAACAGAACAACAATAACAATAATAAAAAAGCAACAACATCAAACATTGAAAACTTCCCTAAACAGGGCTGCCTTCAGATGTCTTCTAAACGTCAGATAGTTGTTCATTTCTTTGATATTTTATGGGAGGGTGTTCCACAGGGTGGGTACCACTACCGAGAAGGCCCTCTGCCTGGTTCCCTGTAACTTTGCTTCTTGCAGTGAGGGAACTGCTAGAAGGCCCTTAGCACTGGACCTTGTAGTTTCCGGGTCACCTTCAAAGGTAGCCCCATGTAGAGCGCAATGCAGTAGTCCAAGGGGGAGATAATCTGAGCATGCACCACTCTGGTGAGACAGTCCACGGGCAGGTAGAGTCTCAGCCTGCATACCAGATGGAACTGGTAGACAGCTGCACAGAATTAACCTGTGCCTCCATGGACAGTTGTGAGTCCAAAATGACTCCTAGGCTGCAAAACTAGGAGAAGGAAAACTCTGGTCCTAAACCTCCATTGCCTTTTGGCTATAGTCATTCATGAGTAAAAATCTATACCCACTGCCTTGTGGGACATCTTCAGGAGAAGAAAAGGCTGAGGAGTAAACCCTACACAAATCTGGAGTACAGTCCCTAAGGCCTCTTTCCAGCAACTCATGCAGCCAAGTTGGTGCCAAATGGTTTTCATTGCTTTCCATTGGAACACATTGGTGAAGCGAACAGGAGGGGTCTTGTAGACTGGGCAGCCCAGGAATGCCACACACACTTGTCCAGGCTTGCACCCTGGAGAGGTTTCTTTGGTGCTGCTAGCACAGCAAAAACTATGTTGGAGGCAGCAATTATGAGTTACCAGTGTCTGCAGCCACAGCAGGTGCTGTGATTCCCCAACGGTTTGACTTCAACCCCGGAGGTGCACTGTATAGTCTCATGAGACAGATCAATGCCAACAAAATGTTCTAGAAGTGTTGGGGGGGGGGGCAGTATATAAAGCAACTGAAGGAAAACAACAATCACTACTGAAAGGGCACCGAAATAGTTCTGACTTAGACCTCCACATGTTATGCTGGATTTCTAAGCACAGAGAGCTTTATTTTTTTAATTACTGTGATGGCATATTCACCCATGCAATCCTCCATTTCCATAAGTGGTACAATGCACATTATTTTCTCTGAAATTTAATCATTGCATTGAGAAGCAAATGGCCACCCATTTTTATAAGTATAAGCAATTACTGTACTTGGTTGCTCAAACTAGGCACTTACTCTTCAAGACAGGGGTGGTTAACCTGTGGTCTCCAGATGCTGTTAGGCTACAGTGCCATCATCCTTGACCACTGGGTGCACTAAGGGGGACTGATGTGAGCGGAAGTCCATCCAACATCTGGAGGGCCACATTTCCCATCCCTGCTGTAAGGGACTCCTCCAGTATCTCTTTTATTATTCTTTTGTACATTTAATTGTAGGTTCAGGGATTTCAAAGAGCAAGACAAATATAGAAAAGGGGGAAATTGCTTTTGACATCTTACAGCACTTAAATGGATGCATAAAAATAGTAATTATAATATTCCATCTTACAGTGCAGATTTCCCTATATGAGAAATCACTGTTTGCTATCCCAAATGGGAAATGGAATTAGTGCGGGAGATTAGTCTGCTCTTCTAAAACAGCACATATAATTTGTTTACCTCTTTCTTCACAATTTTCAAGCAGTTTGTGACAATAAGATATGTCACTGGGAATTAAATGGGAGCCATAGGTTTGGGGAATCATAAATCACTATAACGTTGCTTTGCAAGGTTTTTTTTGTTTGTTTTTTAATTATTCCTGGCTTTTGATGGGCTTTCAAAGCACAGAAGTGATGAAAGGACTTGTTCGGTGAAGAAACACCTGGTGTGATCTAAGTTGACAGGCAAGCTGAACAATAAAAAGGAATAATTTACATATGTCCAATTTAGACGAATGGGGTAAGACGATGGCTGCCTTACAGGGCAGTTTGTTCTCATTTGTGAGCTTTGGTTAGGAAATCTCTGATTCCCGTGAAGATCAAGACCACACTTTTACATTTGGTTTTCCCTTTAGCTTAGGTTGTTTCCTTTCTGATGTTGTATATTGAATGGGTGGGATCCAAAGGATATGCAAGTTTAATGTTCTTGCTCCCCACCCACCCCAGCCCACCACTTCCTAGACGGTGTAATGGGAAAGGGAAATTGCAAAAAATTGAGAGGGGACCTTTGCACAAACAGAGTTGTGCTGTAGCTTACAATGTCATTGGTTATTCAAAGTCAGAAAATACCTGGTTAATGGTGATATCATTATTGGGTATGTCAAAGTAACAAAGTATGTTGTTTAAAAGAAAATTAACCAATAAACATGAATGGGGGAGAGCTTCATTAGACAGGGCTACCTTCAGATGTCTTCAAGAGGTTGTATAATTACTTATCTCCTGGGCTTGGGGTCGCATAACTCCATACCCTCCAGCATTTCTCTGATGAAAATAGGGACGTCCTAAGCAGGGCTGTCTTAAGCATATGCGGTGCCCAGGTTCAAAGATCCACCCAGCGCCCCCCCCCCCAGGTTGCTGAGTCTCAGGCATGCAGGAGGGCAGAGCTGGCTGGCAGCCTCACCATCTTGCTGGCTCAGTTGTCCCTGAACTCACGGCGCAGAGCCACCCGCAGCAGAAAAGCCCACCACAGCGCTCTGACCAACAAGCGGGCTCTTCCCCAGATTGAACTCTCAGGCCCCAGACTCTCAGCCTGGCGCCCCTGAGAGCCCAGCGCCTGGGTGCCCTGCACCCTTAATACCTATGGGTAAGACGGCCCTGGTCCTAGGGAAAAGTGGGGCAGAAACTAGAATGGCTTCTGTAAATCCAAGACTGTCCCTGGAAAACAGGTATACTTGGAGGGTCTGTGGTGAGGGAGCTGGGTGAGGGAAGTGTCATAGGAACATAGGAAGCTTCCTTGTACTGAATCTGATCATTGACTCTGATCTTGCTCAATGTTTTCTGCATTGACTGCCAGAGGTTGTCCAGGGTTTCAGGCAGAGCAGAGACTGGATGTGGGACCTTCTGCATGCAAAGCACAGTGCCTATCATTAAGCTAGGGACCTGCATTGGAATTCACCAGTTAAAACATTGGTGACATGCTTCTAGAATATATCTTATGAAAAAATAGATAAATAGTAAAATTTCAATAAAAGTAAGACTAGAGGGAAGAATTCAGATGGGTGGAAATCAAATTAAGAGGTCAGTGAAGTAAGCATATTTTGTTGGCTATATGCTCCTGCCAACCTAGCAGTTTGAAAGCACGTCAAAGTGCAAGTAGGTAAATAGGTACCACTCTGGCGGGAAGGTAAACGGCATTTCCGTGCGCTGCTCTGGTTCACCAGAAGCGGCTTACTCATGCTGGCCACGTGACCCGGAAGCTGTATGCTGGCTCCCTCGGCCAATAAAGCGAGATGAGCACTGCAACCCCAGAGTCGGTCACGACTGGACCTAATGGTCAGGGTTCCCTTTACCTTTACTTTATTATTGCAAAGAAAGAATGAAACTGTAAGATCACTTCAAGACTAAGGGATTGAAAGCACCGTTTTCTTTTCAGAGAATTTCCCCCCATACATGCCTAGGGAAGGAAATAAAGTCACGAAAAGTGCCAACAGGAAATAAAAACTAAACAATCCCATAGCTGTCCTTCAATCAAACAATAAGGCCTATCAAAAGCGTTTCTTTGCCAAACAAAAGCCATCTGGGACAGTGAAGCACCTGGTGCTTATTCCAGCTGTTCTTAATGTGACAGATAAAGGGCGTTTTTACACTTCTCAACCTTAATTAACCCAAATTTCAGAGATGACAAACATGTCTAGAGAACAGAGGAGAGAATTGGGAGTCAGGTGACGCAGCCTCTCCTCATGAGTCTGCCACAAACAAAATGGAGTGTTTGTGTATCTGTACTCAACATAATTAAATTGGGGAACTTTTGCAGTGTTTGTGGATCAACTCACAGCTAGCCCCAGAGTACCCACATGGACTTTTGCCCAGGGCTTTTTTCAGCTGGAACTCACAAAAACTTAGTTCTGACACCTCTCAGGTGGGCTCCATTGTCAATATAAGAGAACAAGGGAGGTGTTCATGGTGAGTTCCAGCACCTCTTTTTTCTAGAAAAAAATAGCCTGCTTTTGCCCCTCATTCCTATTTCAGCTCTTTACCATCACAATTGATAATTGATTGGTTGTTTTGCTAGGGAACTACTGTGAAAATCAGGAAATGAAATATGGGGAGCAAAAGCCCATTCAGCGTATGGAGGAACACCTAAGCCAATACGACCATCTGAGGTTGTTTTTTGCCACACTGCCTCATTTTTCCTGTGCTGAGTTTTTTCTTCTGGAAAGTCTTCTCCCATTCTAATTTGTCATTTGACCTTGATAAGAATTCAGGGTTTTCTAAGGCTTGTTTCTCCTTTGAGGAGAGTGTTACCAAGCCCTCTGAAGCTCATTAATAGGCCTGAGCCTATCAAAACCTACTTATATGTCACTATATTCCAACAAAGAAGTTTGAAATGGAGACTCCAATGTGAAACTGCTCAGTTGAAATTCTTTAGTAAAATTGACAGTGTGGAATTTGATTTTAATGAATCCTATGTCTAGTGGTACCTTGGTTCTCGAACTTAATCTGTTCCACGAGTCTGTTCGACTCCCGAAACCATTTGAAAACCAAGTAGTAGTTTCCAATTGGAAGTTTGGCTTCCAAAAAGAGTTCGCAAACCAGAACACTTACTTCCGGGTTTGTGGCATTCGGGAGCCGATTTGTTTGGCAACTAAGCTGTTTGATAACCAAGGTACAACTGTATAGGGGTGATATTATATGTTTGTTTTGCTTGGAACAGACTCATTGTAGTTAAGTGTACTGTTTTTAATACTTGATTGGGAGCCACCCAGAGTGGCTGGGGAAACTCAGCCAGATGGGTGGGGTATAAATAAATTATTATTATTATTATTATTATTATTATTATTATTATTATTATTATTATTGTGACATAACCAATTATGGTGCATTAATTTCAGTGGATCTGCTTTGCATTGCACTCAGCTGAATACAATCCATGGCGCAAATACAGTTTGCATTATTGACCCCTACTCATCAGTGACCATTTGTCAATGGTGGGTTGCATAGTCTCACACCGCTGTTAACTGGATCTTTTGTTGAATTATGTTGCCATCTTTCTTATTTTTTAGATGTGCTCTTTATTGTACTCTGGCCCTCACACTACTATCTCATCTGTATTTGGCTTTAGCAATTTTAAAGCCTCTCCCTGAAATCCAGCTAGAGACATATGCACATATATCAGTTATATCCTCATTTTAAAAGACATAGATTTTGTGTATGCATACTGTGCTTTTAACCCTACACTGCATTTGATGTTGGTCATCTATATACCAAATAAAGTGACTTGATAAACATATCAACTGGGTCATATGCTAGTGAGGACCTAACCAGAGGAAGATACATTCACACAACCAGATGCTGTGTTTCCAACTCTGTAAACTTCGATGCAGTTCACAAGAATTTCCAGGTATTACCAGGCATGTGTTCAGGAGTGGGACTAAGGGGCTATATCAGGGATAGTCAACATGGCACCCACTTTAGAAAACTTGAATATCCTGGTTCGAATATATCAGATGAAAGTTGCCAATCAAACTCGATTATTTACAAATTTCCCCCCCCAAAAAAAATGTGCAGCTAGCAGACAATGCCTCCTGAATGATTTCTTTTCCTCATTTATAGTCTTCCCAATGCAGATTGCAAGACAGATGGCTTAAAGCAGGAGAGTGAGAGTGCACAATAAATTTCAAAACCTAACATTCAGCTTTTAAAATGAACTTTGGCTCCCCCAAATGCCACCTATTATTTTTAATGAAGCAATTCATAAAACTTATATTGACTTAAAATGGAGCAGATAGAAGGGAAGGAACAGGCAGGGGAGCCATTTTGCCTGATTCATTTAGCGCTGAATTGAGTACTTAGGATTGTTTGTCAAACAGTCGGCAATTCATTTACAATACTGATGGCCTCTTGTTTACCCAGGGTGGTTTATGGGATTCCTGATTCTCCTCTGGACAACTTTGTGAATTTTCACAATTTCTTCTCAAAAAGTGAAATAGAAGTTTAAAGTTCCACAGAGAGAGAGAGAGAGAAATCCCCAGAGATTGGGAACCAAGCCATTCCAATTGACAGACAGCTTGCATTTCTGCAGTTCAGATGCAATAAATGCACCGCCCGTCCAAGTTTTGAAAATCACACTCTGTTCAAAATAGAAGACACACTTAGAAATGTGACATTTCTTATTTGGCAAGCAGATTTTAAACCCTGAATGCAAGCCAGCATATCAGTAGGGTTTTAAGTAGGGCTCCAGTTAGCCTGTGAGCAGCATAGCTGTTGCACAGACAGAAACAAGATGCTTCTTCGCATGCAACCCTGATAGCTCCTCCTGGGAAAATAGTACTATAACATACTACTGTTGCTTGCCACCGCAGTGTGAGATTCCGGGGCTTCCAGCTGTTTACCTAGGGTTCATGTTTCCTTTTGGAAATGAGGCACACTGAAGACTTTGGTGTTTTTCTGTGGTATCATTTATTTACACATATATACAACCTGAGCCTGTTGTTGAGGGGTTGACAGCATCAACACCCCAAAAGGGTCTTGTGTTTCCCATAGCCACAACCTTGGTTTCAAACAGAAGTCAAACACTGCTCTAACTATCTCTCCAGCTTGCTGCTTTACATCTGGGTCACAAACTCTCAGCTCTCAACTCTGGCATTTGCCCTTCTTACTACCTGTGAGTTAAGGGATTTGCCCATTTGCCATCTCCCACAGAGCCCCTTCGTTTGTTCTCCTTAATGGCTCATCACTCAGACTATCACCTCTCCTGGAGGCTAGCCTGGCTATTACAATAATTAGAAGCCTTGATTAAATTTTTAACACCTGCGGGATCCAGGAATTAGGGGGATCTTGGCATATAGCCTACTTCCCCCAGACCAAAACTCATAACAATATTTCAATTTCACCCTTCTTCCCAAAGGAGCCCAGCACTGATCCCTGCTGCAAGTTGCAGTACAGCCTCAGGCAGTGATGGCGCTAGAGTGCTGCAGAGTTCAGGTCAGCAGTTCCTTCTACTTGTGAACTGCCTGGGCCCCAAAGGCAGACTGTCTAGTCTGGCAACCTCAGTGTCTTACACAGGTCAACAGCCCACTATGACGCTGCCTAGAAAGCAGCAACAGGCCCCAACCAAAGAACAATGGCAGCTTAAATTGATGGAATATGTGCAAGTTGCAGATCTAAGTTATAGAATAAGAGAACAAGAAGAACATTTGTTTAAAGAAGATTGGAAAATGTTTATTGAATATATGGAGGGAAATTGTGTACACTTGAAAACATTGGCAGCATTAAGATAAATTCAACAGTGTAAATAAGTTTTGATAGAAGTAATAACAAAATACTGAATGGTTTATTTTATATAAAATATGCAGGGATTTATGCCATGGAAAATGATCCATGGAAAAAGAAGAAGGGGAGTCACTGATATTTTAAGGTAGTTTAAATGAATATTCTAAATTCCAAAACAGAACATTTAATAAAAATTATATATAAAAAGAAAGGGGCAACAGGATTGAAAGAACAAAAATGAAAGCCAAGTGCAATTGTTTACAAAATGCAATTCCCCACTCTCGCTGGAATCTCTTTTCTCAAAATCCTTTTTCTCTCTGGTGAACTGACACATAGTTTTCATACATCACAGAATCACCGCCAGATTATTTTGGCATAAATGAGCAACAGATATTTCACAACACATGTCAAATTTTATACTTCTGCTGACTCAGGGCAGAACCCCTCCAAATTAATATGTTGCTTCTTCTTGACCACACAGTTGCTTCTGTGACCTACATATGCTGCCTGCAATTTGGCATCATTTATCCCACTGTAACCCAAGTTGCTTTCTCAGGTGCATTGCTTTGTAATGTGCCTGTGAATGGGATGTGTGCTATAACTTAATCTTCACCCCTTACCTAACCCCCACCCCCAATAAAGGTTGGCTTGAACTCACACAATGAGAGTGAGCCCTTCCTCTCCTTGTCCCATGCACCTCCCCAAACTCTTCCAGATTTTGCGGTTATACACCAGGAGGATGTATTTACATGACAGAGGAGTGTAACTGGAAGTTCTGTTTCACAAGTGGACATTTGTTGCCCAACAGGAATGGAAGTGTTGGATACTCCCCCCCCCCTTTGCATTGATAATGCCACCATCATCATTACAAGCAACCACATGAACCTTCAACATAGCTGTCAACTTACAGATTTGAAAATAAGGGACCAGCAGCCTTGAAAATAAGGGACCAGAAGCCAAAATAAGGGATTTTCCAAGCACAAGTATGTTCAACTTCTGAGCCCCTCCGAGCGAAAGGCAGAAAGCCCAGCCAGCAGCCAAACGAAGCCTCAAGCCTCAAGGAAAACCACCGTCACCTCTCCACTGGGAAGCGCTGAGCAAAGGTGAGTCCCCAGACAACACAGCCAATTTGATCTGCACAAGGCATGCAAGCCCCACCCCCCAGTCGTTCTTAGACTTCTTATTGGGTGAGCAACGCAGCCAAGCAACACAGTTGGAGCCTCCCTCCTCCCTGGCCGGCAAGGAGGGAGGGAGAGGAGCTGCTTCCTTTGAAACCTGGGAAATTTAAGGAACATCATCAATAAGGGACAGCAGCGAGACATGGCGCTGGGATAAGGGACTGTCCCACCAAATAAGGGACGCTTGACAGCTATGCTTCAAATGTATATTTGATATATTTCTGCTATTCATTGTGTATGCATGCAACAGTTTGTAATGGTGGAAAGAGGCTGTTAGTTACATTGAAAGCCACCCATTGTCAATCTGTGTATGTCTTCCAAAACTTTTGTCATCTCCCACCATTGGCCATGGTGGCTGAAGCTGATGAGAGTTGTATTGAAAATGCCTGGAGGACATCAGCTTGGAGCAGGCAGCTATATGCTATGAGTGCACATTGAGACTTGGTCTTACTAGCCCAAGAAGTCTGCTTTTCCTCAGGATGTCTGTGGCCCCTGGAAAATAATTATATATGTCTATTTGATCCAAGGGGATGTGGGTGGCGCTGTGGGTTAAACCACAGAGCCTAGGACTTGCCAATCAGAAGGTTGGCGGTTCGAATCCCCGCAAGGGGATGAGCTCCCATTACTCGGTCCCTGCTCCTGCCCACCTAGCAGTTCAAAAGCACGTCAAAGTGCAAGTAGATAAATAGGTACCACTCCAGCGGGAAGGTAAACGGTGTTTCCGTGCACTGCTCTGGCTCGCCAGAAGTGGTTTAGTCATGCTGGCTACATGACCCGGAAGCTGTACGCTGGCTCTCTCGGCCAATAAAGTGAGATGAGCGCCACAACCCCAGAGTAGGTCACCACTGGACCTAATGGTCAGGGGTCCCTTTACCTTTATTTCATGCAAAATATTGACATACATTTTAAATATGAAATGATAAACTCTTTTTTTCATGAAAGGCGGGCACATCCATCTCTAAACAAGGCAGCAAATTAGAATTTAGTTGGCAGGTGCAAATTTTATTCATTGGAACTAGGCTGATCAATTTGGGAAAAAAGAATTTGATGGAATATTTATAAACCAATTAAGAAAGCATTTAATAAAAAATATAGTTCTCAATTAAAGAAATATTACATTTAAAGCTCTTAATTATTTACCATATAGATGTAAAATATATGGGAGAGATCCAAGATCTAGGCCCTCCTTATTGACTCTTCTTGATGAATCTATTCAGTAGCTCATTATAATTTAATTTCGCAAATGCTTTGCTAGACTAGAATGCTAAGAGCAAATATAATTGGTAAATGTATTTTGCAGTTCTTCTTGTTATTCACTGGGCCAGTGGTGAATGTCACTCAGTGGGCCAAGGTGGGGAGCTGCCTTGATTTTATTCAATGTATTCCTTGCAAAAGAGAGCCTAAGCAAATGCCTCTGCTTGAATGCTTGCAAGCAGGATTTGAGATGAACACTGCTCTACTCATCTGCTAGTGCTCACTTTGATCCTGTGAGCCACTACTGCTGTCGCCTTCCACCCGTCTTATTTGCTCTTGAAACATGTATACCACTTCCCATTTACTAAACGTGTAAAAATATATATCCAACAGTGAAAACACTATATAATCAGAAAACATATGGTTCCTACAGCAACCAAAACCAAACCTCCTTTGAAATATCAGTAGTCAAGGAAAGTCAGACTACATAGAAAATTCTTCTACTATCTGTGAAAGCCTCATCTCATCAGTGCTCACCTGACCTCCACAGGGAGCTCAGCCCACAAAATGGGCACAAGAGAGCCAGTCCACTTACTAAGAGAGGGGGCCAGAGTGATGGAAGTAGGCCCTCAGTGGAGCATCTCTTCCCTGATAGAACTTCTTGTCCATGGGAAACTGACTCTCTGTGCATCGTTTCCACTGAGAAGAAAAGGCAGCTCTATTTCAATCACCTGCCTTCCATTTTGGTATGGTTTAATGTGCTCTACTTATCCAGTTGGTGGCACATTCCAGAAGCAGCCTTTTACAGGTTCCACGTATCACCTGCAATAATTCAGGCTGTGCTTAATGGGATATTTTTAACTGCCCAAAATGTTTCTCCAGCCTCTGCCTAAGCAGTAGGTGTGTGGTAACTAGTAGCCACCAGACATCAAAACCTATCATACTTATTTAACCAAGCATTTTGTAACCATCAACTTCCACCGAGGAAACACCGTTGGCTACTAACTCTCCAGAAGTCAAACTTAATCATCGACTCATTATATCCAAAAGACTAGAAGTCTCCAGGGAACAAATGGGCTGATTTGTTGGAACAATGTGTGAAATTCCCTCATTTTTGCTCTCATTTTCTACATAGGATTTCTAGATCTCAGTTCTGCAATGATATTTCAGAATGCCTCTGTCCTGATTTAGACTCAAAATCTCATAGTTCTATGTCTATTTGATTTCCTCACTAACAGACCTGAGGCATTTTCCTTCCTCATTTCCCCCCTACAAATAGGGCACCCCAAGGTCTCATGTGTTGTTTTGGCCAAGTCCTTTTCACAGTATTTATCTGGCCCTATGTCATCCCAAACACAAATACAACTTTCCCTTCCTTCACAGAACCCAAATGTGAACAGCTTAGTTCCTTTAGCATCTGAATATTCTATTCCACCCATAATGCCATCTCAGCTAAAAGAGCCTTCATCACCACAAACATTGTCCAGAAGAAAGGCTTGAAAGATCTGACACTTCCCCAGAATTATGACTGGGAATTCCTATTCTCCTTAAGTTACTGTTTTCCACACGTATGGGAATGAAGTAAATGAATTTTATATTGGTGCCCACAAGTCTGTTTCCATCATGGTCCTGAAGTTACTTGTTCCAGAGATTGTTACTTTCTCCAATCCAGTCATCATGACCAATGATCAGGGATGATGGGAGTTGAGGGGATGTCAAATAACATCTGGAATGTGACACATTCCTCATTCCTGTTGCAGTGACTAAAGATCACAGTTTATGTTAAACTTTTTCTTTTCTTTTTTAAGGTTATTTCTTTCAAATGAAATTGCCTGCAATCCCACACAAACAGAGGAATAGTCCACAGAGCTAATAGGCTGGTAGAAGTTAATCTTGAATTTAAAGCTAAATTAAAAATAGATTTAAAAGCTTTTTCCCCCTCTGAAGGCAACAGTTCCCCCGCCTCTTTCTTGGGCTTTGTACTTTTTGATAATTCTCTTAATGTCACAGATGCTAATCACACGTCTCCTTCCTTTGTGGATCCAAGACAGACACTATAAATCACAGAAGTTACATTAATGCAAAGACTGGGTCAAGTGGATATAATAAATCAGCTTCAAAAGACCTTTAGTCTTTCTGATTCTCCACATTTGTTCTATGGATTTCATTAGATTGATTGAGGCTTTAAGTGTAATCTTGTGCAAGCTAATTTTGGCTTTTGTTAGGCTGTCACTCGCGAGACTTTATAAGATCCACATTCCTCGAAATGTGAAAGTATTCAGGAGAACAATTAGCTGATATTTGAAGGCAGAAGGATATCACCCTTATTGTGCTCACGATTATTTTCTGTTTGGGCTGGATGAGGAACAGGTCTTAAAATCTCTGCTCCAACTAGCTGTCGTCCCACCATTATCAGATAAGACAACAGATTAGTGACTTTCCCCCGGCTCATGCCATGTTAGCTCAGAAATTAGTTTATTTTCTGGAGCTAGGCTAACTTTGTTTTGAATAAATTTTATCAGAGTATAAAGAAAAATGTAGAACATATTGTTAAATATATTTTCCCCCAAATTAAAATATTAATCTAAATATCTTATCAAAGGGGGGAGGGAAAGGAAAATGTGTAAAAAGGAGGAAAAAGAAAGGGAATCTGAGTTTGAAAATTGAACCCCACACCTCAAAGTACTCTCCCATCCAAGCACCAAACCCTCAAGAGCCTTTCATCCTGGTGCACTGCAGTGCACTGTGGAGGAGAAGGAAACATTTTTGCCACGGGGACGGCAAAACCTGCCAATGCAGGAAAATTCCTTTCCGGCCCTTCAACAGCGACCATAACGTAGCAACGCCCGCGCACCTGTAGAGAAGAGGTTAACCTGCAAAAGAAGGCTTAACTGAGGGAGGGCAGGGTGGGAGAAGCTCTGGAGCCGACAGAGAACTTCTAGGTAAGTTCTACCCACTATTGTGTGGGCTGGGCGATACCTCCCCTTACCTGGCCAACTCTCTCCTGGCAACGCCTCCCCAGCTGGGATTGAGTAACTGGCAAAGGTAGGCGGCTGCCTCCAGGTGTCCAGCCTGGGGGGCTTGCGAATCCAGGCTGTACTGCCGGGAGCCACATGGGATTGGGGGGCTGCATGCGACCGCGCAAAAGGCACCCCCCATTTGATGTGGGGAGCAGTCATTGTGGAAACCTTCTGGGGAAAGCGTATTTCTGAGGTTTGATGGCCCATAACACCACTTTTTTTTTAGTAATACCATAAAATTATACATCAATGGAAAGATAATTTAATGAAGAATGTAATGCAGCAAAGTTTGTTCAATTATCTATTTTCTATCTAAGGTTATAGCCAAATAACCAGAAAAAGGAAGCACAACTTGCTTAGGTTGATGTTAGTTTGACATTCATTTCTTTCATTTAAATGTAGCCAATGAGCATGTGTGTTTAGAGAGCCAATCAGGTGTTATGAGCCACCAAACCTCGGAAATATGCTTTCCCCAAAAGGTTTCCACAATTTTGGCCACTAGTGTATATGTGGCAAGGTAACATATCTAAGCCAATGGAATCTTCCATTGTGTGTTGGGAAGGGAGGGGGATAATGGATGTGGTCAGGCGAAAGTTCAATATTTTTAAGTACTATTGATTTCTGTGTGGGAGAGTTGAGTGCTTGCATTACAATTTGGGCTTAGCTAATTCCCCTTTGTAAGGCAAACTCTTAACATTTTCAGATTATTTGCACAGGCTTAAAATTTAAAGAAAGGTTTCAAAGTGCCCATCCCCCCCCCAAAAAAAAATAGAGCTAGGAGGTTTGTTCTACAGTGAGGTACAAGATAAGGAGAATAATAGAATCATAGAGTTGGAAGGGACCCTGAGGAAAATCTAGCCCAACCCCTTGTATTGCAGGTATATGCAGCTGTCCCGTACAGGAATCTAGCCTGCAACCTTGGCATTAGAAGCACCATGCTCTAACCAACTGAGCTAACATGTTAGGCTTTAATGGTTTAGATTCTTTAGCTGTGATTCCTGCACTGCAGGGAGTTAAACTAGAAGGAGCGTTTCCACCCCCATCATCCAGCCCAGACACTGAGGTCCAGCTCCAAGGGCCTTCTGGTGGTTCCCTCACTGCGAGAAGTGAGGTTACAGGGAAGCAGGCAGATGGCCTTCTTGGTGGTGGTGCCTGCCCTGTGGAACGCCCTCCTATCAGATGTCGAGGAAATAAACAACTATCTGAGTTTTAGAATACATCTGAAGGCAATCCTGTTTAGGGAAGTTTTTACTGTTTGATGTTTTATTGTGTTTTTAATATTCTGTTGGGAGCCGCCCAAAATGGCTGGGGAAGCCCAGCCAGATGGGTGGGGTATAAGTTGTTGTTGTTGTTGGTTTCCCCAGCCACTCTAGGTGGCTGTTACCTTTGGGGTATCTTGAAAGTCTACAGTTCTATGATTCTGCCATTACTGAGTTAAAAGAGACATGACTGAGCAACCTGTCTTGATATAAACATATAGGGTTGGATCCAAAGTTGGAAGGAACTTCCACTAGGAAAACTTTGGATTTAATCATATTTATTTTTACACAAGAATATCATATTTTGTATTATATGGCACATGATTTGGTATGTCTGATACTATACTCTGGGATTGGATTTCATGAACAGCAGGTTAGAAATGTTTCAGATTAATTAATTGATTGAAATTTGTTCCAGTAATTTCTACTTTTAAAAAAAGTATGTGTAAAGGATGTGTTGGAACAAAATATGACAGAGCATGGAAGTAACTGAATTAGAATAACTTATCTATTTGTAGCTGAACAAATGCATACTTGATAGCTGAGCCCATATGCCTCTTCCTTTGTTTCTTGGCTCTACTGTGGAGAAAAGCAACACTTGAAAATAAATGTGAGAAGACAGTATAATAAAGTTACAATTGCTTGTGAATTATGATGGCTTTACAAAAATAATAAAATAATATTATTATTGAGTTCCTTTTCAGGCAGTCTGGCATTTTTCTACCATCTTTGAAAGAGCAACAAATGTTATAATTAGGTATTGGCATTATCTAAATGACACTTCAAACACTCCAAGTTTTCCTATTTTCCAGGGATAGTCCCGGATTTACAGAAGCTATCCTGGTTTCTGATTTGATCCCAGAATGTCCCGCTTTTTTGATATTAGACCCGCGTAGAGGATGAAGGAAGTCAAGAAAGAAAATGGAGTTAAATTTAGGTTAATACATATCTTTATTTTTGAGACATGTTTCTTTTGTTGTTCTTTTCTCTATTTTTATTTTCACGTTTATATATTATTTGTATTTTGTTTGTAATATATTGTATGTCTATGTGTTGTTTTATGTTTGTTTATCAGCATATAAACAAGCTATTAAAACCCCCCAGAATGTCCCGTTTTTCCTTAGGATGTCTCTATTTTCATCAGAGAAAAGTTGGAGGATATGGAGTGTGCTGCTCTGGTTTGCCAGAAGCAGCTTAGTCGTGCTGGCCACATGACCCGGAAGCTGTACGCCGGCTCCCTCGGCCAATAAAGCGAGATGAGCGCCGCAACCCCAGAGTCGGCCATGACTGGGCCTAATGGTTAGGGGTCCTTTTACCTTTACTAAAGCTGTTGTGGGGATGCTGTGTGCCCCCGCCAAGATGTTTCTGGGCTAGACCTCCCATCATCCCTAACTATTGACTATGCAAGCTGGGGCTGATGGGAGTTGGAGTCCAATAGCTTCTAGAGGGCCGTAGGGTCATACCCCTGTCCTAAAAAGCCGTGAGCTTTTAAAGAAAGTTTGTAAAGAAGTATTTCAAAAAAATGTAAACAACATTTCACACTTGGAATTTGTATCTTTTTGTTAACTCAACCAATATTTCTCATCAACTATTTGTTTAGGGACAAAGACAATTAAAAATTGGATTGTATCCATTTGTTTCTGACTTGCCTCCAAATAGTTTAGCTTTACACCTAAAATATTTATCCTGGATGAATGAAATCAAATAGGTAATCTCCCCCAGGATCCCACTTCCAGACATTTTCTTTATCACTTTCTGTATGCCAGTCAAAACTGGACTACAGGCTGCCGAGACCTCATTAGGAAGGCTGTAAGGTAAAGCTTTTACCTGTGGAACCACTTTCCATTTAACATGATTCATTGCATTTAAATATGCTTACCATGTGCACTGGCCAATTTTGTAGAATTAATTAAATAATAATAATAATAATAATTTATTACTCATGCCCCGCCCATCTGGCCAGGCCTCCCCAGCCACTCTGGGCAGCTCCCAACAGAATATTAATAACACGATGATAAAACATCAAACATTAAAAACTTCCCTAAACAGAGCTGCTTTTAGATGTATTCTAAAAGTCAGCTAGTTGTTTATTTCCTTGACATCTGATGGGATGGTGTTCCACAAGGCGGGCAGCACTACTGAGAATGCCCTCTGCCCAATTCCCTGTAACTTCACTTCTCACAGTGAGGGAACCGCCAGAAGGCCCTTGGCGCTGGACCTCAGTCTCTGGGCTGAACGATGTAGGTAGAGATGCTCCTTCAGGTATACTAGGCCGAGGGCGTTTGGAGCTTTAAAGGTCAGCACCAACACTTTTGAATTGTGCTCAGAAACATACTGGGAGCCAATGAAGGTCTTTCAGGACCAGTGTTAATAATTGTACCCCACCCATCCGACTGGTTTCCCCAGCCGCTTTGGGTGGCTTCCAGCATATGCAGCAACAGAATAAAACATTTAAAAAATCACCTATACAGGGCTGCCATCAAATGTATTCTAAAGGTTGTATAGCTACCTATCTCCTTGTTATCTGATGGGAGGGTGTTCCACAGGGTGAGCACCTCTACTGAGAAGGCCCTCTGCCTGGTTCTCTGAAACATCATTTCTCACAGTGAGGGAACCACCAGAAGGCCCTCAAAGCTAGATATCAGTCTTTGGGGTGGAAACAAGAGTTTCTACAAGGAAGGCAGCAGCTTGTCCACACAAGCTATTTCCTCCTGCCCTGCAATTCCACATTTCAATACAAACTGCAAGCACATGTGATGACTTCTTTTAAATATGGCAGATTGTACATAGAGCTTTTCTCCCATGTATTTTATAAATAAACTCTGAGTATGCAAGAGTTGAAATATGAGGCTTGTAGCAACTAGGACCAGAGTTTGATGGAGTGCTGGGGCAGATCGTTACTTTCACCTTAGGCTTCTCTAAGTGGTTTCTTTTAAAGTCTGGCAACTGAAATTAATATGGCCAATTACTGTTAAGTAAAGAAAAATCCCACTCCATTGACTCCTAATTCATTCTGCCAGTTGTCTTATAGGATGGTAACATACATCAATGGCAATGCAAATGAGCTTTAAAAACAAAACCTGCGTCTTCATTGGTTACTTCTCGGGATAGTCCTTGTCAACATCATAAATGTTGCTGCTGTACTTTGTGAGCAGTCTGAGGATGTTACAAAACTTCAGCTACATAAAGAATTATGAAGATGTTCCAGTCAGAAATCAAACAGAAAGAAAACATGGTAGGAGCAGGCCTAGAGACCATTTGCTCCCTATCAAACCAATAAGCCGCTAGGTATATTATAATGAACAAGCATCATCTGAAACATGGAAGCTAGTCTGGGAGATTGGAGATAATGTCGGCTTATAGAAAGTGGTTTTATTGAGTGTTATATTGGGGTGGATGAAGTCCTCAGTTAGGAACTCAGCTAAGCCTTCGTTCACTAACAGCCCCACTATTGTTGTTTATTGTTGTTTAGTCATTTAGTCGTGTCCGACTCTTCGTGACCCCATGGACCAGAGCACGCCAGGCATGTCTGTCTTCCACTGCCCCCCTCAGTTTGGTCAAACTCATGCTGGTAACTTCGAAAACACTGTCCAACCATCTCATCCTCTGTCATCCTCTTCTCCTTGTGCCCTCCATCTTTCCCAACATCAGGGTCTTCTCCAGGGAGTCTTCTCTTCTCATGAGGTGGCCAAAGTATTGGAGCCTCAGCTTCACGATCTGTCCTTCCAGTGAGCACTCAGGGCTGATTTCCTTGAGAATGGATCGGTTTGATCTTCTTGCAGTCCATGGGACTCTCAAGAATCTCCTCCAGCACCATAATTCAAAAGCATCAATTATCTGCGACCAGCCTTCTTTATGGTCCAGTTCTCACTTCCATACAACACTACTGGGAAAACCATAGCTTTAACTATACGGACCTTATGCCTGATGTACCAATTGCTCAATGTCATACAGCACAACTGTTAGAGATTTTTAATGTCATCTAATTCGATTTTTTGATTGCTCCATATAGCCGGTTCTTTCTGATGCCTTTTATTAGAAGATGACTGGTTAATGTCCAACACCACTTGCTGTCGTTTTCCCCTCTGACAAATTACTTAGCACAGTAAGGGCAGAGGTACAAGCACTTTCAGATTCTCAATCAAAAGATCCTTTGACATCCTTTCAAATTTGTCAGAATAGCACATTCCCAGGACATTTTACTTTAAAGACAATGGTGACAAGGAAACACATTGTTTTTACTTATAAATGGTCAGTGTGAGTTTTGAAAAATATTCCATCCTTTCTTGATTCACTGTTAACTGATCATTTGGTCTAATAAATGTTTGCAAGTTGTGCACAGAAAGAAAAACAGGTAAACAGTCCACTGTTCGTGAAATCAAATGGGGAACTGTTCACTGAATTCCAAAGGAACTTCTCAAAGAGAGCAGCTACTTTGAAGACTAACAAAAATATAGTCAAGGTTGATGCCATTAGCCACCAGCAATAAATGTGCCCAACATGGTTCATCAGATCATCAACCAGATGAATACGAAATAGGCTATCACTGCCACCATACTACTGTTAAACATTGGTGGCAATATATGGTAACTTAAAGCCAGATTTTTTCCAGGAAGTTAGTCGTCTGCAGCATTTGTTCACAAACGAGTTGGATGTCTGACCCTAAGTATCCATGAACCTGGACTTATGAGACATTTCTTTCCAGAGTTTGTAAACACACAAACATGAAGGTAGCAGAAATGCTGTTTAGGAGGACATCACTTGGATTAGTTGACTGTTAATTGAACAGTTTCAGGCCTGGTCTCCTTGGCAACGCTTCCCCCAGGTGGGATTGGACAACTGACTGAGGTAGGTGGAGACCTCCAGGTATCCCACCTGAGGGAAGGCAAAGCCAAGCCTATGCTGTTGGAGCCGCTCCAGATCTAGGGGCTGCACGCGTCCACGCAAAGGGCGCCCCCCATTTTAAGCGGGGAGCGGTCATTAATAATAGTTTATGGAAATTTTCCATATCAAAGCAAAGGAACAGTAAAGCTCAGATCATATACATTTGGTTACAGCAAACTAAGATCAAAACAAGAAGACAACAGAAGATCTCCCATAAATATACTATCCATTACACATGGACAAATAAACACAAAGTGAAGCAATCAAGGAACCATCAAAGAAGTAATCAGCTAGCCAAACATAAAGAGAAAAATAATAATAACTGAGGCTGGATTTAGACATATAAAAAAAAATATTCAGGAAAACGCATTGTAAACCTCATAATGGGAAGTCACATTGCAGAAAGACGGAACTCCACAGTGCCATCTGGTGTCACAGTGTTATAACACATTTAAAACGCTTTCTCTTTACTAATGTAGCTGAGTCCTCAGTCAAACTGTAATATTACTCCATAAAATCACACGAGTTGCTGTTCTTTGACTGAAACACACTTAATAAAATAAAGCATTTCTCTCCCTCCTTGGATTTCTTTTTTTAATATAATTTTTTTATTTCAAACAAATAAATACATAGATAACAAATATATACTTTGGTACCTTCTATATAAATCAAATAATGTCAGACTTCAAAACCTTACTTCTCAACATATATAAAAGAAAAAAGGAAGCAACAACAAAAAAAAAGACAAAACAAAGACAGTGACGAAAGCAAAAACAAATTCAACATGTATCTTTTGTTAGATACTATTTAATATGATTTTGGATTTTTCTTTCCTTCAATTGTTAAGTTCTTTCCATAAGGGCCAACAATCAAATCTGAGAATACAGCAAATAAATTAAGACTCTTTAAACTTGATACATATGAGGGGCGTTTTTTTCTGATAGCAATGGATTTGTTTGCTTTTTTGCTATGATAAAGTTTCTGTATGCGCCTTGAATTTTTGAAAGTTCAAATTTTGGGCATACTTGCCTGAAGTGAGGCAGCAGGGTGGGGGAGGGGGGAGAAGAAATGTTACATCAAACCCTTACCCCATCTGGTTCTGCAAGAGGTGATGAAAGCAGGAAAACAATGCTTCCTGCTTAAAAAAATAGTTTAAAAACTAGATGAGATGCTATAAACATGAAAAATTAAAAGGGGCTGTATCAAAGACTGAAGTGAAGGTGCCTCCAGGCAGCTTTTTCACTCAGTGAAAAGGGAATCATCAAAGCAAGGATGGGTCTGTCAAAGAGAGGTTTGGTTTTATTTAGAGAGAGGGAGAGGTGTCATTAGGGGCTAACTAAAGACATGATCGCTCTAACCTCTGGAGTATAGTTGCACTTTGAAGGTGATTGCAAAAAATGAAAAAGCACTCAACAAACTGATTCAGACTTAGGTGAACCATTCATTATCCATTAATATGCTCTTCTTAGAGTTGGCTATTGAAAGGGCTAATCTTATCTAGTTTGGGGGGAAATATCAAAAAAGCTAGATTTCCAATTATCCAACACATCAAGTACTCTGGGAGAGGTGATGTAGTGTGAACTGATGAATATGAAATATTTTGAATATCTACACCTGGAATTAGTACCTCAATGGCCCCTGAACTGTTGATAAAAAACAGACCATCCTTCCTCAGTGATTAATACTTTAAAATATGCCCTCGTTTTCTTTTGAAGTTTTATTCCTCATCTTTCTATTGATAATATTGGGACTCGGAAAAGTATTTCAAGAAGTAGCATCAAATATTTAGGAATAGGATGTGCAGAGAACTCAGAAAATCTTTAAGTTGGAACTGCACTTATACTTGCCTGTTTCAATTTCCAAGTTGATTTCGTTGGGAGAGAAATATTCACCCTCTTTTCAGGCACAAAAAGAGACAATTAACACTTTGCATGTTTAAACATTAAACTTTTAAAGATGAATTTGACAGAATTGTTGCACGGGCTTCAGTTGCTTGGGCAACATTTATGAGTCCCACCAATCAGCTGGTTGTCAGGATTGCAAGGCGCTGTGTCGCCTGATGCCATTGTGATGTCAAGTGATTGACAGACACCAACCTCTCAGATTTGGCCATGGGGGAGGGGGGGTTAGGAGACATAGGCATATGGCCCACCCACCAAATCCAATAAATAATTAAGAGCTGGTCAGGTAGTGATTGCTCTTACAATTTAGAAATTCCTTTTCCTTCCATGCAGCCAAGGTCAATCAGTGGTGGATGATGCCCTCCTTCCTCTCCACTCAAACTCATGGAACTGACCAGCTCAGTGGCTGTGAGGAGCCCATCCAGCCCTTTCAGGAAGTGGCACCAGTGGCGAAAAATCGGGTGCGGTGGGGCCCCTTTGGTTTGAAGTGGCTGCCACAAGTTGGGCCCCAGCCAAGCAGCAAGGCAGAGGAAGGTCACCAAGGCTGACTTGACTGCTTCTGTCCTGTTCACTCTTACCTGTGTGAGGGCCTAAGTGGGGTGCCTAACTTTTTCCAAAGGCGAATGGGCTGGTGGTTGAATTCGGCGCCCCTAAAAATTCTGTGCCCATGCCAAAAAAGCTGGAAAACATCTTCATGTATGCGACAACGGCCGCAAGAGTTCTGGTAGCACAAGGATGGAAGACTGAAGAAACTCCAAATAAGAATCATGGCAAGAAAAATTGATGGACTATGCAGAACTGGCAAAACTGGCATACAAGCTATGGGACAAGGATAACTGTGACTTTAAAGATGAATGGGAACCCTTTACAAAAGTATCTGAAGACACAACAAAGCGAACTGGACTCCTTGGCTGGTTTTGAATAAACATTCACAAACTTTTTATTGATAATAATCAGCTAAATAGTTTGAGGATTTATACAACTGTGTAACATGCAGAAAACAGCATTTTTAGAGAAATCAAAGACTGGAACTGAGGGAAGTTGCGGGGTGGGAGTTGGTGGGTTCTGTGGGGGAAGGAGGAGGAGGGAGGAAAAATGGGGGGGGGAAATAAGGATGATATGTTTCTGGATAATATGTTTTGTTTTAATTTTGACTAAAAAGTTATTTAAAAAAAATAATAATTCTGTGCCCGGGACGCCCACCCCGCCCACGCTATGCCTCTACTGACAGGAAATCAGATAAGCAGATCTGCTGCACCATGCTGTCCACTACTGCATCTGTAATTCCACATACACAATATTTTTAAAAGAAAACAAAATGAGGGGACAGTCTACCTGAAGCATTTGAGGGAAAGCAATACTGGTGGCTGAACCAATGTACAACATACATATGGGTACATTGGTAGCTGCAAACAAATAAAGAAGCAAATGAGAAAAGCTGACAGATTGATAATAAATTGAGTTTAAAACCTCACTGCACTCAGTATAAGGAACAAGGAACTTTCCCTCCCATTTCTGCTTGCGCCTTAGAACACATTTGCCCTTTCCCCAAAACTACTTATAAATTCTTATGAGTTAGTAATAGGTATTTGTTTTTCTCTGGAAGGCAGTTTACTTTTCTATATACACAAGTTAAATAATCATAGTAATACTTCACAGGCATTGCAGAGTTTAATTAATTATTGTTTGTAGATGTGAAAGTGCTTATAATTAGCAATTATTCTTTCATGTGCTCCAATGAAATAGGCAAATTTCTGCAATTAAAGATCAAGATGGCTCCCTGCTTTCCACAATTTATGAGTTTTAATTAATTAGGAGAGTACACTTTATACAGAAGGTCAGATTCAGAGGAAAGCAACAGAATCTTCTGTGCATAGTAAATGCTCCTTGTCTGTTATGTTAATGACAGAAAGAGCTGGTTGTTCAGCTCCAGGGCCATGAGCCATGTTGACCCTAGGCAGGAAGACAGAAAATTCAGAATAGAACTCAAATAGTTCTGTTACTGTTTAAGCATGGGACTCCAGGCAGGCAGAAAGGAGAAGGTAGAATGAATGAATTTACATCAATGTGTGACACAAACAGTGAACCAGTATGGGGTGTTGGACATGCACTGGGCAGCTGGTTTCAAGTCTCCAGATTCATTCTGTCTCACGTGACAGTGGTGAGGATCAGATGTGGAACCCATTTGTCATTTTATCACAAACTTTACATTTTTTTTACACCTGTCAAACTTGCTAGAATGAATACTGAATTTTCTAATATATGTTGAGGGGTTATCAAAGGGTAGGCACTTTATACCACATGTGGTGGCCTTGTCCAACATTACCCTCATTTGGATTAAAAATGGGTTCAAGAAAATTCTTCAATTGCACACCAAATATTTTCACCAAGTTCTTCCTTTGTCTTAGTCTCAACTTTCCTAGGTGAGCAAGATTGGATATCAGATTAAAATGTATTCTTTTCCTTTTGGAATGTAATTCAACTTCTTTGTACAATCTCAGGTCCCAATATTATGAGAGAAGGGGCAGGGAACTTTCATGCTATGTTGAATTTTATTAATCTCCCTCATGCCCCTACCAAAAGCACCAAAGTTTGTAACTTTTTCTTAAAGAGGAGTTGTCCCACATCTAAAAAGAAGACTCAGAGACAGTACTTGAATTAAGGTTATATTTGTTAAAAATATAATAAATTGGAGGAACTGTAAACCAGCTTCAACCCAATTAACCAAATTCAAGAAGTATGGACAGGTGAGAGTTCCGGCTAAATCTGATGGGGAAGCATCTCTCCAGCTTCACCGGACGTGTGTTCTAGCCTCAGACTGGGACTCTCCAGCAATGGGCAGACAATCAACACAGTATGTATAACCTTGGGTATAAACCCAGTATGCACACCCAGGGTTCACCCCAAGTGTGCTTACCAGACCTCCAGGACGCAACCCAAGTCTCCCCAGACATAAGGCGCTAACAGATCTCTGAAGAGTGTCTTCAATTTCCAAACTAATTCCTCACCTATTTCCTTATTCATTTTTTAAAAAATGTTTATTGAGATTTTACACAAAAGAAAAACAGTATGATAAAAAAATACCAAAAAAACCCAGACATTTAAAAAAGTAGAAAAAGAAGGGGGAGAAAGAGGAAAAAAAAGAAATAATTCATTTTTCAATATCTTTAGGTTCATTTGCTTATTTCCTTGACCTCCTCACACCTCCCCTTTTTGTATTCCCGTTTATTAAATCCTTTCAGCAAATCCTTACCCTTTTTCATTTATCTTTACTCTATATTCTTAACCTATTATAACTATAAATTTTCATCCATATAACTATCTATATTTACATATTCTTATTAGCCTTAATACCAAAACCACTTATTTTCAGTCCAACATCATTTTAACATTCATTAATTTTACAGTATTTCTGGAGATAGTCTTTAAATTTCTTCCAGTCTTCTTCCACCATTTATTCTCCCTGGTCTCGGATTCTGCCAGTCATTTCTGCCAATTCCATATTTACTAAGCCTTATTCAATGCCGCAAAATACATTCCTTTTTTTTTAAAAAAAAGTCAGCTGTCCAATCCAATTTATTTATTTTTTGTGGGAGGGGGCAGGGCATGTATGCCACCTGAATCCTTTTGAAGAAAGGGAGTGCAGAAAGCAGTAAATCTGAAAACACAGAATATTTTTAGCACAATTCTTCCATGTTAGTAATATCCTTACACCAATGTATGGAAGTAGCATTTTTTTGGCATTGCAAATTTTTCAATTTCACAATGCAATAATCAGTAATTAATAAGGAAAAATATATTGTGAAAGATTCTTATAAGAGTTGATTCAATGAAATATAATAAATTGATGTGAATAAGTTATTTGGTGGAATGCCCTCATTTATTTTATCATTCCAGAATTGAATAAATATGGCCCATATTCCATTTTTTCAGCCTACCCTTCATGATGGTCCCCCATGCATTGAGACAGCAGATGAGACACTTGGATTAGGGACTGCATGAGGGCTCATCTTCATGGGCCCTTCAAACATGGGCAACCTGCCTGGTATAATTTGAAAGCGGAACAAATTCTCACACTGACAGTAAGTTATTTGATAAAATACAGTGGTGCCCCGCAAGACGAATGCCTCGCAAGACGGAAAACCTGCTAGACGAAAGGGTTTTCCATTTTTCAATGCGCTTCGCAGGACGAATTTCCCTATGGGCTTGCTTCGCAAGACGAAAATGTCTTGCGAGTCTTGAGATTTTTTTCCGCTTTCCCCCCCTTTTTCTAAGCCGCTAAGCCTTTAATAGCCTTTTAGCAGCTAAGCCGCTAAGCCGCTAAGCCTTTAATAGCCGCTAAACCGCTAATAGCGCTAATCCGCTAAGCCGCTAATAGGGTTGCTTCGCAAGACGAAAAAACCGCTAGACGAAGATACTCGCGGAACGGATTAATTTCGTCTTGCGAGGCACCACTGTACCTCTCCAGATTAATTTTAATCCATAATGGTATAGTGTTAATTTGTCTACTGAAAGGGTGATTTAGAAGACCATTGGTCTCATGTCTTCCTTATGGGCTTCTGGTTGACCACTGTGAGAACTGAAGGCAAATACAGGGTATCAGAGAGGGATTTCTCTCAGCCCTACCTGGAAATGTTGAGGATTGAAACTGGAATGCTTTGCAGCTGATCTATCATTGAAGGTGCAGTTATCCTTCATGGGATGTCAATTAATTTTCATAATACCATCCTGCAGCCCTTTGTGCATACCTTATGCTCTTAGAACTGAAAGCAGCAGCACTGTTAAAGCCATAAGAAAGAAAGAAAGAAAGAAAGAGCAAAAATGGAAGGTTTTGAACCATCACGTGGGTCCCATCTAATTTCCTTTCTAATTTCAACACACGGACAACTTCTGTCAGCCAGTTCCAAGTTACTTGATCATGGAGCTGACTAGCTGTTATGTTCTTCATCTGTCATGGTACATATCTCCTCACATCCAGGGAAATGTCATCGGCAATGAGAACTTTTTCCCCCTTTTCTTTTCTGGAACTCCAAAGCTGCCGGTGGCCATCTGCTTGGTCTTCTGTTATCCAAGTAGCACTCCCCTAGAAATATTTTCAAAGTTTATCTGTTGAGAAGTCTTTGCAGTTGATGGTATTACTTTAACCCTGTTGAATAGGGTGCTGGAAGGGAGATGATGGAGGCTTCATGGCTACACCGTGCATTACATTTCATTGGCAATCTGTTGTTGATGAACTATCAAAGTAGCATGGATACTAAGCAAAGGAAAAGGTCAAGCTTTTAAAAAGTTCCCGGGAAAGACATCTGCAGTGTGCCCCACCCTGGTTCCTCTGACACTGGGAGAGGAGTGCCAGGCTGGGCAGCAGTGTGTAGGGCCACCTGCTACATGCCCCCCAGAAAAACTGTACCTGGGGCCACGGCCTCTCTGAAGCTACCTTAAACTGAATCAGTCCATTGCCCCACTTTGCTTACTGCTTAGTATCACCTCCACCAATTGGCAATGGGTCTCCTTCCCAGGAAAGCACACTGAGGTAAGCACAGTCCCTGGATTTCCTGAGGTAGGAAGGGCCAGGTCTCTGGATGCATTGGGGTGATGCGGGACAAAGAAACCATCCCACTTTTAAAGTCTAGCTTTCACAATGGTCTGTGCATCGAGAGAGAAGGGGAGACACTTGGACTCAGGATTGCATCAGGAACTGATATTTGTGAGCCATTCGAACATCAGTGGTCCCCAGATAGGCACCTATCTTTGCTGGGTGTTGATACAATGAGGTAGCCACAATCCTGCTATAAATTTGTTTTGATGTTCATACTGATGAATAATTTCAAGAGAGAGAGAGAAGGGGAACAAGAGTATATCTTTACCAGCTGTGAAGAAGTGGCAATTTTGCAGATGTGGTTTGCCAAGTCATAATTGGTTATGAATGCAAATGCTTTTAATAATTGCAAATAATCAGAAGGCTGATAAAATTCATTTTTACACAGAACAACAACAGTGAATCAGAATGTTGTTTGTACTAACAGATATTTTTTTTTAAAGCCAGGACCAATGCAAACTTAATTAAGGGACTGTGTTATTATTCTGCAGTTGTTAATAATGTTGTGAATAAACTATCCTTCCTCTTAAGGAGGATGGGGCAATGTACAATATAAGAAAATACAATGCAACATTAATGATTAAAAGCAGCCAAGTGTAACAACTAAAATAATAGAGTCACAATGCAACAGCAACAGCAAAGCAGGACAGAGCTTCAGATAACAACACAATATCAGAAGTAAAAGCTTGGATACTGCTCTCTCACCTGTTGCTCCTTCCTTCTGAAAAGCCATTGGCATTTTCCCCTTGTTGTTGTTGTTTAGTCATTTAGTCATGTCCGACTCTTTGTGACCCCATGGACGAGAGCACACCAGGCACTTCTGTCTTCCACAGCCTCCCACAGTTTAGTCAAACTCATGCTGGTAGCTTCGAGAACACTATCCAACCATCTCGTCCTCTGTCGTCCCCTTCTCCTTGTGCCCTCCATCTTTCCCAACATCAGGGTCTTTTCCAGGGAGTCTTCTCTTCTCACGAGGTGGCCAAAGTATTGGAGCCTCAGCTTCACGATCTTCTTGCAGTCCATGGGACTCGCAAGTCTCCTCCAGCACCATAATTCAAAAGCATCATTTCTTCGGCAATCAGCCTTCTTTATGGTCCAGCTCTCACTTCCGTACATCACTACTGGGAAAACCACAGCTTTAACTATAAGGACTTTTGTTGGCAAGGTGATGTCTCTATTTTCCCCTTAACAGGGACTAAAAGGTTGCACCAGTAACTATGTTACTCATAGTTAAGGCTATCCAGAATCAACACTTAACCAAGAAAGGGAACCAAGATTTGGGCTACACTTAACAGCACTTAGCTATGGTTATGATGTGTGAGTGTGAAGGGGTGCAGTCCCCCCTTGGTGAGGGAAAGAAATTGTGAGAGCTCTTAACTTTCTTGTTTATAGCTGAAGACTCCAGATCATTTATTATTATTAATTATTATTTATTATTCATGAGTTGCTTTATCTTGCCCAGGGCAACCCAAAGTGACTCACAACCAACCAAGAAATAGACAAAACCAAACCCAGGACATAGAAATACATCAAGCACAGCTCAGAGGTGAAACTGGAAGCACCTGTAAAAGGATGGGAAGCTGAGCCTGGTAGATAACAAAGAGACCATAGCAAGGAATGTGCTATGCTAGCCCTGCAAGGTAAAAGATAAAGGACCCCTGGATGGTTAAGTCCAGTCAAAGGCAACTATGGGGTACAGTACTCACCTTGCTTTTCAGGCCAAGGGAGCCAGCATTTGTCCACAGACAGCTTTCCGGGTCATGTGGCCAGCATGACTAAACTGCTTCTGGTGCATAGATGACTGCGATGAGTGCTAGAGCACACGGAAACGCTTTTTACCTTCCCGCCGCAGTGATACCTGTTTATCTACTTGCACTGGAGTGCTTTCGAACTGCTAGGTTGGCATAATCGGGGACAGAGGATTTGAACCGCCGCCCTTCCGATCGGTAAGCCCAAGAGGCACAGTATCAAGACCTGGAACAGCAAACTGTGGAAGCTGTAGATAAGACTAAGAATAGCTGGACCACAGAACAGAGAATCAGAGCTGATGCTCTAGGACTGGTCTGAAGCCTACTTAGGGTTAAGTTTCAGGGGTGGGTGTTTTCCAGGACAGGGATGGAAAAGAAATTCTTTTGGCCTGCTGTTGTAGTGGACCAACCAGATCTTGAACCTGTACTCAGGATACACACATTTTTTGTTGGCAAATGTGCTGGAAAGCACTGGAGAGTGTGCATTTCATGTAAAACATGCACACAAATTTGCACAAAATGCATACATCAGGACAGAATGGCACACAACAGAACAAAAAAAGATGCAGAGTCTTCCAATCAGATGAAAGTATGAGATTCCCTCTGAGAGCGGGCCAGATAGATTTAGTCAGGAGTAGCCACATAGTATCACAGTTACCAAGTGCTAAGAAATTATGCAGATCATTCCAGAAGTCTATTCATAAATCATAAAGCAACTTTTATTTTGCCTTCACAAATAATGTGAATCAAAATTTGTATTCCCTTTGAATGTTGACTCCAGTTCTGAGTTGTTTAATTAGACAATTTGACTTGCTTTTCTTTGGCTCATTTTAAAAATTCAATTCAGCCTCATTAATTTCATCTTCATTTACTCTGTTTAATTGAATAACAAATCTTTGCAAAAATGAAACTGACACTAACCAGTTTAAAAACTGGAGGATTTTCACATGCTTCTTTCATATCATGTGACACAATGGCAACCAATCACAAGCTCCATCAATCTATATTAATTATCTCCATATTAATTAACTAACACCTCCAGAATTAATATTTTGTGAAGCATTTATTTACAGCATTTGAACATCCTGATTCACAAGTGATGTGGATTAGTTTTATAGGAGGATTGATCTGAAATCTGGCATTATTCCTATCAGAAAGCCAACGCCCTATAAGAGACTTAATTTTCCGATAGTAAATGAAGTTTATTTGGCAAGCAACAACATTATTTTGTGATCTATTAATATTTTCTGTTTCTGTATTATTTTTTCAGATGACCATGCAACATCTTCATTAGTTGGAATTACAAGGCCAGGCATTCAGTTACTTGCCTTTGTTGTTGTTTAGTCATTTAGTCGTGTCCAACTCTTCGTGACCCCATGGACCAGAGCACGCCAGGCACTCCTGTCTTCCACTGCCTCCCGCAGTTTGGTCAAACTCATGCTGGTAGCTTCGAGAACAATGTCCAACCATCTCGTCCTCTGTTGTCCCCTTCTCCTTGTGCCCTCCATCTTTCCCAACATCAGGGTCTTTTCCAGGGAGTCTTCTCTTCTCATGAGGTGGCCAAAGTATTGGAGCCTCAAGAGTCTCCTCCAGCACCATAATTCAAAAGCATCAATTCTTCGGCGATCAGCCTTCTTTATGGTCCAGCTTTCACTTCCATACACTACTACTGGGAAAACCATAGCTTTTGCTATACGGACCTTTGTCAGCAAGGTGATGCCTCTACTTTTTAAGATGCTGTCTAGTACTTACCTTTAATGCCCCCCCAAAACATTCAGAAGTTACCGAAATCCCCCCTTTAAGAGAACCATTTTATTCAATCCATATACTCCACAGTTGTCTGATGACTTCAATAGAACACTGATAATCTGACAAATTCTGGTTTAGTTTCAGTTTCCAGTTGGATGTTTGACTGGATGTTTCAGTCTTTAGGCTACTTGGTGTCTCATCCTGGGAATTTGAGCTGCAGATCTCTCAAAGGAGGGGATAGAACCTGAGAACACAGCATCTTTGTCAGGTGGTGGGGGCCAGTAGCAGTCGAAGCTAGGCCCCAAAATGATGGGCAAGTTGCAGAAAGAGCAGAAAGAGAAATGCTCCTGGACTGTGTTAAGGAAGACAGGACCCCAATGCTTGGTGTTAAGAACAATGTGTTACTTTGTATTTTTGTAACTATTTTAAGATAGGGACACGGGTGGCGCTGTGGGTTAAACCACAGAGCCTAGGACTTGCTGATCAGAAGGTCAGCGGTTCGAATCCCCGTGACGGGGTGAGCTCCCATTGTTCGGTCCCTGCTCCTGCCCACCTAGCAGTTCGAAAGCACATCAAAGTGCAAGTAGATAAATAGGTACCGCTCCGGCGGGAAGGTAAACAGCGTTTCCGTGCACTGCTGTGGTTCGTCAGAAGCGGCTTAGTCATGCTGGCCACATGACCCGGAAGCTCCCTCGGCCAATAAAGTGAGATGAGTGCCGCAACCCCAGAGTCGGTCACGACTGGACCTAATGGTCAGGGGTCCCTTTACCTTTACCTTTATTTTAAGATAGTTACAATTTTAAGATTGTTTGCAATGAGGCTTTGCATTCTTACGGCATCATTGCTGCAAATTTACCAACATTATGAAGCAAAAGATACAACTCAGAAAGCAGACAAGCCCTCTCATAGTCTCATTAAGAACGTTCTTAATGACAGAGCCATTTCTGTATCAGGTTGATGAGAATTTACTCATAATTTCTTTCCGCCTTCATTTATGTATTAGCGAATTGGAACAGGCTGCAATATCATTTTGTTAAGGGGAGAAATTCCTATGCAATTTGGCAGCTCTAGCAGTTACAAGAATAACTCCATGCATAGAAACAAGAATAACTCCATGAATAGAAACTCAAAAGCAGCAGCAACAAAACAACAACAGCAACCCTATTTCTTAGCACCATTCCATTGCCATTTTCACATTTACCTTTATATTATAATTATTTTATTATTTATACCCCGCTCATCTGGCTGGGCCTCCCCAGCCACTCTGGGCAGGTTATAGCATATTTAAAAACATAATGAAAAATCAAACATTCAAAGCTTCCCGATACAGGGCTGCCATCAGATGTCTTCTAAAAGTTGTGTAGTTCTTTATCTCCTTGACATCTGAAGGGAGGGTGTTCCATGGGGATCTCAGACTGGCTTCATGCCAGACTGGTTTCAGACCTCTACAAAAATGAATCTGATGTTGAGTCATATGCATGCTAAGAGTGGTAGTCAACCACTATTTACTCAGAGTAGACACATTCAAATGAATAGATTTAACTTGGTGGTGTTTGTTAATTTCAGTGAGCCTGCTTGGCACTATGATAATCTAATACCAGTTTCGTGATCCAAGGATTTCCACACCACAAAACGGGGATAATCATTTGCTAATAATCATTTGGATTGGGCATGGAGTATTGATCTTGACTAAGGATGGAAACATCTGTTAATTTCAGTTTTTGCAATTTATTATCCCCCTCTCCATGTTTCATCAGTTCTTCACATTTTGCAGCAAATTGAGGATCTATCAATCTTTGCTATGCTTATGCCTCGCACAGAGACGTTCTCCAGAGCCTGAAGAGGGTGTCACCTTTGGGCTCCCAGGAGGATCTCCTTGTGAGCCAGAGGCACGGAGGAGCTTTGCTGTGGTTGGTCAGGTCTGTCCCGCCACTTCTGGGGCCCACCTGAGTGGTGCTGGAACGCCGTTCTGGTGAGTTCTGGCTGAAGAAAGCCCTGCACAAGGGAGTTTGGGTACTGCTAGAGCATCTCAGAACAGAGGAGGTGGTGGCATTCCATGCTGCTACCAAGAAAAGCAAAACCCTCCTTCCAATGCAAATGATTTCACCATTGTGCCAATTGCCTTTTTAAAAAAGTGATGAGGGTGTTTTAAGCTAGCAGAAGGGGTCTCTGAGTATGGATGGGGTGGGTAGTTTTTCTAAGATTCTAGGAATGGCTTGGAACAATCTTCCCCAACCTGGTGCCCTTCAGATATTCTGGGTTACCACTTCTGTCAGCAACAGCCAGCACTACTGTGCTAGTTGGGACTGGCGGAAATTGTCGTTCAAAACACCCAGAGGGCACCAGGTTAGGGTTGTCTTTGTGGGGGTAATCTGCCACCCCAGTATGTGTTCTTCTTTCCTAGGAACAGAAATCAAGTAAGTCACCCTTTCCCAATGCCAGGGAGTCCTAACGGCTTAATCATAGGTCAGTGTATCTGCAGCAATTTCAGATGGTTGGCTGTTCCTTTATATATAGTCCTAGCAGGGTATTTCCAAATGAGGTCACTCAGGTTTGGATTCAAAAGCCAACACCTGACATTTGCGAGGATATATTGGTAAATGCTAGAGGATTAATAGAGCATTCCTATATATGCCTACCCAGAATGAAAACTCGCCATGTTCAATGGGGCTTGCTACCTAGTAAGTGTCGATGGGGCTGCAGGTTAAAACTCCCTTGTCAACCCGCAATCGAAACTGGTTGTAAGCAATTTTGGGCTTACCTAGTGACATTTCCTATAGAAGGTCATTTATTCATCAACAGTCTTAAGGGAATATGGACTGATAGCCCTCTTGAGATGTAGGTGGCATGTGATTTTAGTCTGTAAGACTCAGAATGCATTTATAGTTAAAACATATGTTGCAGTCATAATGAAGATACTCCCTATGGTGAGTGAGAGCCACTCACATTATATTGTCGAAAGTATTTGCTGCATGACTCACCCTTATCATGCTGGGAATGTCTATGCCACCCCATCAGGAACCTGTCAGGAACATGGAGTGGGAGTGCAGAGACTTAAAGCATGATATTTTGAGGGGCAGGGGAAGGGGGTTTGGAATCATGCAGCGAGTACTTTCAAATAATACGCTTGGGTTACAGATCTCCCACCATGGAGGGGACTGTAACATATGTTCTGGTCCTTGCATACTTTCATGTCCCAGTGTTCTACAACAGGGTGCAATGTTTGGATGTGAGCATGATAGGGAAGCACAGATCATGTTGCAATGTTTCCACTCTTTTCAAAAAAGGCCACGGTGAAGCAATTTCATTTGCTGTACAGATTGGCAGCCCTTTCACAGAAAGAACGAGGAGATGAAGCAAACCGGAAACCTGGAAATTTATCCAGGCAAACTCTAATGCTTTCCAATTAATTACTTTGAATAGGACAACACTAGTTTAGCATTTAAGCAGACTAGGTGAGCCATTTAGCCCTTGTTAAAAGTAATTGAATGCATTGCACTGATTCTCTTACTTTCCAAGTGTCCCAGTTAACGAAACATCCTTTTTTTATTATCAGGATGCCAATTAATGACTGGGTTGTAGTTGCATTAAAATGAATGGGAGTTTTGCCAAAGGTATTGCAGAAAGCCAGTACTAGAATAGAAATATCAACCAAATTCCCAAATGGCACCTTCCAAATGTGGCAGTGTTTGGATTGTTTAATATGTAGACATATTTGCATTGAGCATTTATATCTGATTAACTATGGCAAGGGTGTGTGGGTTGTTGTTTTTTTGTCCTCTCTCTTTTTTAACGTACAGTGGTGCCTCGCAAGACGAAATTAATCCGTTCCGCGAGCCTCTTCGTCTAGCGGTTTTTTCGTCTTGCGAAGCAACCCTATTAGCGGTTTAGCAGCTATTAAAGGCTTAGCGGCTATTAAAGGCTTAGCGGCTATTAAAGGCTTAGCGGATTAGCGGCTAAAAGGCTATTAGCGGCTTAGCGGCTTAGAAAAAGGGGGGGAGCGAAAAAAATTGGAACACTTGCAAGACGTTTTCGTCTTGCAAAGCAAGCCCATAGGGAAAATCGTCTTGCGAAGCAGCTCAAAAACGGAAAACCCTTTCGTCTAGCGGGTTTTCCGTCTTGCGAAGCATTCGTCTTGCGGGGCACCACTGTATAAAGCATATACATTTTAAGGTTTTGAGGTTTTATAAGAAATACAGCTTTTAAGCCATCTAATTTAGGCAAATTTGTGAAGGACATAACTGTCAGTGACTACTAGTCATTATGGGTCTAGAAAACCTCAAGGATCAAAGGCAGCATCTCTCTGAGGTTGTAGCCCTGTCACTACTTACCTGGGAGTAAGCCTTACTGAATGCAATAGGACTTACTTCTGGGCAGACATGCCTAGGATGGTGGGGTAAATTCCTACTTCCCAGTGAACAATAGGAGGAGATGACTGTTTCTTTCATTTTCTACTTGCATGTTTTCCAAGATTCATCCGGTTGACCATTATGAAAAAAAGGATGCTGGATTAGGAATGGGGATCTGAAGTCCTTTAGATGTTCTTGAACTACAACTACAACACTGAGATCCAGTGCTGAGGGCCTGCTGGCGGTTCCCTCGCTGCGAGAAGCAAAGCTACAGGGAACCAGGCAGAGGGCCTTCTCAGTAGTGTTGCCCACCCTGTGGAACGCCCTCCCATCAGATGTCAAATAAATAAACAACTATCTGATGTTTAGAAGACATCCGAAGGCAGCCCTGTTTAGGGAAGCTTTTAATATTTGATTAATCATTGTATTTTAATATTTTGCTGGAAGCCACCCAGAGTGGCCGGGGAAACCCAGCCAGATGGGTGGGGTATAATTTATTTATTTTATTACTACTACTACTACTACTACTACTACTACTACTACTACTACTATCGCCCTCAACTATTGGCCATGTTGGCTGGGGCAGATGAGAGTTGGAGCCACGGGTTCTCCATGCCTATGGTCTGTTCCAAGAGGATTCTTCTTCTGTTCTTAAGAGCCATTACTTGTGACTCTGAGTGTTTCAGATGCCATGAAACCAATTCAAAACCAGATTGAATCATACATATGTGCAGGCGCCACAGATCACTATGATTATATCACCGTGATTGGGGATGCTGCAGATATCTGTGAATTTTCATTCACAAAGTGAAAATTGTACATTTGCAACCACAGATGAGCATTTTGACCAACTATAAGGTTTGCAAGCATACTGGCTGGATTGGTATATTAGCCATCCTGCAAGCTCATGTGCAATTTAGCAATAGTGTGTGTGTGTGTTTTGCAACAATGATTCAGACTGCCATCTAAAGGGATCTGTGCAGTTAAGTCCAGTATCTGTGCTTTATAATTGGGGATGGTGCTCTACTTGTGCCAAGTCATCACAAAATAGGTCTGATCCATTATATTTTTATTGGTGGAAAGCTGAAAAACACATACAAGAAACCTGGATAAGGTATTGCAAGAATAAGAAGCCTGCCATATTTTAGTCAAAATGCATGTACAACCCCCCCCCCCTTCTTGAATAATAGCAGAACTTCTATCCACTGCTTACCATTTTTAAAATAAGAGGGTTTCTTTTGTAAATTAAAACAACAACTAATACTGGACATTAATTTTTAAAAATGCAAGAAGCACAGCAAGTAAAACTATATTTTGTTAGAATTTATTCCAACGAAAGGGAAAAGGGAAAAGGGAAAAGGTAAGCAGTTGAAGTGAGCCAATAGATGGCAGGCAAACACTATATTTTTGATATGGAAGATTACCTTTTTAATTGTGTTTTAATTAGAATACATATATACTATAGGAAAATCCAAAGTGTATCAGATTATTTTTGAAAGATAACAAGAGTAATGCCAGGAGGAAATATGAATATATAATATATTAACGTCCAGGGTGGGTTGTTGACAGTGAAAAATTGATGGGGTTTTTTGGTACTTTATTCTTGAATAGAAGCTTTGGAGACTATCAGCAGTGCAGGTTTCGACTGTAGCATCAAAATGATGCTCATCCTATTTAGACTGGACTTTACATCCTTAAAAATAACATATAGAGATTGGACAAAGGATAGAAAATGGCACCTCTTGTAGAATATGCTTTTTGAAATGATTGCTTTGTGTTGGCTCTGCAGAGCAGATAGCATGTCAGCTGTTCCAGTAATAAGCCTGCCCAATTACTCCTTTGGCAGATACTCAAATTCTGTTCTATTGTCCTGAGACTGGCAGTATTTATTTCTTTAGTTGATGAATAGGGCTGCCACATTCTGAGTCAGTTGAAATTTCATGACCATCTTCAAAGGGGGCCTTCAACAGAATGCATTACAATAGTTCAGTTGGGAGTTTACCAAGGGATGTGTAAGAGTTGGCAGATATTTGGTGCACTGCCAGGAAGCTACCTTATACCAAGTCAGACCACTGGTCCATCTAGTTCCATATTGTCCACACTGACTAGCATCAGCTGTCCAGGGCTTCAGAAACACAGATTTCCCAGAGCTACTTAGAGATGCAAAAAAGATGTTCTACCACTGAGCTATGCTGTCCCCCTATGTCTCATCTGGCAAGGAAGCCAAAGTTGATCAAAGCACTCCTGATCTAGCAAAGACACCAGATGGACCTCCAAAAGTAGCAACAGATCTAGAAACACTCATAAACTCTACATGTACCTTTTCTCTCCTGGAAAGTGCAATGCCATCTAGAACAACAGAAACACCAGTTGGGTTGTCCACCATTAACATATTTGACTTACTTGTTATTCACCACCATCCTGTTCACATTAGATCAGGGTTTCCCAAACTTTGGTCTCTAGCTGTTTTTGGACTACAATTCTGATTATCCCTAACCACTCGTTCTGCTCGCTAGGGATGGTGGGAGTTGTAGTCCAAAAAAAGCTGGAGACCCAAGTATGAGATGATGGTTGTCTCAACAAAAAAGGCCAATTCAAGGTCTGTTGCCTTAACCCAGTTTCAAGTTAGGAAAAAGAAAATTGTGAGCAATCTAAATTCAAGATTCACTGTGTTTTGAATTGGTGGATATCCACTGCTGCACTACCTGAAGCTTTTCATCCTGGTTCATCCAGAGATATGTTGACATAAATCCAGGGAAATTCCTGGAAAAGTCCTGGCTAATTCCTAGGAAAGGGGCTTTCAGGGGGAGTAGTGAAGGTAGAATGGGGAGAGAGAGATTTGCCATTCAGTTTGGTCATGCGAATCCCCGTGATGGGGTGAGCTCCCGTTGCTCGGTCCCAGTTCCTGCCAACCTAGCAGTTCGAAAGCACACAGTGCAAGTAGATAAATAGGTACCACTCTGGTGGAAAGGTAAACGGCCTTTCCGTGCACTGCTCTGGTTTCGCCAGAAGCAGCTTAGTCATGCTGGCCACATGACCAGGAAAAACTGTCTGTGGAAGTGGACAAACGTCAGCTCCCTCGGCCTTTAAAATGAGATGAGATACGCAACCCCAGAGTCGTCTGTGACTGGACTTAATTGTCAGGGGTCACTTTACCTTTACCTTTGGTCACCTGTCCTAGGAACCTGGTAAAAGCTACATTGGCAAAAAGGGTAATATAAGTCAACCTGTTTTACAGGATTGGTTTCAATATCATCAGCTAAATGACATTTTTAAAATGGATAAAGGAGTGGGATTTAGGAAATAACTCTCAAGATTACAAAAAGACTTGTTGGAAAATAATGAAAAAGTTCTGTCAAAAATATATAAAATGTTGCTGGAATGGGAGACAAAAGATGAAGGAGTAAAATCTGTAATGATACATTGGGCAAAAGATGTGGGTCATAATATACAACTTGATTCATGGGGAAAGTTGTGGAATGTAGATTTAAGATTTACTGCTTGCTGTTTGTTAAAAGAAAATTATATGAAAATGATGCACCAAAGGTACTGAACCCCTACAAGACTTGCAAAAATGTTTAAGAAAATGTCTAATATGTGTTGGGAATGTAAGGATAATAAAGGTACATTTTATCATATATGGTGGACCTGTTAATTAGCAAAATCCTTCTGGGAAATGATTTATAATGAGTTTTTAAAAATGTTTAAAATAACTTTTGTTAAAAAAACAGAGGCTTTTCTATTAGGTATAATAGAAGAAATACTGAAGGATAAAAAGGTCCTACTTATGTATATGATGACAGCGGCAAGAATGTTGTATGTCCATGGATGGAAGGAAGAAAGAACTCCATCGAAAGAAGAATGGATATTGAAACTGATGGACTATGCCAAAATAGCAAAATTGACTGGGAAGATTAGACACCAAGAGGACAATAAATTTAAAAAAGAATGGACTAACTTTATAGAATATATGAAGGAGCACTGCAAATATCTAAAAAACGTTAGCAGGATTGGACTAGCACTGTAATATAATTTGAAAAAGTATATTAAAAAGGAAATTTAATAGTTTGGATTAAGGTATTTAGAAGCAGAAAAGAGAAGATATAATTATTGGAAACCAGGGAGAGGGGTGGAGGGAAGTCCGAGGGTTAGAAGAACCCCCATAAAAATACTGAGATTGTTTGTGGACTAATGCAAATAATAATGTATGTAAAAAAATTTGAAATAAAATTTATATATAAAAAGCAAAAAATGGAAGCCTATGGTACCTCAGATGCTGTCAGACATCATACCCAGCTGGCATGGCCAATAGTCAGATTGTGAGAGATGCAGTATTGGAATTTTTGCAAGTCCACAAGTTTCCAATCCCTGATGTAAAGTATCATCACACACTTCCTATCAATCAAATACCTCTATTGGCATCACAGTATAAAACATTTCAAGTAACTGGAACAATTAAACAGACAAGGGTGAAGCTATCAAGGGTTATAAGGTTGTGTGCATCTGCATATTCTGCTACGCCCTGTCTTTTTCCAGAAAGGATAGTTCATTGGGAACCCTTTCAGGTAAAATTGTGGCTAAAATGGAAGCTACTAAAGCAGTAATATCTTTGTCCCAATCTGCCGGGAGAAACCTTATTTTGCTTCTTCTCGGAGTTGTGGGCCAGATGTCCAACATTTTGCTCAGCATCAGTTGGCGAGGTCTGCTGTGTAAATCTAAGATAATGTGGTCCATTGAATTAGGCACTTCTTGATTGCAGGCACCCAAACGGGCTTGAA
This sequence comes from Podarcis bocagei, assembly GCF_964188305.1. Classification (NCBI taxonomy): domain Eukaryota; kingdom Metazoa; phylum Chordata; class Lepidosauria; order Squamata; family Lacertidae; genus Podarcis; species Podarcis bocagei. The sequence continues at coordinate 15,162,454 of NC_138130.1, forward strand.
ATGGAATGTACACACTTCATATTACATCCTATTGTAACATAATGCAACATCGATGTGCCAAAGCTGACATTATGTACAAGGAAATCTATATGGGATGTGGCACATTTTTATTTTTTTTTTTAAGAATTACAGGGTCTAGTAAAACACAAATGCTATATTCTTAGCAAAACGTTTCCACTTCCATCTTCTTCCGTTGTCATAACAATGACGCTGTTTGCAAGGTGGCAGTTATAGAGCTTTGGGGATGGATGCTGAGAAACTGTTCTGAGTTTGCTAACAATGGGTAGCTTTCTCTGATTGCCAGGTGATGGTTAGGAGATGCTGGCAATCAGAGAAAGCTACCCATTGTTAGCAAACACAGAATGGCTTGCTAAAGCTATCAACAAGCCTCCTGTCACAGCATTTTGCCAGCTTCCCGATCTATTAGTGAGGGCTGCATTTAAGCCATCTATCAGCCATCCAGGATCTCATCCTTGTTATTCCAAGTGCTGTATCGCCTTTGTCAATCTCGTGGAGACGGCTACCTTCAAAAGCACCAGGTTGGGCAGTCCTTTCTTTCTCACTGTACTCAAAACAATGGTAGAATTTTGAGTAAAGCAAGGGGGAGGACACAGAAATTATTAGTTTTTTTAAAGAAGCAAACCAGTTTTAACCGAGAAATAGTAGAGATGGGTATAACACATCCCAACTCCCTTCTCAAACTTTGTTTTAAACTGAAATTTCCTCTCTGCTCACTCTACTGAAACCTTTGTTATTGTTTAAAATTACCAATTTTCCCCTCTCCATTTTCCTTCACCACTGCTTTATTCAAACTTCTGCTGCTGTTTAAAAGTTCAATTTTCCTCTCAGTATCTCTCCCTTCTTGCTTTAGTCAGACTTCTGCTCTTGTTTAAAACTGCTGTTTTCCTCTGTGTGTTTCTGACCATCTTCTCCCTCCTCTTTTGCTTCCCTCCCCCAGTTCTCCAATGTGAGATGCACAATGATAGGCTTACATATAAAAAAGGTAAAGGGACCCCTGACCATTAGGTCCAGTCAGTGGCGTAGCGTGGGTTGTCAGCACCCGGGGCAAGGCAAGTAATTTGCGCCCCCTAACCCGTGGATTTGCGCCCCCTAACCCATGGATTTGCGCCCCCTAACCCTAACCCCCAGATGTTGCGCCCGGTGCGGCCGGCCCCCCCTGCACCCCCCACGCTACGCCACTGGGTCCAGTTGTGACCGACTCTGGGGTTGCAGCGCTCATCTCGCTTTATTGGCTGAGGGAGCTGGCGTACAACTTCCGGGTCATGTGGCCAGCATGACTAAGCCGCTTCTGGCGAACCAGAGCAGCACACGGAAACGCCGTTCACCTTCCCGCCGGAGCAGAACCTATTTATCTACTTGCACTTTGACATGCTTTCGAACTGCTAGGTTGGCAGGAGCAGGGACCAAGCAACGGGAGCTCACCCCATCACGGGGATTCGAACTGCTGATCTTCTGATCGGCAAGTCCTAGGCTTTGTGGTTTAACCCACAGCGCCACCCGCGTCCCTATTAGGCTTACGTATACACTCATATATATTCACCGTTGTTCCAGTAGAAGCTGTTCATTGGTATTTGCATTAATTTAAAATGTGACATGTGCACATAGACTTGGCACCATTAATGTTCTATTCCAAATGAATAAGATTAATAAGGAAACAGAAATAAGATATATGAGCCATGTTGGTGCCCTGAAAGCGGGGACTCGTTCCATTATTTGTTTGGCATCTATTCAGTGCACAACTTTGTTCTGTATTTCTAATGGCCTGCATTAACTTGGCTTTAATCAGCATTAGTTTATACCATTAATCATCTGGTTTGCCTGATTTAATCCAAATTAATTAAATACTTTTCTCTGATCGAGAAGACACTAAGGATGCCAGCCTCAACACTTTCCTCTTGTAAATCTTTCCTGTGTCCTTAAAGAAATTCATTTACATTATTTATCAGCTAAACCTTTGTCACTCTGTACTGAGACCTGATTTTTCTAAAGATAACTTTATTCAATATGCATTCAGCTTGAACAACTTGGGTATTCCAAGAAGGAATAATCTGAAATTGTTTTCATAGTGCCACATAATGGGTTAGCAGGAAAACAGCACTTCTCTCTCTCTCTCTCTTTAATTTTACAACTAAAATCAATTGTGTCTGCTGTCTAGATCAGTACTTATTTGAAGGTTACTTTTTGTGTTTCATGAGCAGTGTCACAGAAGAGCATTCAGATGAAAGATTGCAAAATGTCTGGGGGGAAGCAGTAGATATTTGTTGTTCTGCACAACGTGCATAAAAAGTAAGAAAATACTATAATAAGAAACTAGGGGGAAATGCAGTGAAACATTATTATAGCATTCATCCTCTGTGCTAAGTCCCTGTGCATGGTGTAGTGGTTAAGAGCTGTGGATTTGTAATCTGGTGAACTGGGTTCGTGTCCCTGCTCCTCCACATGCAGCTGCTGGGTGACCTTGGGCTAGTCACACTTCTCTCTGAAGTCTCTCAGCCTCACTCACTTCACAGAGTGTTTGTTGTGGGGGAGGAAGGGAAAGGAGAATGTTAGCCGCTTTGAGACTCCTTAGGGTAGTGATAAAGCAGGATATCAAATCCAAACTCTTCTTCTTCTTCTTAAGACCATTGGCCCATCTAATTCAGTATGGTCTAGTTTGACAGGCCATGGCTTCCCAGGATTTCAGACAGAAGTTCTCTCCCAAACCTGCCTGGAGATGCTGGGGATTGACCCTGAGACATTCTGTATACAAAGCAGAGGCTCTCCTACTGAGTCATGTACATTTCCCACAAAATCAAGAGTTATGCTACAGAATGATCACTCCAAACCTGAACTCCACAGCAGGATTTGGCCTTCAAAATACCCTCAGTTGACACCCAACTACCGATCTGGTTTACTAGACATTTTCAATCAATATATCCCATCCATAGACACCTTTGCGATGATTTCTGAAGCCACTATGTATATCCATCTCCTCCCACTGATCAGAATTGGATAGGAAACCTTCCTTATAGTGGAGCCTTTGGAGAGTTGCTGAAGACTTTGGGGTGTTGCCTTATCACATTTCCCCCTTACTAAGCAGCTGTAGGCATTTGTCTTTAATAGAAGAGCTAACACATCCTTTGGCTTTTTGTTTCTGTCTCCCAAATGTGACCTTTATAGGTCTCAGCTAATCCAAGTCACCCCTCATTGACTTTCAATCTCAGAATCATTGGATGATATGAGATTTCTATCTAGGTCTTGGGAGACTGCCAGGTCATAGCATCCCACATGGGCATGTGCTAAAAAGTATAATGACCTATTAGGTCAGGCATAGCCAACCTTTTGAGGCCTTGGAGCACGTATGCCTTGGAGCATGAAATGCCTTCATGCATTTAGGCTTGAAAAAAGGAAGCTTGTTCTGTGTATTTCAACTCTAATGGGGGGCGGGAGTGATCTTCATGGAGAATGGGGTGGAGCAGTGGCATAGCGTGGGGGGTGCAGGGGGGGCCGGCCGCACCGGGCGCAACACCTGAGGGTTAGGGTTAGGGTTAGGGGGCACAAATCCACGGGTTAGGGGGCGCAAATCCACGGGTTAGGGGGCGCAAATTACTTGCCTTGCCCCGGCTGCTGACAACCCACGCTACGCCACTGGGGTCGAGGAGGCAAAAGTTAACTTTCCTTCCCAGCTGTAATCTCCGGGATAACAATTAGGCTTTTAAAAACCTTCTCCTGAAGCCAACAGAAAGGTTTTTCCCAAGCATTTTCCACAACATCTGGAGGTCACCAGCCTTAGGGACAGTGGTGTAAGGAGTGCCTGCTGGAGCCAGGCCCTGTGACTGGAAGGGCTTCGCAAGACTGGGGCTTTCCTAAGTTTGTTCTGAAGAGGCAAGGCACGGCCACACAGGTGAGGCCAATTGGTAACTCACAGCACCTGGTGGCAAGAGCCAGGAAGAGACATAAGGCCAGCGTTTCCCTTTGGCTCTTTGCCACAGCAACATGCTTCCTGCCTTGCTGCGTTTGGCTTCTTTACGCCTTGCTTCTGGATCCTTGGACCCTTGGCTTCTTGACACCTTGCTTCCTAATCCTCGGACCCTTGGCTTCCTGACTCCTGTTCCTGCTCCCACCCCACCGTCTTGCCTCTGGTCCCGACGTCCTCAGCTGGGACTTCAACTGCCCGTAAACCTGACCATGACAAGTGGTCTAACTGAACTCACCAAGTGGTCGAGGGGTGCTTTGAAGGGTGTGTGGGTCTCAAATCACTTCCATGCCACATGCAGGCTTCAAGAAAGCTTCCTGTGGGCTATGGTGCAAAGGCTTCCTTCAATTCTCCAGGATAGTAATTTGATTGAAGGTGGGAGGGGGGGGGCACATTTTTTGCAGAAATGGAAAGGTTTTATTCCGAGCCTTACTGCAGTGGGCTGATGATTCAAGGTGTGTGTCCCAGCTGGGGAGAGAATGGTTAATTGGAAAGCTTCTCTCCCGTCTAATTTCAGCTAGGGGAGGAGAGGGAGAATAGGATGGGCATCAAGTAAGGTCTTGCTACATTGGTCATCCCAATGTTAGACTTCTCCCTGATTTTGTGATTCCTCGGAGGAATCAATAATCAAGCAGTTGTGGGTTATTGATGTGCATGTCTGTGCATGTTCACTGTGATAGTTCTCAGGCCCTGTGAGCCTCACACAGGTCATCTTCATCTCTTTGTCCTGATTTCCTCCTGATTCCCCTACACTCGGTCCTCTTGTAGAGCACGGTTTCCCGAGACTGGAACATCGCCAACCTTTAATTTCCCTCATTGCATCTGGACTGATTGATAACATTACAAGCTTGAAAGCTGATTTAAATATTATGGCCTTAAAGTGGAGGATGCTGAGAAACACATAAATGTGCTGGTGCTCCATATGGCAAGCATACAATTTAAAGGGCTCTCTAAATCCACACAGTGCCTGCCTGCAGCATGATGCGGACACCACCTTGAATATAGAGTAATGGCCTGCAGAACCAACTATGCATCAGTGCACAAGATACTTTCAAACACTGCACCTGTAAAAAGTGGGGCAGACATAGGCAAATGCCTTTTTGTGCTTTCCAAGCTGAGTATATTTCAGTTGCCCCTGAGATGGGAGAGGAGTGTGATTCAGGTTGCATTTATAGGCAAACCTACCTTGACTAGTCTTCCACAAAAGTTGGCCAAAGATGGTAGTAGCAAATGACCACTTTTGATGCTAAATTCAAGTTTGTACTTGAGCAAAAGTAAAATTACTTTTTTCAGTGGTCCTAGAAGAATGAATGTGCACCTTATCCTTCCTCCATCAAACAGATTATCAGATACAGGAAGTGAGTGCTCCATCTTAATATTTGATTGTCAATTCTAATTACTCCTGTCTCCTTCCTCTAAGTTCTTGAATCAGGTGTTCGCACAGTTAGACATTCATATGGAGTGCCTGTTTCATATGAGATGTCATGTGCATGATTGATGAGTCAGGATGGATGAATCTGTCAATTTTGGTTTCTCACAGTTACTCATTTTAAATCTTAAGTCCATATCTCTGCATTTCTACATCAGTTACTGATTTTCTTTTTTTAAAAAATGTATGAGACTTCACCAGCATTTTAGTGTGCATGTCTAATAATATGCACGTTGTGTGTGCAATTGTGCCTAGTATACATATTTCTGCAAGCAGCTTTCCCTAATTAAAGCTAGTTTGAATAAGATTTTCACAAATATAGGCATTGTTATGCATACTTTCCATGTTATGTACACATTTCCGTACCCACTATGCAGTTGGCGAAATGAACCACAAAATTCAGGAAGGGTGAATTCCAAAGGGTACTGTATTTCAGTTGGTGTATTGTTTCAAAAGTGCAAATCAGATAGTTTCACATTAAATGTGAACTGAAATCAACTTTCTTCCCCGCCCCTGATAATGACCGAGGGTGTGCTTGCATGGAGATGGGCATGTACACACATGGTGAAGAGGAACTCAGTCTTAGGTGGCATATAAGACAGGTCTTTTAAGAACGGAGGGGAAATGCAATTTTGTAGATGATAAGAACAGAACCAAAGTCCCTCCCAAATGGATCTGCTTTTTAAAGTGACACACAGACTGCAATCATCCTTTGTCTTTCGAGCGCTGCATTCATGTATCAACCAAAGGGCTCTGAAGCAAATAATAATTTCAACGATTACAAAATCTGGCCTCGAACAATTCTGTATAATTACAATGTGGGCTGATTTTCTGATATATAAAGGTATCTTTAGTGGGGGGGGAGAGAGCTACTATCTCATTTATTATTGGTGTCCTACCTTTTCACAGAATTCGCTGAGGCAGAGTGTGGGATGGGTTGCGGGGGGAATGGGGATGTGTGAGAACAATCATCAGGCCTGAAAGGCATCTTCAGTTTTTGATTAAGTGGCAAAGCTATTTCGAAGAAATCCATATGAGGATTTGCCATTAGGAGTCTACCTAGATGCCATTTCAGCTTTTCTGTGAAGCTAGAAATCTGGAAGAGTTCATCACTCTCTCTCTAAATCAGAGGTTCCTCAAAGGGATAACAGAAATATAGACCTCCCCCCTCCTTCCAAAATAAAACTGTGACAGTTCTTGCTATAGTCCTCTAAAGACATGGTGAGCTTTTATTACATTGCCAATAGGAGTTTCATTTCCACATAAATGTCAAAATAAGGATAGAAACGTTTTGTGCAAAGCTCCATCAATCAGTTCAAGGGTGGGGAGGATAAATCGTGTCTGGCCAGATGCTCTGCTCAAATCAAGATGAATTTCAGTAAAAGTAGGAGGCCTTTGGGGGTGATGGAAAAGGGAAATACCAAAAAGATAGTATCTTGGACTGCAAGAGGTATTGACATTCCCCCTCTTTTATTACTTAGTAGCACTTTAGAATTGTCCACGCTGGAGGCTGATGGCACACTTTTTTATTGGGGTGTGTGTGTGTTTAGCTCATTTTCTTAAGTAATGGCAAGATTCCCCTGGGTACATATATTTTTGTTACTTGATCCAAAATGTTCCACATTCTTCTCAAAGTCCAGGCTGCCCAATTTGTAGCCTGTCATGCAAAACATAGGACACAGCTGTATATAGTAGACCACCAATGCCTAGTTTTTGTTGTCTGCCTGGGACTGCAATGTATGGGTGAATCGTAGGATTGTAGAGTTGGAAGGGATCTTGAGAGTCATCTAGTCCAATCCCCTACAATGCAAGACTCTCAGCTAAAGCATCCATGACTATTGGCCATCCAACTTCTGCTTTGAAACCTCCAGTGAAGGTTCACTGGAGTCCACCACCTTTTGAGGGAATGTATTCCACTGTCAAACAGCTCTTAGTGTCTGAAAGTTATTCCTGATATTTAGTCAGAATTTCCTTTCTCATAACTTGAATCCATTGGTTTGGGTCCTAGCCTCCAGAGAGAATATTTGCTCCATCTTTCCTGTGACAGCTCTTTAGATATTTGAAAATAGCTATCACATCTCTCAGTCTCTTCTTATCCATACCCAACTACCCAATTCCTCATAAGGATTGTTTCCACACCTTTCATCACCTTTGCCACCCTCCTCTGCACACATTCTACCTTGTCAATATCCTTAAATTGTGCTGCCAAGAACTGAACACAGTACTCCAGCTGTGGTCTGACCAAGGCAGATCACTACCATAACTTCCCTTGATTGGAAAGTGTACTTTTGATGCAGCCTCAAATACCATTCACCTTTTTGCTGCTGCATCACACTGTTGACTTGTGTAAAGCTTGTTTGCTGGTGGTGTTCTACCATTTAACACTCATCGGCCATTCATGGGAAGTTGTGATTAGGGATTGGTTGATCTGTCAGTTTTGGTTCTCTCAGATTTTTGTTTTCACCCCTTCAATTTTCCACATTTCCATGTTTGCCTTTTTTTTTTAAGTTTTCATGAAAACCATAGGCATTTTCAATGTGGATTTCTCATAATACACACAGTTTTGTAAGAAATTATGTGTAACATAAACATCTTTGAAAAGCATATTTCCCCTCATATTTCTATTTTCTTTAATATAATGCATTTCTGTACATTTCATTCATTCACTAATATAAGCATTTTTATGTACACTTTATCTCAGCATAGGGATTTTTGTACATACTGCTTGGCTGGAGAATAACAATGCAAACATGGAGAAGTGCAAAAATTTGAAGGACACGTTTCATTTTACATATTGTTTGAGAAAGTGTGAATCAGGTATGTTGTTGTTGTTGTTGTTGTTTAGTCGTTTAGTCGTGTCCGACTCTTCATGACCCCATGGACCAGAGCACGCCAGGCACTCCTGTCTTCCACTGCCTCCCACAGTTTGGTCAAACTTATGCTGGTAGCTTCAAAAACACTGTCCAACCATCTCGTCCTCTGTCGTCCCCTTCTCCTTGTGCCCTCCATCTTTCCCAACATCAGGGTCTTTTCCAGGGAGTCTTCTCTTCTCATGAGGTGGCCAAAGTATTGGAGCCTCAGCTTCACTATTTGTCCTTCCAGTGAGCACTCAGGGCTGATTTCCTTAAGAACGGATAGGTATATTCACCTTTAAATGAATTCAACTGAATTGACTGTCTCCCTCATTCCTAGTCATGACTGCATTCCAACTTCCACTTAGTAGAAGAGGACAACCATTGTGATTCGAGGACCCGATCCCCGCTTGGGGAATAAAGACACGTGGACACAGAATGTAAGGTTAATGGGTAAGGTAAAGGCCACAACTTTGTTGATTACAGCATGTGAGAAGCTATTGGCTTAGGCATTGGACCACGGAACATTAGACTCCACCCACTCATAGAGGGGTGAGTCTGAGGAAGGGTTAACCACCAGTAGGGGAAGCCTGTTGATGCTAATCCAACTATAGGCTCTCTTTCTGATGTCACCGAGGGTCGTGCCATGGCCCCCCGCCACATGGGCATCGGACGGGATCCACGACCGCCAGATTCCTTTAGCGGAATACCCAAAATTGCCGGGGAAGGCGATGGCCACACCTTGCCCCCCGAAACACCAACAACACATTCCAATGCCTAACCGCCAAATACCACGAAAGTTGTGACGGTTGCTATGAGGTAGGCGAAAAAAACCAAGAGGCCGGGCCAGTTTAGCCAATTGGAAAAAAACTCCTACCAGGCCCCCTGGTTAAACAGGGCAACCAACCAGAGGTCCATAGCAAAGTCTCAGGAACAGCTAATCTATAGGGAGTGGAGGGTGGATGACTCGGAGAAAATGTGTGTGGAATGTTGGGCATGGCTGGCGGGGCTGCGTTTGAGCAGCAAGCAGGAATCGTCTCCTGATCACAACCCCTTCCCTTCCTGGGAGGAGGAAAGGCTTTCTAACACACATGGAGGTACAAATGGCACAGCTTAGTGTTATATGAGCTTGTGCTTGCTCCCAACATGTGCTCCATGGTGTTGCCCTTGCTCTGGTGTGAGGATTATAAGATCAGTATGGGGCACATAGATGAGTAATGTGGTTTCTGTAAAGGCTGAAAGAATTTTCATTGATGCGGGTGTCAAATAATACGGCTTGCAGTTATTTTTGTCGATGTTAATTGTAACTGATTTGATTTCAGCCTCTCTTGGTAATGAGGGCACAACACACAAATGAGCTGCAGTTCTAGCAATCAAGGATCATCTTTGATTTACATTTGTCTGGGATTTAGCAAAGCTTAAGTAGAGATAACTAGTGCAAAATGTCTTCAAGATGTCATGCTCTGAATCTGAAATCTGCTCCTTTGTAAATTAACTTCGCTTCCTACTAAATCACCATGTGATTTTTATTTTTATTTTTCACAAATATTGAAAGCTTGTAAAATGAGGGAAATCTCATAATGTAACTAATGTGGCAATTCCACCAATATCGTTGTGTTTATTGCCTTCATTTTTATTTAGCTCAACTTTTGTTGGCATAATGGGAAGACAAAAGCATTCATAAGCAGATGCAATGGTGCAACAATTTTCTTTTCCCTTTCTGAAATCAATTTAGTCATGCAGTTTTGATCATAGTTCATTGGGACAATTTGCTAATGAAGTGGAGAACAGTCGGCTAATGAAGAAATCATGCACTTAGACTTACCATTTCCATAAACACATAATTATTGTGGCAAAAGGAGTGCTGGAAACATGGTGCATAATGTATTATCCTTTCTAAGCATTATGACATATGTTGGATGGTTTTGATTGGACTTTACTTTTCAGAATATTTTCCCCCCCTCTCTTGTCAAGCCTACTGTTTCTGGGAGATGTGGGGTTGGCATGTGGGGGTGTCCCTGGTCCTGAATGGAGTAACTGTGCCCATGAAGGACTAGGTGTGCAGCCTGGGGGTCATTTGGACTCACAGCTGTCCATGGAGGCACAGATTAATTCTGTGTCCAAGGTGGCTGCATTGGGACACTGGCTGGGACCCTACCTGCCTGCACACTGTCTCTCCAGAGTGGTATATGCCCTGCTTATCTCCTGCGTTTAGACTACTGCAACACACTCTACATGGGGCTATCTTTGAAGGTGACTCAAAAACTACAACTAATCCAGAATGTAGGAGCTTGACTGCTGACTGGGAGCGGCCACTAGGACCATATAACACCAGTCCTGAAAGACCTACATTGACTCCCAGTACGTTTCCAAGCACAATTCAAAGTGTTGGTGCTGTCCTTTAAAGCCAAAAATGGTCTTGGCCCCATCATTCAGCCCGGACATGGAGATTTATCTCCAAGAGCCTTCTGGCGGTTCCCTCAATGTGAAAAGTGAGGTTACAGGGAACCAGGTAGAGGGCCTTCTCAGTAGTGGCACCCAACCTGTGGAATGCCCTCCCATCAGATGTCAAGGAGATACAACCTTTAGAAGACATCTGAAGACAGGTCTGTATAGGAAAGTTATAATAACAATAACAATTTCTTTATACCCCGCCCATCTGGCTGGTTTTCCCCAGCCACTGTGGGAGGTTCCCAACAAAATATTAAAAACACGATAAAATGTTAAACATTAAAAATTTCCCTAAACTCGGCTGCCTTCAGATGTCTTCTAAAAGTCAAATAGTTGTTTATTTCCTTGACATCTGGTGGGAGGGTCTTTCACATGGTGGGCACACTGTTTGGTCTTACTGTGTTTTAATTTGTTGGAAACCATCCAGAGTGGCTGGGGCAACCTAATAAGACAGGCAGGGTAAACTACTACTACTACTAATAATAATAATAAAAATAAGCACTCTATAAGCCCTGCTAGCTGGAATAGCCCACTAGTTGGAAACCAATTGTGTAGAAGTTACTTAGTAAACAATCCTAACCACATCTACTCAGAATTAAGTCCTATTGAATTGAAAGGTTGAGCATTTTGTTTGGATATATAAGATATCCAAATTAAGAGATAATTATGAAGTGACAATGCTTTGCTGTCATTTTAGCTCATCTATCAAATGCAGGTGTTGAATTCATTCAGAGTACAGTGCTGGAAGGTTCGTCATGTTGCCATAGTCCGATGTGCTATTTGACAGGCAGAACAGAAGATACTGCAGGAAAGAAAAGCAGTGTCATATATTCAGACTGAGTTCTTGGTAATCTGGAATGCATCTACTCAGTCATTAAAATTCCCTGATTTCTGCAGAGCCACAGTTGAATATTTTACAGCATGCAAATGTTATATTCAGAATTTTATTAGAGACAAGAGGAATGGGATTTGGGTGGCAATTCTCTGTTTTCACTTACCTGGGGCTAAGCCAGGTAAATGACTTACTTATGAGTAAAAATGTAAATGATTGAATGACTGACCATGTTTTAAAACATTTTAAATACTGAAATTGACTCTTATTTCTTTGAGTTTGTCAACTCCAATTACTATGAATCAACCCACCAAGCATGTCCTACTTCACACAAACTGGAGTAATAATAAAATAATAAAAATAATGAAATATTCACTTTTGAGGTGTCTAGATTCCCATTTGAATTCGTTCCCCTCCTCAGTTGCATGTACTAGAAAATATGTTCCTCCTTTAAATGAGACACTATTAGTATCCTAGTTCTAGGCATTAAGAAATTATTAAAATGTCCTTGTTAGTTTGTCTGTTTGTTTATTTGATTAGTTTTCTACCAAACGGCGCTCAAGGCAGCTTAATAAAAATAAAATTATTCAGTACATACCACCTGCCCTGAGAATTAGAATTCTCTCTCTTGTAAATGTGACCCTACAGGATGTTGCATCATGGTGTGTCTTCTGTTCCAGTTTCCATCCAACTACTTTTTTCACTCCCCCCCCCCTTGCTACTTGTGCAGGAGTTCCAATCATGCCCAGACACAATATGTGACTCTCCAATCTCAGAGATAGGGCTAAAGGTGTGTTCCCACCTCAGTATGTACTGGATTATGCCCAACATTAGGGATGCAGATGGTGTTGTGGTCTAAACCATTGAGTCTCTTGGGCTCCCCAACAAATTCCCACAATGGGGTGAGCTTCTGTTGCTCTGTCGCAGCTTCTGCCAACCTAGAAGATTGAAAAGCACACCAGTGCGAGTAGATAAATAGGTACCACTCCGGCGGGAAGGTAAATGGCATTTCCATGCACTCTGCTTTCCATCACGGTGTTCTGTTGTGCCAGAAGTGCTTTTGTCATGCTGGCCACATGACCTGGAAAGCTGCCTGTGGACAAACGCTGGCTCCCTTGGCCTGAAAGCGAGATGAGCGCCGCAACCCATAGTCGCCTTTGACGGGACTTAACTGTCCAGGGGTCATTTACCTTTACCTTTTACCAGTGCTTTTTTTTCTAAAAAGAATGTTTAGGGGTACTCTCATTTTCCTACTCATATTGAAATACCAATACTTAGATCCACAAATATTTAAGGGTATGCGTCTCCCCAGAAAAAAGCACTGTCTTTTACCTGTCCCCAGCATTCAGTAGCATATGCCCAGGGCTTGTGTGCCTCAAAGTTCTGTGCCATTAAATTCTTACAGAGCTCTTTCAGGGTTCCACCTCTTTGGGGGGGAGGTTCCCTTAAATATTTTTTTGTACCTGTGCATTATTGCGGGTTACCCATTAGATGTGAATCAGTATGAGCAAAGAGAGCTCCATAAGAAGTGAGTTAAGGAGAAAATTGTGAATTGTTCTGCAAGCTGTTTCAGCATCTGAATTGTTCCAGAGTTTCAAACATCTATTGATAGACAATAGACCTAGTGGAGATTATTTCAACACAATATACTGTGGTTTGGTTGTTGCAAACTCATATCTGTCTCTGTCCTTCAGTTGGAAAAAAATACATGTCTATGTCTATGTCTCTGGCTTATATTCTGATTCTCAAAGCAGCATGCCAGAGCATGTAGTACAAGGGTCTGTGCATCCTGCTTGAATGGATTCCCTTAATTGTAGTCAGCAATGAAGAAGTATCCTGCATACATCCTGTTTGGCAGTATCCCCTTAATGCCTGTAATCCCCTTACTGCTGTTACTAACAGGGGATGGCAAAATTAAATTGGAACAGTCTTTACTCTTGTTTTATACAGTCTCGTGAGGATGGGACTAGGGAGAGAGAAGGCAGATGGTAGAGGTCAACCAAGGTTGAAGAATGAAGGGAAATAGAGAAGAGGGAATTGCCAAAGACTCCAGAGTATAGGCAACTGAGAGAATGAAAGAGGAGTTAATGGGAGAACAAGATGGCAGTGATTACAATCTGATTGCATGCAATTTAGGGTGATGTTAACAAATGTCCCCAAGTACAAGGGGAGAATTAAACATGGCATTAGATATGTTGCCACGGAAATTGGCAGCTGCATCAAGTTCTCCTCCCCGCATCTCTCCAGAACTTTTAGGCAGGCATGGCAGTGGCAAGCAATAATGGAGAGGAAGTACAAGATGATAAGTAGAGTTGGGTAAGTCTACAGAGACATTATGGAGAGAAACAGAAGAATACTCTTTCACCACTCATGGGCTTCTGAGCAGCCCTCACCCACCACCAGGAACATTATGGAGAAGAACTGACTGCTCTTCAAAAGAACCAACAACGGGAACTGGCCCTCAGGATGTTCTAAGAGTTCCAGTTGAATTGTAGAGAAGAAATTGACGAGCTTTTGAAATGGGTTAAACCATGGGTAGGCAAACTAAGGTCCAGGGGCCGGATCCAGCCCAATCACCACCTAAATCCGGCCCATGGACAGTTTGGGAATCAGTGTATTTTTACATAAGTAGAATGTGTGCTTTTATTTAAAATGCATCTCTGGGTTATTTGTGGGGCATAGGAATTCGTTCATTTCCCCCACTAAATATAGTCCGCGCCCCATACAAGGTCTGAGGGACAGTGGAACGGCCCCCTGCTGAAAAAGTTTGCTGACCCTTGGGTTAAACAATGAACTTGTGGAGATATGTAGGTTTGGGCATAAAAGAGGTCTATGATTAATATAATAATTAAAAAATAATTATAAATAGGCAGATCCCTGAAGTGTAGGAAATGCTTTTTGCCTAAGAGAATTCACACGTTGCTACTTTAGTATTGATTTTCCCCCATTTCTTTCACTTTTAAATGCCATGTCAATTCCGATTGCTGTTGCAACCAATTACTTTGCCAAGGAAAAGGAAACAGAATTATGACCCAGCAGGATGCTAGATTTGTTCCAGGGAGCTCCAAATTTTGATCTGTTGATCTGTACCTGCAACATTTCTCAGGGGAAGTAGCAGCTGCCAGCCTCAGCCACTGTGAGCTCAACTCTGAGATAAGGGGAAGATTGTCAAATAAACCAGCAATGGTAGACCCTGGAACATTTTGGAAAATATTGACCCTTCCAAAATCACTCTGTTTCCAGCAAATATAAATTCATCCCCCTACTTTTTATTTATAAATGAATGAATAAAATATTCACTTACAAGTAATCATGCTAAGAAATGGGGAAGTCTAGGAAGACTCAAACTAGGAACTTATTCACATTAACGCCTTCACAAATACCCATCCAAAAGCAAGCCAATGGGAGGATGGTGGGTGTCAGCAAAATTACATTTATCACATCAAGAAATGTTCCACATATGCAGCTATCAAGATGGCTAACTTCCTTTCCTATAAATAATACTTATTTTAATCATAATTTTATTATTTGTACTCTCCCCTTCTGACCGGGTTACCAGTCAGAATCAGGAAAGTCTTGATTATTGTCTTTCTATTGGAAAGACCAATATCATCTTCCTTAATCTAGTGCTCCTTTCAAATGGTGGAGTTTGTTGGTTGGCTGGCTGGTTTTGTGTGTGTATCCCAGTCCATCCACTTTACATAGGTAAAGGTAAAGGGACCCCTGACCATTAGGTCCAGTCGTGGCCGACTCTGGGGTTGCGGCGCTCATCTCACTTTATTGGCCGAGGGAGCCGGCGTACAGCTTCCCGGCCATGTAGCCAGCATGACTAAGCCGCTTCTGGCGAACCAGAGCAGTGCACAGAAATGCCATTTACCTTCCTGCTGGAGCGGTACTTATTTATCTACTTGCACTTTCAAACTGCTAGGCTGGCAGGAGCAGGGAACGAGTAACAGGAGCTCACCCCGTCACGGGGATTCGAACCGCCGACCTTCTGATCGGCAAGTCCTAGGCTCTGTGGTTTAACCCACAGCTCCACCCGCGTCCCTTTCCACTTTACATAGACAGAGTTAAATGCTCATAGAGAGCCCCATTTGAGCAGGGAGCTTGCTCCCTTCATCCCAGAGTAGTTGGGGCAATCTAGTCAGATGGATGGCATATTATTATTATTATTATTATTATTAGTAGTAGTAGTAGTAGTAGTAGTAGTAGTAGTAGTAGTATCAGAAAGGGGGGCTTTGATAGCTTAGGATGGCTGATCAAAACAGCCATCTATATTTTGCATTCCATTAATACAGCCTTTAGAAAGTCCAGCAGCGTCATTCTCTTTCTGTGATATGAAAGCTATTTTGCATCACTATTAATAAATTGCTGATTTCATAAGACCAGGGCAGTCGTGGCGGGGGACAGGGGACGGGATGGGACTGTAGAGACAGAATCATGCTGTACAGTGCGTGACTAGAAGCTTGAGCGAGAGCGAGATCAGCAAGCTCAGAACAACTCTGAAAGGAGACAAAAACAAAAAACCCCATACCAAACCAGAACTAAACCCCATATCCAACTCCTTGCAGTACCCATGTGGTGTGCTCATGCCACTCACTCTAATAATGTGCCAAGAAAGGGCTCAGATGCACAAAAATGGAGGGGGGAAACTTTCCATATGACTTCTATTTAACTTTAGCAGAAAGTGAATCAAATCCAACTCTTAGATCCTCATGCATGAGGATTCTATTTAAATCGCTGATATCCATTCATGTGTCTCTCGGGGCAGAATTTTCTGTAGTCCCGAGGATTCTGCAATATCCCAGAGGCTTTAAAATGCCTTATTTCCTACCTGCATGCTGGGAGCCTTCAGTCACTTTCAATCTGATCACAGTGTTTCAACTGATATGGCTGTGATGCATAGATATTCCCATTAACTAGGTGAACTACAGCCTGGCTAGAAGCTACGCTGTCCCGGGCATTCACTTTCATTTATTCCTCTTAGGCAGCTTCCTTAGTTTCATCTGGAGAAGGTACATTTGTAGGAACGGCAAATTTGGGTACTTTCACATTTCATGAGCCTGGCTTTGTGATTCTCGGTGTCAGCTTAATAAGGAATAAATTCAATAAACAATGAGTTTTTTAAAAAGAAAGAAAGAAAGGAAAATATGAACCAAAATAAGTGTGTGGTTAGATCCAACCTTAACATTTTTTTTGGGGGGGGGGTCAGATAATATCCCCTGAGTTCGGCTTGGGGCAGGAGGAGATGGAGTTTACTGCTGTCATAAAGGTGGCGTCTGACGATAAGGTGACAGACTCCTTCTGTATCACACAGAGCATCTTTCACCATAAAGCCCCAGGGCAGGTTTCAGCAATTTAAAAATCCCATATTAAAAACAGTTTTGTTTTTTTTAAAATAAATTACATCATGATTAGGGCGATGAAGACTCATTTTGCGGGAATTTGCTGGAAACGATGCCTTATGAGGAACGGCTAAGGGAGCTGGGCATGTTTAGCCGGGAGAAGAGGAGGTTAAGGGGTGATGTGATAGCCATGTTCAAATATATAAAAGGATGTCATACAGAGGAGGGAGAAAGGTTGTTTTCTGCTGCTCCAGAGAAGCGGACACGGAGCAATGGATCCAAACTACAAGAAAGAAGATTCCACCTAAACATTAGGAAGAACTTCCTGACAGTAAGAGCTGTTCGACAGTGGAATTTGCTGCCAAGGAGTGTGGTGGAGTCTCCTACTTTGGAGGTCTTTAAGCAGAGGCTTGACAACCATATGTCAGGAGTGCTCTGATGGTGTTTCCTGCTTGGCAGGGGGTTGGACTCGATGGCCCTTGTGGTCTATTCCAACTCTATGATTCTATGATTCTATGAATCCGTTAAATGTGGGGTTTTCAGTGCCTAACATTGCATTGGGCCTTTTACTGCTGTTTGGCTCCACTTTGGAGTGAATCGGACGGTGTCAGATTTTTGGCAAAGCCATAATCCTATGGGGTTAGGGCACTGAGGGCTCATTTTCTGAAGCACCACAAACATTGCAGGGAGGCATCTGCTAGTGTTTGGCATCGCTGAAGAGTGAAAGGGATGACGTCAGATTTTCAGCGAAACTGTGACCCTGCAGGTTAGGGCACCGAGAGTTCATTTTCTTTGGCACCATGAAATGTGGGGTTTTCATGGCCAAATGTTGCATGGGGACTTTTGCTAGTGTTTGGTGCTGCTTATTTTTTTTGGGGGGGGGGTATCACCACAGCTGGGAACTACAATTAGGGGAAGATGTGGCTATCTTAACAGGCTCAGCTACACTTGCCCTTTTTACTAAAGCTCAGCCTACACCTACATCTAGATTGTCCCCCCTGAAAAATTGTTTCCCCAGGGCCATGGTCCTCCTGGCACTGCCATGCCATGCCCAGTGGTGTAGCATGGGTTGTCAGCACCCAGGGCAAGGCAAGTAATTTGCGCCCCCTAACCCGTGGATTTGCGCCCCCTAACCCGTGGATTTGCGCCCCCTAACCCTAACCCCCAGATGTTGCGCCCGGTGTGGCCGGGCCCCCTGCACCCCCCACGCTACGCCACTAGCCATGCCCCTGCTGCAGATACTTGGTTTGTGGCCTCAATTAGGAAAGTTATATGCACATAGAGAGACAAACCATTTTCAGAATTTTCTTTTTCAGCAAATTGTTCCCATGTAGGAGGATTTCAGATTTAGTTGAATCATTTTGTTACAGACATGGAAGGTATGCAGCATAATAACTAACTCTCTCTCTCTCTCTCTCTCTCTCTCTCTCTCTCTCTCTCTCTCTCACACACACACACACACACACACACACTTTGAATAATTTTCAATAGGATATAGCAAATTATTCCACCCAAGGAATCCTGGGAACTGTATTTTGCTATGAGTGCTTGGAATTTTAGCTCTGCCAGAACTAAACTGCAGTTCCCAGCCTAGGAGCCAGCTCCTAGGGGCTGGGGTCCCTTTGCCGCCATTAAAATATTGAGGGGCCTGGTCCCCCCCCCCCAGACTTTGCTATTCAAATGGTATGCCTGCACTGCGTCTTCTGATCAATTATGCTTGGTGCAACTTTCATGGTTCCCTCCCAATATTTTATTCAAGCTGGCACACATGGTTCCCAGCATTCTCTGAAAGAAGTCATGTGCTTTAAATATGCTTTGAATTTCTGGTGCATACACAGCTGCTATCTGAATCCCTGAAAAAGAATTAAAATTACAGACCCTCCAAGTGTCCCTGTTTTCCAGGGACAGTTCCAATTTTACAGAAGCTATCCCAGTTTCTGATTTGATCCCACTTTTCCTTAGGACATCCCTATTTTCATTGGAGAAATGTTGGAGGGTATGGAGTTATCTGATCCCTGAGACATCTGAAGGCAGCCCTGTTTAGGGAAGTTTTATAAAAAAATATTGAATGCTTTATTGGTTTTTTTATTGCAGTATATGTTAGAAGCCGTCCAGAGTGGCTGGGGTAACCCAGTCAGATGGGTGGGGTAGTAAAATATTATGGAATAGGATGTCCTTATTTTTATCATAGAAATGTTGGAGGGTATGGCATTAGCCACTCCTGATGCTGATGTTTCAGTTATTATTCAGAGTCACTTGCATATTATTAACTGCCAAATTCCTTCCGCACAATTATCTGTGTAAGGTTGTTCTACCATACTGTTGTGTCATAAATGGTAGCTAGGCTTCTTCTGAAGCAGAATCATGCTCAGGCTGGAGCAGAGAACGGAAACAGCAGAACACCAACCGACAATAAAAAGCCGAGCACAGCAGTGTGTTCTAAGTTGAGTGCTGTGTTCAGAGGGAAAGACAAAGTTGTTTGATCCTTCTGTTAAAGGGTGAAAATATAATGGCCTGACAGCACGGGAAAGGTGATAGCCAGGTTTTGCTAACATGCACTTGAACAGCAGGAGCAGCTTTTCCAAACCTTCCTTCTGTAAAGGGTCATTAAGAGAAAGCAGCTTTGATCAGTCACTCAGCAGAGAGGAGCTATTCTGAAATGTATTTTTTTAATTTTGTGAAGAGGGGAGTTTGAGGCTGTGTATCCATCGAAGTGCCACATTTGATGCCACGTGCAATTGACCAAGGTGTTGAGAGTCGTTCGCTGTTTTTCTTCTCTGAGATGTACAAAAAATGCTTTGTTTTCAAAAGCTTTCCTGGATTTATGCTAGTTAAGCTCCTCAAGATGGGATGAAAGGGGGAAAAAATACCCTGTTCCAATAGATTTGCAAGGTGAGCCTGACCTAGTACTCTAGAGTGCAGCGTTCAGACAATGCGATTTCAATTTATTCCACCTAGGATCCCCTTTCTGGTAGTTTCAAAGAACACATTGATATTCTAGATAAAAAGTCATGGGAATTGCCAGTTTTTCTGCTGTTGTACACGGAATGTATCTCTGTTTTCACCACAAATCCCATGTGTGGGAAAGCTGTTGCCAGGAGCTTAAAGCAGAAATGTAAAATACAGTTCTCTGAGAACACATCCTCTGTATCTGCTTTTCAAAACTTTTTCTGGTGCAGCTAAGAAGGAGAGGATAAGCAAAATATATAATTCAGCATGCACTTCTCCTCTGTATGCCCCAACAGAACTTGTGCAGGGTACAGTGGTGCCCCGCAAGACGAATGCCTCGCAAGACGGAAAACTCGCTAGACGAAAGAGTTTTCCGTTTTGGAGGTGCTTCGCAAAACGAATTTCCTATGGGCTTGCTTCGCAAGACGACAATGTCTTGCGAGTTCCTGCTGGTTTTTTTCCCTCCCCCTCTTTTTCTAAGCCGCTAAGCCGCTTATCAGCTGATCCGATCAGCAGATAAGCCGCTAAAAGCCGCTAATAGCGCTAATCCGCTAATCCGTCAATGGGCTTGCTTCGCAAGACGAAAAAACTGCTAGACGAAGAGAATCACAGAATGGATTCTTTTCGTCTTGTGAGGCACCACTGTAAATTTGGCTCGCTGACATTAATTTTAAAGAAGACTGCTGACTTGTTGTCCTGGGAAGCACCATACCCAATAAAACCATTGACATGGTAGCTCACAGGGGTTTTTTTTTACTCTCCTTTTTGCTTTCATATCTCAGGTTTGATTTTTGATTTTTATTATTAAATTTATATACCACTGAACATATTTAAAATATCTCTAAGCAGTGTACAAAAAACTGAAGGCAGAGGATCAGAGCCATGCCGGATTTCTGCTGGAACCCAAGGCTTCAGCTGTGGGAGAAGTAAGACCCCCTTGAGGTCTTAATGCTGTGAACCTCTCCATCATAGGCTCAGGTTGTATATATGTATAAATGAGGCATATATCATAAGTCTGCACGGTACCTCACTCCAAAGGAAATACAAAGCCTGGGTGAGGGTCTGAGACCCCTGGAAACTCGCAGCACTCAGAGATTGGCGTGGCATGCAACAGAAGCAACAACAGACAACTGAAACAAAATGTTACAAAAATACTCAGTTGCATATAAAAGTGTTGCATTGATACAAAGCTATTAATATACTAAGGAAGTCAAACTATCCTCCACCAGGGCCAGGGCCTTTTCAGTGATGGCTCTGACCTGGTGGAATGCTCTGTCCCCATGAGACTAGGGCCCTTCAGGATTTAACCTCCTTCTGTCGGGCCTCTAAGACAGAGCTATTCCTCCTGGCATTTAATTTGAATTCAGCCTGATCTTTTATTTCCCTTTTCTTCCCCCCTCCCCTTTTTTGAAGATTATCCGCTCTGAGACCCCACAGCTAATTCTCCCCTGGCCTCCTCACTGGCCCAAGTAGGACCAATTCAGCCAGCTAGCCCTGGGGACTATCTAATGCTTATTAGATGGATTTTCCCCAAATTGATTTCTGAACTTGAATTTTATTGTTATTCATGTTTTTATACTGTATTTTATGCTGCTTCTACAATTAAGTGTTTTAAATTTGTTGTTAGCCTCCCTGAGTCTGGTTTTCTGAACCGGGAATTGGCGGGGTATAAATAAAAATTTATATTTAATAAAATATATAAAAATTAATATCAATTCCTTTCCCTTCTGACACACCCTCTGTCAGAGACGATGTTGAGGAGAGCTGCACTGAGGAGGAATGGTGGGATACCTTCTCCCCTGCTCCTGCTCCTGAATCTTCCCAGGAGCAGAAGGACAGTATAGATTTGGAACAGTGGTTTGCAGAGGGACATACTTCAGAAGGCAGAAGCTGGGAAATACTGGATGAGGAACAGCTGGCAGAAGAAACACTGGAAGAGAGAGTGTTAACAGACTCACAGTCGTTGGACAGCATTCCTCCACTCAGCCCAAGGTCAAGAGGGGGGGGGAGGGTACAAATTCAGATTACAAGATGTAAGAGTGACATAGATTAATAGGGATGGAAGGGCACCGCCATTTGTAGGAAATGTGCCCATTTGTTCTCTCACTGTGATTATTAAAGATGGTAAGATGTTCCTTTCTTTGATCTTCTTACCTACTGCCACGGGAAGAGGAAGCTGATTCCCTGAAGCCTGACACCCACCCCCAGCCTCCAGCTTCTCACCAAACAAATTCACAGCTTACCCAGAAAAGTCTTGCAATGAGAAGAATTCCTGGAATCAGAGGGCATCACCCTAGCACCTCTCTTTAGACTTGCTTTTTATGGTCAGGCCTTTTCCTCAAATTGTTCTTCCTCAATTGCTGTGTCCCATCAAACACACTCTCCAAACCCAGTTTCAAGTGCATCAGGTTTGTTGAGTTTCCAAGGGCATCCAGAAGATGGGAGAAGGCCCTCCTCTACTCCCAACTCTTTCTCCCCCCTCTGTCCTCTCCTCCTCCAGCTGATTTCCATGGAAGGATAGAGGGCAAAAAGAAGATTGGAATGGCCATGGTTCAGTGACAGAACATCTGTTTTGCATGAGAAAGGCACAAGGTTCAATCCTAGCATATCCAGAATAACATTTGGGAACCCCACTTCTGGTTTGTTTTTTTTAATATATATTTATTAACTTTTCAGCAGTTATACAAAAAAGACAAAAAAACAAAAACAAAGACTCTTTTTTTAAAAAACCCACATATAATTTCACTGTCTTATTTTCTTTTAACTTATTTCACGGACCTCCTCATACCTCCCCTTTTTGTATTCCAATTCAAATTATTCATTCAGCAAATCCTCACCCTTAATTTTCACTTAATTTTACGATTTTCTTTCTTTTCCCCCCAATTATCTTAATCATTACAGCTGATAACCACTTAGATTCTATCCAACATCAATCTAACATTCATTAATTTTATAATATTTCCCAAGATAGTCCTTAAATTTCTTCCAATCTTCTTCCGCCGTCTCTCTTCCCTGATTTCGGATTCTGCCGGTCAATTCTGCCAGTCCCATATAGTCTATCACCTTCATCTGCCATTCTTCCAAGGTGGGTAGATCTTGTGTCTTCAGGGGAACCCCACTTCTGAACCCTGGACAGCAGCTGCCAGCCAGTATTTGCAATACTAAGCTAGATGGTGGTTATATCATCATCATCATAATAGTAGTAGCAGTAAAAGTAGCAATATTAGTATAATTGCAGTAGTAGCAGTTATGGGGTGTTATGAGAGGGGTAGTACTTCAGGTGGGGTACACATCATGCTCTTTTGGGGGTAATTTGTCACTTTTGGTCCTCACTCTGCGCTCAGCTCTCACAGGTGCCTCCCAGAAGCTATCAGCATGTGGCAGTGGCCCACACTGGGAAATGGGTTCAACTGGCTAGCTAAACAAGGTGAAGGTAGCCAATGGGTTTCAAACCCTTGGTGAGCTAGGAACTTCCCTTGCATGGGGAAACAGGCTACAGAAGATTGAGTGGACAAAACCAATAGTGGGTCCAATGGTCAAGAAGACAGTTTCCATATGTGCTGTAGAGGGAAGTGAGGGGAAGACGGGGCCCATCAGTCTGGGAAGGTAGCCTATCTAGAAGAAGGAAAACTCTGAACCTAGACCTCTGCTGCCTTGCAGGATATCTTTGGGAGAAGAAAGGTAAACAGATGGATGCCGACAACAGCAAGTGTCCAGCTCAGACACTGAGGTCCAGCTCCGAGGGCCATCTGGCGGTTCCCTCACTGTGAGACATGAAGCTACAGGGAACCAGGCTGAGTGACTTCTCGGTAGTGGCGCCCACCCAGTGGAATGCCACACATAAACAACTATTTGACTTTCAGAAGACATCTGAAGGCAGCCCTTTTAAGGGAAGTTTTCAGTGGTTGATGTTTTACTGTGTTTTGAACATTTCACTGGAAGCTGCCCAGAGTGGCTGGGGCAACCCAGTCCGATGGGCAGAATAATAATAATAATAATAATAATAATAATAATAATAATAATAATAATAATATAGTACTATGTTGCTTATGTGGGCAATTGAGGATTGCATTCTAAAGGTTTTCCTGTTGCTCTAATCAGAGGTTCACCTTGCATGTTAAATCAACATGCTAGAGGGAGAGTGAGGAAAAGCACACTACCTATGCCCACTATTGCCATCCCACTGCCCTCCACAAATTGCAGGGTCGTCATCTGCAGGAGGAAGCCTGCTCTGCTCATGTTGATTTCCTGTGTGATGTAGACCATGAATTGTGTGTGTTTCTTTTAAACAATTCATGCTTTGTTACAGAACACTACATGCAGATAATCTGTGTTTAAGTAGGTGATGAGGTAATTGATTTGAATGGGGGGGGAGAGACTTCATTAAGAGAGCTAGGGCTTTATTAGCGCTTCATTCAGGGAGGGGGGAAATCTTTATTTGAATTCATTTTCAAACAAAGAATAGATTGGGTAATATCTACAGCAACTCTTATCGGTCTTGCTTTAATGCAAGTTAAGCTCTTTGGCAAATGAAACCTTTCCAAGCAAATAGGGCAGAATAACTCTCAATCTTTCTCTCCGCTCAATTCTTCTGAGCCAATGGTTCGAGACAAATGTAGGCAAGGCACAAACTTTGCACGCCTGCTTTACATAATTGACACTCAGAAAGTTTTGTGTTGTCACTTTTGTACGTTGATGGACGAAAGCTCGGAGCATGGACGAAAGCTCGGAGCAGAGCGGAGCAAATTATCATTTCTGACAGACAATGATTTCTGAGGTTTCTGTTTTCCTGTAATCAAGATGCTGCTGATAAGGAACATGAAAATTATCGTTCCAAACATCACAATGCAGAATTGAACAGTTGGTATTTTCTGGAGAGCATTTAAAAATGTTTCTGTTGCTTTGGCAGGGCATTCTACCATGAAAGAGAATGAAAGATGGGGGAGGAGGGACTTGTAGGATTTGCACTAGTCTGAATGTGTGCAGAGTTAAGGATAATTCTTTGTCAAAAGACTGTCTGTGATTTTGTACACCTGATGTGAAAACCACATCTTTGTCAATACAGGTAAGTGTACAGAATAGGCAGCACGTTTGAGAATATTACCATCAGATCGATGGCAAAAGCAGAAAATGGATATGCAAAGTGACGTGCAGTGAAACTAATTCTGGAAAATGTGGATCTGATGCACAATGATTCACATTTCCCTTGAATTACTTAGAGAGAAATCTCTGCCTTTGATTTGGGACTATGATTAAGACAATGGTGGATAATTATATATGAACTACACAACATAGTTCAGCAGTTCCTTGTTGAAATCATGTATCTGCTTTTCCAAACATGTGCCTTGAATACATGACAATATGTGTAGACATAGCATGGGAGGCACAGGGAGGCACATGGTGTGAAGATTCTTACTTATGTGGTTAAGTTTAAATGGCATAGCTGGAAGATGGTTGAGGTGAAGTGCTATGCCTCTGGGATTTCCTTTATAATGATCATTATTCCAACACTAAGGCTGAATTCAGACCATCCTTTATTCCATTTTCCTGATATCTCCTTACCTGATAATTTTCACATTTTATGTGGTCCTTCGCACAACATAAAAGCCATTTCTGGAAGGCTAGTGGAATTTTGTGGAAGTTTAGTGCTCATTTCTGTGTTAATAGCTTCCATAAAAAAGTCTGTTTGCAACCCCACCAACCAGGAAAATGACGGGACCTTGGTGTTGTAATTTCCCTACCGGCTTCATGGATAATGGCACGTTGGTGAAATTTAGGGTGCTTTTCCAGAATCTTGTTCCTTCCCATTATTTTCATGGGTGAGTCATGGAGGAACAGAAGGACACATGAGCATAAAGGGTGGCAAACTGTCTGATATGGTGTGATGTTGTCAGGATGCTGTCAGCAGCTCCCGGCTGGTTGCCCAGGAAAGTATAAAGACAAGGGAAGGTTTCTTACCATCCTTTTTTATTCAGTATTTACAGAGAGAGTCTATAGAACCCAGCCTCTTAGATAATGGCATTATCCCAAGTGAATCTCCACCCCCGTCTCTCCCACTTCCTTATTTGTCACTTCTATGGGTATATCAATCAAAATGCCACAGTTCAAAAACAAAACAGATGATGCAGTGTAAAAGGCATGTTAGAACTGGGACAGAAGCCAGGAAAACTAATAATTCCCATGCCTGAATGCAGCCTAAGTTGTGTTTGTGATACATTTGGTTTCTTTCTATTAAGTCACTACAAATAAGAATGATAAACAGCGGGATGGATCCAGAATAAAAGAGCAATCCAAACTCCCCCTCCTGCAGTTCTGTGACACTACCACCATGTCCACGGCCTAGACACTCACAGTAGCCATGGTGGAAAATGGAGGAGCAGGAAGATTGGAACCAGTGCTGGCTGATGCCACCTGTGAGAAAGGCTTGAGATCCAGTGAATCCTGAGGTGGCTCAGTCTCACCTGTTTTGGGACATTCTGTCAGGCTTAGCCAGTAGAGATGCCACTGGAAGACCTTCAACTCATCCACACATTCAGTGGGTAGAAGGGAGAGGCATGAACCAACAGTATGGTACTTGTGTCAATGTGTCAGGGACTGGGCAAAGGAGGAATAGTGGAGACCGCCTCCCCAGCCCGACCCTTCCAGAGAAGAGGAAGATAGTTCAGATTTACAACAGGGTTTGAGGGAGGTCACAGCTCAGAGGCAGATGAGCTCAGAAAATTTGGAAATAATGGGAGAGGAGAAGGAAGAGGAAGCACCAGGGGGGCGACAGCTGATGGACACAGTGTCTTTAGAGAACATTCCAGATGACACCCTCCCCCCAGAACCCAGCGAGCCTTGAAAGTAGGAGAGCAAAGAGCTCAAAGACAGAGGGGACACAACAGCACCTGTAGGAGAGAAGATGCGAATGACAAATGAGGAAATGGGAGAGACGGGAGTGGGGGGTGGAGAGTGAGATTCACTCGGGACAACGCCATTATCAAAGAGGCTTGGTTCTATGGCCTCTCTCTGTAAATACTGAATAAAAAGCACACAGTAAGAACATTCTTTGTCTTTGTACATTCCTGGGCAACTGGCCATGGGAGTCGCTGGCAGCAACCTGACACAATGTGACTTAAGTAAGTTATGACTTCTCTGTGAGCTAAGTGGATAAAGCGTTTGACTCAGGATAAGGTAGCCTCCTATGTTCTTATGTCCACCCCTAACCACAACTTATTATAACCACTCTGAATATCTTGGAGAAAGGTCTGTCATGCCTCTTACTGATGGCGCAGAACCCAAAAGAGCTTGTCAAGAATTTTGCAATGGTTGCTTCTTTTCACTATTAAGCCAGGTGTCCCCTTCCAACATGGCCTCTATTTATCTGCGACCATTTCCTTTCCCTTATATTAAATCCATAACTGCTGTTGTTTCTGCCAGAATGGTTTTCTTGGGACTGTGACAGATTGCCCTCGTGAAGATTGTTCTGCCTACAAGGCTGTCAATTATAGATTTCAAGGAATAAAATAAAATGTTTCCAAAAGCTGAATAGAGCCTGACTACATTAACAAAGCATTGCTGGGGAATAGTTGCATGCAAAAACAGAGTTTGTTATAGAAATAGCCAGCTAGAAACCTTTGCCATGTTACAGGGCCAAGCACTCTGTTCCTGTTATCTATAAAGCACTTTAAATTTATAAACATCATTTTTTTTTTAGTAAAGTTTGTGATCTTATTTCGTGCTTCCCGAACTGTGATTCACACCCCATATGAAATCATGCCTTCAGCATCTGGGTCAAATTCTGAGAAATTCAGCATCAAGATGTACCAGCAGAGGGTGCGGGGAGAGGTTTCAACCTTTCATGCTTTTCTTCCAGACGTTATCTGTTCAAGTCTGTTGGATGAGAGATAAAATAAACAAACTGAACAAGAGTCATGAAAAAGGGGCTTTTAATGTGAATCCAGCTACTGTCTTCACTCAAAGTGAATTGAAATGAGTCAGTATTTAAAACCCATGCAAAAGTTAACAGGGTAGGAGTCAAATGTTCTTCTTGCAGGAGGGGGCATCAGAGATATGGGGCCATCACTGTCTCGTGTGCCTGCCTACCTGGTTGAACTATGCATTCTGATAGCTTTGAATGAGGACATTTTTATTGCCAGAAATCTCATTCAGAAAATATAGGAGACTTGGGAAAGGTACACTAGGTCTGAAGTATAAGGTCGGATGGCAGGAATTGTCAGTTTGCATTTCTTAGTGCAGGAAGTATTGATCTGATGTGTAAAGATCTTTCCTATTCAAGAGGTTTCTGGAAGCTTCTCTGTGTGAAGGAAACAAGCAGAAGGCTGATGATGTTTGGGTTATTCCTTCAGAGAAGTTCAGTACAGCTGGCTTAAACTGGTTCTCTTATCTCTTCTGTGAAGGTCATGCTGACTATAAAAAATAGGCCAGAAAGAGCCTGGGTTTCACTTTCACTTTCTATCTCTCTTCCTTTTGGTATGCTTAGTGTTAAGGTTTAAACTTATTATAAGTTTAAGTTAAGTCTGCTGCAACTGGATTTCTTATGGACAGTGCCAATCCTGAAAGTATGGGATTTGTGACCATTGTGCTCATTTGCCTTCAGTAGCAGTAAAGCTCTGCTGGATGAAATACAATTGCCTCTGATCTTCTTCTTTTTTTGGGGGGGGGGGGAATCCTGCAATGTATTTAAGTTTTTACTCTGCTAACTATACATTGGAATCTGCTCTGGATCAATATTGAGTGGAATTTCAGTGACAGGTATATGATTAAATATGGTGAAATTAAAACTGGTTCTATAACATAGGATAGTCACAGTATCCAGAATATGTTCCACCCTGGTTTTTCATGGGATGGGACACTGAAAAAAAGGAGAGAGAATGGACTTGTTCCTCTGATCTCTACAGAGCTCTTCAGCATTACACAGGCAGCCTTATTGTTATTGTTGTTTAAGTCATTTAGTCGTGTCCGACTCTTCGTGACCCCATGGACCAGAGCATGCCAGGCACTCCTGTCTTCCACTGCCTCCCGCAGTTTGGTCAAACTCATGCTGGAAGCTTCAAGAACACTATCCAACCATCTCATCCTCTGTCGTCCCCTTCTCCTTGTGCCCTCAATCTTTCCCAACATCAGGGTCTTTTCCAGGTTGTCTTCTCTTCTCATGAGGTGGCCAAAATATTGGAGTCTCAGCTTCAGGATCTGTCCTTCCAGTGAGCACTGAGGGCTGATTTCCTTAAAAATGCATAGGTTTGATCTTCTTGCAGTCCATGGGACTCTCAAGAGTCTCCTCCAGCTCCCTTATGGACAGCCACAATTCTTCTGATACCTATTGCGTGCACAGGCAGAGTCCCCCCAACTGCAGGCGACCCCCGAGTGGAATAATGACTCTAGACAACGTCCTATGGGATTAAAATTGGCCACAACTTTATTAAGTTTCATATATAGGGAGACCTTGGCTCAGGCATTGGGCATTTATCCTTTCCAGTCCCCAGCCGGGAATCTGGGAGACATCAGGGTTATTCAGAATGTGTGGGGATTGGGCTGGCTCTGGAAACATATCTTTCGCCGCCGTCGCAGGGGGGAGCAATTACAACCTCTTGGCATATGGCCAATGCCTCCCCTCAAGACCCCTTTAACGGGGAACCCTGGGATCACCACCGCAAGAGGGGCATGGGTCACCGTTTCACACACTCCTCATTTAGGAATATAGACTAAAGGATTCCTCCCAAGGCCTGAAACTGCCAAAGTTGTGATGTTTTGCTAAGGGGAAGGCAAAACCTGCCAATGCAGGAAAATTCCTTTCCAGCCCTTCAACAGTGACCATGACATAGCAGCGCCCGCGTACCTGTGGAGAAGAGGTTAACCTGCAAAAAGAAAGGGCTTAACTGAGGGAGGGCTGGGTGGGAGAAGCTTCAGAGCCAATTGACTCTTCACAGGTAAGATTCACCTTCTGTTGTGTGGGCAGGGCAGTCCCGCCCTCTACCTGGCCGACCCCCTGGCAATGCCTCCCCAGGTGGGATTGGGCAATTGCCTGAGGTAGGCGGAGACTTCCAAGCATCCAGCCTGGGGTGGGCGAAGCCAGTCCATACTACTGGGAGCTGCACTGGGATCCGGAGGGCTGCGTGCGACCATGCAAAAGGTGCCCCCCATTTAATGTGGGGAGCGGTCATTGGAGAACATCTTGATGTGTCCTCCATACAAAATCAGACAGTTAAGAAGCTGACTGGTACACAGCTGCTGTGTGTGTGTGTGTGTGTGTGTGTGTGTGTGTGTGTGTGTACATTTAATGGTGCAAGCGGGGTTGCATCCCACACAAAGACCTCTTAATTGTTTTAAGGTAAGAGACAACACCCCACTCAAAAATATTTAAGTGCTTTCCCATCACTCTCTTTTCACCCTTATGTGACTTCTTTTGCCCATCTCCCACGTGAAAGTTTTTTTTTAAACAACAACAACAACCCTTAAAAATATTAACACAGTGCTACGTATAATATTCTTGATTTTAATCATGATCAGAACATCATATTTAGGGGCAAGGGAGCAATATATATTTGCATACTGCAAGCTGGGTAATTTAATAAATTTGCACTGCAAGCCTAATACTTTTGGACTTTGGTGACATTACCTGTGTGTATTATACTATATATGTAGTATAATATGTTTAGCAAGCGTATATTGTCAGTCCTCCTGGCAATGACTCTACCACTTTCCTTGACTGTTTCTCTTTGCCTCCAAAGGAATTTGTGTGTTCCAAGTGTGTTCTGAAGGCAGATTCAGACAACTCCTGGCTTTCATATATTATATACAGGCAATGTACTTCTTTATATGGTCCAGGTGGCTGCTCCCAGTCACCAGTCTAGCTGCCACGTTCTGGATTAGTTGGGCCATAGCCCATCTCCAATTTCAGGGAACATCAGCTGTAGTTTGTCTGAGGCAGTGTAGTCCACTTTTATTTTGAGACGTGCGTAGATCCAGCCTGAGTGGTGCCATGCAAGGTGAGTTCTCTGAAAAACTTTCGTTTCATTTGAATGATTTGCCAACCCCATTCCTATGAACTGGAAGAGCACATCCTCTGGGCAAGCTGAATAGTGCAAATATGCAAAAAAAGAAGCATGTGGAGACTTCAACTGTCCTACAAAGTGGTGTTAAGGGAAGACCTTGAGGGAAGAGAGAAGCTGACAGAAGGTAACAGCTTCGAGAACCACATTACCCTGGACACATTCAAATTGTCAGCACATCTGTTGTATGCAGTTGATTTGCTATGATAATGTTATGCTTTTAATCCTCTCTCTCTCTCTCTCTCTCTCTCTCTCTCTCTCTCTCTCTCTCTGTGTGTGTGTGTGTGTGTGTAAATATGCCCAGAAGCAGTGCAATAGGAACACAGTTGCAAATGCATATATAAAAAAATAAGAATAAAAGCACCCCCTTTTTGGTCTGTGTGTGTGTGTTGGGAGGTGTCAGAGAAATCTAGTTTTGTTTTTCTTCTGCACCACTCAGATTACCTCCAATTCCTCCAGCAGCCAAAATCCCCAGTGAAAAATATTTCCTGGCTCTCCATGTTGACTTCTCAGGTACTAAATATATGGAGAACAGATTAACATTTCATCATTACTAAATCATTTATTCGCATATCCGAGTAAAAGAGATGAGCCTCAAACATATTAAACACACAAACACATACCCAGTCCAGATTTTTCACACTAAAATAGTTGCCGTTTCTGAAGTGATAAAAGCTCTTATGTTCACTTCTGCAGCCGATGCAAGTTATGCTAATATGCTTCAATTCAGGGTTACTTAAAAGCAAAGAGAGAGGGAGAGTTTGTCCTAGTTTATTTCACTTTGAACTACAGTGGTACCTCGGGTTAAGTACTTAATTCATTCCGGAGGTCCGTTCTTAACCTGAAACTGTATTTAACCTGAAAAACCACTTTAGCTAATGGGGCCTCCTGCTGCTGTCGCGCCGCCGGAGCACGATTTCTGTTCTCATCCTGAAGCAAAGTTCTTAACCTGATGTACTATTTCTGGGTTAGCGGAGTCTGTAACCTGAAGCATATGTAACCTGAAGCTTATGTAACCTGAGGTACCATTGTATATGTGGTTACAGATAGGCATGGAGGCTTGTTTGGAACATGTCTGGAAGCTGCTGGTGTTTCCAAAAGGTAGGGATTCTGCAGGTGCCACCCATACTTCTAAACCACTACCATGACATTTTCACTTACCTCTACTTACCCAAAGCTCACCTTACCTTCTCCATTGCATCTATGCCCATCATTATGTCTTGAGGAATGGATGAATCCCATCAGTTTTGCTTTCTCATTTTCCCCATCTGTAATTCAGTTCTATCCATTTCCACAACAGTGTGCGGTGGTGACGATGATGTCCTCATGAAAATTTATATGAATCTCTGTGTGCATTTCATTTAATATATGCATTTTTGTACACAGTTTTGCCTGTTTGAAAGTATATCTGCACATTATTTCCACTGATGTAAGCATTTCTGTGTACACTTTCCCCTAGCACTCGCTTTTCATACCACTGTTTCCGCTGGATTTTTTGCTTCACAAAATTTGGAGAAGTGTGAATTGTGGAGGGTAGCTGTCTTTCTGTTTGCATAGGGGTTTAAGAAGTACAAATTAACTACAGTTGTACCTCGGGTTATGTACTTAATTCATTCCGGAGGTCCGTTCTTAACCTGAAACTGTTCTTAACCTGAAGCACCACTTTAGCTAATGGGGCCTCCTGCTGCTGCCGCGCCGCCAAAGCCCAATTTCTGTTCTTATCCTGAAGCAAAGTTCTTAACCTGAAGCACTATTTCTGGGTTAGCGGAGTGTGTAACCTGAAGCATATTGTCAGGGAACTGACATCAGAGCCAGAGGCGGAGGGAAGGCTCTCAAGTGATGCTGGAGAGGGACCCAGCAGGGAGAGAGGTAGCTCACCGGCGGGGGAAGGAAATCAGCGCAACACCAGGGATAAAGGGGGGCAGATGGGGGAATCGGCGAGACGGCTCCAGGACTCTTTGCTGGACACCAGCGGGGAGAGCACGGGTCCTCTGCTACCCACACCCTCCCTGCGCAGAAGACTTCCGTGCAGGGAGAGTAGGAGGAGACTTGGCGTCAAACAGCTTTTATGCTGGAAAAGGTGTAGAAGACTTCCGTGCAGGGAGAGTAGGAGGAGACTTGGCGTCAAACAGCTTTTATGCTGGAAAAGGTGTAAGAAACGCCCACTGACAGATTCTGCTAGCGACTGAGGCAGCCACGAAGTGAAGGGCTGTCCAGACAGAAAAGGTTTAACAAGCCAACTTAGCCAGGAGTAGCGGCAACTTACACACGAGCAACCCCTATATTCATCACACATATGTAACCTGAAGCGTATGTAACCTGAGGTATCACACTAAAATCTGAATGAACAAATCACCCCAGCCCTACCTATGAAAGCAATGAAAGCAAAAACAGCTATGTTGGCTAAATTAGGGTTGCCATATTTTGAAGAGCAAAAAGAAGGACACTATGAAGACTCTCATTTTAAATACTCCTACTATATGTCAGCTATAGAAGCTGTGATATATTGCTGGGGGGGGGGCAGGAGAAGAGAAGAGGAAAGCAAATCTTCAACCACCAGTTACATCTATGTCTCATCCAGAAAGTATAGCCGGAGACATTTTGGCAAATATAAAAAATCCACCCAGACAGAAATTTTAACCCCTGGAAAAGAGGACGTGTCCTGGAAAAAGAGGACACATGGCAACCCTAGGATATCAATCTCCTTCATAGTCAGTGAAGGACAGCTATGTCATTTTGGTCAAGTCTAACCCCACAGTACCCATACATTTAGTGAAATGTGTAAAAGGGGGCTCCTACATACACACTGCTTCTTGTACACAGGGGTTGTATTCTGATCAGGAACCTTGGAACAAATATGGTTCCTGATCTCACGATAGTCTTGATATGACTTCAGATTCACCTGCATAAGGGGCCCATTCATATACTCAACAAAATTTGAAGACCTCTACTGAAAGGAATGCCAGCATTGGCAGTATGGCTAGCAGGCATAGCTCTGCTCATGGCTCTTGCATGCATCTGTCACTCAACTAGATAATTTTAAACCCTGAACTTAATGCTCTTATTTGGAGCAGGTGGGCTTTTTCGATAGCTGTACAACTTTCTTCAGTCATTCCAAAGTGTTCAGCTTTGGTACATTCAGAAGCTGACTGTGCCCCTAGATTTCTGCCCCAAAGTTCTGCCTTGATGACACCACTGTATTCACTGAGCAATACTTCTAAGAGGGCTACAGAGTGCAGCTTATGCTGGAGGAGAATGCTTTGGGCTCATATTATTGTGGTACACAGAGAGTTCTTCTGCAGCATGCCAATGAGCCCCAGGGCATATTTCAGAAAGGAGGTGCTCTGGAAAGGGAGCTCAGCAGCATAAAATGAGGACTAAGGAAATTACTATGATACAAGAATCAGGTGGAAAGAGAACTGATTATTTAGTCGGAGGGGGGGGAGTACCATATTTAATTTTTATACCTTAATTAAGGGCAGATTAGAATTCAACATGAAAAAATGCATTTGCATTCACACTCAGAAGCACAGGTCAAATGCAAATTATCTGGCAATTCTGAGGAAGAATGTAGAAAAGTGCTTCTGTTTGGGTGCCTGGAGAATATTTATTGTTGCCCTTGTTAGGCATATTTTTAAACTAATGCATATAATCATGAAGAGAATGGAAATCTGCTTTGTTTAAAAATTTAGAATGCTATTTAATAAATACTGTTTAGAATCTCCCACTAATAAAAGAGGTCAAACACATTTAAAATTATACAAGCAGTGGGGACCACAAAGACAACCAGAGGCATTATGAATAAAGTATTTATTAGACACAAGAAAATGAAATAAAAATGCAAAATTAA
Source organism: Podarcis bocagei (assembly GCF_964188305.1). NCBI lineage: Eukaryota > Metazoa > Chordata > Lepidosauria > Squamata > Lacertidae > Podarcis > Podarcis bocagei. The sequence goes on from NC_138130.1 coordinate 15,197,189, forward strand.
GTTGACAATCCTATATTCGGTTACATGGATGTAAGCCCCACTGAGGGAATGGAAGTTTCCAAGAGGAGACTATTAAATTTATTTTCCTCATAGTTTAGCTTGAAAGTATAATGTAATGCGAATCTGGCCATATTGTGACAACTTGGTTTTAACAAAGAAAAAAGAAAATCTCAGAGCATTACCAAGTCAATCCAAGGAGCATGCGGAGATGGCTGATCCAGTAGAAACTGTGAAGCTGGACATTCAAATTGTTAGCAAATTGTTAAAAGAGCAGGAAGCAAAAAGCAGGAATAAGTGGAGATTCCTCTCAGTGCAGAGATGTTAGAACCAGTCACTCAAGGATCTGTGTCAATGCTGGTGCTTTATATTGCTCATAAATAGTATGAAGCAATGAATGAGAAGTGTGGTGGCCCACCCAGATTGCCAATGACACCAAATTCTTAAGTGTGGGTAAAACTAAAAAGGATTACAAGGAGCTCTAAAACTGGCTGCTCCCAAAGTATCTATCCAAACTGGGTGTTGTTGTTGTTTAGTCATTTAGTCGTGTCCGACTCTTTGTAACCCCATGGACCAGAGCACGCCAGGCACTCCTGTCTTCCACTGCCTCCCGCAGTTTGGTCAAACTCATGCTGGTAGCTTTGAGAACACTGTCCAACCATCTCATCCTCTGTCGTCCCTTTCTCCTTGTGCCCTCCATCTTTCCCAACATCAGGGTCTTTACAGGGAGTCTTCTCTTCTCATGAGGTGGCCAAAGTATTGGAGCCTCAGCTTCAGGATCTGTCCTTCCAGTGGGCACTCAGGGCTGATTTCCTTCAGAATGGAGAGGTTTGATCTTCTTGCAGTCCATGGGACTCTCAAGAGTCTCCTCCAGCACCATAATTCAAAAGCATCAATTCTTCGGCGATCAGCCTTCTTTATGGTCCAGCTCTCACTTCCATAAATCACTACTGGGAAAACCATATCTTTTACTATACGAACCTTTGTTGGCAAGGTGATGTCTCTACTTTTTAAGATGCTGTCTAGGTTTGTCATTGTCCAAACTGGGTACTGAGCATCAAAAAGGCAAATGCAGTTCAATGTTAGCTTATATAAAGAGATGGGAGCAATAAATAAATAAATAAAAATCCTGACCCCCCTATATACACTAATATTTGCTGAACTGCCAATGTGCAACCAGGAAAGAGATATGGGCTTGTTGTGAAAATGTTGACCCAATCAGCAACAGTCATAATGATTGCAGCCGTACAGCCACAACCCTCTGAATCACCTTGCTGTCAGTGACCGGACAGCAGTTATCTACTGGGGTTCCCTCAGCCTCCGAGAGTTGTCACACTATTACCTCCTTCAGGGCAGCAGGCATCGCTCCCCTGCATTAAAACCCATTCATTCAATACCCTCTGGCCCTGGCTAGCTTTCATCAGTCAAGAAGAACAAGAGTGTAGATGGCACATGGTTAACCTCATTCTTGCAAACGCCTTCTTGCAAACGTCCTGTTGGTTGGACACCAACTGGATTCACATTTGAAGAAAGCAGCAGGAAGGCCTCCATGGAAAGAAGTGATTTTATTCTCAATATGTTTTGCAAACAGAATTAGAGTAGGATGCATATTGTGCTGAATAATCATATATAGTCTTTTAGTTTGCTCTGCTAAATAGATCTTTCTTTATAAATCTGAAGTGCTCACACAATCACTTTCTCTACAGTTTCTCATACTCTCACCACAATGTGGCTTGATCTCCCAACCTCTGATAGTTAATTCAATTTATTCCACTGCCTGTGCTTGCTATACAATGCATCATGCTGGCCACAAATGCTCTTCTTCTGTGTTCCATCATGATCCAAACATGCACAGTGAGGGCATTTCACTTACCACCTCCTGCCCATAATTTCAACCTGCAGGGAACCCTTGGAAGGAACAGCAGTGATGCTTTCTGCTGGAGCTTGGGCATAGGCAAGGGAAGGATGCTGAATGCATCTTGTGAAGCACAGAAGAGCATCTCCTTGCTTGGTCTGAAAGTTGGAGTTATGATGGGACATATATAGGGAGTTATGGTAGCAGAGCACCAAGACAGCAAGGGAGGAGAGAGTTATGCCAGCCTCTAATGCAATATGCATCCCTCAATATATTGGACTTCAACTTCCATCATCCCTGACCATTGGAAAGCGGGATGATGATGGTGAGAGTTGCAAGTCCACCTACTTTTTGAAGGCATCACATAGTTTACCCATACTGTAATGGAACTGCTATAAATCTGCTTTGGGGGCACAGGACAAACTAGGATGGCTTCACCAGCCTCCCGCTTCTGCATGTTTTTGAATCTGATGTTAGGACTTCCAGTCCTGTCCTCTCAATAAGATGCATTAGCATGAATCCTTTCTCCATCCATTACACGTAGCGTATGCAGGTGATGCATATTTTGTAGAGACAGGAAATCGCTTCTACTAGACTTCATCACCATGTTCAAAGTAATGCATGAATTAGGGCCTTGTTAAAATAAATGATTATATTAATGAGAACTTTAACTAAGACAGGACTGGGAATCAAGTCAGCATCTACAGATCCTATTATGTAGTGGTTAGCAAATATGAACAACTCACTTTGGACGTTGATTAAATGAAGGTTTAATTTGCCTCATTCAAATTATGCTATAGTGTTATACCTCTCTGAGGAACTCATCATGCAGGTTACAATTCACTGGGGCTGTCTGGTCAAAGATAATTGGATGGGAATAGCTAAAGGAGAAGAAAGGGAAACCTCTTGCAGATATTTTCCCCATGATATTCAATACATAAAATAAGGATTGCCCATAAATGAGGCTGGGTTATTCCACAGAAAATAGCAGAGATGGCAGAATATTCCTCCATTCAAACAGATGGTTGAATTGAAGTTGACAGCAAAGTATGCAGAAGGAAAAAAGTTTTATCTTTACATCAACCTAAACTTTCCCCACATATAGGATTGCGTACGTCCAGAATTTCCCGGACAAATCCGAAATACTGCATTGTCTGGATGGGAATCGGTGAAATGTTCAGGAAAATCCAGATGTATGGCTGCCAATGTCGTCAGTGTCGCTTTTGCCAAAACGGAATTTTTGCAATTTTTGCTCAGCAAATTTGCAATTCCCCCAATAACTTTTTCCTTCATTGAGTTAATCCTATGGAGGTTTACATTTGGTGTGGAAAGTCCACACTGGCCACCCAGAAAATTGCCTACAAAATTGAGTCCTATATAGTGTCAAATTAATTACAATCCTAATATTTAATATTTTCATGAGCTACCTGAGAGAAATTCATGTGTTTTACTTCATTTTCATTCCAGAATTTTTGTTATTTTGATAGTTAGAAAGAAACCTAAGTGTGAGAGCTTGATTTTCTTTGTTGAAAGCAACACATTATTTGTAATATCACAAGATTAGTCTTCTGCCACAAAAGAGCTATAGGTGCATCACAGCATTCATGAAAACAAGGACTTGAGTACACATTGATACCCAATTCCCCCCAAGACAAAATTAAGCTAGAAAATACACAGTAAATATCAACCAAGTTGATCAAGGGGTCAGAGCAGATTCTGTAAGCAGAAAAACCAAAGCAATTGGAGAGTCTTATTCTTTAGAGTAAGGGGGGGGTATGCCTAAGGGAAGCATAATAAAAAATTATGAAATTATGAAGTGTCCTGGACCTCACTGCTGGGTGAAGAACTCAAACTCCCAGTTCTGTTTGTGCCACAGGTTTTAATGCATAAATCAGATTGGTATATTGGCAAGGCACATGTTACAGGATGCAGCAGGTACATAAAATGTATTGACACATGGTTAAGTGCAAGCTAAGATGTTGATTGAACAAGTGACACTTGCTCTGTAGCTTCATTTTAAGAAAGTAGACACACTCTTAGCATGGCGTGGCAAGTGGCCATGGTCCTGGGACTGGGAAGCAAATGGGCATTCCTTTGAGCGGGCTGGGTCTGCAAGGTTTGTTCATACCAGTGCTAGCGTCTCTGCATCCTTGGAGATGGAGTCAGCACTGGGTCATTTTCCAATTGACTTCCAGTCGCCGTCCCAGAAGGAAGAGGCTCCTCACTGACAGGAGGAGGCCTTAGGGTGGTTTGATTTTACAGGAGCAGAACACTCTTCAATCATCCTGCTTGCTCTCTTCCCTAGATCTAGTTCTCCACTCCGTAGACTGCTGGTTCTTTGCCTGGGCTCAGATACTTCTTGGGGTCCAAATGCCACCTCTCCGAGCCAACTAGGACCACCCCCAGAGTTGTCCAGCTCCAACTGGTTGAGTTCATCCTTAGGACCATCCCCTTCCATGATCTCTTCCATAGGACTCATGAGATGAAGAAAGCTAATAGAGAAACACAGTTTTTTCTCTGTTAATAGTAGAATATCACCTATTCCAGGCACTCCCAAACTCAGCCCTCCAGCTGTTTTGGGACTACAATTCCCATCATCCCTGACCACTGGTCCTGTTAGTTAGGGATGATGGGAGTTGTAGTCCCAAAACAGCTGGAGGGCTGAGTTTGGGGATGCCTGACCTATTCAAACTTATTGGTGGTACTAGATTGAGGGCAAATGGAGTACTTTTTTATATAATGCATAATTAAACTATGGAATTTGCTTCAAGGATATTGACTTTTTAAAGATTACACAAATTCTCAGGTAGGAACTTGCAAGAGAGATTTAATATTTCAGGAATTCTCTGGCTTGGTTCAAAATCTAAGTCGGGGAAGAATTCTTAGCTCTCATCCTGTCATAGCTGTCAACGTTTTCCTTTTTTTAAGGGAAATTCCCTTATTCCGAATAGGATTCCTCGCATAAAAGGGAAAAGTTGACAGCTATGCATCCTGTCCATCCATGCCATTCCTCACTGTACCAGCAAATTCTTCCCTCAGCCCCCATCCTACAAAACCTATCCCACCTCTCCACTTAATTCTCACAAGAGCTACTCCAGTTGTCAAGTTAGAAGAGACTAATATTAGGATCTGAATTGGATACCAATCACTTTCTCTGCTTACTGCAAGATGCTGCTATTACACTCCTAAATTTGATGCAGCTTTCCCAGGATGGTGTAACTCAAAGTTCATTTTCATATATCTAATTGTTTGCTGTGATGAACCATTTAATGTCAAATCATGCATTCCATTTCTGTTTTAAATAGTGCTTCTTTGGAAGTTCCAGTCCTTAGTTGTCTAATTACACATTTCCCATTTGTTTACTATGCCTTTTTAAACTTTAATTAATCACATTTCAAAACATCTTTATCAAAGCTGAAAGGGAAATGAGCAAAAACAAATCACTTTGGAGAACCATTATATAGTTACCTTTTTACCATAATTCCCCTAGATTATGAAAATATAGTGTCTTGCCTCACTAAATTCATAACCTAAGATTATCTGCTTTTAAATTCTGTGCAATTGTGACAAAATCATATGCATTGCTAAACTGTTCATCTCATTCTGCTTAACTCTTGGAATTTTGGAAGAAGTTTTGAACAAGTATTTTTAAATACTTGCATTCTTCTCTTTATTTTTGGCTTCTCCACAGTTTAATTGATATGGGGTTCACCACATTCTCTCCCAGAACTTGTTTTCATTCCTACAGTCTAGCCATGGAGCATAACATAGCAATATTCATTTTATTTTGCTTTTAGCATTTTCATTGTGAATTGCATATTGATGGGTCGTTCTCAGATATAATGAATAAAGCAGAAATAAAGAAATAACAAATAATTGAAACAGAAAGCTAGCCCCAAGTTCCTGCTTCCAGCTGACAAACAGGCAGATGGAAGTATCTCTTCTAGGTGAAAGGAGAGAAATGAGCTGACACAACCCATGATCTATTGGATCCCAAGCCAGTCCCACTGCTGTCATGTGATGGCATCACCCCTGAGATGATCTCAAGCTATATGTCCTCCCACCTTCCACCATAACCACCAGGCTCGGTGGGGCTGCAGATACACCAGTAGCCCTGCCACTACATGAAGCCCCCAAAGGCAGTGACCAGGCTTAGGGCTGCACCCAAAATCATTTGGGAAGCCTGAGAGTGCAGAGCACTCTGAATGTTAACCTGGACAGAAGCAGTAGCCCACCGGGTGGGGCAGAGTGGCTATATTAGTGTCCTGGCAGGTGGGTTGCTGGGGGTTACTGGGAGGGAGAGGGGTGAGGCAACAAGGAGGTCTGTGTAGTGCAAATCACCAGCAGAGCCAATCTGGCACTCCATGTATCTCCATGGCTTTGTTTTTAAATTACCCTCTGCTAACAAACCAACCTAAAATCCCACCGCCTAGATTCGCAGTCTCTGCAACCGTAACCTCCATCTGAACCGCTCCCCCATTTCTGCTCCTACACTTGCCAGCTGACCCAAGTCAGAGGCATTACTTAGAGGGTTGCTAAGTTGAAAAATCATTCAAGGTTTCACAGAAAATATAGGAAGCACAGCACAGATGTCCATTCACAGGTTCATATATTTTATTCTCGGAACATTTTAAAGCATTTCACCATAAGTGGATGTATTTTGAGGAGGGGATTAAAGTTCAGAGGGGGAAGCAAGCCTTCCTTCTTGAGAGTGCTTGCTGCTCCATTTGCTGCTCACGTGTGTGACATAAACTTCAAAGTGCTGCCTTAGCATAAAAGCTAGTGCCAAAACTCTTTGGTCTGCCTTAGCCTGGAAAGGTAAATTCCCATACAAGAACCGTCTTTTCTTTAAAACCAAGCACAGAAGGACCTACACCTCATGGTATGGGGAAGTGAATAATGTCTCTGGCAGCAGTCAGCTGCCTGGTGCAGGCTTCCTAATGTTGAGTATTTCTGCTGGTTCCTGAGTCGAGGAGGTATGATGTTTGGGGGAGGAGCTCAGCACAGTGGGGCAGAGCTGTGAGGGGGACATTTAGGACCACAGTTTAGGTGAAAGTTTTTTTTCTGTATACAAAAAAAACCCACTTGTCACACACCACAGTCCTGATCCTAATTGGGCCATCTTGAAGGTGCTATTTTAAGGTTAAGAAGAATTGCACATCACCAAACTGAATGAATGTAGCATGTAGGCCTAAATGGCTCTAGTTAAATCTTTATTTAGGGTATCTGAGGGTCATTCTAAAAACTCTGCTGCCTGGGCTGCCTTTGGCTGCAGAGACAATAGACAAAGTTGGTGCCATTTATTTGCCAAACAATTACACTACCTTGGAGCTAGGGCCTCTCTCCTGTTATAGCATCTTATAGGAAGAAGAAGAAGAAGAAGAAGAAGAAGAAGAAGAAGAAGAAGAAGAAGAAGAAGAAGAAGAAGAGTTGTTGTTGTTGTTGTTGTTGTTTGGATTTGATATTCCGCTTTATCACTACCCTAAGGAGTCTCAAAGTGGCTAACAATCTCCTTTCCCTTTCTCCCCCACATCAAACACTCTGTGCGATGAGTGAGGCTGAGAGACTTCAGAGAAGTGTGACTAGCCCAAGGTCACCCAGCAGCTACATGTGGAGGAGCGGGGACGCGAACCCAGTTCACCAGATTACGAGTCTACCGCTCTTAACCACTACACCACACTGGCTCTCACCCCCTTTTTTATCTGGTATGTTGTTTTCTGAAGACAATCCTCAGAGTAACGTGCTGTTGAAGAAGCTGTTGAATGCTGGCTGACAACATGATTTTTGTGATTGTCCCCTTGGATCAGGATGTCTCTATTTTCACTGGAAAAATGTTGGTGGGTATGGAATAGAAAGTCCCTATTTTCATTACAGAAAAATTTGAGGGTATGATGTTTCAATTCACACAAAGCATTATGTAGCATATTTTAATGTGCTAACAATATTAAATGTTGCTAGAGTTATCTCTTTAGAATTGTTTCTTAGGTATTTGCATTATAAATATTAATTTCTGCCAGACTGATGCTTTGGAACACAGGACATTGCCATATACCAAGTCCAACATTGGTCCATCTGGGTCAGTATTGTCTACACTGACGGACAGTCAATTTTCAGGATTTCAGATGTGAGTCTTTCCTAGCACTGCATATCAAGGATTGAACCTGGTACCTTCTGATTGCAAAGCAAACACTGTCACTTAGCTATAGCCTTCCCCCTGCTGGCTATCATTTCATGTAGGAGGCAATACCAAGCGTGAAAAGCATGAATGTATTGTATTCTTGTTTATCTCTATGTTCCTAGCAGATCCCTGTGGGGATAGCTTCTCTTTGTGCCTTCTTCTTACTCAGGATCACATGCTATAATACTTGCTGTCTTTTGTTCAGTATATAAACTCTGGTGCAGTTTTCGCTACTCATAAAGTTGTATGTGAGATTGCTCTTTCAAAAGTCAACTCTGTTGTTTACAAAAAGTTTATTTTGACCTGGATAAGAGTTACGCCATGAATAATACAATTGCCAAAAAGACTGACTATTGAAAGGTTGATGTTTGCAGCCTTAGCTATTTTATTGGCTGACTAAAGTGTAGTTAGTATGTCAACCAGCAGCTTCCCTTGCTAGCGTAATTAATCCAATTCCAAGAGTGCTGTGCAGCAGATAGGGAAGGATGGTGAATGAAAAGAAAGGTAAGGAATAGGTAGGAAAGAAACATTGGCTCAGGATTTCAGTGTTTGCTCTAGGGAAGGGTTTGTACCAACACCTGACCAATAAGGAATTTGTCAGCAAATGGCAGAAAACCATGACTAAAAAAGCCACCTCTATTGGTCTGTCACCCCCCCCCCCCAACTGTATTACCTGGGTTATGAAAGCGCCCAAAAGATGTTAAAGCGAAGATTATGGGATAATGCACACAGTGACTTGCGATCTCTATCACACGCAGTCTGTAGTCCGCTGGCAGTAGGAGTACAATATGGGTATGTCTTTAAGTTAACATTTTACATTAAAAACCTGACAGTACCAAACTATCGAAGGCTTTTCACCAAAGCCAGACTAAACGTCTTTCCTTCTGCAGTGTTGGATGGCAGGTTAAGAGGAGTTCCCTACCAGGACAGACTTTGCTCGTGTGCTCAAGACATCGATTCCATGAAACATATTTTGTTGCATTGTGCAAAATATGAGCAAGCCAGGGCTGAACTGATACTACCCTTGCTGGTACCTTTCCCAGGAAAATCAGAGGCTCACTATGTCAGGTTCCTATTGGAAGACTGGACAAATGCTAGAACATTAGCAGTGGCAAAGTTCTTATCGGTGGTTGGAAGAACAAATGATCCCTATATTCTGAACAAACTGCTTGTTTAACCTGGAGGTAGGCTGTATGAATTGTTGATTGCTTTGTAATGATTTGTTGGGTCTCTGGACCGTAATAAAGATTGTTGATGTTGTTGTTGATATAACTATGCCACAGTCATGTGATTTCCAGCTTACTGCTGATTCGCTCCAGGTGTTTTGGCCATACTTCTTTGCTATGAGCAGCCAGTTCTCTGGTTAGTTAGTAACCACAATTCTAGACCTAATGAGATGCTTGACATTTCTGGCTTGTGACCATGGCTCCTTTGCTCTGTCTCCTTGATTCCTCTGGCAGCTTGCCATGGCTACAAGCTTGTCCAAGTTTGACTTTCGATGACCTTTTCATTTGAAAGCAGGTTTGCAGGTAAGAGGAGAAGAAAAACTTCTAGGCTGTCACTGTGCATCACCAGTCTTAAAAAGTGTGTCACTCACTTATATAAGAAAACTTTAGCATTTATTCTCTGTTACGTTTGATTTTTCTGGCAGTTGTGGATTTTCACGAAACTCAATGGGAGTTAGAACAAATTACACACCTTGGTATGGATGGTTCTGTGAACGATCTAGTTCACCTGTTTTGTGAAAGGGTCGTTTGCCAAAGTCTTTCTGAGATAAATTCCAATCTCCCATCTTAATTAATTTGATTTTTAAAATACCCTTCTCAAACAAATAACCATGCATTCTTAATACTCTGCTTAGAACTGAAAATATCAGCATATATAATACGCTTGGAAGGTCAAATTCCATTTAATCCTGAAAGGAAATATGTCATCACACGCTGATGCTTAGCAATGTTGTACAAGTTCAAAGAGATTTTGCAGATATTACAAATAACGTTGACTTTTAAGACATTGACATTATAAATACATTTGAAGACCTGATTATGTGAGAAATTCATTTAATAGTAATGATTTGCAGAAGAGCTGAAAGTTACAAGAAATATGGTCTAGTTCAACCTCCCTCCTGGGAAATAGTCATGCAATCCCTTTTAGTCTTACCTGTGTCCTATATTTTAAAAAAGAAGCACAGAACTGATACAGGGACTCACCTATAATTATTCTCTTCCTATGATGGAGGAGTGGCTGTAACATGAGGCAAGCCATATGGATGCTATCACATATAGAAAACTGGTTTTTCGCTTTTGAAAAACAAGAACAAAATGGCAGGGGATTGCTATGAATACGATGCACATGAAAACCTTCCTCATGCCTTAACATTATGTAGGTGTTGGAAGAAGGTGCATGCATCCATCTGCCGACCACAGATAAGAACTTTGAAAAGGATGCAAAACCAGTCTATACCCCCCACAATATATCCATAACCTTGAACAGTACAAGCAGATTAGTATACGTGAAAGATTTATATGTGTGAATTCCATTATGAACTGACCTTATCTGCACCTCCTGGAATAATGTGTGGATCAGAACATAATCCTTCACCAGATTCCTGAATGTTCTGACACAGTTCTTTGGCTCAAAAACTGCTGCATATACATTTCAAGATGCATATCTGAGAGAAAAGGTGTATAGAAATGTGTCTTTTGAGACCAAAATGGTTTGGAATATTTAAATGAAAATTGTCATGAGTAGATATGGTGGCCCATTCTAGCCAGTGGGTGCAGCTAATTTGACGATAAATAGTAAATACTGAGCTATTTGATTGCAGGTAACAATAGTGAACTATACTATAGAACTGTGTATACAGTGGAATCTTGATTCTCAATCTTAATCCATTCCAGAAGTCCGTTCAACTGCCAAAACCATTCGAAAACCAAGGCACGGCTTCCAATTGGCTGCAGGAGCTTCCTGCACTCAAGTAGAAGCCACATTGGATGTTCGGCTTCCGAAAAATGTTTAAAAACTGGAACACTTACTTCCAGATTTTTTGAGTTCGGGAGCCGATTCGTTCGTCAACTAAGGTGTTCGAGAACCAAGGTATGACTGTATATACTTCATACCAATATGTTTTTAACAGTGCAGCGAAAAATGTTGATTAATATAGGATGGCTGTATGAATTGTACCTTGCTTCAAAATCTCAAATTTCTTCCTGAACTGTCGTGCCCCCAAATTTGCATGTTCACGTTTATATTTATTTACTGCATTTATACCACACCGTTCCTCCAAGAAACTAATGACTCCTCCCTTCTCATTCTATCTTCACAAAAAATACCCTGTCAGGTGGGTTAAGCTGAGAGACAATGACTCATCTACGGCCACCCAAGGAGCTTTATAGCTGGGTAGAGATTTGAACCTTGGTCTCCCATATCCAAGTTTGACACTCCAACCACTACAGCACACTGCTGGTTTTCAACATACGTGTTTTGTTTGTTTGTTCCATTATCTAATGAACTGCCCAGGACAGGTTTGACAATATGTTACTGCTAAAATCCAGAAGAAATGAGTCAACCTGTTTGATATATGAAAGGTGGAAGGTGCATGCATTACTATCGAAGAAAACATTATGACAATGTTTTACAGGTGGTATTTAACCCCTGTAAAACTGGTTAAAATTTATAAACTAACATCGAATCTGTGTTGGAGATGTAAAGTATCAGAGGGATCCTTATATCATGTCTGGTGGGGATGTGATAAAAAAAAAATATTGAGGAAATATACATGAGGAACTGAAAAAGAATGTTTAAAACAACAATTGGTAAGAAGCCGGAATCATTCCTTTTAGGAATTATAACAAATGACATCACCAAAGGCATGAAGAGAATCTTTTTATATGCAACAGCCACTACAAGGTTACTGATTGCAAAAAATTGGAAATCAGAAGAAGTACCAACAGTGAAAGACTGGCAACATAAATTTTTTGAAATGATTGTATTAGCAGAAATGATGGCAACAATTAGAATGCTATCTAATCAAAATCTCAAAGAGGAATGGAAACGATGCTCCAACAAGAATTTATTGACATTTATAGACTGATTTCACAAAGTTAAGTTAGTTAAGCAGATATATGACTGAATGTTTAATTATTAAGATACAAAAATACAATATCAATAATAAAGTTACAAAATAATAACAAGGAAGTCACGTATGGGTGGAGGGAAGACACAGGGCAAGAAATAAGAAATGGATAAATGTTGGTACATAATGAAATGTGAAAATGCGAATTTACAAATATAATGTATATGTATCATTATGTAAAGATTTCATATATGTATTGCAACATAAATTAGAAAGAAAGGAATTAGAAATAAATTAGAAAGGAAGGAAGGAAGGAAGGAAGGTGGCAGGAACTGATTGGAATGGATCAAACTAGGATGTAGAAAATGAAACATTTCTGCCTCTTCATTTTTCTAAGATGTCTCCAATTAGAAAATTTAAGAGATAATAAGCACCAGATTCATCCCTCTGCTACGCTGATTAAGCACCATGCTAGATTATCCCTTCGTATAGTGATTTCTAGGCTGGTTCTTGCAGTTTAAGATAAGAGCAGAAGATAAGGGCAGGGGAAATTGGAGTCCTACAATTAGTTATGCAGCCATTGATTTCACTGAGATTCAAACATGGTTGCCTAAAGTCTAGGTTCTGGAAAGAAGAAGCACATCCACTTTGTTCTGCTAGCACCCTTTTTTAGACATGCAGCTGTGACGTGGATTTAAGGTACAATTGTCTCATAAATTCTGAAGAACATCATGCATCATTTTGCTAGATCCGACTATCAATCAAAGGTAACTGGTGAGGGTGCTCAGCATGATGTTTCCATTGATGGGACAATGAATCAAAGCTGTCAGCCATCATGGTGAACAATCTGAACTTTTGATCTTGTCTGATCATTATCTGTCTCCTGGAGCAATGAAGTTATTGAGTTAAACGTATGACTTGTGGACCAGAATTTTCTCTTTAAGTTAAACAAGGGTGGATGTTGACCAGTTTAGGGAAGTTTTTAATGTTTGATGCTGTATTGTGTTTATAATATTTGGCTGGAAGCCACCTAGAGTGGCTAGGGAAACCTAGCAAGATGGACGGGGTATAAACATTATTATTATTATTATTATTATTATTATTATTATTATTATTATTATTATTATTATTATTAGGGTAGTAGTACTCCATTTACGGGGATGCGAGTGGTGCTGTGGTCCAAACCACTGAGCCTTTGGGGCTTGCCGATCAGAAGGTTGGTGGTTCAAATCCCCACGATGGACTGAGCACTTGTTGCTCTGTCCCAACTCCTGCCAGCCTAGTAGTTTGAAAGCACACCAGTGCAAGTAGATAAATAGGTACCACTGTGGCGGGAAGGTAAACGGCATTTCCTTGCACTCTGGCTTCCGTCATGGTGTTCCAAGGCACCAGAAGTGGTTTAGTCATGCTGGCCACATGACCCAGAAAGCTGTCTGTGGACAAACACCGGCTCCCTCGGCCTGGAGCAAGATGAGTGCCGCAACCCCATAGTTGCCTTTGACTGGATGTAACCGTCCAGGGGTCCTTTACCTTTTTACCTTTACTCCATTTATGCTTCCTTCAGCAGTACTTGAGTAGTAATAAAGAACTGCACCAATCTTTAGTTTTTCTTTTCAATTATCTTCTTCCATCCAGATATACGTATCTGCTTCTGATCCATATGCCAATATTTATTTGATCCCATGGTTAACATGCCTGGTGCAAACATGGCTAATCTCTTCCACTTCTCCCAATTGTAAAGCATTCTTTATTTCCTCCTCAACATAAGAATTAAATGTTACATTTCCTCTTTGCTTACAACAGGTTTCTGTGATATTCTCTTCTCGATGCCACAATCTGTGTATTAAGCAACAGAATATCTCTCTCTCTCTCTCTCTCTCTCTCTCTCTAATTTTAAGTAAAGCATATCATTATTTTTTGTAGTTAATGGTCTCCTAGCAACAGAGCTGTGCCCAATTGACTCCTGTCATTTCAGTGTAACTGCAATGAAACTACCTTCAATAGCTATAATTACTGCTCTGCTGTAGTTTCCAAAAATGAATTCTTTTCATTATGTAAATTCTGAAGACATTTGCTCACGTTATCGCTATAAATTCAATGCCATCAATTATAGACCAGTGGACTATTCAATATTTAGAAGGGTAACATAAGAGAAGGTGTAGAATCAAAGCAACATTTTTGTAAACTGTTCTGGGAATATAAAGGATGCAATAAATAAAAATACTTGTAAATGATGAATCTTCCTCCTCCTCCTCTTCTTCCTCCTCCTCCTCCAGATTATATGCATTTAAGATATTCCTTATGTCTGATTTAATAAATTTGCATCCCACCCTTTCTTGGCAGCAGAAGGCAGCTAGAAAGAATAATAAAATACTTTAAAAACTCATGGTACTATTGATTATATAATTATTGCACATTTATTAATTAAATTCACAAATATATACAGTGGTACCTTGGGTTACAGATGCTTCAGGTTACAGATGCTTCAGGTTACAGACTCCACTAACCCAGAAATAGTACCTCAAGTTAAGAACTTTGCTTCATGATTAGAATAGAAATCATGTTCGGGCGGCACGGCAGCAGCTGGAGGCCCCATTAGCTAAAGTGGTACCTCAGGTTATGAATAGTTTCAGGTTAAGAACAGACCTCCAGAACAAATTAAGTTTTTAACCCGAGGTACCACTGTATATAATCCCCAATAAAAACTAGTGGTAAAATAACAATCAAATAAAAGCAAAGTAAACCATTTCTCTGAAACAAATCTGGACAGTGATGAGGAATCAATAAACAGAAAGTCAAGGTCTCTTAACAGTGGTCTTCACCATTCAACAGAAAGCCAATAAACAGTGATATGAGTATCCTTCAGGAATGTGAATAACAACCTAGGGTGACTCTGGTCCCAGATGCATGGCTAGCAGGGATAGAACAGACAAGAGGATTCCCCATGCTTATCCTAGTAAGTGGGCAGTTTTCTATGGAAGAAGGTGGTCTTTCAGATATTCTGGCCCCAAGTTGTAAAGGACTTTAAAGATCATGACCAACATATTGCATTGGGCCCAGAATCAAGTCAGAAGCCAGCATAACTGCTATAGTAAGAAAGTTACATGCTACCAATAGGCACTCTAGTGCACTTTGTAATTACAGAGATAAAAAATCTTGCAGTTGGATAGATATGGTGTACCATAGCCAAATCTAAATATTCCAAGATTGGGTGTCTTTGGCATGCCAGGCTAAGCTATGCAAAAGCAGTCCTAGTGACAGCCATTACCTGTACATATAAGGTTAAGACTGGGTCTAGTGGGTGCCCCCCAGACTATAAACCTATGACTTCAGTGGGAGTAGAGATTATTATTATTATTATTATTATTATTATTATTATTATTATTATTTATACCCCGCCCTCCCCAGCCAAGGCTGGGCTCAGGGCGGCTAACAAGCAATAATAAAAACAAGTTGAATGAATCTTAAAACAAGATTAAAATACAACAATTAAAATATTAAAATGCAGCCTCATCACAGGAGGAGAAAGGAAAAAGAAAAAAGAAAGAGGGGGAGGGAATCAAATTGGCTCCAAGCCAAAGGCCAGGGGGAACAACTCTGTCTTACAGGCCATGCGGAAAGAAATCAGATCCTGCAGAGCCCTGGTCTCATGAGGCAGAGCGTTCCACCAGGACGGAGCCAGTGTTGAAAAGGCCCTGGCTCTGGTTGAAGCTAATCTAACTTCCTTAGGGCCCGGGACCACTAGGGTGTTGCTATTTATGGACCTTGAGGCTCTCCGTGGGCATACCGGGAGAGGCGGTCCCATAGGTACAAGGGTCCTAGGCCGTGAAGGGCTTTAAAGGTTCAAAACCAGCACCTTAAATCTGACCCTGTACTCCACCGGGAGCCAGTGCACTAGAAAAGCACTGGGTGAATATGCTCCCATGGCAGAGACCCCGTGAGGAGCCTCGCTGCTGCATTCTGCACCCGCTGGTGTTTCTGGGATAGCTTCAAGGGCAGCCCTGTGTAGAGCGAATTACAGTAGTCAAGCCTGGGGGTGACCGTCGCATGGATCACTATGGCCAGGTCAGGGCGGGAAAGGTAAGGGACCAACTGCTTGATGTGGCGAAGGTCGAAAAATGTCACCTGCCTTTTCCTGTAACCTGTGCCTCCATTGAAAGGGAAAGATGGAAGAGAAATTTGATTTGGTCTCATTCACACTTTCTGAAACAATATGTGGACCAAAAATATAGCTAGCCTTCAAAAGTTGGCCTTGCCTAAAAATGTGAATCATAGATCTAATGCTCCAACATCTCGGATTTATAGGAGCCCATCCTCTGTTAATACAGTTTGTATAGCTGCTCTAACATGCTTTTTTTAAAAAAAAAAAAAATTGACCCCCAACTTGCTTCCATGTCTCATCTTTTGCAAAGGTCTAGGCCTGGGGTGGCCAGCAACCAAGAGACTGCAATCTACTCACAGAATTAAAAACTGGCAGTGATCTATCCCCTTGAGCTTTTTGTTGTTAAGCTTTTTCAGGAAGGGAAGCCCTGTTTTTTTGGTAGATCAACTGTGATCTACCTGTTGGACATCCCTGGTCTAGGCCAAGGTTTCCCAAACTTAGATCTCTAGCTGTTTCTGGACTCCAACTATCATTCAGGGATAATGGGAATTGTGGTCCAACAATGGCTGGAGACCCAAGTTTGGGAAACCCTGGTCAAAGGCAATGACTTTGCCTCTTCTTTACTTGCCTTAAGACAAAATGAAAGTTAGTCAACAACCCCATATTGTTCAGGGGCCCAGTTTTCACTTGTTTTGGCTCCTAATTGTGCATAAAAACCAATGGACGATGCAAATGGAAAGGATATTATTTAAGATGAACTGGTGTTTAAAAAGACAGAGATGGATAATTTGTAACACTGGCTCATTGCCTGCTTAGAAGTGGTTCAAGTAAAGAAAGAGTTTTTTATTTATATCATGGCATTCATCAGAGGATTGAGAGTCTTGTCATTTAATTTATTCAATTACCCTGGAGCTGAAATTCTCTTGTTCCAGTTAATTAATAAAATGCCACATCCAAGATTTGAATCAGCATCTTTCGTTGCATGGGAGGAATGTATGGTATGTTGTAAGGAGAACAGAAATAACTGCGCCTAAAAGATTACGTCTCTTGTGGGAGATCTTTCAATTAGCAGGAAGGCACAGATGAGGAAATGTGATTCTTTGCCAAAGTCAGAAAACAGTGAAGCAACTGCAACTACCACAAGTTCTGAAAAGCAAAATAGAAGGAGAAAATATTGCTGGGGTGATCCTGTGTCTTGGGTGCTGTTGTAACAGAAGTTGGAAGTTGTGATTGACAAGCCAATATTATACAAGTGGATTAAAACAAAAACAAACAAAAAAAGCAGAGCCTGTAATAGGATGCAGGCTGCTATATCAGCTAACTAGTAGACCTGAAGCTCAGTAATACAGTGTCTGTTTTGCAAGTTCAGTCCCTAGCTGGGAAATAATACTGCCCAAAACCATGGAAGGCTACTGCAAGTCAGTGTAAACAATATTGAGTTAGATGGTTTGAATCAATATAAGACATTTTTCTATGGTCCAGAAGCATCACTTCTGCTCAGAAAGTTTGGTCCCATCCCAGAGTCCTCATTGAATAGACAAAGGGAGAAAGATGGGATGCTACTAGGTCATGGCTAATGGGGCTATTTGGTGGCTTCAAGAGCAATGCCTGACATTTGACTCCAAATTTAATCCAGGAAAAAAATCTGTTTTGCAGATATCAGCCATTGCAATAGGGAAGGGTCCTCCTTTCCATTGGACCTGAGCTATTGCCCTTTTTACTGTATTGGATCCAGAGAAGAATGAGCAGGATACTGCTCGTGGAACAGGGCTTTTTTGGCTTCTTGTCCAACTACACTTCAGAGATAGATAGAGCACTAGAGTACTGCACCAGGACATGAAAATGGGAAATTCAGCCAGGCTGCCATGCCAAGTTGAGGTGCTTTTCCACTCATATGAGACATCTGTGGATCCAAGCCATGGAGTATTCATTCTGTTAAGCTTTACTAAGAATACACCACTTAAAATTAAAGAACCTGACTAAGTTAGGTCCATTAATTTCAACAAGCCTACTCTGAGGGGGAGGGAATTGAATACCACCCATTATATTTGTTTACAAAGATGTAAACCACTTAGGCCATGTGTGACAGAAAGTAAAATAAAGTCAATGACATGTTTCTCCAGTGAAGAATTTAAATTTAAAATGAGCGATTTTATTCTCAAACAACTGGTAGCTGAAACAAGCATTTGGTGCCTGTTGGCATGTCCAGAGACAATTGTTTAATTTGTGTTTCTTTGTGAGCAAGAGGGTTTAATTCTTCTCAACAGCATATGGAGAAATGTTCAATGGAACCTCTGTGGTTGAGCTTCCTGGCATAACACCTCGCCATCAGCATTGCCAGAGAGACAGAAAAGACAATCATCTCCAATTGCACATAAATGGCCGCAAAGAGAATGAACTCCCAGCCAACCCGAATCTTTCCAAGCTCTTTAGATGGGCAATCCTCTACACAATGCACACTGAATAGGAGGACAAAAGGGAAAGAGGTGCAAGAGAGAGGCGTGAAATCGAATGAGCAAGCTAGAAAAGGTTCGAGGTCTTTATCTGATAACAAAAGGCATTCAAAATGTTATGATCACCCACACTGGCCAAAATGAGCTATTCTTTCCCACCTGTCATCTGCCTCCTTATTTTCAACAGCCCACTGTCTTTCAGAGGCATCCATCGCAACAGCACATTCTACTTTGCTCTGCATGATTTCATTTTTTTGCTATGGGGGAAAAAATATTTTGATCTATCATGAACAGTACTATAAATAATGTTATCTGTGCCTCCCAAACTCCATCCCTTTGTAATTAACACATGTGGGGCAATTCTATAGCAAGATTCACTGGGAAGATACAATGGCTCCCTGGCTCAACTGGCTGAGTCTAGGCTCAATCACGGTCAGCTGGAGTTAAGTCTTCAACATCGGCTGAGCTTGAAGATACGGCAATGTAACTGCCTCATTGTGGTTCAGCTGGGACTTAGTCAAAGTTGACTGAGCCAAGGCCATTGAGACCCACCCCCAAGGGGCATTGTGGGGCAGAACCAGAGAGGGGAGCTTTAGACTGGATGCAAAGTCCATTCAGGTGGATCACATGACCTGACAGCATGACACACAACAGTGTTTAAAGGTTTGTTTTCCATCTGCCTTGCATAGGCCACCTCAGCTAACAGGGAATGGGTTTTGGATCTGGTGTAACTTCACACCAGTTTGAATTACACCGACTTGCTTTACACCAGTTTCCTGTGTGTAGGATTGCTCCCATAATTGACAATTTAGAAACACACAAGGTCAATAGAACACTACTCAGAAAACCACAGCCAGCTGTTAATTTAGTATATATACACAATTTGTTGCTGCTAAATGGCAATCAAATCATTCAATTTATAACAAATTGGTTAAATTAGTGTCATCTGTGACTTCATTGGATTTATATTAGAGATGAGTGTGGCTTCTTTTTTCTGAGCCCAGAAATATATTGATTAAACAATGTCAATAATGGATTAGGAAGTCAGGTCATATCATCATTATTATGGTATAAAAACCAAACAAATACTCATATGGAAAATAAAAAGCTACCTTATTCTGTCAGACCAGAAAGAGGCTTTAATGTCAGTTGGATTTGCCATCTGGGAATTAAATGAAAAATAAATAAAAGGATAATGTTTTAAATTAAGTTCTTCCAAATAAGGATTTAATTTAGATTTAATAAGGGACTGAAAGCTGGAGACAAAAGAATAAATGCATAAAATTGAAGATCTAATCAACTTGATTTCATTTTAATATTGTGGAATCAACAGAAAGGAAAAAGAAGAAAACCCAGCTGCTCACATCTTAATCTCTTTTCTATGTATTCCAAGATGAAGTGTATCCAAATATTTTAAAATAACTATTGTCCCACTCATTCATCCACAACCAAACACAGAAAGAGAAATTGTCTAGTAAATAATGGAGATGATTATAGAACTAATAAGATGTAAATAAATGTTCTCTGCCTGACCTCCTTAAGATTGGGTAGGAGGAGAGTGACAGGTAAAAGTCTAAAGGGCATATCTCATTAGGTATTCAAATATTCACAGAATGATGCTTTGTCTTTTTTTTCTTTCTTTAATTAATTTCAGGGCACCTACCAGAAGGGTAATTTGTGAGACTCATGAAAGAAATGTTCATTTATTAAAAGTGTTTTCTGCAAGCACCATGCCATACTTTGGGGAGGTTGCTTCATTCTGAATCAGCTTTTCCTGACCTGCTTCCTTCCAGATGTGGTTGATCAGCAGTGATGTGTGAGTGCCTGGAGGCTACTGGAGGATGGATGGTGCCTAACAGATTGAGATTGAATCCTGACAAAACAGAAGTACTGTTTTGGGGGGACAGGGGGCAGGCAGGTGTGTGGGGGGGACTCCCTGGTCCTGGATGGGGTAATTGTGCCCCTGAAGGACCAGGTGCGCAGCCTGGGAGTCACTTTGAACTCGCAGCTGCCCATGGAGGTGCAGGTTAATTCTGTGTCCAGAGCGGCTGTCTACCAGCTCCACCTGGTACACAGGCTGAGACCCTACCTGCCCGCAGACCGTCTCGCCAGAGTGGTGCATGCTCTATTTATCTCCCGCTTGGACTACTGCAATGCCCTCTACATGGGGCTACATTTGAAGGTGTCCTGGAAATTGCTATTAATCCAGAATGCGGCGGCTAGACTGGTGACTGGGAGTGGCCGCTGGGACCACATAACACTGGTCCTGAGATATCTGCATTGGTTCCCAGTATGTTTCCGAGCCCAATTCAAAATGTTGGTGCTGACCTTTAATGGCATCGGTCCTGTATACCTGAAGGCGCGTCTCCACCCCCATCATTCAGTCCGGACACTGAGATCCAGTGCCGAGGGCCTTCTGGCGGTTCCCTCATTGTGAGAAGTGAGGTTACAAGGAACCAGACAGAGGGCCTTCTTGGTAGTGGTGCCCACCTTGTGGAACGCCCTCCCATCAGATGTCAAGGAAATAAGCAGCTATCATATTTTTAAAAGACATCTGAAGGCAGCCCTGTTTAGGGAAGTTTTTAATATTTAATTGTTTTTAACACTCGATTGGGAGCCGCCCAGTGGCTGGGGGGGGGGGGGCTCAGCCAGATGGGTGGGGTATAAATAATAAATAATTATTATTATTATTATTATTATTATTATTATTATTATTATTATTATTATTGAAGTTGTCGTTGAAAATATCTGAAAAGTATCAAGTCAGGGAACACTGTTTTGGAAGGTTGTTTTCCTTTGTTCCAAGCAGGATGGGTGAATCTCTCAACTTCAGTTTGTCTCGGTTTCTCATTCACCCCCTTCCCAGCCTTGGTTAACACATCTGCATCAGTTTGTGAATTTATTGAAGTCTCCATGAAAATTATTTAGTATGTATGTATGTATGTATGTATGTATGTATGTATTTATTTAGTATTTGGGTATGAGTTTCTTCATATATACACATTTCTGTATGCCATTTCCTGCAATATGTGCATTTTTGCACAACAATTTCCCTCATACCATGCATTTATCTACATCACTTTAAACAATATATGCATTTATATGCATGGTATATCTTAGTATGTGCATTTTTGTATACACTACTTGACTGGCAAACTGCATTGCAAAATTCAGAAAAGTGTGAATTTCAAAGGACAGCTGTTTTTCTGTTCACATATCATTTCAGAAAGTGTGAATTAGGTAAATTTCACTTTAAATGTGAACTGAATTAAATTTCTCCCCATTCCTAATTTTAAAGTGACGTAAAACATGGACTGGACTCAAACATTACACACTCTCCAAACTCACCCTGCCCTCTAATTCAGTATTTACTTGGGAAGAAACACATCTGATGCAGCTG